>NC_136070.1:824078765-825525432 GCF_964261635.1 Lissotriton helveticus
ATAAAGCTTAGTAGCCCTGAGTACTCTTTAAGGTTTCAGTGCTAAAGACATCAACCAAGCAAACAACTCCCCATATAGTCTCCCCCTCTTTTCTCTCTTCTTTGTCTCTTTTGTCAGACCCTTCTCTTATTTTTCTGATTTCCTAGCTATATCTCCTCTACTTCTTTCCATGCCCTGTGCCATTTCCAACCACTCCACTGTACATTCCCTCTCTGTGTGTCCTATTACATTTCTTGGTGTCCCGCTAGATCACCTTTGTCCATCTCTGTCTTTTTGCCCCTATAGCCCCCTCCATCCATTGCTCTATCTCAGACTGCCCAAGCTTGTCCCATTCCTCTTTTGGATCCGCACCAACCTCTTCTTTTCTTCCCTCATTGGTTCTCTCCTTGCATCTCATCCACTTCCCATTTTCATCGCCATATGTGCTCTGCAGGTTTCTGTCTTTCTGTACTTCCCACTCTCGCCTTTGTTACTCCCCTCGCCCAGTGCCTATCATCCCTCCATCTCATTCGCTCTCTCTCCCTGTCCCTTATTCCACTTTCCCTTTTGCTTCTTCTTCTCCCTGGGGTTTCATCCATCGTTACAGTCACCTTTTCTCTCCCTGTATCCTTACATATCACTTTAATGTGTCTTTGCCTCTCCCTGTGCTCTTACATATCACTCTAATGTGTCTTTGCCTCTCCCTGTGCACTTACATGTCTTTGTTTCTCCCTGTGCAAGTACATACCACTACTGTGTGCCTTTGCTCTCCTTGTGCCCTTAGATATCTCTCCTCAGTGCCTTTGCTCTCCCTGTACCCTTAGATATCACTTCTCTGTGTCTTTGCTCTCCCTGTGCCCTTAGATATCACTCCGCAGGGGGGCGTGGCTTACGCGCCGGCGAGCAATGGCGCATCCTCTGTGAGCTCCGGAGAAACGCGGGACCTGAAGTTCGTCTCCCGTCCTTTTCTTCATGAGCGGAGACCAGCAAGCGGCATCCCTGGACGGCGGAACATGGTCCCCGTCTGCTGCGTGATGCGGCGGCCCTCCTGACTGCCGTTTTCTACTGTTTTGCCGGTAAACATCCCTCGGCTGTTCTGAGACGCGAGCGGCCGCCATTTTGTGCCGCCGAGCTCGCGTCCCGTTTTCTCTGCCCTTTTGCCTCATCTGCAGCCTGTTCTTTCTACTGCTCAGCCATATGGCCTTTTGGTGCTAAGGTTTGCTGTGGGGTCTGTCTACTATGGTCCTCCTCTGCCCTAGCGACCTCTGGCGCTGCAATTCTCTACATGCCCTCTCACCATATTAATGCTGATTGGCGGCGGCCATTTTGTGGTGTGTCTGGCGCACTATTCACCATCTCCACCTCATCTATTCATACCCTCTTGTGGAGTACTAATTGACCCCCTGGGGTCTTACTGCCTATGGACGCTTTGCTGTTACTTTTCTGCATTTATTCCTGGATGGATTGTACACCTTGTTGATCTGAGTTGTTGCTTCTGCGCTGCTGCGTAGTGCCTCTTCTACAGCCTCTATCTCCCAGTGCCTCTGCTCGCTCTTTATATAGGGTCTCAATGTTTTGGACCTTGCGGTGTGCCTTTTAATAGGGTCTCAACGTTTTGAACCTTGCGGTGTGACTTTTCCTCCTGTGGTCCTCCGAGTTTGCCCCTCTGTTGGTACTATGTCTCAGAACGCGGGGCATGCGAGGTCTTCTGTCACCGGCACTACACCGAAACGCCTCAAGAATGATCCTCCTTCTCCTATCCGATCCTCTCAGAACCCGGTGTTGGACTCCATTTTAGAAGAGGTACGTGGCCTACAACCATTTATGGTGGCAACTAATGAGAAGCTCAAGCAGATAGAAGAGCGATGGGTCGTTATGGAGAACAAGGTTTCGCAACTCGAACAACGCATCAGTGACGTCCAGGATGTATCTGTGAAAATTCCTATTCTTGAAAAGGAAATACAGCAGTTAAAACTTCACACTGAGGACCTTGAAAATCGCAACAGAAGGAATAACCTTCGTATTTATGGTGTTCCGGAGTCCCTTGAGGGGTCTGACATGGTGTCCTTCATCCGCAAATTCCTCTACGAACTTTTGGACCTACTACCAGACTCTACTCCTCTAAATATACAGCGTGCTCACCGTCTGGGCAGACTCACGTCAAACCCGACCAAACCTAGAGGCATTATCCTGCTTTTTTTGGAATTCACCGAACTGATGACTGTTCTTAAAGCTGCAAGACTTAAACGTCGCCTCCTCTGGTCGGGCCATACCATCTTTCTTGCCCAGGATTTATCAAACCCCACGAATGCTCGTCGCAAGGAGTTCCTTAATTTACGACCACATATGAGGGACTTGCACATTCAATATGGAATTCTTCATCCCTGTCTCTGCAAAATAACTCACAACGGTCGTTCCCGTACATTTGATGATCCTCTGAAACTTCGAGAATATCTCCGGAATATTTCTGCTGCCTCTTCCACAATGGACACCAATGACTGAAAATGATTCTTATATTTTTCCTGCATTCACTTCTCTTACGTCCTGACGACTGTTGTGGCCTAGTCCTGGTTTCTCTCTTGTAATTCTTTCTTACGACTTCTCTTCTTTTTGTTTACCTCATATCCATATTCCCGCGTTCTCCGTCGCTCTGTGGGATTGGCGCCTTCGCCGGCGTCTCCATGCTCCTAATGTCTAGCTCTTGTCTGTTCTCTCAGATCTGGCTCCTTTGCCTTGATCTGTTTGCTCTCTTTCTTCATCTCTTTCTTTCTTCTCTTTTTTTTCTTTTCACAGGCCATACGTGTTCTCCCCATGTCCATTTATGTTCCGTGGTTTTCTTCGAGTGCCTATCTTTCTTTCTTCTTATTACCTGCTGTACATCTCGTTGCTCCCCTTTTTCTTTCCTTAAGCTTGTAATGCTCATTCGTCTAATGTTTCCCCATACTGACCAGAATCTCCTTGCTTTTTGTCATATTCAGTATTTGGTTCTCATTCTTACTGTGTTTGTCTTCACTGTCTTCCCTTGTAGTTGTTCACCCGCAGTGTATTGGACCCAGATGTTATCCATCTACCTTGTCTTCCAACATGTGTAATTTTGTGACGTGGAATGTTCGTGGTCTTGGACACCCTGTTAAACGTCAAAAGGTACTATCCCACTTATCCAGGTTAAATGCTCAAATTGCTTTTCTTCAAGAGACTCACTGTACAGATGTTGAATCGTTGAAACTTAAGAGGGCTTGGGTAGGTCAAGTTCTATTTTCTCCTGCTGTTGATAAAAAAGGTGGTGTTGCTATACTATTTCGTAAAGGTTTGGATGTTCAAATTATCTCATCTCAAACGGATGATGAGGGTCGATGGGTTATGTCAAAAGTGGTGTTACAAAAAAAACAGATGGTCCTCCTAAATATTTATGGCCCTGTCCGACCAGATCCTAAGTTTTGGTCTGACGTTAAAGTCCTCATATCCTCCATTGACTGCCCTAACATTGTTATAGCTGGTGACTTTAACCAATGGTTAGATCCCTTTTCAGATAGAATGTCTTCCTCCAAATTCCAGCCTGATAAAACTCATAAATCTTTTCAATCGGCCATAGCCGCATGTCCCCTCTTTGATGTCTGGAAGACATGCAATCCGAACTCGCTCGAATATACATTTTACTCAAATGTTCATCACACTAGGTCCAGAATTGACTATATTCTAGTCAGCAAATCTCTTCTCCCTGCAATTCAGACATCCGAAATTGGTTCTATTTTTTTGTCGGACCATGCACCTGTTTATGCCACTTTTGACCTAGCCCAAACCTCCTCCTCTTTCAATCGTTGGAAATTTAACACTTTTCTTCTCTCCGATTCTGTTTTTATGTCTAAAGTTAAGGATTTTATCTCTGAATACTTCGCCCTCAATTTACCCCAAGACACGTCAGTTTCAAATAATTGGGATGCTTTTAAAGCTGCTTTACGAGGTTTCACAATTTCTTATGTATCTCGGAAAAAGAAACTCAATAGGGATAAGTATACCGCCCAACTTTCCAACATTAAGACCCTTGAACACTCTTACTTCTCGTCCAAGAATCCTGACGCTCTCCACCAACTTATTAAAGCCAAATCTGAACTTAATCAAATTGCCACAGTTGAAGCTTGCAATACCCTCTTGAGGGTTAAATCTAAATTTCATGGGGGTCAGAATAAAGCGGGGAAAATGTTAGCAAACTATCTCAAAATTAAATCTGAGCGAAAATCAATTGGCTCTATTCTCAATGAGGTAACCAATACAACGGTTTCTTCTGATGAGGATATTGCACAAGTCTTTCATAACTACTATAAACTCCTGTATACTGATGATACGCACCCTGATGATGATGCCCTCTCCCGCTTCTTCCAAGACCTCCCCCCTCCTCCATCCCTCCCTACCGAATTCCATCAGTTAGAGTCTGAAATTACCCCTCAGGAAATTCTCAAGGCAATTACCTCCCTCAAGAAAGCGAAAGCCCCTGGTCCAGATGGTCTCCCGATTGAATTTTACTCCCACATGCATTCTATTTTTGTCCCCCATCTTTTACAACTTTTTAACTCCTTTATCGCAAATGCCAAAGCATCTGGCTCATTTTTGGATGCCCTCATAATCATCATCCCCAAACCTGATAAAGACCATTCCCTGTGTAAAAACTATCGTCCCATATCCCTTATTAATTACGATTGTAAAATTTTTGCCAAAATTTTAGCGGCCCGCCTTGAATCCCTTATTCCTCTGCTAATCACAACCGATCAAGTTGGTTTTGTGAAAGGTAGACTTGCAGCTGATAATGCCCGTGTTTTTGCCAATATTATCTCCCACAGTAAACGATTCAAAGCCCCTCTAGCTGCCCTATCCTTAGACGCTGAGAAAGCGTTTGACCGAATTAACTGGAAATTCATGTTTAAAGCATTACATTGGTTTGGGTTTGGCCCCCAATTCATTTCCTTAGTTAAACTACTATATTCTGCTCCCCGTGCTAGTGTATTTGTTAATAATCAATTCTCAAAATTCTTCCCCTTATCCAGAGGGACAAGACAAGGATGTCCTCTTTCCCCTTTACTTTTCATTCTTTGCCTTGAACCCTTCCTCACTAAAATCCGCTCTAACCCCCTCATTCAGGGGTTCACACAGTCCTCGATTGAGACAAAAATTTCAGCCTATGCTGATGATGTCCTGGTTTACATGGCTAATCCTGTTTCTTCCCTTCCTCCATTTTTGGAAGAAGTCCGCTTATACTCCTCTGTTTCTGGTTATAAGCTTAATCTTTCTAAAACGGAGGTCCTACCCCTCAACTCATCTTGTTACCAATATATGTTTGCATCGACGGATTTTGCATGGTGTCCCTCTAAGATCAAATACCTGGGTATTTGGTTCTCCTCTACCTTGCGTGACACACTCAAACTGACCTTTACCTCCCTTACTCAAAAGATCCAATCACTCCTCCAGTTATGGTCTCCCCTTTTCCTTTCCTGGTGGGGTCGTTTAGACACCATCAAAATGATGATTTCCCCACATATTTTATATACTGTATCCATGCTACCTGTGAACATCCCTAAATTCTATTTCAATCGGCTGAACTCCATCTGCTCCAAATTTCTGTGGAATAATAAAAGATCTCGTATTTCCTTACATAAACTTATACGCCCAAAATCTGAAGGTGGAGTCCGCTTTCCTGATTTTCAATCGTACCATTCTGCCTTTTTATTGAAACAAGCCTTCTCCTTGGCGTTCGATTTCAACGATACCCCTCTACCTAGATGGATTGCTGTCGAACGGTCCTTGTTAAAGGATTTTTCTTTCCAGCAAACCCTTTTCATGTCCAATTGTTCATTCTTGACTATACACCCTGTCCTGAAATACTCACATACTCTGTTGCATAATATATTCTCGAAAGACTCGTCCCCACTACAAACTTTTCTTTCCTCTAGCGTATGATATAACAAATATCTTAAGTACAAGGGTAAATCTTTCTACTTCAAGTATTGGAAAGAAAAGGATATTATGTTTGTGTACCAATTTTTTTCTGATTCATCTATTATTTCATTTGATATAATGCAAACTATGTTTGATTTACCTGCACATTTTCGCAAAGAATTTGACATTATTACTTCTGCCATTTTATCTCACTTATCTACCCTTCCTACTTTTGATCTCCTTCCTTCCCTTACTCCTTCCACTCCATTATACACTATGTTTACTCAACAAATACCCAAAGCTGCGTTAATTTATAAACTGTTATTAGAAAATGTAGGCCTTAGGCCTAAAACTGTTATTGAAAATGTTTGGGAAAATGATTTATCTTTCTCGTTATCTGTTGATGTTTGGGATCGCTTATGGTCTAAACTGTTTAAGACTTCGATTTCAGCCCGTATTACTCAGTCACTTTTTTTTCTTTACCATAGAGCTCTAATTACCCCCATAAGCATAACAAAATTCTCCCCTTCCTCCTCACCCCTTTGTTGGTCCTGTTCCTCTCACCCAGGCACGCTTACTCACCTCTTATTTGATTGCCCAGCAGTTCTCACTTTTTGGAACGCAGTTTGGAAATATTGCATGCGTATTTTTCATTTCTCTGAACCATTTTCATCGTTGCATATTTTTTTAGGTTCCCTATCTGATGTGTTGGATTTACATTCTTATAACGCAAAATTGTTTGATCTTCTCATTGCAACTGCTTTCAAAGTAATTTTGTCATGTTGGAAGGATAACTCTAAATTGTCTGTGCATACATGGTGGAATTGTGTATGTGATGAGCACAGAATTGCAATTGCTTCCTCCTCTTCTGTCACCTTAAAAATTAAATCTGACCTTACCTGGCTACCTTTCTCCACCTTCTTATCCTCTTCTCCCCCTCCCTAACCTTTCCCTCCTTTCTCTCTCTCTTCTTCTTTTTCTCTCTTCTTTTCTTCTCTTTCTTTCTCTCTACTATTTTCTTCCATTTCATATTATCTCTGAACCTTTTTCATCTCCACTTATCTTTTATGATCATTGCATATTGGTTCTGTTATATGTCATGCTGTTATATTATACTGTATTATCTTTATTAAACAAAATAAAACCCTTATTAAACTGAAAAAAGATATCACTCCGCAGTGTCTTTGCTCTCCCTGTGCCCTTAGATATCACTCCTCGGTGTCTTTGCTCTCCCTGTGCCCTTAGATATCTCTCCTCGGTGTCTTTGCTCTCCCTGTGCCCTTAAATATCTATCCTCGGCGCCTTTGCTCTCCTTGTGCCCTTAGATATCACTTCTCGGTGTCTTTGCTCTTCCCGTGCCCTTAGACATCACTCCTCGGTGTCTTTGCTCTCCCTGTGCCCTTAAATATCACTCCTCTGTGTCTTTGCTCTCCTGTGCCCTTAGATATCACTCCTCGGTGTCTTTGCTCTCCCTGTGCCCTTTAGATATCACTCCTCGGTGTCTTTGCTCTCCCTGTGCCCTTAGATATCACTCCTCGGTTGTCTTTGCTCTCCCTGTACCCTTAGATATCACTCATCGGTGTCTTTGCTCTCCCTGTACCCTTAGATATCACTCCTCGGTTGTCTTTGCTCTCCCTGTACCCTTAGATATCACTCCTCGGTGCATTTCCTTTTCCATGTGCACTTCCCTCCCATCCTCCTTTGCCTGTATCCATCAGTCTTAGATCCTTTGCTCTCTGTGCCCCCTTCTCCATCAGTCGCTGTGCCTTTCCCACTCCTGGTGTCCCTGTCTGTTTCCCCTTTGCCTTTAACTAGGATGTATCTCGTATCCATCACTCGCTCCCTTGCTCTACTTGGGTCCTTATAATAATCTGATCACCTCCTTCCTCTTCCGGTGCGCTCCTGCACCTCTCCAGAAAACTTAAATAAAACTGTCACACCAAGGGGCCTGCAGGACTAACCGAAGCTACCGGCCAACAATACACCCCTATCCCACAGCACTCTATCTCCAGCCACCTCCGTCATCACACTCTAGGTCCGGCGTCCTCAGACCCCTCTGAGCTGTCACAAACGGCAAAAAACACACTTCTAGCATGGTATCACATCCATACACCCTACCTATCACTTACCGCTCGCTGTGTGGCATACTACCTGTCTGAAAAAGCGCTCCTGAGCCCTGCGCGGTATAAGAAGCGCTATGTGAATGACGCAATACGACGCTATCTGAGCACTTCCCATCCATCACTTACCCTTCTCTGCTCGGCTCCCTTCCCTCTCGCTGTGCTGCCGCGCGCCTCTTTGTCACTTTGCCTCTCTAGCCCCCCCCCCCCCCCCCTTAGTCTCTCATCCCCCTCCTTCAACGCCCTTCTCCCACCTTTCACTCTTCTCATTCATCCCCTCTCACCCGTCCATCTCTTTATGTCACTCTTGCCCCACGTTTATCCTTTCCTCTCAATGTTCCATTGCGTTCTCAGTGTCACGTTAGTTTTGATTCTTCCCTCTTTCTCTGCCTCTACTCGCCCTCCTCTTTGCCTTTCCCATGTCCATTTGACTCCCCCCATACAATTATTTATTCGCCTCTTTCCGTTTTGTCCCTTTCTCACTTTTTCCTCTCCAAATGTCACTCTTACCTCTGTGCCCTTTAGTTTCCACACAAGCGGTTACTCGCACGCAGTCCACTGCGCCACGCCTCAGAGGGACCATACCAAGGTACCGGGCGCCACCAACTCACATATTACTTTCTCACAGACGCACGTATTCTGCGCTGTAACCCCTCGTGCTGCCTCCTCCTTCAGACAAAGCGCCCAAACAACTATAAAGCCATTATTCCCCACCCTACACGCAGAGACACAGCACTGGTCACTATTATATGGATGTGGATTACAAATATGGATTATTATGATATATTCCGTCACCACAGCACTCAAGTGCCCAGGACCACACGTGGGTAGCTCATCTAGTCACCTAGTCCACGTTTTATCTTTGCATTCTAGGACTGGTACTTCTGCAACTCGAATTAAACCGGGACTTCAAGTAGTGAAAATACTAAACCTAGACTGTGAGAGCGCCTAGAAGCGTGAAACTTGTTAGCTCCGCGCTCCTTCACCATGAAAGACACAGAACCCTGATCTCACCCTGCTGCCTTCCGTAGAGCACCATTGCAACAGCCACCTTAACCCCCGCACACTGTCTTCCCTTTACCCACCCTCACCTCGCCAGATAAACTATTCACCGCCTCTTCAACAAAGACAGGAGCAGGCAGACAATAGGACGCGTGAAGAGTGGCAGGCATGCAGAGAAGTGTGAAGGGTGCGAGACGCGCAGACAGAATGTGATGGGGAGACAGGCAAGAGAATGACTGGATGCCAGACAGAAAAAACAAAAGGATACTGAGACAGATGGACAAGGTGATGCTCAGACAAAGAGAAGTCCAAACAAACAGGATGATTTTCAGACAAACAGGGAGATGTGGAGACAGATACGCAGACACATTCAGGATAAAACGGACAGGCAGACGCGCTTTGAAGCAGGCATGAGGAAAGGCGAAAGGATGCTAGGGCTGTCTCTGTCTCACCCGGTTTGAAGGCAGCGGGTTTCCCAGGCTGTTGAAGAGATGGGTTGAAGCCGCCGGCTCAGAATTCGCCACCTGTTGCTCTGAGGCTCATGGCAAAGTTTTTTTTGTCCCTGGTCTTTGTGAGCAGAGCATCCCTTTAGACCTCTGAGACATGCGGAGCCCCTCCCCTCTCAGCAGGTCTGGGCTCAGCTGTCTCTGTGAGGAGTCACGCGGGCATGCCCGCAGTCGCACGGGTAATCACAGCATTATGCACAGCGCATAGACACTCGGGAAGACCCAGAGCAATAGCTATACTCATGACAAGCACGCGCTAATCAATACAAAACAAAGGCACACACAAAGATATATACCCACAGGGACAAATACAAAAGCACAGGAATTCAAACTTGGCCTAACACACACACACACACACACACAGGGCCTTTTCCCTCACTCAGAGGACAACAGAGGACCGCACTCAGAAATAAACACACAAACTTGCACAGGGAGACAAAAACATAGACGGGAACAAATGCACACATGGAAAAAACAACTATGGTGAATCCTACAGAGACAAAACAATCGAATCCAAGCAAAAAAACATTTACACATACAAAAAGACCCAGATACAAGATGAAAAATTCATGAAAATAAACGCAGAGGCCTCCTATTATCACAGGGGCAACCCATTAAACCACTAAGGCATCTGAGAATGTAAACTAAACTAATCAAAATGATGCCTATGGTAATATTTTCTGGAATCTCTAATGTAAGACAGGTACCATCAATTATCTGTCTTCAGTTTCTTAAATACATTCGTGAATACATCTCAAAGTCAACTTTATCATCATTCATCTAGTCACCATCCAATTAGTTCAATAAGTCCAACAAACAACAAAATGGTTTCTATAACTTATTTTAGTAAACCATATCTTTTTTCTTTTTTTCTTAAGAAAAAATAATTTTCTCTTTTTCTAATTCTCATTTACTTTTTTTATACATATACAAACATATTTAACATATTTGAACATATACATTTGTACAATATCTACACTATCTACAAACATAAAAAGAAACACAAAGGAGCAAAGAAATTTTCTCCAGAACCAATTTTGTGGTTCTAATGCCTAGTTATTTAAACAACGCGGTACAAAAGGGGGTGGTGATGGACGGAGTATCTGAACCAATCAAACACTCACACCCAGTCAAAAGATCTGGGTTTGATCCATCACCGTTCTTTAGCCCACTCTGCCACCCCAGTTCAGACATGGCTATATGCAAATCAGTCTGACCCTGTGCCTCATGGGAACAGTCCAGGCCCGAACTGCCAAGCCATGCCTTCCCTGGACCGGAAACAAGCTTCCGAGGACCGGTTTCTGGCATTACAGCCGTCTTCAGCCCGGCTTGCTTGAATCCAGTGGCAAAGTGAGCAAGGGACTCGCGTCTGAGCATACCCTGGCACAAGGAAATTTATGGCACTTAATTAACGAGATTATTCCTTTGTATTGGTCACCACATCATATTTACAAGGTCAAAATCCTTTGTACTTCCTTTCTACTCGAGGCTCTCATAAAGTCTTTTCAAACTTAATTCTGTATTTTTAGTGGTGCCAATATAGACAACTATAAATAACTGGGCATTAGAACCACAAAATTGGTTCTGGAGAATATTTCTTTGCTCCTTTGTGTTTGTTTTTATGTATAAAAATAAGTAAATGAGAATTAGAAAAAGAGAAAATTCATTTTTCTTAAAAAAAAAGAAAAAAAGATATGGTTTACTAAAATAAGTTATAGAAACCACGTTGTTGTTTGTTGGACTTATTGAACTAATTGGATGGTGACTAGATGAATGATGATAAAGTAGACTTTGAGATTTATTCACGAATGTATTTAAGAAACTGAAGACAGATAATTGATGGTACCTGTCTTACATTAGAGATTCCAGAAAATATTACCATAGGCATCATTTTGATTTGGTTAATAAACGCTGAGGCAACACACCCACAAGTATGAGGAGAAAGCTAATAGACAAAAGAGAGACACACATAGACAACAACTGTTACAGAGCAACACACAATTATCAACACATATACATAGGAACACTGTGGCAAGTACACAGAGGACAAACACACTTGTAGATGAATGCACATCAATACAAACAGGCACAAAGAAAGAAACACAAATGGGTGGATATACAGACAAACACAAAGAGAAATACACAGTGAATAAGCAATCACAAAGAAGAATGTACTCTCAAAGTCATAAACACATGGTGGTACAGCTATTCAATGAAAAACGTATATGAGTGATTTAAATGTAGGTGAGAAAAAGTGGATTAATAGTGAAAGTGGGTGTAGTCCCTTTCAAGTAATATTGGCAATATTCCTTAATCAGATGAGTAAAGTCTCAATAATTTAAGCTGAGCGCAGCCCTTAGTAGCTACAGCGCAAAGCAGACAGGCTTAGTTTTAGATAAATGGGCAAAGCAGTTATCAATTCCAAAACAGTTAACAAGTAGAAAACAAAACACAATAAAAGTCCCACGCCAATTTATAGAAATGGGCAAAAAATCACTGAAGAAAGGGACATCAAACCGAAAGGAATCTGATGGAGGAAACCAGAGATATGGTTTTTCAAATTTTTAGATGTTTCTAGCGCTGAAAAGTACAAAGCGCATGTAAGAAATTGGGTTACTGATTGAGGGGGTGAAACACTACTCAAGCAGCAAACACAATTCTTGTCAGAATGAAGTCACAAGTGATGGAGCACGATTTCTTGAAAATAAATCTGCAGTTTAATCTGCCTAAGAGTGTTAATTAACAAAAATTACTAACATTATTATAGAAAATAGATTAAAAAGTGGAAGCAAAGATTATAAGTGTACAGTGTGAAAATGTGCAGAAAGACTCGACAAATGATTTTCCTTAGTTAAGAGAATAATAACATGAGAAAACTATATAGTGTTAGTTGAAAAATTAAGATGGTTGCTAATTAATGATTAATGGAAATTATCCTGTCTGTCTAACTGGATGTGATTTATGTCTCCTGAATTGCAGAGACACCATAAGCCCAGACTAAATGCTTTACTCTTCCGGAAAGTTTTCATAAGCCTTTAGAAATAATTCTCTCTTTTGCTAAAATAAACGTAGGCCTTAGAAATGTTAGGAGATGTGCTTTGTGCTCCTGTCCTTCAAAAGTTTCAAATGCTTCCTTAGAATGCAGATATTAGTTTGTTTCTGAATGAACTTTTTAGGTTTTTACTGTCTAGGGGAGAGATGAGGTAGTTCAAGCATAAATGTTTCAATATTTATTTACAAATGTAACAAGAAGGACTTTCTTTTCCTTCTTTAGGCTTACGTAGAAATATTAAAACAATAGTTGTTTAGAAAATGTATAAAGTGGAACTCGGATGACTGTCACTTGATGCGACACAACCAATCGCGGAATGAGATGAAGAAGGGAAAAGAAACATTTATCGGAGATAACTGTGAAAATGTACTATTAAATATTCTATGGGAAACTTTTGGCTCGTTCACAAGATCAGTGACCTTTCCCTGCATTTGTGGTATGCTGTAAGCTGTGCTGTTTTTCATATCCTGGCTGGTCTGCCTGCAGATCCTAAAGACTCTCCTGAAGACTTTGCACATCATCTGCTGGTGATGTTGCTCATGCTATATCCGAACGGCCGTGGGGTTAGCTTTTCAGACTAATAGCATGCTGTGCATTAGTATTTCTGAATTCCTAGGTTTGTATGAGAACTGTGTTTATACAAATGATTTTTCTCTCTTCTCATTCCTCTCTACCTGATATTTTGACATTTATAAATATCGAGTTGTTATGCATTTTGTGAGATTACCTTGTAGAATTGAGAGTTGACATTCTAATTTGTAGGTGTGTTTGACCATTCATATTATGAAAAACAAAGAGAAATAATAACAAATAATAGTGTTTGTCTTTATTCATGAGTTATTGAATTATTTTGAAATGATAATGTTGTGTACTGCTGTTTAGCCTATTTCTTCATTGTAGGTCCTCATGAGGGAATAGCAGTACGTCTTCCATTACTAAGTCCCCTTTAGCTCTACCAAAGATCCGTCGGAGGACCTTTGATACTGCTAACTGAGTGATAATGACTTATGGGCCAGTCATTAAAGGTACGTTTCCATTAGTCTTATGGTGAATGGTGTGGGACATAAGATGAAATAAAACCCATACCTCTTCCGCTGCATCAGTTTTTGGTAGTTGCATCGGATAGTTAGTTTAGACTAAAATACAAGGTGGTGAAGAGGTGGAGTTAAAAGATGGGACATATTCAAACAGTTTCATTATATATGTTAAGTTCGTACCTTTATATCAGGTTGTGGTCTGTCTGACCTCAATGGAAAGAAGTTAGCGGGTCCGTCGTAGGCCCAAGATCCCGGGATAAGCCTAAGGGCAGTCTTAGTGTGCCATACACTAAACTTTATGTGCGTTGTCTGCAGTTGATGTGGTACTAGGCTGTCATCGAACTGAAAGTTACTGCACAGGGAAATTTGTTGAATGAAGTAGTGGAGGTTTATTTGGGTCACTTCAGAAGCGCAACTGGGGAAGTCTCGAGAAATTTCCATCTGTAAGAGAGCATAATCACTCTGGTCAAGGTTGTGCTGGAGTGTAGAATTTCTTGGAGTATATGATAATACTTTCATATTTCTTTTAGTGGAGTAGACAAGCTGTCTTTATGTAGTTTGTTTTGTTTGTCAAGACTTGGAAAGACGCTGATGCCGATTTTTCAAAGGGAGGTCCAGTAGTAGGAGTTATACTGACATAATAGAGAGTCACACCGGTATTGGTCAGTTGATGAGAAAAACTTCACTGAGGAGTCACGCTGCTATAGGTTAGTTAGTGTGAATCACGCTAGGATTTGATAATGCAAATAACTTTGATTGGAAGGAGAGAAAAAACATAGCACGGAAGAGAGTTGTTAGAGATTTACTACTAATACGATTTATAGTTAATATAGAATTATGAAGTTGTTAAAATGATTGAAGACACTGTTTAGTAAAGATGACGCGATACCCATTAGTGAAGGGATTTCTGCAGCTCCTGAAGGAACACCTTTATCATTCATGGCATTAGAAAAGGGTTATCATACTTGTACCTGGCTAGAAAATTGGATTAGATATACAGAAAAGGATGGTCATTTGGCTTTCTCAAAAATGGTACCTGTAACACTAGGATTCTAGAAAAAATGAGGAGTCAAATGAATAATTTGAGTCCAAATCCAAGACCTATGCAGTACAAAACTCTTAAAGAGTGGGATTACGAGGAACATAAACGAGAACGAGATAGACAGCAGAATATATGCAAAAATACAGCGAGTAGGTATTCTGAAGTAAAATAGGATGCCCGTAAGAAAATGTGGAGAAGAGACACTGTTGAACGAACTAGAATGTTTCCAGTTATGATAGCTGAAACGATTGGGGGGGGGGGAAGTAAAGAGAAAAAGAAAAATGCTGAACCACAGGAAAAATATACAGATTTAAGTACAGATGAGCTAGATGAGGATTTCTTAAATGAATTACTAATGAACAGACCTCCACCATACCAAGAGGAACATCAGATTAATACAAACACTACTGTTGTTTAACCAAGTGCAACTTAATTAAAATTGAAGAACCAGTGAACAGACTGTCTGAAAATGTGAGACAGATTCAAAATGTAAATAGAGAAGTGTCAGTGAGAATGAAAACGACAATGAATCCAGATGTTTTTATCAGTTCCAGTGACAATTGGTCCAATAGTTAAATTTTATATTGATGGACAAGGGCTTACCCGAGTACATGCTTTAACAGTTCCAGAGAGGAGTAATGAATATCCTCATATGGTTTATAAAGAGACATGTAGTGATGAGAGAACAAATGGAAATAGTGGTCAGAATGTGAGTGTAGCCACGGGAGAAATGGGACAATGGATTGGTATTTCTGAAAGCATAAATGAAACACCAAAACAAGTTATAAATCTTGATCCAAAGGAATTAATGCAGGCTGAAAAGAGAGTGATAAATTCACAGACAACTACTAGACCGAGAAGTGAGACTGGTGAAGATGTAAGAGATCATTAGGTCCATCGCCAGTTGAATTAGATGAATGGATAATGAAGACCACCCACTCCCGGGCCCCCTCGGACCCCTACCCCCACCACATCTACAGCAGAGCCACAGACATCATCGCTCAGAGCTTCAACGTATCATCAACCGCTCCTTCGAGACCACCTCCTTCCCCAACCACTGGAAACACGCCGAGATCAACCCTCTCCTGAAAAAACCTTCAGTGCACCCTACCAACCTAAAGAATTTCAGACCATCTCTCTACTCCCTTATAGGGCCAAAGTCATGGAAAAAGCCATCAACAACCAACTCGCCACCTTCGTGGAAGAAAAAACATCCTTGACTCCTCCCAATCAGGCTTCAGGAAGAACCACAGAACCGAAACCACACTTCTCCCAGCAACAGACGACATCTGCGCCCTCCTTGACAGAGGAGAGACTGTGGCCCTCATCCTCCAAGACCTCGCCGCAGCCTTCAACACTGTCTATCACCGCACCCTAGCCCGCAGACTCCACAATGCGGGAATCTGGATCAAGGCCCTCAACTGGATCCCCTCTTTTCTCTCTGGCAGAACGCAATGAGTCAGACTCCCTCCATTTCTCTCAGAACCAACTCCAATCACCTGCGAAGTTCCACATGGATCCTCCATCAGCCCGACCCTGTTCATCATCTACATGGCCCTGCATCCATTGTCAGAGCACACGGACTCAACATCACTTCGTACGCAGACGACACCCAACTCATCCTCTCCCTATCCAACAAACCCAACATCACCAAACGCAACTTTCAAAACGGAATAGAAGCCGTTGCCAGATGGATGAAGAAGAGCTCCATACAACTCAACACGTACAAAACTGAGGTACCCATCAGGGGCCCACACCCCAATGCCTGGAGCGACAGCTGGTGGCCCCCAACTTTGGGGACCCACCACCCTCTTGGACTTCCCCCCCAGAGACCACACACACAACCTCAAAATCATCCTCGACTCTGAACTCAAAATGGACCGCCAGGTCAACGCCATCGCCTCCTCCTGCTACCATACCCTCTGCCTTCTCCGAAAGACTTTCAACTGGATCCCCCAGATCACAGGAAAACTGTCACATATGACCTCATCAGTAGCAGACTGGACTACAACGCACTCTACGCCGGGATCAACAAGAACTTCACCTGCAAATTCCAGAATGTCCAGAACACCGCCGCTAGACTAGTCCTCAACCTACCACGCCACTTCCACATCAGTCAACTCCTATGGGTCATACACTGGCTCCCTGTTGAGAAGAGAATCACCTTCAAGCTTCTCACCCACACACACAACGTCCTCCTTAACATCGGACCCGCCAACCTGAACCACCACTTCACGTTCCACGCTCCCCAGTGCTCTCTCCGATCGGCCCAGCTCTTCCTCGCAAAGGTACCTCAGATCAAGAAAACCAGAGCAGGAGGGCTCCTTCTCCTTCCTTGTGGCCAATGCCTGGAATTCAAGCCCTCTCCACCTCCAATGGACTACATCGCTCCCTAAGCTCCTAAAGGACCTCAAGACCTGGCTCTTCGACGGAACCCAGTGACCTGCCAGGATCTGCGGACCCCGCCCCTCACCCCTCAGCACCTGAGACCCGTTCCAGGTGAGTAGGTCACGCTTCACAAACCCTTGATTGGTTGATTGATTGATTGAAATAGCTCTCTGTTGTAGTGGGCAAAATAAAGATGCATACAATTCAATTCAATTTTTATCTTTATTCGGCACTTAAAAAGACACCATAAAAGTACATACACAATATATACACATAGTAAAAACAGATTTTAAAAGATAAGTTAAAAGTTAAAAAAAGAGCTAAAAACAGCATTTTATGAACGAAAGGGATGGAGAAAGTTTCCTTACATGGGGCTCTATTTAATTAGCATTAGAGTCAATTATTTCTCTCGTAGTCCTTAACCGCATAAAGATGCATACATAGATGTGAGGAATTTGAAAGCAGATTTGGAGGAAATTAATGCACGTCCAATTAGTCCAGAAAGATTGAGTAAATAGCAGAAAGGTAAGTTATTAATTTTGTGTACAATTTTTATGAGGAAAGCAAGTAGCTTGCATGAAACGTTTGCTGAAGTTGCACAAATGTATGGAGTTGACATTGAAAAATCAAAAGCGTTACTGAAGACATATAGGTTGGATATCACTGACAAGGATGTGGAAAATCTCAATGTTTCAGGGAGGCGATTGCAGATTAAAGAATTAATCACTACATTAAGACGATGGGGAGAATTGGATAGATGGAAATGAAGATGGGCTAAAAAGAAAGATGATGTGAGTGCAACAGTGAGTACTACATTGCAGTTGTATCCTGTAAGAGAAGTAGGAAAAGAGCCAGTTCCAGTTGAGGCTGTTACAGCATACCCAATAAGAGAGGTACCAGGAGGTGGTTTGTTCACGTTCCATGGTCAAGACAGGACATATTATCATTTACAAATGATTTTCCCAGATTGAGAGTAAACCCTGTTGAATGCTATAAGCAAGTAGAGAGATTTTTGAAAGTCTCAAATGTTTTGTGGAGAGATTTAGATGGTCTTTTAAATATAGCGGTCCTAACTGATTTATGGATTGAGTATAAGATTGCTGTAGATTAGCCAAAAGAAGGATACCCAAGAGATCCAAAAACAGGAGCACCATCTGAAGAAGTTATGAAAAAATATAATCAGGTTATTACTTATTTGAAGGGGAAGATTTCTCCAAAAGAAACAAATTGGGTGAGGATTGATAGAACTACTCAAGAGTTGAAAGAATCAGTGCATGTACAGTACAGTACAATCAGTATGAAAGGCTTCTTCAGGTGTTTCAGCAATTCAGTGGTATAGAAAACATCACAAAAAAAGATATGGGACATTTTGTATATAGGTTTGTATATGGATTGAGACCAGAAATAAGTGCTATGATTCAGCAGCATTTTTGATCTGTTGGCAGAGTAAGTGTCAGGCACTGACTTGCGCCTACCAAACTACATCCCCCATGATGCTCTGGCTCGGAACTACATCTCCCATGAGCCTTTGCGTCGCGGTGGATATAGCGCGGCTGAACTATGGCGCGGGTGTACTTGATTCTTCACGGCAGTCCTGCGGATGCGCTGGCGGCTCGCTTCCCTGTGACCCGCCAGGACTGGGGAGAACTCTGACAGTATTACCGGCTGGGATACTGCGTATCTGGTAGAGTACCGCGCCTAGCTTTGCAGGCGTTCCTGTGTTGTGTGCCTGAGAGCCCCTGCTCACAGTGATCAGGCTTTGCTACATTTAAACTTTGCGTTTTCAGACTTAGAACGGTGGAGGAAGTGGGTGGCTACTCACTTACCTGCTGTTTCTTGTGATACTTTGGACTCTTCTAGTGGCAGAATGTTGGGGGGAGGATTCCTTCACATTGCCGTCATGAACCCCTGCCTTTAGGAGTGTTCATTTAAGTATATGGAATACAGATACCAAAGCGGAGAGTGGTAGTGCTGTAACTACGCTCTGCCGTGTTTGGGGTTTTGGACTACATTTGTGTTTATGGATTACAGGTACCAAAGCGGACGGCGGTAGTGCAGGAACTACGCCCTGCCGTGTTTGGGGTGAGTGTGTTACGGCAACTGCAGTCAGGAACTTACCAAGGTTTGTGGATGAAGGAATCCACGTTGCTGGTCTGCTATTAACGTGGATATGTTTTGGAGCGGGTGGTTACTTCCCCAGGGGTAGGTTGTCTTTCTTACAGATGCATACAACTATGTTGCTACATCATACACGTATACTAATGCTGGCATTCATGTCACAACAGGGAAGGAGAGAAGAAGGAGTGCATATTGGCTGGACGCTAATAAAGGGCAGCAAAAGGCAGGTGGCATTTAGTCTTTTGTTTCAGCGAGAATTGAAAGAGAGTAGGAATTGTGACTTGTATTAATCTGTGCACCTTTCTCTTCACAGCTTCCCTTTCCCAGCTGTTCCCTTCCTTTCCTTTCCCGGGTTTTTCCCCTTTTAGGGGTTTTTTCCCTCGCCGTATCACTTGAACACCCTGTGCATTTACATCCAGGGTGTTTGGGAGGTCCGGAGGTGGAGCTTTGTCACATCGCATCGACCCTGCAGAGTGCAGAGCTTGACAGTAAGTCGATCAATGAAACACTTTGGTATGCAAAGTCTTTGGAGATAACATAGAAATGAGACATAAAAAGTTGAAAGAGAAATTAATGATAGCATAGATGAAAGCAGCAAAGTAAGGAGGATACTTGAGTGCTGTTTTGACAGATGTCTACCAGGGTAATGGTCAGATTACTGCCAGTATGAAAGGTGTAGTTTCAAACGGTAATACTGTGACACAAATGATCCTGATGGGTCAGGGAAGAGGTAGAGGTAATTTCAGAGACAAATAAGAGTTGAAGAATAAGTTTCCTTGTCATGTATGCGGTAAATTTGGACATTGGCGACGCCAGTGTTGAAGTTTGTTGAATAATACAGGAGAGGTAGGAACATATGATTCAACTCAGATGTTGAATCAAAGTCAGACTGATTTGCATATGGCCATGTCTGAACTGGGGTGGCAGAGCGGGCTAAAGAACGGTGATGGATTAAACCCAGATCTGCTGACTGGGGGTGAGTGATTGGTTCAGATGCTCCGTCCCTCACCACCCCCTTTTGTACCGCTTTGCTCGCCATAAGTTGGCAGGGTATGCTCAGACGTGAGTCCCTTGCTCACTTTGCCACTGGATTCAAGCAAGCCTGGCTGAAGATGGCTGAAATGCCAGGAACCGGTCCTAGGAAGCTTGTTCCAGGTCCAGGGAAGGCATGGCTTGGCAGTTCGGGCTGGACTGTTCCCATGAGGCACAGGGTCAGACTGATTTGCATATGGCCATGTCTGAACTGGGGTGGCAGAGTGGGCTAAAGAACAGTGATGGATTAAACCCAGATCTGTTGACTGGGTGTGAGTGTTTGATTGGTTCAGATGCTCCGTCCATCACCACCCCCTTTTGTACCGAATCAAAGTCATCAGGCGCAAATGAAGCAGCTGAAAAACCAGAATTCACAGGACAGGGTTTGCAAATACCAGAAGCTCCTATGCCAAATCAGGATATGAATGGTCAAGTACAAAGATACAGTGCGAATGTGGGTTTTCATACTAATGGTCAAGTGAATTCAAATGTGTGGGTGGCTTCACAATATTTGATGCAAACAGAAGAAAATCATTCTGATACGTCATAATGACGTTGCCTGAGTGGGGGAGTAAGAGTGAGTTCTTGGCGCATCTCTAGAGGTAGATCAGTCAGGTTCCTATGTGGATGGTGAGGTCGATGGTAATGTTATTAAATTCCTAGTAGATACTGGTGCTACCCATTCCACTGTGAGTACTGGGTAATTCCCAAACCTATACCTCTCGGAGCAAGTATCCAAGTAGTAGGAGTTTCAAACAAATTAATTAAAACGCCAGTGACTAAACCAATGAAAGTTCAAATTGGGAATTTCCAAGAACTACATAAATTTGTTGTGTGTGACACAAGTCCAGTTAATTTATTACGTTGATACTTGTTGTGCAAGATGAACTATTCCATCTATTGTACCCCAGATGGAATAGCATTCATAGGAAAGACGAGGACGTTATTTTCAAGTTGGCAAGACAAGGTACAGAAGTGAATGATTTGTATCCATTATTTACAGCAAATGATATGCCTGTTGAATTGAGAGACACAGTGTTGTCTGATGTGTGGGATTCCCCATGGAAAGACATCGGAATAATGAAAGGAGTTGCTCCGATTCAAATTACAGTAAAGCCAAATGAAGAATCTTCAAGATACCAGCATAAAAATGAACCCCTTGCCTGTTGCCAGATACCCTGCTAATCTTCTGGGACTCACTTCTAGCCTCCTGTTACCTGCCATATCTGCCAGCATTGTCCTACGTCATTCCTGTTCACGAGCGCAGACCTCTCTGGAACTCCAACTCCCAGGGGGCATTGCGCTCTCGCAGGAGGAGCCGCGATTTGCAGCGCCAGCGGGACAATAAAGGTCCGTGGGGGCTCCCGTGGCGCGGGACGCCCTTGCCTGTTGCCACATACCCTGCCAATCTTCTGGGACTCGCTTCTAGCCTCCTGTTACCTGCCAGCATTGTCCTGCACCATTCCTGTTCACGAACGCGGACCCCCCTGGAACTCCAACTCCGAGGGGGCATTGCACTCTCACGGTAGGAGCCACGGTTTGCAGCGACAGCGGGACAATAAAGATCTGAGGCGGCCCGTCCTTGCCCGTCAAGGGCCAGATAAGGCCGGGCCAGGTCCACTCTCTTGGTCCTCACTTGTAACAACCTACGGTGTAACTTTCTTGTGGTCTGGATTCTTGTCTTGGGCTGCCTACAGAGGCGACCTGTTGTAGCCCCATCTAGTGGAATTAGTCTCACATTTTAGGGGGTTTTGTATTGTACTAGTATTTGGGCTTCCATCTTCAGCAGGTGCAGGAGGTATACTCCGATTGTGCATTATGGGGAGAAGGAAGACTCAAGTATGTCAAGTGGGGGCGAGGGTTGCCACTAGGGCTAATGTTACAACTATGGATGACTTTTTGATAAGAGCTTCTTCTGTCATCGATACGGAAATTGAATTAGTAAATTGGCGTTTGTCTAGATCGCCCTCTAAAGGGGTACTTTCTCTTATGGGGAGCCCATTATTTCATCAAGACAAACCACCACTGATACCCTGAGTACCCTATCATCCCCTGGGATGAACTACAACTCTCAGATTACTGAAGTTCTATCACAAACGCAAGGTTCTCCCCGTTCGGCACCCCGTAGAGTACTTTCTCCCACTGTAATTATTGCGGTGTATCAGCCCCCACGTTGGGGTCCGAGGGGTCTGATGGCACCTTGAACCATGTGCTTCGGGTAGTACCCAGTAATGCGGGCCCTTTAGGAAATAATAAGGGGGCCCCCAGGTCCGGCGGGATTGCTAAAAGGAAGTCTAAGCCAATAGATAGGCAGGCTAAAAAAATTTATTAAATGCATTCTCTAAACCGGTTCTCAAAAACAAGGCCGGTGTTCAGTTATCTGATAATATAGTCAATCAGGATATGTTGGAGGCCTTTAAATCCACCATGAGCTGTATGTTGAATGATAGGCTGAGTCCCATTGTAGACAAATTGAATCGCATCGAGAAGATCTTTGCAGAACAAAACAAGCTTTTAGAGTCCTCATATATCTCTAATTCAGTGCCTTCAAATTTGAATATAGTTACTATGACGCCATACCCTAGTCCTCCACCTATAGAAGCAGTAGACTGCCATCCTCCCAATATTACCCAACATTGTAGTGCAAATGTGATTGCAAATAACTTCGGTAGGCTGGCTGACAGTATAAGTGTTAGACCAGATACCATTGGGGACCGATCCATTATTGGACAGGGACAGGCTCTTCAGAGGACAGGAAGAGCCTTGACTGATCATCAGGGACCCCCCATTTCTGCCAATCAGAACTTTGCAGCTGTTGATCTTCCACCACAATCTACGCCCCTGGTAGTGATGTTGACAAATGTCCCGCCACTTTCCAATGGGTCACAGGAACATTTTACACAACTTAGAAATATGGTAACTTATTGGTTATCAAGTAATACCTCCATGGGACCAATGGTGGAACGTAACATCATTATGGTGCGTCGTGTGCGGTGGATAGGGAGCACGAGGAAACCTGAAGGGGGCGACTGTATCATTGTGAACTTTATTAGCATTTACCTTGTGGATAGAATCCTTCGGGATGTTTACCTTAATTCCACTTTTAGAGATTATGGTATGAAGGCCCTCCCTTTGGGTTTCTTCTATAAGGCCGACCCCAGAAGTGGATTGAATTCAAATTTGTTTCTTAATGGGCCGGCTGAAAGACCTTCTGTGGTGTTGGGGGCGGGGCCTTCTTTAAAACTTGGAGGTGTAGGGCAACCAGATGGGCACCAGTCGGTTCCTCGGCTGGAGCTCTCGAACAGATTCTTAGCCCTTTCTAGGCTGAAAGAGTGTGATTGACTACATTTCAGGCCTGAGGCAGCAGGAGAGTTAATCCAATGGCCCAATCACCCAAGATACTGTGTCTGGTGACATGGAGGAGTTAGGGAGGTTTAGCCCCCAGCAGCAGGCATCCCTATTGGTGGGAGCCATTGGAAAGCAGCCTAATCACGATACATATAATGTTCTGTCGTGTAACATTGCAAGCCTGCCAGGGAAAATTCATGACCCTTTGTGGGTGCAGTTCATCAGGCAGTTTTCTGTGGTTTGTCTACAGGAGACCTGGCTGGTTGACTGCAACCTATCTTTGGAGGGTTATAAAGCCTTTTTTGTCCCTGCATTACCGTCAGTGCACGGCAGAGCTAGTGGTGGCTTGGCCATATTTACAGCGTTGGCTTTGACCTGCAAGATCCCTCAACTCCCTTTTTTTAACAAAGATATTCAAGCAAGCATCCTGAAAAGAGGAAAGAATAGCCTGGGAATCATTAATTTCTATAATACTATGGCCTTACAGGGGGAGTGTAAAATTGCCCAGTTAAGTACCCTTTTAAGGAAGATGTGTGGTTCCATCGCAAATAGCCTTATGGTAACGGGAGATTTTAACATCCACCCTTGTGGTGACCCGGCAACCACTTGCATGAAAGAGCTGGGGTGTGCAAGGTTGCAGGGCTTTCATTTCGAGAATTCTGCACAGGAGGATTCCCTTAGCAATTCGCTTAACCTTTTTGACTTGCTTCCTTTAATGGCATTTTCTGCTCCGCTTAGTAAACAGCTTGTACCCTCGTTTAAAGGTTGGTTTAAGGGCTCTTTCATTGATCATATTTTGATCTCAACTGGTTTACAGAGTAATTTACGAGGGTTTGTAATTTTGGACAGTGCATTTAGTGATCATAATCCCATCTGTGCACATATGGTTGGGGGCTGTTGTCGAGCCAAGATAGGGTTGTGGTGAAGGGCAAGATGAGATCTACAGATGGAAGACGTAGAATAAAGTGGTCACAGGTCGCCCCAGACTTATTTTACAGTGAGGTGAAAGCTAAATTCGCAGCCGAGATCGCATCATGTGTGTTCCCGGCACCCATCCTTGGGGAGTCCTTAACGCCTTTGATGGTATTAATTCCAGGGTAGGGGTTAATACGTATGCCCCGATAATATTCGAGCAGAAAGAGATAGAGCTGGGCATCATAGGGCTATCTGGTAACAAAGCCCCAAGCCCGGATGGTATCCCTCCAGACCTTTTTTAATCTAATCCTCATTTTTGGCTCCGGTACTGGTGGCCGTGATCAACGCGGTGGCCAGGGTCGGTTGTCAGGAGTCCTGGGGCACCTCAACAATTGTACCGGTGTTCAAGAAGGGGGAACCGTAATAGCACTCTGTGCTATAGACCGATCTTCCTTCTTGATTCTGTGGTCAAGGTCGTTGGTGGGGTAATTCTGAAAAGAGTAGCCTCCTGGGTGGAGGAGAATGCGATAATCGCAGACATTCAATACAGGTTCCACTCGGGGCATTCCACTTTATCTCAATGCCTTAATTTATATCTGATCCTGGGGAAGTATACAGTCGCCCGCCAGGGTACGCTCTACATGGCCTTCATGGATCTATCCTCCGCTTTTGACTGTATCAATAGGGGGAAATTGTGGCAATCCATGAGGGCCATGGGGGTGGAGGATAACTTGGTTAGATTCCTCGAGGATCTGCATAGGGACACCAAGGCTAACATCAGATATGCCGAGGATCTCCGTGTCTCAAGGGACTTTAACATCGAGAGGGGCATACGGCAGGGATGCATTTTGGCCCCGTTCTTATTTAATCTATATATAAATGACCTACACAAGACCCTGGTAAAACAACAGGGGTTGATTTTCCTTATGTGGGACGTCAGGGTTTGCCCATCCTGCTTTATGGGGACGACGCTGTCCTCATCGCTAGAACAGCAAAGGGCTTGCAGACCCTGCTTGACACCTTTCGGAGTTTCATGGAGGATCGCAACTTAGCGATTAATAATTCTAAATCTTACATCATGCAGGTCGGGATCCGTCCGAGGAAGGAGTATCCCTTTAAAGTGGGTAATGAAAAGGTGCCCCTGACAACAACATTTTCCTATTTGGGTGTCTTGCTGGACGATAAACTGAATTGGGGGACTCTTATCCAGAGGACTAAGAGGGAGGTTACAAGGGCCAATAAAGCAATCTTCAACTTTGCCACCAAAATGGATAAGCGCCCTGTGGCGGCAATGTTGAAGTTATACCAATCGAAAAGTGTTGCCATTGCGAGTTATGGGAGTGGACTATGGGGCTATGCTACAACTGATGCCCTACAGGTGGTGGAGAACAATTTTCTAAAACGCCTCCTTGGAGTGCCAAGGAGTACCTCTAACCTGGTGGTCCACGAAGAAGTGGGGCTGCTTTATATTAGCGACAACCTGGCTATGCACCCCTTGTTGCTCTGGCTCAATTGTTGGTTAAATGATGACTTAGTTCTTAACCATCAGATTCTAAGGGATATTTTAAGTCTGGATTTCATGCTACGAATTCCGTGGTTAAAAAACATTAAGTGCTGTTTTGAAGAGCTGGGGCGGCCTGATCTATTTTTAAAACCTGATCGTATTACTGTGAAGGATGTGGGTTATGTCAAGAAGACCTTTATGACAATAAAAAAGCTTGATGGAGATCACATTGAACTCAGAAAACACAGTGTTCATAAATATGTGATGCTCAAAACTATTCCCTCTATGGAACCGTACCTTTTGAGGCCTTTGTCAACACACAAGCGTTTTTTTTTGTCAGGTTTCGTTAAAATTATTTTCATTTGCTTTTAGCTGTTCCAAAGGGGAGATGTAGAAGACAGGTGTTAGCACCCTGTGGCTGCGACGGAGTGTCTCCACAAGACTTGCTGCACCCTATGTTTTTTTGTGATTTTTACATTGTTCCTCGTAGATACTTTTTAATCCCACTCTTAAAGAAGTTGAATTTTATTCAGGTCCGCCCTGCCCTATTTTACCTACAAATGTTGAAACCAGATAGTATACCATTTGTAGTAGGCTTTTTAAAGTCTGCTTTGCGATCCAGAATCTGTATGGAGAACTGATAGTCCTTATACGGCATGACATCTTTATTTTCAGGTTTTTTTCTGTATTTTGTATAATGCTTGCTTGTGCCCTGTTTATCCTCCATAATCATGTGTTAGATGTATATATACAAACCCTACTGTATTTTACTGGATCAATTATTACTTTTTATTGTGTGAACTGTATTTTTAAAAATTGTTTTATGGTGCTGTGCAACTTTTATGGTTTTATTCATAAAGCTGAATAAAATATTTTGACTTGACTTGAGAGAAATCCTAGGAAGTCCATGCAGTTCACCTATAATGGGAATTCGCAAACCAAATGGGAAATATAGGATCGCATAGGACCTGAGAAAGGTAAACCACATTTTTACATCTTGTTGTCCAATTGTACCAAATCCAGCTGTGATCCAATATTAAATCCCATGTGATGCAGAATGGTTTTCAGTAATCGATCCTTATCAAGCCTTTTTCTCAATACCTTTGCACCCGGATTGCCAATATTTATTTGCGCTCTGGTTCAGAAACCATGTTTTGGCATGGTGCCGAGTTCCTCAAGGGTATACAGAGAGTCCCCCAACCTTCAATCAGATATTGAAGAAATGTTCGGAGTCATTGATAATGCCTAAAGACTCAGTTCTAGTGCAATATATTGATGACATATTGGTTGCTTCCCAAACAAAAGAAGACTGTGTGACGGATACAATTGATCTACTGAACCATTTGACAGTAGGTGGGCATAAGGTGTCTTTATTTGGGTTATATTATTGAAAAGGGAATTCGGAAAGTTTCTCAGGATCGGATCAATGCTATTATGCAAATGAATCTGCCAAAAACGCAGATGAAATTCAAATGTTTTGTAGGTTGGATATTGCAGGCAGTGGATAATAAATGACAGATCCATACATCTTGATGAGGAATGTATGAAAACATTCCTAGAGTTGCACAACAGTTTGTCGTGCACTGGCATTAGGGATGCCAGACTTTGAAAAGGAATTTGCATTGTTTTGTAATGAACGTGATGGTTGCGCACAGTTAGTTCTAACGCAAACACATGGAACAGTATGAAGACCAGTGGCATATTTTTCTGCCACTTTGGATCCAGTTGCTGCAGCATTACCAGGATGTTTAAAAGCAGTCACTGCTACATGTGGGAGTCTTGAGCAGAGTATATCGATTGTGATGGGACATCCTATGAAAGTGTATGTGCCGCATTCAGTTGAGATTTTGTTAACACAAACTCACACACAGCATCTTACAAGCAGTTGGTTAACAAAATATGAGCAAGTGATATTGGGCGCTGAGAATGTGACAGTAGCAAGATGTACGAGTTTGAATCCAGCTACTTTGTTACAAACTCCAGGCTGTGAAATTGTTTTGAATGAAGCAGATCACGATTATCTGGATGTGACTGAGTTGTATTCAAAACCAATACCTGATATCAAAAACACACAATTGTCTGAGTCTGATATTGTGCTGTTTGTGGATGCATCGTGTTTGAGAGATTCAGAAGGATGTTTAGGAGCTGTATATGCAATTTGCAGAGTGGCTAGTGTGGTTGAAGCTTCATGGTTGAAAGGAGTGAGTTCGGCGCAAGTGGCAGAACTAGAAGCCTTATCAAGAGCTTGTTATCTAACTAAACAAATGACAGTAACCATATTCACGGATAGTCAATATGGTTTTGGGGTTGTACATGACTTTGGGCAGTTGTGGTCTCAACATGGATACCTGACCTATTCGGGTGCACCAATTCGAAATGGAGAGTGTGTAAAGGATCTACTAGTGGCACTACAATTGCCGGTACAAATTGGGGTGGTGAAACGTTCAGCACACAGATCTAGTTATGAATACATCACTGTGGGCAATCGATATGCTGACAAAATTGCACAATTTTGTGCTCCAAATTCATATTCAATCAATGTGAAACAAATAATTGAAGAAAATGATCAAACAGAATGCAGGTTGATGTTCTCATCTGTTGAAACTTGGGATGAAGTAAGAGACTTGCAAGCTGAAGCAAGTGATTCAGAGAAAAATAGGTGGATCAAATCAGGTTGCACACGTAGGTGAGATGATGAAGTATGAATCTATACAGATGGAAAACCAGTAATACCAGATAGTTTGTCGTCAAAGATGGCTAGAGATTACCACGGACCTGCACACATAGGGAGAGACGCAATGATCAGGATTTTCAAGAAGGTGAGATTTAATCCAAAATTCAGGGTTATTGTAGAAAGTCTCTGTCTAAGATGTGCAATTTGCCAGCAACAGAATGCAGGAAGGATTAAAGAAAACAGTAGTTAGTATGGGACGAATTGGCAAAACTGCAGGTCCATTTACTGGAATGCAGTTAGATTTTATTGAAATGCCTCCTTGTCAGGGACTAAAATATGTTCTTGTGATATTTTGTTTATTTTCCCGTTGGGTGGAGGCGGGTAACATCCTTTACGACTAAACTTTTACAACGCGGTACCGTTACCACGCAGGTTTTACAACGCAAGTCGTTACAATGACTTGTGCTGGAGGGCGCTGTAGGATAGGGAATAGTTTAATTTGCTATCCAACACCTTCCCTACTATCCACGGGGACTGGAGTTGGAATAGTAAATTAAACTATTCCACTATCCAGCGCCCCCCAACGCAAGTTGTTGTAACGACTTGCGTTGTAAAACCTGCGTGGTAACGGTACGCGTTGTAAAAGCATGCGTTGTACCATCATACATCCGGTGGAGGCACACCCAAAAAGACATAATAGCAGTCGAACGGTTGCTAAATTGCTTCTTAGAAAGATCATACCTAGGTTCAGTTTCCCGGTCTCATTAGAAACAGAAGAAGAAGAAAATCCAGGGTGAAGAACCAAAAGAATAGAAATATCAAGCAAGGAGTACACAGCACCAGAATGAACGTATTTGCTGCTGCAACTAATGACTGGAATAAAGATTTTTTGAGTTTTTGAAAATCATTCAAATGAACCACCTAAATAAACTGTTCCATTTGAAAAGGGTGCAGAAAAAGAGAGAGGATATTTATGAAAATAAATGTAATCCTGGAAAAAGATTTGAAGCAGAAGAAAGTTCTGGAAAATCCTGAAGAGCTTAAGGCTTTAGAAGTGTGGGGTGTACATCCTAACCCCAGTCTAGCAAAATTTAGTCTAGTATTTTTATTTTTTTTAAAAATGATTTTTGACATATTTTTTCGATTTTTGTACAATGGATAGAATCACTACTGAGACTGGTAAATAGAAACAGGGCATATTTAGATGTTTTAATGTTTGATCTGCATCTGTTTCATTAACAATGCTTGTGTGGTTGGTATAAACATGTATAGTACCACAATTTATGTTTATTAATATAGTTAACACTACTAATACTAATGAACATGCGACTATAGGTGTTAGAAGAGATCTGAAATAAGATCCGGAGACTAATATTAAAGAACTAACAGGAAGTGATTTCAATCAGGATAAATCTATTCATGATGTTTCACTAAATGTCTTTACTAAACTTTTGTATGATTATGTTGAAACCATGGATGCGAGAGATTGTTATGTGTGCATGCAGTTACCTACGCCTGTGTCAGAAGGGGTGACTTATCACCACCTTCCATTAACATATGGAATTTTGTGTAGTGTGCTAACAAGTTTGTTCAATGGTAAGGAGGCCTTTCAGTATTTCTACTTCAATTTTGATTTGGTCTTTTCTGAAGTTCCTATTAGAAAGAATATGAATATAGTATATAGTGCCAAGAATGCAGAATATTTGGGAGCTTTTTTCCATACTAGTAAAACAATCGATACAGTATATGCACATCAAAATAATTTGAATTGTAAATTGCACAGGGTAGAAATATAATATATTAATACAGTGAAAGATAGACGTAGAGAATTTAAATGAAAATCTGCAGAGCAGAAAACTAGAGAACCTCCATGGGCACACAAAGAAGGTAATTATAAAAAGACTGAGACTTACGCTGCAATGACTCTGGATTGGCCTCATAGAGGAAAGCTTTGCTTACTTAGACAGAAGACTGAATACAAACATTATTTCATTGGTTCCAGTGAGTGTGAGCATACCTTCCTAATTGCCTGGGGCTGGGGATAAAGGGGTAGAACTGATCCTGTTTGTCCAGGAGTGTATTATGTGTGTGGTAAGAATGCCTATTATAGGTTGCCAACACATTGGTATGGGTGTTGTTATATGGGCATAGTCTTCCCAAAGATCTACCATGTTGGTGATAAACATGGAAGCAATGAAACAAAACTAACATGGCATATAAGGGGATTAAGTGTAGCGGAAATTGTGCGAGATATATTTGGAGCATTGATACCTTCAGTAGGGGTGATTCTAAATTCACAAAAGATTAAAAAGTATTATCTCCGGTAGTTGATCGTTTATCAACGGATACTGCTGGTGGTTTTTAATGATTGATTCTGAAATTGTTGCTATGAGAACCATGGTATTACAAAATAAACCTGCCTTAGACGTATTATTGGCAAAAGAGGGCAGAGTCTGTAGTATGCTGAAAATTCAATAATGTTGCACATGTATTCCTGATAAGAGTAGAGATTTGCAGGGATATATCAGCAACACTATTCATTTATATGCTGATTTAGCTAAACTGAAGGTTAATGGTGCTTGGAAGATGCTTGGTAAGGGTTTCTCTACAATAGGTAATTGGTTTTCGATATTTGCTTAACAGCCTATTAGGAAGGTTATTAACAACAATAGTTGCTGTTGCTATGGGCATACTAATGGTAATTATGCTTAAAATATGTTGCAAAAATAAGACAAAAGATGTGAAATGTAGAGCACGGAAAAGTAAGAGAGTAGAAATAGAAATGGAAGATCGAAAGGGTGTTTACTATGATGTTAGGAAAGATATAGAGGGTGTTAGGATGAAACAAATGAGGACCCTCACAACTGCATTCTGAGAAATTATTATCAGATTGTAATCGGATAAGGGTTATTGTGATGGTTTGTAATACCATCAGATGGGGGATTGATGGTGCACGATTTCTTGAAATTAAATATGCTCTGTTTAATCCACCTAAGAGTGTTAATTGACAAAAAATACTAATATTATTATAGAAAATAGATTAAAAAGTGGAAGCAAAGATTATAAGTGTACAACGTGAAAATGTGCAGAAAGACTTAACAAATAATTTTCCTTAGTTCGGAGAATAATAACCTGAGAAAACTATATAGTGTTAGTTGAAAAATGAAAATGGTTGCTAATTAATGATTAATGGAAATTATCCTGTCTGTCTAACTGGATGTGATTTATGTCTCCTAAATTGCAGAGACATGATAAACCCTGAAGAAATGCTTTACTCTTTGTGAAAATTTTCATAAGCCTTTAGAAATAATTCTTTCTTTTGCTAAAATAAATATAGGCCTTGGAAAATTTTAGGGGGTGGGCTTCCAAGCTCCTGTCCTTCAAAAGTTTCAAATGCTTCCTTAGAATGGAGATATTAGTCTATTTCTGATTGAACTTTTTAGGTTTTTCCTGTCTAGGCGAGAGATGAGTTAGTTCTAGTATAACAGTTTCAATATTTATTTACAAATGTAGCAAGAAGGACTTCCTTTTTCTTTTTTATGCTTACGTAGAAGTATTAAAACAATAGTTGTTTAGAAAAAGCATAAAGTGGAACTTGAATGACTGTCATTTGATGCGACATGACCAATTGCGGAATGAGATGAAGAAGGGAAAAGAAACATTTATCGCAGATAAGAATGAAAATGTAATATAAAGTATTCTGGGGGAAACTGTTCGTCGGCTTGTACACAAGATCAGTAACCTGTCCCTGCGTTCGTGGTATGCTGTAAGCTGTGCTGTTTTTAATATCCTGGCTGGTGTGCCTGCAAATCCTAATGACTCTCCTATAGACTTTGCATATCATCTGCTGGTGATTCTGCTCATGCTATATCCTAACTGCCGTGGGGTTAGCTTTTCAGACTAATTGTACGCTGTGCATTTGTATTTCCGAATTCCTAGGTTTGTATGAGAACTGTGTTTAAGCAAAATATTTTTCTCTCTCCTTCTCACTCCTCTATACCTGTTATTATGACATTTATGAATATCGAGTTGTTATGCATTTTGTGAAATTACCTTGAAACAATAAGAATTGAGAGTTGACATTCTAATTTGTACGTGTGTTTGACCATTATTTTATGAATAACAAAGGGAAATAATAGAAAATAATAGTGTTTATCTTTATTGACGGATTATTGAATTATTTTGACATGATAATGTTGTGTACTGCTGTTTAGCCTATTTCTTCATTGTAGGTCCTCATGAGGAAATAGCAATCCGTCTTTCAGTCCCTTTTAGCTCTACCAAAGATCTGCCGAAGGACCTTTGATACTGCTAACTGAGTGACAATGACTTATGGGGCCGTCATTAAAGTTACGTTGCCGTTAGTCTTATGGTGAATGGTGTGGGAGGTAAGATGAAATAAAACCCACACCACTTGTGCTGCATCACAAGCAAACTCCACATTAACCTGTGCTCAGCCCTCTGGTAGCAGGCAATGTGTAAAGTATTAATGCAGCAATTCACATATTAACAAAGTGAAAACCAAGACAAGAAAAATCCCACATTAATTTAGAAAAATAAAGTAATATGTAATAAATAATTTAAGATCAAAACTCCAAAACTTCAAACACATCAATAGAACTAGAGACATGCAATTTTAAAGTTTTAAGTGTAAAAAGCACCAACAAGCATCAACTGTGATTATCTGGTTGTGCTATACCAGGACAAAGTCACAAGTTCAGGCTGACCATGATGGAGCGTGGGCTGGCTAAGGAGTCCATGTTAGGACCGCTGGAAAAAGTACTTCAAATCCTGGTTGCGGAGCATTGCATAATTACTAGGGAGAGAATCCTAATCCATCAATATTTTGCACACCGTCACCTTAGTTTGGGTCCAGCCATATGCAAATCAGTCTTGACCCTGCTCCAATCAGAACAGTTGAGCCCAAACTGCCAATCCAAGTCCTCTCTAAAGCGGAAGAAAAGCAACCCAAGACTGGTTTCGCCCTAGTTATGGACTCATCAGCTGGGTAACTTCCAGTGGTTGTGATTAATTCAAGCACTTTTGTTTACTTTAGGGCTTAGCCCTAAGAGGGATGTGTATGCCCAGACATGGGTCTTGTGCACACTGTGTCATTGGAAGTAAGCTGTAACCGACTGATGAGCCCATAACTAGAGTGAAAGCGTTCCTGGGTTGCTTGCGTTCAGGTTCAGCGAGGACCTGACTAGGCAGTTCGAGCTGGAGTGTTTCGATTGGAGGAGGGTCAAGACTGATTTTAATATAGCTGGGTCCAATTTGAAGTGACATGGTGTGCAAAAGAACGATGGATTGAGATGTGGCCCTAAGTAATTACCAGGACTGGGATTAATTCAAGCATTGCATCCATCACTTTTTTGTATACTTTAGTGTGTCGCTTTAAAGTGGGACGGGTATGTCCAGATGTGGGTCCCATGCACAATGTGTCACTGGGACCAAGCTGTACCCTGCTGATGAGCCCATAGCTAGGGCGAAACATCTCCTGGGTTTCTTGTATACTGGTTCAGGGAGGATCTGGCTTGGCAGTTTGGGCTGGACTGTTCTGACTGGAGCATGGTCAAGACTGATTTCCATATAGGTGGGTCCAATCTGAGGTCTCATGGTGTTCACAATAACAATCGATTGGGATGGGGCCCGAGTAATTGCCAGTGGCTAAGAATAATTCAAGCATTTCATCAATCACTTTTTTGTACACCTTAGTGTGTTTCCCTAAGTGGTATGGTATGCCTAGATGTGGGTCCTATGCACACTGTGAAACTGGAACCAAGCTGTAGCCTGCTGATGAGCCCATACCTAAGGTGAAGCCATTCTTGGGTTTCTTGTGCTCTGGTTCAGAAAGGTCCTGCCTTGGCAATTCAAGCTGGGCTGTTCTGTTTGAATCAGGGGCAAGACTTATTTGCATATAGCTGGGTCCAATCTGAGGTGACATGCAGCCTGATTCATCAAGCAAAATTGCGATCGCAATAGCTGCGAATTAGCTATTGCGATCGCAATTAACAGAAAAGCAATTCATGATGTGAAAAACACAGAAAATGCGAATTCGCAAAAAATAAATAGCGAATTCGCAAAATAAATCGCAGAATCTAGGAGGAACCCCTATAGCGAATCAGAAATAGCGAGAATCCATGGATTCTGCGATTTCTTTTGCGATCTCGCTAAATAATCGCTAACGCAATTCATGAAAACTCGCAATTAGCGAGAAAGCTGAAAATCGCTATTTGCGACGCCCAATTTAAGGAGAACCAAAAGCAGGTGATAACCATGAAGGAAAAAAAATAATAATAATTCCAACGAGCCACAGGTGCAGTCCTGAACAAACACACTTAAGGAAACACAGTAGGAGCATGAGGACTCACACAATGCCAGGACTCTACATGGTGGTCAGGCGGCGAAGGCTCCAGGCTGCACCACGGAACAGACGCAGGATCCAGGAGCGAATATTCCGCCAGCGGGTCACCCTTCTGGGCCAAACTGCAGAGCAAATATACACTAAGTACCACCTGAATGGGGCAATGATCATCAAGCTGATCCGGGATCCCCTGATGCAGCACCCAACAAGGAGGACCAATGCTTTGCCCACCCATGTCCAGGTTTTGTGCAGCCTGCACCTACTGGCCTCCGGAAGCTTCCAGGGGATAGTCGCTGTTGCAGGGGGGATATCCCAGAGCACCATGTCCCGCTGCCTAAGGAGTTTCCTGGAGGCTATGCTGACCCGGCTACACCACTACATCTCATTCCCGACCACCCAACAGGACTTGAATGAGACCAAGCTCCATTTCTACAACGTTGCGCAATTCCCACATGTAATAGGATGCATTGACTGTACCCACATCCAAATCTGCCCACCAGCACAACGGAATACATGTACCGCAACCGCAAGTCCTACCACTCCCTCAATATCCAGATGGTGTTCAACGCTAGGACTTTCATCACGGACATAGTGGCACAATACCCGGGGAGCACACATGACTCTTCATATTCCGGCACAGAGGCATTCACACACGACTGGCCAGGGGAGACTTTGGCGAAGGACACCTACTAGGTAAGTACACATGCCCCCAAATAGTACACTGTGATCATGTAGCTGGGCAGAACAGGCACTCACCCTCTGCTCCTTTCATTTAGGTGACAGCGCCTACTGTCTCCGTGAGTACCTCCTCACCCCATACCTCAACCCTGCAACACCACAGCAACGGCGTTACAATGCTGCACACATACGCACAAGAAATTGCATTGAGAGGACATTTGGCCTTTTGAAGAGCAGATTCTGCATACTTCACAAGACTGGTGGGGCCATCAAATACGAGCCTGAGTTCTGCTGCTGCATCGTGGCCGTGTGTGCAATACTCCACAACATTGCTACCAAGCGCAGGATACCTGTCGAGATCTCTGGCAGTGAGTCGGAAGGGGACAACCGCCCACCTGCACATGTGCATCATGCACGCGGGGAGAATCCTGCAGAAGGACACAGGCGCTGCAACCACATCACTATTAACTGTTTCTAGTGCACACATTCCCCTCACACAACACTGCACTCATGCATGACAAATGTAATAATGACATGAGTCGGATTTACGTGAAACCATAAATTCTTATTGTTAATTCACAATAATGTGGCCTTTGTTGTCCATGATTGCACATGGGAACAGTATTGCATCATACGTCCCCATGCAGGGCTAGAGGGCTTGCTTCCAGATTCCGCATGGCCCTGCAGGCAGAGTGAAAAGTGTCACTAGCGCCTCCGTCGAGACGCACCCAGTCGCCTCTCGCTGTCCTCAATTGCAGTGTTGGCCCGTGATGCTGCAGTGGGCCTGCTGCTGCGGCGGCGTTCAGTCACCGGCGGCAAGGACATGCTGCTGTGGCTTGACGTGCCCTCGCTGGCATCATCACCACCCCCTGGTTCACCATGGGCAGTTAACTGCAGACTAAGCACTGCTGCTGTCACCTGATCAAGTGCCCTGGCAACGTCCTGGCAACACTGGACCATTTGCACCTGCATTGCAAGGGACCGGCGGGAAAGTTGTGATGTTGCATTGCCAATAATATGATTGGACCTGGTGTAGGCTGACAGGCGGGTCAGCAGGTGGCGGTGGCGGCGGCGGCGGCGGGTGATATCCTGCTGGGAGACCAGGATCTGGTTATTCTCTTGCACAGCTGCGGTCAGCTGTCCAACATGCTGCGCGGTATTAGTGAGCTGCAGATGTATGACTGCCAGGTGACGCGCCTGCGTCTGATATACCGCAAGCATGCGGCGTTCAATGGCCAGGCCAGGATCCCGTGCATGGACAGCCCTGCCCGCGCGTGTTGAGGGTCACGCTGCTGGCGCGTCAGTCCGCTGGACTGCGACCTGCCTGCGGCTGTGTGCCTCGTCTGCCTCCTAGCTGCTGGTGGTGTGGCCTGTACCACTGCCGTGGGTGTCAGTTGGGGTGGTTGCTGGGCACCTGTGGCTGCAGGGGTGGCCCTGCCCACATGGGGTGGTGGTGGTGGTACTGCTGCAGGTGGCTGAGATGGTCCTGGTTCAGGTTGGCCCTCACCCTCGGTGTCCTCCGGGTACTCATCTATATGTTGGGCCTCGCTGTCGGTGCTGGGCTGTTCTGCTGCACCTGTGATGTAAATGGGTGCATGATTAATGATATGTAGCTTGCAAATGAGATGTTGCTACATGCATGCAGGCCTGCTTTCCCTGACTGGCTTTTGGAATTACTTTCAATTGACAGGTCTGCCTGTGTTGGGCTATCTGGGAATTTTTATTACACTACAACTACCACAATGCAATAGGGCATTTCAGGTGTGCATGGCCTGCATTACTGGGGTTGTCAAATTGCTAGCTCAGGGGTCATGGGCATTGTTAGGGGACGGGCTCGCAGTCACATGGCACTTACCTTGGGATTGTTGGGTGGGTCGGGACGAGTCAAGCTGGGTGACCCCCACGCAGGCTTCAGGAGTCAGGGTGCCCTCCACAAGGTCCTCCAGTGGGGTGTTGGGTGTGGCAGTGGGGTCGCCTCCACCGGTGGCAAGTCGCTCCCCCAGCCTCTCCGCAATTCGCTCTTTGGCACGCCCTCTGAGGTCATACCACCTCTTTTTTAAATCGTCTATTGACCGCTGGGTCACCCCGACAGAATTTACCTTGGCGCGGATGCGCAGCCAGATGCGGCGCTTGCCAGCCTCTGGCACCCTCCTGGAGTCCTTGCCAAACAGGCGTGCATGGTCCTTACAGACCCCCCTTAACTGCTCCCTGCTGCTTCCTGGGACATTTTGGAGGTTGTGGATGTCCTGCTGTGGTGCTGCAAGTTCACTGTTGTGGAGCTCTTCCCAGTACTGCTTCCACTTTCAGGCTCAGTGATCTGAATGAGGGAGGGAACAGCTTACTTCCTGGTTGTGATGTCATCATTGGGCTCGAAATGCGACTTCCCGTTTTTGCGATCTCGCAGTTAGCGAGATCGCAAATTGCGATTTCGGTAATTGAGAAATCGCAATTTCAACCAAGAAATCGGCCGAATCTGCGATTATTATGCGATTGGGGCAAAATCGCAATCGTCAATTGCAGCCGATTGCGATTCGCATTTTTTTCTCGCATTTCTTCATGAATGCCATTCTGCGAATTCTGAATTGCGATTCGGTAAATATCGCAATTTGGAAATCGCAGAATGTTGCATTGATGAATCTGGCTGTTGGTGTGCAAAATAATTATGGATTGGAATGTGGCCTGAGTTTTTACCAGTGGCTGAGATTAATTTCAGCATTCCATCCATCACTTTGTTGTATACTTTAACAGGCCCTCTAGTATCATCTACTTTACCAGCCCTAGGTGCAAGTAGTACGACATTACTATGGACTCATAGGTAATTTTAATGTGCCAAATAGGTGTAAGCCAATTTTACAATGTTTAAGGGAGAGAGCACAAGCCCTTAAGCACTGGTTAGCAGGGGTAAAGTATGCAGAGTCCTAAAAGCCAAACACATGGGTTCAGAAAAAACTAGGGTGAAGGCAAAAAAAGGTAGGGGCTGACCCTGCAGAAAAGGCCAAGTCAAAAAGTGCCAAATATGGGTATATGGTCACATTGGAATGGGTAAAAGCCGTAAATTAAGGCCAACGACAATGGAGCATGGGTCAAATATAGGAACCATGATGGGTACTGCAGAACGTTTTACTCTCTGACTTAGAATGTAAGCTAGTGCTTTTTCTATAGGAGGGCTAGCCTTGCCACAGTGAAAAACGACCTGGAAGATTCTTCACTGCCAGGACATATAAAATGTAAGTACGCATGTTCTACTTTTTAACTACTATGCACCCTGCACTTTGGGCATTTAGGCCTACCTTGTGGTGACATCAGATTCAAGAGGAAGGTTTAGATATGGCAAAATTAGCTATTTTAAAATGGCACACACAGGCAGCAGGACTAATCCTAAAGACATGCCTTGCCTTATCACTTTAGTGAGGCACAATAGGTGCTGCAATCAACTTGTGACATGTAACTTACAGGCTATGGGTACACAAAGTACCATATACTAGGGACTTATAGGTAAGTCAAATATGCCAATCAGGGATTAGCCAATTCTACATGTTTTTACAAGTCAGAGCACATACACTGAGTGCTGAACGGCAGAGTGCCAGTGTTCATACACAGCAGTAAAATCTATCAAAAAGTAGGGGGTGTGACCAAGAAATAAGGGCATTTTCTTACTAAGGTCATACTCCAAAAATACAGAGGATGCTCCATCAATCAACTTCCTGGCTCCTCCATCACATTTTGAGTTGTGGAACAGAAGGATACTGCTGATGGAGCCTGACCCTGCTTTGCTGGTGTAAACCCTTGACACAATGGTCCACATTCCATAGCACAGGCCTCACAGTGGCCGAAGTCCTATTCACGGCAGGTATGGTCACTGCAGGGAAAATAATTAATGAACCTTATGCAGTGGTAGAATGCTCCCTGCGTGTCAAAGTCATTGTTTTTTAGGTCTAGCTTAATAAAACCTATTTTGTACAATCCCAATACTTAAAGAGGGCTTTGGGTTAGCGTTAGCCTATAACTCGATCCATCTACTGCACCACATCTGGGAACTACTTTTTTCTTTCAGAGCACCTTGGGAGTGCAGTGTTTTCTTTCTCTCGCCCCTGTCTGCTGCTTTCTCCTAACATTCCTGCTCCAGCAATTCAAACTTGCTCACTCAAGCTCGCCCATTTCTTTAATCGCCCTCTTCTTTTATCCATCTCAGCTTTTGTTGTGTTTTTTTTGTTATTTAAAACCCCCGCACCCAGCTCCTTTGTTGCTCTCCTGTACCTCCCTATAGCTGGATGCTTCTCCCATTCAGTGTTATTACTTACTAGGCTACTCCTTGGTTGCTGCACTGCCCCATAACTCTCTTTTTTAATGCAATCTATTTTTCTATTTTAGGGGGAGAACCGAGAGCTGCAATTTGCTGATTTGCCCCTTCTTTCTAAGTAATGCACTTTTGCTCACTTTTCATATTTTTTAATTTTCTTCTCTAATATGGGTGACCACCATAGCGGAACAGTAAATTAAAGAGAGAAAAATGGATTCTAACTGCCATATGGAGGCATGCTAAAAGGCACATTGCACTTCTGCTCTCCCGGTCTTGCCTTTGGCCACCTTCCAAGGCCATCAAACGTCACCCAAAGCACCGTGAGTGACCAATGAAAATGAAGAGCGGGTGGGACTAGTCCTGTATTGCAACCAGTGAGCGCAGCCTCCAAATTCAGCACACAAGAACCATGGTGGTCCTCGTGGCTTGCTCCCAACATGGCGGCAATGTTGTGATGGAGATTGCAGCTGCGTGGGGTGAGCCTGCCCGGCTGCCCCTGGTCAAATTTTGGAAATATCGGACATTTTGCGAACATTGGCAGAGCAGGACAGACCTACGCAATGCCCAGATGACAACAAACTCTCCTTCCACATGTAAGTGTAACCACAATACCGAATGAGTGAACCTGCAGCAGTTGAAAGACGTGTGAGGGAGTGAAGGCTGTTGCCGACATTGTCTCCCTATTGAGTACCAACTTCCTTTATGCTGAGGCAAACCCGAAGCCCTTTCCCTTCTTCTTCGTAACGTAAAGTGAACTGCACAAAAAGAAAGCATGCTATGGACAGCAAAATAACAATTATTGTGTGCAAGAGGGGAGCAAAAAATACGGCACAGGGTAGTCCTGCACCACAATCAGTGAGTGGAATCCTCAAAACAGCAAACAAGAACCAGTGAGGTCCTTGCAGTATGATCCAACCGCGTTGTGATGGAGGTTACCACCATGTGCAGATGGTATGCTCGCCTGGTGGGTAGAATTGTGTAAATACTGTCTATCCTGTGATGCCGTGAGTGCAGGATGGATCTGCACAATACCTTGATGACAACCAAATCTCCTACTTGTGAGTAAGTGCCCATGTGATACTGAGCAGGCAGTTGGAATACATGCACAGGGTGAAGGTTGTTGCAGACATGAACTCTGTATTGAGTTCCAAATCAATAGGGAGTCAATGTCAGGAACAAACTTCACCCCAGCACATGTCTTCGTGGGAGAAGCTAGCCCAGGCTTGTGAGGCCAGAGATAGATCTCCCTTTTTTTTTATTTCAAAGAGTTTTATGGAAGATTTTTAATACAGTACAGTGGTAATGCGGGGCACATACAGATGAGATACAGGCATCTTGTGGGTACATTCGGCATTTTGGCATGGCGGCTGATATTGGTAGACGGCGTATCTGTAAGCCCCAAGAGACTGGAGAGAAAGTGAGAAGGGAGGAACGGGGGGGGACGGACAGACCTTTAGCTAGGTGGTTCACCTCTAGCCTGCGGCGGGTTACCAACAACGGAGCTGGGCGGTTATCTGTCTACGGGGGTTTGTGTGACCCTAAGATAGTTCTCCCTTTTTGGAGGGTGATAAATGAGCCTTGTTTTGCTGATGTAACTGTACCGGCCATGTGTCACCATCTCTCATTGCAGCAATGGATTGAACACTTTGAAGGGATTTGCAATTTTGGATTAGAGTAGGCGATGTGAACAGGGTTGGACTAGCGAGGGGTAGTGCCAACGTTGATTTTACATTAGATGAAGTTACTCATGGTATTTAGGCATCATCTCACAATAAGGCTCCAGGACCTTATAGGATACCCCTGACTTATTTTTGGACAATATCGAGATGTTGATTTAATCAGACCTGCATGCTTCTACCTCTGCATCGGTGCGGTACTCTTAAGGTGCAGATTATACCCAGTCTTTTACTACCAGCAGGGGAGTCCTTCAGGGGTGTATTCTCACCCCTTTCTTATTACCCTCTAAATCAACGGTCAGGAACAAGCTCTTCTCTCTGAACAGGCAGATTGCCAGGGGGTGGCAAAGAGATTACTTTCAGTTTTATTATACTCTGATGATGCACTTCTCATGGCATGGACTACTGCTAACAGTTTGGACCTTGCAGTAAACTTTATGAAATCATAAGTCCTGGTAGTTGTCTTCGGTCCACCAACTCTAAAACCTTCAAGGTGGCTAACCACACTTTGGACAAAGTCCTAACATTTCCTGTTAAATGTGAATACAAATTGGAAGCCCTTGATTGAGGGGAGGAATTATGAGCTTGTTAAGGCTAGAGGGAAACAGGCTAGCGTTGTCCAGAGGCGGGCTACTGGTCACCATTTGCTCTATTTAAGATCTTTCAGGCTAAATGTTTTTCAAAGATCATATCTGGTATCGAAGTATGGGGGTACATGAAAGTTGATAAAATGTAGACCTCCAAAAATCTGTTTTCAAGACGCCTGGCACAGGTCCCTGAAAGCATTCTAGACTTCTCTGTCCATGAGGAGCTTGGAATTAAATACATAGGTGACATAGTTGCTTTGAGACCTTTGATACGCTGGATCAAAATCTGGACTGTGGAGGGAGTCTAGCTTAGTAGACGCATCCTCTCAGAATGCCTGTCCTGTGATCATGCGTATAAAATCCCTTGGATTGCCTATATAAAGGCAGCTCATGTCAGCTTGGGCATGGAGGCCATATTTGATAACCCCCATTCCTTGCACCCTTTGGAATTGAAAAGGGTGAAGGATCTGTTTTAGAATGCGTATCGATGGGGGGCGTGGCTTGCGCGCCGCTTCAGCATGGCGGACTGCGCTTGAGCTCCGAGGCGAGTTCTCTTCTCCCGTCGGGCTGATTTCTCCTTTCCCCGACTGCCCCTGTGAGCGGAAAAGGCAGCATTCAACAGCGGAATGTGAAGGGAGCTGATTTACGAGGTTTCCTGCTATCTTGGTCACCAGCTGCATGCTTTCTGCCTGACGCTCGTTTTCCTCACAGACGGCCGCCATTTCCTGCTCCTGACGCAGTTGACATTTCTCCTCAGGAATGCCGCTTGTGCTACAATGTTTCAGGTCGTGGTGGCTGCCGAGGGTGTTTCTTCTATGATGCCTGCAATTGGTAACATTTTTTCCTTTTTTCTGCTATTTTCTTGCTGCTTGGCTGGGAATTAAGGTGCCTACGCGCTATTTTTCTCTAAGCTCAGGTATCTCATTCAGGTGTGGGGGGTTTTTTCCTGCGAACTCCGTGCTGTGCCCTCCTGAATTATTTGTAGCTCTATCATTCTTTAGCTACCTGTCTGCCCTGCATATAAGTCCGCCGCTATTATCTTATTAGCGCCCATTGAGCTCAGTGTGCTATTTTTCTCATTTTGGACTGTAGTCTGCGCAGTTTTTGCTCTTCTCTTTCCTTCAAGTGGCTACATATTTTTTTCTTTGTGATTACTCCTTCATGGCTACAAGTATGGGCCGCTCCACGAGTAACAAAGACCCTAAAGAGGTTGGCACGTCACTGAAGAGACTTAAGTCTGTGTCTCCTACGCCTGAATCTGCTCAGACAGACACTACCTCCACGCTGGACACCATTTTAATGCGCCTTAATGAGGTGCATGATATTGCGCAGTCAACAAAAACGAATACGGATTTGCTGCAAGTGGAGGTGTCGGCTATCAGGAATGACTTTAAAGCCCTCTCTCTTCGTGTATCTGCCACGGAATCACGAATCAGTTCTGCAGAGGATGGTATGCAGAAACACTCCAGATCCATCAACCACATGGAGCGCTCAATGTCGGCATTGCGAAGAGATCTCACTGAGCAGGAAGATCGCAACCGTAGGTCTAACCTACGCATTTTTGGCCTGCCGGAAGATTCAGAGAAATCATCTTCATCTATGATAGAGTTCTTATCTCAGTGGATTCCGGACACCCTACAAATCTCATTCCTCAGAGAATTTGAGATAGAAAGAGCACATCGTGTTCCAACGTTTCGGTCTAAATCGGCAACCCAGCCAAGAGCAGTTATTTTTAAGCCATTGCGACATCAGCATACTGAACAGATTCTCTCTCATATGCGCAAAGCTAAACAAGTCATCTGGAAAGGTCAGCGAATCTCAATTTCTCAGGACTTTGCCAGAGATACGGTTATAAGGAGGAAGGGCTTCCTCAATCTTCGGAAGCGTCTTTCTGAAATGGACATTCCCTTTTCGTTTTCTGGTCCATCAAAGTTCCGCATTACTTATAAAGGTCGTTCAAGAATTTTCGATGAACCGGCCGATTTATCTACATTTCTGGACAACCAATTGGAGATAGAGATGGAGATTCAGAAAGCGACTTCGCAGTCTTCTGGTGCCTCGGGCACTTGATTTGTCTTTTTCTTTCGTTTGGTTGTACTCTTTTGCATGCCTGGGTCTCTCCTCTCTCATGTTCAGCTTATATGTTGTTATTGACTTCCAAGGTTGTTTGTTAGACTCTTTCTTTCTTCTGGTGTTCACACTGCTTCCTGTTCTCTCCTTTTGTTCCATAGTAATACTCTTTAGCTTGCATCCTGCTTTTCTTGCTCTTATTTTCTGTCGTTGTTGAGTCCAAGCTATTTTTCTCTTTTCTAGACGCTTATCTCTTACTAGTTACCTTATTTTTTCTCATTTCTGTCTTTTTTCTGTCTTTCTCTTCTCTATCTATTTTACTATCTTTCTTCCTTTCTTTCCTCCATAGTTATATGTTCCGTTTTTTTCTCTACTTCAACTATATATTCTTCTCATATACAGTTATAGTTTGTTCATTACTATATATTTAGGTTATGCATTTTTGTTTGCCATGCATTCATCTATTGTTCATGAGTTACCTCAGGCTTTTGTTTTTCTAATCAGTTTTCTCTGATAATAATAATTGGTATTACTATATCTATTGATATTAGACTAATAACTAAATGTAATTATACATTCTGCTTAGGTACATTATGCCTGTTCATGTTATCGCTATATGTCGATCTTAATTCCAAGGTTATTTGATAGACTTTTGCTGTTCTTTTGGACCCTTACTGCTTTCTGCTCTCTCCTTCTTTCCAAAGTCAGGCTATTCAGATTGTATTCTGCTCTTCTTGCTCTTACTTTCTGTCATTATTTATTTCAAGTCTCTTTTCTCTTTTCTCGACGTTTCTCTCTTACTAGCTACTTATTCTTTCTCATATCTGTCATTTTCTATCTTTTACTTTTTTATCCATGATATTGTCTTTCTTCCTTTATTTCCTACTTATTTGTAGGTTCCGATTTCTTCTACTTCAATTATATATTGTTATCATATACAGGTATAGTTTGTTCATTAGCTATGTTTTTACTTTTAGGATGTGCATATTGCGCGTTATACACTCATCTATTGTTCATGAGTTGCCTCTGATTTTTGTTTTTCTAATCAGTTTCTCTGCTAGTTTTACCTATTATTGCTATGTCTCTGATATTACATTGATGACTAAATGTGTCTATACAATTTGCTTAAGTTACGTTATGCCTACTCACTTAGTTATGCAGCTTTGCGTTGCTAATTTTGTCTGTTACCAGTTCATATTTTACTGCTATCAGCTTGCTATTTTTTGGGGCTATTGTGATCAATTACTTTTCCTCACTGTACTGGACCCGTACTCGCCTTTTCCACGTTCTCCCTAGTATGATGTTGGTCTTTTTTAGGCCTCCCCTCCTGCTTCCTCTCTCCCTCCTTTCTCTTCTTTTTTCTTCTCTTCTTTCCTCCTCTTTCTCTTGGATCCCCCACATGGATTCTCCCTCCGTGGTTCCTAGGACTGAAGATTTGTTCCTTGTTTATGTAAGGTTGCTTCTTTTTCTGTCATCCATGTCATTTTTCTTTTTTAGTTTTTTTTGTTTTGTTCTTCTGTTTTTCCATGCCGGGTTTAAATGTTTTATCCCTTAATGTTAAGGGATTGAATCATCCGGTGAAGAGGTCGAAAGTCTTAGATTACTGTAAATCTCTGTCTTCTGACCTAGTTCTTTTTCAAGAGACCAAGGTCTCTAACAGAGAGGCGTTGTTTTTGAAGAAGGAATGGGTTTCGGATGTTTGCTGTTCTGATGCCTCTGGTAAACGAAATGGGGTCATTACATTAGTTTAAAAAAATTCTGGTTTATCTATATTATCTTCTGATCATGATTCTCAGGGTCGTTGGCTGTTGTCTAAGTTGTCGGATGGTCAACATGAACTGTATGTGATGAATATCTATGCGCCTAACGTTGATGATCCGGCCTTTTGGAAGTCGGTTACCAAAAAATTAAATGACACCCCGCACTCTGGCAATCTTATTGTAGGCGGAGATTTTAATTTACCAATGGACCCTCTTTTAGACAGGAACTCTGCATTTCAGTTTCGTCCTCCTAAATCTCACAAACAAATGCTTAACATGTGCTCCTTTACTCATCTTCAAGATTTATGGCGACTTCATAACCCTACTGGTAGTGATTTTTCTTTCTTCTCCTCACCTCATTCTTCTTTCTCTCGTATTGACTATCTCCTGGTTCACTCTTCGCTTGTTTCGTCTTCCTCTTCTCCGCTTATACATCCTATTTTGATTTCCGATCATGCGGCGGTCACCTTTACACTGTCTTCCTTTGCCCCTAAAGGGCGCGGTCGTTCATGGAGATTAAATACCGAAGTTTTACAAGATGCTTCTCAGGTTGATGAATTTTCTAAAGCTATAGACATTTTTTTTCATTAGAATGAAGGCTCTGTCTCTTCCCCAGTCGTTCTATGGGACTCATTTAAATGCATTTTCCGTGGCCAAGTGATTAAGTGTATGTCCAAACGAAATTCGGATATTAAAAAGGAGCTTACAGATTTATCATCTCAAATTAAAACTCTGGAAGCCACCTTTAGACAATCTAAAGATTCATCTTGTTTACAGCTAATAAAACAACTAAAATACAAATATAATACCATTGTTACTAAAAGAGCTCATATTGGAGTACAGGCACAGAAATCCAAGAAGTTGTTGTTAAAAAATCGTGCTGGGAAGATTTTGGCTGCTACCTTAAAATTTCAGGATTTTTCTTTTAAGTCCTCACAAATCTCTTCTGTTACTGACCACACAGGTTCTAAAAAATTTCAAACAGGGGAAATACTTGAAGTTTTTCGTGACTATTATGATAAACTGTACACTCCTTCTAATGTTTCCACTTTCGACCGGTGTCAGGCTTTTTTAACTTCGGTTCCGATTCAGTCGGTCTCTGATGATGATCGTACTTTTCTAAACAAGCCTATTTCCCCCGAAGAAATTATTTCCGCAATTAAAGCTACTCGTTCTGGCAAGGCTCCAGGCCCTGATGGTTATCCAATTTTATTTTATAAAACTTTTCTCTCTACGCTTGTTCCCAAATTACAATCTCTCTTTGACTCTTTTGTTAAGAATGGATCTGTTTCTGGTACGGCTGCTGAAGCTACTATAGTAGTGATCCCGAAAGAAGGGAAAGATCATTCGGATCCTAAAAACTTCCGTCCTATTTCTCTCCTTAACATGGAAGCTAAAATTTTTGCTAAAATTCTGGCCAAAAGATTAGAATCCTTTATCCCTCATCTTGTTCATCCCTCCCAAACTGGTTTTGTGAAAGGCCGTCTTACGCGTGACAATATACGCACTTTTTGTCATGTTCTTGGTGCTGCCAAAAGATCTCAACTCCCTGCCGCGGCCTTGGCCCTTGATGCGGAAAAGGCCTTCGACAAGGTCTCTTGGCCATTCGTGCTGTTTTATGCGCGCACAATCTTGGTGACTCTTTCATTAATATGATAATGTCCTTATATTCTCAACCTAAAGCTAACATTAGAGTTAATGGTGCTACATCGTCGTTTTTTAATCTTCGTCAGGGCACTAGACAGGGGTGTCCTTTATCCCCACTTTTATTTTTACTATCTATTGACCCTCTTCTTCGACTGATTGAGTTACACCCGGATATTAAAGGTTTTTGTTTCGGGCCTCACTGTATTAAAACTGCTGCGTACGCGGATGATGTTCTCATATTTTCTGATGATATTGCTTTGGCAATCCCTGCTCTTTCAAATATCATTTCCCTCTTTTCATCGGTTTCAGGGTATACCCTAAATAAAGATAAGACGGAAATGTTCCCTTTGAATGCCTATTGTTTCCCCTCTCATATTGGCTCAGCGGGCTTTAAGTGGCAATCTACACATCTGAAATACTTAGGGATTTATTTCTGTTCTACTCTCTATGCTACCACTGCCTATAATGAATCCCAGACTCTCCTTAAAGTCCGTCGTCTTTTGGATACATGGTCTCCGAAACATATTTCATGGTGGGGTCGCCTCCAGACTCTCAAAATGATGATCACACCGATTATTAATTTTGTTTCATCCATGCTTCCGGTTAAATTATCAGATTCCTTTTTTCGTGAAATCGATGGTCTGACTTCTAAATTTCTGTGGAATGACAAACGTGCTAGACTTGCCTACAAATTTTTGCGTCGTCCTTGCGTTATGGGGGGCTACAATTTTCCTGATTGGGAAAAATACCAAACTGCCTTTCTGGCCTCTCAAGGAGCTTTATGGTTTTCTCCTCCATCTCTTCATGTTCCCTCTTGGTTGCTCATAGAACAAGAATTAGCATCCCCTTTGCCTACTGCTTCTTTTTGCACGACATCTAGTTTACATATCCTGTTTTCTCGGTCTATCATTATTGATACAATTGCTGCGGTCAGGAAAGTAGACAAGAAGGTGGCAATTCCTTTACACAAAACTAGGTGGTCATCTATCTGGCGAAATTCCAAAATTAAACTCAACATTACTCCCAACCTTATGGCCTACTGGATAGATAAAGGGATCTCGCTTGTTAAGCATCTGTATGATGCTTCTGATCAACCATTACCTTTTTCCACCTTGGCTCAAAGACATTCTTTGACAAATCTTGATTTTTATACTTTTCTAAAAATTAAAGTGGCCCTTGCTAAAGTCCGTCTTCATCCTACTTCTTCTATCATCTCACTTTTTCATATTTGGATCAAATCTGGTCACGTCGCTTCTAAAATTAATAAATTTTTGTCATCTGCTTCTCTACCTGCACAGACGGTTGCGCAGCAAAAATGGTTACATCACTTTGATCCTGCTATTACAGATCATATCTCCACGGAGACTTGGCAATTAATTGGTAAACTCTCTCTTCGTAATAAAATTGCACCATCTTTAATGCAATCTAAGTTTTTCTCTATCAATCTCCTTCATTGGACGCCTGTGCGTCTTCACTCGCTGAATCTTAAGGATGATAACCTATGCTGGAGTTGTGGTTTGTTGCCAGGCGATTTTCACCATATGTTCTTTGGTTGCTCGTTGCTTCAGCCTTTTTGGGACCTCATCCATAAACATCTCTCTCTTATTTTTGGTATTCAGTTCCAACTTTCTTTCCCTTTAATTTTATTGGGCCCACTGGCTGCCCCTATTCCTCTCCCATTGGATCCACTGGAATTACAATTGTTGGATCTTCTCCTCTCTATTGCTGTGAAAATCATTCTTATGGAATGGAAATCCTTCTCTTTGGTTTCCTATCATACATGGTGGGCCTGGGTTTCCTTTTTACGCAGTGCTCACACGTCGGTTGATCAAGCTCACTTCTCTCCTTCTATTTCTAGTGGGGTTTTGAAAGCTTTGGATGATTATATGGAGTTGTCCTCAAAGGGGTTGGTTCCTCAGTTTCCTTTTGATATGTCTGTCTAGGTGTTGTCTTATAATTTTCTTGGTTGGTTAGTCCTGTGGGAATCCTTCCTCTTTTTCTTCCCTTTTCTTCTTCTTTCTCTTCTCTTTCCTGTCCTCTACTCCCTTTCACCCTTCTATTGCTTTCTCTCTTCTTTCCTCTTTTCTTTTATGCTATTTCCTCCCTTGTCCCCATCCCCATATTTGATAGTGATACGTTTGTTTAGTTCCTGGCTAGTAGCTTTTCCCTAATTGGATCCTATACTGTATAACTGGCTACTTTTAATTTTATATGCATTTACATGGATTATTTCTCAAGCTTAGCCCCTGATTGTATAGTTCTCTTACATTAATGTATCACTTGAATTGTATTCTGATCCTTCTATTATATATCACTTCTTTATCAATAAAATTTTCTCGAAATCAAAAAAAAAAAAAAAAGAATGCGTATCGATACAAAGAGAACAAGCTGAGCTGATGAAAACAAAAAAGGCCAGGTTATGGAGCCATATGTGACTCATGTATCCAATGTGAGGTATAGATTTGTTCTGGTAAGAATCAGGTTTAATCTGTTGCACCATCTTCTGGCTTCATCCAGTGGATGGTGCCAACCTGCCACTTTAGCGCCCTGCAGCTGTGACAATATGTCTCCGCAGGACACCTCATGTTTTATATTGTTCTGTGAATGTTTTAGCGTGCTGCGAAAATTGTGTATCATCCCGTTATTGAAATCCCTGAATTTTACACAAACTTGTACGTTGCTTATGTTTTTGCAGCTGCTCCCTAATGAACATGTTTTATTTGCTGTCTCCTGTTTCTTACCAGTTGCGTTGAGATCGAGGGAATTCCAAACATGACTGATTAATTTTGTTACTGTAATGAGGGATTCTTAACTTTCTGTAAGATTAATACTGCTTCGTACATCTTTTTATGGTTTTTATTTTAGCCACATTATGCCAATATGTTTTTATTTTTATCAATGTCTATGTTATGCTCTTTTTATGGTTGAATTCACAATCGAATAAAGATTTATGAAATTAAATGTGTACTAACTTGTTTGATGCTCCCTGGGGTAAACCTCAAGCATCTTCCCTTCTTCTTTGCAATTTAATGTGAACTGCATAACCAGAAATCGTATTTAGGATAACAACCTAACAAGCAATGGCAAAGCCAATAGGATTCTCCTAGACGTAAGTTATTGGCTTTGTCAGTGGGGGGGGGGGGGGGTGAATGGTAGGGAGGTTGGGGTTAACCAACGGGAAGTCATGGAGAGATTGATTGTGAAAAAAAAGTGTTATATCATGGCCAGTATTGCCTGCATCATAGTGTTTGTATTAGGCAAAATGAGGGAGGTGCAGGGGAGGAGGGAGGGGGCATTTGATGGGGCAGGGGGAGGGCTAAATTATAAGTATTATATAGAGTGGAGAGGCTGAGAAGCTGCGTAGGGATCAGCCAAGGGGCAGGAAGGTCTTGGACAGCATAACAGCCGCGGCCGGTAGTGGGATTACCGGCCGGGTGGTGACGTGGGGAGGGGGAGGGGCAGGGTGGGGGGTAGTAATGTATGGATTACGGATTTTAAAAGGTAAGTAAACATAAAAATAAATAAAACGAATGTTGTTGCACACACTGCGTCGCATTTGGTGATGCAGTGTGTGCAACGAAATTCGTTTTATTTATTTTTATGTTTACTTACCTTTTAAAATCCGTAATCTATACATTACTACCCCCCACCCTGCCCCTCCCCTTCCCCATGTCACCACCCGGCCGGTACTACCGCATAATATTGTGAAAATAGGCACGCTAATGGTTGAGCTAGTGGTGGTGACTGATGAACGTAAATAAAAATAAAAACACTCTTTGCTGAAAAGACAAAACCTCACTAAAATAAAAGGACAAATTCGTAACCAGGAAAAGCACGATACCAAGAAAAACAAGAAGAAGTTAGAAAGAAAAAGAAAATTTGTGAATTTACCAGAAAAGAAATTCCTTTTCTAACAAAGTGAAGAGTGTGTTATAAAATAGACAGTAATGTCGAAAGACTAATTTATGATTAAATGAAAATACGGTTATGTAATGAGCTTGAAGACATACCTACAGAACATCAAACTCAGCAAAATGAATTATATAAATAAAAAGGAGACATACTACATCAATCACAGTGTGAGTAGTGGATGGCCAGTGGAGCTACACTTATCAAAGCGAATTAATCTATACTTGGTCCATGCACCATAGAAAGAAAAGGAAGTGACGAATGGCAAGCGCTGCCCAATGACAGGGCTGGAAAGAAGAGGAATAATGATGCCAACAAATGGAAAGCTATGGGTGGGTTCAAAGCCTATTATTAATCACAAGAGCCTCGCAAGCGCGAATTCATGCGCTAGTGCATACTCTAGCAGCCTCGACCTAAAAACATAAAGGGGTCTTTCCTCAATCACAGGGGAAATAACCCAAACATCAGTTTATGAAAAGAAAAAACATATTTTTGAATGAAGTATTTTTTTGGTCAGCCTAAGAATTTAAGGAGCAGATTCACAAGCCCCTTGCGACATCTTTACGACACCTTTGCATCACTTCTGTGACGCAGAGGCATCGTAAACAATGCACCACTATGCAGCATATTTACAACGAGACACATATAGGGAGATGCATCACATTGTAAAACCCTGCGCTACATTATACCTGCGTCAGGTATATAATGTATGCAGGGTGGGTGTTCCATCGCAAGGAAGCCTCGTAAAAGTGACACAGTGAAATCTACAAGATATCACTGAGTCACTTTTACGATGCCACTGCGTCAAAACCTTGCGCCTGCTTGAAGCAGGCGTAAGGAGTGACACAGCATGTTAGGAATAGGCATTCCTAACCATTGCCGGAGTTGCGTCGTGCTTGCGACACGACTCCAACACTGCGCTGCCCCTACGCCGACAAGATAAATCACGCATCTGTCTAGCCTTGCACCATGGTGCATCGCATTGTAAATGTGGCGCATCCATGGCGGCGCAAGAATTTTTTACTGTCATGCAAAGTAACTGGCACATCCCTGCTAATATGCAAGGATGCGCCAGTTCTTGTAAATCTGCCCCTAAGTACTCTGGGGCAGATTTACAAGCCCCTTGCGACATCTTTACGACACCTTTGCATCACTTCTGTGACGCAGCAGCGTCGTAAACAATGCGCCACTATGCAACATATTTACAACGAGACATATCTAGGGAGATGCATCACATTGTAAAGCCCTGCGCTACATTATACCTGCGTCAGGTATAATGTATGCTGGGTGGATGTTCCATCGCAAGGAAGTCTCGTGAAAGTGATGCAGTGAAATCTACAAGATTTCACTGAGTCAATTTTACGATGCCACTGTGTCAAAACCTTGCGCCTGCTTGAAACAGGCGTAAGAAGTGACACAACATGTCAGGAATAGGCATTCCTAACCATTGCTGGAGTTGCGTAGTGCTTGCGACACTCCAACAATGACCTGCCCTTACACCAACATCACGCATCTGTCTATCCTTGCGCCATGTGCGCCTCATTGTAAATGAGGCGCATTCATGGTGGTGCAAGGCTATTTTACAGTCACGCAAATTAACTGGCGCATCCCTGCTAATATGCAGGGATGAGCCAGTTATTTTAAATCTGCCCCTCTGTGCTGAAATATGCAGGTGGGAGTGACTGTAATATCAGTGGGGCATAGGCTTGATTGTCTAAATAGCTGGTTGGCCCATCTGAAGTCTTTATATCGAGGAAGATCGAGTTGGTCACTAGCAAATCAGAGAAAGAACAACGTTTCCAAATAGGAAGCCTTTGATAGCAAGTTATTACTGATTTATCTAGCCTTGACCTATCGTCTGTGCCATCGGTGATAAAAACGGTGTTAAAAGGTTTTTATGAGCTGCTTGTAAAGCAAGCGCCATAACATCCTCACTTTAAGCCTGTTCTTAGCAATGTGCAGATAAATAGAATGCCATTGCAGACATTTATGTCCCACAGAATACGTGTTCATTTCATAATAGAGGTCAAAACACTCAAGTTGCGCACTGGAAGCAAAAAAGTTATCAGGCTTGCTGCGAGTGTCGTAATGGAGGTTTCCCGAGCCTCCCTGCCCTTCACCTGCCACTGCCAGGACAGCTTGCTCACTGAGAAAGACACGTACAACCTGCCCAATGCTATATTTGGAATTCTTGCCTTACCTCTGCCATTGTTGTACTGTAGGGTCACATTGCGGGTCACCGGGAGAGCCGGCATGCACAGAAAACAGCACAAGAGAAACAGTGTGAGTGACTGAGAAATCGGTTACCAGGCCCAATTCGTCTGTGCCTCGTTGCCGCCAATGGGAAAGTATCAGAGGCAGACTGCAACATCCGTACATCAAATGACAGCACAAGAGGGGACAGAGCAAATTTAGTCAGAGCCAATGGCAGTGAGGATTTCCCTTAATAATTGTGACAAGGTTTATAGATGAAGGAATGTCAAGAGAATAATTCCTCTCTTATTATAATTAATTTTGTTATAGAATGTTGAAAAGGCCAGTTAAATGAGGATTTCCTGCTAAAACCCTTTTCTTTATTTTTATGAATAAGGTTGTAAAACAATAAATACTTGCGGTGATACGAAGAGCAGCAGCTGATCGCGTAAGCGCCGAGTAACTGACACTCTTGCAATCAGCTGCTGTTGCTAAGATGAAATTAGAAATAATAACAGGTAGCGATGCAGAGCCGCGTTGGAGTGCGTGGCCTGCATCGGTGGAAAGAGGTGAAAAATGGGAGTTAAACGAAGACATTAGGTAAGCTCATTATGGTGTGAGGAAGTAGAAAACGGATGAAATTGAAGAATAATCGTTTACACAAAAAATATATATATTAAGGTTCGATTAAACATCTAAGAATCTTTAAATATATTCAAACATTAGAAATAGTACATAGGCTGAAAGAAAAGGCAGGTGAATCTGGTCAGTCACGCAAGGATGGGACTAGGGAAGGGGGTGTAGGGAGATCTCTGTAAATTGGAGATCGGTATAGAGGCAGTAGGAAGGGGGACTGGGTCAAGCCACACACAAGGGAACTTCAAAATAGAGATAAAAATGAATAATGGTAATGAAGGAAAATGAACTCATATGCTTGGAGACACATTTAAAAGAGGCAGATTGTTGATGGCTCATGCCTTTCATGTGTTGCTATTGTTCTGTTCTGGAACCTTTTAATATTGTGATGTAGGCGGCTGCTTGGACTGCATTAAAGGAATAATGCATAATGTAGTCTCCGTTTTTGTAATGAAATTTGAATGGGACTTTAATGAGCCACCATTGTTAGGTGTGGGCACCGGTGAACTCTGCTACAGGACGTTTTTTTAATTTTTTGCCGAACTTCGGGCTCCACGCAGTGTGGCAAAACTCCTCAAACTCCACCATCGGAGCAGAGTTTTCTACCCACCCCTAGTCATGAGTTTGAAAGCAAGCCCAGTCTTCCATTCTTCTGAGGCTGGTGAAGTGCTAACAATAAATTGGTAAATTGTAACATTCGTTATTTGCAGCATGCATATACAACAGAAGTGTAACAAGAACTACATAAAAACAATAATGTAAGAAATTGGGTTACTAGTTGAGGGTAGTGAAACCCTAGTACGCTAGCAGCAACCACAATACTTGTCAGATGAGGCACAAGCAAACCCCAGATTGACCTGTGATCAACCCTCTGGTAGCTTGACACAGATGATTCAGATACCTTAGAGGCCATGTGTAAAGTATTAATGCAGCATTTTACACAGTAATAAAGTGAAAACACAAAGCAAGATAAATTCCACACCAAATTAAAAAAGTTGAGTTGAATTAAAAAAATAAAACAAGACTAAAATGACAAAAATCAAATCAGTAGAACTGGAGATGGGCAAGTGTAAGGATGACAGTGAATATAGCATCAAAATGCACCATAACTGTGGATATCTGGTCATGCCGGACCGGGACTAATAGCTGCAAGACTGCAATGGGAAAACCTGCATTGTCACAGAGCCTGCTGTCAATGAGAGATTTGCAATGCAGGGGGCTGCGTCGATAAAACTTCACACTGTGGTGATTTTGATGGGGGTTGCGAGGTCAATGTGCAGTCCTTCCGCTGAGAGATGTGTTGGTTCTTCTGGATTCACAGATGGGTTGGCAGAGCACCTTCAGGCCCACTTCCAAGGGTAATGGACTAGAGTGGCACCACTGGCAGGATGGGACTCATAGATGGTAGAGTCCAGGTCCTGGGTTCAAGGTTGTTGGAGCCTTTTGTCCCTGAGGCTCTAGTCAGGAGGCCAGTCAAATAGCTATTGGAGTCACTCTGGGGTCCTGGGCTCAATAGATACAGGTCCACTTCTTCTCACTCATGCAAGAGGGCAGTAGGTCAGCAGAGCATCAGTCCAGCAGAGTGGCAGTCCTTTCAGTAGCACAGCCCTTCTTCCTGTAAGAGTATCCACAGGTCCAGAAGAGTACTGAAAAGTTGGTGTCTGGGGTCCAATACTGACACCTGGGCCTTCATTTGATGGTGAGGATGAAAACATACTTATAAAATGCACAGATGCTCCCAGGAGTGTCCCGGCCCCAAACCAGCCACAAGCTAAGTTACAAAGTGAATAGCCATGTTTTTAGCCCCTTCCAGAAAGCAGGTTGAAAAGTTTCCTGCCTCAGGTGCACCGGAAGAGAATTCCATGCAGACGCCCTAAAAAGGAAAAAAGGACCGTCTGCCAATCTTTGACAAGACAATCTCACTCTTGCATCATATCCAAAGCCTTTGAAGTGGAGAATATTCTAGAGGTTTTCGTTTGAAATCCACAGGGTACCTGCTCCCATTTGGAAACTATCACTTATTAGATATAAAAAGGCAAATCCAATGATAGCCTATGGGAGAGGTAGACCTTACAGTAGTGAAAAAATGAGTCTAGGAATGTTTCACTACCAGAACTTGTATAATTAACAAGTGCATGTCACACATTTAAAATACACTTAATCCTTCCCTCTGGGTGACTTACCTGTATTAAAAAGGAAGGTTTGGGTCTGGCAAAATTGTTGTTTTGGCAGGTCTACATGGCATTTTTAAACCTGCACACACAGGCTGCAATGGCAGACCTAAAACATATTAAAGTGCTTCTTAAGTGGGTGGCATAATCAGTGCTGCAGACTTACTAGCAGTACAGCAGAAAAATGGTCACAGTGGAGATACATTTTGTATGATACGAAAAAGAATCATTCAATCATCACCATGACAAATCAAATAAATGCAATTTATTCTCTAATCAATGCATGGTCTTAGAGGCCAGCATGACTGTCTGTACATTTGGTTTAAAAGGTGCACGGAGAAGGGGGGTAGAGTGCTCAGGAGGGAATGTGTGCTTGTGAGGGTTGTAGGAAAGGAAAGGCAATATGCAATGTATACATCCAAAATAGCTGAAACCTATCCAGCCTAGTAAAGGCAATTAATACAAAACATACATAGCAATTTGTAGGCTCAGATAATTTATCTCAGTCGTCTATTCTCGAAAAGTAGTGAAGGACCGTCGACGTTTCGACCCCTATGTGCAATAATGGTAATTGGTTCCTTATCCTGAGGTCTTCATCAGGACAAAAGAAGAAGTGGATGAGAGAGAGCACCTGGAGACAATAAGATAATTTATATTAGTCAGGTGATGAGGCCGGCTAATCTAAACAAGCATTTGCAATGCAATAGGTCTCGCATTTACGCGTCTTAGCTATTGGCATTGTAAATGACAATACCTTTTATTTATGTTTTGAATACCAAAACATAAAAGGCATTGTCATTTACAATGCTAATAGCTGAAACTTGCGTAAATGTGAGACCTATTGCATTGTACAACAAGCATTTCTACTTACCAATAGACGTGAAATCGTACTTCGAATGGGACTGATGGCAACGGAGATGCCTTCTTCCGGTTCCGACGGCTATGGGAGGTTGTTGAAAAAAAGGTGTGGGGCTGCCTTTGGCTGCTTCTCCAGGGGAAAGTAAGGTGTATGGCCACTATGATAAAAGCATGCTGTGCTTGCAAAATAAATAGGCACATAATACATTTTAAAAGGGGCAAGTTCAGAAGAAAATAAAGGTGCATGGCCGCTTGAAAACAGACCGTGCAGTAAACTAAATAAATAGCTATTAAAGGCGCGTGGCCGCTCGAAAGCGGACCGTGTCGTTAATCAAATAAATAAATAAGCGCGACTGCAATAGTTGAAGTGGACCACACTGTAAACTAAATAAATCCATTAATAATATAAAAGCGGGCAGGTGCTGCAATGTCATGGGTGGAATATGGGAAGAGCATTAAAGAAGGATGTCAAGGGTGGAATAGGGGAAGAGCATTAAAGAAAATAGAGCTCACCAACTTATAAAGCAGACCATGTAACAGTACAAGGTCCAGTCGTTATGAACGGCAAATGCAGACAAGGCAAATGCAGACAAGGTAAATGCAGATAAGGTGGGACTAAGAAGCCTATTTACGAATCAGATGTCAGCATTTACAAAGGACAATGATACAACCCAATGACAAATATGGGCGGAGAGCGGGCAGGGCTTCCAGTGCATACAGCATGCCTCACAGAGCGGGCAGTGCATGTGCGCTGCCGCTAGGCTCGATCTAAAAAACTTTGACAAAGTCAATCGATCTCACATACAGAAGACGAATTGGCTTTGCCAAAGCTTGCTTTATTTTTTTTTCACTTTGAGCACTGCTGTACACCCGAGCTAGATCAAAACTGACAAAGCCAATAGATCTTACATAAGTGAAACCTATTAGCATTGCCAATGCTTCTTCCTCAAGAGTCCATGATGGTGCACATAGTTAAGGATGAGCTGTTGCCTCAGTACAAGTGAAATTCCCTAAAAAAGAGCTTCAAATTCTTTTTAAGGTCTTGTGACAAACCATTTTAATACAGGGACTATCAGCCATCCCCCTTCACCCATGTTTCATAAGGAGCACATCCTCATAAAAAGAAGTTCCCCTCAGAGGCAGGGACTACCATGACAATAGCATAGCTGCAGTTTAAACACTTTTCGTACATAGGATTTGTTTTTCTACAATGAAAAGCGAGTAGCACCAAGGAGAGATTTAAATCAATGTATTTTGCACATGTATGGTTCATTGCAGGAAAGATAGTACCTCTGCAGACGTCACACACATTCTGAGATGCAGACATTTGACATAAAACTGATTCTATTAACGTTTTTGAAACACATTACTGATTTGGGTGTTTCATTTTGCACAACAGACTCAGATTTTATTCTTCATGTCCGCAACCACACTACAAGCTCACAACACAAGCCCACTCAGACGCCAGAGCATCCTTCCATGCAAGCTACCTGCAAATCAGGGACGGCAGCAGGAGGGGCGGCAGTCAGTGCTTCATTTGAGCTGGTGGTTCCTGGTGCTTGGCACCGGAACTTTATTGGCCACACCGGCGCTTCTGACAGTCTGCCACAAGGTGGCGCTATCTTGCTAATTTAGAGATGACCACAACAGCAGTTAATTATTAATTCATTATACATTAAAAATTACTATTACCTACAAACCAAGCCATTCTTATAGCTTTGGGGGTCTGAAATAGTCCGAATTGTCACACTTGTAGGAAAGTGAAGGTTAGTAGTTGTGTGATTACTATTGTTGGTAGCAAAGCAAAGGCAATGTGTGGTGAAAGCTGCAGTGGCCTCCTGACCGAGAGCACTGGCACTTATTCTTTTTACAAACTAAGCACAGGCGGCAGTCCTTAGCAAGGGATATCTGTCTGAAAATATTATATCAAATAATTAAAGATTGAAATGCCAAAACGAGATGTAACTGCGTAAGATGCACTGAACTAAGAAAGCTACCTACCGGATTAATATCTAAGCCTTGATATAGAATGGCACCTGCCCTTATTACCAATGGTGCTTATTTAATGCAGTCCCTCACTCCTGCCCCCTCCTTTCCTGTAATTTTGGCTGATCAAAAAAGCAAACACCTTGCAAAATGTATTAGAATGATGTGCTAAAAATATGTAATATTAGCAGAATTAGGGGAGGAAAATACCCAATTTTTCACCTGCAAACTTAGGATAGGACAACCAACCAGGGCATGGGTATTAAGTTGGTGTGTTAGTACTACACCCCACTCTCCCGAGTTTCACCGAATTCCTAAGCAGGTCCTAATAATTCAAGCGTCAAATAGGTATGTATTCTGAACCCATCTCGAAAAAAGCATTTGCAATGCAATAGGTCTCGCATTTACAAAACTCTTACAACCAACAAACAAATGTTTTTTTTTATTATAAAAGTGCCCCAATGCCGCAATTTCACTTTAATTGCAGCTGCACCCCTTTCCTTAGATGAGGCTCATCAAAGAAAAGGGGCATGGCCGCCATTAAAGTGAAAGTGCGGCATGGGGTAGTTTGAAAACAAAAGTTAATACAACTAAAAAAAAAAACATTTTTAAAAAGCAACATGCGGCCGCATTTGGTGCCGCAAATAAACCAAAGCAAAAGACACACAGATGATGCTGTGCTATAAAAAAAGAAAATTAAAGCAATGGGGCGTGCATGTCCTATTTAAAACCCATTTAAGTAAATAGTGCTTGGGCTGTAATTAAAGCCTACTGAGTAACAACACATTTAACAGGGGGTATCCTCATGAGAGGTTACAAAATGAGACAAGGCAGTACTTAGAAGGGACGACTAAGCCTATTGACCAATGAAAAGCCACCGTTTCCAAAGGACGACACAAGCCAATGAAAAATATGCCAGAGCGTGGGCGGAGTTTCAAGTCCATACCTGAATACAGCATGCCTCGCAGAGCAGCGCATGCGCTGCCCAGGCTCGCTCTAAAAGAATAATCACTAACGTACCAGGAATCCAGTATAATTTTAGAGAGATGTTCTATCCTAGCAATTGCCTATACTAGCTGGTGTCCTAAGCATCACAGACAGTAGCAGATATTAGCTGTGCTATGCAAATGGACAAGCATCAGTAATCCTCACACATTTCAAGCAGGCATGAGACAACCACTTAAGTCGGTCACTAAACTTTCCATTGCGTTTCTACTTTAATTGGTAACAAACACCATCTAATGCATTTGGACTAAAGAAACCACTCAGTCATATATAATTATATATAAGAATTACACTAGAACTCATCACAATGTAATGAATTGACAAAATAATAAACAGCAATTAAATGAAAAATTATCAGGTGGCAGATCTAAACACCACGTCAACTTATACCTTGAAAATTTTAAATGCATTAAAATGCATCCACATGGTAACTAGTTTAGGGGCATAAAATACACAAAACAAACAAGTCTACCTCCAACATAAATGAGCTTCCAAACGTTGTATCAATTGCGTGCACAACATTTTATCGGAAAAACGCAGTTAAAAAACTTAAACCATCTCATCTATTTCTCTATTGTCGTATCTATTTCTTATCTACTTATCTATTTCTCTTATGTTATCCTGGCACATTCTTCAGTGACTTGCAGAGAAGTGGCATGGAAGCAAAGCTCCAAACAAAAGGTGTTCTAATGAAGTGCATTTTCATTTTAAGGACAGTGCAGAAGGTGAGAAGTACATGAGGGAGACAGCTGAAAACACATGCACTCTTGTGGCTTGCTAAACCTAAAAGAATAAAGTAGTGATTGAAAAGCAAGAAGCGGAGGCATATAAGCCAGCCAATCAAAAGAGATGGTTAAGAAGATAAGCTCCATGAGAGGGACCGACACAAGATTGACAAACTGTGACACGAATAAGGTACCGGCATACGAGAGTCTGGGAAGCCAAATAATGTTTAGCATTGAGCAGCCTCCAAGCACCTGTATATTCTTGGTAAGTCCGCTGCAATATGCCTTTTGAAACCTGACAGACAGCTGTATTTTCTGTAAAGCTCGATCTAATAAAAATGAGTTATTCAGGACAGGCTAGCCTTTGACTAGACCACAGAACTGATGGTAGAGAGTAAGAAACATCAGACAGGGGGATCCGGCCGCACATGTGACTTGATTCCTGCTTCACAATTCTGGGTTTTCATTTTTAATTGTGCAGCGCACTGAAGGAAACCTTGAGGCAGCGCATAGCACTATGTATTGAACGTGAAACAGGGACTGTTGGGTTTGAGGGAGATCGTAAAACACCTGAGGCAGAAAAATGTGTCAACAGGACCATTTCGTGGTAGGAAAAGTGAGTAGCGCTTGCATAGTATTATCATGATTTTTAACAGAAATGACAGCACACGATCACAGAATACAAGCAAAAGTCTCTGGGGTTAGGAACACACCTTGTCCCTCGTTTTGATGTACTTGTGCAGCACCCCGCAAAGCTCAGTGTAGCCTCCATACCACTCGAAGGCGCGTGTACCCCGGCGACGGAAAAATCGCTCCCAGTATTGGGCCGAGGCGAACTCCTGCGAGCTCCGTGGCAGCAACTCCATAGCGGGAAACACAGAAACGGGCAAGGGAGGCCAGCGAGTACATTTAATCACAAGCTAGCAACAAACAAGCAAACAAATCCCCCCGGCCCTCACTTACCTACCTCCGGCCGCTGGAACACGCTGTGACGCACACCGCAAGTCGGCCTGGAGCGCGCCTCGGCAGGGACGCGGGAGGACAGGAGCGTGACGCGCGTGAACGTGCACATTGACGTTCCCGCGCGTTCACGGACCTGAGTCGGCTCGTTCACAGGTCTGGAGCTGCTCGTTCACAGCTCTCACTCCCTTGGCAGGGAGGATAGTGACTATAGAACTCGCTGGCGGGAGCGCTTCGCGCTCCAACGCCAGGCGAGCCCTAAAAAGGGGAGCACAATAGCAACACATGTCTACAGATTGACAGCAGCGTGAGAAATCAGGCTGAAAATTGAGAGACGGTTGACCCTTAGGCTCCTAGGTCAGAGAGGACGAGAGAAAATGAGTTCACATTAGGCTCATATCTCATCAGAAAGCCCAGGGGGAGGGACAGGAGTACGACCCTTAAAGTTGCAAAGGGCACTTACTCCAAAGTGTGAGTTTTGATTACGAATAATCTTGGTAATTAATGGGCATCGAAGTCTCGAACTCCACGGGGGTTGGTGGGTCTGGACTCCCACAAGCCCGGATAAGGTTAGTCAATAACCTCCTGCAATGGCAAGTAAAGATCTAAGTACACTATTCACAAAGGGACCGACACTGGATTCTGTGCAAGAGCAATCACCAAGATGTTAGTTTGGCCTGTGTTGTTAGGACAGAACTTATTCCTCAAGTTGAAGGTATCTGGTAGTAACCGAAAATGATACTCTAGGTACGTGGTTAGGACAAGTGAGTCCTAGCTGACCGGGAAGAATGGTGGCCAAGAGTCCAGGAATCAGTGAATTACAAAAGATGTAAGTATCCCTACATCATTGTAATTATGATGTAGAAATAGGAGTTGGTTAATCGCATGTGCAGTTAGAGAAAGTGATGTGTCTTAAAAACCCAACGTGCGGGTGCACGTAGTAGAAGATATACTTCGGAGTAGGTTGTCAAAGTGTGGTGGGAATAGTTGGATTGGCCCCGTGCTGGGAAAGTTAGTAATTGCTGTGCTTACCGTGCCAAAAATGGGGGCGAGGCTCACCCTTTTGATTCTGGTTTGGTAAGTGTATTAGTGATCGCCACACTTACTCTAGAAAAAGGGGGGGAAGACTCAGCCTTTCACCTGGCATGAGCAGTTTAAAGATTTGACAAAATGTGTGAAGCCAGCGTTTAAACGCGTTTGCTGGGAGAAATACAAAATCATGGGACTGCAACTGGTGTACTTGGAACTCCTTTCACAAGTAGTACGATTAAATCTAAAAAGGAGAGGGAAAGATTGCCACGCGTTGAATAAAGTCTTTAGAAACCCCGAGTGCACGCTTGAAAGGTCTGCATAGCGTGCTCACGTACCTGCTCCCGCCGTCTGACTAAAAACTGATAGCTGGGTACGGTAATGTGCCACTGATAACGACGCGTTCAGCTGCATGCACACAACGTATGTGAGATGTTCAACCGCTAGATACTGGCACGTTCAACATGGAGCCGTGCTCTGGTAGGGCAATGATGGTTAGACCCGCCTGCCTGGTCGGGAGACGGATAGCCGATACAGAGAAGATTGTTTAAAATCTGCGTGCCACATTGTTGCATGGATTGTTAGATAGAGTGTCATTGGAGAAGATATAAATCGCCCTGATTGTACTGGGGGCTGTCTTTAAGCCACTGAAGTGAACAAGGTGATATTGTGTTAATGGACATAGAGGTCTCCTACTTGGATAAGGAAGATATGATTTGGATGATTATAACACATCACTATGAATGGTACATTGTTCTAAATTTCATAAATACATTTCTCGTTAGATTCCAAAGGGACTCACAAGCAAGGTTCATCCCTTTCGTACAATATTACCATGAATACACTTTAGACAATAGCTGAACGACAGTGAATAAAGGAAATGCCGTTTAGCGCATTAGGTCAGCACCATGTTGCGTGCTGGCCTACAAACATAAAAGAAGAAAAACATTTTATGACTGGTGTTAAAACAATTGCATTAAGCACGTCATTGTAAAACAAAAACAGTATTGAGTCAACCATTCTGTGCTTAGTGAGCCACTGCTCCTTAACATAAAATGGGCTCACCCATTGGGTTTATCCTTTTCGTACCATGTCATTGTGAATAAATTCATAGCGACAACTGGAAGAGAGCGTGTACAAAAGCAGTTGTCACACTGGCTCAGCACCATGTTATAGGCAGGCCCAAATTAAATTAAGGAGAAAAACACTTAAGTCTTGTTGGATATCATTGAGACAATTATGTTTGACAAGGTTGTGTTGCAGAAGGAGCCTACATGAGGCATCAATATTATGGTACATTGTGATACAGGCTAACAGAGACCGTATAGTGTAAACAGTTAAACACAATTGGGTTGCAGATGGCTATTCATTGCTCAGACATGATAATTGCCCATTTGTAGCGTCTAGTTCATTCAGGTCATTGCGGACAGTGATCATGGTATGCATCCATTTGCCTTCCCGCACATTAAGAACAGAATTTATGTCACCACCCCTAACACCCAGGGTAACCTTATCCAATACCACCCACTTGATAGATTCGGGCTGGTGTCCCAATGTCTGAAAGTGGTCTACAGGGAAGCCCCAAAAGTGCCACATCTGATCCTGCTACAGTGCTGCAACTTCCATGCCTTAACCTTCTGACATGTCACGCCTATGTACAACTGTTGACATGGGCATAAGCAGCATTCAATTTACAGACCATGGGCACAGGTAGTGCCACTTTACTAGGAAGTTACAAGTAAATTAAATATGCCACTTTGGTATAAGCCAATTCTACCACGATTTAAGGAGAAAGCACTTTTACACTGGTTAGCAGAGGTAAAGCGTTCAGAGTCCTAAAGTTAGCAAAAATGAAATCACCAAAACAGGCCAGTTGAAGGCAAAATGTTATGAGGAAAGCCATGCCAAGGATGCCAGTTCTAACAAATATTAAATAAATGGCATTCATTTTTAGTGTTAACTTGCTCCATGTTTTTTTTTGTTTATGAGAGGATGTTTTCCTTCAGAGGCCAAAGAAAGTACCTCAAAGAGCTGCAGCAATTGAAGCATAACTTTGCAAAATACAGAGTGAGATGGCAACATATCAGTGCATAATGTAGCAAGACCTGCTGTATCCGATAATAATCCTGTGTAACTCATGACACAGAATTCTGAGCCACTTTCAAAGTTTTCAAAACTAGAACCACTCTCATACATGCCAACATTATAGAAGAGGAGAGTGGGAGATTTTAAAAACAAATAATCGGCAGAGTGTATTTTCCCCATTCACTTCTAATGAAGCAGATGCAATTTCATGCAGGAGACAGCCAAAATAATGAATTGGGTCTATTGGCATGTGTGCACTCTGTGCTATTTAATTACTGGAAATATTTCCAATTTGTTTTTTCTTAAGATGCAAAAATAAATCTAAAATTAATTTTAGGTTACAGCTAGTAAAAATATGGATGAAAACCCCATATTAAAGGAATCTCTTTTTTATTAGATTTCTGAAGGAGAAGGTAAATAAATGAAATGACTGCATTGTAATCCGCTTGGCCTTGACTTTGAATCGAGCAATGAATGGGCAATAATATCCAAATGTTTGGGTGGATCTGTCCAGTCTCTTGAGTATTTTGAAGAGTTGAATATTTAAAACTTCACAGGTGGGTGCAAAATTCTCCAGTGCTTTCTCTTTTTAGGCTGGGCACTGGGCCACTTTGACACCACCACCAACCCTGCATGAAGGGCAGCAAAATAATACAGTTTTTGATTGTAGCAAGGAAAGTAAATGAGTTGACATGCATGGAAACAAAAAAGTCTGATTGCAAGAGTAATTGTTAAAAAGGAATGTGTGAGGAGCAAATTAATTATGTGAGAAAAATAAATTGCTCAGCAATCACAGCATGAGAAGTGGATGGCCAGCGGAGGGACACTAATTAAAGTTACTTAATCAGCACTTGGTCCATGCGCCATTGCAAGAAAAAGAAGGGACGTATGTCAGACGCATGTCAAGTGCTGCAAAATGTGAAGGCAGCAAAGAAAAGTGATGATGATGTCAAAGAATTGTAAGCTATGGGTGGGTTCCATGCCCATTATTAGTCAGTGTGAAAAAAGATTTACATCAGAGTCTTGCATCGTTGATTGAGGGCATAGAGAATCCTTTGAGGGAGAGCTCATCCAGCCTGAAAAAAGAGATCAAGTCAGAAATTGCCGACCTGAAGAGTGACCCACACTCCTTGAAGCAGTGTCAGGAGGCACACAAGAGTCAATAAGACATGAGCCAGGCCTCAGACCAAATAATCCACACTTCAATTTCTACTCTTGAATCGCAAGTACAAACCTTACAAGGGAATATGAAGATCTAGAAAATAGATCTTGCAGGGGTAATATATATATATATATACACCTGGAACTGTAGAGAAAAAACGAAAGAAGGGACCAATTCCTCATTCCTCAACAAATTGTTTCAAAAGGTACTCAAATTAGAATTGTCAAAGGAACTAGGGGCCAGATGTAGGTAATTCAAAATTTACCGACTCTTAAATACCGAATTTTACCGATTCGGTATTTAAGAGTCGGTAAATATGAAGGGGGGAGATGTAGGTATTACAGAATCTGTAAATACCGAATCTTTAAGATTCGGTATTTACCGATTCTGTAAATACCGAATCGGTATTGCCCATTGATTCCTATGGGCCTTGAAGCCCATAGGAATCAATGGGCAATACCGATTCTGTAATTACAGAGAATCGGTAAATACCGATTTTAGCAAGGGTGCAGGGGGTGTCACTTTGACACCCTCTAGCACCCCAAAGACGGGCATGTTTGCCATGTGGCGCACAGACATGCCCTAAGGGCATGTCTGTCTGTCACATGGCTAGGTGTGCATGCACACATGTGCATGCACACCTGGAATCGGTATTTTACCACCCAATTGGATTGGGTGGTAAAATACCGATTCTGTAAGGCCTTAGGGTCTCTGAAGAGTCCCACCTACATCTGGAAGGTACCGAATCGGTAAAAATACCGATTCGGTATTTTACAGATTCTGTAAATTTACCGAATCTGTAAATTTACAGAATCTGTTAAATCTGGCCCCCTACATCTCAAGATGCCAAATACCGGTCGGAAACGGCCGAATTCGGCCGTTTCCGACCGGTATTTGCCACCTACATCGGGCCCTAGGTGCTAGGCCTTGTGACATAGGGGCCAGATGTAGGTAGCGAATACCGGTCGGTAACGGCCCAAAATCGGTAAAATCGGCCGTTACCGACCGGTAATTAGAAAACGGGATGTAGGTGTCTAAAATGTACCGAATCGGAAAATATGAGTCGGTAAAATACCGATTCTGTATTCACCGATAACATATTTACCGAGTCGGTATTCCCCGACAACTTATTTACCGAGTCCTTATATACCGAATCGGGAAATAAGAAATCGGGAAAAATGTCCATCGAGATGTAGGAAAGGAAAAAAATACCGATTTCAACAAAAATCGGTATTTAAGAGTCGGTAATTACCATGGACTGATAGCAGGTGGTAACCAGGTGCAGGCTATAAAAAGGGCCCAAAATGCAACACTGTTGGCAAAATGGCGGCACTCTATGTGATTGAGAGGAGGCGAAGGCTACAGGCTGCAGGTCAGAGGGTATGGCAAAGGGAGGAGCAGGTGTACAGGCAGAGGATCACTCTGTTCCAATTGACTGAGCCTGAGATACTCCAGAGGTACAGGCTGCACCCCAGGACCATCATGGACCTAATAAGGGACCTCCACCCATACCTGGATCATCCAACACCCAGGGCCCACGCCATCCCTCCCCATGTCCAGGTGCTGTGTAGCATACACCTGCTTGCCTCTGGGAGCTACCAGAGTGTGATAGCTGCAGTAGGAGGTGTATCCCAGAGCTGTCTGTCCCGTTTCTTCAGGAAATTCCTGGATGTCATGACTCAGAGAATGGGACATTACATACAGTTCCCTGACACACCTGCGGAACTTGCCAAAACTAAAACAGACTTCTATGTACTGGCACACTTCCCGCATGTGATTGGCTGCATCGATGGCACCCAGATTCCCCTATGCCCACCTGCTGCCACCGAACACATATACCGAAACCGTAAGATGACGCACTCCATCAACGTGCAGGTGATATGCAATGCAGGGAACATCATCACTGACATAGTTGCCAAATTCCCTGGCAGCACACATGACTCTTACATATTCCAGAACAGCGGAATATACACCAGGCTATTGAATGGAGATTTTGGAGATGGATATCTGCTAGGTAAAAAAGTTGTACACACCCTCAAGTAGACCTCATCTAAATGTGCAATGTGAATGTAACTCATGTACCTCTTGTTCCCTCCCAGGTGACAGTGCTTATGCCCTGCGTTCCTTTGTGCTGACACCGTACCTGAACCCAACCACCAGACCAGAAAGGCGATACAATGTGGCACACAGGTCCACCCGCAATGTAGTGGAGAGAACTTTTGGACTCCTGAAGAGCAGGTTCCGGTGCCTCCACAAAAGTGGAGGTGCGCGACAATACACCCCCATCCTGTGTTGCAAAATAATAGTGACCTGTGCCATCTTGCATAATCTTGCTACCAAGGAAGGCACAGAGGTTGAGATGACCCATCATGAGGACATAGATGACGACCAAGAACGTGCAGAGCCCCAGGCAACAGGACCAGCAGCACTAGATGGTAGAATGAGACGGACAGATATAACACAACGCTATTTCTAGGTAAAGTATGACACATACACAGGTTTACTACATGACATGTGTAGTTTAATCAGCACTACATCATGATTGTAACAACTGAAGAGGATCCATGAATGTACGTGAATGTCACTGTCTGCACCTGCTCAGTTCCAGTCACTGTGTGCAGTAGAGTCAATCTTCCGCATAGGTCAGTGCTTGCGTCCTCGCACTAGATTGCGGGATTTTGGTGCCTGACCTTCCAATTCCCTGCTGGTGCCTGACTCAGCTTGGTTGTGCCTCCCGCTCCTTCGCACCTCCTGTACAGGTGTACTAGAGCCACTCCTGCTGGTTGACCCCTCAGTCTCCTCCACACCCGTGTCACCAGCATTGACTGTGTTGGAGTTCAGCATCTGCTCCACCGCAGAGGTCACCCTAGCCATGCCCCGTGTTAAATCTGTGCAGCAGTGCACTAATGCTTCCTGCATAGAAATTGAGCGTCTGCAGAGGAGAGCTGTATTGTTAGCAAACCTGTTCATGGCCTTAGTATGTTGGCGCATGTACTGATGTTCCTTGGCACGCTGGAGATGATCCCTGTCTAACTTGTCCGACAGGACTCCCAAGTATGTCGAAATGTCTGTCATCCCTTCTGCCATTTGCTCCAGGCTAGATGCCATTTGGCTTATGCCCTTGTCCATGTTGGACATTTTGGTGTTGATACAACGGACCTGCCTATGCATGGCTTGCATTGATTTGGCCTGCTGGCGCTGTACTTTTACCATTGTGCCCTCCAGGCCGCAGAAGACGCTCCCCCCTTCCTGGCCCTCCCCACCCTCACGTGCCCTCCTGCCAAGGACACTGGTGAGTGCAGCGCCTGCTGCTGGAACTGTTGGTCTTGGCCTGTCAGCCACTGTTGCACTATTCTGGGGCACATCTTCCTCATCCTCTGAATCAGAGGTCTGCAGGATCCTATGCGGGGGCTCCGCATGCCTACTTTCCCCTCCCGGCAAGGACCCTCTGGACATTGGTATGGGTGTGTTTGTGTTTGTGAGCTCAGGTGATCCGAACAACAGAGGGGACAGTGGGACAGGTGTTGTGGCTCGGACAGGAGTTGATGGCTCCTGGGTGTGATCGTTTCCTCCTTCAACTGCACTCTCACAACTTTTCCTCTTTGCTTTATCTCCTTTCTTAGTTGGTGCTGCACTCTCCTCCCTCGGTGGAACTGAACTGCGTGAGGACTCTCCTGTAGAAACAAATTGACATAGGGTCAATGTTGTTGTTCATGTGTGTGTGTCTCTCAATAAAATAGTCAGCACACCTTGCATCTCTGTTTACATGACTACGTCTACCATGATGCATTGCTGTCAGTGAGTATGAGCTCATCTGCAGTGTGATGAGTGTACACAGTGGGGTAGGGGTTGGGGTTGGTGGGGGTGGATGTGGGAACATGCCTCTTACCTTGTTTTTTGGTTGCTTTCGCTGTGCTATCCAGGTCTCCAATCCCATGGATGCATTCTGCCTCCATGGTGCTTTCCACTAGCTCCTCTATCGGTGTAAGTTTGGGTGCTTTGCTCCTGCCACCTCCAGTCAGACCAGCATCCTTTCTCAGGCCAGCAATCTTCTTCTTTGTCACAATTCGCAGGTCGTACCACCTCTTCTTGATGTCCTCTATATCCCGGTGGGTGACACCTATGGCATTGACTTTTGCCTGAATTGCAATCCAAGTGTTCCTTTTCACAGTCTCTGCAACATGCAGAGACTGCCTCCAAATATTTTTGGATAGTGGGCTACTATCTCTTCCACAGCCACCTGTAGTTCCTCTTGGCTGAACTTTGTCTTCCTTTTTCGCTCACAACCTTCCTTTTGGCCTTCCTGTACCTCCATTCTGTCACTCTGCTTGCCTCTGGATGCTGTGCTCCTCTCACCTCTGAAGATTTGTTTGTTCTGTTGGTTTCCACCTGCATGGGTGTGGCCACACCCAGGTGCTGGGGTGGGGTGCTTCACTCTCATTGGTTGGAATCACAGGGCCTTGGGTGTGGGGTGTGTAGGCTGTCCCTGATTGGTTGGCAGGCTCACATGGCATTTTTCAAAAACAAGAGTCGGTAAATACCGATTCGGTAAATACCGAGTCGGTTTTTTCCGCCTCGGATTTCTCCGATTCGGTGACTCCCATTCATTCCTATGGGCCTTGTGGCCCATAGGGGTGCATGCGTATCACCGACTCGGTATTTACACGCCATCCCTCCCCATGTCCAGGTGCTGTGTAGCATACACCTGCTTGCCTCTGGGAGCTACCAGAGTGTGATAGCTGCAGTAGGAGGTGTATCCCAGAGCTGTCTGTCCCGTTTCTTCAGGAAATTCCTGGATGTCATGACTCAGAGAATGGGACATTACATACAGTTCCCTGACACACCTGCGGAACTTGCCAAAACTAAAACAGACTTCTATGTACTGGCACACTTCCCGCATGTGATTGGCTGCATCGATGGCACCCAGATTCCCCTATGCCCACCTGCTGCCACCGAACACATATACCGAAACCGTAAGATGACGCACTCCATCAACGTGCAGGTGATATGCAATGCAGGGAACATCATCACTGACATAGTTGCCAAATTCCCTGGCAGCACACATGACTCTTACATATTCCAGAACAGCGGAATATACACCAGGCTATTGAATGGAGATTTTGGAGATGGATATCTGCTAGGTAAAAAAGTTGTACACACCCTCAAGTAGACCTCATCTAAATGTGCAATGTGAATGTAACTCATGTACCTCTTGTTCCCTCCCAGGTGACAGTGCTTATGCCCTGCGTTCCTTTGTGCTGACACCGTACCTGAACCCAACCACCAGACCAGAAAGGCGATACAATGTGGCACACAGGTCCACCCGCAATGTAGTGGAGAGAACTTTTGGACTCCTGAAGAGCAGGTTCCGGTGCCTCCACAAAAGTGGAGGTGCGCGACAATACACCCCCATCCTGTGTTGCAAAATAATAGTGACCTGTGCCATCTTGCATAATCTTGCTACCAAGGAAGGCACAGAGGTTGAGATGACCCATCATGAGGACATAGATGACGACCAAGAACGTGCAGAGCCCCAGGCAACAGGACCAGCAGCACTAGATGGTAGAATGAGACGGACAGATATAACACAACGCTATTTCTAGGTAAAGTATGACACATACACAGGTTTACTACATGACATGTGTAGTTTAATCAGCACTACATCATGATTGTAACAACTGAAGAGGATCCATGAATGTACGTGAATGTCACTGTCTGCACCTGCTCAGTTCCAGTCACTGTGTGCAGTAGAGTCAATCTTCCGCATAGGTCAGTGCTTGCGTCCTCGCACTAGATTGCGGGATTTTGGTGCCTGACCTTCCAATTCCCTGCTGGTGCCTGACTCAGCTTGGTTGTGCCTCCCGCTCCTTCGCACCTCCTGTACAGGTGTACTAGAGCCACTCCTGCTGGTTGACCCCTCAGTCTCCTCCACACCCGTGTCACCAGCATTGACTGTGTTGGAGTTCAGCATCTGCTCCACCGCAGAGGTCACCCTAGCCATGCCCCGTGTTAAATCTGTGCAGCAGTGCACTAATGCTTCCTGCATAGAAATTGAGCGTCTGCAGAGGAGAGCTGTATTGTTAGCAAACCTGTTCATGGCCTTAGTATGTTGGCGCATGTACTGATGTTCCTTGGCACGCTGGAGATGATCCCTGTCTAACTTGTCCGACAGGACTCCCAAGTATGTCGAAATGTCTGTCATCCCTTCTGCCATTTGCTCCAGGCTAGATGCCATTTGGCTTATGCCCTTGTCCATGTTGGACATTTTGGTGTTGATACAACGGACCTGCCTATGCATGGCTTGCATTGATTTGGCCTGCTGGCGCTGTACTTTTACCATTGTGCCCTCCAGGCCGCAGAAGACGCTCCCCCCTTCCTGGCCCTCCCCACCCTCACGTGCCCTCCTGCCAAGGACACTGGTGAGTGCAGCGCCTGCTGCTGGAACTGTTGGTCTTGGCCTGTCAGCCACTGTTGCACTATTCTGGGGCACATCTTCCTCATCCTCTGAATCAGAGGTCTGCAGGATCCTATGCGGGGGCTCCGCATGCCTACTTTCCCCTCCCGGCAAGGACCCTCTGGACATTGGTATGGGTGTGTTTGTGTTTGTGAGCTCAGGTGATCCGAACAACAGAGGGGACAGTGGGACAGGTGTTGTGGCTCGGACAGGAGTTGATGGCTCCTGGGTGTGATCGTTTCCTCCTTCAACTGCACTCTCACAACTTTTCCTCTTTGCTTTATCTCCTTTCTTAGTTGGTGCTGCACTCTCCTCCCTCGGTGGAACTGAACTGCGTGAGGACTCTCCTGTAGAAACAAATTGACATAGGGTCAATGTTGTTGTTCATGTGTGTGTGTCTCTCAATAAAATAGTCAGCACACCTTGCATCTCTGTTTACATGACTACGTCTACCATGATGCATTGCTGTCAGTGAGTATGAGCTCATCTGCAGTGTGATGAGTGTACACAGTGGGGTAGGGGTTGGGGTTGGTGGGGGTGGATGTGGGAACATGCCTCTTACCTTGTTTTTTGGTTGCTTTCGCTGTGCTATCCAGGTCTCCAATCCCATGGATGCATTCTGCCTCCATGGTGCTTTCCACTAGCTCCTCTATCGGTGTAAGTTTGGGTGCTTTGCTCCTGCCACCTCCAGTCAGACCAGCATCCTTTCTCAGGCCAGCAATCTTCTTCTTTGTCACAATTCGCAGGTCGTACCACCTCTTCTTGATGTCCTCTATATCCCGGTGGGTGACACCTATGGCATTGACTTTTGCCTGAATTGCAATCCAAGTGTTCCTTTTCACAGTCTCTGCAACATGCAGAGACTGCCTCCAAATATTTTTGGATAGTGGGCTACTATCTCTTCCACAGCCACCTGTAGTTCCTCTTGGCTGAACTTTGTCTTCCTTTTTCGCTCACAACCTTCCTTTTGGCCTTCCTGTACCTCCATTCTGTCACTCTGCTTGCCTCTGGATGCTGTGCTCCTCTCACCTCTGAAGATTTGTTTGTTCTGTTGGTTTCCACCTGCATGGGTGTGGCCACACCCAGGTGCTGGGGTGGGGTGCTTCACTCTCATTGGTTGGAATCACAGGGCCTTGGTTGTGGGGTGTGTAGGCTGTCCCTGATTGGTTGGCAGGCTCACATGGCATTTTTCAAAAACAAGAGTCGGTAAATACCGATTCGGTAAATACCGAGTCGGTTTTTTCCGCCTCGGATTTCTCCGATTCGGTGACTCCCATTCATTCCTATGGGCCTTGTGGCCCATAGGGGTGCATGCGTATCACCGACTCGGTATTTACCGATTCGGATTTTTTCCGATTCGGTGGTTGCCGATTTGGATTTCCGACTCAGACCGAGTCGGTATCTTTTACCGATTTTTTACCTACATACCATTTACCGATTCAGGAATACTGATTCGGTATGAGTCGGTATTTATGAATCGGTAAATGGCATTTACCTACATCTGGCCATAGTGTTATGCATGGGCGCTTTCAGTAAAAGGAAGGGATTATTATGCAGGGCAGCAGGCTAAAAGAATTAGTCTTCAGGGACTGTAAAATACTCCTGTATAATGATCACTGTACAGAGAAGAGACTTTCACCCACTTACTCTGGAACTTCTACAGAAATAGATAGAATATAGATGCATATTTCCAGCAAGCCTCCAGTTTTCCTGGAAAGGACGGATAAGAACAATTAAGGATCTTGAAGAACGTGTAGAAGCAAATTTCCCAGGTAATGATTATATGCATTTAATTAACAATAGAGAGACACAAATGCAATGTTTGTACTGTGTATCATTTGTACAATTTTTGATAATTGGCTTTAGTGGATCTAGTCGAGTTTCAATTGCACTTTCGAATGCATGTGATGTGCAAAGCAAGCAATTGTATTTTCTCTTTGATGTGCCTCATGTGTGACCTTCAGTATATTACTTACTGTACAAAATTCAGTTACCTTTACCGTCCTGTTTGGACAGTATCAATCAAATGCTTCTCGTATGTGTGCATAATGTTCCTGAAGGAAGTAAAGTTTCAATTAAAGGCCATTTTGTTTGTCCAAAAAGAGATGTTGTTCATATTTTCAATGTTATTTTGTTTCCTGCTGTAGGGCATAATACAGGATTATTTAATACATGTAGAGTAAAACTCATTATAGCATGTGATGTGTATTATTGGATAACTCAATGTAACTTTTACATCGTGTTCCACTGATTATATCCTTTCCATGTTCAAAAATGTATAAAAGCATTTATTTCGGATGCTTGCCAGGTTCTTTTATGGTCCCCATAGAGAGCAGACTCCGCATTAGTCTGTTTACTGATCTGTACTGAGAACATTTGTCAGGTTCTTCTCTCTAGCTTCACTGAGCAGTCCCTGTGACAAATTGGTCTTTAATTATCTTGTGGCAGACCATCACCGGCCCTGGCTATTGGCTAGAACAGGGATTAGCTTCTACTGCAAATTCTAATTTGCGTTTATTTACATTTTGAATTGGTTGACTAACCATTACCTTTTTTCCTTCTGTAATTACTTTAAAAATATAGATAAACCTTCATGGTTTGTACTTTGAACATTCTCTTGTGTGGATTTTTCAGTGTGGGTTTTCTTTTGTGAATTATTTTGGTTACATGAATTTGTTTTTAAGGCTCAGATCTTTAAAGATTCAAACATAACCCCAATCCATCAATCATACATTTGAAAGCTGAAAATCACTAACAAAAAAAAATCATAATACAACTACAAAAGGAGGAGAGACCACAGGATACAAACAAATATTTTGCAAATGTTGATGGAAGAGGGTGCGTGATTGCAGGGAAAACCCCCAAACCAGAGAAAGGGATATTAACAAAGAGGAAGAATAGAAAACCTTTATGTGGTTGACAATCTGAACTTATTGGCAGCTTTGTTTTGATGAACAGACAAACTACACAGCTGAACCGGGATGTGATACAAAAGGGGGATGATGGACGGAGCGTTTGAACAAATCAAACACTCACCCCCAGTCAACTGATCTGGGTTTAATCCATCACCATTCTTTAGTTCACTCAGCCACCCCAGTTCAGACATGTCTATATGCAAATCAGTCTGACCCTGTGCCTCATGGGAACAGTTCAGCGCCGAACTGCCAAGCCATGTCTTCCCTGGACCGGAAACAAGCATCCTGGGACCTCATCAGCCAGGCTATCTTGAATCCAGTGGCCAAGTGAACAAGGGACTCACGTCTGAGCATACCCTGCCACACTTAGGGCGAACGAAGCGATACGGCTTGGCAGTTCGGGCTGGACTTTTCCCATGAGGCAAAGGGTCAGACTGATTTGCATATAGCCATGTCTGAAATGGGGTGGCTGAGTGGGCTAAAGAATGGTGATGGATTAAACCCAGATCAGTTGACTGGGGGTGAGTGTTTGATTTGCTCAAATGCTCCGTCCATCATCCCCTTTTGTATCGCTTTGTTCGCCCTAAGTGTGGCAGGGTATGCTCTGACGTGAGTCCCTTGCTCACTTGGCCACTGGATTCAAGATAGCCTGGCTGATGAGGATTATGAATCCGAAACCGGTCCCAGGATGCTTGTTTCCGGTCCATGGAAGACATGGCTTGGCAGTTCGGGCTGGACTTTTCCCATGAGGCAAAGGGTCAGACTGATTTGCATATAGCCATGTCTGAAATGGGGTGGCTGAGTGGGCTAAAGAATGGTGATGGATTAAACCCAGATCAGTTGACTGGGGGTGAGTGTTTGATTTGCTCAAATGCTCCGTCCATCATCCCCTTTTGTATCGCTTTGTTCGCCCTAAGTGTGGCAGGGTATGCTCAGACGTGAGTCCCTTGCTCACTTGGCCACTGGATTCAAGATAGCCTGGCTGATGGGGATTATGAATCCGAAACCGGTCCCAGGATGCTTGTTTCCGGTCCATGGAAGACATGGCTTGGCAGTTCGGGCTGGACTTTTCCCATGAGGCAAAGGGTCAGACTGATTTGCATATAGCCATGTCTGAAATGGGGTGGCTGAGTGGGCTAAAGAATGGTGATGGATTAAACCCAGATCAGTTGACTGGGGGTGAGTGTTTGATTTGCTCAAATGCTCCGTCCATCATCCCCTTTTGTATCGCTTTGTTTGCCCTAAGTGTGGCCGGGTATGCTCAGACGTGAGTCCCTTGCTCACTTGGCCACTGGATTCAAGATAGCCTGGCTGATGAGGATTATGAATCCGAAACCGGTCCCAGGATGCTTGTTTCCGGTCCATGGAAGACATGGCCTGGCAGTTCGGGCTGGACTTTTCCCATGAGGCAAAGGGTCAGACTGATTTGCATATAGCCAGGTCTGAAATGGGGTGGCTGAATGGGCTAAAGAATGGTGATGGATTAAACCCAGATCAGTTGACTGGGGGTGAGTGTTTGATTTGCTCAAATGCTCCGTTCATCATCCCCTTTTGTATCGCTTTGTTCGCCCTAAGTGTGGCAGGGTATGCTCAGACGTGAGTCCCTTGCTCACTTGGCCACTGGATTCAAGATAGCCTGCTGATGAGGATTATGAATCCGAAACCGGTCCCAGGATGCTTGTTTCCGGTCCATGGAAGACATGGCTTGGCAGTTCGGGCTGGACTTTTCCCATGAGGCAAAGGGTCAGACTGATTTGCATATAGCCATGTCTGAAATGGGGTGACTGAGTAGGCTAAAGAATGGTGATGGATTAAACCCAGATCAGTTGACTGGGGGTGAGTGTTTGATTTGCTCAAATGCTCCGTCCATCATCCCCTTTTGTATCGCTTTGTTCGCCCTAAGTGTGGCAGGGTATGCTCAGACGTGAGTCCCTTGCTCACTTGGCCACTGGATTCAAGATAGCCTGGCTGATGAGGATTATGAATCCGAAACCGGTCCCAGGATGCTTGTTTCCGGTCCATGGAAGACATGGCTTGGCAGTTCGGGCTGGACTTTTCCCATGAGGCAAAGGGTCAGACTGATTTGCATATAGCCATGTCTGAAATGGGGTGGCTGAGTGGGCTAAAGAATGGTGATGGATTAAACCCAGATCAGTTGACTGGGGATGAGTGTTTGATTTGCTCAAATGCTCCGTCCATCATCCCCTTTTGTATCGCTTTGTTCGCCCTAAGTGTGGCAGGGTATGCTCAGACGTGAGTCCCTTGCTCACTTGGCCACTGGATTCAAGATAGCCTGGCTGATGAGGATTATGAATCCGAAACCGGTCCCAGGATGCTTGTTTCCGGTCCATGGAAGACATGGCTTGGCAGTTCGGGCTGGACTTTTCCCATGAGGCAAAGGGTCAGACTGATTTGCATATAGCCATGTCTGAAATGGGGTGGCTGACTGGGCTAAAGAATGGTGATGGATTAAACCCAGATCAGTTGACTGGGGGTGAGTGTTTGATTTGCTCAAATGCTCCGTCCATCATCCCCTTTTGTATCGCTTTGTTCGCCCTAAGTGTGGCAGGGTATGCTTAGACGTGAGTCCCTTGCTCACTTGGCCACTGGATTCAAGATAGCCTGGCTGATGAGGATTATGAATCCGAAACCGGTCCCAGGATGCTTGTTTCCGGTCCATGGAAGACATGGCTTGGCAGTTCGGGCTGGACTTTTCCCATGAGGCAAAGGGTCAGACTGATTTGCATATAGCCATGTCTGAAATGGGGAGGCTGAGTGGGCTAAAGAATGGTGATGGATTAAACCCAGATCAGTTGACTGGGGGTGAGTGTTTGATTTGCTCAAATGCTCCGTCCATCATCCCCTTTTGTATCGCTTTGTTCGCCCTAAGTGTGGCAGGGTATGCTCAGACGTGAGTCCTTTGCTCACTTGGCCACTGGATTCAAGATAGCCTGGCTGATGAGGATTATGAATCCGAAACCGGTCCCAGGATGCTTGTTTCCGGTCCATGGAAGACATGGCTTGGCAGTTCGGGCTGGACTTTTCCCATGAGGCAAAGGGTCAGACTGATTTGCATATAGCCATGTCTGAAATGGGGTGGCTGAGTGGGCTAAAGAATGGTGATGGATTAAACCCAGATCAGTTGACTGGGGGTGAGTGTTTGATTTGCTCAAATGCTCCGTCCATCATCCCCTTTTGTATCGCTTTGTTCGCCCTAAGTGTGGCAGGGTATGCTCTGACGTGAGTCCCTTGCTCACTTGGCCACTGGATTCAAGATAGCCTGGCTGATGAGGATTATGAATCCGAAACCGGTCCCAGGATGCTTGTTTCCGGTCCATGGAAGACATGGCTTGGCAGTTCGGGCTGGACTTTTCCCATGAGGCAAAGGGTCAGACTGATTTGCATATAGCCATGTCTGAAATGGGGTGGCTGAGTGGGCTAAAGAATGGTGATGGATTAAACCCAGATCAGTTGACTGGGGGTGAGTGTTTGATTTGCTCAAATGCTCCGTCCATCATCCCCTTTTGTATCGCTTTGTTCGCCCTAAGTGTGGCAGGGTATGCTCAGACGTGAGTCCCTTGCTCACTTGGCCACTGGATTCAAGATAGCCTGGCTGATGGGGATTATGAATCCGAAACCGGTCCCAGGATGCTTGTTTCCGGTCCATGGAAGACATGGCTTGGCAGTTCGGGCTGGACTTTTCCCATGAGGCAAAGGGTCAGACTGATTTGCATATAGCCATGTCTGAAATGGGGTGGCTGAGTGGGCTAAAGAATGGTGATGGATTAAACCCAGATCAGTTGACTGGGGGTGAGTGTTTGATTTGCTCAAATGCTCCGTCCATCATCCCCTTTTGTATCGCTTTGTTCGCCCTAAGTGTGGCAGGGTATGCTCAGACGTGAGTCCCTTGCTCACTTGGCCACTGGATTCAGGATAGCCTGGCTGATGAGGATTATGAATCCGAAACCGGTCCCAGGATGCTTGTTTCCGGTCCATGGAAGACATGGCCTCGCAGTTCGGGCTGGACTTTTCCCATGAGGCAAAGGGTCAGACTGATTTGCATATAGCCAGGTCTGAAATGGGGTGGCTGAGTGGGCTAAAGAATGGTGATGGATTAAACCCAGATCAGTTGACTGGGGGTGAGTGTTTGATTTGCTCAAATGCTCCGTCCATCATCCCCTTTTGTATCGCTTTGTTCGCCCTAAGTGTGGCAGGGTATGCTCAGACGTGAGTCCCTTGCTCACTTGGCCACTGGATTCAAGATAGCCTGGCTGATGAGGATTATGAATCCGAAACCGGTCCCAGGATGCTTGTTTCCGGTCCATGGAAGACATGGCTTGGCAGTTCGCGCTGGACTTTTCCCATGAGGCAAAGGGTCAGACTGATTTGCATATAGCCATGTCTGAAATGGGGTGGCTGAGTAGGCTAAAGAATGGTGATGGATTAAACCCAGATCAGTTGACTGGGGGTGAGTGTTTGATTTGCTCAAATGCTCCGTCCATCATCCCCTTTTGTATCGCTTTGTTCGCCCTAAGTGTGGCAGGGTATGCTCAGACGTGAGTCCCTTGCTCACTTGGCCACTGGATTCAAGATAGCCTGGCTGATGAGGATTATGAATCCGAAACCGGTCCCAGGATGCTTGTTTCCGGTCCATGGAAGACATGGCTTGGCAGTTCGGGCTGGACTTTTCCCATGAGGCAAAGGGTCAGACTGATTTGCATATAGCCATGTCTGAAATGGGGTGGCTGAGTGGGCTAAAGAATGGTGATGGATTAAACCCAGATCAGTTGACTGGGGATGAGTGTTTGATTTGCTCAAATGCTCCGTCCATCATCCCCTTTTGTATCGCTTTGTTCGCCCTAAGTGTGGCAGGGTATGCTCAGACGTGAGTCCCTTGCTCACTTGGCCACTGGATTCAAGATAGCCTGGCTGATGAGGATTATGAATCCGAAACCGGTCCCAGGATGCTTGTTTCCGGTCCATGGAAGACATGGCTTGGCAGTTCGGGCTGGACTTTTCCCATGAGGCAAAGGGTCAGACTGATTTGCATATAGCCATGTCTGAAATGGGGTGGCTGAGTGGGCTAAAGAATGGTGATGGATTAAACCCAGATCAGTTGACTGGGGGTGAGTGTTTGATTTGCTCAAATGCTCCGTCCATCATCCCCTTTTGTATCGCTTTGTTCGCCCTAAGTGTGGCAGGGTATGCTTAGACGTGAGTCCCTTGCTCACTTGGCCACTGGATTCAAGATAGCCTGGCTGATGAGGATTATGAATCTGAAACCGGTCCCAGGATGCTTGTTTCCGGTCCATGGAAGACATGGCTTGGCAGTTCGGGCTGGACTTTTCCCATGAGGCAAAGGGTCAGACTGATTTGCATATAGCCATGTCTGAAATGGGGTGGCTGAGTGGGCTAAAGAATGGTGATGGATTAAACCCAGATCAGTTGACTGGGGGTGAGTGTTTGATTTGCTCAAATGCTCCGTCCATCATCCCCTTTTGTATCGCTTTGTTCGCCCTAAGTGTGGCAGGGTATGCTCAGACGTGAGTCCCTTGCTCACTTGGCCACTGGATTCAAGATAGCCTGGCTGATGAGGATTATGAATCCGAAACCGGTCCCAGGATGCTTGTTTCCGGTCCATGGAAGACATGGCTTGGCAGTTCGGGCTGGACTTTTCCCATGAGGCAAAGGGTCAGACTGATTTGCATATAGCCATGTCTGAAATGGGGTGGCTGAGTGGGCTAAAGAATGGTGATGGATTAAACCCAGATCAGTTGACTGGGGGTGAGTGTTTGATTTGCTCAAATGCTCCGTCCATCATCCCCTTTTGTATCGCTTTGTTCGCCCTAAGTGTGGCAGGGTATGCTCAGACGTGAGTCCCTTGCTCACTTGGCCACTGGATTCAAGATAGCCTGGCTGATGGGGATTATGAATCCGAAACCGGTCCCAGGATGCTTGTTTCCGGTCCATGGAAGACATGGCTTGGCAGTTCGGGCTGGACTTTTCCCATGAGGCAAAGGGTCAGACTGATTTGCATATAGCCATGTCTGAAATGGGGTGGCTGAGTGGGCTAAAGAATGGTGATGGATTAAACCCAGATCAGTTGACTGGGGGTGAGTGTTTGGTTTGCTCAAATGCTCCGTCCATCATCCCCTTTTGTATCGCTTTGTTCGCCCTAAGTGTGGCAGGGTATGCTCAGACGTGAGTCCCTTGCTCACTTGGCCACTGGATTCAAGATAGCCTGGCTGATGAGGATTATGAATCCGAAACCGGTCCCAGGATGCTTGTTTCCGGTCCATGGAAGACATGGCTTGGCAGTTCGGGCTGGACTTTTCCCATGAGGCAAAGGGTCAGACTGATTTGCATATAGCCATGTCTGAAATGGGGTGGCTGAGTGGGCTAAAGAATGGTGATGGATTAAACCCAGATCAGTTGACTGGGGGTGAGTGTTTGATTTGCTCAAATGCTCCGTCCATCATCCCCTTTTGTATCGCTTTGTTCGCCCTAAGTGTGGCAGGGTATGCTCAGACGTGAGTCCCTTGCTCACTTGGCCACTGGATTCAAGATAGCCTGGCTGATGAGGATTATGAATCCGAAACCGGTCCCAGGATGCTTGTTTCCGGTCCATGGAAGACATGGCCTGGCAGTTCGGGCTGGACTTTTCCCATGAGGCAAAGGGTCAGACTGATTTGCATATAGCCAGGTCTGAAATGGGGTGGCTGAGTGGGCTAAAGAATGGTGATGGATTAAACCCAGATCAGTTGACTGGGGGTGAGTGTTTGATTTGCTCAAATGCTCCGTCCATCATCCCCTTTTGTATCGCTTTGTTCGCCCTAAGTGTGGCAGGGTATGCTCAGACGTGAGTCCCTTGCTCACTTGGCCACTGGATTCAAGATAGCCTGGCTGATGAGGATTATGAATCCGTAACCGGTCCCAGGATGCTTGTTTCCGGTCCATGGAAGACATGGCTTGGCAGTTCGGGCTGGACTTTTCCCATGAGGCAAAGGGTCAGACTGATTTGCATATAGCCATGTCTGAAATGGGGTGGCTGAGTGGGCTAAAGAATGGTGATGGATTAAACCCAGATCAGTTGACTGGGGGTGAGTGTTTGATTTGCTCAAATGCTCCGTCCATCATCCCCTTTTGTATCGCTTTGTTCGCCCTAAGTGTGGCAGGGTATGCTCAGACGTTAGTCCCTTGCTCACTTGGCCACTGGATTCAAGATAGCCTGGCTGATGAGGATTATGAATCCGAAACCAGTCCCAGGATCCTTGTTTCCGGTCCATGGAAGACATGGCTTGGCAGTTCGGGCTGGACTTTTCCCATGAGGCAAAGGGTCAGACTGATTTGCATATAGCCATGTCTGAAATGGGGTGGCTGAGTGGGCTAAAGAATGGTGATGGATTAAACCCAGATCAGTTGACTGGGGGTGAGTGTTTGATTTGCTCAAATGCTCCGTCCATCATCCCCTTTTGTATCGCTTTGTTCGCCCTAAGTGTGGCAGGGTATGCTCAGACGTGAGTCCCTTGCTCACTTGGCCACTGGATTCAAGATAGCCTGGCTGATGAGGATTATGAATCCGAAACCGGTCCCAGGATGCTTGTTTCCGGTCCATGGAAGACATGGCTTGGCAGTTCGGGCTGGACTTTTCCCATGAGGCAAAGGGTCAGACTGATTTGCATATAGCCATGTCTGAAATGGGGTGGCTGAGTGGGCTAAAGAATGGTGATGGATTAAACCCAGATCAGTTGACTGGGGGAGAGTGTTTGATTTGCTCAAATGCTCCGTCCATCATCCCCTTTTGTATCGCTTTGTTCGCCCTAAGTGTGGCAGGGTATGCTCAGATGTGAGTCCCTTGCTCACTTGGCCACTGGATTCAAGATAGCCTGGCTGATGAGGATTATGAATCCGAAACCGGTCCCAGGATGCTTGTTTCCGGTCCATGGAAGACATGGCTTGGCAGTTCGGGCTGGACTTTTCCCATGAGGCAAAGGGTCAGACTGATTTGCATATAGCCATGTCTGAAATGGGGTGGCTGAGTGGGCTAAAGAATGGTGATGGATTAAACCCAGATCAGTTGACTGGGGGTGAGTGTTTGATTTGCTCAAATGCTCCGTCCATCATCCCCTTTTGTATCGCTTTGTTCGCCCTAAGTGTGGCAGGGTATGCTCAGACGTGAGTCCCTTGCTCACTTGGCCACTGGATTCAAGATAGCCTGGCTGATGAGGATTATGAATCCGAAACCGGTCCCAGGATGCTTGTTTCCGGTCCATGGAAGACATGGCTTGGCAGTTTGGGCTGGACTTTTCCCATGAGGCAAAGGGTCAGACTGATTTGCATATAGCCATGTCTGAAATGGGGTGGCTGAGTGGGCTAAAGAATGGTGATGGATTAAACCCAGATCAGTTGACTGGGGGTGAGTGTTTGATTTGCTCAAATGCTCCGTCCATCATCCCCTTTTGTATCGCTTTGTTCGCCCTAAGTGTGGCAGGGTATGCTCAGACGTGAGTCCCTTGCTCACTTGGCCACTGGATTCAAGATAGCCTGGCTGATGAGGATTATGAATCCGAAACCGGTCCCAGGATGCTTGTTTCCGGTCCATGGAAGACATGGCTTGGCAGTTCGGGCTGGACTTTTCCCATGAGGCAAAGGGTCAGACTGATTTGCATATAGCCATGTCTGAAATGGGGTGGCTGAGTGGGCTAAAGAATGGTGATGGATTAAACCCAGATCAGTTGACTGGGGGTGAGTGTTTGATTTGCTCAAATGCTCCGTCCATCATCCCCTTTTGTATCGCTTTGAACCGGGATGTGAGACAGCACCCGGTAGCTACACGTAGACTGTGATGAGCACTGACTACTAAGCCACAGGAAAATCATACTGATGGAAGCAGATCTGTAGACCAGTCTGGAATTATTCAAAATTGAACTTGACATGGGTGGTATATTTTTAGAGAGCTGTTGGTGCTGAGGTCAGACTTAGGGAAAAGATATCAGCTCTAAGGACCAATATAGACTTGGCAGGTAGGAGAGTCATCTAAGGAAAATGCCAGACACAAACGCTAAAAGAGAAGTGTTGCATTGCTGGAGTAGACTTGTGCTACCCTAGAAATGCAAAATCGTGCCATCACAAAAAATATCAAGGACCTTGAAAACAAGGCCCAGAGAGTGAATATCCAAAGTAGGGAGTAGGGAGTTGAAGGGTCAGCTTTGTAAACATATGTAGGAAATTGACATCGTTTGCGTTGTGTACACCCAAAGTATTGGCTTGACTGCTTTTGAAGGCTTTTGAACTCAGTGTACTTTACCACCGCAAACCAAAGAACAAGTGGCTGTGCTCTCTATTTCAGTATGATGAAATGTACATACTTCTAATTGGCATATTTAACTTGTCTATAAGTTCCTGGTATATAATAAAAAATGTACCCAGGGCTTGTAAGTTGAGTGTCACTAATTGATTGGAGCACTCATTGTGCCACCCACAACAGTGAGAGCGCAAACATAAATTTAGGTCTACCATTATATCTTGGCTGTTCCAGTTTTAAACTTCAAATTTGACCTGTCATAATAACTCCTTATGATATACCTTAACCACCCTATAAAGATGAATAAGTCGCCCTTTAGTAGGCCTAACCTATGGAGCTGGGTGCTTGGTATTTAAAGTAGGACATCTAAAAGGGAAATGGTAAACATGTCCTTACAGTGAAAAAGCACCAAAAGCTATATTAATTGTAGCAAGGTTTACTTTTCCAGTTTTATTTTCAGTTAGGAAACAGTTAGTGTCAGAACCCCTTTCAGAGGGCTGCAGGGCATGCAAGGGCTTTTGGGCTCAATCGTGCAGTCAAAGTATTTTTCTCCTGACGTCCCAGGGCCCGGCCTTCTATGGGTCCTGTACAACTGGACAAGTACTCCTTCTGCACTCGAGTCCCAGTGGTAGCTGTGGCTGAGCAGTCAAGGCTTCATTGGAGGGAATGTAGATGCAGGTCAGTGAACACGACTCATAACTCAAAGTGCAAACAGTGGGCACAGTAAATCAATGTCCAGTTCAATGATTGCTTTTCTAAGAAAATAAGTATTTTATTTCTAACTCTATACATGTAAAGGTATACGACATTCAGATGTAATAGCACAATTCTGACTTGTGGTTGGGGCATTAGTAGTTACCAGGCAAATCCCTGACTCGCCTTCTTTTGTGTAATTTGTTTGGGGTTATACCCATTCACTGGTAGCCGTATCCAGGGATTGTAAACTGTTAGGGTGAACTCAAGAGTTCTCCCTGTGACTCTTTAGGAATTAGTCAAAAGTGTCTATGATGCAGCTGCACCAGTAGCAGCAAGACCCCCCCAGGGCCCCACAGTCTTGGCAGTTCGGGCTGGACTGTTCCCATGAGGCACAGGGTCAAGACTGATTTGCATATGGCCAGGGCTAAACTGGGGTGGCATGGTGAGCAAAAGAATGATGGATTTAACCCAGATCTCTTGACTGGGGGTGAATGTTTTGATTTGTTCTGCATTCCGTCCATCAATTGTGTGTCTTTTGCTTTCTCACCCTAAGTGCGCCAGGTATGCCCAGACGTGGGTCCTGGGCTCACTGTGCCACTGGAATCAAGCTATCCTGGCTGAAGGGGGTGAAACCCCAAAACCGGTCTTAGGATGCTTGTTTCCGGTCCAGGGAGGACCTGGCTTGGCAGTTCAGGCGGGACTGTTCCCATGAGGCACAGGGTCAAGACTGATTAGCATATGGCCAGGACTAAACTGGGGTGGCATGGTGAGCAAAAGAATGATGGATTTAACCCAGATCTCTTGACTGGGGGTGAATGTTTTGATTTGTTCTGCATTCCATCCATCAATTGTGTGTCTTTTGCAGACTCTCACACAGGCATGGGGTGGGGGGCATTGCGCTTCCTCCAGGCATCAGGTCTCATCCAGAAGGACCAGTGCTGGCCACCCAAGCAACCAAGCTCACCCGCCTCCCGGGTCTCCTCACTCTGTTTCTCCAAAGTGCTAGGAGAAGAGTGAGGTGAGGCAAGCATTGCTCTTCTCACCAGTGTCCACTCTCAGCCCTACTCCATCTCAGCTCCCTCCGGCCGACCAGTTCCTTGATCCCTTCTCACTTCCTCACACAGGAGGGGGAAGCGGTCCGCCGCAACCTCACCTGCCCAGACCCAGGCTGCATTGGTGGGCCCGACCCTCCGCTGCTGATATATTATGTTAGCTTAATTTCTATAGTGCACGACTCACCCCGGGGCATCTTGGCACTGCCTACAAATAGAAAAAACCTGAGGCTGAGGAAACCAAAAACGGATCAAAGGCAGGATTAAAACAGAAAAGCTTTTAATTGTTGCCTGAAAGGACTGTATATGGTGATTTTACGCAGGGCCGTAGGGAGTTTATTCCAGTATCTTGGGGCAAGATATGAAAAAGCTTTGCCCCCTGTACGAATCAAGCGGATACGGGGAACCTGTAGAAGAATGTACTGGATCTGAGGTTTCTGCATGGTAAGTATTTTGAGAGTTTTTTTGCATATAATGGGGACCTCTCCCATTCAAGGCATTATAGATAAGACAACAAATTTAAAAAATAGATCTCTTCCTTACTGGTAACCAGTGCAGCCCTCTGACCAAAGAGGCCGAGGGGGAGCCTGCTGGGCGATTTAGGATCATTCTAGCTGCAGTGTTCTGTATCACTTGTAATTTAACAAGCAGGGTTTCTCCCACTTCGGCCAGTAAAGCATTTCCGCTTTCCGCTTTCCGCTGACTGCTTGCCATCCCCACCGGCTCCCCCTCTCTGCCAGATGGGGCCTCCGCTGCACGACTCTCCACCTTGGGGGCCGTGCTACACGCGCTCCTCGGCCGCCCGGTCACAAATCTCTTGGTCGGGTCTCCCGGTCTAAGGGCTTCCACGACCGGCTGGTAGCAGTCGGCCAATCTCTTGCCCCAATTACTTCAGGCATGGTCGCCCCCAGGCAGGCCCATCGCTGCTTGCCCACCTTGTTTTCTCCGGCACATTTCAACGGAGGATGGTACACGGATGGGACGACCTCTCCCAGATGCAGGTCAGGCGACGCCTCCCGGGCTCTTTTCGTGGCCAGTTCCGCCCTCCGGTGTTGCTAAATGCGGGGGGAGCACAGGTCAGCGCTGATCCCGGTGCTTAGCGATGTTTAGTCAGCGGGGCCTAGGCGGTGGTACGGAGAAGCAAGCAGGCACGTCCTACTCGGCTGCCATCTTGGCCACGCCCCATGACTCCATAATTTAAGTAATAATCCAAAACCCCTTTTGTAATCTGACATTAAAATGATATTTTTATTTTTAACTTGACTTGTGATTTTTTAATTGATCGTTTTTTTCTCCTACATTCACACCCTAAATGTTTGCAGTTATGATTTGAATTGTAGTTTTTCTGAGAAGCATGGAGAGCCTCAACATGTAAGATCTAAGGAAGATGTGCAAAGCAAAAGGGCTGAAGCTGGTCAGAGAGTCCAAGATGGAGGACTACCAGACTGCAGGTAGAGCATGGGAAGAAGTACGCTTGCTTCAATCCAAGCACAGGTGCAAGGGGGAGAAGAATAGGAAGAGATGGAGGGAAATTAAAGTGTCATTGAGGGGGCTCCAGTGCCACAAGAGTGCTTGTCCCATAAAGCAGGATCACCTGCATTATCCAGGGCAGGAAACAATGTATCCTTCTGGTGTTTGTCCACAACCGAGCTAAAGGACAGACAAGCAGAGAGGGCCTGGAAGTTACAACTGACCACAATGACTCTTGCGGCCCTGAAGGAGAAAAAGGAGCCTGTGAGAGCTGGATTTGAAGTTCAAGAGGCCCTCTGATTCCAGTGAAGATGGTGGCAGTGAAAGTGAAGTTTGCAGGAGAGATGAAAGAGTTCACAACCCCAAAGACATGGTACCTAGCTATGTGGTGGAGGATGGCATTGATATGTGTTTGGCAGCATATGAGGTAGTCCTGGTTATGCATAGAATTCCAGAGAAGAACTGGAGGAGCTAGTCTCTGGAAGCCAATGTTGATTGCTGGGAGTGATACCCCATAGGCCGTAGAGATAACTGACCAGATGAGATATGCCTACATGAAGGAAGCCCTTAACACCAAGTTTGGTCTGACCCCTGAGAAGTATCACCCGAGGTTCCAGTAAGGCAATAAATGGTTAAATGAAGAGCAGCAAGGTGAATGATTATAATAGGCTTTATAAGTTGATGATGAAGGAGCACGCACTGAAAAATTGTTTTACAGATTCGCTCCAGCACCTAATTGATATCTTTCTCACTGCTATGAGAGCGTGGGAAGGAAGCTGATGTCTAGATCTGCACTCCAGTCACCATAAAATGACCATAGTGAAGGTATTTGCGGAGAATCACAAGAAAGGTCGACAGGTTCTCCACCAGCAACAGGAAGTGGAAAAAAAGATAACCATAAGTAGTTCTCTAAGGGCCCCCAAAATAATTTCCATGAATGGGAGTACAATTGCTCGTCTGACCATAGGAAGGGAAGTTTAGTGGAAAGAAACCCATTTGGCCTTTCCTATTCAGTGGAATGACTGTCTTCGGTCACCGCACAAAACTGGAGATGCCATTTGATAAAAAAGAGAGGCAGCCCCCACAGGTCGGCCCAGACCAGGCATTTCCAGTGAAGTACTGGTGGAGGAGATTGACTCTGTCAGTTTTGAGAACATCGCAGATGCTAGTCTAGTATCTGTTGGTGACAAGGAGATTGTACCCACACTCTCATGTCTGATAACACTAAAAAGAACAGGCAGTGGACTACTATCAATGGGCAGATGGTGGAGACTCTGAATGACACAGGAGCTAGTAGATAGCATCTGGTGTCTTCAGGGCAAGTAATCCCTGATGTCATCCACCAGGCTGTGATAGCTCACAAAAGTGTAAGCTACTATCCTTTGACATTGGATCTTATAGAGTGGGGTGAGGTCTATAGTTCTCTGAAAGTAGTTATAAGTCTAGCAATGCCTGTAGATTGTTTGCTGGGGAATGACCTGGAGCATACCATCTGGAAGGAGTTGGTCGGGTCACATCTTGAGAAGTTAGGTTTGCCTGAGTGGATGCTGATGAGCACATGCCAGCCCAAAGAGAGGAGCCAGAAGGACCAGGAGCCTGAAATAGTGGTATTGTGCCTCCCAGAAGAGGAAAGCTAGGAGGTGTCTGAAACCCGTCCAGCAGTTTTCAGTGGTTGACCCCGACTGGGAAGCCTCAGAACCTATAGGGTAACATATTTCTGCCCTAGTAGACATGCCTGAGCTGGCTATCTCACGTTTAGTTCTCCAATGTGCAGAGGGAGTGCCCCACTCTTGAGGGCCTATTGTGGCAGGCCAAGTTCTGGGAAAATGGCAACACCTCTGGTGATCACATTTATTGGGAAAGGTGTTTCTTATACAGTGAGCCTAAGATCCCCCATACTGACAAACGAACAGCTGTGAGACCGTCTCCTAGCTACTGGGATAGTTCTCATCTCTTTTCTCACTTACCTAGCACTCACCAATCGGTATACCCATCTCATTGACACTAGGGAAAGAATGCATATCAAACATAAAATGTATAAACTATCTGAAAACATGGGAGCCAGCATTAAAGATGAGGTTTCCAAGATGCAGGGGTGATTGAGCCAGTCTGTAGCAGCCGCGGGCGTGGAGGGAGTTACGGTGGGGCAGGGAGGTGGGGAGGGGGAGGGGCGGGGTGGAGGGTGCTAAAAACAGGCATGTGAATCATTGCAGGTAAGTACACAATTTAATTAATAAAACGAAATTCGTAGGGCGCACGGCATGGCAAAAAGCAATGCTGTGCGCGCTACGAATTTTGTTTTATTAATTAAATTGTGTACTTACCTGCAATGATCCATATGCCTGTTTTAGCACCCTCCACCCTGCCCCTCCCCCTCCCCGCCTCCCTGCCCCACCGTAACTCCCTCCACGGCCCGCGGCTGGTCTGTAGTCCCTGGTCCAGGCCAGTAGTTCTCGTACCCAAAGATTCCCTACCAGTAACCACCTCAGAAGTAGTGTTCTGTGTGGATTACAGAGGCCACAGTTTAGTCACCAGGACTAATGTTCCTCCAATCCTCAGAGATAATGAGCTCATTCACAGGTTTGGAGCTTCCAAGTTCCTCAGGACCTTTGATTTGACATCAGAGTATTGGCAGATTGCTCTAACTGTGAGCCCAAAGAGTGGTTAGCATTCTCCACACCAGAAGGGCACTTGCTGTTCAGAGTCATGCCCTTTGCATTGAAGAATGCCTCTGCCACCTTCCAAAGGTTAGTCTGGGCTGATTGGAGAGTTTCAATGCCTCCTACTTGGATGACATTGCTAGCTTCAGTTCCAACTGGGATGGCCATCTATACCACATGAAAGAAGTAGTTCTGTCCCTGCAACAGGCAAGCCTGGCTATCAAGGCAAGTAAGTGCCAGATAAGACAGGACACTGGTGTGTACCTGGACCACCAAATTGTTGGAGGCCAGATGAAGCAATAAGCAAATGAAAGAAGATCAGAAAACCTGTGCAAAGCATCTCGACTGTGTGGGAACCCGTTGCCATGTTTGTAGAAACTTTGTATCCATTTGAGCTTTAAACAATGTATTTTGTTAACTTCTCCAGATTATGCAGCAGATGATGGGTTATGTGGCAAATGCGGCAAAACCATAAAAATGTGGAAAATATTATGGCACAGAATTGAATAATGCCAGTGGTCCTGCCTGTTGGTTAGGCTGGGGACAGGAGTCACCAACAAACTGCTGCCAAGCATAACTGTGGAGCCTATAATACCCTCCTCAGAAAATTGCTGGACCTGTTGAAGATCATAGGAGGTCTAAACCTGTTGTTTGAGGCTAGAGAATAGTCTAGAATACTGGACCTGCTCTCCCCCTTGTACCCAGTACAAATAATTGCACTTCAAGAGTCAGTTGGCTTACCCTCTGTTCAAGCAATACAGACACAATAAGTTACAAGAGACCTTGCTGGCAACTGCCCTGCTGATCAATTCCAACTGGACCAGCCCTTGACCCTGCTGGTGGCTTTTGCTGGAGTGAGTCTTGACCCCCAAGTGCTGTTCCCGATGTCATGGGACCCTTGGCTTTGTCAAAGCTTACATCTACAATTTCCTGAAACCTGGGACTTAGAAACTTTTTGGTTCCAAAGATAAAGCAGCTGCCAGACTATCTGAAGAATATGTGTTGTAGCTGGGCTGAAGATCCAGTTTGTTCCTGCACTGAGCTTTTCCATAACAGTGAATTTAATTCGGGAGGACCATGCAGAGAATGCATCCAACCGTGTGGAGCCCTATTCAGCTATTGCCTGCATCCTTACCGTACAAGTAGAATCTGAGCTCCAAAAAAGTGACTAAGGGCCTGATTTAATTCTCGATGGTAAGGATATTATTATTATTATTATTATTGTGAGTTTTATATAGCGCCTGGTTACCAGTAGGCATCCCAGCGCTCACCAGAGAAAAAAACACTACCACACTGAAGCAGGCGTTAAGCAGAGAACAAAAAAGTTTTTAAAAGTTTGCGGAACCGAAAGAGGCTGGCTTCCGAGCGTAAGTGCAGAGGAAGAGAATTCCATAAGGTGGCCACATTTATCGAAAACCTTCTGCCACCAGTTCTTGCCTTCCGCACCCTCCCGACCTGCAACAAATGTTGATGATCGGAACGGAGAGAACGGGGGGCCTTATAGGGCTGAACCATATCCCCCAGAATGGGTGGACCTGCCCCCTGCAGGACTTTATGGGCGATACAGAGTGACTTGAATTTCACCCAGTCCCTGACAGGGAGCCAATGCAGCGCCTTCAACGCAGGGCGAGCCGACTGACGCCTGGGAAGACCCGTCAGGAGCCTGGCGGCCGCGTTCTGCACTTGCTGCAATTTGTTCAGGGTAGATTCTGGTGCGCCCAGGACCAACGCGTTGCTGAAGTCCAGCCGCGAGATGATAAGCCCCTGGACGAGAAGCCTCCTAGTAGCCGCTGGGAGCAGCGGTAGAATCTTCCGCGCTGATCGAAGCAGGCCAAAACACACGCCAGCTGTCTTTTTAGCATGAGTTTTAAATGAAAGGTCCTGCTCGAGCCACACCCCCAGGCTCTTGATCTCCTGCTTGGGGGTGGGAACTGGTCCCAGGCAATCAGGCCAGCTGCTGGGGGATAAAGATGGAGAAGAGTTCCCCAGCAGCATCAGTTCCGTCTTGGAGCCGTTAAGCTTTAGTGCTGAGCTGCACATCCACGTGTAGATCTTATCCAGACACAAGTGCAGCCGGTCGGGTTGGTGAGCCGACTGGGAAAGGCCTACCACCAGCTGAGTATCATCAGCATAGCTGATGATCTTAATACCCAGCGGCAGTACCACACTCTCCAGGGGGGCCATATAAACGTTAAATAAAGTGGGGCTCAACGAAGAGCCCTGTGGCACACCACACTGGAGAGGGACTGAAGATGATTTTTCATGGCCTTCCCACACCTCAAATGTGCGGCCTTCCAAGAAGGAAGCGAACCACTTGAGGGCCAAACCGGTGACCCCTACCCCGACAGCCGTTGGATAAGCACCTGATGGTCCACGGTGTCAAAAGCAGCACTAAGGTCCAGGAGGATCACTGCCACTGATCCCCCCGAATCCAGAATGCTCCTAGCATTCTCCACGACCGCCAGCAGGGCGGTGTCAGTCCCCTGACCAGGACGAAAACCCGTCTGGGAATCGCCCAGGAGGGAGTTAGCCTCCAAGAAGTCCGACAAGCGGCTATTCACCAGCTTCTCAGCCACCTTGCTGAGACCCGGCAGCAGGGAGATAGGCCTGAAGTTGGCAAGGTCGGCAGGGTCCAAGTTAGGCTTCTTCAAGAGAGCCTTAACAACCGCACCTTTCCAACTCGGAGGCACTACACCTTGAGTGAGGGACAGATTAATTAGGTCCGTCACTGGGCCGCCGATGGTGGATGCCACCTGCTTTAGATATTTGATAGGTGCCGGGTCTTTCGGGGAGCCACTCCATATTCCATTGCATCGGCGCTGGAGAATAATTACCGTCAAGAATATGGATCGCCTGCCGAATTTAGACATGGGCGGGCCTTGGTATAATAATAGCGGAGACTACTTAATCTCTGCTATGAGAAAGAACTTCTAACAGCCCTGTGGAGCAAGGGCGGTCGGAGGCAGTCCTCGAATTTCACCCACCTAATTATGACGGGTGGAATTAGAGGTCAGTTTTCACTGCCCGTCACCACCAGGATAACCTTGGTGATAAGGGGCAGTGAGAGGACTTCCATAGCAAGGGGAGCATTTTCTTTTTCAAAATGAAAAAGAATATAATTTGGTGTCCATCATTGCACCAAACTATAAAAAGCATTGACAGGAACCCCAGTGATGGTGGTTCCTACCAATGCTTTGGAAATTACGGCCAGTTTGCTAGTTATTTCTAAATTAGCAGGTGGAGTACTCTTGGCCTGGCGGATGTGAAGTCCTCTGCCAGGAAAGTGGAGATTAGTCCTTTTACCAAAATCAAAATCAGGTCCTAAGTCTGAACGTAGAAACCTTCACCGGGCAGAGGCGCCAAAAGAAGCCATCCGGTGAGGACCTTTCTTTTGCATGAAATTTAGATTTCTCCTACTCTGAGCTTTCCTGTCAAATGACAATGGCTTCACCGGGACCTCGTCCAGAGGCTATCCGATGTCATGGAGCACTCATCCACCCCAGCCCGCTGAGGATTTTTTACTTCTATTTCAGAAACTAGGTCTTAAGGTAAAACTTCCAATAGGGTCAAACCTGCTTCCCATATGTGACCCACGCTCCATCAGAGTCAGCCTTAATTCACATCTAGGTACTGATTAAGCACAACCAGATAACAAGTAGCACTTAAAGGTTTTTAGCACTATTTTGACCCTTAAACTTTAAACATGTATATATCCTATTCTCCCAAACTCATTTTTGATTTTGCTTGCGTTGTGTTTTGATTTTTTTTTACTGTTTTGGTACACAATAATAAGAAGCTAAGCCTGTCTGCTCTTTAGCGGAACTATCAGGGGGTTGAGCGCATGTTAATTTTGGGGACTTTAGTGATTTACCCAAACGAGGACTGTGGTTATTACTTGAGGTAGGTACCCATCAATTAATGCTCCCAATTTCTTACTACATACATTAAAGATCTCTTTTTTTCGCCTCTGGGAGACAGCCGTGACCAGATACTGTCAAACAGAGTGCATCGATTTGTACCACAAAGAGCTAAAGGCCTGACCAAGCCACGCAACATACTTGCAAACTTCCACGCTACCAAAGGAAAGAGTCCTGAAAGAGGGTAGAGAAAATGAACAATACGTCACAGTGGATTTGACTGCCAGTTATTTCAGATCATTGCCCCCTCCACATTGGCCATATTAAAAATTTCAGACAGACCGTGAACAGACAATCTGAGGCAGTGTAAGATTTCTTACAGCTGGCTGTTTTCCTTAGGCATCGCCTGCAAGCTTAAAAAAACAAGATGCATACAACCTCAGAACAGGCAGTGGCAGCTAAAATTATAGGCATTCAGTTGGATGACCCAGCATCAAAACTTCAAAACAGACGTCAGAGACATCAAGGAGAAATACGATCACACATGATGAATGACAGCTGCCACACCTGCAATGTCACAGAGGTACAAGATCTACTGAAAAATACAAATAACTTCCCTAAGAGCTGTCCGTAGCAGGTCTATTTCAGCATCAAAATTCTATAAAGTACTTAACTGTCAGAGACAAAATGATGATAAGTCACATGGTAGACTTGTTGGGTCTGAACCTTGCAGGTTTTTGAAACCGGCTCAACAGGCCCGCTACATCAATCAGTCAAAAATGAGCCCTGGGTGCCATGCTTACAGGCTGGCTCTTGTCCAGCAGAGACAAAGGGAGCTCGTGGGGTCCCACTAATCTAAGTGAGTTCCAGGATCAGCCACGTCAGTTAGGTGCGACCAATGCCCACTGAAGAGGACGGGGGTCTCCTCACAAAGAAGCCTTCCACAGCACTGTAAGAGGATTTTGACTCTTTATTAAACAGTTTTGTTGTAATGTTTTGTTGACTGGGGGAAGGGAAGGAAGATGTTGGCCACTCTCACACACAGAGGTTTAATGAATGCCAAGCTAGGAATATAGTACAAAAAGGGGTGGTGATGGACGGAGCATCTGAACCAATCAAACACTCACACCCAGTCAAAAGATCTGGGTTTAATTCATCACCGTTCTTTAGCCCACTCTGCCACCCCAGTTCAGACATGGCCATATGCAAATCAGTCTGACCCTGTGCCTCATGGGAACAGTCCAGCCCGAACTGCCAAGCCATGCCTTCCCTGGACCGGAAACAAGCTTCCGAGGACCGGTTTCTGGCATTACAGTCGTCTTCAGCCCGACTTGCTTGAATACAGTGGCAAAGTGAGCAAGGGACTCACGTTTGAGCATACCCTGCCACACTTATGGCAGCCAAAGCGGTACAAAAAGGGGTGGTGATGGACGGAGCATCTGAACCAATCAAACACTCACACCCAGTCAAAAGATCTGAGTTTAATCCATCACCTTTCTTTAGCCCACTCTGCCACCCCAGTTCAGACATGGCCATATGCAAATAAGTCTGACCCTGTGCCTCATGGGAACAGTCCAGCCCGAACTGCCAAGCCATGCCTTCCCTGGGCCGCAAACAAGCTTCCGAGGACCGGTTTCTGGCATTACAGCCGTCTTCAGCCCGGCTTGCTTGAATACAGTGGCAAAGTGAGCAAGGGACTCATGTCTGAGCATACCCTGCCACACTTATGCCGGCCAAAGCGGTACAAAAAGGGGTGGTGATGGACGGAGCATCTGAACCAATCAAACACTCACACCCAGTCAAAAGATCTGGGTTTAATCCATCACCGTTCTTTAGCCCACTCTGCCACCCCAGTTCAGACATGGCCATATGCAAATCAGTCTGACCCTGTGCCTCATGGGAACAGTCCAGCCCGAACTGCCAAGCCATGCCTTCCCTGGACCGGAAACAAGCTTCCGAGGACCGGTTTCTGGCATTACAGCCGTCTTCAGCCCGGCTTGCTTGAATACAGTGGCAAAGTGAAGAAGGTTCAACCATGCTGGATTTAGGTAGAGAGTGGCACTGTTGGATAGCTTGCATTAAAACACACAGGAATTGCTGCAAAAGGGTGTAAGGTTGCCACAGGGAACTTTTCACCCGTTGGCTAGGTAAGGGCCTGGAGCTTCCCAACCCACAGACTGGTACTGAGTAAATACGTGTCAAACCCAGCACCCACTTCAGAACACGTCTGGATTTGTGGAGAGCAGAAGGAGACAGCCTGTCTGTTTGAAGGCCCTGAAAGAAGCATGGACCCGCTTGCCTTGAACCCGGGAGTCCAGAAGTGACTCTACAGGCCTTTACTGTAACAGCCCAACTGACCAGTTCCAATGGGTACTACCCTGGACCCTTGTCATGAGCCACCTACCTGGATGCCAGATGATTCCAAAAGGACAGCGACGCTAGTTCCTGAATCCTCCCGAGACTTTCCCTCAGTTTACAGGAGGAGACACTGCTTCGGTGGAAAGTCCCAGGGGGGAGTTGGTTGGAATGGAGAGAGTATGTATAGTCAAAGATGCTGTAGCTCAGCTATTCAACTGCAACACTACAGCAGGCATTCACACCAGTCTGATGAATGGTACCAGCAGATATGTTACCTATAAACAATTAAAGGATAATGCTTTAGTCTAGTATTAACTCTATCTGTTAAGGTATCACCTAACAAAAACTTTTCAAATCTCAACCAACCTTTAGTTTTGTTGTTTTCATTTAGATTGTCCGTAGAGGCTCTTTTTCAAAATGTTCAATACTGTAGTGAGTATGATTTCAGCATCAAGCCCACAAGCAAATTTGGATGGGGTTAGCTTCACCCAAGCCCTCTCTGGCAGCGCCCAGCCAACAGTATGTACAAGTTGAACAAAAACCTTTGTACCTTTGTTTGCAACAAGATATTGCGACCAAGCTCTGCATGTAGTAAAATCAAGTCGGTTAATGCGTCTCTCCTTTTCTTCATGCTCTTTCTTTCATCCAGGTGCGAGACTAATGTGGTACTTTTTTTGTGGTGAGGTCAAAGTGGGAGGATCAAGGGAGCTTGCAGGACAGAGTCCTGGAAGCCAGGAAACAGGTAAGTGGCCGGCAAAGAGGCTAAATGAAGGGGAGAAGAGTGGACGGTCTTCAAATAAGACTGCTTTAGAAAGTTCATAAAGGTCACATTCTAATTGTTTGTAACAAAGAACAGGTGTGGATAATTAACTTAATGAGGCTGCCTTCTAGAAGGTGCTTCAAAATGTTCACAAAGGTTATGTTCTAATTACTTATTTCAAGGAACAGGTGTAGATGATTAATGTGATGAGGCTGTATTCTAGAAAGAGTTTGAGAATGTTCACAAGTGTCTCGTTTTAATTGCTTACAACAAGGAATAGGTGCAGATGATGAATATTTACAAAGTTTGCATTCTAATTGCTTATAGCAAGGAACAAGTGCAGGGGAATAATTTGATAAAAGCTTTCTTCTTGACGGTTCACTTTGAGGTCCACTATGCTGGTACTTGATGCTTATTCTAGTGTATTTTCTGGATATTTCCATAGCGCCTGAAACCTGACCATGCATATGCATGGTAAACATTTGTAAAAGCAATTAAGCTTTTTTAAACAAACTGGGTAACACCAGTACAGCTAAATATTACCAACAGCATGTAATATGGTCAAAAGTCAGAGTACAATACGTTTTTTCATTCAGAAGTATTGTGAGGAATGATATGAGTCACACCAGTAGGATGTATGTCATTACAACGCATGCTTTTTCCACGCATGCCTTTACAACGCAGGTTTTACAACGCAAGTCGTTACTACGACTTGCGTTGGGGGGCGCTGGATAGTGAATAGTTTAATTTACTATTCCAACTCCAGTCCCCGAAGATAGTAGGGAAGGTGTTGGATAGTAAATTAAACTATTACCTATCCTACAGCGCCCCCAGCGCAATTCGTTGTAACGAATTGCTTTGTAAAAGTTGCGTGGTAAAGGTAGTGCGTGGTAAAAGTTGCGTTGTAAACGCTGTTTACCACACCAGTATATTGTGATAGTCTAATGAGGTGAGCTGTGGCAGGAATTCTGACAGTCTCCCTCCCAAAGGCAGTCTTACAGGTCATGGCTTGGTGGAGTCGATCAATCAATCAGTGTTTATTAAGCGCGACAACTTGCCCGTGAGCGTCTCATAGCACTGGGGGGTCCTGATGGGTGCTGAGGTTCTGTCAAAGAGCTAGGTCTTGAGATCCTTCCTGAAGTGGGTCAGCAACGGGATAGCCTGAGGTGGAGAGGCACAGGGTTCCAGGATTTGGTGGCGAGGTAGGAGAAGGATCTTTCTCTGGTCCTGGTCTTGCGGATCCTAGGGGTGGTGGCCTTTTCAGAGGAGCAGAGGTGTTTGGTGGGTTCGTGGAACGAGAGGCAGTGGTTCAGGTATGCTGGTCCAGAATCATGGAGGGCTTTGCAGGTGTGTGTGAGGAGCTTGAAAGGGACTCCTTAGATTACTGGGAGCCAGTGGAATTCTCACAGGTGTTCGGAGATGTGGCTGCAGCAGGGTATTTTGAGGTCCAGTTTGGCTGTGGCGTTCTGAGCATTCTGTAGTTTCCTGAGGAGTTTCTGGGTGACTCCTGCATAGAGTGCATCGCCGTAGTCGAGCCGGCTGCTGATGAATGCATGGGTGACCATCTTTCTGGCCTCAGTGGGGATCTGAAGGTCTTTTTAAGCAGGCAAAGAGTGTATAAGCATGATGAGGAGATGTGTTGATCGGGTGGGTCATCGTGAGCGAGGAGTCCAGTATGATGCAGAGGTTTTGTGTGTGGTCAGTGGATGTGGGGGGTTCCTAACAAGGCAGGCTACCAGGAGCCCTCCCAAGTGGAGCAACTGGGACCCAGAATGAGGACTTCAGTCTTGTCTGAGTTGTGCTTGAGGCAGCTGTCTCTCATCAGGTAGCGATGGCCTTCATCCAGTCGTGGAAGTTGTTGCTGATAATTGTGGGCTCGTTGGTGAGGGACAGGATGAACTGTGCTTCATAGATGTAGGAGATGATGTTGAGTCTGTGGTTTCTGACTATGGCTACGAGTGGAGCCATATAGATGTTGGAGAGGCTGGGGCTCAGTGAGGATCGGATCACAGACCAGGCAGACTCCAAGGTGCAGAATCGGGGGGCAGGACCGGGGCCGAATGCGCATGGAAGATGAAGATCACACGGGACAATGGAACAGAGGCAAACAGAGGAAACAATAGCTACCAGACAAGTGAGGAACTGAAGGAAGGCCGTTAAATGAAAAAGAGGGCTAGGGAGACGATCCCTTCAGAGAAGCACGCACACACCAAGAACCGTTGAGTGGCTGACATCGTGCATGGAGGATTAACACGAATAGTGTGAAGGGCACAACCTGTGAAGAACATCTGAAATGGCCTGCAGACCGGGGGGCTGGAAAGTGGATTAAGAGAACCCAGGGGAGACTCGAAGACAGCATTGGGAAGTCACTGTAAAAGATCTAGAGAACCAGTAAAGGGAAAAGAAAAAATAACATTAATTAGCACAGTGCATAGCAATGTTGGAGTTAGAAAGGAGAGGCATTATGCCTGAAGCACGCCGAGATCAACGCCTTACTCAAGAAAACCAAGGCGGATCCCAAGGACCTCAAGAACTTCCGGCCCATCTCCCTGCTCCGGGAAACATCCTTTACAATGCAACTTTTACCACGCAGTGCCTTTACGACACAACTTTTACAACGCAAACCATTACAACGCATTGCGCTGGGGGGCGCTCTAGGATAGGGAATAGATTTAATTTACTATCCAACACATTCCCTACTATCCACGGGGACTGGAGTTGGAATAGTAAATTAAACTATTCACTTTCCAGCGCCCCAAAGCACTCTGCGTTGTAAAGGTATTCGTTGTAAATACCGCGTTGTAAAGGCATGCATGGTAAAAGCATGCGTTGTAATGTCATACATCCCCCTGCTCCCTTTTCCGGCGAAGGTCATCGAGAAGACCGTCAACAAACAACTGACCCGTTTCCTCGAGGAGAACAGCATCCTGGACCCTTCCCAGTCCGGGTTCCGCAGCAACCACAGCACCAAAACTGCCCTTATCGCCACCACCGATGACATGAGGACCCTGCTAGACAACGTAGAAACAGCGGCCCTCATCCTCCTGGACCTGTCAGCCGCCTACGACACGGTCTGCCACCGCACACTACGAACACGCCTCCACGACGCCGGGATCCAAGAGAAGGCCCTGGACTGGACCACATCCTTCCTCTCTGGCAGAACTCAGAGCGTCCGCCTCCCTCCCTTCCGATCCGAAGCCACCGAGATCATCTGCGGCGTACCCCAGAGCTCATTCCTCAGCCCAACGCTGTTTAACCTCTACATGGCACCTCTCATCCACGTCGCCCGACTGCATGACCTTAACATCATCTCCTACGCCGATGACACCCAGCTGATCCTCTCCCTCACCAAAGACCGCCAAAACCAACCTCCACGAAGGAATGAAGGCCGTCGCCGAATGGATGAGAAGCAGCTGACTGAAGCTGAACTCAGAGAAGACGGTGGTCCTCATCCTCGGATCCACCCTTTTGGCCTGGGATGACTCCTGGTGGCCGACCACACTGGGAACAGCTCCAACACCCACCAACCACGCACGCAACCTAGGGGTCATCCTTGACTCCACCCTCTCCATGACTAAGCAGGTCAACGCTGTCTCTTCCTCCTGCTTCAACACCCTCCGAATGCTCCTCAGAATCTACAAGTGGATCCCCACCGAAACAAAAAGAACGGTCACCCGGGCCCTCATCAGCAGCAGGTTGGACTACGGAAACGCCCTCTACGCAGGAGTCTTGGCCAAACTCCTGAGACGTCTGCAACGCATCCAGAACGCCTCTGCATGCCTGATCCTCGACATCCCACGCCGCAGCCACATCACACCCCACCTGAGAGACCTGCACTGGCTCCCAGTCAACAAGAGGATAACATTCAAACTCCTCACCTACACACACAAGGCACTCCACAACACCGGACCAGCGTACCTCAACGGATGACACAGCTTCTACACCCCCACCCGCCAGCTCCGCTCCGCCGGCCTCGCCCTCGCCACAGTCCCACGCATCCGAAGAGCAACCTCCGGCGGCAGATCTTTCTCCCACCTCTCAGCCAAGACCTGGAACACCCTCCCCACCCACTTACAGTAGACCCAAGACTCCTCAAGACCTGGCTTTTCGAGCAGTAGCAGCATTCCCCACCACCAGCGCCTTGAGACCCTCACGGGTAAGTAGTGCGCTTTACAACTTATATGATTGATTGATTTATTGAAACCTACAGACACAGGGAGAGGCCTAAACCACCACAATGGGGAAAGACAAAGTGCCCAAATCACAAACAAATAAGATATCTAACTATGCGCAACCACTGCCCCAAGGCCCAAAAGCGAGAGAAGAAGGTACAAACAGAGGTGAGGGCCCAGGTGACCGGGGAAATGAAGATCCCCCATGCTGGTAGATGTGATGCAAGCAATTCAATCGACAAGAGATGACATGGTTCACAGAATCGACATGTCACCATCGATGTGAACCTATTGAGATGTGATCTTCGGAAAGTGGCGGATAGAGTAGCCATCACAGAGAATGACGCGGACACACTACAGAAGGAAATACGTAACATTAGTGCCACGGTAGTCGATCTCAAAAAGAAAGTAATACAGCTGGATGAGAAGGCGAAGGACTCAGAAGGGCCTTCCAGATGGAATAATCTGTGATTTATTAGTTTTCCAGAAAGATCAGAGGGCTCCTCTACGGAACTATTCTCACAAGACTGGATAGTGAAGGAGATAGCCCCTAAGAGTCTTTCTAAGTTCTTCAATGTGGAAAGAGCGCACCTCCTCGGGCCATCATCGCCAGGTTCTTTAACTACAGGGACCGTGAAACAATCCTGAAAGCCACCCGCACTAGAGGCCAGATGCTGTACAAAGGCCACTCCATCTCAATATACCAGATAATACCCAATGAGTCCAGGACCAAAGAGAAAAGTTTATAATGGTCAAACGGAGGCTACGGGATTTGAACTTAAAATATAGTCTCATGTTTCCTGCAAAGCCACAAGCGGAGAGTGAAGGACTCGCCACGTTCTTTTTCTCTGCAAATGAAGCAAGTGACTGGCTGGACACTAGGGGCGACGGGAGGACCTGCCTGGTCCCATCCACGGGATCCACCAGAATTTCAGCGACCAGAGAACGGACACAAGAACAAAGGAGATCGAAACAACAGCAACAACAAGGAGACTCAGCAGTCCGGGGAACATCAGGGTTCGCCCTAACAGGACATTACAGGCCTCAGATTTGGAGACGAAACCTGAGACTGAAGAGGTATCACAGGAACACACAACAGACCCCGGAGACTCAGGGAGCGTTCATAACTGAACTGATAGAGGAAGGGCAGAGAGACAAAGTACAGACAAGTGATCAATGATCATGACTTCACTGGGGTGGGAAAGTATAAATATGAGGATAGAGGGAAATGAGGACTCACTAAGGACAGGAATAATATCCTTAGAATGGAGTCGGGCTGCCGGGTGGAGGTGCTCCCCCTCACAGAGGCTGGGCTTCGCATGGGAAGCTTGAGGATTATCTTGCACCCTGGTGGATACCAGACCACAGACACAGCACCTACCTACAGACAAAGGAACTAAAGTTAATCAAATGAGATGAGAACAGAACCCAATACCTAATGCTGTGGATTCAAGATGAAATAATTGTTAGGGGGAGGTTAATGGGGGGGTAAGTGCTGGTTATTGTTTTTCTTACCACATCAGAAGAGAGACACGCATGACTGCCCAGGGGAGAGGGATAGGAAGGGAAAGTTTGGTTCGTTAAGTTGTACAATGTTGGGAGAAGTTTACATTATCATGTCTAAAACTCCGATCTCAAACTCCAACCCTGAGGGATAGGAGTGATTAAATATGCATTCTCAAGGAGGGCAGCGGTTGAGTGAGATTAAAGATGTTGGAGAAATGGTAGCACAAATAATGAACATTATTACCTGAAATGTATGAGGAATAGTAGGGCTAGAAAAAAGGTGATGGCTACATGCCTTCCTGAAACACTATAAGGTGGTGATAGTCTGTTTACAATAGACACATATCTGGGGAGGTACGATCGCTAGTGTGCGTAAGAGATGGAGGGGACAGCTCTTTGCAACTTCATATTCTGGTTTTGCACTGGAGCACTTGTATGGGTGGCACCGGGGACCCCTTTCAGCACCTGCACCATGTTCTAGACCCAGAGGGGAGATACATCATCATCCTACAGGGAAAATGGGATGGAAGGGAATTATGCATTATGTTGGACCCGGCCTAGTGGCGTGGGTCACCTCTGTCCCTCCACACCCTGTGAGCGTAGGCCTGTACCCCGAGTCCCCTGCGCAGCCTCCCCGTTAGTGTAGCCTGCAACCCGAGCCTGGTCGTCCTACCGCCGTTAAGCCTAGATCCCCCTGGAACCTTGACCAGGCCTGCCTTCCCCGCTCCACTCCCGGCTCCGAGCACCTAACCTTGCATGCCCCACAAGGCCCAGACGCCATCTTCCCTTCCCGACATCCCTGTCTCCCTGAGCCTAGCGTGACCCCGGCCCCAGCGAAACCCCGACTCCAAAGGCGCGCCAGTCCCGGCTGGGGGGTAAAGAGCTCCCGAGGGAGATAAGCCCGGGAGTTTCGATGGCACCTCCGGCCTCCCCTGAGGGGCTGATTTCTGTCACACCTTTGGCCCTCCCCTGTGGGCCAGTTTCGATCACCCCTCTGGCCTCCCCGAGGGCTGGCTCAAGACCCGCTGGGCGTCTGGGAATTCCCAAACCCATCTTTCAAAGGGATCAAAGAGCCCACCGCCGGACCTCGCCAACGACCAGCCCCCAGGGCCTGAGACCTCCTCCTGCGAGGGTCCGGAGATCAAAGAGCAGAAGGACTATAACTGGGCCCGCCCGACAACTAGCGGGCAGTTGTATCTTGGACCTGAAGCCCTGCTGATCTGATCGCGGCTGACCCTCAGAAGACTCATCCTGAACCTCTGAGCCCTGCTGACGCTGTCGCGGCTCCTTCTTTGCCTTAAGGAACTGAACCACCTGAGCCCTGCTGACGCTGTCGCGGCTCGAGCCTGAACCTGTAACCATCGGAGCCCTGCTGACGCTGTCGCGGCTCGATCTCTCAGACCACTGGAGCCCTGCTGACGCGGTCGCGGCTCAAGCGGAACTTGCAACCATCAGAGCCCTGCTGACGCTGTCGCGGCTCTCATGAACCTCTCCAGATCGAGCCCTGCTGACGTCGTCGCGGCTCGAGGAGTACTCTGGTCCGGCTGGACCATCGAGACCACCATCACGACCGAGCTGACTCGACGGAGGTGAGGCAGCCAGCACGACCATCATCCCGTACCCCCCGGCTCGAGGATTGAGAGCTGTGCGTAGGGTACGCCGCGTACTGACCCAGAGACTAAAAGACTGTCCCGCTTCCCCCTCCCCGAATCCTCCAAGACTTTGTGGTCCCTTGACCACTGTGTATATAAGAGTGCTTCCTTCGTTATTTGCTATATAAAGAACTTGTTGCTAGCATCCAACGGGGTGGTGTCTGTTCGTAGTGTGGTGTGAGCTCAGTGTGTACGATCCTAAACCCGAAGTCCTCCCCGGTGGGGACCTCCCAATCAAGACTCGGCAAGTTCTGTGGGAGAGGTGGATCTTGGGGGTGACCGGGAGAGCACAACCTGGCCCTCGGAGATTGCCCCTTCTAACATTGGTGGCAGCGGTGGGATAAGAACCTACGTCTAGGGATCGTACAGCACTGACACACTACCCGAACGAAGAGCAACCATGAGCATCACCAACGACGAGACTACCTTCCAGATGGAACTTCTGAAGGACTATTCGCACCGTGAGCTCAAGCAATTCTGCAAAGATCTCCATATCCCGTCAACGGGATTAAACACCAAAGAGGACTTTCAACAAGCTCTAACAGCCTGGGTGGAGACCGGAGCCCAACCTCCAGCACCGACAGAAGCCGATGGAGGGGGAGCACCACTGATCGAAACCCACGCCCCAGAGCGAGGAAGAGCAGAGTCCCCGACGCGGACTCACAGCACGGAGAGAGCTCTGTCTCGAGAAGAGATGACCGACCGAGAACGCAACCGAAACCACGAGCTAGAACTAGCCCGTTTGAAAATGGAAGGAGAACTCAAGCTGGCCGAGAAGAAGCTAGCCATCGAACAGCTGCGGCTGCAAGGAGAACTGGAGGAGAAGAAGCTCCAACGAGAACATGACGGAAAGAAGCTCCAGCTGGAGCACGAGCGCAGCGTATTGGAAATAGAACTAAAGGCCCGGAACGAAGGCAACAAGACAGCAGCGACCCGAGAGTCTGTTCCCACAGTGGAACCCAAGGTCCACATCCCCAAGGATGTGGTCAAAGAATATTATAAAAACGATGACATCCAGCAATGGTTCAAGGCCTACGAGGTAGCTATGACCTCCCACCGAGTTCCGCAGAAAGATTGGGGAGCCGGGCTGTGGGGTTGATTCCTGAGTGAGGGGAGAGACACCCTACTCGACCTACCGTCTGCCGAACAGACCTCCTACAGCCACAAGAAAGAGGCCCTCCTCACAAGGTACGGGCTCTCCCCAGAAATGTACCGCCAACGCTTCCGAGAATGCAAGAAGATCCCCGGCACCACATGGGTAGAATATGTCAATTTCTACAGCCGGGCCCTGGAAGGGTGGATCAAGGGCAGCAAAGTATCCACCTTCGAGGGGCTCATCGACCTCATTGCCTACGAACATTTGTCCCTGAATTGCTTTGTAGAACTCCGACAGCACCTCCTGGACAGCAAGTTGGCCGACCCCCGGAAGCTGGCCGTCGAGGCCGATCGCTGGGTGAGCACCAGAGTCCCCCGGGGGCCCGGGGGAGATTCTGGCCGAAATGAACAGGGATCGGCCCGCCAGAGGGGAGGGGGGAATCAGAATAGACAGAGGGGTTCCCAGGTAGGGTCCCCGCGTAGTCCCCCCAGAAACCAGCCCGGCACCTCGCCTCCCACAGCGCACGCAGGGTTCCCCCCAGCTAAGCCAGGGCCCCGAGTCAGCCAAGCCTGCTACCATTGCCAGAAACCCGGGCACTATGCCAATGACCCCCGCTGCCCCTTGTTCCAAAAGCCTGCCGCTGCCGGGCTCCCAGTGCGCCACATCACCTCAGTAGCCCTAGAAGAGGAGGGGGAGGAAGAGTTCGAGGGAGCAGACCCCGCAGCTATGATGTTAGTCTCCCTGGGTGATAGGGAGATGGTCCCAGGAGCCCCCCTACCCAACAACACAGAGAAATACCGACAGCAGGTGACTGTCAATGGCCACCACATAGGGGCGCTCCGAGACACTGGGGCCAGTATCACCGCCGTCAAACGGCACCTCGTCACCGAAGCCCAGATTGTTCCCCATATCTCCTGCAGGGTGATCGCAGCTGATAACTCCGTCCGCACCTGCCGGATAGCTCAAGTCCCGTTCGAATGGGGGGGCGTCTCTGGGGAGTTACGTGGCAGTCCGCTCCGACATGCCTGTGGACTGCCTGCTCGGCAATGATCTAGAGAGCTCCCCATGGCAGCGGGTTGAGAAAAGGACCCACTTAGAGATGGTGGGCCTACCCGAGTGGGCCTGTGTGAGTACCCGGTCGATGACCGCCCGAAGGACCACCCCCGAAGGGGTGACCTTAGAGGCGGCACCGGCGACCCCCGAGGACCCCGAGGTCCCTGAATCCTTTGAGACCCCTGAGCTGTTACCCGGGGAGAGCTTGCCCCCCCGGCGCAGGTCCCCTCGGCCCTGGTGTCGAACCGACCCCGAGCTTGGACGACCTTCCTGAGCTGGCCCAATGGCGCCGAGAAGGGGGATCATCCCGAGAAGAATTCTGCCTAGAGCAGACATCCTGTCCATCCTTGGTGGGGCCGCGGCAGCAGGCCGCCGCCCAGGCCGCCGGTGACCAGTCCGGCTCCCACTTTGTTTATTGGGAAAACGGCCTCTTATACAGCGAGCAAAAGTCCGCCGAACTAGGGTCCGGCCGAGTGCTGGTGGTCCCCCTACGCTTCCGCGGCTTTCTCCTGAACCTGGCCCATGACGTGCCCCTGGCGGGACACTTGGGACAAGACAAAACGTACCAGCGCCTGGTCACCCACTTCTACTGGTCGGGCATGCGCTCCGATGTGGAGGCCCACTGTAAGTCCTGCCCCACTTGTCAGTCCCGCGGAAAGAGCGGAGGGAAGCGCAAGGCTCCTCTCCAACCCTTCCCCGTGGTCAGTACCCCCTTTGAAAGGGTGGGAATCGACATTGTGGGCCCCCTCGACCCCCGGACCTCCTTGGGGCACCGCTTTATCCTGGTGCTGGTAGACCATGCCACCCGATACCCCGAAGCCGTTCCCCTCCGAACGGTGACCGCCCCCGTAGTGTGGCGGGCCCTCATGGCCATCTTCTCCCGGGTGGGATTCCCTCGAGAAGTCGTCAGCGACCGAGGGACCAACTTCATCTCGAAATACATGAAGTCCCTTTGGCAACAATGTGGGGTGACGTACAAGTTCACCACCCCATATCACCCCCAAGGTAACGGTCTGGTGGAACGCTTCAACCGGACCCTCAAAGGAATGATCATGGGACTCGAAGAGCCCCTGAGGCGTAAGTGGGACGTCCTCCTTCCCTGTCTCCTCTTCGCATACCGCGAAGTCCCCCAGAAGTCCCTGGGGTTCAGCCCCTTCGAGCTGCTCTACGGGCACCCCGTCCGGGGACCCCTCACCCTGGTCAAGGAAGGGTGGGAGACGGCGGCCCCAGAGCCCCCTCCCGATGTGTTTCGATACATTTTGGCCCTCCGGAACCAGACGAGGAAGTTCCGAGAGCTAGCCGAGGCAAACCTCGAGGCCAGCCAAGAAGAAATGAAATGGTGGTATGACCAAAAGGCCACTCTGGTCGAGTTTCAGCCCGGACAGCGGGTCTGGGTGATGGCCCCCGTGGAGCCCTGTGCCCTGCAAGACAAGTGGACAGGGCCCTTCAAGGTGGTAGAACGCAAGAGTCAGGTGACTTATCTCATCGACGTGGAGTCCCCACGGAACCCCTTGCGGGTCCTTCACGTAAACCGCCTCAAACCCCACTTCGCCCGATCCGAGTTGAGCTTACTCCTCGCCACGGACGATGGGGAAGAAGAAGAAACGGAGCCTCTCCCCGATCTCCTGTCCACAAAAGAAAAAGATGGCTCCGTAGAGGGGGTGAGTCTCTCCTCCTCCCTCTCTCCCGAGCAGCGCGAGGACTGTCGCCAGTTGTTGGGACAATTCTCTGACCTCTTCTCCCTCACCCCCGGCGTCACTAACTGGTGCGTCCACGACGTGGACACCGGGGACAGCCCACCGGTACGGCACAGAGCCTACCGCGTCCCTGACAGAGTCCGGGCCTGCATCAAGGCCGAGGTATCGAAGATGTTAGCTCTCGGGGTGGTCGAAGCCTCTGACAGCCCATGGGCTAGCCCCGTGGTCCTGGTTCCGAAGGCAGCCGCCCCCGGTGCTGTTCCCGAGCTGAGGTTCTGCGTTGACTACCGCGGGCTCAACGCAGTCACCAGAACAGATGCTCATCCCATCCCCCGAGCCAACGAGCTTATCGATCGCCTCGGGCTGCTCGTTTCCTCAGCACATTCGACCTGACCAGTGGCTACTGGCAGATCGCCCTCACCGAGGGAGCCAAGGAAAGGTCCGCTTTCTCCACCCCGGATGGTCACTACCATTTCCGGGTGATGCCCTTCGGAATGAAGAACGCCCCCGCCACCTTCCAGCGACTGGTGAACCAGGTCCTGGCGGGGTTGGAAGAGTTCAGCGCTGTTTATCTGGACGATATCGCAGTGTACAGTTCCCACTGGCCCGAGCACCTCCAGCACCTCTGGGCGGTGCTGACCGCCCTGAGGAGGGCTGGTCTCACCATTAAGGCAAGCAAGTGCCAGATCGGACAAGGGTCCGTAATCTACCTCGGACACCAGGTCGGAAGCGGCCTCGTAGCCCCCCTCCAGCCCAAGATCGATGCCATCGTGGCCTGGGAGGCCCCCACGACCCAGACGGAAGTGCGGGTGTTTCTAGGGCTCACGGGGTACTACCGCCGGTTCATCAAGAGTTACGGCAGCATCGTAGCCCCCCTCACGGAGTTAACCTCCAAAAACCAGCCGAAGAAAGTCAGCTGGACCTCCGCCTGCCAAGAGGCGTTCGAAATGTTGAAAGACGCCATGTGCACCGCCCCCATCCTACAGGCCCCCGACTACTCACGAGAGTTTGTAGTCCAGACGGACGCGTCCGAGCATGGCATCGGAGCAGTCCTGTCCCAGGTGAACGAGAACGGCCTAGACCAACCAGTGGCATTCATTAGCCGGAGGCTACTCCCTCGAGAACAAAAGTGGAGCACCATCGAGCGGGAGGCCTTCGCGGTGGTTTGGGTCCTGAAGAAGCTGAGGCCCTCCCTGTTCGGTACTCACTTCCGGGTCCAGACCGACCACCGACCTCTCCGGTGGCTAATGCAGATGAGAGGGGAGAACCCCAAATTGCTGCGCTGGTCCATCTCCCTCCAGGGGATGGACTTCACTGTTGAGCACCGGCCTGGCTCTGACCACGCCAACGCAGACGGCCTGTCCCGATTCTTCCGCCTCAGCGAAGAGAACCCCCAAGAGGATGGGTAGTTCTCCCCACCTTCAGCTGGGGGGGACGCGTGTTGGTCCCGGCCTCGTGGCGTGGGTCGCCTCTGTCCCTCCACACCCTGTGAGCGTAGGCCTGTACCCCGAGTCCCCTGCGCAGCCTCCCCGTTAGTGTAGCCTGCAACCCGAGCCTGGTCGTCCTACCCCCGTTAAGCCTAGATCCCCCTGGAACATCGACCAGGCCTGCCTTCCCCGCTCCACTCCCGGCTCCGAGCACCTAACCTTGCATGCCCCACAAGGCCCGGACGCCATCTTCCCTTCCCGACATCCCTGTCTCCCTGAGCCTAGCGTGACCCCGGCCCCAGCGAAACCCCGACTCCAAAGGCGCGCCAGTCCCGGCTGGGGGGTAAAGAGCTCCCGAGGGAGATAAGCCCGGGAGTTTCGATGGCACCTCTGGCCTCCCCTGAGGGGCTGGTTTCTGTCACACCTTTGGCCCTCCCCTGTGGGCCAGTTTCGATCACCCCTCTGGCCTCCCCGAGGGCTGGCTCCAGACCCGCTGGGCGTCTGGGAATTCCCAAACCCATCTTTCAAAGGGATCAAAGAGCCCACCGCCGGACCTCGCCAACGACCAGCCCCCAGGGCCTGAGACCTCCTCCTGCGAGGGTCCGGAGATCAAAGAGCAGAAGGACTATAACTGGGCCCGCCCGACAACTAGCGGGCAGTTGTATCTTGGACCTGAAGCCCTGCTGATCTGATCGCGGCTGACCCTAAGAAGACTCATCCTGAACCTCTGAGCCCTGCTGACGCTGTCGCGGCTCCTTCTTCGCCTTAAGGAACTGAACCACCTGAGCCCTGCTGACGCTGTCACGGCTCGAGCCTGAACCTGTAACCATCGGAGCCCTGCTGACGCTGTCGCGGCTCGATCTCTCAGACCACCGGAGCCCTGCTGACGCTGTCGCGGCTCAAGCGGAACTTGCAACCATCAGAGCCCTGCTGACGCTGTCGCGGCTCTCACGAACCTCTCCAGATCGAGCCCTGCTGACGTCGTCGCGGCTCGAGGAGTACTCTGGTCCGGCTGGACCATCGAGACCACCATCACGACCGAGCCGACTCGACGGAGGTGAGGCAGCCAGCACGACCATCATCCCGTACCCCCCGGCTCGAGGATTGAGAGCTGTGCGTAGGGTACGCCGCGTACTGACCCAGAGACTAAAAGACTGTCCTGTTTCCCCCTCCCCGAATCCTCCAAGACTTTGTGGTCCCTTGACCACTGTGTATATAAGAGTGCTTCCTTCGTTATTTGCTATATAAAGAACTTGTTGCTAGCATCCAACGGGGTGGTGTCTGTTCGTAGTGTGGTGTGAGCTCAGTGTGTACGATCCTAAACCCGAAGTCCTCCCCTGTGGGGACCTCCCAATCAAGACTCGGCAAGTTCTGTGGGAGAGGTGGATCTTGGGGGTGACCGGGTGAGCACAACCTGGCCCTCGGAGATTGCCCCTTCTAACACATTATAAATGTCTATGCCCCAAATTCAGATTCCCCATTTTCTTCCCAGCACTCATAAAAGCAGCCACACCATATATGGTGGCAAAGATTATCCTCACTGGGGATTTTAATTGTGTGTTAGATGCAACATTGGACCGGGAACCCCCTAGAAACAACACAAAAGCTTGAATGTTAGCATCACGGACATCAATAATGTAGGGCATGCAATGCAAGATTAATGGAGAGCTCAAAACCCACTTAAAAATGTATTCTCATGCCACACCTCAGCGACTAACACATTTATCTGCATAGATCACTGCTGCCTTACACCTGAACTGTCAGCTGCGTTGGTTGGATTGTCCTGTCTACCCTGGTACCTATATGATAATTTGCCACTCCTGTTGACCCTGAAAAATGGGGAAGGCCGTCTGGTCTGAAGATACCACTATGGCACCTTCGAGCTGAGGCACTCACAGACCCACCCTATTCTGCAGTAGTTTCAGACTTTATAAAACATCACTTTGAGGAAAACTGTGAATCGACGACTAACAGATCAATGGAGTGGAAAGCTATGAGGGTGGTCATACGGGGGGGGTGCATGAGAACCACATACAGGGTGGGACAATAACTAGAAAGGGACATACAATCTCAAAAAATACAGAAGCTGCAAGAGACAATACATATCATGCCCAAACATGTGGTTAAATGGAATGCAACCCGGTAGGAACTACTGAAATCATGGCGTAGATTAAGAAAATGTACAGACGCAACATACAGACAACAGCTCCACATGGAAGGGGACCGGGTGAGTGCACTCCTTGGAGGTTATTAGGAAAGGAGAGGGAGGCTACGCCTATACTCCAACTACAAAATAAAGACAGAGATACAGTGAGCCCACAGAGGGAAATCCTAGGAGAACTAGCTAGGCATTTAGCAAAGATATGTACAAACAAACTCTCCGCACCCAAACTGGACTTCTTGGATAACATAGATCTATGGAAGCCCTCGGCCATGGAAGCTCTCGGGACGCCTATCACCAAAATAGAAATACTAGCAGCTATTAGGAAACTTAAAACTGAAAAATTCCCTGGAAGCGATGGGCTTCTGGTGGAATTCTACCAGAGGTTTGCCCCATTAATGACTGCCCTCTAATTGAAGTGTATAACGAGGAACTAACAAATGGATCCCTACTGGTGACTATGCAGGAGGCGGTGGTGACTATGATTCTAAAACCGGATACAAATATCCTGCTACCAAACACCTATAGGCTGATATCCTTCTTAAACTTAGACACAAAAATGTTGAGTGGAATTCTAGCGACCCGACTAATGCCATACATGTCCTAGCTTAAACACCCTGGCCAAGTCAGGTTTATACCACTGTGGAACACCACACATAACCCACGGAGACTGGTGCATGTGTGGCATGCTCCATGCCTGGAGACCGAGAGTTGCACACTAGCATTGCTAGACATGGAACAGGCGTTCAACTCTGTAGAATGGGAATATATATGGGAGACCCTAACGAAGATGTGGGTGGAGCAGGGGTTTATTTAATGGGTTCGAATAATTTACACCAATCCAACTGCTTGGGTGAGACTACGAGGGCAGGTATCGGAACAATTTACACTAACAAGGGGCACTCACCAAGGCTGCCCATTGTCCCCTCTCATGTTTGCTACTCCAATGGAGCCCTTGGCAGCCATACTGAGGGAAAAAGTGTGGAGATGGGGAATTCAATTGGGAAACACTAATCATGCGGTTTCATTATATGCAGACAATACACTGGTGTATATGTGACATCCAGATAATGCGGTCCCAGCTCTTCTGAGAGAGCTTACGGAATTTCAGGCACTGTCTGGCATCCATCTCAATCCTGGTAAATCAAAACTGTTCCCTATGGGAAGGCTGGTTGGTAAGCCGGAAAATGATTTGCTCAACGTAGATCTGACATGGGTATAGAATGGTGTCAGGTACCTAGGAATCCGCCTGACACACACACATCCACTGCTAACCTAGAAAATAACATGGGGAGAGTAGTGGAGGGTATTGGTAACTCTATTAAATTCTGGAAGAAGCTCCCACTTTCCCTGATGGGAAGGATAGCACAAACAAAAATTGTTATCCTGCCGAGGTGTCTATGGGCCCTGCAGCACTCTCTATACAGAATCCCAGAGCAGTACTTCACAAAGTTAGAAAGCCTGCTAGTCAAATTTGTTTTGGGAAACAAGCAGAAACTAGTAAAATTTGACACACTCCAACGAAAATGGGAGGCGGGTGGAATGGAGGTACCACGGTTAGAAATCTATTACATGGTCTCACAACTCCAGCATGGAGTTCATTGGATGGATGAGAACAACAACTGGGAGAAACAACTCTTGGCAGGTACACATGGAAATGTCTTGCTACCGGAGCCCCTTATGCTGGAGGGGCCCGGGTCCTAACCATTCATCATTCAACATGTAGCGGCGGTTTGGGAAATATCAAATAAGAGAGATGTTTGGCACGCGACCTATGCCTGGTCACTCATAATGGAGGATGCAAAGGCCCCCCTCCCTCCCCACTGGGGAGAATTAAATGGGTAGGGACAGGAGGAGACGGACAATGAAGGGGAAGTCTGGTAAAGTGATAAATAGAGAATGCACTATGTAAATAGAAGCATGACAGACTAAGAGGTCGACATCTTCTTTCTGTGACCAGACATGACAATGAGGGGGGAGGGGAGGGTGTTAATGTAATCACATTGGTACAGAGACTTTGCTAAGGGGCAGACAAGGCCACTGTTGAGGCATCCAAATGAGACATAATGATGATGTCTAACTATGAGAACACAGAAGGGGATGGGTGGGGGAGAAATACGAAGCTGATGTAGTAATTGTAATTATGTCTTGCTTTTATGCTTAAAATGGCAATATATATATATTTTTTTTATTGAATGGGATGGGCAAAAAAAATGTGTCCTGACATGAAGAAGAAGGGTGTGTAGTTCATGGCTGAGTGGGTACTGCTATTATAAGTGAATTCAGATAGACGTAAGGCCTGATCCCATTGTCTTCTGTACATTGATAGTAAACATATTAGTGTAGTTTCTAGGGATTGGTTGACATGTTTAGCTTGCCCGTCGGTGTGTGGGTGGAAGGCAGATGACAAGGCTCCCTCTATGCCTAACTTATCACAGAGTGCTCTTCAAACTTTAGATGTGAACTGTACATAGCAATCTAAGATGACTTTAGTTGGTAGACCGTGCAGCCTTGCGATATGGTCAATGAATATTTGACTAAATTCTGCGGCGGGTGGTATATTTTTGAGGAGGGGTGAAATGTGCCATTTTTGATAACATGTCAATAACTTCTAAAATGTCAGTGAAGGTATTGCTTGCTGGAAGTTTAGAAATAAAATCCAGACTAATGGTATGCCAAGGAACTGGGGGTATAGGCATAAGCTGTAATAAGCTTGCAGGCACAGTGTGAGTGTTCTTGTTTTGTGCACAAGTTGGGCAACCAGATAAGTATTCTTGTATATCCTTCTGCATTTTGTTCCACTAAAAGGTTTTTTGACAATTCCTTAGGGTTTTCGTTATACCTGGGTGCCTCACTAATGCTGTGTCATGATTCCATTGAATTACTTGATGTCTTAATTCTATAGTAGGGATGTGCGGTTTCTGAGCGCGAAGGAACTGCTTGTCTGTGATAGTATGGTTAGGTGTTTTGATCCATTCTTCGGCTTTTAGATTTTTATATTATTCATATCAGGTCGCAATAAAGGTGTCACCCTCGCTGACAGCGCTTATCTTTTCCGGTGTAATGATAATAGGGGAGTCTGATGTGGAATGGGAAGGGTCATCATGCCCCAATCTAGAGAGGACATCAGACCGCAACTGCTTAGTCCCTGGGAAATAGGTGATGATTAAATTGAACCCACTAAAGAAATGCAGCCATCATATTTGACGGGAGGTGAGAGCCCCAAAGGAAGTAAAGAATTGTACATTGTTATGATCTGGGAATATTGTGACTGTATGTTTAGCCCCTTGTAGGTAAGTGCCCCATTCATTGAACACCAGTTTGATGACCAGAAGTTCTCTTTCAGCCACTGTATAGTTTTGCTCCGCTGGTAGAAGTTTTTGGGACTAAAAGGCAATCAGATGTATGTGGCCAGTTATTTGGTTCTTTTGAGATAAAAATCCTCCTACTGCTAGCTGCGAAGCATCAGCTTTGACCTAATAGGGCTGGTCTGGATTGGGATGCTGAAGAATGGGTGCAGTGGTGAATTTAGTTTTTTACAGTTGCAACACCTGATTGGCTTCTGGAGACCATGCAAATGATTGCCCCTTTTTAGCAGCTGTGTTATGGGCCCCACTATCTCTGAAATGTTTGGGATGAAACGCCAATAAAAATTGGTGAAGCCTCAGTTGAAGTTCCTTGACATTTGTTGGAGTTGTCCAATAAGTAATATCTTCTATCTTGTTGGGGTCCATAGGGATGCCTGTCAGAGATAAGTAATACCCCTGAAACTCTACTGACTGTACATGGAAGAAGCATTTGTTTAATTTAGCAAAGAGAACGTTTTCCCTAAGGTGCTACAAGATGGCATTTACATGCTCTGCATTTTCTTGTTCTGTGTTTCAGTAAATCAGAATGTCATCTATGTAGACAATTGCACAAACATCCAAAAACTCCCTCAAGACCTTGTTAATTAAATATTGAAATGCTGCCAGAGCATTACATAGCCCGAAGGGCATAACAAAATACTTAAACATCTCAAACTTAGTCCTAAAGGTGGTTTTCTATTCAGCGCCTTATCGTACATGGATTAACTGGTAAACTCCCGCAAATCTAGTTTTGTGTAAATGGTGGAATTTCTGACCTGATCAAGTAGTATTGGAATTAACAGGAGAGGATAGTGTTTCCTAATAGTCACCATATTGACCGCCCATAATACACACAAGCCCTCAACTCCCCATTCTTCCTGTGTACAAATATAAGTGGGGAAGACACAGACAATGCGGAGTGGTGTTTAATACCTATATCTAGTAGTTGATCCAGCTATTTTCGTAGATATTGAGTTTCAGGTTCTGTCAACACGTAAGCTCTTCTGCAGGGCAGTGTTACTCCTGGGACGAGATCTATATGGCAATCAAAGGCTCTGTGTGGAGGCAGTTGGGTGACTTTCATTGGGTCAAAAACATCTTGAAAGTCCTGGGATTCTTTGGGTAGTTTAAGGCTTTTTGTTCCTTGGACCAATGCGCAATGCAGAAGTATTCCAACCTCTGGAGCCTCTTATTACCAGGTTAGTATCAGAAACAGCGGTTCCTGTGGAATAGTACAACCAAGTATTGATAATACAATGTGCAATCGCAATGAAAGGGTTGAAATGATGTCAGAGGAAAAAGAAACCACATACACCTATGGTATGGTTTAACACAGATATTTATCAGATATATTATATTTCACAAATAATATAATAAAAAGATAGTGCGTAGTGTCCCCAGTGAAAAACAGGAACCTAAAGTATTGGTGACAAATTGTGACAATTTTACAAGGTTTCCAAAGTGTTACAAAAGTTGACCATCTGTAAAATTATACATAATGAACAGCAACTATATACAATGATATGTGCTGATTAAATGGTTCGCTTTTCTCTTTTTTGTCGACGATGTTTTGACCCTTTGTGCGGTGTAGGGCCTCAGCAGGACCTAGGAATATAGGGACATCTGGGCAGTTGACTGTGCAGCCACGTGAAGAGTGTCTGCCAACAGTGAGTGATAGTAAAGGAGAAAAGATACTCACAAGGGAACCCAGCCGGGTTCCCAAGTGAGAGTGGGGGCTGGCAATCAGTGAGTAGCACAATGCTAATGATGAAGCGATTACACACCCTATCGTGTGTGGGCTGATGTTAGGGAACTCTTGAATGTGGTTGCTGAACATAGGGGGTGCTCTAGTGATGGACTGTGTATGACGAATGGGAGCAATGTAGAGGTTTGTAACCTAATTGCTGTGTCTGGTACACATATAGTGTACGTATAGATATGGTGACAGCATAAGTCTGTCTGCGGTTGGGCAAGAGACAGTGTTGGGGGTTGGGCAAGAGACAGTGTTGGGCAAGATGGCCGCCGGGCTGTTGTGCTGAGAGGTCGCACTCTCCTTCTCTCAAGAATGGAATGAAGATAATTCTATGCCACCCATGAAGAAAGGATCTAATGGAGACCGGGCGTTGCTGGTTTGAAAGATTATTACTCAAGAAGGAACTGCTACGGATTGGGCAGGTTTGGAGATTGCTGAAGAAAGGACTGTTGCACTTTGGCAAAACGCACTGGCATATGGCTCCTAAACCACCTACACGTATGGCCAATACAGAAAAAGTAAATGACAGAACAAGGAAACCCCCCGATACTCCGGGTGCAATGAAGACAGGGGGAGCTGGTAGTGGGAAAGGGGATCCCCTGCCAGCAAGGAGCACAGGAGCGATTAGAAAATTAATTCCTCCAACAGCGGAAAAAAGTAAGAAGAGTGACATGCGGAAACCGAATGCGAATGGAAAAGTAACTAGCATGGCGGGTAAAAGCATTTCACAGCCGGCGAAGGGAGACGAGCAAAAGGCTCGGGACATCATTATGCGTCAACCCACCGTGGCAGAGATGTTAGCGGGAAAATTCTTGGAGCCAGCAACAGAGTCTGTAGACGCAGGAAACCCGAGTATCTCCCAAAATCAGGACGCCGATACTCCCGATGCTGCTGCTGCTGCTGGAAACGTCCTCGAGGACGCAATTGACTCGTACACGGAAGACGCGAAGGTGGTTGCTAGGCAACGGGCCGAGGCAGCGCGGAGAGAGGCACAGAAGGCTGTAACACCGCAGACGGACGGTGAACATGCAGGAGCTCACGCTGAGGATGAAAGGCCAGCGGAAGACAGAGGTAAAGGGGCGAATGTCAGTGGCAAAGCTGGGAAAGCTGGAAAAAAGAACATAAACGCCAGGGGAGACACTACAGCAGATATGCTTGGCGCACTAATGCTGGTAGAGAAAGAAATTAATGAGTCTCGTAAAATGACTGGTTCCTGGGGGAGCAGAGAAAATATAGCAAGCTCCACAAAAACAAGCCTTGAGGAGGGGACTAATGTAACTAAACAGCCCCATGGGGGAGAATGTACATCCCTAGAAGGAGAGGGAGAGTTCTTTTCTGTAAACGAAGACTCTGAGTCACTGTCATCGGCAGAATCAAGTACAGAGGAAGATGAAGGCACAGAGTCAGGCATAAGCACCTCCGGTAAAGAGTCTACTATGAAAAAGAGGAAACACACTAAAGTAGAGAAACGTCTCCTATGGGATTATTCAGCAACCTCTCAACTGTACCAGGAGGAAGATATGCATGCTAATAAGGCTGAGAGAACCACAAGTGGCAATATACCTCCCCCACAAGACCCTTTCCAGATTTTATTCTCAACGCTAAGGCAGATGCAACACGAAGCAAGAACAGAAAGCCGCAGAGCAAGGCAGGCATCAAAGAAAATACAGAATAGCCTAAGGAAGGTTAATAAACTGTATGATGAGTTGGTCGACAGAGTCACAGAGGTGGAGGAGCGGACAGGGAAGCTTGAGGACGACGTGGGGAGTTGGCAAACGTTTAAGACTGAGCATGAGAAAATGGCGGAGGATATGCGCTGGAAGATGGAGGATTTTGAGAATCGGCAGAGAAGGAACAATGTCCGCCTTTTGGGTGTGGAGGAAGGGGTTGAGGGGCAGGACGTTAGGCAGTTTGTGATAAATCTTTTGAGGGGCGCATTCCCAGAGTCTCAGTGGCAGTGGGAAACAGAAATACAAAGAGCACACAGGTTCCCCTTTGTATTAAAGAGGGGGGGAGAAGTAGGGGGAGCAGGAAGAGGTGGGCAAAAAAATCAGCCAAGGGCTATACTAGTCTATGTTGGGAATTTTCTGCTTAGGGAAGAGATCCTAGCCAAAGCAAGGCCAGAGAGTAGGAGAACTTTTGAGAATAGTACCTTTTTCGCCAGGCCTGACTTCTGTCATTTTACTGTAGAGAGGAGGTGGAAGATGAGGCAGCTGATTGCACCATTTCAGGCTCTTGGTTCTGAGGCGTATTTACTCTACCCTGCTAGATTAAAGGTAATTGTCAGAGGGAAAACCTGGATGTTTAACTCAGAAATCAAAGCAGGAATCTTTCTAGAGGAAATGAAGAAACAAAAAGGAGCATAAGTGCCCGAGGGAGTATAGGATATAAAGGGATCAGTGGGTGACATGAAAAAGCAAATAGTTGGATGAGAGAGGGAAGCGATTTGCGCAACACAAGGCGGGCACACATAGGTCGGCTGACCTATTTGCCTGTGAAGGGGGGGGGATGGGGAGGGGTGAGTAGAGCAGGGGCGGCAGGGGAGGGGGGTGTGGGGGGGAAGAATAACAGTTGGTTACTTATGATTTTGCACATTGGTATGTTGGTGGGAGATAGAGGAGATATACAGATTGGTTTGAGGCTGATAAAGATTGACTGTTTTAGTTGGTATATACACTTGTTAATACAATGATATGTAGGATAGCATCAATTAATGTGTGCGGTCTAAATGATCTGAATAAGAGAATGAAGGTAGCTGCATATTTAAAAACCTTGCGGTTGGACTTGATATGTCTGCAGGAAACCCATATTGAGGCGAGCAAGATGTATCTAATGGAACAACTTGGGTTCAGGGTATTGGCCAGTTCTAAACAAGAAACTAGGACTAGAGGAGTGGCAATTTTGGGCAAACACAGGGATATGGTAGTGGGGAAAAAGAAGGAGGATAAATGGGGAAGGTGGGCTATAGCGGAAATTTCCTTTCGGGGACAGAAAATATCATTAGCCACCATCTACGGATCCACTGAAGATGATCCTGAGGTATTTCAGTTTCTTGATGCAGAGCTGGCGCAGTGGCCTGAACCCATAATCTGCTGTGGTGATCTCAATTTACATGATCTAGAGAGCTCATTTACACAGATAGATGCAATTTATAGAGGGAGGAAAAGGAAGGTGTTCAGGGCACTGGCGGATATGGTTAGGAATAATTCTTTGATTGATCCTTGGGTAAAATTACATCCACATCTTGATGGAAGTACCTTTTTCTCGGCCCCTCATAAAATATTGGTTAGGCTGGATTATTTTCTTATAACTAGTAGCTTGTTATCGGGGGCACAGATTGAGAAACTCCCAAGGGTGGTTTCAGATCACAGCCCAGTAATACTTACCATTGAAAATAATTGCTTACAAAGATCGACTGCACAATGGACGTTTGAGAGGGGACTTTTAAGGGATCTCGCATATAAGGAGTATATGTCAAAATGGATTAAAGGGTTTTGGGATATAAATAGGGGGACGGCAGGTGTGGGAGTAGTCTGGGATACATTTAAAGCAGGAATAAGGGGTGAAACATTGAGCTTTGTGTTGGGTAGACAAAAAAGAGAAAGGGTAAGGAGAGAGCTGGTAGAGCACAAATTATTAAGGGAGGAGGAGAATCTAAGTAGGTTAATAAGGAATAATAGTCCTTTGGAGGATTGTCTGGTTAAAATAATAGCATTAAAGGCAGAGGCAGTGGAAGGTCTGGCTAGGCAGGCGGTAGATAAGTTTCTGTCCAACAAAGAAAAGACATATGAACTTAGTGAAAAGGTAGGGCGGGTGCTGGCAGTTAGAACTAGGCAGAGAGCAGCCGAAGCAGGAGTAAAGGAAATACGGGATATACAGGGAAATTTGGTTATGGAGACAGATGCAGTAAGAGAGGTATTTAGGAAGTTTTATGCAGATTTATATACTCCAGAAGAGGTACCAAGCTTGGGGGAGATTGAGGAGTATTTAGATAACATATCCCCTTCGGCGATCTCAGAAGAGGATAAAGAAATATTGGACAGTCCAATATTGTTAGGAGAGGTGGAGGAAGCTCTGGACAGCCTGCCGAAAGGTAAAGCAACAGGGCCAGACCAAATTCCGTTAGAATTTTATCAGACTTTCAAAAATGAACTATTAGCAGACATGTGTATAATTATGCAACAAGCGCAGGTAGGAGACACTAGCCCAGAGTCATGGGGGGGGGCTAATATAATAGTAATTTTAAAAAAAGGAAAGCCACCAGAAACGCCAGGATCATACAGGCCAATAACATTAATGAACTCGGATATTAAGATATATTCTAAGATTCTAGCGAAGAGACTTGCAGGAGTGATTGAGCAGTTAGTGACCCCTATCCAGCATGGCTTCATACCTGGGAAAGGGACTACGCAACATGTAAGAACTGTAATTACAGTATTCGACCACGCAGAAATATTAGGAGATCCTGTAGCAGCACTTTTTCTCGATGCCGAGAAGGCATTCGATAGGGTGGACTGGAAATACCTTTGGTGTGTAATGAGATGGTGTGGGCTGGGTGAATCCTTTATAAAAGCGATCCAGGTACTGTATAAGAATCCGGCAGCGAGGATAAGGGTGAATGGGGGGCTTTCAGATGTAGTAAAAATAGCCAGGGGGACCAGACAGGGATGCCCTTCCTCTCCCCTATTGTTCGCACTATATCTGGAACCCCTGCTACGTAGGTTGGAGGAGAATGCAAGGATACTTCCAATGAAAAGAAATGAAAATGTGGTGAAGTCCTTAGCCTACGCAGATGACGTGGCAATTTTAACTCCGAACCCTACTCTAGCTATAAAGGAGATAGAGTTAGAGGCTCAGAAATTTGGGAAACTATCAGGGTACAGCTTAAATAGAACTAAGACCCAGATTATTAAAAATAGACATACACCGTGTGTGGATACTAGGGTGGTTGATTCAGCAGTATATTTAGGAGTAGCACTAACCGCAAATTTGGAAAGAGTTGTAGAGTTAAATTTGGATCCCCTAATAGGCAAAGTTAAGAAAGACCTTGAAAGAATGAATAACCTGCACCTTTCCCTTATGGGATGCACAAATGTTGTCAAAATGTTAATTTTACCAAAATTTTTATATTTTTTCCGCACTATTCCTTTAATTTTCGAAGCCAGATGGTTTAATTTAATAGAAAGGACTCTGAACAGATTTATCTGGGCACATGGAAAGACCCGTAGAGCGTATAGGTACATGACTCTACCCAGAGAGAGAGGGGGATGGGGAGCCCCTGACTTTCGGATGTATCAGATGGCTGCTGCATTACAATACATGCAGGGAATAATTGGGGGTGGAGGAAGTGGTGCAAGGGTTGGGACATTGTCTACGGAAGTGTATGCCATTGTATTGGGGGCGGAGGCAGAAAATAATTTGTTAAATAGAGTAGAATTTGGATATTATAAAAGAACAAGGTTTAAGACCATGATGGCGGCAACTAGAATATGGAATACATTTCTTAAGAGAATGGGAATGGGCAGATACAATAGGTATGTAAGGCTTTACAAAAACTGTTCCTTTCCGATGGAAATTTTTGGTGACTCAACAATGTTGGGATGGATGCAGAAAGGGATAGAACAGATTGGGGATATAATAGATGGGGATGGGGTAATCCAGTTCATAGATCTTTGTGCTAAATATGGGATTGAGAGAAAGGACTTCTTCAAATACCTGCAGGTACGGAGTTTTTTATTGCACAAGCAAGGCGGCAGGGAGGGGTTTAATAAAAATGAACTCTTGGAAAAGATAAAAGCAGGAGGGGATTGCACAATTAGATCTTTCTATGCAATACTAACCAAAGGGAAGTTGGATGATCTGGAGAAAGTTAGCACTAAGTGGGTTGGAAAGTTGGGAGAGGATGCAGGAAGCTTTCAAGATTCTTTAAACTTGGGATGTACCATCCTGCGCTCTGGACCCTTGCAATCGCAACATTATAAGACGCTATACTCGCTGTACTATACCCCAGCGAGGCTAGCTAAGTGGGGAGGGTCCACTGGAGTTACTTGTCCATGGTGTAATGCAGTAGCTGCCGACATTATCCATATGTTTGCTACTTGCCCTCAGTTATATACCTTGATCCAAAGTATAGAAGATTTTATTAATAACACTCTTGATATAAGAATTAAATTAACGCCTAGGATGATTCTGTTTGGAGTAGATAATCAAGTTGGATTGGTTCATAAGGAATTCATGTTTGTGGCAATGGCAGTACTGAGATTAATAATTGCAAGAGTATGGTTGGACAAGGTACCCCCTGACTTACAGGTATGGCTATCAAATCTGCTAGCTAGCTATAATCTTGAGAGAGCTATATATGCTCGGAAGGGGAAGTGGGGAAGGAGATTGGGGTTGAAAATTTGGGAACCAATAAACATATGGAAAGGGAGGATGGTATAGTAAGTGATGGAGATTTAAGGTTCGGTTCTTCTGCTATATGATTTGGTGTTATAAATGTATTTTGGTTGATGATTTGAAAAGCGTCAAACCAGTGATACTCTGTAAAATGTAAAAATGTTCAGTTTTGTTTTGTTTTGTAATCTAATGTGCAAGTTAACAAGAAAAAGGGGAAAAATAAAAATATTTAAAAAAAAAAAAAAAAAAAAGCATAAGTCTGTCTGCGTGGGTCTTTACTTCAAGATGATTCCTACCTGGAGATGAAGTTACTCAAAGCGTGTGACGATCCAGCGGGCTGGCAGCACGACAGCATCTGTCTGCCTGCTGCAGGTCAAATGATACCAGGTAGCATTGCAGAATGGTGATTCGAAGGTTACGGTGATGTGTACCCAATTGATTTTTGGATTATGGTGTTCTAGCCAAGAAATTCCCAAAATTACCCTGAAGGTGGGAGTGTCTTTCAGATCAAAGACAAGTTGTTTAGTATGCCCATTATCACACACAAAGGTTAGAGCCTCTGTCTGAAAACAAATTAGTGGAAAACAACAGGAGAGTGAGGAATAGGTAAAGGGTACGTCCTCTTCCCCAATATAATAAATAAAAACAATGTGGATGGACGCATAGGTTAGTGCTTACACTTGTATTGACTCAATATGATGTAACAGAATACAAACATCCAATGGATTTCTAAAAAGACCCCTGACCCACCAACCTAGTTTGTGGCATGCTTCATCATTGGGGTCCCAGCTGGGCTGCTGAATGCAACCCAGCTGTGCTTCGACGCTTGACTAAAGCGGAGCGGGTTTTGTTGTTCAGTGCGGTGTGTGCTCAAAGGGTGGTGATGTTAAAAATGTCTCTAAGGAATGCCCAAACGAAAAAACTTTCTTTTTAGGGTCTTAGGGCATGATTAAAAACTGAGGCAGGGATATAATGAAGAAAAAAATAAGACTTCAATATCCCTTATTTATAGGTCAACATGTTTCAGCCTTTTACGATAATCGTAAGGCTTTCTTCAGGACCAATGTATGCGTGAAAAGCAGTGAAGTAGCTACAAAAGTGGAGGTAGCCACGTGAGTGAAATATCAGTCCACACGCTAAGGTGTGCTGTGTGTGTAGTGGAAGAATCGTACTTACGAGTCGAATCCACTTAATGGTTGAAATTTCAGCCAAATTAAAAAGGATCAGATGGATCCTTCAAGGGGGAGCCTCCTGTAGTCAAACATTCTTCAAGGATGATCTTCCTCCATTCAAACCTGTTCTAATTTTGACAGGATCCCAAGGTCCTGAATAGCAAAGTTGAATGTTTCCAGTTAATAAAACTTGGAAGGGATGCAGAGTGCCATCCAGCCTCTACAATACTTTGTTGCAGTAAACACATCCGGAGGGCCGGGCATTGGCCGAGGGTATAAATAAATGGAGGAGAGACCGCTTATGGTCACTCCTCGGAATATATTACTAAGTATTTGTGTTCCCGTTTATATCACTGTTATCAGTGGGGAGGCTTTTGTCACCATGTGCCCAGCTCAGGCTACAGTGTGCTGTTTTTAGTGGTCCCATTTGGAGCGGTTGCGACTATATACCAGAGCTGCCGACCTTCGTACTTGGGGGCATATTAACAAGGGCAGTATCGCCACTTTAGCTGCACTTTTTGCTGCTAAAGCGGCTATATTTTTATTGCCCTATTTACAAGGTGGTGCTAACATGCATTAGCGCATGTTAGCACCTGTTTTCCCAACGCCTCGCTTTGCATCTCTAATGAGATGCAAAGTGGGCGTCTCTGGGCGTACCCCTGACGGACTACCTTGTAAAATATCACTATATGTATATTACGATAATTACAAGGTGGCCCACTCATTTTTACAGACGTAATGCCTGCTAAAATGCTGACTTACTCATATCTAAAAATGGGGGTGGATTATGCTGATATGACCACAGGGTCGTATCAGCATGGTTAACGCCGTTTTCCATGGAACATCGCTGGAAAACCAGCGATGTTCCATGGAAAACACCGCTATCGCTGGAAAATTATCGCCATTGCGCTATGCGCTGTTAATACATCAATAGCATGGCGATAATTGCCAGCGATAGCCAGCGATGAATAGGTTCCGGCTAAGAGCGGCCAGTGATAATTATCGCTGCTCCTTGATAATATACCCCTTGGAAACCAGGCTCGAGCTCTGGCTTCCGCTCAGCAATCTGTGATTCTGGACAAATCACTTCACTTCCTCATGCATTAAAACGTGTAATATAATGTTGTGCCCATGTAACCCACTCTAATGCGTTGGGGCCACGCTCGCGCTATATAGAACTGTAATAAATAGAAGATAACATTTTGAATTTAAACATACCGTTGGTTGCATAATATTGTTTCTACATTTATCTGGAAAAATATGTTTCCATTTTATCTTACTAAACATTTAAAAAAAAAATCTAGGATCCAAAAGCAATATTTTCATTCTTCCTGCGTGGATGATAGAAATAACAAATCGTTAAAATAAGTAGGTCAGTTTATCTTTGCTTCGCTTAGCACTGAGGAGGGAAGAGAAGGCCATTTATGTAAACATTAAAAATGTTAGTCTCAGCAGCAAGTTCTTCTCTGTATGAAAGTTAGTACCTGTCCTGCACACAATTTATATGAGTATGTTTGTATGGAACATGTAGAGAAGTGAGTAGGAGTAGCTAGCTCTGTGTTCAGAAAGAAATCGGTGTCTAGTCTCAGACCTGGCTTTAACCACAGAGGGGCGCTGCAGTACAGGCGATTTGAAACTTTCGAATAAATAAATCAGCTGGGGTGGGCGGTGGGGGGTGCGTATGTTAAACACAGCATTTCACAACAACAACGAAGGGCCCCTTTCTCGTACAAGACACTTTCCGTCGACTCACGTTGTCGGTGTTTGAATGGATGTGGGGGACGCGGCAGGGAATATTTCCACGTGGCACCCACTATTCCAACCAGGGAATGGTAATAAGGATCGTTGAGCACAAAAATAAAAACACTCAGCTGTCCATCGACGCCTGATCAGATGGCACAGTAAAGTGTTGGAAATGGAAATGGAAAAAAATAGTCAGGCAACCAATAACTCGGGGCTCAAGGTGTGGCAGCAGAAAGGGCGTGTCGGCACGAGGGGCGGAGTCATGAAACGCAGAGACTGACAGTCTACTTGTATATTTATTTTTTTAAACTTGCAAATAAATTGTAGAACAAGGACAAACGTGACAGTAAATCTGTACTGGTTTAATTAATTGCTTAGTCTGCATTTTAAAATATGTTACTGGGTTAAGTCACCTGCTTTAAAGTTCTTTGTATTCCAGGCACTTTTTATGTGATAATAATAACTGTAATTTAACTCTGGTGGTTAATGTCCACATGTCCAAAAGGATTTAGCACTCGCAAACGGAGAATCGGGCCGTTTGCGACCGCTAAACAGCCTCTTGACTTGTACTAATGCTATTTTGCGAGTCGGCAACATATTACTGAATCACAAAATCGAGTTTGCGAGTCAGTATTTGGAAGGGGCGTGTTTGGGCAGCTCTTCCAAGCAACGAAGTTGGGATGTATGAATATTTTACGACCGAATTGTCGTCGCAAAGCATTCGCAGTTTACCTCCAACTTCAAGTTGTTGGTAACCCTTTCCCAAATGGGAAAGGGTCCCCAAGGAACCCTTTTCCATTTGCAAATGTGTGTGTAAACATTTTTTAAGAGCAGGCACTGCTTACTCTCAAAAAACAAAAATAAACTTTTTGTTTTTTTGTTTTTGAAATGCATCCTATTTTTCTTTAACCCCTTGGCTGCGGGGCTCTTTCCCCCACGTTGTGCTGGGGGGCGGGGGGCGCGCACAGCGCCCCGGTGCTCATGAAGAGGTGAGCTCGTCATGAGCCACGGCGCTCCGGTGCTCATGACGAGCTCACGCCCGTTTAATGAAACGCTCAGCACAGCAGGAAGAATTAGCCCAGCATGCAAGCGTTCCATTAAACGGGTGCGGTCATGACGAGCTGAGCTCGTCATGAGCACCGGAGCGCCGTGGCTCATGACGAGCTGAGCTCGTCATGAGCCCCAGAGGGGTTAAGGAAACCGATCTGCCTTTCCCCCAAAAAATGAAAATTGATGAGGCAGGTCCATTTGCGACTTACTGGGAATCGCAAACAATGTTAAACACTCTGTTGTACATCGCATTTTGCAATTTCCTAATTGCCAGTCACATAAAGTTGCAATTAGGAACTCCCAAAATCTGGTGGATAACAATATGTGTTTTGTCTACTCATAGTTTTAGACTTAATGTTTCATAGAGGTTAATGTGCCCTTTGAATTTCATGTAGATAGGTAAATCGGCTACTGCGTTTGAAACAGAAAAACTTTTTGCTAGTACGTCTTAAAACCTGAAAGTGTTTACTAGACCATGCACTCTCAAAATATAATGCCTACCTGTATGAACTATATGCAGGGCCACTGAAATTATGTGATTTTCGAGCCAGAGCATTTTCCATATAAATATGGATTTGCATATTTGCCACTTAATCCATCATCTGCTGCAAAATCTGTAGACTGTAACAGAGTTTCCAGCTCATGCGGATCAAAAGTTACTGAAACGTTGCAACACATGTAGCTGCGCAGTCGAACCCTTTGAAAAGTTTGACTGTGATCTTTCTGATGCTTATTGCTGTGATTGGGTATTAAACTCGTACTAATGACTGTTAACATGTATACAAATTACAAAATAATGAGATGATACTGTCACATAATATGCAGTATAATTAGCATTTTCAGGCTGCATAATTTAGTCAAACCTGCTGCAAAACTCCCGAGACCCTGACTATATGTGACCCACACACCATGGAACCCTCAATGTCTTATGTATTTTGTGCACACTGATTTACATACTTGTTTGATTTACTGTCTGTGAACGTTTATATCGTGGCAGCCACAGAAGCAACGACACAGTCAAAAGGACAGGCATTTTTTAATGAAAATACGTTCTTATTTCTGAACAATTGTATCTGTGGTTGTGTGGAGTGGGTAGTAGCAGTGCAAGGATGAGTGAAAGGGCGAGCAACCGAGTGAGTGGATAATCAGATGAGTAAGCACATGGATTCATGGCTAGATGAACAGATGAGGGCATGAGTGGATGAAAGAATGAGCAAATGTATGGATGAAAGAGTGATGATTGAGTAAGTACATGGATGGACGAAAGCAGGTTGCTGGAGGTGGCTGCTGCCCCATTAGTGGCAGGCTGCTGCTGTCCTTTACCATCACAGATAATTACTGACTCATCATTGGCACTGGCAGCCACTCATCCATTCATGCACCCACTCTTGCATCCATGGTGCACTCAATCGCTCTCACATTCATCGAACTGGGCACTTTCTTATATATTTATCCACCCATTGACGTATTTCATGTATCTACTCACTCATCCATCCTCACAAACTCGACATCTGATATTGCTTCTTCATTGATTCGGCGAGCTTGTGTGTGTCGTTGTAAGAGGGTAAATGCAGAAACGAATTAATGTGTGGATGAATAAATAGGTGACTGTATGGATAAATAGATGAGTGGTTTCATGAATTAATGAGTGAGTGTATTGGTGTATCAATGTGAATGCATAAGTGGGCAAATGGGTGAGGATGCGGATTTCTGGACGAGTCAATGGATGAATAAGTTGATGTATAATCAAAGACCCTGATAGAGGAGCTAGGGTTAAGATCTTTATTTGATCAGACAAAGAGCTTTCGTCTCAGTCTCATATTTAGTTGGGAAAATGAGCGCAGTTAATCTTGGAATAGCCTCGGTATAAAATGTGGTACAGTTTTTCAATCGTAACATACTTATTAAAGTGTTCAGCTAAAAAACAGAGTGAAAGTGTCACCTGGAAGATGATTCTTAACAGCTGCGAAGGCAGAAAAAGACTGTGCCAATGAATGCTATTTTAAATATATGTATTATTTAATGCTGCCTGAAATTGTCAGCATTCGATCTACCAATTTTAGGTGCACGCTATGGAGAATGGTAACTCTCCCTGGCTAACTTTAACTTAAACAATAACCCTGCTCAGAGCCAGAGCAGAAGTGTCTGTGTGTCACGCGCAGACCGCGCCTCACCATTGGCCACCAGTGCGTGATAATCATAGACGACCCCGCCCACCTGCCTGCCTGGGACATGGGAGTCCCAGTAGCAGCTGGTAGAGTGGCGTTGTCTATTGTCCCCTGGGGCACGTCGCACGTGGGTCACAGGCAACCAGGTGAAGAGAATATTACATACTCTGCTCCGTACTTTAGAGCCGGGTTGTAGCTACGCATGACCACCCTCGGGGCTACTTAAGTGAAGTGCCGTAAAATGACATATTGTTCATTTTAAAATTGTGTCTGTTGGCACTGTGGTGCACCTCCTATTCACTTACGTAGAACCCCTGCACCCGCTAGATCCAGTCCATGCATTTGAGTCTGAAGCAGGGCTTAAAGTGGGCCGGGTCCTGCCGGCGCTCAGCACCAGCAGTTCTAAAAAGCAGGTGCTGAAACGGGTCCCTATCGGGTTCTCCACTTTTGCCCTCACCCTTGGGGTGAAAAAAAACTTAATTCTGCAGCAGTGCCACCCTTCACGGCCTTTGATGTAAATTCAAAGAGACTCGATATAGTTCTTTCAGTCTCATCATTTCAGAACGGAAGCATTTTCAATGTTATATGCACGTTCACCATAATCTTAGCTGGAAAGGAGCTGTAGCATATCCCCCCACCCCCCACAACTAGCCAACACTACTGCACAGCTAATAGAACTCATTGCGCTACACGTCTTATCTGCAGGAAATTTCTACTTCTTGGAGACTTTAACATCCACAGCGAAATCCTAGACAACCTTGAGGCTTCGTCTCTTTTGACAGAACTGTCTGCACTCAATCTAACCATAACAAATACAGCTCCCACCCACCAAGCTGGTCACACTCTGGATATAATACTAACTAATTCCCCGATATATCCTATGTAGAGACCCTCCCCCTGACGTGGTCAGACCACTCTATGTCCAGTTCCGTATCAACTGTCCCAAAGCACAGTCTGCCCCCAAATGCTATACAAATAGAAATAACAGACACTGGCATAAAATAACACCAGCAAACTTTGCAGCCGCCTTCTGCCCACCTCAATACTCAAAATTGGAAAATGTAGAAAAACGTCCAGCCTCCCTCAATGCCAGCATACTTTCAACCATAGACCGCATAGCCCCACTGAAACATTGCCCACGAACACAAAACGGCGCCAGGCACCGTGGTACTCTTCCGCCTTGCGGTTAGAAAAAAAGCACATGTAAAAAACTCGAATGCCTGTGGCGGCGCTCACATGACAGATAAAGAAAAATTTAAACATGCGTTATCGCACTACCACCGTAATTTAAAAAATGCTAGGAAAACTCACATTGCATCCACACTTGAATAACCAGGGTGCTCTCAGAAAATTCTCTATCAGATCGTAAAAACATTCACTAACCCTAAGGCCTGCGACATTGTATTGGCCCCATCCCAAACATCGTGCGACAACATAGCTAGCCACTTAACTCAGAAAATTGACACGATCTATAATAAAATCACCTCTATGAAAGATTCTCCAACTTATCTGGAAATTGCTCTCCCACCTATCCCGCCCATCTCTCGTAAGCTTGAGAACTTCCCATTACTCACTACAGAAGGGACAGAAGCTCTACTAAGATGCGCAAAAGCCGGATCCCCACTTGACCTCATACCTGCAAAAACAGCAGCGACTCTGTCCAAACAACTAGCTGATCCCATCTGCTCTATTTTAAACAGTTCCCTGCAGGAAGGGGTCTTCCCCCTGGAGTGGAAAGCTGCGCAGATCCTTCCGATTTGAAAGAATCCTAAAATTTCCACAGAAGATGTAACCAACTATCGCCCCATTTCTCTTCTTCCCCTTCACACCAAAATTTTGGAAAAACACATTAACAAACCCCTCTCAGACTTCACGGAATCCAATACCTGCCTAGACCCCTCACAATCAGATTTCCGTCTCAGTTACAGCACTGAATCCCCCCTGGTAGAAGTCACAGACAACATCAGGATGCTGCTGGATAAGGGTCAAGCGGTGCTTCTAGTGCTGCTTGACCTTTCTGCAGCATTCAACACCATCTGCCACCAAACTCTGCTCAGAAGACTGGGAGACATAGGCCTCACAGGAAATGCACTAAAATGGCTGTCCAACTTTCTGTCCGACAGAACACAGACTGTTAACCTAGGCCCATTCCACTCACAGACAACCAAGGTGACCAAGGGAGTACTGCAGGGCTCATGCTTGAGCCCCACCTTGTTTAACATTTACGTTACACCCTTGGCAAGACTGTTGAGGAAACTGGGATTCATCCCCAAATCCTACGTGGATGACACCCAACTATTCCTCTCATTTGACAAAGCCAACTCCAATATTCAGAACACCTTTGCCAAAGGAATGAAGGCCATAGCGGTGTGGATGAAAGTAAATTTTCTCCAACTCACTCCAGCTAAGTCGGAGATAATGTTATTTGGGGAAGCCACAGTGAAATGGTCGCCGAGCTGGTGGCCAGAGGAATTAGGTCCTACCCCATGTCCCAAACAAGTGGTTAAAAACCTTGGGGTCCGATTGGACCATAATCTAATGCTGGGAGACCATGTGTATTCCACAGTTCGAGCCTGCTTTCATAGCCTCAGCATGCTCAGAAGAGTTTTCCCTTTCTGCCTTTATCAACCCGGAAAACCCTGATCCAGGCGCTAATCCTAAATCGCCTGGATTACTGTAATGCGCTACTGATTTCAGCTAATGAAAGTGCCATAAACAGACTCCAAGTGGTCCAGAACACCGCGGCCCGACTGGTGACCAATGCCCACTCCAAGAACTACACTGGCTACCAATATGGAAAAGGATCAAACGAAGTGCGTGCTACGAAATTTGTTTTATTTAACCCTGCCCCTCCCCCGCCCCGCCTTTTGGCCCCACGGAACTCCTGTAACGGGCCGCTACTGGGTACAGCTGAAGAAGCAGAGAAGAGAATGCATCTCCCTCTTTGTTCCGTCGCTTGACTTTCCAATTGCCACTGCTGAGAACAATGCATTCCACTACTCGGGTGCTTAACATTTTTATTTTATGAAACATTTGATTGATTTTCATACAAACAACCACTGTTAGCCTATTCTTAATCATTGATTTGTTTGTCTCTCACGCATATGTTTTCATGTTGATCAGACCTAATCCTAAGTGCTAATCGTGTTATCTCCATTTAAAGCACTCTGATACCCTCGACGGTCACGTTCGCGCTATGCAAAACTTTCTAAAGAAATGAAATAAATAAATAAATAAATAAGAAAGGTAATCAACCAATGTTTGAGGCAATAGACCATGACAGCTTCCACGATAGCAGTGACTACATTTACAACTCTTTCCTCACATCTCACTTCAGTGTTCACAGACTAAGGCTTGGACCCACATGGATTCAACAAAATCTGACGGTAATTGTGTCAGACCTCCCAAACTTGATGACGTTTCAGCTGGCATCCTCTAGACAAGTAAATAGGTTTCTCGGAGTTCATACAGTGGCCCACTCCCTATTCCCATACTTCAGTGTTGGCGTGGCTCATCTCCTTTCAGTGCCTATCAATGTCTTGTTTAGCCACGAGGGGCCCCAACCACAACAGTGCCATTTTGTACCTATTGGAATGTAAATTGACATTGATATGTGAGATAGTCATCTTGGGGTTTATGGGCAATTTCCAACCCAACACTTTGCTCACAGAGGAGAGCATGCACCCCCTCGCCAGAAAGGGATAATTACCCTGTAACTTCATAATGTGTGGCTGAGATCCCCAGTCTGCGATGTGCATCTCAAGCAGACCGGGGAGGCAATCGCACCAATCTTCCACAATCTATCTCAAGTTAGGTAAGCGCGAGGCAGACCCTGGTTGGATGAACTGAAATTGTGATGCAATGCCAAATCTCTGGGGAGATGCCCGCACCTCACTCCAATCGTCATCAGCAATTGGTCCCAGATTATGTTCCCAAGCAGATGCAGCTGGTCAAAGGGTTATTTATAAGTAATGAGCAATAACGTTGTATTATTCTGGGACACTTCAGTTCATCCATCAATATTTTCAGTTCCAGTGCACTAAAGTCTGGGCATTCAACCACAAATTCACATATGGTGGAAGTGTATGGCAGAGTTAAGGTAACACAAGCATTGTCTCAGTTGGAGAAGATTCCATTCTATTCTATTCTATAGTTTTTGTATAGCACATGGCTACCCGGAGGCTTCCAGTGCTGTTAGCAGCTACTAATTACTGAGCCCGGTGTGACACTAGTCCTTGAATAGCCAGGTCTTCAAGGCTTTGCAGAATGGAAGTTCCTGCTACAGCTGACGTAACTGCTGAGGGAGAGATTTCCAGAGTTTGGGTGCCAGAAAGGACGAAGAGCGTCCACCCCATCATGATCTCAGAATCCTGGGGACCTTTAGTAGGTGCACAGAGGCTGATCTGAGGTAACTGCTGGGCATATAAGGTGAGACCAATGAGCATAGTAGTGGGGGACCTCTGCTATAAATTGCCCTATGGGTGATGCATAGGGACTTGAATTGTACTTTACGCTCCACCGGAGATCCCTAAGAGCTGTAGTGGCTGGCTGGTTCTTATCTTATCTTATCTTATCCAAAATTTGTACAGCGCACGTACACCCGAAGGTTTCATGGCGCTAACCAACAGTGCTAAAGACTTAACCCATGAGGGAAAGAGGGGGGTTACGCCAGCGTCTGCACAAAGAGCAATGTCTTGAGTTGCTGCCTAAACTGGAGAAGAGTGGTAGCGAAGCGAATCTCCAGGGTAAGGGTGTTCCATAGCTTGGTAGCAAGCGTGGCAAATCTACGTCCTCCTTTGCGTTGGAATTTGAAACGAGGAATGATCAGGAGGGTTTGAGAGGCAGACCGAAGATTACGTGAGGGAATGTATTTAGGCAGAAGATCCTGAATAAACTTGGGGCTACGAACATTGAGGGCTTTGAACGTCATGCAGGCGGTTTTGTAGAGAGTGCGCTGTACAACAGGAAGCCAATGCAATTGCTTGAGCAGCGGTCTTGCGGATTGCCAGCGAGGGAGGCGATAGATAAGTCTGACGGCGTTGTTCTGAGCCAGCTGCAGACGCTTACTGAGGGCAACCGGAAGGCCAAGGTAAATGGCATTAGAATAATCTAAGTGTGACAGCACCAGAGCCATAACAACCTGGGTCAAGGCAGATTGGGTAAACAATCGGCTGATCTTCTTTATTCTGCGAAGCTGAAAAAAGCATGAAGACACTACAGCATTAACTTGAGGTCTCAGTGAGAGCTCATCATCAATCAGAACCCCCAAGCTTTTCACAGATTTGGATGGATTGGGAGGGGGGCCGAGTTTAGAAGGCCAATAATGAGGTCCCCAAAAAAGCTTACTTTTGCCGAACAGAACCAATTCTGTCTTTCCAGGATTCATCTTGAGATGGTTACTGTCCATCCATTGACCTATAAAGAGCAAGGTGGATTGAAATTGAAGGGCAGATTCAGGGGAGTCGTCGATGGTGAAGGTGATTTGCAGATCATCTGCATAATTGAAAGTGGTTACTTTAAAGGATTTTAATAAGTTCAACAGGGGAAACAAATAAATGTTAAACAAAATCGGTGATAAGGAAGAACCCTGCGGAACTCCGCAGGTGGTGTAAAATTTAGATGAAGTGAAAGGGGGAAGAGCTACAGATTGGGAACGAGAACTAAGGAAAGACCTAACCCAGTCGTGGGCGGGGCCGCGTATGCCGGCTAGTTTGACACGGTCGAGAAGGATGTCATGGTCGACCGTGTCAAACGCGGCCGACAGATCAAGCAGAACCAGAGCTTGGGGAATGCCTAGGTCTGCATTGTGGCGTAGAGAATCTAGGACTGCTGTTATAACTGCTTCGGTCGAATGGGCTGGGCGAAATCCCGCTTGGACAGGGTCTAAAAAATCTGACTGTTAAATGAAGTTAGAAAGATGAGTGGTGACATGGGCTTCCAGGACTTTTGCCAGATAAGGCAACAAAGAGATAGGCCTATAGTTCGAAAGTATGGCAGGGTCACAACCTGGCTTCTTCTGTAATGGTACTACCACAGCCTCTTTGAAAGAGCTTGGCACCACGCCCGATACTAAGGAGCTATTGAGAAGGCTCAGTATGGGCAGGGGAAGGGCAGTTATCACCTTTTTTAAGATCTGGGGTGGACAGCAGTCATGAGGGGAGCCTGACTTGACCCTAGCTGTCAGGGCAAGCAGGGACGGGACATCCAACAAAGGAAAGGAATCAAGGGAAGAATTATTGGAAATCAATGTGGCATCATGGGGAGTAGGAAAGGTGACTGGGATGCTGGACTTAATAAGCATAATTTTATCTTGAAAATATTCATTTAGGGTGTTACAGAATTCTTGCATGGCTTTAGGTTTGGGCTGGGTTCTTGCTGGATTAGTGAGTTTGTCAACAATGGAAAAAATGTCCTTCGACCTATTGAGAGAGTTTTCAATAATATTGGGAAAAAATTCCGCTTTGGCTGATAGAACGGCTTTCATATAGGTAGAGCGAGCAGGCAAATATTGGGTTTTCACGGAAGGATCATAATTCCTTCTCCACTCACGTTCCTTCTTAGCTGTGTCTGTCAGAAGGCAAGCTGCCATGTTCTGTACAGTCTGCAACCTCTTTACCACATAGGATGGTGAGCTGAGGTAAAAAGCATTGCCATAAACTAGGCGTCCTAGTACCAGAGCCTGGACAATGATTCTCCTTGCTGAGACAGGAAGGTACATTTTATTAGTTGCATAGTTACTTAAAACCATTGCAATACAAAGCTTTTAAAATAAACAGTCTAAAAAGATAGAAACATTTAAATTGCCTCTCTATACAAAGGAGGAAGCAGTATATCAACTCGCAAATTTTCCTTCCTAAGAAACTCATAAAATTTCATGATTTAGTTAGCGAAAACGTCAGTTTCGCTTAGATACTGCATTAAGCGCCTGAGGCTTGAGCCGGGCGGTCGTTTATTTTACTGCTAACTGCATTTTTTAATCTTTCTGTCATTTGCCCTGTGTGTCCTTTCCCCCCCCCCCGCACCAGCGCGCTGATTTTCGCGCTGTGTGGCGCCTCACCGATTTGAGGGTGTAGGCTCTATTTTTAATAGTGACTTTACTACTATTTGCACATATATTCTGGGCACTTACTTTTTCTATGAGACCTCCCCCTAGAGTGTCGGGCTGACACTAGGGCTGATCCAGCTGGGTTCCGGGCAGAGTGACGGCGGCGGCCATCTTGGGTAGGGCTCCCCTCCCTTGGTGGACTGAGCCACCAGTACTTAAACAGCGAAAACGTCAGTTTCGCTTAGATACTGCATTAAGCGCCTGAGGCTTGAGCCGGGCGGTCGTTTATTTTACTACTAACTGCATTTTTTAATCTTTCTGTCATTTGCCCTGTGTGTCCTTTCCCCCCCCCCCCTGCACCAGCGCGCTGATTTTCGCGCTGTGTGGCGCCTCACCGATTTGAGGGTGTAGGCTCTATTTTTTAATAGTGACTTTACTACTATTTGCACATATATTCTGGGCACTTACTTTTTCTATGAGACCTCCCCCTAGAGTGTCGGGCTGACACTAGGGCTGATCCAGCTGGGTTCCGGGCAGAGTGACGGCGGCGGCCATCTTGGGTAGGGCTCCCCTCCCTTGGTGGACTCAGCCACCAGTACATAAACAAACGGCCATGACTCCGCGCAGCGGACGCGTTCAGCGGGAGCGCCGGACTCGCGCCGGAGTCAAGCCAGAGTCCAGCCCGTCTGCGCCCGTCCGCGACAGACCGGGGCAGGGGGAGGCTCACCTGATAGGTTAGTTCCATCTAGACTCTCTCTAGCTTACACCCAGGCAGAGCTACTACGACTACGCCCATGTGTGTCCTCCAGATGCGCCCACGCACTTCGAGCAGATATTTTGCCGCCAAGGTGCGGAATATGTCAGCAGGCTCTCCCATTCCTTAGAAGAATCACAAAAGACATTCCTAAAGTAAAAATGGCCCTAGTAAATTGTAGGTCGTTAAGAAAGCATAGGGTCGAAATACACGACCTACTACTGGCAGAGAACCTTGACGTCCTTTACCTTACCGAAACATGGATGGACGAGGATTCGTCTCCTGAGGCACTTGAGGCCACTCCTCCTGGGTACTGTCTACTCCACCTTGATAGACACAAACAAAGAGGGGGGGGCTCGCCCTCATGTACAAAGCTGAGCTTGAATGCACTATAGTGAAGGCTGTTTTACCCAATAGTGAAAGTGGCCAATTCACTATTACTATAGGACCTAGAGATATTATTCATGGGCTGCTGGTATACAGGCCGCCGGGGGCAGCGGGACAGTTTGGCAGCCAGCTTCTAGAGTGCGTTACGCAAGCAGCTCTCCGCTATAAAAAATTCATCATTCTAGGAGACCTTAATCTCCATTTCAATGACATGACGTGCAGGGAAGCACAGGACGTGACTGCTGCCTTAACATCTTTAGGCCTCAATCTTATATCCACTGCCCCTTCTCATCAACATGGTAACCTTCTTGACCCCATTTTTGCTAACTGGGAGGGTATCAATGTATCTACTCCGGTGAGAATAATCTGGTCCGACCACTTCATCATTCCGTTCACTATAGATAAAACTCTTTCAGTTGATTTTTCTTCAAAACCTCCATTTGAGAGACGTAGAAAATGGAATAAATTTAATCCTGAAGGCTTTAGATGTGCACTTCAAAAAAATCCCCCTTCCCAAAGTAACTCCCTGGAGGAAGCCTGGAACAAATACGAAGCATGGGTAACTGCTGCACTTGATGAGATAGCCCCTTGGACCACACAGCCACCTGCTAGGCACTCGAAAACTGCCCTATGGTTCTCAGCTTCACTCAAACTAGCCAGGTCGAGATGTAAAAACTTAGAACGCAAATGGAGAGCCCAGTATAATTCTGAAGACAAACTTCATTATAAAAGGGAACTCAATACTTATAAAAAATTGTTAAAAACAGAAAAAAGCAGCTATCTTAAAAATAGAATCGATTCAGCCAAAAATCAAACTAGAGAACTATTTACCATCTATAGAGAGCTGACAGTTCCTACCAGGCTGAATACACAAGACATCTACTCAGAAAAGCTGTGCGATTCTATAGCAGACTTTTTCTTACAGAAAATTGATAAAATTCACGCTACCTTTCCAAAGAATGTAACTCAACTGTCGAACCAGGCAGAAGGCAGCAACACCTCTACAGAAATGCCAGGTCTCTCTTCTTTTGTCGTACCTGAAAAACTTGATCTAGTAAGTATTGCTAACAGCATTCAATCGGGCTCACCCAGTGATGTTTGTCCCCCTGCTCGCTTTAAAGGACTACTGGAGACTACTATAATAGATCAGATTAGTCTTATGGTGTCACTCTCCTTTCAGGAATGCCAGGTACTAGAAGTATGGAAGACTGCCCAGGTTATCCCTCTAAAGAAAAAATCCAACATCCATATCACCCACTTTCAAAATCTCCGTCCCATCTCGCTTCTCCCTTTCTGTGCTAAAATCGTGGAGAAGGTGGTAAATAAACAGCTTATGAGCTACCTGGAACAACACTCTCTCCTGCATTCCACTCAATCAGGTTTTAGAGCGGGTCATTCCACAGAATCAGCCCTTCTCTTTTCCACCGAAGGCTTGAGGAGAATAGTGGATGAGGGAGAGACAGCAGCGTTGGTTTTATTAGACCTTAGTGCAGCTTTTGACACCGTGCTGCACTCAACGCTGCTGTCTCGGCTGGTGGACATTGGAGTGAAGGGACGAGCTCTGGCTTGGGTGGAGTCTTTTCTGACTAACAGGAGCTTTCAAATGCACTGCCCCCCTTTTAAATCCTCACGCAGAAATGTAGGCCATGGGGTTCCTCAGGGCTCGAGCTTGAGCCCTACTTTATTTAACATTTATATGGCACCCCTGGCCCGCATAGTCGAGAGTTTTGGGGTAGGCATTGTTAGCTATGCCGACGACACCCAGCTGTTGCTGAAACTTACTCCAGAGTGCAGTGAAAAGGCCAGTAATTTCTCGAGTTGCCTTACATCGGTAGCAGCTTGGATGGACCATAACTGCCTTCGCCTTAATGGCGACAAAACTGAGCTGCTGGTAGTGGGGAAATCAGTATCTGCTTGGTCACACTTGTGGTGGCCCAAAGAACTGGGTAGTCTCCCCAGTCCGGTAGAATCGGTGCGCAATCTGGGCATCACTATGGACTCTGATCTCTCCTACAAAACCCACGTGAATAAAGTAACAACCAAGTGTTTCGGCATATTGAAGGTCCTTCGTAAAATTCTGGACCTCTTACCTATAAACTCGAGAAAGACCATTGTCCACGCATTGGTAACCCCCCACCTGGATTTCGGAAATGTTCTGTTGCTAGGGTTGAGCCAAAAAGGATTACATCAACTACAATGTGCACAGAATGCCGCAGCTCGCTTAGTACTTAAACTTCCCCGTAAAGCATCAGGTAAATCTGCCCTAGTCAAACTCCATTGGCTCCCTATAAGAGAGCGTATCAAATTTAAAGCTCTCTGCTACGCGCATCGCATAGCTCTAGGCAAAGGCCCAGCCTATTTGCAAAATTTATTGACGATACACCGCCCCACTAGAGACCTTAGATCTGCGGGCAGAATGATTTTTAAACTCCCGAAAATCACTAAAGCCAGAATGGGCGGACGCTCATTTAGATTTTTAGCGGCTAAACACTGGAACGAGCTCCCGCTTGGTCTCCGGATGGAGCCATCTGAGAGTATGTTTCGAAGAAAGCTCAAAACTTTTCTCTTTTCTCAGGCCTAATCTTGTTCCTCTTTTGGCTCTGTAGCCCTCCCCTGCTCTATCCTCTTTGCTTTCTGTATAGTGTCTAGCGCGGGGACACCCTGTTCTTGGGTAACCAGGTGCTTAATAAATGGTTTTAATAATAATAATAATAATAAATAACATAAATCCATAAAAAAAAGACTAACTAAAAGCAGTTAAAAACAGGTTTTAGTCAAATTCTTGCCCACAACCTTCAAGTTTAACAAGAATACTATTCTGCTGAACGTCTAGGAATACCGAAATTACTTAAAATACAGCTAGCAGCATGTCATAATGAGTTCTTTTCTAATGCCTTACTAAGCTTCACAAGTGCAAAAAAATGTCTTAAGGCAATTTAGAATCAGCTTTTATCATTTTCATTTCCACTGCCATCATATACCTCACAAATCTGCAGTTCAGCTGGGGATCATGGGGTGCCAAGCACGCAAGAACTGCCTGTCTCCGTGAGCGGATTCCTCGTGCGTTAAAATAGGATTTTAGCAGGCGCTTACGTTCTTCCAGCAGATTTTCACAAGAGCACAGCAAGTGTGGCATGTCCTCAGGCGCCGAGCCACATAGGCGACAGAGGATGCCCGCCTGTTCTTTTAACCAGTGTGGGAAGTGGCGAATGCAAGGTAACAGTCCCAAACTGTACATTAAGAACTTCATTTTGATTGTTTTTTAATAACCTAGACCAAGATAGATCTGCGATGTCCGGGTGGTGTATGAGTTCTGGATCATCCAGCAATGAGACTGAAGAACCGGGTTATTTAATACCCAGCGGCGCCAGGGGCACGCCCAAAGTCTTCGGGTTCCACCTGTCTTAGAATACAGAGACACGGAAACTTCTTGGTGGCGTCAAAGATCAAATTTATTGGCTGCAGCCAGTAACAGAAGTCCTAGAAATCATCACGGTATGAGTTCTCAGGAGACTGCTCAATTTTACAAAGCAAGTCATCCCTTTTTATGCCAAACATTATGCTTCAGGCAAACATTCCTTGTTTACAGTTTAACCAATCACATGTTTCTACAACAAAAGTATCGCATGACGACAAACCCACTTTTCAGTTGCCCAGCCCATGATCAATCATCGGTCAAACCCAACATTCTTCTTTAGACAGGTCGAACGAACCCATAATAAAAAAGGCCACAACCCAATCATAAATAGACCATAAAGAAAGGAGCAGAAACAGGTGAGAGTAGGATAAGGCATATTTGTGTGCAATAAAACTTTACGATGTCCTGTGCTCTGATCCTTAATCTTGATCAGCTAAAGGGCAGGAACTGGTTTAACAAGGTCAGCTTCAGGCAACAGGGTCAGTTCACTCAGGTCAAACAGAAGTCAGCACGAACTGGAGCTAAGGTGTACATGTCCTTAAAAAGACTAGTTCAGCCACAGTCATCGGCCTATGTGAGGGCAACCACAAAATGGCTGGCATACACAAAATGGAACCCAAGGGTTCAGAACGAAATCCCTAAATACGTAGTGAATCCATTGGTCTAACGTGATGAAAACACTCATACTTGCCGCACTAACTAGTTACGGTTCGCTAATATCAAATTCGTAACGAAACCATGACCTTTATGAAACGGGTTCAGAATTCACGGAACCTCAAGACCTCTTTGTAAGTGCTGCCTTATCTTCAATCCAGGAAAGATCCTTTATTGATTTCTTGACCAAACTTTTCAATGTTATATGACTTGTCGAAGAATCTCAAAGCTGTTGTAAGCCAAGATTCAACAGGCTCCTTTTGAGATACTTTGCGGCTGGTGAGGCTGGATGTAGTTCTAGCTCTTCCCGTAGATGGTTATTTAAGGTTCCTTGTTTGCTTTATCGCGTCTTTTCCCACGCTACTATATACGTGCCCTGTCTTTCCAGGGTCTGTTTCTGGATGCCGAATTTGAGCCTGATTTGGGCCGGTGAAGTGTGTTTGGGCAGACCAAATATTATCCTATATGCAGCTATTACAGTTTTGTCCAGAATCTTAGCATCCCTGCCTCTCAGTACTTCACTCCCGTAGGTTATTGTCGGCAAAGGTTTAGCTCTTATTACTTAGGTCAGAGGCAGAAGAGATGGGCCCGTAAGCGTGCTATTTAGTGCTTTCAGAGCGATTGCCGAAGCAACGCCCTTGCCCCTGATGCTAGTTTTCTGTACAGTAAACAGGCCACTGTTGTCAATTTTGACACCTAGATATTTGTATACTGGTGTATTCTCAATGCAAGTTTTTTTCCAGAACCAGCTGTGTGACTTGGTACGTTTATTACTAATTGTCATTGTCTTTGTTTTTTCTAGATTAATTGTCAAATCATTTAAGTCAGAATATCCCTGTGTTACCTCTACGAGTTGTTGAAGTCCAACTTTTGTGTGGCTAATTAATACAATATCGTCCGCGTAGAGGAGGCACGGTAATTGAAGACTTCCTAATTTGGGTGGATGAGAATTACAGCTATTTAAAATAGGGATTAAATCCCCAAAGAATAAGTTAAAAAGAGTGGGAGCCAAAACGCAAACCTGTTTGAGGCCCTTGTTGGTTTCTATGTGTCTTGATAGGAGTGAGCCATCTCCCAGCTTTATCTGAACCCATGCCTCCGTATGTAGGTTAATCAACAGGTCTAACAGTGGTCCTGGTATCCCCCATCGTTTTAGTTTGGCCCATAACATATTCCGGTTAATATGGTCAAAGGCAGCCTTGTAATCAATAAAACAAAAATTGAATCGGCCTTTTGGCTGTTTTAGCCTTATCTATTAGTAAACCCATTGCTAGGATATTGTAAGTTGTTCCCACCGATTTAGCAAAACCGGTCTGGTTAACCGGAATTAATGATCTCTCCATGGCCCAGTCCTGCAGATCTTCCAAGAGAGTTCCAGCGAAGTATTTGGCCTCATTGTCCATAAGGGCAATTAATCGGTAATTTTGGGGGAGAGACTTGTCCCCAGATTTAAATATGGGTGAGAAAATTGAGCCCTTCCAAGAGCTAGGTAATATATTGAAGTGCCTTATATCCAGAAATAATGGCTCTAGCGCAGCAGCCCATTCTTTTTCCTCATGTTTGTAAACGATGGGTGGTATTCCATTCGGGCCTGGTGCCCCATCTTTCCTTCCCTTTTAAATTTGTCGGCTGATTTGTTTTTGTAGAATTGACACTCCTTTATTTGCCGATAATACAAGGTTTTCCTCGTTACCTAAGCTCATTCGCAATAACTGTTGGTTGTTTTCAACAAAATATTTTTCCACATTAACAGTTTCTGTCTTTGAGTAAAAGTATGTTTTTTGCTTAAAGTGGTTTCTAAGGTAAGTTGCTCAGATTTCTTCTGTGATATTGGAAGAAATTCCTTCACACGTAGGTTTTAAGAGAAGGTTCATAGTTTTCCAGAATCTTGCGGCGTCGCTTCCTTTGCAATCTGCGTGTAGTTTAGCCCACATGTTATCCTCCACAAGTCTATTGGCTTCCCATTTTGTTTTTTTCAACAATACTTTAGATTCCTTTAGCAAAGTATGTTTTACAAAATCCATGGATTGATGCCGAAGTTGTCTCATTGTTTGGTAGATTGATCTTTTTATTTCCTTAATCTTCTCTTTGTGTTCTCGTGTGAAGATTTTCATGCTACTGTTGTTCGATTGGCCGTATTGCTTATATCTTGTAGAGTAGTTTGCCATACTTGCTGTAAAATATTCCCATTTCTCAATTTCGTTTGAACATACGAAAGGAAGAGCTGTCGGGCCTTTTGTAAAGTGCTTCGATCCGTTGCTACCGAAAATGTAATCCTTTTATAATTGATTGTGTGGACTGACTCTTTAGGCACCATGGACAATTCATATTTGGGTTTCCTAATGTTGAGAGCGATTTCTTGGGGACAATGATCACTGTCCGCTTTTTCCCCTATACGAAATGTGGTCATTCTTTGAAACAAGGATAATGAAATGAAAGTATAATCCAATGTTGAGTTGGATCTCGATGAGTAAAAAGTGGAGACCGATGGATTGTCACCCTTGAATCTTCCGTTTATTGCTCTAACATTAAAAAGTTCAAGGTCATATAGTATCTGCTTATCTAGTTTAGTCAATTTTGATGATTGCGACATCCCTTGAATTGGTATATCCCAAACTGAGTTTTGAGTTAAAAACTCATCCTCTGTTGAGTTACCCATAAGGTTCAGATTGAAGTCCCTGGTAATAATCATGTCTGTTGATGCTGTTTCCCTTATACACTCCTCCATAAATTTACATAATTCTTTCGCTGCCTTTAATTTTCTTTACCTCAGCACATTAGTTTGTGCCCCTCCCTGTTACAATTTCGCAGGGGCCTGAAGACGTGTCTTTTCAACCAATAACCAGTTAGCACCTGATGAGTAAGCGGGAAGACCTAGGGATTAATCCAGCGCCGAGACGCCTACGGGTATTCGCTGCGCTTAATAAATGCCAAAAATAAATAAATAAAATAAATAAATAAAATAAATAAATAAATTTCCTTTTTGGGTGAATATAGGTGTTAATCAAAATGAAGTTTGTTCCCTCCGTGCCTGTTTCTTGTCGCGAGAAGTTAAGGTTCACTGCTAGTGAGCCGATGGAGGTTGGGCCAACTTTTTTAACCACGTGGGCGCTAGTGGCTGAGACGTAGGTTACTAAACCACCTTGTAGATGACCGTATTTCGCCCTCCGTGTGGCACCTATAAAGAAACACAGGTGACCCTGTAGGTGCGACGCATCTGCTTGCCATGTTTCTTGCAGTGCCAGAATGTCAAATGACCTTATATAACTGATAAAATCTGGATCCATCATTTTTGAAGCCAGACCGTTAACATTCCATGAACCTATTCTTAAGGAGGTTTCCTCTGTTGATCTTAAGTTTGTCTTTTGTCAAGCTGCATGGATGTTTATTGTTCTGGCAATCCATCTTAGATCGCATAAACTTGTTGGAAGTGATGACCCTTCATTTAAGGTACTGGCATTATGCGTGTTCCTTGCACCATTCGAGCCCACTGCACCTCTAAGTACCGATGTTCCTGCTCTAAGTGCAGGATCTTGTGCCCCCTCTGCAACAACAGGATTTAGTATTTCTGGATAACTTGGTTTTGTGTACGGAATTATAGTTATCCCCCAGTTTATGAATGTTTGAGCCTCTGCAAGTATTTTGTATGCAATTGCAGATGTCGACCATGTTGCTTTTGTTTTTTCTCTGCTTGACCCATCCTCGGCTATAAATTCAATCGAGACCAGATCTGCTGTTGTCACATCTTTTAGAGAGGGAATATGGGATAGCAGCCTTAAGATGTTACCCCTATTCAATATGTCATACCTGCCTTTTGATGCATATTCAGGACTCAGCAATATAATATTGGATAGGTTGAATAAGTTTTCCGGCCCCATGAACTTTTTATCGGGTCCGCTGGTTTGGATGGATTCCTGGCCTTTTGTTCCTGGCAATAATGCCTGAGTTATAGATAAGTCTTCGTCCTCCCTTTTTTTATAGTGTATTATTTCTTTTCCTCCTTTGTTGTCCCGTTGACCCATCTCTCCTTGCCCAGATTCAGCTGGCATACCTCCCAGTTCTTTAGTATGTTCCATTGAACTATGTGTGGATGATGACACTTGTTTAGTGGAAGCCTGTTCTCTATCGGACATCTCCGCAGGATCATTTCTTGTTGGTTTTGTAAACATTGTAGGAAAGATACGTTGAGCCTTTTCAGTCTCAGGCTTTATTACCGAGGTAACTGTACCAATTAATGGTAGCACTCATCCTTGGTTGGTGCTGCTTCAGTTTAGGTTGTGTTTCTCTTTTTATTGATGAAGGTTGGAAAGTTAAGATTGAACCATCCTGGTGCACAACTTCTACATTTTCGTGCCTAGTGTTACTCAAGGTATGACATTCCTCATTTTCCTCCTTCATTTTGTCACCAGACTGCATTGTCATTTTTGCACATCCTGCATTTCGTTCTTGGGTCTCCAGTGTGTATTCACTTTGTACTGATGGTACTAATGTCCCAAAGAGATGCTTAAATCCTACATGATTTAGATTAGTTTTTTGATTTCGGCCTTTCCTTTTTTTTTTGCTCGTCTTTGTTTTGCATTCATTATTTTGTCACCATTATCTTCACGTAAAACATCGGACGGCTGGCCGTCAGGTACTTCAATAGCCATGGTGTTTCGTTCTCTAATATTAAGTTCCTGAGGTACCTTTCTCCTATTATCTCCCTCTTTTATTTTTGCTTGAATCGGTGCTATGTTTATTGAGTTTGTTTGGTCACATGTTTCATTTGCCATAGTATTTCCCGGTAATTCTTTATCTGAGCCCTGTGAAGACGTTTTGATTTGATTACATACGTCATTTAGCATGGCTGGAAGGGAGGTCAGTTTATCTATTATGGGCCCACAACCGAAGGATAAGTTCCCGTCTTGCGAATGATCGTATTTGCTTTGTAAGAGTGTGTTTAATGAGCCCTGCTTCCCATCGATGGCAACCACAAAGACTGCCAATGTATCTAAAAGCGTCAGTTGGGTATCCATTTTATCGGATTGATAATGGAGAGCCTCTACCAAGAGTTGCATTGTTTTTAGCAGGCTAGACCAAGCGCCTTCCTGATTTAGCTGTTTTTGAAGGCATTCCTGGTTTTCTGAGTTTGTCCCATCCTGATCTCCTTTGGATTCCTTCCCCAGTTGATGATCTTGATTAAGTTCTGGTGACCCACTTGAAGCATTCCCAATGGATTTCCTCCTACATTTATCTTGGGAGTAGAGAGGCAGGAGATCTTCCCATTCTTCTTTTCCCAGATATGAAGAAATGTCTGTTTTTTCCACTGCGTCCGTTCCCGGCCTTCCATCTTTTTCTATTGCCACCGCTTCTTTTGGCATTATTGCTTGTTCCTTACAATGAGGAGCTGACGTCAGAACTATTTGAGGGGTTTCTGATCCTTTCCATTCTTCCTTTCCCTTGGTCCAGTCAGATTTGTTGGTATTGATAGGCAGGTGCAGTTTTGATTCAGGTATCCCCAATCGCAAATCGTTGGTATGTCAGTTATACCACAGTTATCAAAATTGTTGTTGTTTTGCGTTGATCGTCCGGCACCAACTGCATCATCGTGGTCGGCTTGTTTTTCCACTATATAATTGGTTTCCTCTCCCAGAATCCCTGTTGCTTCCGTAGATCTATGTGCTTGGATTAAGTCGGTAACAATTTTCTGTTCCTTACCTATAGTGTTATCTATAGTGTTAGTATCATATGTTGTCCAAGACCGAGATTTATTTTGCTGCGGAGTTGATGTGACTTGAGATGGGCTAATAGCTGTCATAATGGACGCATTAGGACTTCCCTTCTCATCTATAGTTCCGTAAGTGGCGGATGATTGTGATGGTTTTGTCGGTTGTGTTGCCTGTACTGACTGTCCTGGCAAAAGTGGTGATTGAAGGCCCGTTACCTCGCTCACTTTTGAAAATAGGGCATCCCCTGCATTTTTCAGGAAGCAAAACTTAGTGTTGATTTTTGTTTGAAACAGGAAGTGGCAGTATTTTGATTTATTTGATTTACAAGTTGCTTCCAGGGTTAATGGCTGCCCTGAGATATTGGATTCTGTACTTGGATTATTTCAATTGAGGAAGCATCATTCTGTGTTGTGGGCCTGATTTCAGGTGTAGTTTTGTCCCTTGAGCCCTCGAGCAGCTTAGACGTCTGCTTTCGCTTTCTTTTGACCATTGCTCCACGGACCCGGCCTGATCTCATGATATATTTAGAGTCTTTTTTTCAGTCCTGATGGTTTTGCGGCTGATATGCCAGTCAAAAACCTGAAGAATTTAGTTAAACTTTGTTGTCTTAAATTTAATTATTTGTGGGAGTCCGTATACGGGAAAGGTGAGGTAGGCTCCAAGTTCTGAGTTCCCCAGTGATCTCAGAGTTACTGAGAATTACTGTGATTTGGTTGCTAACTGGTTTACTAGCAGATTTGCTAGCAGGTCACCCAGGTCACCCAGGTCACACACCTACTCTGGGTGTGAGCTTTATCGGCGGCTCGTTGGCAGAGACTCTAAATACGACTCCCGCACAACACAGCACTTGACGGCACTTCTCCGTGAACCATGAGACGTGAAGCGTGGTGATGAGGCGTAGTGAGTGGGTCCGCTGTGAACGGCCCTTGATGGGTACTACGGTGGTTACTGCGGACCTTCCCACCACCAGCTGTCTCCTACCTCTTCCTGTGCGTCGTGCCACTGGGGATCTCCGAGGATGCTCAACTCCCTCTACCTCGTCCTCGATCAGCAGGAACTGCTGCGGCGGAAACACAGGTTAAATTCTCCCAGGACCGCCACCAGAGACTCCGTGCGCGGTTGACTTATGTCTCCCGTGGCTCCTGCGGCTCCCGCGGCTACGGCCTCCTGGCAAGAAAGTAGAGAAGTAGAGAAGCAGCAATGTAGGGTCCTGCGGCTTCAAGGCTCACGGCTCCACCCTGCCACTGCAACTAGTGCTGGCCCTGGCCCTTGCTCACGGCTCAAGGCTCAAGATTTAGGGCTTAGGGCGTTTGCCCTGACTTATGCCCGTGACTTATTGCGCCTCGCGGCTTGCGGCTCCTCTGCCGCCGCTAGTGCAGGTTTAAGGCTCACGGCCCCCCTGGGTAGCGTCTCCCACGACTCACGGCTCCTCTGCCGCTGCCGCCGCTGTGTGGATGGCGTCTCCCGCGGTTCCTCACGGCTCGTGGCTCCTCTGCTGCCGCCGCTGCTGCCGCTACCACTGGCTTAGGGCTCACGGCCCCCCTGGATGATGTCTCCCGCGACTTCCGCCACCGCTGCTATTGCCTCTGCTGCCCGCCGCCGTACTACACGCGGCTGATTAGTGCCCGCTACAGCCGCAGCTTGTGTCTTCCTGTCCCTTGCAAGGAAGCGGGGTAAGCGGGAGGGGGCAAGCGAGGAGGCAGGATAACCAGATTACCGGCAAGCTCACCGCAACCCCTTCGCGCCGCCTCAGCACCTCGGCACTCTCGGCACTCGCAGCGTTCTCCAGCTCGGCGTTCTGCAGTCGATTATGACAGGCTGTGATTAGAAATGAGACAGGAAGGAGCTTAATGACTTTCCCCAGTACCCTCAAGGTGCCATAACAGCTGGCTGAGGTTTCCCTGGGCTGGTGTTCCATTGTGAGTTCACGGTGTAGCCATACTCCCAGGTTCTTTATTGAGCCTGTGGGGGTAAGTAGTTTACTTAGGCAATCTGGGATGGATCTCGATAGACTGTTATTATCCAATACCATGACATCAGTTTTTTCTTGTGAGAAAGTCGCCCTATATATACTGGACTAGAATGAAGTACCGTGTGTATAGAGTCCACCAACCCCAGAGGTATAACAGAGGTTAAAGTCAGAACTGACCTTACTTTCCAAAGTGGTAGCTTGGTCGAGCAGTAAGGCAGTACCAGAGGACAGTGTAAAGCATTTGTTGTACACACTCAGTCAGCAAAAGGTTTCACACACCCAAGGACTGAACTCCAGGCCAATTGTTTTTATATCCACAGATATAGATGTTTTATTCTTAGAACCAACAGTTATAAAAATATACTTTTCTGGTTATGAGTACTCTCATGTAAATACTTTGCAAAGGAGCAATAAAGTTCGTGCACACAATGATTACAGTATTGGTAGTAAGCAACACAATCCTAAAACACACTCTATCATTGAGCTCAATGGGTTTTCTACATATAAGTACAGTTGATTACTATATGGATAACTTTGGTAGTTCCGGGACTAGATATTAGATTCAGTCCTGGGGTCTAAGCTGAAACAAGATTAGCAAAAACATTTTAGTTACTGTAGTGAATTTTCATGAATATAAAGCTGTTTTAAAAGTTCACACTTAGAAACCTTTCAATGTAAATCCGACAATGTTATTCAATGGGAGAAAATTCAGGTTGCTGGTACAGTACGATTGCGTTACTTTTGTAACCCAGCACTGGTCTCCTAGGGCCAGCACTAGGGGCTTAACTCAAAACAGGTAGGTGATTGCGTTTCAGTATTTAGTATGATTTTTTAAGAATATTTCCAGTTTTCAAAAGTAGACAGAAGAAATTTCATATAAAAGTAGACAATGGGTTCCTTTGGAGAAAATACAGATTACTAGTAAACCCGCTAGGGACTACTTTTGCGGTTCAGTACCAGGCTGAAAAGGTACAGTACTGGCTTCTCCCCTGGTCACAGGTGAGTACTTCGGAATTCGGACTTTGGCTGATTTTATGTGAATATTTCCAGTTTTCAAAACTTCACACTTAGAAAATGTTTGAGTCAAAATGGGTACATGTTATCCAATGGCAGGTAAGTGAATTACCGGTTTCCAGGTGAGTACATGGTTGGTGAAGTTAAGGTTCTGGGTAAAGACTCAGGGGTCCCCCAGGGTCAGGTAAGTACAGTTAGTTCAATCGCAGTGGCACAGGGGCGGCCGGGTGCAGAGGTAGGTAGGCCCAATGATATCCGATGAGGGAAAGGGGGCCTTCAGTTGATGGCTGCTGGTTTGCTGGCCCCGCGTCTCTGGGAGCTGGGCTCTGGGTCACTTGCTCAGGGCAAGGGGGGAAGTAGGATAGGACAAAGGGGTCACAGCCAGCGGCACTCGGGCGGCTGGGTGCAGGGTGCTTTTGAGCCGTCGGGCGCTCAATGTTATCCAACGAGGATCTTGAAAAGGGAACAAAGGCTGCAGGCTCGGGGACGGAGACTCTCCAGGGGCGACCAGCACTCCGAGAGGTAAGTTGGGATCTTGGAGCACAGGTAGGTATCCCAAAGGGAGGCCCAGGGGGCTGTAGGGTGCCGGGTGCAGGGGTGTCTTTGGGTGTCGGAAAAGCTTACCCTCTGCTGATCGCGGTTGGGGTGGCCCCTGGTTCTGAGTCTGCAGGCGTAGGCTGGTTCGTCGAGGAGGGTCTTTGGGCACTGGAATTTGCATCCCAGTCGCCGTGGGGACGTCCTCGTGGTCTTGGTTCGGGTTGGCCCGGCCCGGGCTCGGTTGGTGCAGAGTGGGCTGGTCCGGAGCTTCCTGGTGGGCACCAGGTGGGTTGTTGCAGCAGTGCCTCTGCTGATGGGAGTCCCAATCTTCAAGAGGGTCAAGGCAGGCAGGTCCTCTGGGTGTCCCAAGGTTGCTGTCCGCGGGGTTCGCCTGGTTTAGGCAGGAGCAGGTTCCAGGATCAACAGGCCGGTAGGGCTGGGGCCAAGTCAGTTGTTGTTGTCCTGTTGTTAGCAGCTGCACAGCAGGTCTTCTTCTTCTTGATCTTCTTTCTTTTTTTTGGTATCAGGATCTGGCGAAGGAAGGTTCAGGGAGCCCTTAAATTCCAATTTTAGGGGCGTTCCAGGTAGGGCAAGGGCAGGGAGCAATGGTTCCCTGCCCTGGGGTGAGTACACCCCCTGGCCTGCTCCTCTCCTGTGGGAAGGGCACATGAGCCTAGCTGGGATTGGGCAGGGCTTCCCATCTACAAGATGGCCGGAGCCCGGGGTCGTGCTTCACCTCGCCTCCTCTACCTGAGGGGTGGAGTTGTCAAAGGTTGGCACACCCCCCTTCCTGACGTAGTTTTTCCCGCCAGTCTTCCTGCCAGAGTGGGGGTAGAACTGGTGGGGGCCAGTTGCTGGGTACAGAGGCGGAATGCCTTTGAAGCTTCCCCCTTTCCATCCTGGGGGAGGAGACATAGCACCTCGCCCAGGATGTGCATTGTTGCAGGCCCAGGAGAGTGGGCTGCTCTCCACCCAGGGGTCCAGCAACATGTCTGCTGTGTGGCAGCCTCTGCAGCCACTCAGCCCAGACGTGGATTGTAGGTTCGGGTTTTGGAGGGCATCTCTAAGAGGCCCTCTGGTGCATTTTACATTAAATCCCACACTGGCATCAGTGCGGGTTTAATGTGCTCAGAAGTTTGGTACCAAACTTGTCAGTCTTCAGTGTAGCCATTATGGTGCTGTGGAGTTCGTAATGACAACCTCCCAGCACCATATACTGTTAATGGCATCACTGCACTTACAGTGCCCAGGAATGGCCCTGGGTACTGTAGGGGTACATGGCTCATGCACCTGTGCCCTCACCTCTGGCATAGGGCACCCAGCTAGAGGGGTGACTGAAGTATGCTAGGGCAGTGGGTTCTGTGGGCATGGCACACAGGGATGTGTGCCATGTCGACTCTTGTTTTAGTTCTGTTCTTAAGCACTCAGCCTACAAAGGCAGTGCGTGGGTGCCAGGGTACAGGGCCCCTGAGGGTGGCACAATAAGTGCTGCAGCCCTCAGGGGTCTTCTCTGGTCACCATGCCTTGGGTACCTAGGGTACCATTTACTAGGGGCTGACAGGTGGCCAGAGATGCCAATTGGGTCTTTTGTTTCAGCATAGTTTTAGGGAAGGAACACAGGCCCTGGGTACCTGGATGGCAGAAACCCAGGCACACTCAGTCAAAGCACATCAGCAGTTCAGAAAAAAGTGGGGGCATACCAATGCAAGAAAGATGGCACTTTCTCACATTTCTTCATTGAGTTTTACTTTGCAGCTGGCCATCCACCTGGCTACTGCTTGAAGGCACAGGGTAAGGGATTGGTGGTTGATCATCTGATCAGGTGAAATTGACAAGACCACCTGGGTGTCGTCAGCATAGGAAACTAGTGACAGTCCAAATAATTGCACCAGTTTAGCGAGAGGGAGCACATACACATTAAAAAGAGTGGGCCTCAGGGAGGAGCCCTCAGGCACTCCGGAGCCAAGAGGAAGACTGATTGAGTAATATGATTGATGAAGGACCTGAAAGGGCCAGTCCTTTAGGAAGGCGTAGAGCCATTTCAGGGCTCTGCACTTAACACGTGGATTGGAGACTCTTTGAATTAGGATTATGTGGTCGATGGTATCGAAGGTAGCACTTAGGTCAAGAAAGATAATAGCCGAGAAGCCACCCTGATCCAGGAGTTTTCATAATTCTTCAACCAGTGCAAAAAAAGCACATTCTGTACTGTGTTGTGTCGGAACCTCATCTGGGTTGGATGGAGTACTTCTAGCGATTCCAGAAAGGCATAGAAATTCATGTTTACATGTTTTTCCAGGATCTTAGTGGCTCCTGGAAGCAGAGAGATGGGTCTATAGTTGTTCAGAAATCCACGGAGGGTTTCTTCAGGAGTGGTCTCACTATGGCTTACTTCCAGGGCTGTGGGACCTCCCCACTCAAGAGAGAGGAGTTTAGTAGCTATGTCAGCACAGGGACAATTCAGTCTGCTCCTTTTTGAAGGATATGATGGGGGGGGGCTGGGTCCAGAGGTGAGCTTGATTTTACCGCACCTAATAGCTCCCTGACCTGGTCACTTGTGAATTATAACATATATACAGCTCTTCCCAGAGCGCACTGAACTGACAGTTGTAGTGGGTCAGAAACTTATTTTCTACAGCTTACTTGATTGACTTGCAATATTCAGCTTGATCCATCAGATACTGAGCCAGTATTTTGTTTACGGTCAGCTTACGATGATTAAGACACAGCCCCTTGACAGGGATCAGCCAGTTGCATGGCCAGCCCCTTGCCTGTATGATATTTCTGACTTCTGGCCCATATTACTGATTTGGCTTGAAAATTCTCAGTCCTCATGATAACCCTGTACTAATCATAGGTTGAAACACCATCAACATTGGAGTAATTTGATTTGTTTGGATTTAATCACTCCACCCATATCTTGATACAAATTTCCTGTCCAAACAGAGCTTAATCTCTTTATCCATTGCCTCCTTGTTTATGTGTACACACTCTTCTATGTTTTGATTGTTTCTTTACGCTGTGTGGTGACTGGAGCACTGAACACTATTGTAAAAAATTAAACATTGTGCCAACATGCTTGTCACTTCTCACATTAATTCATGTCTTATTAGTGACAGTGTGGAAATTGTATTCATTTACAATCCTTGTAACTATGCCAATGGCGGGCCCGTCTTAGCCCATCACAGCCAGGAAGAGACAGGGCTTGGCCACCCTCTTGGCCCCACTCCTCGAGCACTTCATTTCAAAAGTAGCTGGTCCACACTAAGGTACTGTTACAAGATATATTGTGGGCCCTTCATCTGTTCTTGCTTGGACTTTTGGACTATTGTTATATCCTATTAAGCCAGCCTATTTCCTGTACTTTTGAGATTCATTAGGTTCTGGGAGAAGAGTGGGTCCTGGGATAGGCGAGGCTACTACTTGTCCTAGTGTAGCCAGCCTTAGTTCAACTGTATTTGGGATAGTCACAGGATAATGGGGAAGCGGAAGGCACTAGAAGAGAGTGGGGAGGGAAGTGAGGGGGGCAAAACGCAACATCAGGAAAAAGGTAAAAAAGGCACGGAAGGTTACTGCTAATAATTGTGCCATGGATCAGATAGACACACTTATTAGCGAGTGTGAGGACATCCGCAAATCAGCCCCTCTTAAACATGTAAATAGTAATACCAAACCCCACCAGAAATAGAAATCCCAGGTAAACCAAGCACAGTTAGCCATCCCAGACATGTTCTGTAAAGTTAGAAAGAGTCAGTTACCCACCTCAACCATTGAGACCCAGGTTCAAAGTTCTTCTCTTCAAATTGTAACTGATCCCGAGGGAGACGATCTCTCTTCAGATAATGATCATGTAGCCCACATTGAACCAATTGTCATCTGTACCAATAGATTCCAACTACTTGGAGATGCACAAATGCAAAATAGGGTAGAGGAAAATGGTTTGAGGAGAGCGCAAGCTCAAGCCCAAACGAATAACCTCCCTCACGAGTCAACGTCTACTGCTGGTTTGCAAGTGCAGACTCCAGAAAAATAGTCACAATAAGTTTCCACACTGAGAGTCAAAGTACAGACAATGAAGGGCTCATTAGAGGAGATACTTATACTGGTTAGATCTCTAATTTTGGGGGCGGGTCCACAGGGTCAGCCCAGCTCACAGGGCACTAAGAAGACGATACCCCTATTAGGACCATCATCTGAAGATTATAAGGGTCCTCGGACAAAACTCACGCCTCCCAGTTACTAAAGATCTGGGATAAAAAATGATCCCAGATAAAAAATGTCCTAATGGCTTGAATGTTCAATCAGTGAGGTACATAGCCCTTGCCGTAGACGCCGCTGAAATAATTCCAACACATGGTACACAATTAGATAGCAGGATCTATCTACCCCGTAGGCACAAGGATTATGCACAAGAGGGCCCAAGACTTTCACGACCTGGATTGGGGTCAATTAGAGAGTATAAGCAGAATACACATAAGTTGCCTAGAATCTATATGGCTAATGTTCCAAAACTAACTTCAAATGGTGGCATTGAGAATGGGGATTCGTTAATGAACAAAGCCATCCATTGGATTAGGCACGTGAGAGGTTGTTATTCGGTGATTAGGGAGGACATCATAGCTGCACGAAGGATCTCTCTCCACAGCCAACCTTTTGATAGTATTGAACTTACTATGAAGAGTGTAGATCTAGTTGACAATCTCGTTACACTGAAGTTCCGCATTAGTTCTCCGGAGAACTCTAGAATACAATTTAGGCGCTCCCTCACTGGCTATGACATTGAGGCCTCTCAGGGACTGTATAGATTGCAGGGTTGCTCTAGCCTTGAGATTAACGACTAACTAAATCTTATAGACCTTCCCGGGGCTCAAAAAGGTGCTTCCATTACATCCTCTAGGGTGGGATCTAAGAAGAGGCTATTGTCCCCTATTTATAATGTGGCTCCGTCACTAGAAGATGACGGTGGGATAAGATTGGCTATCTTACCAACTCTGAAACAATCCATGACCCATACCCTAGATCCTACCCTATCTGCAAGTAACATCCTGGGTGGGGTCCCTGTAGAACCTTTTAACAATATGGGCACATACCAATCAGGAATGCCGCAGATTCTTGAGAATTTACCAATAGTATGTAACATTTTGAGTTGGAATATCGCAAGACTTAACTCAAAGCTCTGCTCGCCAGAATGGAATACATTTGTAAAGACATACGATATATGTGCCTTCCAAGAGACTTGGGCCGAAACACCCCTGTTTTGTGATGGGTATTTAAACTTCTCCGTAGGAGCTGAGAGGGGAGTGAAGGGAAGGCCCTATGGCGGGCTAACTGTTTGGGTTTGCCAAGAGCTTAAAGTCAATATCCAGGTTCTTCCAACCCAGAACAAGGATATACAAGCGACCAGATTAACCACCCATGACCATTTATCAATAGTGTTATTTAACATTTACGTCAGGAGCACAAGGGTGAAAAGATCAAGAGTTTTAGCGGCTCTTGAAGAGCTCCTTGATACGCTACCTGACGCTTCCAAGGTAATAATAGCGGGGGGTTTTAATATATCGTTTGAACCCCTTACTGAAGAAGATGGCCACTGGATTGAGGTAGACAATAGCAAATGGGGTGTTCCACCGCTTGAGCTGCAGCCTATTAGAAAATGGACGGATGTGGCTATCCAATTAAATAGCATCTGCATGGAAAAGGGCCTAAGGGCTCTGAATGGGCGCACTAAATCAGATAGGCAAGGAGCGAATTCTTTTAACAATGGCTTTTATGCAAGTAGAATCGACTATGTTTTGGTAAGCCTGTGCCTGTGGCATTTGGTGGAGGACATGAAGTTCACTGATAGGCTTGAAAGTGATCATAACCCGCTGTGTGGCTCTCTGCTTCTGAATTGTCAAATGCCAGACTCACACTTAGGTGATAGGTATCACCTAGGCGAGGTTGTTCCCACCAACGATCAAAGGAGACTTAAATGGGTACAGGTAAAAGAGGCACCAAACTTGTTAGATAATATTGCACTGAGCTTGGACCTCGTTATCAAAGAGCTTGAGGCTTGCGTACACCAGAAAAGGGATCATGCTAATATAGAGAGCACTCACTCCGCCTTTTTTAATCTCTTGCGCTCATACTTTGTGAAGCAGGGAAAAAAGCCCAAAGCATCTGCCCAGAAAGAGGGTGTTGGTACAACGGTGACTGCCGGGAGGCACGCCTGGCCCTTGGGAAAGCCATAAGAGGGGGTGACCCATTAAAGGTTCACGAAACGAGAACACTTTATAAGCTCATGCAAGTAAAGGCCAAGAAAGCCTGGGATGCTAAAAGGTGGCAGGATTTAAGGGACGCTTGTGCCTCGAAAAATCCCAAGCATTTCTGGCACATTTATAAATGGTCTACCGGGGGACAGGCTGAGTGCCCCCAAAATCCTGTCTCCGTATCAGACTGGGTAAATCACTTTAAGCCCCAATATGCTTCAACCCCTTTATCGGGGAATAATGATCTTATAAGTGTGCTGTATTAGGGGGATACCTTTACTAAGGCTGAAGTAGAGTCTGCACTGAAATCAATTTCACCGGGAAAAGCACCAGGGCCTGATGGCATCCCTGGTGACATCTTTCTACATGACAAAGCTAGCTGGTGCCGATATATCCTGTTGCTTTCCAATGCGATTGCACAAGGTGCCCGATTCCCGCTTCTTGGAAAAGTGCGGAAATCATCCCTGTCTACAAGAAAGGAGACAAAGCATGTCCGGGAACTATAGGCCTATCAGCTTAATCGACTGCCTCCAGAAAATAATTGGTAGAATGGTGCTAAATAGATTACAGGGGTTGATTGAGGAGTTCGGAATCCTAGCTCCATTGCAAGCTGGATTCCGAGCATTCATAAGCACCATCGACCAGGTATTCAGATTTATTCTAATTTACTGGAAGATTGTGCCGATAGGCAAGGGTTGCCTTTATGCCACCTTTGTAGATCTTAAGGCGGCATTTGACCTAGTACCCCGTTGGAAATTATGACTAGTGCTGAAACTGCTTGGGCTCCCTTTAGACCTTTTGACTTTGATTAGAAGGCTCCATGAAGATAATAACGCCCAAATTAGATGGGGGGCAGGGGGAAGTCACTGAATTGTTCCCTGTGGAACGCGGTGTGAGACAGGGATGTGTGATGGCCCCTACACTATTCTCGTTATATATGAACAGGATAGTTGAATGTATGAGTGCAACACCAACTGATGCCCCCACACTCGCCGGAGAAAAAGTGCCGATATTGATGTTTGCCGACGACACATTGATCCTGTCCAAGACCCCTAGTGGGCTTCAGAAGGCCTTAAAAATCTTTGAGGATTTTTGCTCACAGAGGGGCTTGGAGGTCAATGTGTCCAAGACAAAGTTAATGGCATTCAACGCTCGTAAGGCAAACCTGAGGGGCTTTAGTATGAAGGATGGACCGCTAGAATCAGTTAAAGAGTTCACTTATCTAGGGGTGAACTTCCAAGGAACTATGAAATGGGATCGCCAAATTGAATTAGCTTCTCTTAAACTCAGGCAGATTTCAGGGATTCTCTGCCAGGAGCACAATCTCTCTCATTTTAAGCCCATTAGCCCAGCCCTAGAAATGTACAACTTGAAAGCTGTTAGCTCAGCATTATATGGCTCGAAGTCTGGGGTTGCGAGAACCTTCTTGCTCTTACCATCTCTGAAAACAGGTTCTTAGGAAATATCACCAGATTACCTCAGAGTACCCCAGCGAGTCCGTTATTAATTGATCTAGGCAAGAAACCTATTGCAGCAGCTAAATTGCGTCCCCTTCTGTACTGGAGGAGACTATGGATTACACCAGAACTTGCAGGCTATGCACAAGGTTTCTTAGAACTAATTTTTTTTTTTTAAATCTGTTTATTGATTTTCAGAACAATTAAGTACAACCATCAGAAATGGTAATACAACAAATACCAGTACATTCCCGCATCCTTCATCCCAACATGCATGATAACAATTAGACATCATTATAATCTGTACAGTTTACACGGTAATATCGAGTTAGTGCACACATGTCACGTGTCAAACCTGAGGTAAATTGGTGCTAGTTATATTAGAGTTCACGGAGTGTCAGAGGTTTCCACAGTCTGCAAATAGCTCGTTAAATAAGTCCAATAGTCTTTCGGTCTAGATCTCGCTGGTAGCTCTTCTTCATAAGTCAGCAATTGAGTCTTGCAATGCGTTAGGTCTTTTAGCCATTGTTTCGTGTTTGGTACTCTTGTGCCGCCCCAACATTGAGATATTTGCCTTTTGGCTAACAGCAGGGAGATTGCACAGTATTTACGTTTCCCGGCTTTGACCCCGGGTAGCAGGCCCAGTAGACACATTTTTATAGTGCAGTCAAACTCTATTCCCACCATTTTCCGAAGAATTGTGGTCACTTGCCCCCAGTAGTCCTGTATTTTCGGGCATGACCAGGCCAGGTGGATGAAGTCCGCGTCCTGCTCCCCACAACGTTTACATTTAGCATCTTCCCGCAGCCCAAACTTATGGAGACGTGATGGGGTGTGGTATGATTGGTGGAGGTATTTTAGGTGTAGAATGCGTAAATTGCCATTAGGAGTGAGTAACTTAATCAGTGTGCATGCGGTGCACCATTCTTTTTCAGTGAGTGGGTCTGATAGGGACTCATTCCAGCGCGCCCATGCTTTAGTGGATGTGAATGGGATCTCGCTTTGTGCCAGCTTGTACAGTCTGGAAACTAGGTGCGCCGAATTGGAAGAGGTGATGACGCATTGGAGTGTGTCCAAGCAGGGGGGTTCTGTCGGGTAGTTCGGGTATAGATCACGGATTGCTCTTTGTAACCTATAATATGTGAAACGGAATAGTGCGGTTTGATTGCTGATGTAAGACAAATCGTCTATATTCCTGAATACGCCATCATGATAGAGATCTCCAAATGTGTCAATACCGGCCTGCTTTAGGAGACCCATACCTGCTTGCTCGTTAGTGACAGAAATCTGGGGGTGGTGGTGTAGCGGCAGTGCTGGTGCGTAGAGAGGTGTCTTGTGCGTCAGGCGGCAAATTGAGCTCCAGGCGGCCACCGTTGTGTCAACTGTGTTGATATCTGCCGCGTGTAACGGTGGGCGTTTATGCGTGATCACTGCGGTAAGCGGTATTGGAAAGGCGTCCCCTTCCTCCACCGCTGTGTGTGTTAGATAAGGAACTGTATGATACCAGTACGTTACATACTGTGCTTGGGCACAGAGGTAGTACAAATAAAAGTCTGGTACACAGAATCCACCTTTTTCATAGGGCAAAGTCAAAGTCCGCAAATCTATGCGTGCTTGTTTACCTGCCCAGATGAGTCTGAGAACCATTGTGGTTATATTTTTGAACACCGCTTTCGGGGGTGTGATTGGTATATTGTTAAACAGGTATAGGAGCTTGGGGAGGACATTCATTTTTACTATGGCAATACGGTCAGCTAGCGATAGTGGCAGCTGTATCCATCGGTCGACTTTCCCCTTCAGTTTATCCAGCACTCTGCCATAGTTTGTGCGGATAACTTCTTCAGGGTCTCTGCTGTACCAAACCCCTAAATATCGGATCGGATCAGTTTGCCAATCTAATGGGAAATCTGTGGAGTGTCGGGCCGTGGTGTCTGTAAGAGGGATTATTACTGATTTGTCCCAATTGATCTGCAAACCAGAATGTCTGCCAAATTTGATATATTCGCGTAGAATCGGGTTTATATTCTGTTCGGGGTCTCTAATGTATAACAGCATGTCATCCGCATACATAGAAATATGTAACGGTCGACCCGGGAAATGTAGAGCTGAGTGGTTATATGATTGTCTGATGATGCATGCTAGTGGTTCCAATGCGAGCGCGAATAGTAATGGGGAAAGAGGACAACCCTGCCTCGTGCCCCGGCCGGCGTGGAAGGGGTTTGAAATGTAACCATTCACACGGACCCTGGCTACAGGGTTGGTGTACAGGAGCTTTACCCATGTTATAAACCGTGATGGAAAGCCCATTCGCTGGAGTATTGTAAGCAGATACGGCCATTCGATTGAATCGAATGCCTTGGCAGCATCAAGCATAACCGCCACCGCTTTAGTGTTAGGAGTTAAATAGTGGGACAGCGCGAACAATGTTCTAGTATTGTGGGAGGTTGCTCTCGTGGGTATGAACCCAGCTTGGTCTGGCAATATCAGATTAGTCATCAAGGGTTGCAATCTGACCGCCAGTAATTTGGCCAGTATCTTCGAGTCTACGTTCAACAGTGATAGAGGGCGGTAGGAGTCACAGCATTCAGGGTCTTTGTTGGGTTTCAGTAGTGTTATTAGTACCGCTTCTCGTAGTGATGGTGGAAGTATGGCCTGATCAAATGCATTCCTGTACATGGCAACTAGGTTTGGCGCTAAAGTGTCTGCGTATGTTTTGTAAAATTCGCAGGTAAACCCATCTGGGCCGGGTGCCTTGCCATTGGGTAGGGAGCGAATGACGTCCTTCACCTCTTCCACTGTGATTGGCATTGCTAGGTATTCACGTTGTCCGCCTGATAACCAGGCAATGGCAGTATCGTTTAAATAGTCCAGCATTTCTTCCTGGGGTGGTGTGTGTTTGGAGGTGTACAGTGTGCTGTAACTATCTACAAAGCTTCGGAGTATGTCTTCGGGTTGTGTCAGAAGGAGGCCCTCTGTGCCCCGAATCTGTGTTATGGATTGAGGAGGCTTCCCTTCACAAATTTTCGAAGTAAGCAGTTTGCCAGGCCTTCCACCCTCTCCATATTGTTTGGCCAAAGTTCGTTTAGTAACATATTTCAGCTCATCAGTTGCGTATGTTTGATGCTCAGTGAATGTCTCCCTTATTTCCCCCAGTACAGCAACATCCTGCGTCCTATCATATTCCATTTCAAGCGTTCTAATTTTTGCTTCACATTTCTTTATTTGGTCTCTAATGTCTCGCAGTATCCCCACTTTGGTGCTAATACAAACCCCTCTTAGTGTCACCTTAAATGCCTCCCAAAGTATGCCTGGATCGTCGACCGATGCCACATTAAATTGGAAGTATTCTGTGACAGCTGTCGCAATTTTGTCCGCATATAGGGGGTCTAGAAGTGCTTTGGCATTAAAGCGCCAACTGAATGGCGGAGGTGTGTAGTGTGGAATCTGGACCTGCAACAAGATCGGATTGTGGTCTGATACAGTCCTGGGGAGTATAGAGAGGTTTTCCGTCCACAGCAGTACACTATCAGACCCCAACCAGTAGTCTATCCTGGACCAGCTGCTGTACATTGCATTAATGTGAGTGGCAGCAGACATATCGGGATTCCTGGCTCTCCAGATATCACGCAACGGGAAAGTGTCCATCATGTTGTGTATCTTACCTCTAGCTTGTTTGTGTGGTTCTATGGTGGTACCTGATCGATCTAATGAGTCATTCAGTGTGACATTGAGATCCCCTCCCCAGACGATGTTCGTGTTGGTGAATTCCACCATTCTATTCCATAGTTCCTGAAAACATTCGGGGGAGTCCACATTAGGTCCGTAAACATTTACTAGTGTGAGGGGTTGTCCACGCAATAGTCCAGATACGATTACATATCTACCGTTGGGGTCTGAGATGGATCTGTCAATTCTGTAGTTAACACCTTTCCTGACCAATGTCATTACCCCCCTGAAGTAGGATGAATATGAGGACGAGTGGCAAGACTCAGCCCACCGGGACCCAATCTTCTTGTACATAGTTGGAGCTATATGTGTTTCTTGCAGTAAAGCAATGTCTATGTGGTGTCTATCTAGACTTGCAAATATTTGTCTAGTTTTTTTTGGGTTAACGATGCCCCGCACGTTCCAGGTCAACAGGTTCAGCTCATTATTTCTAGCCATTACTTAACAGTGAAGTGATACATAACCACACACGTTTCAACTGAAAATCAGTAGGTGCAGAACTCATTACCAGACATTGATGAGTATGGACGTCACATATCTTGAACTTACTTCAGGAATTAGCAATGCATCTCAAACATACTGGCATTGTCGGTTTAACTAAACCCCAACTTGTCCCATACCTACCCACATCAGCAACCCAAATTTGCCGAAGCCATGTCCCCCTAGTAACTTCTTCGAAAACCATAACTTTTTGGGGATCTCCCATGAGGAGGTCCGCCGGGTGTGCACTTTCACCATCCTACTAAAAGGATGGGGTCAGATCATAATCTATAAATGCAGAGAATAGGTTGAAAGTTTAACAAATTATCCATCAACAAATGGAGAGGGTGTTGTCCGTACCACATCAATAGCAAAGTTTTCAACATTGAGCGTATGCGGAACTCCCCAGTCTAGTTCCAAGCCACCACACCATACACGTTGTATCGGGTCAACTCAGTCGTTGTTTCAGATCAGGGTCAACAGTGATTTTGGTGACAGCAACTGGGCCCTTAGTTCAGCGTGGTGTGATGACGTGTCCCATAGGTCTCTGCCAGCCCGACATTGTCTGTATGTCCGTGATCTCTGAATGTGCAGAGGCCTGTGGGCCAGCCTGACTTGGCCTGGGGGGAGGTCATGTCGTAAGGCATCTAGTGACAAATATAGTATATATCACCTATTCCAGTGCAGCAGTTCGTCACCTTACCTTACTCCGATTCTGGCGAGTTCTCTCTGTGGTTCACTTTCTTACTCTTGGACGCCACCTTTTTAATGAAGTCCATGGCTGCCTTGGGGGTTGTCAGGAAGATTGGTTTCTCCTCCCATGTGACTTTAAGACGCGCTGGATACAGCATGGCATATGGTATTTGCAGGTCTCGAAGCTTGGCCTTGGCGGTGTTGAATTCCTTTCTCGCCTGCTTCACCGCATATGTGTGATCCGGGTAGGGGGCGTGGCCTGTAGCCGTCGATGGTGGACGTGTAGTCTCCCAGCTCCGTCCTAAGCCCTGAATAATTAGCTTTTTATCCTGCATTTCCCTAACTGCAGCCCGCCTGATCCCTGACCGGATTGTCTCCGGGGGCGTGCGGCGTGGTGCGGTGCGACCCTACATCTAGCACTCCGCTCCTCAAGCGAGTTCTGGTGACGGAGCCTGTTGCGGCCTGTGGACCGCCGTGAAGCCCCGGCCTCGAGTGGCTGACCTGGCCGGCCTACCCCCTGCCCTCTTCGCGGTCCAGTCGGGACCCGGGCTTGGACTCCTTCTTTGTTCCCGATCGGGAATGCGGTAGGCGGTGTGGTTCCCTGCAAGGTCTTGAGACCCTACTGCCCCCCAGCCCGGCTGCTTCGCAACGGACTAACTGCTTGATGCGGAGGCCTGCGGGACACGGGAAGACTCCGGGACTGTCCTCCCCCCGCCCGCGGAGATAACGGGACCCCGGCATTCCGTCGCAGGGTCGGACACTGAGGTGGAGACGACGCATACGACCTACCTCTGCCACCACGAGTCTGGCTTGGTCCGTCACGGGCTTCCGGCATTCCTTGACAGGCCGACCCGACAACTTTGAGAGCCGGCGCCATCTTGTTCACAGCGAGTCCCCCCTGGAACCTGCCTTGCCTGCCCCTGGACCGCCAGCCGGAGACCCTGGGCGTCCAACTCGGAGTGGCAAGCACTGACGACACGCAGTCCTCAGCTACAGAGGTCAGAAGGGGAGAAGTGCGCAAAGCGCTTTGACGCCTTTATAAAGCGCTACAGCCCTGACTCTTACCACGCTGCCGGCAGATGCGGCTGGCTCTGTAGGGACCTGGACCCCACCATCTCTCCCACACCACCGGCTCGGTGGGCTTGGGGTAATACCTACTTGACGGAGCACCGGAGGCGCACCTGCCCAACCCTGCGTTGTGTCATCGATTTGATAGCCAACACTGCGACTGCCAGCCCTAGGGTCCTTGCCACTTCCACCTCTATCCAGCACGTGGTGGTCCTTCCATAACCACAGCCAGACACTCGAAAGGACTGCAGCGGGCTGCTGCATCCACTACAGCGCCACCCTGCTCACGAGATCCATGGGCAAGCACAGGGACAAACCCCGGGTCCAGGGCGCGCAGATGGACGCGCAATCCACGGGCTCTGACGACCCGCTGGCCTCCTCCAACATGGAAGTCATCCCGCCGACCGGTAAAGGTTCACAGGACGCCAAGCTGGATCTGATCCTGAATGAAATACGCGCGACGGGAGAAGCGCTGGAAACGCGCATGGACACCATGGCGACTGGGCTGTCGCTACTGAAAGCTGATCATAACAAGTTGGCGGACCGAGTGGCAGAGCAAAAAATAGCGCTCGACGACCTAATCCCGCAGCAGACGGAACATTCCACGAAATTGGAAAACGTGGAGAAGCAGCTGAAGAGACTCTGGGATAGGGTGGACGATGCAGAAGGACGTGCCCGCCGCAACAACGTCCGCATCCTGGGCATTCCGGAGAGAAGCGAGGGAAGGGACCCCACGCGATTCGTGGAAGAGTGGTTGCGGAAGCTGGTGGGCCAGAGGGACCTCACCACCCTCTACAGTGTGGAACGAGCTCACAGAGTGCCATCGAAGCCCCCGCAGCCAGGGGCACCTCCTCGCCCCCTGATCGCTCGTCTCCTCCACTTCAGAGACCGAGACACTGTCCTCCGAGCGGCCAGGGAGGAGGCACCGATACGCTTCGAAGATACGAATGTATCGGTCTACCCTGATTTCACCCCCACTGTGCAACGGGCCAGGTCCAACTTCCTAGGGGTGAAACGCAATTTACGGGACAGGAACATGAAATATGCTCTTTTGTTCCCTGCTCGGCTCAAAATCCTACATAATAACAGGTCCCATTTCTTCGACTCGCCAGAGGAGGCAGCGGAATGGATGGAGGTCACCCTGTCCCCGCCGACGACGCAGGACCCACTCGCAGGCCGCCACAGGGACACCCGCAGGAGCTCACCGAGACGACGGAACACCACTCACAGTCCCGACCTCCATTCTTCCCACGGAGCACCAGCGGTGGTACATCCCCTTGGGCACGACGCCATGGGCCACCCTTCGGCTTCACCGCAACAACGCCTCACTGAGGAGGCGCTGGCCGCCCACGACGCGGGAGCACCCGGAGACAGACTCACCGACACCACCGACACCCGCACTGAGGTATCTGGCTCAGCTGACAGCTTGCAGCTCTACCCAAAGATCACAGCCCAGATGGCAGCGGAGTTCTGAGCCACGGCGCGATTGATCCTCTCTGGGTGGTAACGTATAACTGTTCCCCCCTCCTTCACATATGGTGGGTTGCATGTGTAGGGGCCCATAATATTGTGGGCTAACAAACTCACGCAGTTCGTTCAGTGACGTTCGACGGAGGCTTACCACCCCCGGTATGCACACGAACTTGACTGACTGGTGCCCACGTTGGGCATCATGGTTTGGCTCCTGGGTACGTTGGCTCAGGGACCCTTTTGTTCAGGGGTTAACAGTTTACGAGACACTCTCATTTTTTAGTACAACAGGACAGGTGGGGTCACCCAGAAGATTCGCATTGCTGCACCACACGAATGGTAATGGGGCCTCTTAACAAATACCAATTGTGCACCTGGAATGTGCGGGGCATGGGATCAGTGCACAAGCGTCACCGGATCCTAGCACAGCTTAACCGCAGGGGGACGCAGATTGCTTGTTTGCAAGAGACACATTTGAACGCTGCTGAAGCGGTGAAACTGCGGAAGAAATGGAGGGGGCAACTTTTTTCTACCTCGTATTCTGCATTCTCAAGGGGGGCGGCGATTTGGCTACGTGGCTCACTTCCATTCCAGATGCTGGAACAGCGGATTGATCGGGAGGGTCGCTATGTGTTTGTGCGGGGACTGTTGGATGGGGAGGCGGTTGTCATTGGCTGTGTGTACTCACCTAACATAAACCAGTCGGAATTCTTGCAAACTGTCAACGAGGTGATTGCGGGTTGGGCTGATCTTCGCTGGTTCATCGGGGGCGATTTCAATGCTGTTCTTGATGTTGGGCTAGATAGATCACATCCCCCATTACAGGCTACCGAGAGCAGGAAACAGGCAGACGCGCTTGCGAGCTGGGCTGAGGGCTGGGATTTGGCGGATGTGTGGCGCAGCATACACCCCCTGGACAGGGAATACACCTTTTACTCCCCCCCCATCAGCTTCATACCAGAATAGACCATGTTTTTTGCTCCCGTTCCCTTATGACACTAATTGTCCAGACCCAACACATGGGGAAAACTCTATCGGACCACAACCCCGTGGAGGTTATATGGCAATGGGGTAGGCAACTGGCTCCCATCCCGACTTGGCGACTGTCTCCTGATCTTCTAGAGGATTCAGTCTTCCGGTCCTCCCTGTCCGATACTATTGACACCTACTTCTCCACAAATGCGCACACAGCCAGCTCCCGGCAAATAGAATGGGATACGTTCAAAGTCTGTCTTAGGGGGGCTGCCATGGCCACTAGGGTGGGGAGGAGAAGAGAGGTGATCAGCCAACTGAAAGAAGTGGAGGGCTCACTTGCGTCCCTGGAGAATGAGGCAGCGGGCACCAATGTTCCCTTTACACCACTCCAAGAAGCACATATTAGACACGCAGAGCTATTGGAAGACCTGCGGCTTATAGACTACAGGGAATACACGAATAGGCAACATTCACAGGCAGATCGAGCCGGTCCCCTATTAGCCCGCCTGTTGCGGGACTCCCCGATCAGCCAACCCATTTTGAGGGTACTGGACCAATCTGACCGCCCGGCTACCACCCAGATAGGGATAAATACGGCGTTTAAGGAGTATTACACTTCACTGTACGGTCCCCCGCAGCCCTTGTCGGTACCCGCCCTTGAGGCCTTCATGGAGGGCCTGACTCTACCACAACTTACTGCCACCCAGAAAGAAGACTTGAAGCGTGCTGTCTCAGTGGCGGAAATTAGGCAGGCGATACGTGCCCTTCCGAGGGGAAAGACCCCCGGCACGGATGGCCTACCGGCTGAGTTCTACGCGACATTTATAGAAGTCCTGGCGCCCCGATTACACACTGTTTACTCGGAGGCTCTGCGTACATCCTCTCTACCGCAATCATCCATGCAAGCGTTGATCACGTCCCTCCTGAAACCGGCCAAGGATGGTCTGCAGCTAGCCGATTATAGACCCCTGTCCCTTCTCAATACTGATTCTAAAATATTGAGCAAGATACTGGCGTCACGACTCGTTCAGTATGTGCCTCATCTGGTCCACCCGGATCAGTGTGGTTTTGTAATGGGCCGCAATACGGCCATGAACCTTAGGCGCTTGGCCCAGCTCATGCTCGGAGAGAATGTGAACACGGACTCCGAGGGCTGCATATCTCTGGACTTAAAACAAGCGTTCGACTCATTGAGGTGGGACTATATGTTTTACACCCTGTCAAGCTTCGGAATACCACCGGAGTTTCTTGCTTGGGTCAGATTGCTGTATACCATCCCCACGGCCAGAATACGCACCTCCCATCAGATTTCAGGCCCCATAGCTATAGCGAGAGGCACCAGGCAGGGATGCCCGCTCTCTCCTCTCCTCTTCGTCCTTGCCCTAGAACCGTTGCTTTGTAGACTTAGGTTGATGGCCCCCCACTATGGTATACGACGGCATGGTACGGAGCACATCGTATCTGCATATGCGGACGACCTTATATTATATCTTAGGGACCTGAGAGGCGACTTGAGTCCGGTTTCCCAGGTTTTTGAGGATTTCAGAGGAATCTCTGGCCTCACCATCAGTGAATCTAAGTCTTATGGGTTCACCTTTGCTGCGGTGGACGGATCGGCCCCCCTGCCTTTTGCCCCCCATACCTTCCAGATGGCGGTAACCACCTTCCGATATCTTGGAATACAAATATATAGAGAGGCGGGCATGATGATAGATGGCAACCTGGGGAGGGCTATCAGGACGCTGAAGTCGCAAATTCAGTTCTGGCTAACATTGCCGCTCTCAATACCCGGCAGGGTGGCTATATCCAAAATGGTGATGTTACCCCGCCTCATCTATTACTTCACCAATCTGCCCTTCCAGATCCCGGCGGTGACGTTTAGGACCCTCGACTCCCTCCTCACCGAACTTGTGTGGGGTCATGGCCGTAGACGCATAGGTCTGGCCAAGTTACAGCTTCCCTCCGATTCCGGCGGCATGAGCTTGCCGGACTTCAGAGCGTATAATTATGCATGTCAGCTACAATGGCTCGCTTACTGGGTGGCGGGCCGTAATCTTCATGAGATTAATGTTTCGAAGGAGGACCACGCTAAAGGGAGCGTGCACATCTTGCTGCTACCTGGCTCGGATCTACCTAGAAACGCCCCGCCGCTTCTCAAACTGGCGGTTACATACTGGCGGAAAGCAATAAAGTACACGTCCCCCAGGACGCCTTACGCCCCCACAGTCCCTCTGTTGGGAATACCTCTGGGTTCGGGCACACTTACAGCGACCCTACTGGGGCCATGGCATGACGCAGGTGTCACACATGTGGGAGACCTGTATGCAGAGGGGCACCTGTTATCTTTTGAGGACTTCCGGACCAAACAGGGTATCCCCGACGGCTCCTTTCTTCTACACGCCGGTCTCCGCCATTATATTACACGCAAATGGTCGCCTGACGGGCGGGAACCTGATACGAACCCTCTCGTCGCAATGCTCTACCTCATGGGAACGGGTGGCCATCTGACCAGGTGGCTCACGGCTGGCATAAAAACAGGGAGGGCACTTACACTATCACCACTGAGGGCGGCATGGGAAACAGACATAGGGAGGCCGTTGCGGGACACTGAGTGGAGGCGCATACTTCAATTCCCCAAAAAAGTAGCTAGGAACCCCAAATACAAGTTCATCCAACTGATGCTACTACACAGAGCTTATCTGACACCACACCGTCTCCATGTGATGTTCCCTGCCTCAAAGAACAACTGCCCCAGATGTGATGCAGACGATGCAAAACTGGTACATATGTTGTGGCAATGCCCTAAACTAGGGTATTTCTGGTCCACTGTACATACCTCCCTTGAACAGGCTGGTGCTCTGTCCAGATCCCCCACACTAGAACATACAATTCTGGGGCTGGGGCCTTCAACACGCACCAGGACCGTGGCGGCGCGCTTCTCAGATCTGGCTCTGTTGCTGGCGAAGCGCGCTATCACGATCAGATGGAAATCATCTAAACCGCCTGACCCTGACCTGTGGAGGGCGGAGGTTGTGCGCTGGAGTAAGGCGGAGGGTGAGGCCCTACAGAGAGAGGAACGCAGGGGGCTCAGGAGGACTCCGATCTCACTGGATTGGTTCACCATGGTGGGGGCATTTGAGGCTGACAATGCCGAAGATGGAGAGGACACGAGTGAGTAGCCACTTGTGACATAGTTAAACCCTGCTTCACTCTTCCATGCAAGGGTACGGCCCACGGTGAAATGCGATGGGGTGCGAGGGGCCCTGACCCATAGTACACGCTGCCACACCTTATCTGAGTGTTCAGCTTATAATGTGTTCATACATTGGGTATCGCCCATCTGTCGATATTTTTCATGATGTATCTATTGAGAGAGTGTCGGGTGGGATTTCATGTGGGTGGAGGGTGGGTTCGGGTATAGTTGGGACTGTTCGTTTGATACGAAATGACAATGACATTGTAAAATCAATTACACTATGTTTCTTTCTATGATCTGAGCAAAGCACATACGTACCACTGAGTTTGTTCGTGTACTCGTATATATATGAAAATGTATGCATGTTGCTGCTCGAAATACTATGCTAATAAACAGATTTAAAAAAAAAAAAAAAAAAAAAAAAAAAAAAAAAAATTGTGATCCGGGTAGAAGTCCAATTTATTACCTTGATAGGTGATGGTGCCTTTTTCCCTCGCTAGGCGGAGGATGGTGTCCCTATCTCTGTAGTTTAAGACACGGGCGATTATGGGCCGAGGAGTTGCGCCAGTCGGTGGTTTTGGCGCCAAAGACCTATGCGCCCTTTCGACGATAAACACAGAGGACATAGAGTTTTCTCCAAAGACATCCTTGCATAACTGTTCGATATAAGGCTCCATGCGTCCCGTGTTGGTCGTCTCGGGAAGGCCTGCGATGCGTATGTTGTTGCGACGCGAGCGCGCCTCCAACTCCTCCGCCTTAACTTTGATTACCTCCAGGACTTTCTCCATGCCCGTACATTTGGTGGTGGTGGCATGAGTATCATCTTCTACTGTGGATATTCGTTTCTCTGCGTCGTCCAGCCTCTCCCCATGTTGCTCCATTTTTGCATGCATTCTGTCCATGCGACCCGTCAGATTGTCTAGTTTACCGTTAATATCTTGGAGGTTGGTTTTAATGGCCTTGAGAATGTCCACCATATTGCTTTCTTCTGAAGTTCCTGTCGTCGCGTCATCTTCCACCGTCTCCGTTTGACCCTTCGGGGCCTTGCGTGCCTCAAAGGTTATTTTGGATTGCTGTCTGTCTGGTTTGCCCATGATTGTTGAGTGTGGGTGCGGCACCAGGTGGGTGGCGGTGATGGTTGGCTCTAGGTTTCACCTGCGGTGCTTCGTGAGGCTCGTGGGCTCGTGCGGCGATTAGGGTCGACAACCGTTACCCACGTAGAATTTTCTGGGGACGCTCCAATGAGTGTACCAGCCCGATGATTTACTGGAGCTCTTGGGTGGTTCAGGGCGGAGAGCCGAGATTCACCACCTGCGTAGGTATGTGAGTGCAAGTCCCACTACGCGTGTGGCAGCAGTTCGTGCCCTACCATGCGTGGGAGTGTGGATACGGTCACAGGGAGGTACGCAGGGATGGCTGGGTAGCTCTGGCAGTCCCGCGGTTGATCGAACTGTATTTGCGGTAATTGGCACCCAAACGAGTTGTGGGGGGAGGTGCCAAGGCGCGATGGTGTTGGCGCGGTTAGCTTGAAGTTCGGGCTTACCGGGGTCTACTCACAAGTCCCTGGAGGCAGCTCGGCACGGTTGTTCGGTGTCCACATGTATGTACGCACAGGGTCGTAGGTCGGCCGGCAAGGACGGCAGGTCCGTGTCGGTAGTGCCTCAAGTGACCGAGCAGGGCTCACGTTATGCAACTCCCAATCAGGTCGTGGGGGGGAGTGTAGAGACGCAACAGAGGTATTGCAGGTAGCTTGTAGGTGCGGTGTCAACTGGAGAATTTCACAAGCCCCCGAAGGTAGTCGAGTATATTTTTTGGTGCTCACAAAGGTGATGCAGTGGGGATAGTGTGCAAACTCATTGCCTACCGCCAAATCGTTTCTCGTGTAGTGGGCGCCGCCATCTTGTGAATGCACACCGTCATGCTGCCACTAATCAGTACAAAGTCTCAGGTTTGGCAGATTTGCTGGGATAGGACTTGCCCTCATATGTTGTTAGCATTTGAAAAGTCAGGATCGGTACCTTTTCATGCGGGACTCCGAATCCGTAGTAGTATCCCGTGGCAATCACCATTACAGCTCCGTCGGCGCCGCCATTTTGCGTGTCGGGTCGCCGTTAAAGCGGTTTCCTTTCATATATGGGCAGCGCTGGTCATCCTGTTGGCATCTCTCACCGTCTGTACTCCCGGTGCGGGGTACAATCAGTGTCGCTGGTCGCACAAGGATCTAGGAAGCAGCGACGTCGCAGAAGTCACTTTCCGCCGAGGCGATCGGGAGCCATGATAGCACTGGGCTCCCGTTGTTTACCGGCGTTGTTATTGCCTAAATGGGAGCATGTTGTGATCGCCAAAGTTGCGTCGAGTGTTCACACAAAGTTCACCTACCCCTCCATATGCTTCAAAGTGGCGGATGTGCAGTTTAAACAACCTTATAGCGCGGTGTCATGATCCTCCTGGCGGAGCTGCTCGATCAAGCAGCCCTTCCGCTGTGCGCCCCCTAGCGCCTCCTAGTTTCTTAGAACTAATTAGGGCTGATACATCACATTGTATCAAATGGTTGTGGGCAGTTCGAAACCTTTTAGCGGATCTAGGCCTGATCTCGCTGTGGGTAGACCCTGCAAACTCCCACTTTTCATCACTAGCCGCTTTTTGGACTATAAAGTTGCCCCCAAGTTGGAATCTTACTGGGATACTATCACTAAACCCCTGTACCGTAAGTTGTACTTCCAGTTTAGGGTGGGAACTCTCCCGGTGAGATCTTTTACCATCAAATGGTCAGCCCAATCTTCAACTAGGTGCCCGGGGTGTAGTCCTGCAACGAATCCACGGCCCATATCCTCTTTGTTTGTGATGCTTATGCAGCCCCGCGACGGGCTTGGCTGTTACCAATCTGTAGGCTTCTGGGCGTAAGGGGGGTAGTGGAAGCTGAACGCATTTTGCGGATTGACACATCACTACCCATTGTATTAGCCATGGCAACATTTTTAGGCTGGGGATGGATTTTGAGGGCTCGCCTAATATCCCAGAGTGCGTGAAGACAAAAAAAACAAAAACTACTTAATGTTGCGACTTGTATATATTTTAATTGTTTTTATCTTGTATTTTAACGAGCTTTTAAATGAATTTATTATATGCATTTAACTTATGAGGATGCGAATCAGCTGTATTATATGATTTATGTATGTCCTCCTAATCATCCATGTTTTTGTATAATTATTTCGATTTGTATTATTGTACATCGCTTTTATGACGGCAAATGTCGAATAAAGCTGTTGAAAAATGGAGAACAAAAATAGCAAAGAAGATTAGGGCTCCAAGAGTTTTCCTGTATGTCACATAGTGACATCTACCTCGGGCACTCATTATTCTGCCTAAGCCTCTGGAAATATAAAGGAGCAAAGTTTAAATTCTATTCTACTCTGCAAGATCTATCAATGTTAGTACATTTTGTGAGAATGAGGGCTTCAATGCACAATAGTTACTCAAAAGCTATCTGATCTGGTTCCTACGGACCTTTTTCTTTATTCTCCTCATGTCTAGATAGCCTTATTGACATAAATATTTAACCATATAGTTTAGTCAAATTAGTTCAAAAAATGGGCTAACCGAGAACTAATTGCAATACAATTACTGTGAGTGGATTCTTATTGAAAGTTTTCCGTAGAAAACGATGGTGAAAAGTCTACCCTCTATCATGATGCGTTAATCCAATATGGCGGATTTTTCAAAATGGCTGCCCATTATTTGAGATATAGGGTATAACTGTTTATATGCCCATGTGTGGTATCATTTTATATGTTTTTAGGGATGGAAAGTCAAAAATAACATCAAAAATTGTTTCTGATGACTATAATATCAAATAATCGCGGAATATGTCAGATAGACAAAGTTTGGATACATTTTTCGTTGACTTATATGACAAAGTGTGAAGGAACGTAAATATTACAATTAACTTTTAAAATAAAAAGTTTGCTATTGTTTGTGTTTTGTTTTGTAACTTTGTTGTTATTACCATGGCCATCTATTGTAATAATATTGTGAACAATATTATCATCTGCATATTGAACGAATTTCGGAGGACTTTCAGAAGGTTCCACAAGGACAGGTATAGTATTTCCTCTTTCTGCTGCAGCTGAACGTTCAAAACGGAGAACTTCTGAATAGGAGCTGCAGAACCCCATATGATTTACTGCTTCAACTACAAATCTCAAGTTTGTATTGTCATGTAATGGAACTGCCATCCTTAACTGCAACGGTGCAACTAAGACTTGTGGGCGCACAGCTTGCATAAGTGCCTGTCCTAAAGAAGCTACTTTTCTCTCTCTGTTGGTTTTATTAGTAACAAAAACTGATAATAAGAGCCTTAACGAATCAGGTATATAAGTCACATTATAGTCAACACTACTCATGTTTTCAATGGGTGAATATATATCTGGTTCTACAGGGATGTCTTTATTATCATTTTTTTATTATTTCAGTAGGTGGCATAAGGAGATTGTTACGATCCTCTTCAACATCCTCATGGCTATGACTGTGGTACTCTTGCAATACATGAGCAGCTGTACTTTTAAAAGTGACGACATCAGCAGTCCCTGCAACTGTTCCTATGAAGATTTCATCTTCAAAATGCTCTTTGAGTTTTTATTTCATATACTTCCAACTGTATGGTTCGCTATCTTCTGGCAGTAATTCTCGCATTTTATTAATAAGTTCTTTAACAGTAGTTTGTTCTTCATCATTTTCATCCATGTATTTAACTACTTGAAGAAAAGTTTCCTGGCGAACTGAGTCCTCTGGATATCGGAGGGTTATCAGTGAACTGCCCGGGAATGAATTTTCCAGTATGAAAATTGACGGAACACTGTTTGTGGTAGCATGCATCTACAGCATGTAAATCAGACACATTTTGATACGTCTCCTAACTTTTTCTGCCCATTCATCATTGCATTTGTTGCATTTTTGTAAAACTGATGATTTGAATTCAACTGTTCGTGCATTAAACCACGCATTTTTTTCCTCTCCCTGAAGTATAAACTTCACTCAGTACCACAGAAAAAATGTTTTTTTCTAAAATCAAACGGGGTTTCACACGACCGTAGAACACGAGAAGTTGTGGGATCTGATTCTTTCTCCTGGAACGGAGTTTTCAAGTTAACAAAACACGCTCCACATTTCTTGTGAACTTTCTGCCCAACACAAACGTGAAACTTAGATATTTTTCTCTCTTTGCATGTTTTTTGAATTCCAGTCACTCCTCTTTCAATGAGTACAGATACATCGTCATCTTCTTGAAACACCATATCACAAATGAAACACTTTTCTACGTCCATTTTCACTGTATCTCACAGCAACTCGCAAGAACCTGTAACACATAAATGAAACATTTTTGATTGACAAAAAAACAATAACAAAGTTACAAAACAAAACATAAACAATAACAAACTTTTTATTTCAAAAGTTAATTGTAATATTTACGTTCCTTCACACTTTGTCATATAAGTCAACGAAAAAATTATACAAATTTGTCTATCTGACATATTCAGCGATTATTTGATATTATGGTCATCAGAAACAATTTTTGATGTTATTTTTGACTTTCCCGTCCCTAAAAACATATAAAATGATACCACACATGGGCATATAAACAGTTATACCCTATATCTCAAATAATCGGCAGCCATTTTGAAAAATCTGTCATATTGGATTAACGCGTCATGATAGAGTGGTATACTTTTCCCCATCGTTTTCTACGGAACAATTTCAATAAGAATCCACTCACAGAAAATGTATTGCAATTAGTTCTAGGTTCCGCAACAAATTGACTAGTCTAATATTCTGAAGAGAGGATTAGATCTCGATTCTTGGGGCAACCCTCTAAAGAATACGGTTTTCTTAAGATAGGGGACCTGATGTCAGGAATGTTAAAAAAATTCTTAACAGGTTTTAGGCATGAAATCAGAACAATAAAACATGGCTTAAGGCGGAACCTATTTTGTATTAAGTATATACAATTAAAAAGAAACACTTGTTCTTAGCTTTCCTACGCCTCGAACAGGCTTTCAACAACATTGACAATGAGCTCCTTCAGCAGACTTGACAATGAGTTTCTTGTTTGTTCTAGAACCCTTTATTGAATCAATTTACATGTTCTGAAATTATTATACTGCATGATTAAGGCTTGGTTAACTTGAGGAAAATACTGATAGCTTTGGAGTAAATAAAGGAGTAAGGCAACGCTTTATGCTAGTCCCACCTTGTCCAGTATTTTCATAAATAACATTTTAGCTGCGCATCCGAAGCCTCCTTAGAAATGCTAGATTTAAAAAACATGTTTTATTCCCTGTCTGTAATAGTGCATGTTCTGGGACCCCTTGCTTACAATTGGTCCTCTGACAAACCTTTTTTATCCAACTGCGAGGTAGCATAAATCATCAATCAAAATTAATTAAAAGTGCAACCCATTTGGCTACACTATGAGGACTGGGAATTGGTACCTATGGGTTGCAAAGGTTTATTACAAATTCAAAATCAGGTTCAAATGCTTGACTTTTAAAACAATGCTAAAGAAAGATAGACTAGCCACAGGCAAGCCAAGCCTGCAAAAGAAATTAAGGCAGACCAGTGTAAGACAGACAAGCAATTCAGTCACAGCAATACAAAAGAATAATAATAACACTTGATGCTCAAAGAATAGTCTCAAATTATGTTGTTCATGCATTAGTTAATCTAAATGTATTTCCTAAATCTAGTCCAAACTAAGAGGATGGTTGGATAACCTAAAGGATTTCAGAGATCAAAGAATTTCCATGAAGAAAATCATAAATTGGCAAGGAAGGATTGGGTAGAGAAGTGTCAGCCTCTCAGAAGCTCGGTCAAGAGTCTTCCATGGGTCAGGGAGTAAGTTTTAGCCTAAGCCACACCTAGGAAGAAATCAAAGAAGGCATAGAGTTCTAAATCTCTGAAGGTTCAGTGGAAATGCTCAGAGCATTCACTGGAAAGCAGCAGGATCTGCAAAGAGAGGTCTAGAGGGCTCCAAGAGAAAATCTTACAGAAATCTGGAAAGCATTCACCTAGAGAGAAAGGGGTACCCGCTTAGAATTCTGGAAAGTATGTGCAAAAATTGAAAAGGGCATCTGAAACTCTAACGGTTTGAATGCTAAATTATAACACCAAAGTCCACTAGGTAATGCCCCCTTTGTAGGCAGCATCAGGAGTCCCTTCTTCTTGTCCATTTCTCATGTTGCAGACTGCAACAACGGCAGGTTTTCCCACACTGGACATGGGAAAGGAATCTCATTCTCATAACATATCAGTTTGCTACAATTGCTCAAAAGGCCTTTCAGTTGAAGTTCTGGTTCTCCGTGTTCCTTCATCAAGGTTTTCTTTCAGGCTCTTACCTCTATCTCTAATACAGTAATGTATCTATTCTGCAACTAACAATGCATGTGAATAGCTGCAAGGAATGACACATTAGCATAAATTGAAAAACAGTGTTATGCATCATGGGGGCCAACTACCCCTCCTATCATCTCCAGTAAGTCCCACACAATGGTATTGCTCAGAGGTCTTCGGAGGCCATTCCCCTTTTCCCACCACTCTCTCGGCAAATGCACATCCCGGTGCACTACTGGTTGGGGGATGTAGTACACTTTTCTACTTTTTCTTTTTCTTTTAAAAAAATGGGAGGGGTCCGCGTGGCCCCCCTCCTGGACCTATTTCGGCTCAGGGACCCCAACCCCCTGGGCCCTGCCTGTAGTGTGGGTGCCATGGCCCACCCAGGGCACCCACTTTTTGAAGGATGGGGACTGCAAGGGGAGCCTCAAGGCCCCTGTGGTCCCTGTCGGCTCCCCGCCTCCTGCGGGAACCGGCACTGCTTTTACACATAGGGAGCTGCTAACATGCAGGGAGTGCATTAAACCAATTCTACTCTATTTCTAGTAAGGAAGAGCATTCAACTTAAACATATGCCCCGGGAGTTGGCAGTCCCTGGGGCTGCAGGGGTCCCGCGCGCCCCCCACATTTTTTAAAATGAAAGCCCCGGGAAGGCGAAGCCTCTCGGGTTTCCATGGAGCCCCCGCATCAAATTGCAATAAAGCCCCCGAGAGGAGGCAGTCCTCAGGGCTGGGGGGGTTGGAGAGGCCCCCCATTTAAAATGAAATAAGCCCTTGGGTGGTGGCAGTCCCCGGGGCAGCGGGGGAGGCCCTGGCAGCCGGGAGGCAATACAGGCCTCCCCTGCATTAATACATTAATAAGCCCCATGCCATAATAAGCCCAAGGAGGGGGCCCTATGGGCCCCTTCCCATATAAAAAATAGTGTCCCCAGAACCTGGCCATCCCAAGTGGTTGATAATAAACGAGCACAGGAGAACGCCCCTCATTTAAAAAATAAAATTCAGACAGATCCTGCTGATTTCTTCTTTTAAAAAAAAAATTGGGGGGGCCCCCACAAGAGGCCTAGGGGGTCAGGGTGTTTCTACCATGACCCCCATTTTTATGTTTACATTTTTGATTGATATGTTTTTATGGGATTCGTTTCAACTGACTTCCAAGAAGGCTGCCAATACTTCCTGGTTGAACTGTTGGCATTCAATCAAATTTCAGGAGGGTTTCTGTAGTCTGTTGGGCTCCCAGATATCTATATTTTTTAAACTTAAATATCTTTGAAACTACTGAATGGATGTACACAAAATTACAAAAAGCACGCTTTCTGGACTAACATCTAGCTTTCTGCCAAATTTAGTTTAATTCCGTTCAGTGATTTCGGCTGTAGTTGTGTTCAAAATCGTCGCTATGACAATGGACTCAAGTAAGACAGAATAAAGGGTGTAATTTACTGCATCAAGTAAATACCATTACCCTGGGTGAGGTATTTACTGTATGCAGTAAATACCGTTTATTCCAAGTTTCGGAAGTTAAATGATGTTTTACATGTGGGTTAATTGAAACAAAAATCCACTTATTTTGCAGTTTCAGCATAAAATTGTGCCCAATACATTCTGTCAGGTTTGCCCTGATGAAGTCTGTAAGGGAAAATAACAGACTTACAATGTTCACACAACTAAGAATGCTGATCCTCGAGCACACTCAAATTAGTGCAGAGATTGGAGGTCATCTCTAAACAGAATAAGGGCGCATGTCTCCATAATGCCTGGCTGGCCCATTTGACATCAGGCAAGTATTGCAAAAAGATTGGGGGAGTTATTCAGACAGTTAAAGGGAAGACAAGACACAGCATGCAGGTAGCAATTTCAAACTCCTATATTCCATAAATGACCACTAGTTGAAGCATTGTTTTCAGTAGAAGCCCAGGTGAGTGCGTTCAAACCCTGCTAAAGAGTCCGATTTTCTGAAGGATGCTGGGTGATGATTTTCAAAAAATTGTAGACAGTGAAAAGTCAGACTACTCAGGGGCTTATTTATACGCCCCATGCGCCGCCAGTGCATCACTTTTGTGGACCCCAGCTCGTCTTGCCAACATAGGCATCAGAGAGACTGACTCCTGCTGGAACTGCAACAGGCAGAAGGGAGACCTAGCACACCTCCTATTCCAATGCGCCAAAACAAAGAAGTTCTGGCACTCCATAATCGCTCTAATCAATGACATGACAGGAGCCACACTATCAATGGACTTCCACCACCTAATACTGGGGTACACTGACCCTTCCATAACATCCGAAAATGACAGAGACCTGATTGACCTCCTGCTTACAGCAGCGGTCAAGACGGTGTTGAATAACTGGAAGGACACAGCAAAGGCCACCTTTAAAGCCTGGTTCAACTGGGTCATTTTCCTAAGGGGAGCCAACACCATAACGTCCAACAGCCAAAGGGACTCAGGGAAAAAAGAGCGCGTTATGGCTGTCACTAGACAACTACTTGTCCTCTCACAAGCCACCCTAAACACGCAGACCAGACAATACTACCGAACGCACACATGCACCCTACTCAACAACATAATATGCCTACGTCTCTCTTCTTCTTTTGATCTTCTATCTCCTCACATCACCAGGGGGGCGGAAAGATAACCATACCGGTGGCAAAGGGACACGGGGGAAACTGGAACGTGCAAGAACGGAGAGAAGAAGATGTAACAAATTGCAGAATGGACTGTCAAGAGCCAAACTAATTAAAGCCAATGTATACAATGCTTGACAACCCCCCCCCCCCCGGCGCTTTTTCTTCTTTCTCTTTCCCCATGTGTTCTTCACCCAGTACCATGTAAATATGCTCTTTATTTTCAATAAAAAATTACGGAAGTAAAAAAGAAAATATTGTTCCCTTTAACTCAGTTTCCTGCATTAAAACAGCGTGCAATGGGTGCTGGTGGGGGTGTTCCGAGCAACATCTCTGGCTTTTTGACACTGCCCCAGATCTACGGGAAATTGAAACTCTGTGGGAGTGCCAAAAATGTATGCCTCACCAGGGGAGGTGTAAGAGAGTCATAACGGGGAGAAATATCTTTATTTCTCCACATTTTTTTCCTTTTCCAAATATGTGCTGCATTCAGCACACAGAGAAAGAGGAAAAGGCCTCTTGTGATTGTTTTTGTGCCAGAAAGTTTTCCTTCCTGCATAAAAACAATCAACCCTGCATCACAGGCACCCTTGTACCACGGTGCAAAGGTGCCTGCGTTGGCACACAGCCATCCCATGGTACACCAGTGCAGGGGAAAAGGACAGGAATGCGCTTTATCTCATAGATACAGCGCATTCCTGCCCTTTTCTTCTGCGGCACAGCCCTACAGCAAAAACTCATAAATGAGGCCCTCGGATTTGCGAGAGTGGTTACTATGCTCTGTTCCTTGCTGGCTGATCCAAAGCCTTGGTTATTCCTCAAGAATGGCTGCTGTGTCAGATGTACAAGTGGATTGACAAATAGATGGTTGGCCCGCCTGCCCCACGACCATAAGTAAGTAATAACATTGGCCTGCATCTTTAATCCCATTATAGATTTGGAATCATATATCAAAGTCATCCCATTGACGAGCAATTATTCAAGACTGCTCAGCAGATTGCATTCATTCCCGAGAGAGCATCACCTGGCAGCAATTGAAAGAGAAATCATGGGAGCCCAGCAGGGTTACTGCAATTTGTAATTCTTGGACCGCCAAAAAAACACACTCACCCCCTGTTTGCGACTTAAAAGGAAGCAGCTAGAATTGCCCGGCAAACCAAAAAAGGGGGATGTGTACACAAAGCATTCTGAGCACTTACACTCGCTTCTTGTCCATAGTTTCACCAAATTAAAAATAGACCATGTAATTACTTCAAACAAATAGCTTGACTACTACAGAACAACGACTCACCAGTCAAAAATCTGCCATGTAGGGACAGATTTTTAAGTGGCGGTCTCTTGGTAATAATAGGTCTCACATGTGTAGTGCTTAATTTGTGCGGGTAATTTTAGGAGGTGCCCCTCATTTTTGGGGACCGGGACTTATTTCTCATCATCACATAAAGAACAAGAGAGAGAGAGAGAGGTAGGCAGAAAAGAAAGAAAGAAGGAGACAGAGAAAGATATAACAACAATGCTAAATGGAGAAAACAGGGATGCAAATGAACCTGCAGAGAGTGAGGTAGAGACAGAAAGTGCTGAGTGGGGGGAGAAAGAGCCATGGGATAGAATTAAGACTAGACAGCTCCGATAGCTGCCAAATCCTGCATTTTGCAACACCAGTAGGGGCTCATGAGAAACACGTTGGCCTCCTATAAATACATTTTTTACTAACTGAGCAATGGACTTGTCAGAATTAGGTGTGAAATTAGTTAAAAGCAGCAACACATAGTATATTGTGTTAGAAAGCATTAAACTCCTTGGCACAAGATATTTGTTTTCTTCTTATCTAATTCTCCGTTTTCATCTTCACTAGAGCAGAGGCCAAAGTTTTCTAAATAGTACATTGCCAACACCATAGAATGCAAAGGTTGCCAAATACTAAGGGCTAGATGTAGGAAGCCTAATTCCGGTCGGTAACGTTACCGACCGGAATTAGGCTTTTCAGATCAGTCAGTCAGTCAAAATCACTTTATTCGATTATATTAAAAGCTTAAAAGTATGCTATACAAATACATTGGTATATCAAAAACGGTAGTTAGTTTAAAAAACACTATAAAAGTTAAAAAGATTAAAAATCAGTATATACACAGTAGTAATGATCTCAACAGTTTTTTTAGTACACTAATCGTTTATGACAACGTTTGCGGGAGCGCCGTCCCTGCGCCGGAGTCTCGCCTGAGTCAGACCGTCTGCACCCGTCAGCATCCTGGAGGCGCTCGGGGCGCGAGCCTGGTGGTTCTTCCTGAGCTTCTGGTATGCTGTATAATAGAGATGAACTTCTGTCCTATAATATACACACAGCCCTCTGTCAGCAAGTCATCCCCTACAATGTAGGGGTTATGACTAAATGTCTCACGTGTGGGTGGAGTCCTGATCCCATTGAAATTCCTCAGTGCAAGCTCCCCTCTTTAGGCAGCAAATGCGCACTGTTAAACACTAGGTCCCTTCCTCAACATGCTCTTGATATTCATGATCTTTTAGCACATGATGATATGGATTGTCTCTTTCTCACGGAGACATGGCTTGGTGAAGGATCGGAACCTGATTTGGCAATTGCCATCCCCACCTCGTACACTATTTTCAGGTGTGACAGAAGTAAAGGAAGGGGAGGTGGAGTGGCACTCGTTATTAAGAAGCACATTCCTTGCACTATCTTGCCCGTGGACAACTTATCAAGTTGCGAGACCCTTGCCTTTTCCTTGGCCCTTTCCCCTCACCAATCTTGCATGGGAATCTTGCTTTATAGACCTCCGGGTCCTCTCGGCTCTTTCATTGAGGATTTGTTTTCGATTGTTTCCACACTATGCCTAAGGGCAAAACATTGCCTAATCCTAGGGGATTTTAATATCCACATGGATAAGGGAGAGGACCCTGAAGTGCTAAAATTCCTGGATATGACATCTTCGATGGGTTTTCATATGCACTTGCAAGCGTCGACACACGAGAAAGGGCACACGTTGGATCAAATTTTTTCAACTGTACCAGTGTCCCTCTCTTCCATTGCCCCAGTCCTCTGGTCAGACCATTTTCTGGCGAACTTTGTGATAGTACATCACCGAACGGCCGATCGTAATGTGCAGCGGCAAACAGTCCGTATGCCTAGAGCCTTCCACAAGGTCACGCCAGCTATGATTACCCGGGACTTAGAATCCTTTCCATGTATTCTTACAGGCAGGCTGGAGGACGATGTAGTGTGCTTTCAGAACTGGCTCACCGCACGTCTTGAAGCTCTGGCACCTCCCCGCCAGGTCAGGTCAGAACAGACAAGAGCATCCGCTCCGTGGTTCTCAGTTACACTGGCTGGCAAGAGAAGGCACTGTAAGAAGTTGGAGAGAATTTGGCGGAGGCAGTATGACACATCTGCTAAGCGGTCTTATAGAGAAGCAGTGAAAGAATATCATAGAGAGATTACGGCAGTGAAAAAATCCTTCTTGGCTAAAAGGATTGAGGAAGCAGACAATTCCTGCAAGGAGATCTTTAAGATTGTAAAAGAATTTATCTCTCCCGCCTGCTGTGCTCCGACATCTGTCTTTTCGGAACCATGGATTACGGAGCTTGCGGCATTTTTTTCTAATAAAATTCGTACCATCCAGTCGGCCTTGCAAGGAGCCAATAACATCTCAGATTGTGGCTCTGGGGCTGACGGCTCTTCTAAACCATGGTTATACTCATCTGTATCGGACACAAATATTCCTATCCTTGACTGCTTCCCTGTTTTAGAGCTTCAGGTTTCGCTGGATCTACTGTCCAATTTGAAATCTGGCTCTCCACTTGACCCTTGCCCTGCCAAGTGCCTTGCGACCTTGGCGCCTGCCCTTAACTCTACTATTAATCCTATGATTAACCTGTCTTTGAGCTCGGGACAAGTCCCTTCATCTTGGAAACAGGCCCTTGTTCTCCCCCTTATTAAAAAGCCGAATGCAGATGCCAAATTGCATTCCAACTATAGGCCAATCTCCCTGTTGCCCGCCCTGGCCAAAATTGCGGAAAAGCATGTGCATACCACCTTAACCAGCTTTCTAGAGGTCAATTCCTTATTACATCAGTCTCAGTCAGGGTTTAGATCTAACCTGAGTACTGAAACCGCGTTACTTGAGGTAACGGAGGTTGTAAAGGAAACTCTTGACAGGGGTGGAAAGGCCTTGCTTGTCATGCTTGATCTGTCGGCGGCCTTCGACACCGTTCCCCACGACCTTCTCCTAATTAGACTCTGGGAGATTGGCCTAAGGGGAAGGGTGTTCGAATGGTTTCAATCTTTTCTGGCTGACCGCAGACAAACAATCTGGGCCCCCCCATTCGCCGCCCCTATGCCGCAGCTGGAGGTTGGGGTTCCGCAGGGCTCCATACTCAGTCCCTCCCTTTTTAACATCTTTATGTCACCTTTGGCGGCTCAAGCGGAGGAGCTAGGGGCCCAGATTGTGTCTTATGCGGACGATACGCAGCTCCTGTTCACATGCGACAGGGGCTGTGATTTTGACGGAAAGGCCATCCGGAAATGTCTGGAGTTTGTGTTTGATTGGTTCGGAAAAAGCGGCCTCAAATGCAACTCGGACAAATCCGAGATATTGTTTTTTGGTTGTCCTGCAGACTCAAGATGGAGGCACTGGTGGCCTGCGAACATGTTCCCCCCTGCCAGCGATTCTGTTACAGCTAAGAACCTGGGCATGTTGATTGATAACACTCTCTCCTTCACGGCCCAGGTAGCTGGCTTGACGGGGAAGTGTTTTGCCATATTAAGGATGTTAAGAAAGTTTTTGCCGTATCTATCTTTGGAACATAAGACGATTACGGTGCAGGCCCTGATAGGGTCACGCTTGGACTATGCTAACATCCTTTACCTTGGCCTTCCTGAATATCTGTTAACCCGTCTACAGGTAGTCCAAAATTCGGCAGCCAGGGCAATCTTTGGTCTTGCTAGAAGAGCTAGGGCAAGCAATCTCCTTGTGACTCTGCACTGGCTGCCGATTCGGAAGCGCATTGCGTTTAAGGCCTTAACTATAACCTTTAAGGCGCTCCACAATTTCGGCGCTGGTTATTTGCAGAAAAGGGTCAATTTCTATCTACCATCTAGACCCTTGAGGTCGGCTGCCCTGGCCAATGCCATCGTGCCGTCAGTGAGACGTGTGCGGTGTGGAGGCCGCTCTTTTAGCTACCTTGCCCCCCGTCTCTGGAACACTCTGCCCTTGACGCTGCGAACGTGCTCGAATCTGTTTGCTTTTAGAAAGGGACTCAAAACCTATCTCTTCGCTCTGTAAGCCGCCTGTGTTGTTTGGTGCCGTATGGCTGTGGTTGTTAGTTGCTGGTATTTGTGTGAGGATCTATAGCGCCGGGACGCTCTATGAGCAGCTGAGCGCTTTACAAAACCCCCAGTAACATAACATAACATAACATAACAACTAACACAGTTCACCATCTACAAAATGTGAGGCAGAAATCATCCGAAGTCTATTCTGTCTGGTACGAATAGAGGCAGTCAGAAAGTTGTCTACCCCGAACATGACTAGTGGAGACTCCATGAGTTGTAGGTACACTAAGGCAGGATTTATCTGCTTAAACCCTTTGTTCTTTAATAATGGTTTAATAAATTGTTCCCTGCCAGTCTTAAAGAAGGGGCAAAAAAACACAAAATGCAGTAAGTCCTGATCAGAGAAATCATCACATTTACATGGTACATTCTCATGAGGTTTACACCACTTAGCATAAGTACCCAACAGAAAATGCGCCTGATTAAAGTGACATTTTGTAAGAAGCCACCTGTGGAATGGTTTCGTAACAGTCGTCAAATAAGATTGAATAGACATTGACGTAATCAACATGTAATGTGACCTTACAGTTGGCTTCATAATTTTGCACGCTTCCCTTTCTGCTTCTCGCTTTTTTATATAGTGTATTTTAACCCATTTAATATCTTCTCTTGTCAGGCTTTCAGGGTTAGTGTACAATTCGGGTCGACCCAAATATCCTGCTGTAGATTTAATAAAAGCCAACCACCGTATCTCTGCCACTTTATCCCTCCCCATACAATCCCTAATGATTTCATGATTTAGAGACAGATTGGGATCAAGCCAGGTTCTGATCCATGATAAAATTGGGGCCATACACAGGGTATCTCCGATATACCCCAGTCCCAGTTCCATGTGTACTGCAAACGCTGGTGTAGATTGGGGGAGACCCATAAGGGATCGTAGGAATCTATTTTCCTCTCTCTGTATCGGGGCTGAATCTTTATAGCCCCATATCGAGGCCCCATACCTTGCAATGGCTAGGGTTTTGGCTCTATAGATGGTCAGTATGGCCTCAGCAGGTTCCCCACCCAATCGCTTTGCAAAACCCAAAATAGCAGCCGACGATCTTCTCACAGCCGCTACCTTGTTCGTGATTTGTGGTACCCAGGAACCTTTATCATCAAATACCACTCCTAGGTAGGTAAAAACTTTAACTCTTGAGATTGCTGTACCATTACAGGAGAGGGTTTTTATACTATTCTTACATTTCCCCACAGACATTACATGCGATTTCTCTATATTAATCACTAGGTCCAGATCTTGCATGAATGCCCCGAAGGAATTGAGCAATTTTTGTAAACCTATCGGGGTTCTTGACAGCAGCACCGAGTCGTCAGCGTATATTAAAACGGGCATCAAAGAACCACCCATACGTGGCACATCGACCGATGCCGCTGCCAAGGTACTTCCCAGTGAGTTTATATATAGAGAAAAAAGCATTGGGGCCAGGATGCATCCTTGGCGCACCCCTCTACCAGATTTAAAGGATGCAGTACATTTCCCCTCCTGAGTCATACGTATAGACGCTCTCAGGTCTCTATGGAGTTCCGACAGAAAATTTACCAATGCCCGATCGAAACCCAGCTCCAGGAGCATTGTCCACAACTTTGACCTATTAACTAGGTCAAAAGCTGTGGACAAGTCCATAAAGGCCAAATAAATTGAGCCCTTGGACGCAACTGTATATTTGCTCAGTATGAGATGTAAGTTTAGGCATTGATCCTCGGTTCCTCTCCCTGATCTAAAACCGTACTGAGCGTTACACAGAATATCATTATTTGTTGCCCAAGAGGAAATCTTTGCAAGGATAACCTTACCCAAAATTTTAAATGAAGAATCCAGCAATGATATGGGCCTATAACATCTTGGATCCCCCGTTGGCCCCTCTTAAATATGGGGATTATAATGGACTGTGACCAAGATGTTGGAACTCTGGTTTTGTCTATACAGGCTATATTAAATACATTAATGAGGACTACTGACCACACGCTCAGATTTGATTTAAACATGTCAGCCGGTACCCCATCCGGGCCTGGGGCCTTATGGCTGGCCGTGTCCTCAATGGCCTTCTGTACCTCCTTAATAGAGAATCTAAGCGGGGTCTCCCGGGACTCATCCAGCACTGGATCAAAAGTGTCTAATTCAATGTTACTGCCATAAATTTTCTCAAAGTGGTCTAGCCAATCCCGTTCCGGAATATTTACCTCTAATGGCGCGTTATCTTTGCCGTTAAATAAGGGGGTATTAACTATAGACCAAAATTTGGCGCTGTCCCTCAAAGTGGTCTTCTCGTAGAGTTGGTCCCATGCTTGTTTTTTAATTTCATTTTTTCGCCTCAGAACGGTTATATTATATTTCTTCCTTAACCTAGCGACTTCATGTCTATCTCGGGGTATCTTTTTTAGTGCAATGAGTAGTGCTTTATGGGATTTAGAGCAATCGTTATCAAACCACCCCTGCGCCTTTTGCTCCTTAAGATTCGGTTTACACTTTAAATCCTCAGCCACTTGTCGGCAAATTAGATCAAATGAGGAAATAATGTTCCCACCAAACTTCAGTGGATCCCTACAAGTATTGAGTTCCTTCCCCACCTTTAAGTAAAGTGATTGGAAAAAGTCCTCTGGGATGATTTTATTCCATTTTACCCGTCTCCCCTGGTCCTGGACAGCTAGATCTAACATGGGTTCTGTGTTTACATCTTTATTTAATAAAGACAAATTATTATTGTCTAGTTCCAGCACCACTGGGTTGTGATCACTAAAAATTGTATGTATAGCATTATAAAAAATAACATTATGCAACATGCCAGGAGAAATGAATATATAATCTATGATGGTGTTACTGTCCCTTGCACTGTATGTTGCCACCCTCTCGTTAATGTCAGCGAACTCTGGTTCGGATAAGTTATTCTCCGAAAGTAGTTCTTCCAGGGCGGCCCCTTTTGCAGAATGTTCAAAGTGTGGATAGGGCAGATTATCTAGGTTATCATAGTCTCTATAATGGCAATTAAGTTGACATAAATGTATATTAAAATCCCCCATCAGGGTGAAATATACAAAAGTGGATTGACCCTCCTTATATTTAATTAAAAACTTTGCCAGTGAGTTGATATTCTCATTGTAAAGAGTGCCTTGCATAGCATTGTAAAGGTTAATGTAAACAAATTTGTAATTGTTGGGCATAGTAACTTCCAAAACTAAGTAATTCTGAGATGAAGTATTTAGGATCTTCACCGAGCCTCCCACTTTAACAGATATTAAAAACATCAGTCCCCCTCTATCCCGTCCTGAGCTTGAAGCTTGGGCAGGTAAAAAATATGATGTATACCCATCTAGCCAGAAATCACAGTCCCTATCCCATGTCTCCTGTAAACCCACAACATCACAATCTTTTAGGAGTTCGAGCCATCTCGTGTCGCCCCTTTTTGATCAAAGACCTGCAATATTCCAGCTCATAATTTTTACTGTTTTACCTCTTCCCTCTTTAGTAAGTGAGGTACATTTTCGCTGGTTATTAATGCCACCAGAACAGGTCAGTCAATCATTTGCGTCCAGTTGTGATAGGGCTGTGAATCTGTTTGTTAACTCCAGCCCAGCCACGGATTCTGTACTGCAGTTAGCAGTAATTTTTGGTAAAAGGCCTGATGTTTGAGTGGCCCAGGCAATTGGGTAGGAGGGACGAGTAAGGGTAACAGGATGACCACCCCTATCCAAATGCAGCTTATGTGAATCTGGTCTTGGGTAGAAATAACCTAGGGGTACTGCTCTGATCGTGCCTTCTTTTACCTCTGAAGCATCCCAGAATAAACGTGTTGCCTCATGAGGTCTGTTAAAATTGACAATCAGACAATCACCAGCTATTTTTTTGTCTGTAAACCCCACCCAGTCAACCCGTCTCCCCAACTGAATACCATCAGATATATTACTCGGTCCTGAACAATTTTCATCACACCATATCTTGATGTTATGTAAAAGTGAACCCTGAGACTCCCCCTCTCCCGGTTTCAATATGGGGACATTCACTAAAACAGCAACAAAAGGTGTAGCCTCCGGGGGGAGATTAACCGGTGGCCTAACACGCTGCCTCCTTGCCCCAGTATGATTTAACACAACATGTGAAGTAGCCTTAACCGGGGGAGTACTGAGTTTACATATACCCTGCACTGGAGTGTTTATACTTTTATCGTTACCCTTGTTTAAACAAGCCTTTAAAACGGGTAATGATACAGATGGTGGTGGTGCAGGTGGTAATATTGGACCCATAAGCACGTCTTTCCCTAACTCCATTGGGGATTGAACCTCTTCGGTTAGCTGGGTGGAGGATCGGGATATTGTGGGTATTATAGGGGGAGGGTATTCACTCGTATTGGTTGATAAAAAAGTATTAATTCCCCAATATTTCTGCAACACATTCCTTTATAGTATCTACAATGTCACTGGAGATCTGTATAAGTGCAGATTCTAACTTATCAGTAAGCACTTTCTCCACCATAACCTTAATGGAGCATTCAAAGTCACTTAATGTTTTGCGTAGTTTTTTACGATAGTGCAGGCCTTGTATTTTGGGTCTTCGGATTAACCTTTTAGTGCGCCTGGTAACCTGACATGCACCCACCTGCAATAAGTCATGAGAAGATTGAAGGGTAGCTGGGTAACAAACCTCTTGGGCCCCTTGACCAGATGTACTAGCATGCACTTGAGGCGCTTGAGGCAAAATGTCATTTACAGTGTTAACAAGTATTAAAGGCTCCAGTGGAAGAGTCTTTCTATTAGGCAGAGGGGATACCTGAGTGTCCAATACTATAGGATCTAGACTCAGTTCACGTTCCTTTTCAGCAATTTCTTTGTTGAGTTTGCCCACGGCAGTGGTAAGATAAGTCATAATAGAGGCCGATGTTGTGGCTTTCCGCGGGATCTTTGATTTCACTGTACCTCCAGAGATAGATGTTTGCAATTTACGCTTACCCATATTCAGCAGTAAATCACAGGGAGATGGCCCGTCCCGTCGCTCTTCGTCCCCGGACGGCCACAGACGGCCCGCCCTCTGCCCGGGCTCCGCCCGGCGTCGCCCGCGCGCGTCCCGCGATGCGGAGGGAGCGTCCTGTTAATGTAGCGCCTCCGGGCGCGCAGCGTCAGGAACCAAGAAGTGGGCGCAAGGCTCCCTGGGAGCTGTGGTCTTCAGCCGCGGGCCGCGAGATGGAGCTGTGCGCCGCGGCGAGACCACAGCGTTTGGGCCCCAGGAGTGAGTGTGCGCCCGTCCGGCAGGTAGGGATTCCTCTGTCCTGTGTTGTGCCCCCCCAGATGTAGGTGGCCAAATTGTGGGATTCGGTAATTTACCGAATCGGTAACTTAAGGAATCGGTAAATTACCGAATTCTTAACATACCGATTCGGTAAATTACCGAATCCTTAATGTAGAGAGCACTCAAGTGAGTGCTTTTTACATTTAAGGATTCGTTATTTACCACCAACTATTAGTTGGTGGTAAATTCTAAATGAATTTTAAAAAGCAATTTTGTGCTTTTTATTCTGTGCACCCATGCACTATTCAGGGGTGCAATAGGGTGTCTATGTGACACCCTGCCACCCTTGAAAGGGTTCCCCCTTTTACCAATTCGGTTTTTACCGATTCGGTATTTACTGAATCGGTAAATCGGTTATTCCCATTCATTCCTATGGGCCTCCAGGTCCATAGGAATGAATGGGAATTACTGAATCAGTATTTACCAATTCGGTAAATACCAAATCGGTAAATACCGATTTTTAATTACCGAATCTTACTGATTCGGTAATTGTTACAGAAAAATTATCTACATCCCATTTACCTAATCTTAAATACTGAATCAGTAAAATTCGGTATTTAAGAATAGGTAAATTGATATTACCTACATCTGGCCCTAATTAAGTCTCTACTAAGGCTCTCTTGTCTCAATTCCACCACACTTTGCACTTCCCACACTCACTTTCTGTCTCTTTAGCTCATTCTTGCAGGTTCTTTTTCGTTATCACATTTTGCCATTAGTCTCAGTTTTCCTACCTTCCTCTTCCTTCTCTGTATTGAGGTAGAGTGGGGTGGATTGGAGTGGGGAAGAGTGGGGTGGGTTGAAGTGCTATGGAGTGATGTGGGTGGATTGGATTAGAGTGAAGCGGATTAGATTGGGGAGGGTGGATTGGTAGGGAGGATTTGAGTTGGGCGGATTAAATTGGAGTGGGCTGAATTAGTTGAAGAGGGATAGATTGGATTGGGTGTGATGAATTCGAGGAGATTGGGTTGGGGTGGTTTGGGGTGGATGGCTTGGAGTGGGGATGCTTGAGGTACATTGGGATGGGTGGATTGGATTGGAGTGGTGTGGATTGGATGGTGTGGATTAGACTGGAGTAGGGTGGACTTTTGGAAATGGGGTGTATTGGATTGGAGTGGGGTGGACTGGACTGGAGTGGGGAGGATTGGAGTGGAGTGGATTGGATTGGGGTGGGGTGGGGCGGGGCAGGAGGGGTGTGATGGGCCGGATTAGATTGGAGTGGGGTGGATTGGATTGGATTGGATTGGAGCGGGGTGGATTGTGTTGAATTGGACTGGATTAGAGTGGGATGGATTGGACTAGAGTGGATTGGATTGGGGTGGAGTGGGTTGGGTTGGATTGGATTGGATTCAAGTGGGTTGGATTGGATTGGAGTGGATTGGATTTGAGTGGGGTGGATTAGATTGGAATAGATTGGATTGATTGGAGTGGGGTGGATTGGTGTGGAGTGGGGCAGCTTGATGTGGAGTAGGGGGGATTGCATTGCATTTGAGTGGGGTTGGATTGGAGTGGGGTGGGTAAATCTTTGAATGGAATAGGGTGGATTGGATTGTGGTTGATTGGATTGGAGTGGGATGGGTGGTTTGGATTGGATTGGATTGGACTGGATTGGATTCAATTAGGGTGGGATGGGTGGATTGATAGGGGGTGGACTGGATTGGAGTGGGATGATGTAGATTAGCATGAGGTGGATTAGATTGGAATGGGGTGGAATAGATTGAAGTGGGGTGGATTGGAGTGGAGTGGAGTGGGGGTACTGGAGTAGGGTGGATTGAATTAGTGTGGGGTGGATTAGACTGGAGTGGGCTGGATTGCATTGCAGTGGGTGGATTGGAGTGGATTAGACTGGGGTGAAATGGAGTGGGGTAGATTGGATTGGAATGGGTTTGGGAGGTTTGGACTGGAGTGGGGTGGATTGGATTGCAGTGGGTTAGATAGGGGTGGATTGGATTGAGTAGGGTGGATTAGATTGGAGTGGACTGGATAAGATTGGAGTGGGATGGCTTGGGGTGGATTGCAGTGGAATGGGTTAGATTGGGGTGGTGTGGACTGGGGTGGATTAGATTGGAGTGGATTGGATTGGAGTGAAATGGAGTATGGTGATTTGGACTGGAATTGGGCGATTGGAATGGGGTGGGTTAAATTGAAGTAGATTGGTGTGGGGTGGATTGGACTGACTGGGGTGGATTGTGGTGAATTAGATTGAGTGGGTTGGATTGGAGCAGAGTGGGATGGATTGGGGTGGATTGGAGTGGGGCGGGTTGTACTAGGGTGAAATGGATTGGAGTAGAGTGAGCTGGATTGTTGTGTATTGGATTATTGGACTTGGCTGGTGGTCGGTGGATTTGTAGGGAGTGCAGTGAAGTGGGGTGGATTGGAGTGGGATGGTGTAGATTGGCATGAGGTGGATTAGATTGGAATGGTGTGGAATAAATTGAAGTGGGGTGGTTGGATTGGAGTGGGGTAGGGTGGACTGGAGTATGGTGGATTGGACTAGAGTGGGGTGGGTTGGTTTGAGCGGAGTGATTAGATTGGAATGGGGAGGGTTGGACTGGAGTGGGGGGATTGAATTGCAGTAGGGTGTACAGGATTGGAGTGGAGTGGGTTAGATTGTGGTTGATTGGATTGGAGTGGGGTGGATTGAGGTGGATTGTGGTGGACTGCAGTGGAGTGGGTTGGTTTGGGGGAACGGATTGGGGTCAATTGGATTGGGTTGATTGAAGTGGGGTGGGTATGATTGGGGTGAATCGACAAGAGTGTGATGGGTTGGATTGCAGTGGACTGGATTGGGTTGGAGTGGGATGGGATGGATTGGATTGGATTGAAGGGGTGTGAGTTTGACTGCATTGGAGAGGTGTGGATTGGAGTGCAGTGGTTTGTATTGGAGTTGAGTGGTTTGTATTGGATTAGATTGGATTGAATTAGAGTTGGTTGGATGGGATTGGATTGCAGTGGACTGGATTATAGTGAGGTGGATTGGAGTGGGGTCACTTGGTTGGTGTGTGGTGGATTGGGGTTGGATTGGAGTGATGTGGATTGGATGGGAGTGGGGTGGATTGGATTGGAGTGGAATGGATTGGAGTGGGGTGGGTTGGGTTGGGTTGAAGAGTGGTGGGTAGATTTTGCATGGAGTTGGGTGGATTGGATTGCAGTGGATTGGATGGGAGTGGGGTGGATTGGATTGCAGCAGGGTGGGTTGGAATGGGGTGGATTGGGTCGGGGTAGAATACATTGGAGTGGGTGGATGGAGTGGGGTGGATTGGATTGGAGAGGGTTGATTGGTATGAATTGGAGTGGGGTGAATTGAATAGGAATGGGGTGGAATGGATTCAAATGGGGAGGATTAAATTGGAGTGGGGTGGATTGGAGTGGGTGGATTGGTTTGGGGTGGATTGGATTGAGTGGATTAGAGTGGGATAGTGTTGGAGTGGATTGAATTGTTTTTTTAACTTGTTTTATTGCAGTTTTCAACCAATTATACAAAGAAAAAGAGGAAAGATACACTTTCGTTGTCACATTGTGGATTACACGAAGCACAGATTGACAAACATCGATATAGAATTATCTGCACATAGCGTTAATAGGTCCATAATCATTAAATATAAAAGCAACAACACTGGTACATGTAATAAAGACATTTTATCAATCCGAATCCATAGGACCAGACGGCTGATCCAATAATCACTTCATTCTATGTGATACTTCAATCAGTGAGCTCTGGATGCAATAACAAATAGGAGCGGAGTAGCTGCCAGACATTTTTGGGGCGAGAGGCATGCGGATGCAGGGACGAATATACATTACTAGTCGTATCACAATACACCATATCCCTTGAGCAATGCCATCACGAAGGGTGGTGTAGTGCCTCCCCAATTTAGTAAGACCTAGCTTTTAGCCAGTACTAACGCAATGGCAGTAAAGCGCCTTAATCCCCCGACTCAACGGAAGCACATATCCTAGCAGGGCAAGCAAGGGTGTGTGTGAAAGCTCAGTCTCAACTATCTGCTCAATATGCGCAAACACTGCCTCCCAGTAGGCCAGCACAGCAGGACACTTCCATGCCAAATGGATAATATCAGCCTCCGCCATCCCGGATCTTTGGCATTGATCTGGTTTTCGAACGGTCCATTTTGGCGAGTAACACTGGGGTAGCATAAATTCTATGTAAATACTTAAAATGCAGGAGTTTAAGTTTATAATTATTGGACAACAGATGTGTCTGTTCATAACAACATGTCCACATCTTGTCAGTCATAGGGTGTGCTAAACCCCTCTCCGAGGCTGCGCGGGCTTCACCACCGTCGGTATAGCCTATAGCCTACAGACTAAATGTGCACCATCTGCTGACGCAATCGTTGTGGTCAATGGGGGGAAGTCAATAGGTTCCCCAGTTTTGGGGTGGAGCGCGGTAGCCAGTGCGGTCCCCGTTCTGTGTACCAGGAAGCGATCAAGCATGCTAACATCTGTATCCGCTGTTATATCCGCCACCGTTCGTAGTTGACCATTCTTGAACATACCACCTACATTGTGCGCTTGACAGCGGCTGAGTACCCGCTGTGTCAATGTTTCGGTCGTGGGTGCTATCCAGGGATTATTTCAAATCTGTATGTGTGGAGAGTATAGGTGTTCAGTCCCCAGGTACCTGCGCAGGCGCTCCCAGGCCCAACTCATGGTTTGTAGGATATGAATTTCAGCCGGGGTTCTCGTAAGTCCATGTGGAAGGATAGTGGAAAGTGTGTAAGGGCGGGCTTGGATGTGTAAAGGTTTCGGGAATTGAAGAGGCACATCTGGGTGTTACCAAAAGTAGGCGTAATGCGCCTGCGCTACTAAATATTAAATGTAAAAATCAGGTACACAAAACCCCCCATCTTGAAGGGTTGAATGAATGTTTTCCAGCCTACTCGCACCTTTCTCCCGGCCAATATCAATCGAGTCAGCATCCCTCTAAGGGTTTTAAAAAAGGTTACCGTGAGGGGGATGGAAATGTTTTTAAAAAGCTACAAAAACTTGGGCAGCACAACCATTTTAATTATAGCAATGCGTACCGCCATCGATAAAGGCAATGCAATCCAACAATCTATTTTTACGGAAAGTTTATCTATAGCCGGACCATAATTTAACCGCACTACTTCCAAAGCCATGCGGTGTATAGTTACCCTGAGGTATTTAGGAGGTTCATCGCAACGGGAACTCCAGCGTGAAAGACGTGGTGGCGTCAGTCAAAGGAAATATTTCCGATTTCTTCCAATTGATGACCAGCCCAGAGTAGACACCAAACAGCACCACCTCTCCCATGATAGGAGGAAGATTCAGAGCTGGCTCGCAGACGAACAAGAGTATGTCGTCCGCATATAGTGACGCTAGGACGGGACCCTGATGAAACCCTATCCCCCGCTGCAAATGTTATTCCTGCAGATGCTGCACCAGCGGATAAATTGCAATAATAAAAAGTAAGGGTGATAGTGAACACCCCTGCCGGGTGCCCCTCAACATTTACCTAATCTTAAATACTGAATCAGTAAAATTCGGTATTTAAGAATAGGTAAATTGATATTACCTACATCTGGCCCTAATTAAGTCTCTACTAAGGCTCTCTTGTCTCAATTCCACCACACTTTGCACTTCCCACACTCACTTTCTGTCTCTTTAGCTCATTCTTGCAGGTTCTTTTTCGTTATCACATTTTGCCATTAGTCTCAGTTTTCCTACCTTCCTCTTCCTTCTCTGTATTGAGGTAGAGTGGGGTGGATTGGAGTGGGGAAGAGTGGGGTGGGTTGAAGTGCTATGGAGTGATGTGGGTGGATTGGATTAGAGTGAAGCGGATTAGATTGGGGAGGGTGGATTGGTAGGGAGGATTTGAGTTGGGCGGATTAAATTGGAGTGGGCTGAATTAGTTGAAGAGGGATAGATTGGATTGGGTGTGATGAATTCGAGGAGATTGGGTTGGGGTGGTTTGGGGTGGATGGCTTGGAGTGGGGATGCTTGAGGTACATTGGGATGGGTGGATTGGATTGGAGTGGTGTGGATTGGATGGTGTGGATTAGACTGGAGTAGGGTGGACTTTTGGAAATGGGGTGTATTGGATTGGAGTGGGGTGGACTGGACTGGAGTGGGGAGGATTGGAGTGGAGTGGATTGGATTGGGGTGGGGTGGGGCGGGGCAGGAGGGGTGTGATGGGCCGGATTAGATTGGAGTGGGGTGGATTGGATTGGATTGGATTGGAGCGGGGTGGATTGTGTTGAATTGGACTGGATTAGAGTGGGATGGATTGGACTAGAGTGGATTGGATTGGGGTGGAGTGGGTTGGGTTGGATTGGATTGGATTCAAGTGGGTTGGATTGGATTGGAGTGGATTGGATTTGAGTGGGGTGGATTAGATTGGAATAGATTGGATTGATTGGAGTGGGGTGGATTGGTGTGGAGTGGGGCAGCTTGATGTGGAGTAGGGGGGATTGCATTGCATTTGAGTGGGGTTGGATTGGAGTGGGGTGGGTAAATCTTTGAATGGAATAGGGTGGATTGGATTGTGGTTGATTGGATTGGAGTGGGATGGGTGGTTTGGATTGGATTGGATTGGACTGGATTGGATTCAATTAGGGTGGGATGGGTGGATTGATAGGGGGTGGACTGGATTGGAGTGGGATGATGTAGATTAGCATGAGGTGGATTAGATTGGAATGGGGTGGAATAGATTGAAGTGGGGTGGATTGGAGTGGAGTGGAGTGGGGGTACTGGAGTAGGGTGGATTGAATTAGTGTGGGGTGGATTAGACTGGAGTGGGCTGGATTGCATTGCAGTGGGTGGATTGGAGTGGATTAGACTGGGGTGAAATGGAGTGGGGTAGATTGGATTGGAATGGGTTTGGGAGGTTTGGACTGGAGTGGGGTGGATTGGATTGCAGTGGGTTAGATAGGGGTGGATTGGATTGAGTAGGGTGGATTAGATTGGAGTGGACTGGATAAGATTGGAGTGGGATGGCTTGGGGTGGATTGCAGTGGAATGGGTTAGATTGGGGTGGTGTGGACTGGGGTGGATTAGATTGGAGTGGATTGGATTGGAGTGAAATGGAGTATGGTGATTTGGACTGGAATTGGGCGATTGGAATGGGGTGGGTTAAATTGAAGTAGATTGGTGTGGGGTGGATTGGACTGACTGGGGTGGATTGTGGTGAATTAGATTGAGTGGGTTGGATTGGAGCAGAGTGGGATGGATTGGGGTGGATTGGAGTGGGGCGGGTTGTACTAGGGTGAAATGGATTGGAGTAGAGTGAGCTGGATTGTTGTGTATTGGATTGGACTTGGCTGGTGGTCGGTGGATTTGTAGGGAGTGCAGTGAAGTGGGGTGGATTGGAGTGGGATGGTGTAGATTGGCATGAGGTGGATTAGATTGGAATGGTGTGGAATAAATTGAAGTGGGGTGGGTTGGATTGGAGTGGGGTAGGGTGGACTGGAGTATGGTGGATTGGACTAGAGTGGGGTGGGTTGGTTTGAGCGGAGTGATTAGATTGGAATGGGGAGGGTTGGACTGGAGTGGGGGGATTGAATTGCAGTAGGGTGTACAGGATTGGAGTGGAGTGGGTTAGATTGTGGTTGATTGGATTGGAGTGGGGTGGATTGAGGTGGATTGTGGTGGACTGCAGTGGAGTGGGTTGGTTTGGGGGAACGGATTGGGGTCAATTGGATTGGGTTGATTGAAGTGGGGTGGGTATGATTGGGGTGAATGGACAAGAGTGTGATGGGTTGGATTGCAGTGGACTGGATTGGGTTGGAGTGGGATGGGATGGATTGGATTGGATTGAAGGGGTGTGAGTTTGACTGCATTGGAGAGGTGTGGATTGGAGTGCAGTGGTTTGTATTGGAGTTGAGTGGTTTGTATTGGATTAGATTGGATTGAATTAGAGTTGGTTGGATGGGATTGGATTGCAGTGGACTGGATTATAGTGAGGTGGATTGGAGTGGGGTCACTTGGTTGGTGTGTGGTGGATTGGGGTTGGATTGGAGTGATGTGGATTGGATGGGAGTGGGGTGGATTGGATTGGAGTGGAATGGATTGGAGTGGGGTGGGTTGGGTTGGGTTGAAGAGTGGTGGGTAGATTTTGCATGGAGTTGGGTGGATTGGATTGCAGTGGATTGGATGGGAGTGGGGTGGATTGGATTGCAGCAGGGTGGGTTGGAATGGGGTGGATTGGGTCGGGGTAGAATACATTGGAGTGGGTGGATGGGAGTGGGGTGGATTGGATTGGAGAGGGTTGATTGGTATGAATTGGAGTGGGGTGAATTGAATAGGAATGGGGTGGAATGGATTCAAATGGGGAGGATTAAATTGGAGTGGGGTGGATTGGAGTGGGTGGATTGGTTTGGGGTGGATTGGATTGAGTGGATTAGAGTGGGATAGTGTTGGAGTGGATTGAATTGTTTTTTTTAACTTGTTTTATTGCAGTTTTCAACCAATTATACAAAGAAAAAGAGGAAAGATACACTTTCGTTGTCACATTGTGGATTACACGAAGCACAGATTGACAAACATCGATATAGAATTATCTGCACATAGCGTTAATAGGTCCATAATCATTAAATATAAAAGCAACAACACTGGTACATGTAATAAAGACATTTTATCAATCCGAATCCATAGGACCAGACGGCTGATCCAATAATCACTTCATTCTATGTGATACTTCAATCAGTGAGCTCTGGATGCAATAACAAATAGGAGCGGAGTAGCTGCCAGACATTTTTGGGGCGAGAGGCATGCGGATGCAGGGACGAATATACATTACTAGTCGTATCACAATACACCATATCCCTTGAGCAATGCCATCACGAAGGGTGGTGTAGTGCCTCCCCAATTTAGTAAGACCTAGCTTTTAGCCAGTACTAACGCAATGGCAGTAAAGCGCCTTAATCCCCCGACTCAACGGAAGCACATATCCTAGCAGGGCAAGCAAGGGTGTGTGTGAAAGCTCAGTCTCAACTATCTGCTCAATATGCGCAAACACTGCCTCCCAGTAGGCCAGCACAGCAGGACACTTCCATGCCAAATGGATAATATCAGCCTCCGCCATCCCGGATCTTTGGCATTGATCTGGTTTTCGAACGGTCCATTTTGGCGAGTAACACTGGGGTAGCATAAATTCTATGTAAATACTTAAAATGCAGGAGTTTAAGTTTATAATTATTGGACAACAGATGTGTCTGTTCATAACAACATGTCCACATCTTGTCAGTCATAGGGTGTGCTAAACCCCTCTCCGAGGCTGCGCGGGCTTCACCACCGTCGGTATAGCCTATAGCCTACAGACTAAATGTGCACCATCTGCTGACGCAATCGTTGTGGTCAATGGGGGGAAGTCAATAGGTTCCCCAGTTTTGGGGTGGAGCGCGGTAGCCAGTGCGGTCCCCGTTCTGTGTACCAGGAAGCGATCAAGCATGCTAACATCTGTATCCGCTGTTATATCCGCCACCGTTCGTAGTTGACCATTCTTGAACATACCACCTACATTGTGCGCTTGACAGCGGCTGAGTACCCGCTGTGTCAATGTTTCGGTCGTGGGTGCTATCCAGGGATTATTTCAAATCTGTATGTGTGGAGAGTATAGGTGTTCAGTCCCCAGGTACCTGCGCAGGCGCTCCCAGGCCCAACTCATGGTTTGTAGGATATGAATTTCAGCCGGGGTTCTCGTAAGTCCATGTGGAAGGATAGTGGAAAGTGTGTAAGGGCGGGCTTGGATGTGTAAAGGTTTCGGGAATTGAAGAGGCACATCTGGGTGTTACCAAAAGTAGGCGTAATGCGCCTGCGCTACTAAATATTAAATGTAAAAATCAGGTACACAAAACCCCCCATCTTGAAGGGTTGAATGAATGTTTTCCAGCCTACTCGCACCTTTCTCCCGGCCAATATCAATCGAGTCAGCATCCCTCTAAGGGTTTTAAAAAAGGTTACCGTGAGGGGGATGGAAATGTTTTTAAAAAGCTACAAAAACTTGGGCAGCACAACCATTTTAATTATAGCAATGCGTACCGCCATCGATAAAGGCAATGCAATCCAACAATCTATTTTTACGGAAAGTTTATCTATAGCCGGACCATAATTTAACCGCACTACTTCCAAAGCCATGCGGTGTATAGTTACCCTGAGGTATTTAGGAGGTTCATCGCAACGGGAACTCCAGCGTGAAAGACGTGGTGGCGTCAGTCAAAGGAAATATTTCCGATTTCTTCCAATTGATGACCAGCCCAGAGTAGACACCAAACAGCACCACCTCTCCCATGATAGGAGGAAGATTCAGAGCTGGCTCGCAGACGAACAAGAGTATGTCGTCCGCATATAGTGACGCTAGGACGGGACCCTGATGAAACCCTATCCCCCGCTGCAAATGTTATTCCTGCAGATGCTGCACCAGCGGATAAATTGCAATAATAAAAAGTAAGGGTGATAGTGAACACCCCTGCCGGGTGCCCCTCAACAGTGCAAATCTACTAGACAGTACCCTATTTCTCCGTAGTTGTGCAATGGGGCTAGTGTACCGAAGGTGGACCAGTGACCGACAATTTGGAGGGAAGACAAGTTTATTGAATGTCACTTGCAAGAAATCCCACTCCATGGAGTTGAATGCTTTTTCAGCATTTAATAAAATTGCAGCGGCAGGAAGTTCAGAGCTATTCTGGTTCATAATTGAGAATAATGTGCGTAGATTTACTGATGTGGACCTGTTCGGCATGAAACCAGACTGAAAGGAAGATATGACCTGCCTGATTATAAGCGAAGCGCGAGTGGCCAGCACCTTAGCTAATATTTTGTAATCCTTGTTTAGGAGGGACAACGGCCAATACGAGGCACAGTTGTAAGCTGGTTTACCCAGTTTTAATAGTAGAGCTACTATAGCCTTGCGCATAGTGGGAGGGAGTTCACCTGAGTCCAGCACCTCTGCATAAACCTCTAGTAACTGTGGGGCGAGTTGCTCCTTGTAAGCCTTATGAAACGCCCCAGTGAGGCTATCCGTGCCAGGGGCCTGTGAGCCCTCCAGGCTATCTATGGCCTCAGTACATTCATTTGCATCAATAGGCAAGGCCAGGAAGTCATGCTGCCCCCCTCAATCCACACCATTGCTATTTCATTGAGGTATTCCATCAACGAGTCACCAGTCGATGGCGAACAAGTAGTGTACAAGCGAGTGTAATAGGACAAAACGCACGCTTGGATGTCAGCACCATCCGTAATATGGGCGCTGTTTGTATCTTGGAGCCGCGTAATATTAGTGGCATGATGCCTGGGAGTAAGTAAGCATGCCAGAGTGCTCCCTTGTCTTTCTCCCTCTCCATATACCCGGGCACAGGCATACTTCCCTAAGTAGGATGCCTCCCGCTGCCCCAGTTCCTGAAATTTACCCAGCAATCGGTTGCGCTGATGCAGCGGATCAGGACCAGGGACGAACAGTGACTGGGCGTCCAATTCTCGTAGTTCCCGCTCAGTGACATCCAGCTCCCGACGAATTGTGCGGAGCACCCCAGATTGTTTAGCAATGCAAATGCCCCTGATGTATACCTGTACGGTCTCCCACAGGGTGGCGTAGTGAGGCACAGACCCAGTATTGATCCACAATTGTGACCCAGTATTGATCCACAATCGTGTCCCGCACTTCACCTCTCAAAACAATATCCAGAAGTGCTTCAGCAGGGAAGCGCCAGGCCATAGATGCACGCACAATAGCGGGCAGGAGTAGTGACAAGATGACAGGTGAGTGATCCGAGAGAGTACGTGGCATGTGGTCCACCTCCCCGTATCTTGATGAGTAAATCAGCGGAAACGTACCAACGATCTATGCAGGACCAGCTAGCATGTGGCGCTGAATAGAAGGAATATCCCCGACCAGTCGGGTACTGATGCCGCCAGGCATCCGCTAGCAAGTGTGCATGTATTAATGTCTGAAGCTCCCTAGTGGAGCATGGTTTAGTGTTGTGCCCAGCACCAGTAGTGTCCGTCCCAGGCTGTAGAGTAACGTTGAAGTCACCACCAAATATAATACAGTCCACTGGTATGGCAGTGATAAGGGTTGAGATGCTGGCAAAGAAGTCTCGAGCATCTACATTAGGAGTGTAAACATTTACAAAGAGCATTCGCTGTGCGACCATAGCTCCTGCCACCAGGTGATAGCGGCCTTCCGGATCGTTGACCACACTCAGAACAGCGAACAGGAGTGTTTTATGAATCAGTATACAGACTACCCGGGAACAAGTACTATACCCAGCGAAGAATCGGTTGTCCCCCCAGGCGGCACCAAACCTATTGTTCGAGTTTGGGACATAATGGGTCTCCTGCAGCATTGCAACATGTATGTTATGCCTAGTCAAGTACGCAAGCACTTGTAGAACCTTACGCGGGTTTGAAAGCCCTCTGACATTCCATGTCATGCACCGCACTTCAAATTCTCCAGGCCGCCCCTCCCCCGTTACTACAGGCGTAATCCTATGCGTATCAATGTAACGGTATGTTTATGGTTGGATAGCCAGTTGTGAATTGTGCTCATGACCTGTGTACAAAGAAAGAAAACAGAAAAGATCAACCGGAACTCCCTCCCACCCACCCCCAACCCACATCGGATATCCACCCAACCTATATCCAGTGAATCCCAAGATATGTCAATGCAACAGTACAAACAAACCAAAGAAAGAGTCATAGGAGATCTCCCAGGTGGTCAGCAATGCCCTGAGCAAGCCGCAAATCATAATACCTATACACCATCAATGATAAGTAGCTACAAGTATGTGGAAATATTATAACAAGTGTGTCTCTAGTCACAGGAAGAAATAAGAGGAAAAAGCATCATAGCGCTCAATTCGTTGGAGGTGACAGAGTCCGCGCCAAAGTCAATAATACCTCAAGGGAGTGGGGAGCACCCAGCCATTTACCCCATACCCACAGGACATACGTGCATCTATTTTCCAGGAGAAGTGGGTCTGTCCAACTTATGGCGTTTCTAGTGTTCTGTTGCCTCTGCTGGTGTGTAGAAAACAAAGGTTTTACCACTGAGCTACACACGCAAGCGTGCTGGATACAACATAGCATATTGGATATTCTCGTTTCTCAAAGTTCGCTTGATGTCCTGAAACTTGCGCCTGGTCTCCTGCCCCATAGGTGTGAAGCCCGGGTAAAACAAGAGAGTCATTCCCTAGAACTGCGGATTTTCCATCTTCCAGGCCCTCCTTAGAGCAACATCCCTGTCATGATAATTTTACAGTACTGCAATGATAAGACGGGGAGGCTCATCAGGAGCAGACCTTGGGGCCAAGGAGCGGTGGGCACGCTCCACCGCAAATGTGGCTGAGAAACTATCCCTGCCTAAGAGATCTGCAAGAACCCGCTCCACAAACATTTCCATGGGGTCGATATTGGTGGACTCCGCAATCCCTGCAATTCGCAAATTATTGTGGCGCGATCGCACTTTTAGATCCTCTGCCTTTGCCACTGCGGTTTTCAGAAGTCGCTCTACACGCTCTAGGCATTTGTTCATTGCTGCTTGCGTGTCCTCGGTATCTGAAATACGTTTCTCTGCCACATCTATTGGGGCCTCATGGTGCTGAGGCGGGCATACATGCCATCCATCCACATACCCAGCTCATCAAATTGCGCATCTATGGCCTTAAACTCAGCACACAGTTCAACCATAATGGTAGCGGTTCCCACTGCCATAGCACCACCAGCTACCGGATGATCTGCATGCTCAGGGAGGTCCTCCCACGGCATGTTGTCCCCACCATCCCTCCTAGGAGTCTTGGAGGCCTCGAAGGTAAGCTGTCTCTGCTTGGGGTCACTCCGACCTATGCTGCTCGATCAGCGGTAAAGGCAAGGTACGGAGCCAGCTATCTAGTCCAGGTAGTGTTGTATAGCGCAGAGTACAGGGCAGGAGGAAGGGCACAGGAATTATTTTATGCCTCAGATCGAAGCCCAGGACACACGCACATCCACCACCTTGCCGCACAGAACACCCCCGGCAGATGTGTTTGTTTTAATCGGCGGCACAGGGTTTTTTGTTTTTTTTTGCATATTTTATATAGCGCGAACTTGACCCGAAGGTATTGGAGCGCTTTACATGAGCACCGTATTTACAGTACACATTCAGGCACGGGGAGATTAAGTGATTTGCCCAGAATCACAGGATGTGGACGGGACCTTGAGGATCGAACCCTGGTTTCCAGCTCATACCGGAACAACATTTCTCTGACAGACTCCATCTAGCCGGTGCTAATGTGAGATAGGCCACAGTTCCCCCAGTCCACCGACCCGATCCGAGGCGCTCAGTCAATTTTTGTGAGGGAAGGAGGGCCCCCGCATCCCTGTGCAAAGCTCCCCAAATCATCAGCAGTGTAGTCCAAAGGGTGCAGGTCCTCCTCGGCCACGTTGTTGTAGGCCGCAGCTCCCCTGGCAAAATTAGTGCCTGTGGCCGGTCCAGCCAACTGCGGCCCCGCCCTCCGGCTCGTCCGTGACCCCTAACGTCGCAGGGCCTCTAAGAGCCGTGACAGGACGCGGCAGCGAGAAAGCTGTTGCGGGTGCCTTGCGACCTTCTCACCATGCCCGCAGCTCTCCCTGCATGCCCGTCAGCCTCCGCTCATTGATGCTGATGTTTTGGACTGCACACTCCCCACGAGCGCGCCGGGATGAAGTTTTATCGGCGCGGCTGCCTGGGAGTTTCATGGTCAAGCCACCACATTGGTGCTCGACCAGGTCACACACCCCTGAATTGGGTGGATTTAATTGGAGTGGGGTGGTTGGATTTGAAAGGGGAGGGTGGGTTGTACTGGAGTGGGGTGAATTGGATTCGAGTGGGTGGATTGGGGAGTGGGGTGGAGTGGGGCAGAATTGGTGGAGTGGGTTGATTGGATTGAGGTAGAGTGGGGTGGATTGGGCTGGGGTAGAGTGGGGTGGGGATGGGTGGATTGGATTAGGGTGGGGTGGATTGGAGTGTAATGGATTGAAGTGGGGTGGATTGAATTGGAGCTGGGTGGACTGATTTGAAGTGGGGTGTCTTTGATTGGGGTGAATTTGAGTGAGGTGAATTGGACTAAGGTGGGTGGATTGGACTGTGGTGGTATGGTGTGGGGTGGAACCAGGTGGATTAGGCTGCATTGGAATGAGGTATACTGAGGTGGATTGGAGTGGGGTAGAGAGGGGTGGATTGGAGTAGGGTAGAGAGGGGTGGATTGAAGTGAGGTGGGGTGGGGTGGATTGTATTGAAGTGGGGTGCATTGCATTTGAGTTGGGTGGATTGGACTGGGTGGAGTGAATCCAAGAGGAGTAAAATGAATTGGATTGGGATGGTGTGAATTTGATCGGGATTGGGTGTGAGGTGGATTGGATTTTAGCGGGGTAGATTGGAGTGGGGTACATTGGTGTGGAGTGGATTGGAGTGGGTTAGGGTGGATTGAATTAGAGTGGTGTAGTGTGGATTAGATGGGGTGGTTTAGAATGGGTTGAGGTGTATTAGATTGGAGTGGGGACTGGAGTGGGATGGATTGGATTTGAGTGGGTGGATTGGATTGGAGTGGAGTGTATTGTGGTGATTTGGATAGGATTGGAATGAGGTTGGATTGGACTGGAGTGGGTTGGTTTGCAGTGGGGTGGATTGGATTGGAGTGGGTTGGACTGGATTTCAGAGGATTGAATTGGAGTGGGGTGGATTGGATTTGAGTGGGGTGGACTGATTGGAGTCAGGTGGATTGTGGTGGATTAGAGTGGGCTGGATTGGGGTGAATTGGATTTGAATGGGATGGGTTGGTTTGTGGTGGATTGGAGTGGGGTGGATTTGATGGGGTGCTCTGGATTGGCTTGGAGTAGGGTTGATTGGATCGGAGTGGGGTGGAGTGTGTCAAACTGAACTTGATTAGAGTGGGGTAGATTGCTCTGGAGTGGGCCGGATTGGGGTGATTTGGGGTGGGGTGGATTGGGGTGGGTGCATTGGATTGGAGCGTTTTGGTGTGGATTGCATGGGGTGGATTGGACTGGTTGGGGTACATTTTGGGAAGTGGAGTAGATAGGATTGTAGTGAGGCAGACTGGAGTGGGGTGGATTGGAGTGGAGTGGAGTGGAGTGGGTGGTTTGGATTGGATTGAAGTGGGATGGATTGGGATGGATTGGAGTGGGGTGGGTTGGATTGGGATGAATTGGATTGAAGAGATTGAATTGGATTGGGTGAACTGGATTGGGGTGGGATGAATCAGATTGGATTGAACTGGAGTGGGTGGATTCTGGTGAATTGGACTCAAATTGAGTGGAGTGGATTGCACTGGAGTGATTGGAAATGAAGTGGAGATGGCAGGATTTGATTAGATTAGAGTGGGTTGAACTGGATTGGAGTGGATCATATTGGAGTGAGGTGGATTGGAGTGGGGTTGGATGGATTGATTGGAGTGGGGTGGATTGTGGTGGAATGGAGTGGTTTGGGTTTGTTTGAGGTGAATTTGGATTGGAGTAGGGTGGCGTGGATTGGATTTGAATTGGAGTGGGTTGGATTGTGGTGAATTGGACTGGATTGGAGTGGGGTGGATTGAACTGAAGTGGGTTGGATTTGAGTGGAGAGGATTGGATAGGATTGAATTGAAGTGATGTGGATTGGAGTATGGTGGATTGGATTGGTTTGGGGTGGGTTGATTGGAATAGGGTGGATCATGGTTGATTGGAGTGGTGGTAGATTTTACTGGAGTGGGGTGAATTGGGTTGGAGTGTGGTGGTTTAGATTGGAGTGGTGTGGGTGAATTTTGAATATAGTGGGGTGAATTGGATTGCGGTGTGTTGGATTGGAGTTGGGTGGATTAGATATGGGTGGATTGGATTGGGGTAGAATTTATTGGAGTGGGTGGATCTGGGTGGATTGGACTGGAGTGTGGAGGGGAGGGGTGGATTGGAGTGGGATGGACATGATTAGAATGGGGTAGAGTAAGTTGATGTGGGATTGGATTGGTATAGGGTGGGGTGGATTGAATTGAAGTGGGGTGGATGGATTGGACTGGGTGCACTGGGTTGAATTGGATGAGATGGGGTGAATTTTGGTGAATTGGATTGGAATGGAGTGGACTTGATTGGATTGAGTTAGAGTGGGGTGGGTTGGATTAGATTGGAGTCGATTGTATTGGAGTGGGGTGGATTGATTGGAGTGGGGTGGATTTATTTGACGTGTGGAGAATTGGGTTGGAAAGGGGTGGATTGGATTGGGTGGGAGTGGAGTGGAGTGGATTTAGATTGGAATGGAGTGAGGGTGAATTGGAGTGGGGTGTATTGAACTGGAGTGGGGTGGATTGGAGTGAGTGGATTTAAATGAATTAGGGTGAATTGGTGAGGAGTGGATTGGATTGCTGTGGATTGCTGTGGGTTAGATTGGATTGGGGAGGGATGGAGTTTTGGTTGGTTGGATTGGAGTGTGGTTGACTGGATTAGAATGGGGTGGATTGGATTGGAGAAGATTGGAGTAGGATAGAGTTGTGTGAGAGGGATTAGAGTAGAGTGGATTTGATTGGACTTGGTGGATTGGGGAGTGGGGTGGAATCATTGGAGTGAGTTGGATTGGAATGAGGTAGAGTGGAGTGGATTGAGTGGGATAGTGCAGGGTAGAGTGGATTGGGTGGGGTGGATTGAAGTGGGATGCATTTGAATGAGGCTGGTTGATTTGGAGTTGGATGGATTGGGTTTTGGTGGGTTAAATTGGAGCGGGTGGGTGAATTGGGGTCAATTGGATTGGAGTGGTTGTACATTGGAGTGAATTTGAGTGGGGTAGGGTGGGTGAGTGGATTGGATTGGGGTGGTATGGTGTGGATTGGATGTGGTGGATTAAATTGGAGTAGGTGGGCTAAAGTGGAGTGGGGTGGTTGGATTGGATTGGAGTGAGATGGATTGGAGTGTTGTGGGTTGAATGGGGCTGGGGTGGGTTTCATTGAGGTGGATTGGATTGGATTGGATTGGGGTGGATTGGGTCGACTTATTGAAGTCAGGTGGATTGGATTGTGTTGGGGTAGATTGTGGTTTAGAGTGAAGTGGGTTTGATTAAATCGGAGTGGGGTGATTTGGAGTGGGTGGATTTAATTAAAGTAGGTTGGATTGGCAAGAAGTGGGTTGCATTGCGGTGGATTGCTGTGGGTTGGATTAGATTGGGGAGGGATGGATGGTGGTTAGTTGGATTGGAGTGCGGTTGACTGGATTAGAATAGGGTGGATTGGAGTGGATAAGATCGGTGTAGGATAGATTTGTGTGAGGTGGATTAGAGTGTGGTGGATTGGGGAGTGGGGTGGAAACGGTGGAGTGAGTTGTATTGGAATGAGGGAGAGTGGGAAAGATTGAGTGGGGTAGTGCAGGGTAGAGTGGGGTGGGATGGATTGGGTAGAGTGGATTGGGTGGGGTGGATTGGAGTGGGATGGATTTGAATGAGGTTGATTGATTTGGAGTTGGGTGGTTTGGATTTTGGTGGGTTAAATTGGAGCAGGGTGGGTGAATTGGGGTTGATTGGAGTGGTTGTACATTGGGGTGGGCTGGGGTGAATTTGAGTGGGGTAGGGTGGGTGAGTTGATTGTATTGGAGTGGTGCGGTGTGGATTGGGTGTAGTGGATTGGATTGGAGTAGGTGGACTGAAGTGGAGTGGGGTGGATTGGACTGGATTGGAGTGAGATGGATTGGAGTGGAGTGGGTTGAATTGGGCAGGGGTGGGTTGCATTGGGGTGGATTGGATTGGAGTGGGGTGGATTGGGTTGGCTGATTAAAGTTGGGTGGGTTGGATTGTATTGGGGTAGATTGTGGTTTAGAGTGAAGTGGGTTGGATTAGATTGGAGAGGGGTGGGGAGAACTGGATTGTGGTGGATTGGAATGGAGTGGGTAGGATTGGAGTGGGGTAGATTGGGTTGGAGTAGATTGGATTGAATTCAGGTGGACTGAGTGGGGTGGATTGGAGTGGGGTGGGTGGGTTGGAATGGAGTGGGGTTTGTAGAGTACATCCTGGACTCTACCCACATATTGTGAAGGAACCTAGAGGCAGGGTGTGGCCAGCAGGGATAAATAAATGGGCAGGGACCACTTGCAGGGGCGTGTCTGGTGATTCTATTGTATGCCGGGCAAGGCCAAATCAGTACTGAGGCCCTGAACATTCACACTGGTGGGCCTCCTACCATTCTTTCACAGTCTGTGTGCCACCTGTCACCTGCCTGCCTCCACGCTGAGTGCCAACACCTTTCGCTTGCCTCCTCGGCTACCTCATTGACCAGCCCTGCTGCTTCCCAGGGCAGTGGCTCACTTGCAGCTGATAGTACCCTGCTCCCCACTGGCGGCCACTGCCTTCTGCCTGCAGTTTCCAGCTCTAGGGCTTCCCGCAGCAGGACTACCATAATGTCAGCTGATTACAGTGCCTCCAGGCACCAACTGCAGGTGTATCAGTGCACAAAATGCCTTCTCCTTAGTCTCTTGTTCCTGGGCCCCGACGCCACCTGCTGGCCACGGCTGCTCACCTCACCTATATCAGGTCGCAGAGGAGTGCATCGCTGCCCACCCCGGACTCACATTAGTTTATCTGGCACTATCTTCTGCCACGCAGCCCTCCTGAGCGCCGTAGCCATGAACACCAGTTTACAGCGACTGCAGACACTGTGGCCCACATGAGGGTGCTACCCCTACGCCTCCTGCTAATGCCTACGTGCCATAGTTGATGACCAGCAGGTAGGAGCAGCTGGGCCCCCAGCATTGCCAAGCCACAGCCCCCCACACATTGCTGCCCATGCTGCAGCCCTTCAGTGCCCTGGCGGACCCAGCCACTGATGGCACACATGGGCGGGAAGGCTTCATAATTACTTTCTTGCCACATGCAACATGCAAAATGGATGGCACATGAAGAGGTCAATCCTCCTGCCCTTCAGAGGCGAGGAAATCTACATACTCTTTGGGATCCTGCCTGCTACTGTGGCTGATAACAATGATGCAGCTTTGTTAGCCCTCAATGCATACTGCGGCATGGACCAACACCAACTCAACACGTGCCCGGCTAGAGGCAAAACCTGCTCCAAGTGCCGGAAAACGATTCTCTTTGCCCTCATCTGTCAGAGCTCCGAGCAATGCCAAAGACCACAATCCCAGTGCAGGAAGCCAAGAACATTGAAACACCTCATGCTGGATGATGACACATCCCATGCCAGTAGTGGTGGGTCCCGCTCCATCCTGGGTGACTCAGACAGTAAAAATAATGACCTCTTCAAGAGGTCATCATGTTTCGCAGGCTGTGGGCACAGAAAGCTGTTTCACATGTGTTCCATCATGGGTACATGGCAGTGGCCACCCTGATTGACACTGGGGATCAATCAATATCATGGACTGCAAGCAATATGAGAATTGCAACCGCGGCCCCCCTGTGGACCTCCAAGGCCAAAATATGTGCATACAGATGCAAACACCCATGATGCTTAGCCATTGCTGTTGAGCTGGCCATCAAGAAAGGCAGCCAGAAGCTATTGACCCGCTTCCAGATTACCAAAGGAGGGACCGGTACCCTCCTGAGCTGTCACACAACAGAGGATTTGGGTCTTTTCTTCTTCGCCCGGCACGTCCACGCTGACCAAGTCAGCCTCATCATGAGGAGTTCCCCAGTCACATCATCTGGCCCATTGTGCTATGCTACTGATACATTCCATTCCACCGCCGACTGCAAGTGGAAGCCGAACTGAAGAAACTGAAGCAGGAGGACATCATAGAGAAGGTGATGGGGCCTACACCCTGGATGTTCCTGCTGGTTGTTGCCCCCGAGCCGAGACAACTGGGGCGAGTACAGCTCTGTGTTGGCATGCGCCTCCCCAATGTGTCAATTTGCCATGAAAGACATCTGGCGCTGACGGTGGATGACATCCTCTCCAATCACAATGGGTGCAATGGTTTTCCAAACTTGACCTCAAAGCAGGGAATCACCAGCTCCAACTAGACCCAACGAGTCAGATACATCAACTTATTCTTCATTCACCTCGGCCTCAGTAGAGACATATGCCTCAACTTTGGCATCTCGTCTGCCTTAGAGGTGTTTCAGAAAACCATCAGGAAGGTGCTGTTCGACTTTGCTAGCATGCTGAACATTAGCAATGACATCCTCATATATTCCAGCACAGTCAAGGAGCATCAAAAGCACCTCTGCACCAACCTAGGCTGCCTGGCAGAACATGACCTGATTCTACATAAAAAGAAGTGCACCTTATTTGAACAGTCGATCAAGTTCTTCGGCTACATCTTCTCCAAGAAAGGAATGCAAATTGACCCAAAGAAGGTGGAACTCATCTGCACGGCACCAACTACCAGAGAAGCAGGGGGAGTACAGAGTTTTCTAAGACTGGCCACATATTGTGTCCAGTTCATCCCCAACCTGGCATCCCTGTCAGAACCCCTAGGGGGCCTTATGAAAGCAGAAGTCAAATGGGAGTGGACGGTCCAGGCAGAGGGTGCTTTCAGGACCATAGAAGGAGCCCATATGAGCAATGTCATGATTGCCTACTATGATCCTGAGCGGTGCACGGACCTGCTCATTGATTCTAGCCCTGTGGGACTGGGGGTCGCCCTCATGTAGCAATTAAGCCAGAAGTGATGGATCCCAGTTGTGTACACCAGCTTCAGAATCCAAGTACTCACAGATTGAGAGGGAGGTTCTGGCAACCAGGTGTAGTTGCCGTCATTTTCATCTCTACCTGTGTGGTCATCACTTCTGGGTCATCACGGAGCAAAGGCCGCTGGCTCCCCTCTTCACTGGGACATCATGAAACCCGCCACCCAGGATCCAGTGCTGGGCTGTCCATCTGCAGATGTACAACTTTACAGTGACATACAGGCCCAGGGCCCACAGCCCTCAGCCCTGCAGACTTTCCCTCAAGGCACCCGCAATGTGGTGAAATGGACGAAAAGGACGAGGACAATTGGGTGGACGATTTCATCAATATGGTCATGCAAAGGGCCTGCCCCAGAGTAATAACATCTGATGACATCCGGACGACAGCCAGCATGGATTACTGCCTCCAGAAGGTGTGTGAGCGCCCTTTAGAAAGGAACATGGAACCATTTTCTAGTTGGAGCCAGAGGATGGAATGCAGAAGACAACGCAGTACTCACTCAACTGTCCACCACACGCTTACCTACACTATTGATGCACTACTGCTGGGAGGCTCATGCATCATGGTCACAAAGACACTATGGTCCTGAGTGATAGACTTGGTGCACCAAAGACACCAGGTCATGGCCAAGAACAAAGCCAGGCTAAGGAGAAAAGTTTGGTTACTGGGGATGGATGAGGTGGTCTGCTAATGTGTACAATGGTAAATCACCTGAAGAGGATCAGCACCAGCCCACGTGGCTACAGAGGACTCACCTCAGTATGAACTTTGGGAACCTCCCCGAAGGAAGATTCACCATTGTCATTATAGACAGCCATTCCAGTTACCTGAAGATGGAGGTAACTCTATCCACAGCATTCAAGGTGGTGCTTTCAGTGCTTGCGAGAACCTTTGCACTGTTCAAGCTGCCTCATGATTAGTACTGAAAACAGACTGCCCTTTCAGGGCCTGGACTTTGAGAATTATCTCTAGAGTCTTGGAGCCCACCACAGTACGGTCATTCCAACATGTCCTCAGACCAATGGGGAAGAGGGGCGTTTTATGAGGACCCTGAAAAAGACCCTAAGGATAGGAGGAGATCAAGGAGAGGACCAGAAATCCCTTATAACTTACCGGCAAACCCCTGACAGCACAACTGGGTGTGAGCCTGTGGATCTTTTGCTGAAGCTGCCTGCCAGGGACACAGTGGTACAAAAAGGGGGTGGTGATGGACGGAGCATCTGAACCAATCAAACACTCACACCCAGTCAACAGATCTGGGTTTAATCCATCACCGTTCGTTAGCCCACTCTGCCACCCCAGTTCAGACATGGCCATATGCAAATCAGTCTGACCCTGTGCCTCTTGGGATCAGAACCCCGCCAGCTGCCACTGGAGGCCAACCATTTTACATGAAGGCGAGCTGCTAGAGAACTGCCCGAACACCAATGAGTACCAGCCGAGACCGAGGCTCATGTAGGCCAGCCCTCAGGGTGGGGGAGATGGTGTTCATTAAAGACCGGCTGCCTGGACACAAATTCCAGACGCAATTTGAACTAGATCCATAGCTAGCCATCAGGATGCAAGGGACCATGGCCTCGGCCTAGGGGCAACCATAACCTAGAACATGCCATATTTTGTGAATATTGTGACAATAACAGAGATCTATACGGTGCATTTTTATGTGGAGTAAAAAACTATATTTTTTAGAAATGTCGGTATGTTGGATTACGGGTAATGTAGTTTGGTACGAACACCTATGAGCACCGCCCCATGGCTGAACAGCATTTAGAGGCGTAATTAAGAGGAGTGGATCAATCAAGGAGGGATTTAAATAAGGGCGGTTTCCTAGGACCGTTACAAATATGTAGTTGGTGATTGAAGCGGCGCGAATACCCGAGACAGGTATGCAGCTATATTAGAGCATAGCGATGTTAAGACGGGGGTACGAATGAATCATCGAGGAGAGTATGTTTGTTTTACTCAGGGATTAAGTTGGAGGGCTAGAATTATGGGTGAACAGACGGGAGAATGACCGCGATTAGTACAAGGCAGAATGTAAACGGTTTTGCAACTGCACGCTGCGCGAGTTAAAGTGGGATGAATCTAAGGTGTAATATATGCTGTCAGTTAAGTATTCACGTTTGCACGCTAGAAGACAGCTTAAAAGGTTAGCGCAGAAGCAGGGCACTCAAAGGTGATAATATATACTTCCGTAAAATGAACCGGTGAACATGGGTATCGTAGACTAACAGTAGCACTTCAGCATGGAACACTTAGAGCAACAGCTACGCAATTATCAACACATGTAACAGAGACAGTGAGGGGACACTGGAGAGGAATTTTGGGTTAAAAGGGTTTTGTTTACGCTATAGACGGTGATGAATCAGAAGGTTAACCAACTGCTATGTATATGGTATTGATTCAAAATGCAGGTATAGCAAGCGCAGTCACAGAATTAGTTATGAAGGATGCAATAATGTTGATGTATGTTTATGATTATGCAACACGTTTAGCATAGTAAAAATGTTAATGGACATATGTTTGTATTAATTCCAGCGTACCCTGATGAAGAGCACTTGATGCTCGAAATGCATTGGTTTAATAAAACGCTGTTTTGGAAGAACCCCCTGCATCTGTCGTGTTTTTGCAAGAGGTCCGGATGGGCACAGCATTTGCACTAGAAGCTTGAAAATTGCACAATTATCCCGCGTGTGGAGTGTTATACAGCATGAAAACTTGTGGAGAAATTAATTTATCAGAGATGATGATGAAAAAAATGGCTAAAAATGTTAAGGTGAAAAATGAAGGTTGCCAGAGTGGCGATAGCAACAGTGCGGCGGGTTAGGGCAAAGATTTGCCCTTTTGTATGCTTCAATAAGGCACATGGCACAACACTGCCAGGCATGGCCAACACTAATCAGGGGCTACGCTCTGAGGAAGACTGGTGCCTTGAGGTGTGTGACCCAACCCCAAGAGTAGAGAGTTGGATGAGGAATCTGCAGGACATTTATCCGGGCCACACTAGGAGTCATCCCATCTAGATGGAGGACAGCGTGGTCTCGGTAGGCACCAAGAAGGCCCAGAGCAGGTCCACACCACCGTACTGCTTAGGGCCAGACCCTGTATTCTCAAAGACTATGGGCCTGATCTAGAGTTTGTCAGACAGGTTGCTCCATCACAAATGTTGTGGTAAATAAATAAATAATACCCTATTTTTGACTAGGCATATATCATAACAGATAGCTCAATAAATAAGAGTCAAGATTCGAGGTAGTAGGAGTTTCTGCAGGTTTATTACAGCATAAGGACAGGATCAGGACAACCTGCATAGGAACAGAATGGCAGGGCTAGAGTGGCCCGGCAGCTGCCGGGGCTGGGTCTGGGATGAGCGCGCTAACTTTTAATAACAATACACGGGCATATATACATAGCGCGAACACATAGCATTACATTGCAGTAGGCGTAGCAGTGGGTGGAGCAGAAGGTGTGACGCGTAGCAGTCGCGAAAGATAACAGTAAAAGTAGGTGTAACTGGGCGTATACATAGACATGTGGTGCAGACGTAACAGAATATGTCATGAATGGGGCGGAAACATTGGAGGGGGCTACCTAAGGAGCCGGGACCTCTAACCTGGTGGTGCGCGTAAACTGGCAATGACGTATTACGAGGAGAAGCTGGGGGCTATGAACTCTGTGCTAGGAGCAGAGACTAAAGTCTGGAGGGTCGGAGCGACATGTACCTAAACCCTATCTAGTATCTGATGTTTAGGGAACATGTTGATATAAACTAGAAGTCATGAGGGGAAAAGCTAACTTGACTCTAAGACTGGACCATGCATTATTCTACATGTAGTGCGTGATGAAGAATATTAAACGACCAGTAAATACAGTATTTCTCTTAACATGGAGACGAGAAGGCTAGACAATGACGGAAACTATTGATGCAGTTCAGTAGCTTAGGAATGCAGAGAAGGAGGACTGAACTGATAACTGGAACTATAACATACTCTTGGCAGACTCAGAGGCAGAGCCAGGCTGCACCGGGCACTGTGAGGCAGGAAGCAAGTGAAAGGTCGAGGATACAGGTGGGGGCTGTATCGCTCCTCAACGAGGCTTCAGGAGACAGGAGCTGAATCTAGTGTCCAGGCCCTTTTGAGGCCTGGAGACGGGGACTTTATAATGAAATAACGTGCACACTGGGGAACGTGGCAACATTACTTTACATAGGCCTGATATTCGTAGTATTCACGAGAACTGGAAACTGGCATACTAGAGGTGGACACAACTATAATTGCGTCATTAATCGGACATGGGGAGTGCATATGCATATTGGTCATGCACACATAACATATGATGGATGACACGTAGAGACACAGAACATGGCAAAATTTACTTTTCCACATTCCCTCCTTGTCACTACGTTTCCATCAGGAAACATCAATATTCATGATACCATCTATCATTTCATATAGTACCATTTGCTCGTCTCGAATTATCTTGGAACGGGATTTAGAACGGGGCTTGGGACTAGGAATACAAGAGGTAGCACAAATGCCGCAAATCGCAGGGCCACATTGTATACAGAGGCAGCAGCTGAATATGATCGCTACTGCAATACTTAGAAAGGACAGGACTTTCCATCCCCAGGCGGAAATTATATTCCAGAACCAACCGGACCATGTCCAGGTGCCTGGATCTTGGTGTAACAGATGGGCAATTTTATGAAGTCTGGTTATAGCTGAATAAACAGACGGCGCGTTATTAGGAATGAAAATGCAGCAACTGGATCCGATGAGTCTACAGGCCCCGCCCCTATCGGCCAGTATGACGTCAAGGACGAGACGATTCTGTAAAACGACAATTCTCATAAAGGATTGCTCTTCGGTTAAGTTACCTAGAGCGGAGGCAGTCTCATCTACTACTGCTTCAAGGGTTCTTGTTAACCTACGGATTAGCTTACTGTTTACAACTGTGCCTAAATAAGGGAACACACCTTTATCTATATCAATGAATTGCTCTGCGGCAGTTTCAGTATAATCGACAATCGGGAGGTTTCTCTTGTGTCTAGTATGTACTAGATGTGTGTTTCTATGATAGTCAGGTGAGGCTAGAAAAACTGGTGGCAGTAGGAAGGCAATGTAACAGGTTCCTTCCCAATCGAGGGGCAGACGAACATATGCGGTCTGACCACAAACAAAATAAGAATGACGTGAAGCTTTAAAATTAGATTTCCCACTGTCACTATACTGGATAATAGTAGTACAATCACTATGTCCTACGTGTACAGAACCATGATTACGGACACATAATTCGCCTTTGACGGGTAATACTGAAATAGCAGGTGAGTCTGGAGTAGTATCAGACTGGACATTCAGGACCATAAAATTCGACGAATAATTACCTAAATTATACACTTCATTTTCTAGATCTAAACCTGTTCTGTGGGGGAAACCTTGCTTGTCTGGGAAACATGTACTGTTAAGAAAAGACATATCTGTTGAGGAGGACGTTAACGTGGACCATGCTCCACACGAACCATTATGTGAGAATGGATAAGGAAAAAGTGGCAGAACTCCCTTCGGTGTCTGGAAAGGGGGGAGTCGACCACACACCCAACAATTAGTGGCATTGCTGGTCTGGTGTGAATAATGTAACATGCGGATAAATGAGTTATTACGCATAGCGAGGCGGTATGAATATTCGTGAGGAGGCAGATCACTAAACGTGTGCTCTACTGTAACATTAGCAGACTTATTTACATGAGGAATTGGAAAATACAGGAAAAATGCATAGCTGATGCAAGAAATCATAATGCTGATGAATAATATGAAGCTTAGAAAAATGATACATTGAATTGAGTTTTGACTAACTCTCTCACTATGGGGGTCTATTTTATACATGTCAGAAACAGCCTAACCGTTTCACCTAGGGGAGGACTTATACAATCAAACTGACTGACTTATTTTACTAGACCGGAGCTTTAACTTATACTCCTGCTGCGGAGTTTTCTCTAACAGGGAAGGGGTTGTGTCAATGTCTTTTGCGGGACAGTCCTTGAAAACAATATTCTGGCAGTCCTTAAAATCCTGGGAAATGTTCTTTAAGGCGGGTTTCAGTCCTTTAAAAAGTTTAACGTGAGAAAGGTGTATCCATCCTTTTCGGCCTTCCAACTTCACGGCTGTACGGGTGGTGAGGAGGACCTGACGGGGCTCCTTCCAACGAGGTTCCAACGGACTTGATCTGTCAAAGTTTCGGATCATCACCAGCGAACCTGGAACGATTTGATGCGGTGCCACCTCGGTATTGTCTGGAAATGCGGCAGCAACCTGTGAACGACATGAGTTGAGGGCAGACATCAAGGAAGCTAGGTAATCTGTCAGCATATTACATGAAACATCAGTAATACTTCGGGGTCTAGGAGTACCCCACATGTTAGGGGGGCGGCCGAAAACGACCTCATACGGGGACAGACCTGATCTGGAATGTGCGACCATGCGCATATAAAATAAAGCGACTGGCAGAGCTACTAGCCAGTCCACACCCTTATCTTTACATACTTTGGCGATTCGGATTTTCAGAGTTTGATTATGTCTCTCGACTAGACCGGCTGCTTCAGGATGGCGTACACAATGGAACTTCCACTGGTACCCTAACAAAAGGGAAACGTGCTTCATGAGTTCAGATGAGAATGGCTGACCGTTATCAGAATATACGACTCTAGGGAGTCCATATCGAGGGAAGAATTCACGAACCAACTGCTTGGCAGTGGTCGCGGCTGTGTAATCTGGGACTGGATATGCTTCTGTCCATCTGGACAAAGCGCATACAACTACAAGGACATACTTGAAACCTCGACATCGCTCCATCTGAATATAATCCATCTGGAGGACCTCAAAAGGGTGGTCAGGAGGCTGGAAACCACCTTGTTCCACCGGGACACTTTTACCTGGATTAAACTGACAACATATCATACAGGTACGGACTTTCTGCTTGGCTGCAGCTCGTAAATGCTTGTTGAACCAAATGTTCTGGATACTGTCTAACATAGCTTTTTCTCCTAAATGTGCTGGACTATGTGCGGTATTAATAATGACTTGAACCATAGAGTCGGGGAGAAACCATGTGGCTCTACCCTTTGTTAACCATCCTTGATCTGTCTGGACCCCTCCTTGTTCGGACCATTTCTTGATTTCATCAGAAGTAGCATGTAACTGGATATCTATGACATCTTGAGTAGGGTCCTTAATTGTCATACATGTAGTCGGATCTGGAGTGTGTGTCAGGTTAACTGGAATGTCTGGAGTCTGTGCTGTAAGCTTGGCTGTGCGATCTGCTAGATCATTGCCTTGGGAAATAATGTCAGTAACTTTCGTATGTGCTTTACATTTCATGATAGCAATGGATGTCGGTAAATGTATGGCATCTAACAGAGCTTGAATAAGGAGACCATGCTGAATCTTGGTTCCATGAGAAGTCATGAAACCTCTCTCTTGCCAGAGCACTCCGAAGTCGTGTACAACTCCAAATGCGTAACGTGAATCTGTGTAAACATTAACTTTCAGGTTCTTGGCGTGTATACAGGCTTGTGTCAGAGCAACTAGCTCTGCTGCTTGAGCGGACAGGGTATCAATACGGTGTGTTTTAATAACTTCAGTGTCAGTAGTCACTGCATATGCGGCGACTAGTTCTCCTGTACTAGTTCTCATACATGAACCATCCACATAAAGTGTCAGGTCAGGATCTAGTAACGGAATATCTGTCAGGTCTTGTCTTGGCTTTGTCGTAATGTTAACTACTTCCACGCAGTCATGTGTGTCAGGATTTGAATTAACTGATGGTAACAGTGTAGCAGGATTCAGGACGTTGCAGCGTCTAATTTCTATGTGTGGCTGAAACAGTGTCAATTCATAACCTGTTAAACGTGCAATTGTCAAGTGCTGAGTTTGTGTTCGGTTTAAAAGAACTTCTACGGAGTGTGGAACTTGTACTGTCAGGGAATGTCCTAAAACTATGGAATCACTTTGCCTGATAGCTAGTGCTGTGGCTGCAACTGACTTGAGGCACGCAGGCAACGCCTGGGCGACTGGATCTAATGTGCTCGAAAAATAAGCACAGGGCTTGTATTGACCTGCTTGATCTTGTGTGAGAACAGATAATGCTGTACCTTCACGTTCTGTGACGAAAAGTGTAAAAGGCTTACTGTAGTTCGGTGTAGCTAGAACTGGAGCTTGGCATAAAGCTGTCTTTAACTCATTGAAACTAAGTGTATGTTCAGATGTCCAAGGGAGGACAGTCGATACGGCTGCCTCCTGTGTCGTTAACTGTATCAGTGGCTTGGCTAGAAATGCATACTGGGGAATCCATTGTCTGCAATAAGAAGTAAGGCCGATAAAGGCACGCACCTCCTTCTGGGTTCTGGGCTGGGGAAGACTCGCTATTAAGTGGATACGGTCGGGTGTCAACTGCCTACCCCTCTTGGACAGCAAGTGTCCTAAGTAGACCACTTGCTGGACACAGAATTGAAGCTTCGAAGGGGACACCTTGTGCCCCATCTCGGCAAGGAAATACAGAACTGTCAGTGATGCCCGCTCGCAGTCACGTTCAGAACGGGCTGTGATCAGTAGATCATCGACATACTGGAGCAGGGCAGTGTCAGTTGGCATGTGAATATTGTCTAGTTGTCTCTTGAGTGCTTGACTGTAAATACTAGGGCTTTCTGTGAAACCTTGAGGAGCGCGTGTGAACATATAGCTCCTTCCATTTAAACAAAATCCAAAAAGAAACTGGCTGTCTGGATGAATGGGAACACTAAAAAATGCGTTCTTGAGGTCTATTACTGTGAAGAACGTGGCTTCGGAATCAATGGCTGTCAATAGGGAAGAGATGTCTGGGACAACTGGGTACTGAGGAATAATACATTTGTTAAGTTCTCGTAAGTCAATCACTAATCGATATACTGGGGGTGCATTTGGATCAGTGCGTTTCATGACTGGAATGATCGGAGAATTACATACATTGGAGTCAGTTTCTACAACTACTCCTTGAGCGATGAGCTCGTCAATAATTCTGGACAAGGCTGCTACAGCCTCAGGTGGCAATCTATACTGTCTGATTCGTGGTAACACTACACCTGGTTTGAGAGTCACACGATGGGGTGTGATTTGCATGTAACCTACATCAGTTGGACCTTGCGCCCATAAATGCTGCGGAACATTAGACAGTCTGGAATCAAAATCTCGTAATACATAGTGACCCTTAAAGTCACGTAGGAACAGACGTATTCCCTCTGGGGAACAACAAATAACGGCACCTAACTCTTTCAGTGTTTTAATGCCTAATAGATTTTCTGGACATGACTTAGTAAGTAACAGATCAGTAGTGCGGGACAATGGACCTACTTCTAAAGTAACTGGCTTAGATATCTCGTTAACGATAGGTTTTCCTGAAAATCCAAGGGAAACATTTCTTGAGCCTGAGAGCGGAGCCCCTGGAACTTCGGCATGACTAATTGTGGTCCTACTTGCCCCTGTATCAATCAGAAACTTTCTGTCTTTCCCTAATACTTGACTGTGAACATAGGGACCTTCTTGATCTACAGGTATCTCGATGAGAGGCAAGCCTACCTCCCTCTCTAGGCTGTTTCATGAATATGGCTGGTACTCTGGATACTCAGACTGTGCATACTGGTACATCTGCGATGTGACATGCTGTGTTGCAGCAATAGGCTGCGGTACTGTAACTATCTGTTGTGCATTCTGTGGCTGAGGAATCTGTGAAACTTGTTCTTGTCTAGGCGGACGTGGTCTTTCTTTAGTCTTACCAGTAGCTATGTTGTGTTTCAGGACTGCACACTCATTTATAAAATGACCTGGCTGTTTACAATAATTGCAGTTCCCTTTAACGGGAGCTGCAGGATGACTGGCTTGATTCGGACCCCTCTTCTGACTGTCTTGAGGAACAGATTGTGCAACTAGCACTTTCATTTTCGTATCTTTCATACGTTTTCTCTCGTGTTCTTGCTCTTCCCTGATTCTATTCTGGTGGTACTGGAGCATCTGGAGCATCTGGGACGGAGTATTAGCTTGCCAGGTGCTTTCGACTTTCAAAACTCGATTTTTAATTTGTGGACTTGAATTCTCGACTAATTTAGTAACGAAAAGGTGAGGGTATGACTCACTACTTGTCTTGAGGCCACTGTTAATACTGAAACATTTTTCAAATCTGGAATAAAAATCACTAATATCTTCATCTTGTTTCTGTTTACAGGCTGAGATTGCATCCCAGTCTTCTTTTCTCGTTGTTAATAATCTGGGTAAAACTTGAATTAATAATTCTGGTAATTCTTTACATTTATCTCCAAGACCGGTACCTGGTACTCGTGCCTTGTCTTCAGCTTCTAGAGCTGTCCAATCGATCTTTTTCTCTCCCACCTCCCATTCTTTTTCCTTTAGCTTTTCATACACCCCTGCGGGTAGCAGAACTTTTAACATTTTAATGATATCTGGGTATGTGTATTCTCCCATACGGAGCATGTCTTTTAATTCTCGATGGAACCCTGCTGGATCTTTGTCATGACAGGGAATTAATTTCTTCATTTCAAGGAGTTCCATCTTTGTAATCGGAGTGTATACAAACACTCGTTGCATTTCGCCACCCGTTCCTTTAACTGGGTGGACTTCTCGTAACGGATTCTGTCTGTCTATGTAGAATGGTTTACTTTCTGGGGGTGAGACATGAACAAAATGCGGGTTCAAGAACGTTCTATATTTGTGACGCTGTTCTAGAATGACACTAATTAAATCGGTACCTAGACCTCTCCATTTATACTGGAGTAACTCGTTCAGGATATCATGTAACGGACCTGGATCAGAGTGCTGACCCTCATACAGAGTAATGAGGTGCTGAATCATATACATACCCACCAGTCGCTGCTCGGCTGGGGGCAATTTCAGAAACATTTGTGCCACTATTTCGTCTGGAAAAGTGGTAGAATCAGTAATCCATCTGACTGCTGATCGGACTAGTTCTTGTTCATGCATAGTACTTAATTCACTGTAACCGATTCGTGATTTCAGAATGTGATCGGTAGCTTGAAATACTTGTTCTAGGGAACCTTGTTCTGGTACTGAATGATGGAAAATAGACTTGGGTTCTAGACGTAAATGGCGATCTGGAAATCTAGATTTTCCTACATACGCTATTCTAGCAGAATTCTCGTCGTCTTCCTCTTCAGGATCAGAGGTACTTTCTTTCTCGCTTACTTGTGCTGCTTTACGCTGTTCGTGTATCTTTATTATTTCTTTACGGATTTTCTTGTACATACTTTCCATGGCACCGACGGTCTTGTGCTTACCCTCGGCTATATTATCACTCCACCTTGTCAGGATTCTCATTTCGGCAGAATCTTTAGACGGGTAATCTTGTTCTCTTATTAGACAATTAATCAGAAACTTTAATATCATGAGCTGGATCTCGGCTTTCCTTTGAGACATGGCTTCGTGAATACTTTCTGGATCATGCCCTGTACGGATGAAACGATATATTCTGTCTAGATCTTCTTTCATATTCGGTAAGGTGACTAGATACTCGGCCACCTTTCTTACGCGGAACGAATATAAAACCATATTATCCTCGCCTGGGACTGGATCATAGACACATTCGGCAAGGGATTTTCTTATTTCTGCTACAGTCTGATGTCTAGGCGTACGCTGTGACGCTTGTGCATGTAATTCGGCTAACGTTAAACGCTTGTGTGGCGGCGGGGTTTGAGGAGGACCTCCTCCTGCGGCCCCTAAACTAGAATCATCGACGGACATTCTTCGTGGCGGAGCGGGAAGTTGAAATGCTGGCTGGACCGGGGGTACCGTAGCAGGTACTCCGGTGTCTGGAAGAGCGGGAAGTGCCTGATTTACAGGGACTGGCGGAGCGCGAACAGGATTTGCATATTCTGGGACTGTGTCGTCCAAATAGGACGAAATAAAAATATCAGCTGCGGTCTGTTTGTGACGTAGCTTGATCGGAACTAATGGTGGCGGGAAATTACTGGATGCCTCTGGGGTCGCTTTTGGCGAGCCCTCGGCAAGAAGAGGATACATACCCTTAATGAGGGCATGCCTCTGTCTGTCTGACTGTTCGGCTTTGACTTGTTCACCTATCTCGATTAATTCTCTTTCTTGGGCTCGTTCTTGGGATTCTCTACTTAACTCTGACTTTCTGACTTCCTTTTCGGTTCTTCTATGCGCTTCTTTACGCCATAACTCGATGGCATCTTTCTGTGACTGTCTGGCTTTCTTTTTCCATAATGCTTCTTCTACTCGCATGATACATTCGGCATCCCATGTACCCGATACAGGCCATCTATACTTTTCTTCTAACTGTTTGGTATACTCTACCCATAAATCTAGATACAATATGGCACTTATGCCATGTTTCTGATACATAAAATGACCTGGACTGTCCCTCGGCGGAACAGGAACTGCTTCTTCTAATAAACCCTTTCTAGTTTTTAACTGACGTAACTTGGAAAAGAGCGGCATTGTAAACTTGAATCGGAACACAATACAATACACAAAGAACAATAACAATTGGGAAAACAATTCAGGCATACCACGACATTGAAAATACATTAAACAATATCATAACATAACAGTTCGAACAGAATATTACCTGGAATACTGAGAACAGAAATACAAGAATTTTCTCGAGAACGGAACAGACTAGAGTTACTGGATGCACTGCTGTAACAGTACGGAACATACCGGTCCCATAAAGGGACGCATCAAGACCCGTATCCACCTAGGTGAACACTTCGTTTGTGAGTCTGGGTACCACCAACCCACGGACCAGGAGTCAATTTAGATTGATCCTGTCTAGATACTACCCCAGCAATGGTACTCACCGGGCAGCACGGAACGGAAGGCCTCGGACTGGACTGGACTGATGACGACGAACTTCGGACTTCGGACTTCGGACTTCAGTTACGGGTGGGCCTCCGGATACCTCGGACCTTGGACTCTCGGCTTGGGCTCTGGTTGGGACTCGCCGCGTTCCTCCACCGTCTCGTTTGGATGCTGGACCGCCTCCTCCGTCTCCTCCGTGGGCCTGAGGGATACTTGAAGCAGAAATATCTGCACTTGGCCAGTATGGTTCCATCACGACTGCAGAGGGTCAGGGGGTCGGCGTGGCTTCACCGACGCGTGGGGAAAGAGGAGGTCCCTGTTCGGGCGCCATTATGTGGTAAATAAATAAATAATACCCTATTTTTGACTAGGCATATATCATAACAGATAGCTCAATAAATAAGAGTCAAGATTCGAGGTAGTAGGAGTTTCTGCAGGTTTATTACAGCATAAGGACAGGATCAGGACAACCTGCATAGGAACAGAATGGCAGGGCTAGAGTGGCCCGGCAGCTGCAGGGGCTGGGTCTGGGATGAGCGCGCTAACTTTTAATAACAATACACGGGCATATATACATAGCGCGAACACATAGCATTACATTGCAGTAGGCGTAGCAGTGGGTGGAGCAGAAGGTGTGACGCGTAGCAGTCGCGAAAGATAACAGTAAAAGTAGGTGTAACTGGGCGTATACATAGACATGTGGTGCAGACGTAACAGAATATGTCATGAATGGGGCGGAAACATTGGAGGGGGCTACCTAAGGAGCCGGGACCTCTAACCTGGTGGTGCGCGTAAACTGGCAATGACGTATTACGAGGAGAAGCTGGGGGCTATGAACTCTGTGCTAGGAGCAGAGACTAAAGTCTGGAGGGTCGGAGCGACATGTACCTAAACCCTATCTAGTATCTGATGTTTAGGGAACATGTTGATATAAACTAGAAGTCATGAGGGGAAAAGCTAACTTGACTCTAAGACTGGACCATGCATTATTCTACATGTAGTGCGTGATGAAGAATATTAAACGACCAGTAAATACAGTATTTCTCTTAACATGGAGACGAGAAGGCTAGACAATGACGGAAACTATTGATGCAGTTCAGTAGCTTAGGAATGCAGAGAAGGAGGACTGAACTGATAACTGGAACTATAACATACTCTTGGCAGACTCAGAGGCAGAGCCAGGCTGCACCGGGCACTGTGAGGCAGGAAGCAAGTGAAAGGTCGAGGATACAGGTGGGGGCTGTATCGCTCCTCAACGAGGCTTCAGGAGACAGGAGCTGAATCTAGTGTCCAGGCCCTTTTGAGGCCTGGAGACGGGGACTTTATAATGAAATAACGTGCACACTGGGGAACGTGGCAACATTACTTTACATAGGCCTGATATTCGTAGTATTCACGAGAACTGGAAACTGGCATACTAGAGGTGGACACAACTATAATTGCGTCATTAATCGGACATGGGGAATGCATATGCATATTGGTCATGCACACATAACATATGATGGATGACACGTAGAGACACAGAACATGGCAAAATTTACTTTTCCACAATGTGACGGATATCCTGTCTGCCATATTACAAGTGCTATAAGATATAATGGACTTGTACTACGCTGATTGGGATATCCATCATGTTTGAGATGGAAAAACCCGGTCCGCCAAACTCTAAATCAGGCCCTATTTGTGGGGTTACCGAGATCTGAAAGGAGAAACCAAGAGTGAGATAGATATGGCCAGAACTAATGCGGGAGGGATGTAGAGTACCACCTGGGCTCTGCCCACGTAACGTGAAGCACTCACCCTGGAGGGCAGGTGTGGCCGACAGGGATTAAAAAATGGGCGGTGGGCTGCCCGTGATATGTCCAGATGATGAAGGAGTACGTCGGCTGATTCTATAGTATGCCGGGCCAAGGCTAAATCATCGCAAAAGGCCCGACCCTTCACAGGATTTGAGTGGATTGGATTGGAGCGGAGTGGTTTGGAGTGTAGTGGACTAGATTTGGGTAGAATGGAACGTAGTGATTGGATTGGAGTGGGGTGTATTGGGTGTGAGTGGGGTGGATTTGATTGAATGAGGTAGTTTGGATTGGGGTGGACTGGATTGGAAAGGAATGGGGTGAAATGGATTGTGGTAGGGTGGATTGGAGTGGGGTGGATTGGATTGGAGTGGTGTGGTATGGATTGTAATGGGGAGGATTGGATTGGATTGGGATTGATTGGATTGAAGTGAGGTGGATTGAATTGGGATGAATTGAAATATGGTGGATTGGACTGAGTGGGTGTATTGGATTGGAGTGGATTGGTGTAGGATATATTGGATTGCTGTGTGGTGGATTTGTTTGGAGTGGGTGGATTGGATTGAAGTGGGTGGATTGGGGAGATGCTGGATTGGATTAGGGAGTGGGTGGATTGAAGTGGGATGGATTTGATTGGAGTGTGGTGGTTTGGATTGGCAGGGGGTAAATTGGATTGTATTGGGGTGGAATGGATTGCGTGGGGTGGATTAAATTGGAGTAGGTTGGATTGGATTGGGGTTGTTTGATATGGGCTGAGGTGAAATGGGGTGGAGTGGGTTAGGTTGGAGTGAGGTGGAGTAAGTGAAGTGGATTGGATTGGGGTGGATTGGGTGGGGTGGATTGGAGTGGGTGGGTGGGGTAGATTTTATTGGGATGAGTGGATTGGAGTGAGTTGGATTGGATTAGACTGAAGTGGGAGGATTGAATTGGGCTGGATTGGAGTAGTTTGGATTGGAGAGAAGTGGATTGGGAAGTTGGTGGATTGGGGTGCTAGGGAGTACTTTGAGGAAACTGACATCTGCCTTTTTTGGTTTGAGTATGATTAACTCTTGATTGTTTCCTACTGCAAACCCATCTTCAATCAAAGTAAGGATGCTTCATTCTTGCTTTGCCCTTCTCCATAGGGCTTTTTGGACAGAGGCTAACCTATGGAGAGAGTGATGGCAGGTGGCAGCTTAGTATGCATGGTGTTGCCAGGCCCATTTTACATGTACCATTGGTTTTGGCACACCCTTGTGAAAAATTCATCTATTCCACCACAGTTGTTCCCCTGCAATGTGTGTGGTGTTAAGGTATTTGTATGTGAATGTATGGGCTTCATGTGCCGTACAAATTAGCGGTGGGTGGAACTTGCATTCTGCAGGGTTACATGAAAACTCTGTGAGATTCCACAGAGTTCTACAAGCGGTAGGAAATCAGAATGTTGTGCTACTCGTGCTGATGTTTAGTGCCGGGACCTGGTTCTACTCTGCAAAATCGGTGCGAACGGCACCATGCAGTGTGCCAGAGGGTGCTGTTCTTTGCTGCTGCTTGAGTAGATTTTCTACTCAAATGGCAGCTTTCCCACTGCCCGCATTGAGAAAACCTCACTATTGCCATTCTAGCGCCTGAAAATCGTGCTAGGGTACACCAATTCTCACTCACCCATGTCAACTTAATGGAAGAAAGAACTCTGCCATGCAGCAGATGGCAGAGTTTTGCCAGGACTCTGCATTACAAGGTTAATACAGAGTGGACAAAACTCCACAAAGTCTGCCGGCGGAGTGCAATTTATCTCCCATCCTTACTGTAAATGTCTTCATGTTTGTTTATGTGACAGCTTACTTGTAGTTTACCCTGATGAAACCCTGTGGCCTGTAGTGAAGGTTTTGGGGAATACACATTGGCACACTTATGAATCAGCAATTCTGTTCTGGAAATAAAAACTGACCATCACCAATTTTAATACCTAGGCAACCCAGCCCCAGATCTGCCCAGTTATTTCTACACCCCACATAGGCCCTGATTTCAAGGGTGTCAAGATGTAGGTGCGTTTTACTTCAGCCTATACAATCCAACACAATGGGGTTCGAATTAATGGGTGCAATCAATAGCTGAATTTTTAGTGAAGATATGCAGATTTTGGTCCTTAACTTATGAAACTATGCATATACCAGTAAATATTGTATTATTTTCCACCATTGAACTCTGGCAGGCATGACTTGCCAAAATTTGATTTGAAGTGAGCTATTAAATATACCTGGTAATTACCCGGAGCGGTCACTGCCACCCAACTCAGAATGCCCACTTCTTTAAAAACAGGGGTTTGCACAAGCGTCGAAAAACACTGTTCAACTCAGAATTGGGGCCTTAGGTGTCTGGCGTGTGCCATCACCAATCCAGATTTCTGGGATTATTTGTTATCTTCTCCTTACTGTATTGGAGATTGGCTAGCAACTTCGAGACTGTGTCTGGAATATCTAACCTCTGTCTCTAAAACACACATCCCCCTGAAATGTTGTGCTTTGCCCTGCTTTTCAGTGTAGGAATTCCCAGGATGGTCCACACTTCATTGTCCGGTTGGTGTTATGATTTTTAAAGGAACACATCTTTTTTGGGCTCTCAATTCAAATTAAAGTCTTACAGATGTGCCCCCACTCCCTGAGCAAGTTCCTTGAACGTACTGATGTGGAACGCTGTAGTTATGTCTCAGAGAAGGTTTCAGACCAGGACTTTATGGTAGTGTCCCCTTTAGGCTAGGACCTAGGCTGCCAGAGATACCCTGGTCCTGTGACTTACATTAAAGATGCACTGCGGAACTGTCCTGATGGACAGGAGAGGCCCTGAGCTAGAAGACAAGAACCACGCTGGCTGACTAGGAGTTGCATGGAAAATAACTTCAGGAAAAGATTCTGCCTAGGAGCCAAATTGATGTGCAGTCTTTTTGTCCAGGAGCATATCTGTGACTCGATCGACTAACAGCCTTAGGTATTCAGGGGTCAGCACACCGGTAGCTAGAATCCTTCCTAACAGGGCGGTCCCAGAGGATTCAGTTGGGGGAACGGGTATCGAACAGTGGCACCCTCACCTGCAGCATCCCCCAGGGCTCTGCACTATCCCCCCTCCTCTTTAACATCTACCTACAGTCCCTGGTGACAGCCCTGGCCCATATGGACTGCCGTGTCTTCAACTATGCAGATGACACCCAGCTAATTTTCCGGATTTATAACTCCACCCATGCCCAGTAAGCGGCACAAAATATTCTTAGATTTACTGTAAATTGGATGACCGCAAACTTATTAAAAACAAGCATTGGAAATGCAATAGGTCTCGCACCATTAGAGTTAGTGCTTTTAGAATTGTTTATGGGTTTTTTTTGTAAATGTTTAGCATTTTTGTTTCCTGTAGCCAATGCTAAAGAATTACAAATAAAAAAAGCCATAAATATTTATAAAAGCTGTAACTGAAATGGTCTGAGAGCTATTGCACTGTGTGAGGGTGAGGTGTTGAGGGTGAGTGAGGGTGAGCGTGAGGGTGGGTGAGGGTGAGTGTGAGTGAGGGTGAGTGAGGGGTTGAGGGTGAGTGAGGGTGAGGGGTTGAGGGTGAGTGAGGGTGGGTGAGGGGTTGAGGTGAGTAAGGGTGAGTGAGGGTGAGTGAGGGTGAGTGAGGGTGAGGGGTTGAGGGTGAGTGAGGGTGAGGGTGGGTGAGGGTGAGTGAGGGTGAGGGTGAGGGGTTGAGTGTGAGTGAGGGTGAGGGGTTGAGGGTGAGTGAGGGTGAGGGATTGAGGGTGAGGGGTTGAGGGTGAGGGGTTGAGGGTGAGTGAGGGTGAGGGTGAGTGAGGGTGAGGGTGAGTGAGGGTGAGGGGTTGAGGGTGAGTGAGGGTGAGGGTGAGTGAGGATGAGGTGTTGAGGGTGGGTGAGGGTGAGTGAGGGTGAGGGTGAGTGAGGGTGAGTGTGAGTGAGGGTGAGGGTGAGGGGTTGAGGGTGATTGAGGGTGAGGGGTTGAGGGTGAGGGTGAGTGAGGGTGAGGGTGAGTGAGGGTGAGGGGTTGAGGGTGAGTGAGGGTGAGGGTGAGGGGTTGAGGGTGGGTGAGGGTGAGTGAGGGTGAGGGTGAGGGGTTGAGGGTGAGTGAGGATGAGTGAGAGTGAGGGGTTGAGGGTGAGGGGTGAGGGTGAGTGAGGGTGAGTGAGGGTGAGTGAGGGTGAGTGAGGGGTTGAGGGTGAGTGAGGGGGAGTGAGGGTGAGGGTGAGTGAGGGTGAGTGAGGGTTTGAGGGTGAGGGGTTGAGGGTGAGTGAGGGTGAGGGGTTGAGGGTGAGTGAGGGTGAGGGCATTCACATGTACTGCGCGTGGGTGTCCTTCCTTTCCTGGAAATGCTAACTTTACTGTCTTAAAAGAAAGTGAAAGCAAAGCAGACTAAAGATCGAACAGAGATCGTCGGGGACTTTCCACTTCGACGCAAGTGTGGCTTTGTTCAGCTGTTAGGCAGAGGGTGTTTGTGGAGTGTGGGCGGGGCTACCTGTATTTGATGGGTGACATCACCTTTCGTAGGAGTTTGGAGCTTAACATTGGCCACAGGCTAAGCCAATAGGCCCTAGAGCCCTAGTCTTCAAACTTTTTAAGCCCCCGCGTCAATACATTTCATTAGGGCTCCCAGGCGAGCGTGGGAAAGGAGAGGAGGGGCGAGCAGCAGAAGAAGCCGAATGAGAGAGATCGAATGAGGAGAGAGGCGGGGCAGGAGCCCGCTTGTTAATAAATAATCCCCGGAGGTGGTGATATTTCCCGGGATTGTGACAGAACATTTCTCGCTGCACCAACACAAACAGAGGCAGCGAGAGACATGTCACCGGGGGAGGGGGCGGGTGTCTGCGCGCTGCTCCGGGGACAGCGGGGGAGGGGCGTGTGTGCGGTGCTGCTGGGGAAGGCATGCGGGGCTGCTGAGCAGGGACAAAGGCAGAACAAAAACGGAGGTTGGATGGGCAAAGGAAGAAAGAGGTGACACACGAACTGGAATAAATAAAACTAAAAAGTAGAAAATTGGGGATATTAAATAGAAAGGGGTGAAAGAGGGGGAGGCAGGAAAGTAAACGGAGAGCGGTGAGACAAAACGAAGACGACTTTCAGGAGGCGAGCGCGGGAAAGGAGAGGAGGGGAGAGCACGGCGGGCAGGGGTGGGGCGGAGAGGGGAGAGGTGCGACACGGCAGGCAGGGGAGGAGAGTAGGAGGAGGAGGGGGGAGGAGAGTAGGGGAGGCACAGAAAGGTCTTCTGCTCGATGTTAATGATAGCCAAATGGCATATATATAACCCAGACGGGGCTTATTTACAAAGCCAGCGGGGATCTTCAAAGGGTGGCACAGCTCTTGCCCCGGTGGAGCAACAATGGGCAATGCAGCCGTCCAGGACTGTGTAGCTATGGAGAGCACAATATTATACCATTAGTTGCCCGAGGCTATGCCATGTTAGCTACAACTGTAGGGTGTTTGTAACACGAGCTCCAGACATTTGTTTCCACGCTCTAGGCATTGACAGTTATAGCCGCTCAGCAAAGCTTCGTGGTGCCTTTGTCTGGTGGAGCGCGGAGCGTAGATGATTTAAAAGGCAGCTGAGACATGCAGGATGAAAGAGGAGTGTCACTGTAGAATGCTGGAGATGAGAGGGACTGCCAGCCTAAGATCCAGGAGGCGAGAAAGACCGTCAGTGTGGAGTGCAGGATTCGAGAGAGACTGTCAGTGTGGAGTATAGGAATGAGAGAGAGCGTCAGTGTGGCGTGCAGTATTCGAGAGAGACTGTCAGTGTGGAGTATAGGAATGAGAGAGCGTCAGTGTGGCATGCAGTATTCGAGAGAGACTGTCAGTGTGGAGTATAGGAATGAGAGAGAGCGTCAGTGTGGCGTGCAGGATTCGAGAGAGACTTGTCAGTGTGGAGTGCAGGAGGCGAGAGAGACCGTCAGTGTGGCGTGCAGGATGAGAGAGAGACTTGTCAGTATGGAGTGCAGGAGGCGAGAGAGACCGTCGGTGTGGCGTGCAGGGGATGTAAGATATTGTAATTGCTGGGTGTACGAGGCGTGGGAGACTGTCATGTAGGGTGGGTGCAGCAAATGAGAGAGATTGTCAGTGTGGCGTGCAGGATACGAGAGAGACTGTCAGTGTGGGATGCAGGAGATAGAGACACTGGAAACGAGAGACTGTCAATGAGGCGGGAGAAACGGTCATTGTGGGAAGCCGGAGTTGAAATAGACTCAGCGTGGGACGCCTGGGATAGGAGAGACTGTCGCTGTGAGATGCAGAAGATGAGAGGCAGTGTGAGTGCAGGTGTGTGGGTAGGAAAGGACGGCGTGTACGTCATGAGTGCGGGCACGGTTTCTGTGGGGTGAAAGGGAGAGGAGGGCTGCTGGTCTGGGAGGGTGGTCTGTTGGAAGAGGGGGTCGCCGTGGGAGGCACTGATGACGCAGTACTGAGGGAGAGAGTCCGTATTTGCACCGAGTGGTCGTCGGAGGTGTGAGGGCACAGGCCGCGGTGCCCGTGACATTGTGAGTGAGGATACGAAGCCGGATTTGACGGACGGGATTGTGACAGAACATTTCTCGCTGCACCAACACAAACAGAGGCAGCGAGAGACATGTCACCGGGGGAGGGAGCGGGTGTCTGCGCGCTGCTCCAGGGGACAGCGGGGGAGGGGCGTGTGTGCGGTGCTGCTGGGGAAGTGGAATAAATAAAAACTAAAAAGGAGAAAATTGGGGATATAAAATAGAAAGGGGTGAAAGAGGGGGAGGCAGGAAAGTAAACGGAGAGCGGTGAGACAAAACGAAGACGACTTTCAGGAGGCGAGCGTGGGAAAGGAGAGGAGGGGAGAGCACGGCGGGCAGGGGAGGGGGCGGAGAGGGGAGAGGTGCGACACGGCAGGCAGACAGGGGAGGAGAGTAGGAGGAGGAGGGGGGAGGAGAGTAGGGGAGGCACGGCCTAGCGGCCGTGCAATCAAGAAGTGAGGGGGCGGGAGAGTAGGCAAGGCAGGCGGCTGGGGGCATGTGCACGCGCTTTTAAGCTCAATGCTCATGCGCATTGAGCTTAAAAGTCACGGGCACTGCAAGGAATCGCCACGATTCCTTGCAAGTTGGACAAAGAGTGGATAAGCCCCCATAGTCTCGCAAGCTCGATGCGCATGCGCATCGACAGGCGAGACCTAATGAACCCTGAGAAAACTGAAGTCCTTGTCATCCCCACAAATGTTAACCTGTGGAGCGATTGTTTCTGGCCCCAGGAGCTGGGTGCCACTCCCACTCCAGCCTTCGACGTGAAAAGCCTAGGCTTAAACTGGACCAAGAGCTCTCCATAGATAACCAAGTCACTACTGTGGTAGGCACCTGCATAGGACTTTTAAGACAGTTACGGAAACTTGTCCCCCTCCTTTCAACTGCCTCCCTACAAATGATTGTGTCAGCCACATTTGTTTCCAGACTGGACTACGGAAATGCGTTGTATATAGGCCTTCCTCAAAAGCTCATCAATAAACTTCAAGTAGTACTTAACACTGCAGCTAGGTTGATTTTAAGGTTGCCCAGACGGGCCCATGCCTCCCCCTGCTGTGCAAACTCCACTGGCTTCCCATCAAGCAGTGAGTTAAGTTTAAAGGCCTCTACATTGCCCATAAAGCAATCTATGGCAAAGCCCCGGCCTATATTAAGGAACACTTGAAGAACTATGTTCCGGGACGCACACTGGGGTCCTCTGAGGCCTGTCACCTGGCCACCCCTAGATGCAACACTACATCTAAAGGGGGTAGAGCCTTTTCCGTATTGCTCCCAAAACTTTGGAACCAGCTGCCCGACCACCTGCGTAAAGAACTGGCTCTTCTCCCATTCAGGAAACAACTCAAAATGCTCCTGTTTAGAGAAGTACTGGACACTGTCTAAACTCACCACACTGTGGGGCTTTTCATCTGCCCACGACCTCTGGCTATTCCTCCGAAAGTGCTTAGAGACCCGCCGGTGATTAGCGCAATATAAAAATCAATTACAATTACAATCTGAAAATAAGACAACCATCTGCATATTATTAGAGTGAGAACCTATCAATATCATCAGAAGATTGTGTTGATCATTAGGGATACAAAAAATGGGATATAAGGGATCAACCAAAAGATTGTGAAACTGTTCACCAGCTGCCTAAGCATTCTTGATGGAGCTGATGTTGCCATTCCTGATGAGGACTAATCATCAGGACACTAGGCTTTTGGGGGTGTGTCTCATCAGCTAAAGCTTGCTGCTGAGTCCAGAATGTTTAAAGCAACTGGTTTATCACCTACAGTTCCAGAATTATACACAATTAATGTGATGACAATCTAACCTACACAACGTCCCATGACACTGATGTGTGCCAAACAGTTCATTCGGTGAGCCTGTATCAATTGGTACCTTTGCCACTGCAAGGGCAATTTTTTTTGTCAGTGCTATAGCCCAACAATTGAGAGGTTGCCCTTAAACCAGTATACATCCTGCCACTGGAAAATGTTCACCTCAACCAACTGGTCACAAAATGCTTCATTGGGTGTTGATACTGAAATTTATTGGATTCGTTTTTAAACTTTCAAGATTATTTGACATTTGTCTAGTAATCCTCATGTAACTAGCATGAGAGACTGAAGCCATAGTACAATCGAGCTCCGAGAACTTATGACACTGTTAGGTTTCTATGTTTTGCAACTAGTTTCATCTCCTTTGGTAAATTGGGATCCCGACCTTGGCAGTAGAGTGCTGAATTTTGAGCATGATTACAACAGCAGAGCCGCAAGCCCAATCAAATATGTTGCTTAAACCTGCAAGATGGAGGAAAGGTTGGACAAAAGGGCAAAAATATGGGGCCTGGTTCCCAAAGGGCCTCCGCACTCATGGCGGAGGCCCTGCAGTCATGTGAGAGTCTCCGCACTCTGGTGGAAACTCCTCAATGAGAATTGTCATTGCAACGATTCTGCCCCATGGGCGGAGACTCCCCCATGAATGTTGGGCCTCCGACATGAGTGTGGAGACCCTTTGTGAATCAGACCCATTCATTTTTTCCTAGTTTTTTGCAATGATCTGATGCATTTGGCATAGACATCAGATTAACACTAGAAAAGAACATTTAACTGCTATGAGATCTCACACTACAGGTGTGATATGGTTCATTTTTATTTCTAACATACACTTATACAATCTAGGCAGCAGATTAATATTTGGGCCATATCCGGGTGCCAGAAGTTACTAGGACTTTCAGATTTCCGTTTTTGTTCCTCATTCTAATTGCAGGACACTTTTTCCGTGTAAAAACGAACATAGTTATAAAAAGTAGCTTTACATGGATGTTGTGTGTGTGTGATATGTGTGCCATACTGAATTTATCTTCCAATCCTAACATGGCCTCCTAGGTTCAACCCTGAAATCTCGGCAAAACTGCCATTGGAAATTAATGCGTACAAAGGTATTAACTTGGTTATCCAACTAGAGTATGATGTAACAGTTTCATTATCATAACTTTATCAACTAGAGACACCAACAGCCATCAAGGAAACTGCTCAGTGACCAGTCATTGCGCAAAGGCCCAGACAACAAGCTGTAGAATTTGTGCTGTATAAAGGCATATGAGAGTACTGGCAGGCCTCAACATTTTGAAAAGATCCTGGGATGGCACTGTTCCTGGTGTGCGGGCACTCCAAACCTTTTCATAGAGGTTGGCATCTGTCTGCCTGTCTAGAGCACAGTTAGTTATGCTACGGTGGGGCTGCTCCAAATAAAAATGGCTTACTAGGTGACCGCTACTATAGCCTTATAGCCCGCCGTAGAGGGCTATGCCCGCAATTAAAGGCCCTCTCCAGGGAGAGGGACTTTAATAGCCGGTATACCCCAGCTACGAAGGGCTATAAGGCTATTAGAACATTCTGCCACTAGAGGGCAGAATGTTCTAATTAAAAAAACAGAGCCTTATGGGCGCGTGAGGGGATTGGAAGCCCCTCAGGCTCCCTGAAGCCTTTGTTCACAGCCACAGCTGTGAACAAAGAAACATTGGAATGTTGGAGTACCAGGCTGATACCAGCCATTATAAGCCCGGAGCACTCCATTGATTTCAATGGAGCTCCCAACATTCCAATGTTCTAATTCTTAATACTTGGAACACCAAAACATCTACACAATCAGCTGGTCTCCAAATGACAGCAGCTGGACTGTAAGGATGCTGACTTGGAATACTTGGTCTATCACCTAAGCAAGAATGGTTTCAGAACTTGCATATTCACTAACTCACCCACCCATACAATCACCGCAGTGACTTAAGCACCCGCTCCAGAGATCTGTCTGTAACTTACATGTCACTCATGCTTTAATCAGCATTTGCCTCCCACGGATTCAGAACATCTGTCTGATAAGATTGCTGTCCGAGTACACGCCCCCCACCCACCCTGCAGAATGTAAACATGTTTTAAGGGTTTTCAGCTGAGCGTTAGTTCCTGTGAGGTGTTCAGATATGCTGACGAAGCCGCATTTTAAATCTCATAAACATGGAACATTTTGGTGTGGGGAATTGAAACGCTGATAGAATTGCTAAATTTATGCGCTGCTTCAGCATAATTTTCAAAGTTCCTCATGTTTTTTCCAGCTGCCGTTTTCCGAATTCTTAAGCACTCCATAAATTGTAGGTAGCTTAAACCAATTTAATTTAAGTATTCCTTTTTAGTTAGAGCTTTGCTTTCACTGCCAGAATAACAATCAGTGCTCACCCCTGGAATCTGTAATTTAAAATATTTTGGTTCTCGTACCACAGTCCTTTACCTTTATTTATCTGAGCCATGAGTCAGGGAAGTCGGGGTCCATCGGGGTTGGTGTCTGAACCTGACCGACATATGTCATAGAAAAATAAAATAGTTAAACATTAATGGTGACTATTAAAACACTAAAGGCCAGATTTATCAGGGCTTTGCGCCAGTGACATATCATAATCTGTGCTGTAAACCTATGGGGCCTCATTTATGAAAAGTGACGCATCGCTGCGTGAAAACAACGATGCGTCACTTTTCATTGCGCCCTCCTTGCGACACCAATGATGCATCATATTTACAGTATGACGCACCATTGCGCAAGGAGTTACAGGTGCGTCAGTATTTCTGACGTATCTGTATGCGCAAAAGTGACGCATTGCTGGAATGTGTCACAAAAGTGACGCAACTCCAGCAATGCATCCTTTCACATGGGGAAAGCCCCACGTGAAAGGGCTTGCGTCAGTCTTACGCCTGCTGTGAGGCAGGCGCAAGATTTTGACGCAACGGCGTCCTAGAAGTGACGCAGTGAAATCTCATAGATTTCACTGCGTCACTTCTACGAGGCTTTTTGCGGGGGAACGCCCCCCTCTGCATACATTATACCTGATGCAGGTATAATGTAGCGCTGGGCTTTACAAAGTGACGCATCTGCTTAGATGCGTCACTTTGTAAATAGTGCGCAACAGGAGGCATGTTTTACTCCGCCGATGCGTCACAAAAAGTGACGCATCGGAAGCGCAAAACTGATGCAAGGCCTCATAAATGAGGTCCGTGGTCTTTAATGCAAAGCCCTATCGACCAAAACAAGCATTGGCAAAACCAATAGACCTCGCCTATGTGAGAGGTATTGGCTTTTTCGTTGTCTTTTAGCCATGTTTTACAGCAGCATGGGTGAAAGTATATTAAAAAGAACTATGATGCAGACGGCGTTGATCGCTTCACAGCACTCTAAAATTTTACTTTCAACTGTGCGGCACAGCAGTCATACTGCTGTAGAACAGCGATAAAAAATATTTTGAAATAGCAAAAAGATATTGCAAAGGAAGGAGTGACAACATCAACAAGCAGCAGAGCGGGAGGTAAACCAAAAAGTACCTCAATCCGAACACGACCACAGGAAAGACACCGGTAAATACATTAATGAGTACCAGGTCCATTTTCCATTGAAGGAACAAACACAGGAAGAGGAAATAAACTTGGCAGGTGCTGACCAATGAGTAGCAAGGAATTGAGAGCACTGATGAAGCCTAAAAGTGTATGTACATTTTTAAGAAACAAAAGATTGTTGCAAGCCCATGTGCTGTCTCAGGTGAGACCTAACAAGCCACAGCGCTGGTGCTGTCTCAGGCGGGACCTGGCAGGAAAATGCCCTGCAAACCCACACCCTATGATTTGGAAGTTACCACCAGTTTTAATTAGTGTCCCGTAGTACCCTCAAGACCCAGGGCCCTGGTGTCACTGCACACTCTGCCCTATCGATAGCTCTACATCTGCAGAAATGGGTTAAAAAGGACCATTTGCACATTCATCCTGGCTGCCCAGCCAACCCTTGAAGCCGCCCCCTACCCTGCAGCCCACTGAGGAAATGTTGACTGCCTGATAAGATGGTTCAGCCACCATAACATCAGAAATCCTTGCACCTCAGTAGCGTAGCATAGGGGGTCATGCCATGGGGCAACAAACCTCCAGCTCTTACCTGAGGCTGTGGCCGTCACGGGAATGGCCAACACACCCACCCCCGCCTGCTCTAACATACCACGGGCAGCAAACGGAGGGTGCGTCATGGGTGGCACATGGTCTAGCTACGCCATTTTCGCACCTCTCTTAAGCACTGTTCCTAGTGTGACAGTCCTTAACCTCTGTTGTAAGAAGGAGGATATGGGGTACAATGTAATTGTTGCATAAACCTTGGATGCCCGTCATTCGCGTGTAACTGCTGAACTGCTGCAATAAAAGCAGAGGAGCACGGAATTACACTGATCCTGATGGGGTTTGGAGATTACCATTATGTATGTGCTTTTTGGCTATTCCTTGATGTGCCTCTCGCCATTCAAGAACTCAACTCCCCTCTGTTGTAGGCAACAGTGTTAACATTTCTCAACTTTTTGGTGTTTTGGTGTGCCCGACCCATGAAATAGGCCCTTCTAATAGAAAACTAGAAAAAAAAGATATGGGCATCCGTTTCTCTGCTTCATAATCTCAGGTTTCGGCTGTTGTGACATGTGACATAGGATCAGACAATATATATATATTTTTAATAAATGTCAAGTATTTAGCAAAGGATGAAGAATACATGAATGTTGAGAACTGTCACTGTGCAAACTATCTGTGAGAAAGACACCAAGGGAATTGGTCCAGGCCATGCCAAGCAGTTGGTCCGCCCTACTGTGTTTTTGATTGGAAAGGAGAAATAGCATTTGCAGCCACGTCAAAGAGAAAGTGGTCAGATAAACTAATTTGTCTCAGAAGTGCACCAGCGTTGGAATGAGAACTGCTGCATGCAAAGCAGTGTATCACGACAGTGTCACTGCATTATGTCTTTTCCTTTAGGAGAGGCAAAAGAAACTCGAGCAGAAACCAGAAGCCGTTACATCTTTGGTGCTTTGTATTGTGACCAACAGTAGTGTTTATACCTCAGATAATTTTGATTTAAAAAAAAGAACGGGCAAGCATGGACCAGGCAATGAACGACACGGGAGGGGGACAGCGAACAACTTGGGAGGGGAACACCAAATTACATTGGAGGGAGGCAAGCAACCAGGCGGGATGGTGGAACCTGGGATGAGGAAGCAAGACTACAGATGACGGTAAAGGGTGGGCCAGATGTGGAGAAGTAAGATTGACTGCAAAGCACTGGTAAGAGTATTGAAAAAAAATCTGAAGCCCAGACATCTTGTGTTCATTGCATTGTGACTAGGGGTAGTCGGTGAACTCTGCTTAGTCGGCGGAGCGCACAGTGTTTTGCCCACTCTGCACTCCACTTGGAGTGTGGAGTTCGGCGTAAACTTCGTTAACCCCAGCGTGGCAGAGTTTACAGCCCACCACCCTTACTTGTAATCTTTCTAATCCCCTTTCAGAATCACTCTCGCGCTGGAAAGAAGTGGCACTCACATGAAACCAGAAAAAACATACAATGCGCTGCAACCACACTTGCTAAATCCGCCAAATCCACATCAGACTGGGGCAATTGAAGCAGTGTACTTCCGTCTTCAGAGACTCATCATATAACTGAATAAAGACCACAGTAGTCCAGCCGCTGATATGGTAGTGACTAAGTCATCACATAGGAAAAGGCCCTATTTGAAGACAGCAAACACAAGGAGATGATGGATGGAGCGCTGAAACTTTTCAGACACTCACCCCCAGTCACAGATGTGGGTTGAATCCATCATTGTTCTTTAGCTCACTTTGCCACCTCAGTTCAGACCCAGCTTTATGCAAATCAGTGTTGACCCTGTGCCTCATGGGAACAGACCAGCCTGAACAGCCAAGCCAGGTCTTCCCTGAACCGGAAACAAGCATCCTGAGAACGGTTTCGGGGTAACACCCCTCATCAGCCAGGCTAGCTTGAATCCAGTGGCAAAGTGAGCAAGGGATTCACGTCGGGTCATACCCTGCCAACTAAGTCCATCATCTCCTAGTATTTGTTTTGTTCGCCTCAAGTTGTTGCATTATTATATATGGGTACAGTGTCTTTGAGTATACACATGATTTTATTCAATCTCTTTCAACTGTGACAAATACCACTTAATTATCTCTCTTGTCTGAAACAACATCATATTTAAATATAAAAAATCAAGAATATACGTCAGTCTCTTGAAAAGAATGGCAACTGTTATGTGTGAAAGATGGCGAACTCCCTGGGGTACTTCGCCATCCTCTCCAGTCGAGCAACTGGTTTGCTCAGCCAACCTTCAACTCCCCCTGCTGCTGCCTGCTAGCGTGCTGTGCCTGTCTACCTGTGAGTGCCCCTGGGAAGTTATTATGACCAAACATGTCGACCTTCGTGCTGTCAATAATGTGTTCCGCTTTCTGGAGGCATAGCTGAGCAGATCTCTCATCAAGCTGTCCATCAACATGAGCTTGGCGTGGGGCAGAGCTGCCACTTAGTGTACACTTGTGCCACACACTGGAGTGAAACTGAAGGCAGGTAACTGACTGTTTATTTGTTAGAGTATTTGAGGGAAGCAGAAATCCCTCTACCGTACCAGCAGGAAAATGGTTTCTGAGCTAGGAAAGTAATGATGCTTTTATGAGGAGCAATATAAGATTAGTTAGAAATGTCTCAGCTGGCTCATACCAACTGTGAATTTCTTGTAATGCTTGGCCTGCTCTAAGCTGCTGGCCATGAAGGCATACAGCGGCCATGACATTAATTTCATTTTCTTTTATTCTACCATGGGGATATCCAACATCACTCATAATCCTTTCAATCAGGCGAGCCAAAGAGCTCCTCGGCTGTGCACCCTGCTCAGATAGTGTGTGATCTATCAATCTGAGAAGAACATGGCAAGATATGAAGTACGTAGGTGAAGATAAGCGAAGCTTGGGATGATGAGTAACTCCAGGGCTTCTCAGGTGATCGGAGAGTACTGGAGGCAGCGTCCCAGCTGTCAGGCAGGACACGTGCTACATATCTTGGAGTACCTTGCAGCTACAAGGCTCCTCATGTCAGAGGATGGAGCACATGAATGCTGCAGGGATTTACAGAGACGAGCAAGTATTACTTGCAATTAGTAGACGGAACTCCGCGAAATTACGCAACATTTTTATGTGACTCAGCGGGATTCCTCAGAGTAGAACGCAATGATTTCTGCCCAAAGTAGCGTTTATATCTCTTCACAAATTTTTTGTTAAAAAAAAACCAGGCAAGCACGCACTGGGCAATGAATGAAGCAGGAAGGGGGCAAGCAACGAGGCAGTGTGGTCAGACCCGGGAAGATGCAACAAGACCATGAAGGGCAAGAGGCGTTGGGGCATATGGGAACAGAAAAGGCTGACTGCAAAACACTGGTAGGAGTGCTAGAAAAGACAGAGGACCTCCAGATGGGCATGGTCAGAGGAAGGAGAATGGCCACTGGAAGCTGTAATTGGTCAATGCTCCATGGCATGGACTGACACACGAAGAGGAGGGAGGTGCCTGGGAGGAGCTGACTAATGACAAGTAAAGAATGAGAGTGACATTAAAGCCAACAATTGGTCAGTAACAGGTGCGCTTTAAAACATTTTAAGTTTTTTTACTTTTTCTAAAAAAACAATAGACTCTCAGACAGAGCCTACATTGTTCAGGCAGGATCTAAAAAAAATGCCAGGGATTTGCACCAAACAACATATACCTCCTTAAGGCAGGCATAACGTTTGAGAATCAAAACGTTTGAAACCTTTCATGTGTGCTTTATTGTACAGTACCCATACAAAGTGGGAGACATATTAAACTACGTCTGAGTATAGAATAAAACCTGTACCAGAGATCATATGCGAACTCTTGGGCTATGATGTAAGGAAATTGGCTTGTTACAAGGCAGGCTAAAGTGTACCAGTGCATGTGGAGAAAGAAACAGCGTCATATCTTAGTAGAGATGGTGCTGTTGTACTCTCTCCTTTTTCATTCATTGCAAGGGAAATTGCAGTTCTACATTTTGTTTAGTATATCTTCCAGTTTGAGGTCTTGGTGATTTCAGAATGTTATCTCAATAATAATTAAAGAAGTCTTATAAAGTGACTTCCAAGTGAAAAATAGGAGTTCTCATTAACCACACCAGATGTTCATCAAACTCAAAAGGACAAAAAGATTCACTGTTTCTATGAAAACAAAAACAATGTTGAGGGTGATGCCAGTTCATGGCAGAACACTTGGCATTGCATTTTATTCTACACTGCTCCCACAGTGTTGACAGGAGAATTTTCAGCAAAAAAAGACCTGAAACTGCATAAAAGATTTCTAAGTATAGCAGGCACTTTGCTTCCAGGCCAGCAAGAGGGGGGAGGGGGGGGGGGAGGTGAGGTACTCCCCCCCAAAAACCTATTTGTATATTGTCCAGCGTACTCTAAATGATGCCTTAAGTCCTTTTGATCTTCTCTCTCCCTCCTGGTCTTTCAAAGATGATCACTCTCCAATATGTGTTAGGCCTCTCTCAACTGGGTACATAAATAACTTTGAAAGTTAAAAATAATTGGAATTTGTTGTCCAGCACGTATGAACTGAAAAGCTATTCAGAATTCCAGCATGTTTTATATACCAGACCTCCTGACATGCATGGTATGCTAATGAGATCCGACGTAGACTACACGCAAAGCACTGCTGTAAGAGGGGCAGTTCCATGCATAGCATTACATCCGATCAAATATTCAACTGAAAGGCCCATTTTCAAATGATTCCAGTTTGGTTGATGAGATGCTAAAGCTTACTTGTGGTTTGACATATGGAGATTAAACCTGGCGAGCTGTCAAGACACGGATTACTGAACACAAAATTGGAATAAAAACAAGAATTTAAAGTTAGCGGCTGCCAGTTTCTGTGCATAAAATGTTTATCTATGAAATATTGTCTAAGCATATATGTACCTTCCACAGCTGTGCTCTAAATACAGTTAAGACTGTCCACACTGTTCAACAGTGATGAGGAGGTTTTGATAACTTTTTTCTCCAGTTGGCAAGAACTTTTGGATTGGTGTTTCTGGGATTTTACTGGTGCCTTAATGGCTGAGTTCGAGGCAAGCCATGCGTTTGGAGACCTGGGAGCAAGCAAATTTAGTATCATCTCCAAGAAGGGAGGCTGGTGTGAGAACCAGTGGAGTAATGGGTTTTTGCATGCCTGAGGATTGTGCTGTGGTCTGACAGACTGATGGCACGCGTTTTAATGAGATACCTTGTAGCCTTCAATGCATCTAGGCTAATGGAAAAATGGGTCTTTGAGTAGAATGGGCAACCTCATTAACTCTCTGCTTTACTCTGCCTTTGTAGCAGGAGCCTAAACTGGGGAGAATCCTGTTAGAGCAGCACACCCCCACCTGAAGGAAGGACTCAACTCTCTGTGGATTCCATAAACTAAGAGCCGGCTCAAGGCTTCCAAGAGCAATTGGTGGGTACATTCCCTCTATAGGGGAGAGCTTTGGAGCCACGTACCCTTTAATCAAGGCAACTGATAAAAGACTTGTTCAGAGAATATGTAGGGGTAGAAACAGCCAAGAACTGTAAACCAGGAAGTTTGACTGACCAATTCCTCGACCACAAGATCGTTCCATCTTATGAACCTATGCAAGATGTCATCCAGGTTTCACCACCTAGACAAGTTATACCTAACGTTTTGGTATGGGATTTTGCGTACGCTAGAGTTTACAGCTAGATGGGCAAAAACTAAGAACTCTAATACTGTTTTCCCTGCTTGTGACAGTGCTTCTGAATCACTAGTCCACATTGTATTCTTTGTGGGGCTTATAAATTCCCAAGGAGAAAATAGATGATTCCACTATGCCAATTATTAGGCATAAGGTCTCTTGGCCCAGCACTTAGGATATTAAAAACAGACACACAGAAGGTGATTGTTGTCAGTCTAGCAAAATCTTTGCATGCTACATGGATAATTATCAATCAGCAAAAAGAGCACTATTTGTAGAACTCAGCTGTAGTCTATACATATTTAATTGGTGACCTAGAAGAATTTTTTATAGGAACTGTGTATTTAGAATGGTGACGTAGTTACCATATGTTGCTTTTAGCATTACATAGTGCAATTACAAGCCATATTTTCATATCTTGAAGTTTTAGACAATATTGTATGGAATGCTACGAACAAAAGATCGATAAGGCAGCTTCTAAACCCAAGGAGATCTACCGGATAGCTAAATCCCTCCTGCAACTTCCCGAGACCCCAAAGGATCACAACAACACCCAGACCCATTGTGAGGAGATAGCGGAGTTTTTTCACCATAAAATAGAAGTCATCAACACCTCTTTCTCTCACTTCGTCACCTCGCCCAGAGATACCGCCGACATAGGCCCCACAACAGCCCCACTTAACGTTCTCAATAGCATTCTGTCGCTAGACCTAATCAACCTAGAAAAGATTATGGGACAGGTCAAATCCGGATCACCCATCGATCCAGCCCCCCCAAGAATTCTCATTCCGATAACCAGTCAGATCTCACCTACCATCCAAGACCTGCTCAACTCCTCTCTCCATACTGGCATTGTCCCGCCTCTATGAAAAAGAGCTATGGTCAAAGCTTTATTAAAGAAACCCAGCCTCGATCAAACCAATCCTTCTAACTACCGACCTATCTCCCTTCTACCCTGGCTCAGCAAACTTCTTGAGAAGCACGTCAATTCTGTTTTGATAGACTTCCTGGAATCTAACAACATACTGGACCCCACCCAGACGGGTTTTAGGCCTCGTCATGGAACAGAGACTGCCCTGATAGCAGTGACGGAGGAGGCAAGAAGGATCCTGGACGGTGGTGGGTCTACGGCCATCGTCCTACTCGACCTAAGTGCCGCCTTCGACACTGTAAATCACAATATTCTACTTCACCGCCTTGGCATGATAGGAATCTCAGGAGCAGCACTCACCTGGATGAGATCCTTTCTCATGGACAGATCCTTCCAAGTATTTGAGAGGGACTTTACCTCCTCCAGTAAACCTCTTAATTGCGGAGTGCCTCAGGGCTCCTCCCTGAGTCCCACCCTTTTTAATGTTTATCTTAGCCCTCTAGCTGATGTCGTCCGCCCCTTCGGTGTGAAAATTGTCACCTATGCGGACGACACACAGCTAGTGGTAGCACTGGACCCTCCTCTCAATTCCCACCACAGCTTACACAAATGCTTGGAAGCTGTCGCCGCCTGGATGTCAGGCTCCTGTCTAAAACTAAACGGGGATAAAACAGAGGTAATGCTCCTTGGAAATAACATCATGAAATCCATTGATTCCATCTGGCCCCTCTGTTTAGGCAGCCCCCCACAACCCAAGGAACAAATCAAGAGTTTAGGCATATGGATTGACCAAACTCTTACATTCAACCACCAAGCTACCAAGCTCGCCACCACCTGCTTCGGGCTAATGAGGCTACTTCGAAAAATTCTCCCTCTTCTCCCGTTTCACTCAAGACGGATCATGGTCCAAGGACTAATTCTATCCCGTCTTGACTGTGGTAACGCCCTATACCTTGGGGCCCCACAGTCCACACTCAATAGACTTCAAATTATTCAAAACTGCGCAGCAAGAATCCTTCTCGACATCCCTTGCCGAATCTCAGTCAAAGCCAGATTGAAGGATCTCCACTGGCTCCCGGTGAGAGCTAGAATCAAATTCAAGAGCATGTGCATTGCACATCGCTCTTACTGGGGAACAGGCCCCTCCATCAATCACCCCCTGGTGAAAGCCTATCATCCCAATCGCCCCCTCAGATCCACGACCTCCCACCTCACTTTAGTACCTCACATCAGAAGAGCCAGATGCGGAGGCCGATCGCTCTCCTACAATCTGGCCAAGATCTGGAACTCTCTCCCCCTCCCAATCAGATCAGAATCCAATCTACTTACTTTCCGAAAGCTTCTTAAAACCTGGCTTTTCAATAAAACTTCTACTTAAATCTTCCATCAGCTCCATTAAATCTAGCTTTTCCAGCTAAACCTACCTTCCTCGGCAGCGCTGGGACGCCCCTGGGTAGCCATCGCGCTATATAAATCCTCTTTCTATTCCATTCCATGCACAGCTGGACTGTGGCATAATCGATTTTATCAAAAGATTTGAAGTCGATTTCATGAATTTATATCTAATTTTCCATCATTGCTTTCATGACAATTGTGTTTTTATATATGTTTTATCGATTGCTAATCAGAAATAAACAATGACTACTACTTCTAATGGGTCTATGAGTAGAGAGTAACGCCTGCGGAGAATGGGAACCCCATGAACCGCCTGCTTTACTCTGCCTAGTATTTATAGCAGGAGCATAACACTGTCCCTTAACAGGGAATAAACCTGTTAGAGAAGAACACCATCACCTGAAGGAAGGACTCCACCCTCTGTGGGATCTATAAACAATATGACCAGGCTCTAGGCCTCCAGGAGCCATTGGTGGGTACGTTCCCTGTGGCCATCTGTGTCAAAGATCTCAACTTTACAAAGTGTGGTGGCAATGGAGACAGAATGAGTTGCCAAACTTGGACCCGCTGTTCTTTGGGAGGCAGTAACTTGACAATGCCAAGTGAACTACAACAAAAGGATGGCTGCGTATCAGAATACTCACAAAACAAAGAATGTGCTAGAAAGATATTGTGTTAAGAGTATTGACATGAAAAATATCATGCAGGTTAGTATATACAGCAAATATAGATTTAATATTCTTAGCTCCACATCCATGTGCCTTGCAGATATATGTATCATCAAAGTACACGGTTGTGGGGTTAGGAATAGAACATTTCTACTTACTTAAATATAATTTCTATCACAATGTTTTTGTTGTTGATATTCTCTCCATGACATTTGTGGAGCATGAAATTTAGGCGCTCTGTATTCTATGTATTACCCCCTGTTCTATCTTTCTCCTTCATTGTTCTAAATTGAAATGCCACGGAAAAAACATCTAATACATCTCCTGCACCCACAACTGCTTTTAGAGGAAGAACACCGGTTTGAGGAGAAGATCAAACACCACTCGGGATCTTGATACTGATGCAAATACATAGGAGACCCTGATGAAGTCCTAAAGGGATGAAACAAGTTGAAGCTGGGCTGAATGGACAACTCCTGTATATTGAAACATTAAATAAAGCTGAATTTTAAATGGATACACAAGACTCCCCAATGATTACGTCGTATTAAATTACCGATATAGGATGAGTTTGGAACAGTCCAAATCTGTTGATTAACAGAGTGACACTCTTTTTATGTAACTCTACGCTCCCTTTCAGTTGTTGAAATTGCTGTATGTTGATTGTGGCTTCTAGGCAGTGGGGTCACGAAAAGTAGAGCGTACTTGAATTATATACTGAATTAACAATACACTAGTGCGCCATTATAGCCCACACTGCTGGTGTATATATATTTGTGTTATGTAATGTTCATTTGTATAGCAAACTAATCACCCAACAGAGTATCCAGGTGCTTGGGTGAGGTATGTGGTCACAAAGTGCTTATATTAAGAGCCAGACCATCATCTTCTTGCAGAACTCAAGAAGTGATGAGGAGGCTCTGATGTGTTGAGTTAGGTTGTTTCATGTCTATGGTGGAATGTAGGAGATTGAGTGACCTTGAGTTTTGCTTTTGTGGATGTGAGGAGAGTGTGCGAGTGAAAGGGAGGGAGAGCGTAGGTGTCTGGCTGGTTTGAAAATGTGTATGCAGCTGTTTAGGTTTTCAGGTCCTGTGTTGTGTAGGTCTTTGTATGTGTCCGTAAGAAGTTCAAATTGGCTGTACTTGTGGGAGATCGAGTACGAGTCTTGCATCTGTATTCTGGATGGTATGAAGTCTGTGTAGGAGTTGTTTGGATATTCCAGCTTACAGAGTGTTGCTGTAGTCCAGCCTGATGGTGATCAGTGCTTGTATGACAGTCCGTCTGGTGTTCAAGGGAACCATTTAAAATCTTTCAGAGCATGCCTAGTATGTAGAAGTAGGAGGTGCACACTGTGTTGACTTGAGCAATCATGTTGAGCTTGTCATGTAGGATGATCCCTGATTTCTTGAGTGGTCGTTGGGTGTGGGTCCTAGCTCCGATTGCTACCAGGTGGAATCCCATGGGGAAGTTTTGTTGCCGAAGAACAGTACTTCTATCTTGTCAGAGTAAAGCTGCAGGCAGTTGGTTCACATCAACTCTGCTACCATGGTCATGCAGTTGGTGAAGTTGGTTCTGCTGGTGTTCGTCTTGTCCATCAGGGAGAGGATGAGTTGGGTGTCATTGGCGTAGGCGATGACAGTGATGTCTTGTGATCGGATGATGTTGGTAACCGTTTTCATATAAATGTTTAAAAAAAGTGGGGCTGAGAGATGATCCCTGTAGTACACCGCATATCAGTTTCTTGGTCTCTGATATGAAGGGTGGCAACCTGACACTTTGGGTTCCTACTGTGAGGATGGAACAGATCCATTTGAGAGCAGATCCTTGCATGCCAATCTCATGGAGTCTTCTGATTAGGGTGTTGTGTGAGACAGTGTTGATGGCTGCAGAGAGGTTGAGCAGGATGAGCGTCGCTGTTTCTTCATTGTCGGGAATGCTTTGAATGTCGTTGGTGGTCTCGGTGAGAGCTGTTTTGGTGCTGTGGTTCTTCTGAATCCTGATTGTGTGTTGTCTAGAAGCTGGTGAAGTTCAAGATGAATTGTGAGTTGCTTGCTATGAACCTTCTCAAACACTTTGGCTAGATAGGGGAGCAGGGAGATGGGTTCGAAGTTGCTCAGTTGATTTGGGTCGGCTGTGGGCTTCTTGAGGATGGTGTTGATTTCTGAAAGTTTCTATTCATCCATCAAGATGGTGGATGTGATGAAGGTGTTGATGATGTGGGTCAGGTAGGTGCTGATTGGTGATTTTCCCAGGTTGGATAGGTGGTGGGAGCATGAGTCTGTCAGGCCCCTGAGTGGATGGTCCGCATAACTGCCACTGTGTCCTTTCTATTGAGGGTTGTCCATTCAATCAGGTGGCTATCATGGTTGGTAGTAGATAGGTTAGTGATGATTTCTCTAGGGTTGGGTTGGTGTGCGAAGTTGCTGTAAATGTTTGTGATTCTTCTGTGGAAAATTTGGATAGGATGTCACAGAGTTGTTGGGAGACAGCAATGTTAGTGACAGTGAATGAGGGTGAGGTGAAGTCCTTGATGATCGAGACGATCTCCTTGCAGCTAATGGAGCTTTCTTCATGCAGTCCACTAGGGCCTTTTCTCGGTGTCTCTGATTTGCGGGTCACAGCATCTGAGTGCAGACTTATAGGACAGTTCTGTCGGTGGTGTTGTGTCTGGCTCTACATTATGAGGTGTATCACCATTAAATGTTTCTACTGAGAGAAGGCGTAACACACTTCTGTGATAAACCACCATTCAGGTAGGGATGAGGTGCCCCTACCTGAAATGGGGTCAAAGGCGAGTAATTACCTCATTCTAGGGCGTGAGCCACCAAGGCACATAATGATTTAGAGTACCCAGTTTACCAATGAGCAGCGGTTGTATTTTATTATTGCTAATTATTATTTTACACTGCTGAGACAGGTGTTACTGTAAATAAACAATTCTGGATGTCCTCGTTTAAAATGGCCAGAAAAGAGACCAAGATTCACATTGACATATTGGTTCTCATTATGAATTGGACCTTAATTCTGATGGGGCTGTTGACTCGTCTTACAGGCCCACTCAGAATTACAATGTTTGCTACAAGAATCCAGTATTTTTCATTAAGAGATTTTACCTGTTCAAGCAGGTGAAATCTTCAGCAGAAAAGCTGAGAGAAATGAGGAATACTAGGTTTTACGTGGGCATGTTATTATTTAATCTCCTGCTAATTTCTTGTTTTTAGTAGACCTTTAGTGTGAAACATGGGATGGAATTTCCTCATCCCTGGAGTTACCAGTACCCCTGTATCAATACTTTCCCCGTTACTGACTTACTAGAATGGAGTGCACTTGAGTTTGACTGTTCTTTTCAGCTAATATCAGTTGCACTGGAAGTAGTGGTTATGGGGTTGCAGGCAGGGTGCTGCAGTGCCCCCATAAATCCTTGATGGAGTTCAAATAGGGAATTAACAATGCAGAGGCCTTTATTTATTAGTATGGAAGCATTTACTATTCTAGTAAGTTTTCTTTATGGCTCATTTGTTTCTCCCTTATTTTAGCCTAACTGCACGTTTTAGGCCACTTTTGACATGCACAGCCACACATAACACATTTATGTTATGCTATGATATTATTTTAGAAAATATGCTGTACATATTATTATTATTCACTTCTTCTTTTGGGATTCATTCTGAACATTTCATACAAGGTCGAGAAACATGGTGCCCTGTTTTGCTATGATCAGTCCGCAACATCTCCTAACGTTTGGACACAACACAAAGACATGGCTGCTGCTTTACAGAACAGCACTTTTTTATCATATAAACTGAGACTTGCCTTTTAGAAAACAGAGAGGAGGATCCGAGTTGTAATCCTGTGTTGTAATCAGTAGCATATTCCTGTGCTTATGTAGTGAGGGTAGGCTTAGACAAATACATCATTCGCCATAGTAGGGCTTTTCATCATATACAGGGTACTCCTAATGATGCTTACATTGCTCAGTAGTAATTGTTTTTCTAATCGCAGCACAGATGATTCATAATAGAGATCAATAGTTTTAATAAATATTGTAAACTTTCATTGTGTCTTTCTTTTGTTTATTATGGACATAGATAAGTGAGAAGAGAAAGGTGATGGTCTGTTTCCACTGTTCTCTTGGGGACTAGAGTGTTGCAGTCTACGTTGTCAATTGACCTGTTACTCTGGGAAGGTTAGGAGAGCAAGAGGGGCACTGTGAGCTAGTCGGATTTGGGCCCATAGGTACTGATGTGGTATGGGTACTCAGTCCCTACCTTACTGATGTCCTGTGATCCCAGATACAGTTCTGTTTCCAAACATAATCCCTGCAACACTGAAACAAACTGTCTCATGACAGGCAGCTTTGTTTGACAATGTGCTAATTATTTTAAATGAATGGCGTGTTTGCTATTCTTTTCTCTCATTGCAAGAAAGGGTATTTAGTCATTTTAATTAGTGACACTTTTTCTGGAGTACAGGTGGAAGGAGCCTGAGAGGGGGCGGCGGTAGAACGGGTGAAGGCAGCGCAGCCGAAAGAACAGAGAAGATGCGCAGACACCACTCCCCAACTGTCCCGGATGGGAGGGAGCCAAGCAGCAAAACCCCTGTCTCCTGTAGCAGTGCGGTAACAGTTAGTGCAGTCATGGATAACATGCATGTGCAATGTAATCGATCTCGCTTATATGTATTTAGCTATGCAGCACATTAGCCTGGGGGCTGAAACATCTACTGTTATTTAACCCGTTACGTGCTAGCGTTGGCCGTTGGCGGACGGAAGCACTACCTCCCAGGTGCTACCTCCCGGTTGCTGCTCACGACCAACGGCCAACCTAGCCCCGCCCACTGCATCGAACGCCCGCACCGCGGCAGAATGTCCGCCGTGGTAAACGGGTTAACATGGAGGGAAAGTAGGCACCAAACTGTGTATAGGAACACATGGAGAGAAATAGTGCCTTTCAGCTGGAAATGGTATAGTCCAAAGCTCAGTTTTTGCTATAAAATCAGGGACTTCAGTGGTCATTTCGCTAAAATACAAGATTTGAAAAAATTATTATTGTCTATGGGTGCTCGTGGAAGACAATTTCTATGGACTGGAACCTAGAGAATGCTAAAGTGATTCTGGTATTTTACTGACCTCTGCTGGTTGCTTTCTATTAAGACAGTTAAATAGAGGCAGTTGAACAGAAAAAAGTCCCCAAGAGGAGGCAGACAAGTCCTAGGGTGGATCTCCCGAGCCCACAAAGTACATACACATATAAGTATAAACTAAAGTATATACAAACATTTGCAATGCAATAGGTCTCGAATTTGCAAGAGGTTGAGCTATTGGCATTGTAAATGACAATGCCTTTTATTTATGTGTTTTGAAAACCTGCAAGCGGTGTGTAAACACGCACTTTGTATTTATAGTCTTGGCTTACAAGAAGCCAGCCTAGCAGTAAAAGAGGCGCAGTTACTGCGAGGACTATAAGTACAAAGTGCGTATTTACGCAGGGCCTGCAGGTTTTTCAAAACACATAAATAAAAGGCATTGCCATTTACAATGCCAATACCTCAAGCTCTCACAAATACGAGACCTATTGCATTGCAAATGTATATTCTCCGGGTCTCCGATTACATATTGTAGTTTTTCTTCTTTATTTTTTTAACTTTACATTTACGTACACAAACAGCTAAAGGATTGAGGTTCCCTCTCACTAGATCTCACAGTCTATAATTGCTAAAAAATTGTGTTGTTTGTAAATAAAAAAAATTCACTTGCATCTATCATAATCCAACTCTACTTTTCCAGGTTCGGAGCAAAAGAAAACATGCCACCCTTCCCACTGTAAAGAGCAGCACTCGGTGATAAATGTGATATTAAACTAGAAAAATCAGACTTGAGTGCAAAGTACAGAAGCCCCAAAGAAAACATGGTATAGCTGAACACAACATCTGCCCCCACTTTTCAAAGAGACACTTACATCATTTCCATACTGGTCAGCTGGAATTGACAAAGCATATGCGGCAGCCATCGCTTCATTGGGGCCCTGAGAAGAATGAGAGCATCAGAAACAACAGTGTTTGTGGACTGACAATAAAGCACCACTGGCCCCGTCTTACATAGCTATACTCCCATTGTACCCAAACCAGGCTCTAAAGGGTGGACCAGGTGGGCGCAGCTCTCCCAAAATAGCTCCATGGCCCGCCCAAGGCCCATTCACAAGTAGAAAACAATAATTTGTTGTTTACGTAATGAAAAAAAAAAAGACAGGACTGCAGCCTCGCTATCAAAGCCTAATGACCTCGGCTACCATAAGTGCCTGGGGACAACAGTGAGGTCACAGGGGGTGATTGCTATTCCTGTGCAAGTGTAAATAGAAGGAGCACCCGAGACACCCCCACTATATCAAGACCACAAGCTGACACACTTATTAAGAGAGAAAAACAGTTTCCTGGCAGGGACATTGTGAAGGATTTTGCCATTATAAGAAAAGTAAGTGAAAATGTGCATACAAGCAGGATATATATCTTGGTAGTGTTTTTTTTATTTCTACTGTGGTGGTATTCCTAACTAATTGCCGGGCCACTGGAATTATGCACCCAGGGAAAACTAAATGACAGTACAGAGTTTGCCAAAGTACGTGGCAGGAAAACGCATATTACTCTGCGTAGGCACATTTAGGGCCAGATGTAGGTGGCCAATTACCGGTCGGTAACGGCCGAATGCGGCCGTTACCGACCGGTAATTGGATTTTGAGATGTAGGGCATGCATTTACAGAATCGGTATTTTACCGATTCTGTATTTACCGATTCGGTAAAATTACCGAATCGGTAAATACAGACTCGGTAAAATACCGATTCTGTAAATGCAGATGCAGCTGGCACATGTCAGAGTGCCACAGGGCTTTAAGAATCGGTATTTTACCACCCAATCCAAGTGGGTGGTAAAATACCGAATCCAGGTGTGCATGCACATGTGTGCATGCACACCTGTGCCATGTGACACACAGACATGCCCTTAGGGCATGTCTGTGTGCCACATGGCGCATATGCCTAGTTTTGGGGTGCCAGAGGGTGTCAAAGTGACACCCCCTGCACCCTTGCTAATATCGGTATTTACCGATTCTGTAATTACAGATTCGGTTTTGCCCATTGATTCCTATGGGCTGCAAGGCCCATAGGAATCAATGGGCAATACCGAATCGGTATTTACAGAATCGGTAAATACCGAATCTGAACGATTCGGTATTTACCGAATCTGAAATACCTACATCTCCCCCCCTCTATTTTACCACCTTTTAAATACCGATTCGGTATGATTCGGTATTTACGAGGTGGTAAATTAAAATTACCTACATCTGGCCCTTTGTGATAGTATTACTTCAATATTTTCTACATTCAATCATGGTAATTTGTATAGGGCGCTACTCACCTGGTAGGGTCTCAAGGCGCTGGGGGGAGGGGTCCGCTACTGCTCGAAGAGCCAGGTCTTGAGGAGCTTCCTGAAGGAGAGGTGATCCTGGGTCAGTCAAAGGTGGATGGGGAGGGAGTTCCATGTCTTGACTGCCAGGTAGGAGAAGGATCTTCCTCCGGCGGTGGACTTGCGGATGCGTGGTATGGCGGCGAGGGCGTGGCTGGTCGATCGTAGCTGGCGGGTGGGCGCGTAGAAGGTCAGGCGGTTGTTGAGGTACTTGGGGCCCAGGTCGTGGAGGGCCTTGTCTGCGTGGGTGAGGAGCCTGAACATGATCCTCTTGCTGACGGGGAGCCAGTGCAGGTCTCTCAGGTGGCCGGAGATGTGGCTGTGTCGGGGTATGTCCAGGACGAGTCGTGCGGAGGCATTCTGGATGCGCTGGAGTCTTTTCTGAAGTTTGGCTGTGGTTCCGGTGTAGAGGGTGTTTCCGTAGTCCAGCCGGCTGGTGACAAGTGCCTGTGTGACCGTCTTCCATTGTATATGTTAACACTGTCTTGGCAAAGATTGCACGTTGTTGGTACCAATTTAACACCAAAATACAGCAAGAGGCAACCAAAAGGTAATCAATCATTTGTGAAGGACCTTCCACAGCGCAACAACAAGTCTCACTGGATTTTTAGGAACTTTTGATCCGAAACTAGAAACTATTTTTTGTTAAAATTTGCAAATTATGCAGCAGATGATGGATTGTGGGACACATTCGGAATTGTGCGGAATACCCTGCAGCTGCAGAACTGCATAATTCCAGTATCCCTGCTTATGGAACTATATTGAGCACACACAAAAACAAGGCAGCAGCACTGTTTAGACTCTTCTTAAGTGAAAAGACCTGTCAAGTTTCACTAACACAACACTGATACAGAATGGGAAGAAGCAATGCATGTGTCTATTATGCGAAAAAAAATGACTGGCAACAATTCCATGGCAGCACTGGCAACATGTGCTGCCACTGTCCTGCCTAGTCTCAATCTCCCAATGTGCTCGCAGAATGCAGAGCTCGCTAATATAATTAGAAGGAAGAACAGACACCCTATTTTGGGGCACTGAGGATGGGGCATTTATTGTCTTCCATTAAATTCTCTAATTTTGTCACATGAAGAGACAGAAATGGATTATAGTCAGGGCCACTGGAATTACACGATTCTGCAGTCACAGAGCTTTACACCTAAATATGGATTTGCCAAACTATCTATCATCTGCTGCATAATTTGCAGATTTCAACAAAGAGCTATCTTAAACTGATCAAAAGTTACTAAAAATTCTGTAATATGTTGATGCACAGTGGAAGGCCCTTTGCACAGGTTTACTTTTCTCCTTTCAGTTGCTTACTGCTGTACTTGCATTTTAAACTGATACTAATGAGGTAAATCCTTTTTCCAGACCGTGTTAACGTGTAAAAAATTACAAAATAATAAAATACTATCTCGCATTACGCTGCAAAATCTAGTCAACCCAGCTGCTTAATTTAGTCCTTCTGTGTTGTATAATTCCAGTGGCCCTGATTATAGTACTGCCTTTACTCATCGGGTCCTAAACTGATAAGAGAGAGAATGGTGATGTGGAGAGAGGGTTGGAAAGATAATAAGGCTGAGGCCAGAGGGAGGCTAGTGAGAGGGTGAGAAGGAGGGTGAGTCAGAAAGGGAGGACGTTTATGTACAAAGAAGAGGGGAAGGAAGAAAGAGACGGGTGTGGTGGAGCAAGAGTTAGTTGACACACTGTGAGAGGATTGCGCAGTCAGCAGAGACAAAGTAGAATGAGGCACAAAGAGAGGAGGGTGAGGTGAGAGAAATATGAAGTGAAGTAGAGAAATATGAAGTGAAGTGGAGAAAGAAGGGCGTATCAAGGAACAGGTGGATAAGGTGGCGAGAGAGTAGGATGATGTGAATGAGTGAGGTGGAAGGAAGTAGATGGTGAGGTGAGCCGGACAGCAAGGTAAAGTGGAGAGAAAGGAGGATGAAGTCAGGAGCAAGAAAGGTGAGACAGAGATAAAAGAGAGAGGAGTGGAGAGAGCAGAAAAGATAAAGCCCATAGATTTAAACCTCATGTAATATACAGTCTAAACTAGTATGGAGAACCCGTAAGTTAGTTGCATAGGCTTACAACAGAATTAACCATGCTTCCACCTCTAGTATAGACACTCTGCTGCTGAACAAGTGGGGGTGAGGGGAGGCTTCAGAATCTAGTTAACGTCAGTAACAACCTTCTCCCTCAAAACTCTTCACCGATGACCGACTTAAAATGTGTGTACTCATAAGATGCATTCTCTACTAGTTCTACCCCAATGCACCTAAGTGTAGTACAAGGTAAGAATTAGGTGCTGTATTCTATAGTATGGTATGCTATAGTTTGGTATTCAAAGTCTAGTAGGCAAAGAGTCCCTCTAGGTTCTAGTCAGCTCCATATCTTGAGAATGAGAGAGGTTGGAATCTCTTTCCGGTTCTCGAACTCTAGCAACCAGCGAAGGGAGCAGAACACTGGAAGCTGGGATGACAGTGTCTTGTCAGTGCGTCTGGCCGGGATAGGGGGTCCTCTAAAGTTGAGGTCTACTCCTACTTGCTTGGGCAAGGGAAGGTATATTTATTCCTGGTCGGTGCCTTGGAATGTTAGCATTGATGTAAAGTCGGGCAGAGGAAGACATGAGAAATGAACCCTTAAGGTATAGCGGTTCATGCATAATAAATGAGTTCTTGGAGAAATCAATAATCCTGGGCTAGGGAAACTCCCAATAGCTTAAATGTCTGGTTTCTAAGAACTCGTTGTGACGTTGGGATGGACGGATGTAGGTGACCATGCCTGTATTTGGATAACATGGTTAATGCCTAAATAAGGACTGGGATCTTATGCCTATATACGGGCAATGTGAATTTTGCCTATATAAGGACATGTATCAGGAAAACCTATATACGGACACCTAAAGCAGAATACAACATTGCATTTACACAAGACCTCTTGCATTGGAAACATGAGTGCAGGCAGGCAAGAAGGCAAGAACTGGAGTGGGGGGGCGAGAAGTCATGGACTGCCGGAGGGGGCAGGGGGGAGACAGGGAAGAAAATAGTGTTCGGAGTAAAAGAGCTGTAGTCATGGAAGGATACAAATGACGGCATGGCCGTCATGAGGAGGGACTCACAAGACTAAAACCATTGGAAGACAGCATTTAGGACCTAAGCCAATGAAAAATATGGGAGGAGAGTGGGGGGAGCTTCCACAAAGCTTCCACGCTATACTGAATACTGCATGCCTCGCAAAGCGAGCAGCGCATGTGCTGCAACGCTAGGCTCGACCTAAAAACGAGCTGGTGCAGAAAGACAAACAGGCAGAGATGGCCGAGAGATACGATGACATAGCACAGAACATGAAGAAGGTAAGGGAGGAATGTGGTGAAAGTGGATGTTCCAATGAAGAGCGGAAACTTCTGTCTGCTGCTTCCAAGAATGTGGTAGGAGCTATTATGTCATTGTGGAGGGTCATTTCTAGAATCGAGCAGAAAGCGGAAGGCAGTGAAAAACAAGCATTTACAATGCAATGGTCTCGGCATTATTAAAGGTAGAGCTATTGGCATTGCTCATGACATTTTTTTTTTAAATCATAAATAAATGGCATTGTCATTTACATTGCCAATAGCTTAATCGTTAAATAAATGGCATTGCCATTTACAATGCCAATAGCTTAATAGCTCGCAAATGCATGACCTATTGCCTTTACACCCACACAGAGCCACACACACAAAGCCACCCACACACACACAGAGCCACACACACACAGAGCCACACACACACACACAGAGCCACACACACACAGAGCCACACACAGAGCCCCACACACACACACACCCAGAGCCACACACACACACCCCCAGAGCCACACACACACCCAGAGCCACACACACACACACCCAGAGCCACACACACACACACCCAGAGCCACACACACACACACCCAGAGCCGCACACACACACCCAGAGCCGCACACATACACACCCCCAGAGCCACACAGACACACAACCCCAGAGCCACACACACACACACCCCCAGAGCCACACACACACACCCCCAGAGCCACACACACACACCCCCAGAGTCACACACACACACCCCCAGAGCCACACACACAAACCCCCAGAGCCACACACCCAGAGCCACACACACACACACACACACACACCCAGAGCCACACACACACACACCCAGAGCCACACACACCCAGAGCCACACACACACCCACAGAGCCACACACACACACACCCAGAGCCACACACACCCAGAGCCACACACACACACACCCAGAGCCACACACACACACCCAGAGCCACACACACACACCCAGAGCCACACACACACACACCCACCCAGAGCCACACACACCCACCCACCCAGAGCCACATACACACCCAGAGCCACACACAAACACCCACCCAGAGCCACGCACACACCCACCCAGAGCCACGCACACACCCACCCAGAGCCACACACACACCTACACACGCACACACACCCACACACACACACAGAGCCACACACCCAGAGCCACACACACACACCCAGAGCCACACACACACACCCAGAGCCACACACACACCCAGAGCCACACACACACACCCAGAGCCACACACACGCACACCCAGAGCCACACACACACACACAGAGCCACACACACACACACCCAGAGCCACATACACACACACCCAGAGCCACATACACACACCCAGAGCCACATACATACACACAGGAGAGCAAGCACAGCGAGGGGGCAGTGAAGCAAGAACAGCGAGGGGGCAGGGAAGGAAGCACAGCCAGGGGGCAGGGAAGCAAGCACAGCCAGGGGGCAGGGAAGCAAGCACAGCCAGGGGGCAGGGAAGCAAGCACAGCCAGGGGGCATGGAAGCAAGCACAGCCAGGGAAGCAAGCACAGCCAGGGGGCAGGGAAGCAAGCACAGCCAGGGGCAGGGGAGCAAGCACAGCCAGGGGTCAGGGGAGCAAGCACAGCCAGGGGGCAGGGGAGCAAACACAGCCAGGGGGCAGGGGAGCAAACACAGCCAGGGGGCAGGGGTGCAAACACAGCCAGGGGGCAGGGGAGCAAGCCCAGTTAGGGGGCGGGGGAGCAAACACAGTCAGGGGGCAGGGGAGAAAACACAGTCAGGGGGCAGGGGAGCAAACACAGTCAGGGGGCAGGGGAGCAAGCACAGTCAGGGGGCAGGGGAACAAGCACAGTCAGGGGGCAGGGGAGCAAGCACAGCCCGCCGGAGCGCCTCGGTACGGCTATCGGCAACTGTCCTACCAACTCCCACGCATCTTGCGTGAGACGCGAGCCTGCCTGTCCTGAAGTGTGACAGTGCCTGGCACAGGCTCCGTGGTTCCCTTGTCTTTCCCCCCCGGCTCCCCTCCCGTCCCACCCATGTGACTGGTGTTGGTTGTCATGAGGCCCGGGGTCCCACACTGTGTGAGCCCCAGTTCCTGCCGAGCTCGGCCGTGCTTTCCTGATGTTGTTTTGCTGGGTCCGCGTGCGGAGAGATGTGCATCCGTGGAGTGAGCCATGGAGAGGGACATAGATCATACCTGGAGCAACACAGTCTCACAGGGCTCAGAAAATCACCAAATGTCCACTTCTCACCTGTTAGAAAGGCGAACCCGGGGGAGGCAGAAGGTGTCTGACTGACCACCCCGAGGTCTACCCCTCCTTCAGAGAAGGGACCGAGCGAGGTCGAGAGGCCTCCGACGGGAGGGCCCTCTCCTAGAATCGTACAGCAGAGTAACCACACCCCTACAAATATACACCACACGTAGATAGAGTTTTCAATCTTTATCTGGCAATAAGTATCGTTTCAATATATACAGCAGATCCCGAGATCTGGAAAGTCTCATGACAAAGGGGCAAGGTAGCGGGACAGTCTTATAGATGGTCGGTGGCAAGGAGATTCTACGCACAGCTCTCAATCCTTGAGCTGGGGAGTTCCGGGAGGTTGGGCCGCGGCAGCGCCAGCAGGCTCCAAGATAGTTCAGCGAGTGTGGACCGCGGCAGCGCCAGCAGGTTCCAAGATGGTTCAGCGAGTGTGGACCGCGGCAGCGCCAGCAGGTTCCAAGATGGTTCAGCGAGTGTGGACCGCGGCAGCGCCAGCAGGTTCCCAGATGGTTCAGCGAGTGTGGACCGCGGCAGCGCCAGCAGGTTCCAAGATGGTTCAGCGAGTGTGGACCGCGGCAGCGCCAGCAGGTTCCAAGATGGTTACAGCAAAGATGGACCGCGGCAGCGCCAGCAGGTTCCAGGTAGAACAGCAAGGGGAGTTCGTCTCAGGGTCAGCCGCGATAGCATCAGCAGGGCTTCTCGACTCCGGGATACAACTGCCGTCCTACTCTGGGGCTGGCCCAGATATAGGTCTGGAGTCCTTTGATGTCCGGACCCTCTCGCCTGGGGGTCAGAGGGGCCGGGATGATGGTGTCCAGACACCCAGCAGGGGGGTGGAGCCAGAGCCCAGGGAGGCCGGAGGGCGATCGAAACCAGACATCCGGGGACAGTTGGAGAGCCATCGAAACTCCCCTCTCCTTGTCTCTGGTGGAGTGGCCACTCTACCACCTGGAGGGTTCTTGGTGCCTCGATGGCGGGCTCGCTGGGGCCGTGGCCGCGGCTGGTCCGGGACCACGTGTCTGTGACGTGATGGGCCCAAGATGGCGTCGGGCCTGGAATGAGGGTCGGGGGTGGGAACCGGACCGGTAATGCTGGGGCGGCCCGAGGGTGCCGTGTCAGTGTTGGTGGGCCGCCGGGTGGCGAATCTGGTGGTTTGGAGGGCGTGCAGAGGTGTGCCCGAGGCCGACCCGGGCTGGATGGAGGGCCGATGTCGTCCGGGGCCCGCCATGCGGGAGGGGTAGGACCACGCCACGAGGCCGTGTCCAACACCCGTCCCCCCCAGCTGAAGGCAGGGGAGAGTCACCCATCTTCTTGGGGATTCTCCTCGCCAAGGCGGAAGAATCTGGAGAGGCCGTCAGCGTTGGCGTGGTAGTTGCCAGGGCGATGTTCCACGGTGAAGTTCATCCCCTGGAGGGAGATGGACCAACGTAGCAACTTCGGGTTCTCGCCCCGCATCTGCATCAACCACCGCAGGGGCCGGTGGTCGGTCTGTACTCGGAAGTGGGTGCCGAAGAGGTAGGGCCGGAGCTTCTTTAGGGCCCCTACGACGGCGAATGCTCCCCTTTCGATGGTGCTCCATCGTTGTTCTCGGGCCAGCAGGCGCCGGCTGATGAAGGCCACAGGAAGGTCAACCCCGTCAGAGTTCATTTGGGACAGTACGGCCCCAATGCCGTGTTCCGAGGCGTCAGTTTGGACGATGAACTCTCGGCTGTAGTCGGGGGCCTGGAGCACCGGGGCGGTGCACATGGCAGTCTTTAGTGTCTCAAAGGCTACTTGGCACTCGGGGGTCCAGTGCACCTTCGGGGGTAGTCTCTTGGAGGTTAGTTCTGTGAGGGGCCCCACAATGCTCCCATAGTCCTTTATGAACCGCCGATAGTATCCAGTGAGCCCCAGCAAGGCTCGGACGGCGGTCTGGGTGACGGGGGGCTCCCAGGCCTGGATGGCGTCGATCTTGGGTTGAAGGGGAGCCACTTGGCCGCTCCCCACTTGGTGTCCCAGATAGGTCACGGACCCTTGACCGTTCTGGCACTTGCTGGCTTTTATTTTTAGTCCGGCCCGTTGGAGGGCCGTCAGGACCTTCCAGAGGTGGGTCAGGTGCTCGTCCCAACAGAGGCTGTACACCGCAATATCGTTCAGATAGGCGGCACTGAACTCTTCCAGCCCGGCCAGCACCCGATTCACTAGTCTCTGGAAGGTGGCCGGAGCATTCTTCATGCCGAAGGGCATCACGTTGAAGTGGAAGTGGCCATCGGGGGTCGAGAAAGCGGATCGTTCTTGTGCCCCTGGCGTGAGGCCGATTTGCCAGTATCCGGCCGTGAGGTCGAAGGTGCTGAGGTACCTGGCGGCTCCCAAGCGATCGATCAGTTCATCCGCTCGAGGAATGGGATGGGCGTCGGTCCTGGTGACGGCATTCAGTCCCCGGTAGTCGACACAGAACCGTAGCTCCGGGGGCACCCCGGGGGCGGCGGCCTTAGGGACCAGGACGACGGGACTGGCCCATGGACTGTCTGAGGGCTCGACTACCCCTAGGGCTAGCATCTTGGAAACTTCGGCTTGGATGCAGGCCCGGACTCGGTCGGGGACTCGGTAGGCTCGGTGCCGCATGGGCGGACTGTCCCCGGTGTCGACGTCGTGAACACACCACTGGGTGACTCCGGGGGTGAGGGAAAATAAAGTCGCAAATTGACCCAGCAGGTTCTGGCAGTCCTGGCGCTGTTTGGGTGTCAGCGCGGGAGAGAGGGAGACTCCCTCAATGGAGCCATCTTTCTCGGAGGTGCCCAGGAGGTCTGGTAGAGGCTCGGAGTCGTCCTCTGCTCCGTCATCGGTAGCCAACAACAGGCTCAGTTCGGTGCGGACAAAGTGGGGCTTGAGCCGGTTGGAGTGTAGGACCCGGAGGGGGTTCCGGGGGGGACTCCATGTCCACTAGGTAGGTGACGGGGCTCTTGCGCTCCACCACTTTGAAGGGCCCCGTCCACTTGTCCTGGAGGGTGCCGGGGTCGACCGGGGACATGACCCAGACTTGCTGACCCGGCTCGAATTCAAAGGACGAGGCATTTTCATCATACCAGCGCTTCATCTCCTCTTGACTGGCCTTCAGGTTGGTTTCGGCCAGTTCCCGGAACTTCCGAGTCTGGTTGCGGAGAGTCAAGAGGTACCGGAAAACATCGGGCGGAGTATCGGAGGCGGCCAGCTCCCAGCCTTCCTTGACCAGGCTGAGGGGGCCTCGCACAGGGTGTCCATATAATAGTTCAAAGGGGCTGAACCCCAGGGACTTCTGGGGTACCTCCCGGTTGGCGAACAGGAGGCATGGCAGCAGAACGTCCCATTTGCGCCGGAGGGGCTCTTCTAGGCCCTTGATCATTCCTTTCAGGGTCCTATTAAATCACTCCACTAGTCCATTCCCTTGAGGGTGATACGGGGTGGTGAACTTATACGCGACCCCGCACTGTTGCCACAGGGACCGCATATATTTCGATATAAAGTTTGTGCCCCGATCACTGACGACCTCTCGGGGGAAGCCGACTCTGGAGAAGATCCCCATTAGCGCCCGACCCACTACGGGGGCTGTGATAGTCCGGAGGGGGATAGCTTCTGGGTAGCGGGTGGCATGGTCCACCAGGACAAGGATGAAGCTATGCCCCTGAGAGGTGGGAGGATCCAGGGGCCCCACGATGTCGATCCCTACTCGCTCGAAGGGAGTGGTCACCACGGGAAACGGTTGGAGTGGGGCCTTGATTTTCCCCCCACTCTTTCCGCTGGCTTGGCAGGTCGGACAGGTTCGGCAGTGGTTGTACACATCGCGGCGCATCTTCGGCCAATAAAAGTGGGTCACCAGGCAGCTGTAGGTTTTGTCCTGCCCCCGGTGCCCGGCGAGGGGCACGTCATGTGCCAGGGTTAAGAGAAAGTCTCTGAAGTGGAGGGGGACGACTAGCACTCGGCCGGCCCCCAGCTCGGCGATCTTTTGTTCACTGTACAGGAGGTCCTGGTCCCAATAGATCCAGTGGGACCCCGAGGAGTCTCCTGTGGCTTGCGTGGCGGCTTGTTGTCGGAGTCCCTCAAGGGACGGACATGTCTTTTGTTCCCGCCGGAACTGCTCGCGGGTGGGGCCCCCTTCTTGGCGCCACTGGGCTAGTTCGGGAAGGGGCCCGAGCTCGGGAAGTTCTTCATGGCGGGGGCTCTGCGGCCCCAGTTTGAGTTCCGCCGTGGCAGTGGCGGGTGGCGGAGGTGCCGGCCATTCAGGTTTTTCTGGTTCGTCTTCGGCTGGGACGGTGCCCCGGGTGGACATGGATCGGGTCGTTACGCAAACCCATTCAGGAAGGCCTAGCATCCCCAGATGCTCTCTTCGCTCGATCTGTGCCCAGGGGGAACTTTCCAGGTCGTTCCCTAGGAGGCAGTCCACCGGGGCATCGTCTCGGACGGTGACTTTCAGCAGGCCGGACACTCCTCCCCACTCGAAGGGGATGCGGGCCATCTGGCACAGGCTCTCGGAATTGTCTGCTGACCGGACAGGGCACAGAACGTGGGGCAAGATTTGTTCTGGGGTCACCAGATGGCAGCGGACGGCGGTTATGCTGGCCCCGTGTCACGGAGAGCCTCGGCCCGGCGTCCGTTGATGGTGATCCACTGGCGGTACTTCTGGGTGTTGATCGGAATCTGGTCTCGGGGGATCATGTCTTTGTCGCCCAGGGAGGCGAGGCACATGGCCGCGGACTCCCATTCTTCTGGTTCCATAGGGACCTCTTCTTCTTCCTCCTCTTCTTCGCTCAGAGCAGCCGCAGCGATTTGTCGACCGGGGGGCCCGGTGGGGCCGGGCCGCTGGTTCATGGTGCAGAGAGGATCATTGGCATAGTGACCCAGCCGCTGGCATCTGTGGCACGTAACGTTGTGGCGTGGCCCCGGCCGGGCTGGATGGGCCCCCCTCGGGCTGGAGGCTGGTGTAGAGGAGGCGGGCGAAGACCCCGGCGGGAGGTCTCGGCCTCGGCTGATGCCAGACCCGCCGCCTCGCGGCCGGTGGTTCCCCGGGGACCCTCGTCCGTATTCTCCTGTGGTGTTCCGGTGGACGCGGTTGCTTGCCCACCGATCTGCTTCGACCGCTAGCTTTCGCGGCTCGGTCAACTTGCTGTCGAGGAGGTGCTGTCGTAGTTCAATGAAGCAGTTGTTGGAGAGGTGCTCCCACAACATAAGGTCGACCAACTGCTGGTAGGTAGTGACCTGACTGCCTTTGACCCACCCCTCAAAGGCTCTGCTAAAAAAGTTCACATATTCTACCCAAGTGGTACCGGGGATTTTTTTACAGTCTCGGAACCTCTGCCAGTACATTTCGGGGGTGAGTCCGTAGCGCGTGAGTAGGGCCGTTTTCATGTGTTCATAGGAGGTCATTTCGGTGTCAGGGAGTTCCAGCAGGGCGTCCCTCCCTTCGTTGACGAACTTTCCCCACAGGCCGGCGCCCCAATCCTTCAGGGGCACCCGATGGGCGGTCATGGCCACCTCGTAGGCTTTGAACCATTGCTGGATATCATCGTTCTTGTAGTATTCTTCGACTACATCTTCCGGTAGGTGAACCTTGGTGTCCACGGGAGGGGCCGAGGTCTTGGCCCCGGCCGCGCTATCTTCGTTGCTCTTGGCCTTGATTTCTAGTTCTCTCAGGCCTCGTTCGTGTTCATATGCTAGTCGTTTTTCTTCGAGGTTACGTTGTCTCCGTTTCTCTTCTAGATCCCCCGTAGTTGCTCGAGGGCTATCTTTCTCTCCGCTAGCTGGAGTTCTCCGTCTAGCCGGAATCGTGCAAGCTCCAATTCGTGTAGCCGGTTGCGCTCTCGTTCTCGAGCGTCTTCATAGATGAGGTCCGCGTTTAGTGTTGCGGTTCTTTCCCCCGTCGGGGTGCGCTGGTTTCCTGTTGCCCGTTCGGGCTATTCTCCTCTTGGGGTGGTCTGTCTCGGGATTCCACCCAGGCTTGTAGGGCCGATTTGAAGTCCTCTTTTGTGCTCAGGCCAGTGGTAGCGATACCCATGTCTTTACAGAATTGTTTTAGTTCTTTGTGGCTGTATTTTTCTATCTTCTCTTTCTGGAATTCGGCAGGTAGGTGGGTTCCTTGGGTCGTCATGGTCTCTGTGTGTTTTTCCGTCGTAGCGGGTAGATCACTCTCTATACGATTTTGCGTTGGCTCGATCCCACCGCTGCCACCAATGTTAGAAAGGCGAACCCAGGGGAGGCAGAAGGTGTCTGACTGACCACCCCGAGGTCTACCCCTCCTACAGAGAAGGGACCGAGCGAGGTCGAGAGGCCTCCGACGGGAGGGCCCTCTCCTAGAATCGTACAGCAGAGTAACCACACCCCTACAAATATACACCACACGTAGATAGAGTTTTCAATCTTTATCTGGCAATAAGTATCGTTTCAATATATACAGCAGATCCCGAGATCTGGAAAGTCTCGTGACAAAGGGGCAAGGTAGCGGGACAGTCTTATAGATGGTCGGTGGCAAGGAGACTCTACGCACAGCTCTCAATCCTCGAGCTGGGGAGTTTCGGGAGGATGGGCCGCGGCAGCGCCAGCAGGCTCCAAGATAGTTCAGCGAGTGTGGACCGCGGCAGCGCCAGCAGGTTCCAAGATGGTTCAGCGAGTGTGGACCGCGGCAGCGCCAGCAGGTTCCCAGATGGTTCAGCGAGTGTGGACCGCGGCAGCGCCAGCAGGTTCCAAGATGGTTCAGCGAGTGTGGACCGCGGCAGCGCCAGCAGGTTCCAAGATGGTTACAGCAAGTGTGGACCGCGGCAGCGCCAGCAGGTTCCAAGATGGTTACAGCAAAGATGGACCGCGGCAGCGCCAGCAGGTTCCAGGTAGAACAGCAAGGGGAGTTCGTCTCAGGGTCAGCCGCGATAGCATCAGCAGGGCTTCTCGACTCCGGGATACAACTGCCGTCCTACTCCGGGGCTGGCCCAGATATAGGTCTGGAGTCCTTTGATGTCCGGACCCTCTCGCCTGGGGGTCAGAGGGGCCGGGATGATGGTGTCCAGACACCCAGCGGGGGGGTGGAGCCAGAGCCCAGGGAGGCCGGAGGGCGATCGAAACCAGACATCCGGGGATGGTTGGAGAGCCATCGAAACTCCCCTCTCCTTGTCTCTGGTGGAGTGGCCACTCTACCACCCGGAGGGTTCTTGGTGCCTCGATGGCGGGCTCGCTGGGGCCGTGGCCGCGGCTGGTCCGGGACCACATGTCTGTGACGTGATGGGCCCAAGATGGCGTCGGGCCTGGAATGAGGGTCCGGGGTGGGCACCGGACCGGTAATGCTGGGGCGGCCCGAGGGTGCCGTGTCAGTGGTGGTGGGCCGCCGGGTGGCGGATCTGGTGGTTTGGAGGGCGTGCAGAGGTGTGCCCGAGGCCGACCCGGGCTGGATGGAGGGCCGATGTCGTCCGGGGCCCGCCATGCGGGAGGGGTAGGACCACGCCACGAGGCCAGGTCCAACATCACCTTACACCAAGGGCAGGGGTATGTCTCCTGGCAAAAGATCACAGAAAGCAAAAGTTCAAAGAAACTCTCTCCTAACAGAACATAGTCACAGAACACACTGAAAAAACGTACAGTATCGTAACCAAAAGTTCGGGCGGCCCCTCAATTTATATACCTGCAAAACGGGTCCCCGTCACGCCACACAGATCTTCAGGAATTCAATCTGTTCACGTCCACATAACACGTAGAAAGCACGCCTCCGGACGTACAAAAGGACGTTCGCAGTGACGTCACCTACGTCCATCCGGCGGCATAGAGGGCGGACTAAAGTTCGTGGCGTCCTATAACTAGAACGACCAAGTCACCCAAAGCAAATATGATGACGGGCGAAACCTCCGGACCTTCAAATGTGCCCCAAAATTCCTCCCAAGCAAAATTAATAAATAATCGAACCATCAAATAAAAATAAAAAAAGAATCAAAACCCCAATAAATCATCAAGGCTGCCTCCAATGCGAATCCACCCAGATAATTGTGCAGATCAAAGTAGCGATCCAAGTGGCAGACAGAATCGCATCGATCAGAACGGGGGACCCGCGGAGATCAAAGAAAGACCTAAACACAATCATAAGTTAACAAGCAGGTCACAGTAACCACATGGGCATAATACACGCCACAGTTAACCTTACGCGGTCAAATTAAAATTACAAAAAACTTACAGTATCGTAACCAAAAGTTCGGGCGGCCCCTCAATTTATATACCTGCAAAACGGGTCCCCGTCACGCCACACAGATCTTCAACATTCAATCTGTTCACGTCCACATAACACGTAGAAAGCACGCCTCCTGACGTACTAAAGGACGTTCGCAGTGACGTCACCTACGTCCATCCGGCGGCATAGAGGGCGGACTAAAGTTCGTGGCGTCATATAAATAGAACGACCAAGTCACCCAAAGCAAATATGATGACGGACGAAACCTCCGGACCTTCAAATGTGCCCTAAAATTACTCCCAAGCAAAATTATTAAATAATCGAACCATCAAATAAAAATAAAAAAAGAATCAAAACCCCAACAAATCATAAAGGCTGCCTCCAATGCGAATCAACCCAGATAATTGCGCAGATCAAAGTAGCGATCCAAGTGGCAGACAGAATCGCATCGATCAGAATGGGGGACCCGCGGAGATCAAACAAAGACCTCAACACAATCATAAGTTAACAAGCAGGTCACAGTAACCACATGGGCATAATACACGCCAGAGTTAACCTTACACGGTCAAATAAAAATTACAAGGACCGAGAAACCCAACATTCCTCATCAGTCGAGCAACCATATAAGATAACAAGTAAAACAAGACCAAGACGATCCTCACCGGCAGACGAGAAAAAAAAAATGGCGGCCGCAAGCTTCTGACCATTTTCGGATTCGGGGGCGTGTATTTGTTGTTTTGAGTGACGGGTGACGTCACTGGCGAAAGAACAGCAAAATGTACGCCCCCGAATCCGAAAGAGACTGAGCTTCTTTCGAGGGACGCCTCTCTCCTCCAATGGCTGGTCTCCATTTAGGAAGCCAGCCAATGGAGGAGAGACGAGGAGGGAGGCGGGTTTAAGCTGCCACACTAAGACACATTAATTCTCCGGACTTCCGGCTTGGCAAGCCAGCCTACGGTCCCTCGACCTAAAAACAACAAATGGCCAAATAATACTGGGAGAAAATAGAGACCAAGCTAAGAGAAATCTGTTATGATTTATTGGGTTTTTTCAACAACCACCTGGTTCCTAAACTACACAATCGGAAAGAAGGGCTTTCTATTTGAAGATGAAATTAGATTATTATCCGTACTTAGTTGAAGTTGCTGGTGATGATAAGGAAGCTATTGTGAACAAATCACAGCAAACATATCAAGAGGCATTTGACATCAGCTAAAAATGACATGCAACCAACACATCCCATCAGACTCGGACTGGCCCTGAATTTTTGGGTGTTTTACTATGAGATTCAAAACAGTCCAGAAAAAGCATGTACTCTTGAGAGATGAAGCCATTGTTGAACTTGATACATTAAGTGAAGAGTCCTACAAAGACAGCACATTAATAATGCAATATCTGAGAAACAACTTAACGTTGTGGACATCTGACACTGAAGACACTCAAAGAAATGAAGCTGAAGCTGAAGAGGGAAGGGAGAATTAACCATCCTTCCATTTTTATCAGCCTCGTTATAATATTTACCCAGTAGACCGTTTGTCATCCGTACTATCCCACAAATAGTTTTTGTTTGTGATTTTTGGACCGATTTATGTTACTTCTATTTGGATTTCTATATTTTCCTTGTGGTTGTGTGTTTAATAGGGGAGTCGAATCAGTTCACATTTAGGGCATTTAATGAGTTATTTTCCATTGGAAATGGCCAATAGGGCAAATGGGGCTTTTTAAAAACATTTAAAAAAATTGGCATAGTGTTTTGTGGCTTTCCACGAAGCTATTCTTAATCTGATTTGCCATGCAAAACAAAACCTGCCTATTGGTGTGTATAATAGAAGAACAAAAGGGTGTACAGGTGCAGCCATAGACATAGACCAGAGTGGGTGCTCTAGGAGTAAGCACATGACATTGGAAGCAAAATATGCCAAATCCATAGTACATGGCAAGCATGTGAATCTATAGTGCCCACGTTTTACACGTCTACACACCTATATTGTTACTGAATGTCGTTCAATTGGCCAACTTTTGAGTAACACGCCAGCTATAAAAGGCAAGAAAGTTTCACATTCCATTATCTGTAAAGTTTCCTGACGCTTGCTTTCATTATTTTGCCATGCTCATTTTATTTGTATTTAAATGGTTGTACAGAGTATGTAAAATATTCAAATATTTGTAATATCCTAAGCAGCAAAGTTATCAGAAAATCGGGCAGCATCCCTAGCAACATAGGAAAGCTCAGAAAATATCTTGCTCACCCCCAAAATCAAGGGGTTCATATATTCGCTGAAAGTGGCAGCATTCTACCCTTTTGCATGGTGCATACCTGTGGACAAAATAGTTCTCTTTAGTGGTAGGGACTTCTGTGCCAATGCATGTTTTTTCAGACCGAAGACTATATTTTGCGTTTACAGTTTTTAAAAATATTTATGATAGGTGAGCAAGTCCACCAAAAATAATGTTATATGAAGCCCATGCATGACACAACAAAGCAAGCATTAACAAAGCAAAAAGACTGGCAGCAAACACCAGCAAGTTAAAGCTAATGAGCGGGGCGTGGCTTGAGCGCCGCACAAGATGGCGGCTTAGCTGCGGAGCTCCGGGCATCGAGCGCCGGCACCAGCGGCTTTCTCCTCTCCTGCTGCACCATTCTGGGCGCCGACTACATTTTCAGACGTCGGAATATGAGGTGAGCGGACTGATACCGCTTGCGACCCTCTGCTCCATCTGCATGCAGTTTCTCCGAGTCTGACGCGGCGCGCTTTTCAGCGGCCGCCATTTTCTGTCACCTCTACCGCGTATCCAGACTCTGTCAGCGGAGAGCCTGCGCCACAGTGCGGTGACTTCCAGGTGAAACGCGCTCAATGCAGCAATGCTGAAATACGCAATATTACTATTCCTTATTAGTTGACTCTTCCTGTTGGCGCTTTTTTCAGCCTTTGGTACATCCTTCTCCTCTAGCTTTCTTCACGCTGATGATGTGTTCAAGTTATTTTCATCATTTGGCTGCCGCTCTTCAATGACATTCACCGACCAGCATATCATTTGTTTCTGGCTACCCTCAATAATATCTATCTGTTCATACACAGGATGCAGAAGATTTCCCTGCGCACGTTCACCATATGCAGTGTAATTTCAGCTATGTGTGCACTTCTATTTTACTGATGTCTTCTGTGTGACGCATTTTCTTTTATTTGCACACACGGTCCTCACATCAATGTGTTGAACTCTACCCTCCACAACACTGCTTTTTTGTCAGTTTGAGGGGCGCCAACTTATTTCAACTGTGTCTACAGGTACATTATTATTATCATTATTTATCTCCCATACCTTATATGGGGAAACTGCGCACTCTCAAGCTCACAGCTTCCAAAACCAAACTGCCTCTTTCCTCTGACTCTGACTCAGCGTCGCACGTCATGGAAGACATTATTCCTTCTAAAACGGATATCACTCGTGGGGCAATACCTAAGGCTACTGTCAACAGCAAACTTCCACAACCAGGCTCCACGAAACGTCACAAGAAAGATCCTCCATCTCCAGGATCTGAGTTACCTTCCGCATCCATGGATCTCATTCTTGAAGAACTCCGAGCACTTAAACCCTTTATGGCTGAAACTACTAAAACACTGCAATTTCTTCATGATAAATGGTCCACTCTCGAATCCAGAGTCCTGTTAGTGGAACAATCAACGGAAGCTCTACAATCTTCTTGTTCTAGAATTTCTACATTGGAGAAGGATGTCTCTCTCTTAAGGCGGCAGACTGAGGAGTTGGAAAATAGAAATCGTCGCAATAACCTACGCCTTTATAATCTTCCAGAGCTCACAGAAGGGTCCAATCCAACCTCCTTCTTCCAAACCTTTTTACCGAAAATTCTAGATCTTCCATCTTCTGTCACTCTTAACATTCAACGAGCTCATAGACTGGGTCCGAGAGTTTCCTCCAAACCACGCGGAGTCATCATGCTCTTCCTACAATATACCGATTTACTTCAGGTACTTTCGGCAGCCAAAGCAAAGAAACAGATCATCTGGGAAGGCCATCGTCTGTATCTGTCTCAAGATGTAGCCAAAGTGACAGCTGACCGAAGGAAACAATTTCTTGATCTACGACCACGATTGCGAGACCTTGGTGCCAGATTCGGTCTCCTACATCCTTGCCTCTTCAAGGTTACGTATAAAGAAAAGACAACGACTTTTGAAGATCCACGAGTCCTTGAAGAATTCCTACGTCGCCATGAAACCATCAACATGGACACTGCCAGACCAGTTTAATAATTCATGTGTTTTCTTGATTAATTAAGTATTATCCTTTTGTTTCCCTACTGTGCCTAGTATCGACTTACCTTATCCTACTGTTCACACATACCCCTTGTATATTTTATATATTTATTTTGTTATAATGTTGCGTAGTTCCTATATTTGACGTCCTTATGTACTCCTAACCTCTCTTTTCCATTTTTGTCTCATCACAGATTCTCTCCTTCTGTTCCCCATCCCGGTGTAGTTTTCTGCTCCCTTCAATTGATCCTAAGCTGGTTCCTCCGGTGTTCGGTGACGTGAGTTTCCGTTGTTGATGTCGTCCTCTTCTGGCGTCGTCACCCCCCAGTTCTCATTTGTATTTGTTGTTATGTCTCTTCTCTTGCTCTGTTCTCTTATCTTCCTTTATACTCTTTTCTCTCTCTCATATTTTTCTTACTCTCACCTTTTCTCTCTATCCCTCTCTTACGTCTGTTCTTGCAATCTTACTACTTCTCTCAACACTGCTCAACTACCTTTTTATTTCACCTTATCTTTTCTTTTATATCATTCTCCTGCTAATGTACATTCCGAGTAGTCACCTGGAATGTTAAGGGGTTAAATAACCCCATTAAACGTCAACGAGTTTTAACGCATTTAACTAGACTTAAAGCAGATGTAGCCCTCCTTCAAGAATCCCACCTTACAGATTTAGAGGCTACTAAACTTAAACGATGTTGGGTGGGTCATGTTCTCTATTCACCTGCTGTAGGTAAGAAAAACGGTACAGATATACTATGTCATAAAAGGTTAAATGTTTCAATTGTATCTCAAGAATGCGATGATGAAGGTCGTTGGGTAATTGTTAATCTTCTTATAGATAAAATACCTCTAGTTATTTTCAATGTTTATGCCCCAACTGGTGTTGATAAACTGTTCTGGCCTGCTATTTCGGACAAACTTGTTACCCTCAATGACCAATACGTTATTCTTGGAGGGGACTGTAACCAAGTTTATGACCCCTTTATTGATAGAAATTCAAAAGTTAAATTTGTTCCTTCCAAGATGCACACCCAGTTTGTCTCCTCTATACAGAATAATGCATTAGTTGACATTTGGAGGCTTTGTCACCCTGACCTCAGAGAATACTCTTTTTACTCCCCTACACATCACTCTCAATCACGTATTGATTACCTTTTTCTTAGCAAACCATTAGCTCAACTTGCCATTCATTCAGATATAGGCTCTATCCTAATTTCGGACCACGCTCCCGTTTTTGTAGACATTGATCTTATTCCCTACTCCCCTCATTCAGGCCGTTGGAGATTTAATAATTCCCTACTTCTTGATTCTCAGTTTTGCACCCAATTTAAGCAATTTTCCACTGAATTTTTTACACATAACCACCTTCCTGACTCCCCCATTGTTATGATTTGGGACTCGTTTAAGGCAGCTGCACGAGGTTTTATCATTAATTTTGTTTCCCAAAAGAAAAAGCAATCAATCTCTAAGTCAACTCAACTCTTGGATAAAATTAAGAAATTGGAATATGCATACTATAACTCAAATTCTGAATCTTCTCTACGAGAATTAATCGCAGCCAAATTTGACTTCAATAAATTCACCACCAACGCCGCCTCTAACTCTCTTTTAAAATGCAATTCCCGCTACTACGGCGGTCAAAACAAGATGGGTAGGCTCCTGGCTAACTACCTTAAGATACGTAAAGAACGTACAAAAATTGAATCCTTGCAAAACCCAAATGGAATATCTTTCTTTAAAGATAAAGATATACTTGCTCAATTTGTTTCCTTTTACCAAACTCTCTACACCCCAGAATCCACTCCCGATCCTCAGGATCTTCTTTCGTATTTTCAAAACATCCCTCCTCCAGAAGCTTCCCATCTTGACTTTCACTCATTGGACATGGATATTAGTCAATCGGAAATTTCTCATGCAATTTCTATTCTCCGTCGAGGTAAAGCCCCAGGACCCGATGGTTTTACCATTGAATTCTATAACCACTTCTCCTCCCTTCTCCTCCCAAAATTGCACTCCCTTTTTCAATCTTTTGCGGCCTCCGGATCCTCTCAAGGAACCTTTCAAGAAGCATTGATTTGCTTAATACCTAAACCAGATAAAGATCACACCCTTTGTAAGAACTATCGCCCCATATCACTAGTCAACACTGATTATAAAATTTTCGCTAAAATTATAGCTCTCCGACTAGATCCCTTATTACCAGATCTTATAGGTCCTGAACAATCCGGTTTCGTTAAGGGTCGCCTATCATCAGATAATTCCCGTGTCTTCTTTAATATCTTGAGTAAAGCTCCATACCTTTCCTCCCCCCTAGCTGCTATCTCCCTTGACGCTGAAAAAGCATTCGACAGAATTGGTTGGGACTTTATGTTCCAAGCTCTCCATTGGTTTGGCTTCCCCCCTAAATTCATATCTTTAATTTCTCTACTATATTCTAGCCCCCATGCTTCAATTTTTGCAAACGGTATGATTTCCGATTACTTTCCTCTCCAAAGAGGGGTTCGTCAAGGATGCCCTCTATCTCCTTTATTGTTTATTATAGCCTTAGAACCCTTTTTAACAAAGATCAGACTTGATGACACGATTACTGGTTTCCAATATGGTACTCGCCAACAAGCTAAACTATCTGTATACGCTGATGACATTTTATTTTATTGCTCAAATCCCCAAACGACTCTCCCTTCCTTCCTTAGTCAAGTTTCTTCTTTCTCTACCGTATCCGGATATCGTCTTAACATTGATAAATGCGAAATATTACCTTTAAACCCCTTATGCCAAAAACATCTCTTTGACTCTTCTGGTTTTTCCTGGCAACCCATAAAGATTAAATACTTGGGTATCTGGTTTGCCCCACGTATTCCAGACACTCTAAAATTTAATTTCGATTCTCTTTCTACCAAAATCAGTACATCTATAACACGATGGAATCCTCTCTTCCTTTCTTGGTGGGGTCGACTTGATTCCATCAAAATGATGTTAGCACCCCTAGTCCTCTATTCTATTTCCATGATTCCCATCCGTATTCCAGATCATTATTTTAAATCGATAGACTCCCTTCTATTAAAATTTTTATGGAAAGGCAAAAAGTCTCGGATTGCACTCTCCTCCCTGAAAAAAGACAAATCCCTTGGTGGTGTCAAGTTCCCCCACTTTAAGTCATATCACAACGCATTTTCATTGAAACAATCTATGAAATGGCTCTCTTCAGATCTTCCCCACATTCCTCCATTATGGCTCACATTAGAATCTTCTCTTCTGCATCCTTACGATTTTCGAGAAGTCTTATCCTTTACCTCTAAGGTGTCCTCCATAAGTTCCCCCATCTTTTCTCACTCTTGCTCTCTTCTTCGTCCATATTTACTATCCACCTACCCATCTGCCTCCTCCACCCACGCTCAACCTATCTGGCATAATAAATTCCTCAAAATTCGCAATCGTTCCTTATATTGGAAATCCTGGCATTCCCTTGGTCTAAAATGGATCTCACAACTTCTCTCGGATAATCAGCCTCTTTCATTTCAAGATCTTCAAACTCAATTCTCGCTACCTGCCTCGTCCCGTAAACAATATTTATCGATACTTCCATCCCTTACTCAATATCTTTCTTCACTCCCAACCTCTAACTTTATTCCTACCACGCATCTTTCGATTTCTAATGCTATCGATCAATCTCTTTCTGCGTCATTTATTTATAAATCTTTACAATCCTCTGCTGATCGTTCCAAATCTAAGGTTGAGTTGGCTTGGGAAGAAGATTTATCTCACACATGGTCCATTATTTTATGGGACAAAATCTGGTCCAAGGTTCACAGTACATCCAGAGCTGCAAATACCACACAAACCTTATTTTTTATTTATAATCGTATATTATTCACTCCATTGCTTCTATCCTCCTTTTCCCCAGACACTCCATCTACTTGTTGGTCCTGCACATCCCTTTCAGCTGATTTGAAACACATGCTATTTGAATGTCCCCCTATATTACGTTTTTGGCACTTAGTTTGGTCCCAGTTACAAAAAATTTTTAAATTTACGGTTTCATTCTCCATTTCACACATTTTCTTAGGTTCCCTATCCCCCACCTTTGTTGAATCCGACTCCAACCACAAATTACTTGACTTATGCATAGCCATTGCTTTCCACCATATCACATCGCATTGGAAACAAGCTGAGGATGTTTCTTTTACTGCATGGTGGAATGCAGTTTGCTTTAATCACCGACTTGACACTAATTTTGTCTCTCCTATCTCCTTAGCAATCAAACGTGATCTCTTATGGCTTCCCCTCACTGACTATCTTTCCTCAGTGGCTAGACCTCCTCCACCACTTCCAATACGTACGGTTGAAGTTTGTAAACCTCCATAAATGCATTACCTTAATTCATTCGATTATCATATTATTGTTTACAGCAAATGTTTTATCATATTTTTAATCTGTTTTCATATTTTAAGGTATCTTCTCATCCTCCTATGTTCCTCATATTAATTGCTTGTATTTTTCATATTTTATGTTTCAGTATCCTAAATGTAATTCGCTAATATGTAAGATTACTCTCATTTTTTCGCATAACTTTTGATTGTTTCTTCATTTTCTGTCTTTGGTTCTTTCTGTTTCAATAAACTTCAAACTTAAAAAAAAAGCTAATGAGCCATATTTATTTCAGTGGTAATGGCTGGCTTATGTTGTGATGATAGAGGCAGGAAGGCATGTAGTCTGAGTGAGTGTTGAAACTGCACCTACACTTTGAAATTAATCACTTCAAGGCACGTCAACCTCATTGATTTGATAGTAGTGGTAGTTTTATACTTGAGACCGCTTAAGTTGCAGCAGTGGAAGTTTATCACACAGCGCACCAGTGTGAACTAAACACCAGTGAAGGAAAGTGCCCCTTTTTGTATGATTGCACCCCCACTTTTTGCTCCAATGCTGATGGTTATGACTCTGAAAGTGCACTGGAGCCTGCTGCCCAGGCCCAGTGCCAGTGCTCTATCTCTAAAACTGTTATGTGTAAATTGGCATCACCATTTAACAAAGTCTTTACCCCCCTTATACACATATGGTACCAGTGGTACCCAAGGCATGGGTGTTAAAGTGGTCCACAAGGCTTGCAGCACTGTTTGTTCCACCCTGAGTGACCCACGTAAACTACTGACAGCAGGCCTGCCATAGCAGGAATAGTGTCAACTGCTCCATTTCGACTGTGCCCTTACCATGTGTGGCAAAGTCAATGTACTGCTTTTAATATATGTCAGTCACCTCTAAGAAGGACTCCTGAGCCCAGGAGACAGGGTTCCTTATATTTTATGTCTGGGTATGTAAATGTAAGCTTATATTTCCCTATAGTGGCCTTTTCCATTAAAGTACACTATAAGTGATAGGTGGTCAATAGGAAAACATGGGCTGGCACCTGGGCAAACCCGAGGTTGGCAGTTCCTTTATGGTACAGCCTAAATATGTCATGTTTGGTATCATACAATGTTTCATCTAACCACTGACATTAATCTCATGTCAAGGGTGATGTGGCATGTATCCAGGTGAGTACCGTCAAGGTTGCCAACCTGGTTGCCCCAGCTTCTCTGTGCTCTGGCTGGCAGCCCACGCCTGCTGTCACCAACACCAGATTCTGACCTCCTGCCTGCCAGTGTGAACACTCCCGGGAGTCAGGAACAAAGCCTGAGCAGGAAGGAGGTCACACCACCTCCCTCTCAGTATGGCTAGTGAAGTGAAACATCAAGGTCTGTGAACTTCAAAGCCTACACCCCCTCTGATATGCATCCGTGCTGCTTCCATAAGGAGGAAACAGCCCTGCCCCAGGCAAATTTGCTCCCGGACCGGTAGGAAATTAGATATGCAGGAGGAGTACACCCCAAGAATGATACCCACCCCTCTGGGATGGTGCAGAGCAGGAATATCGACGGAGAAATCTCGTGGGACATTAATATCTCCCCAGAAATATCGTTTGGAATAAATATCGACAACAAATATATAGTTTGACCAGAATATCGACTGACAGGTAAGTAATATCGATAACAATAATATAGTTGTAATAAATATCGTTTACAAAAATATAGTTTACAAAAATATCGATTTAGTAATAATGTTATGTATTTTTTGTGTTTTTAATGAGAATTATTTGTCATTTTATTATATGTTTTGGAATTGTATTAGTTATTAATGTATTTTATGTTTAATTTTGTGTTATTGGTTCCGTAGCGGGTTGTGGGGAAGAGGGTGGGAAGTAATTTAATTATATAAAATTAATTGATTAATTAATGTGTTCATTTATTAATAATAGTTTAATAATTAGTTGTTAATTAATTTCAATTAGTCAATTAATAATTAATTATGTTAATTGTTTATTTAATTTTAGGTGTGTGTTGTGTGGTTTATACGTGTAAATGGTGTGAAGGGTGGTAAGTAATTAATTTTGTATTGTTTAATTATTAAATACTTTTTAAATTAATTACCATTATTTAATTAGTAATTATTAATTGTAAATGTGTAATTAATTTTAGGTGTGTGTTGGGGTGTTTATCAGTGTATATGGTGTGAAAGCTGGTAAGTAATTAATTGATTAATTGATAAAAAATAATACATTAATTTTTATTAATTCATTAGTAAATATTAAATGTAATTGCGTAATTAATTTTAGCTGTGTGGTGGATAATATAGTGTTAAATAATGTGTAATTAATTATTTTTTCTTATCTTCGTTCATAATAATACATTCAAATGTATATATTAATTATGTTTATATTGAAATTGAAATTTAATAAAAATGTTAATAGTTTTGTTTTTTATTGTTTTGGGTTCCAGCGCTTTCCCTACTATTGCACTCACTGGAGTGGGAATAGTCATTTTTACCCCTACGCTATCCAACGTTTCCCTACTGTTGCACTCTCTGGAGTGGGAATAGTAATTTTTACCCCTCCGCTATCCAACGCTTTCCCTACTGTTGCACTCTCTGGAGTGGGAATCTTATTTTTTACCCCTACGCTATCCAACGCTTTCCCTACTGTTGCACTCTCTGGAGTGGGAATAGTAATTTTTACCCCTGCGCTATCCAACGCTTTCCCTACTGTTGCACTCTCTGGAGTGGGAATAGTAATTTTACCCCTACGCTATCCAACACTTTCCCTACTGTTGCACTCTCTGGAGTGGGAATAGTAATTGTTACCCCTACTCTATCCAACGCTTTCCCTACTGTTGCACACTCTGGAGTGGGAATAGTAATTTTTACCCCTACGCTGTCCAACGCTTTCCCTACTGTTGCACTCTCTGGAGTGGGAATAGTAATTTTTACCCCTACGCTATCCAACGCTTTCCCTACTGTTGCACTCTGTGGAGTGGGAATAGTAATTTTTACCCCTCCGCTATCCAGCGCTTTCCCTACTGTTGCACTCACTGGAGTGGGAATAGTAATTTTTACCCCTACGCTATCCAACGCTTTCCCTACTCTTGAAATCACTGGAGTGGGAATAGTAATTTTTACTCCTACGCTATCCAGCTCTTTCCCTACTGTTGCACTCACTGGAGTGGGAATAGTAATTGTTACCCCTTCGCTACCAAATATTTTAACTACTAATGTTTTTATTTTGTTATTAAATGTATGTATTTTTTTTTAATACTTTAATGTGTTAATTAAATATAGAACATTTTATTTTATTAAAAATGTTTTATATATGTGTTTATTTTATTTTTATATAATTATTAAAGTTTGTAAATTAAATAAAGATAATAATAAAATGTATTTAGGTAAATATATGTATATGTACACATTTTTTGTGTTTATATTGATTAATTTAAGTTTATTTGTTATAATTAGTTAAAATATAAATTCAATTTAATTTATTTTGTTAATAATATTAATATTATTTAATTATTTAATTTAAGTTATATTATTTTTTAAAGTCGATATTTTTTACATCTATATTTTTTACATCTATATTTTTGAGTCAATATTATTGTACTTACCTGTTTAAGTATAGGGAGTCGATATTTTTGTAATCGATATTTTTACATCTATATTTTTGTTAACTATATTTTTGTAATCGATATTTGAACATGGAACCCTCTGGGATGGGCTACCCTGTCTGTACAGCTAAGGGAGACTTCTGCCATTTTTTTTAAATGTTAGAAATAGTGGGTTCTGGGTATAAAAGGTTACCTACACCCTTGAATAGTGTCATCTCAGGAGTGGATTAGCTGTTGGGGCAAGTAGCCCATTGGCCAGTGGCACACACACCTTAATGACCCAAATTTTAAGGGCCACCTCTGACACCAGAACCTCAGTTCTAAATCAATCTTCATCAAAGTGGACAAAGAAGAGACCCGTGTCTGCGACAACAAGAATTTCACAAACTCTGCACCTGTGGCAACACTCCTGGAAATGCCTGATCGAGACTCGTCCTAGGCTAACTCACATTTACCCCAGACAGAGGGAGCCCTGTGAGAGCCTGAAGCCCCCTCAGGCTCCCTGGACTGGTGGCAGGTAAAACAATGCACCGGATCTCAAGAATCGCTGGCCATCGAACCCTCTGAGGGATCACCCAAATCCAAATGGTCTAGACTAGAGCATTGTGGGAATTGTAGTACTACCTTCCACAAAGTTACAGGCAGCTACTGCGTTGCCCGGGACAATAGGACGTCAAAGTGCCTTTCTACAAAGTTTACCGCTGCCAAGGCTTATTGGACACCAGTCCGGCAGCCGACCCCTGCACTCGATGCTGCAACTAGAGAGAACTGCATCAGAACTTCGACTGACATCATCAATCACGTGGCTGTTGTCTTTTTGCATCTTGTTCCCCACACCACTGTGTAAGCCGTCAAAAGCAGCTCTCCCGCGGCTCCAGTTGAGCACCAGGGACAGCCAGGACAACTCTACACTTGGGCTCCACTGGCCAAGTAAAATTTAACTGACTGTTCTAACTTGGTCCTGGGACCGCATCACCTTTACGCTCCCTGGGTTCTACGAAACTCGACCTGCGAGTGACCTATTGTAACTGCCACTGTTTTTTATTCATTGCTGTGATTTATGTTTTCTTTTGAAAATCCATAACTCTGATTAAATGTATCTGATCATGTTGATTTTGGTGTCTAATTTAAGATAAAAATACACTTTATTTTTATAAATTGGTGTCAGATTTCTATTGAGTTGTGTAAATTACTTATCATCCATGTTGATGCTCTGAAGATTAACACATGTTCCTCTAGTAATGACTGACTGCTCTTTGCCACACTGCCAGGACTGAGTTAAGGGTTAATTAGTGTGAATCCAAGGAGTATCTTTGAGGTCTATGAGAGTATTGCATGGTGAAGCCTATCCAACATCAACATAATACTCCACATTCCTACAAGCAGGGTTCAAACTTACTGAAAGCTCTAATCCTCTTTAAAGTTTGTCTTCTATGAAAGGACTAATAATGGGAGAGGCATTTTTCAGCCAATAGCTATGCAAGACACCAAATGGAAACGAACCATATAATAATTTGTTTTTATCCACCACTTAATACAACATTCATACTGCTTCTAAGCACTGTAAATAACAGACGTTAATATTACCGAACTTCCAGTACACAATTTAAACATGTAGTAAAGGTGGAGGGTCGAATTTTCTTTGGCAGGATTTCAATTCTTGGCCTGAGGAAAAACACTTTTATGAGCCCTGATCCATTGTCTTTAGAGACGGTGATGCAGAGAAGACAGCAAGTTTTGAGAGGGCAATCAGTACCACCTTTTCCCAACTCAGAGGAATTCTATTTATATTTTAATGGCACTCTACTCTACCATTGTCATATACTGGATGAATAGGAACTCTCTCAGCTTAATGCCTCTAAAACTGAAGTCATGCTCCTTTGTAGGGATTTCCCATGGCTCATAGATGTTGTACTTCTTGTTTGGGTGCCCCGGTTACACCAGTAGATAAGACAAATTAATCAGGTTTTTGGTTCGGCAGAGAGAATAGGATGACCACATAGGAAAATAAAGTAGGGACATCCTGCTACTACCAAATTCCCTTAATTTCATGGGACCTAACATACTATAAGGTCAATGCCATCATCATCTCTTGGCTTGACCACATAATTCTGCTACCACCCAAAAACTGCTATATGTAAGATCTAAGAGATGTAGAAAATGGCTGGTTAGCTCGTTATTAATTTAAAGAATTTTGATAGTTACTCTAGTGCCTTGCATAAGCTTCACTGGCTGCTAGTAGGCAAAAGGATTCAGCATAAGACTTTAAGTCTGGCTCACAAGGCCTTTTATGTTATCTAACACAGGGTCCTGCAATCATACACCAACAAGTCCCCTTCATTATGGCTCTTCTGTTCTCTGGCCAGTTCCTCACTTCAGAAAAGACACAGAGTACTACCCTTCTCTGTTGTGGCTACCTCACAGTGGAACACCCTTCCTCTCGCTTTGCGTAAAAGGAAGGCCCGTAAAACATGTCTGTTCTATTGAGGTGCCTGTCATGTTTGCCATTTGTGTTCAAATGGAACCCACAGCCATCCATGTATTGTACCACCCACAGGCACACATATACCAAGTGCATGTATACAACATACAGAAACTGCACTGCACTGTATCCTTTGTATACTCTGCCACTCAAAGGCACACATACATCCAGCACATACATTTACCATGCACACATTGCATCCTTCATGCACTGTACTACTTATAGGAACACATACATCCAGCACATGCATCTATCATGCACACACTTCACAGTACTATATCCTCCATACACTATACCACTACTGGGTACACATACACCCAGCACAAGCATTCACCAAGCACACGCTACTCAAAAATGCATTATTCCTGTATTCTACAGTTCCCAGTTACAAATACACCAAGTACGAATACACCACTCTTGGCCTAAGCATCACTTGAAAACAAATCAATGTATGCTACGGGAGAGTTAAGCACATAGCAACAGACTTTCAAAATGAGTGAGTCTGTAGGCCTCACTCCAGTGACATAGGTTAACAAGCATTTGCAATGCAATAGGTCTCGCATTAGGAAAGTTTGAGCTATTGGTATTGTAAATGGCAAAGTTTTTATTTATGTTTTTTTTTTTTAAATAGCTAAATTAATAGCTTTGTCATTTACAATGCCAATAGTTATAACTTTCGCAAATGTGATACCTATAGCATTTGTAATGCAATATGTTTTGTATTTACATGACTTAGATGTATTGATATTACAAATAACAATGGCAATTAGTTGTCTCTATGTAGAAGAGACACTGAGTAAGTCGTCTACTGGTTTGTGGTCAATGCTCTTAGCTCACGAAATAGACTCTGTAGAGCAGTCTTTGGGCTTTTATTTGTTCGCTGATGTTTACTGTAAGTATATGATTAAATCTATAAAAAAAAAAAATCTATAAAAAAATAAAAACGACCACCAGCCAAGACAAAGTATTGTTCCAAAATAGGGAGCGGTAGCTAGCATTTGCCATGTGTGAACATGTGCCTGCAAAAACGGCAATGAGGATTAAGTGTGACAGGCGCAGAATGTAGTTAAGTATTGTTCCAAAATAGGGAGCGGTAGCTAGCATTTGCCATGTGTGAACATGTGCCTGCAAAAACGGCAATGAGGATTAAGTGTGACAGGCGCAGAATGTAGTTAAAAGTCTCTCACAACTCTCTGGTTTCGCGTACAACAGGCCGTCTTAAATGAGGACTGAGTGTGTCGGGTGCTGAATGTCATGAAAAGTCGCTCTCTGCTCTATTGATTTCGCGTAGCACGGATAATTTAAGATTATGGCAGCCTGTATGCATGCATTCTTGTCGGCTACCCACCCATGCCCAGCCGCCATCAGCTCTCACCAGTATTGAAAACGCAGCACGGGCCCCGTGTAGAGAGGCACGGCAGGCTGCCTCCGTAGCTCACGCGGTTCCTCTCTTTCTGGCGTGACCACATTTTCTTTGGCCATATACATGTCGCGTAGGGTCAAGGCGCTGAACAGAAGCACAGACAGCAGGGCTTTAAGTGGTCAGATAAAAAGTCAAAACGAAACCTAAGAGCCGCGCGCGTGAGCTTCTACCGTAGACAGCTCACGTCGCGCGGCTCTTAGGTTTCGTTTTCCAAAGCGCATGGCAGAGTCGCGCTCACGAGGTCAAATCCGAGACGGAAAGCGTGTGCACCTCCCCTGTCCCATTTACAAAGTATACTAGAGGTCCCTTCGCTACGCTCTGCATAATCCTCACCTCCCTGTCCTTAATAAAACTAAAAGTTTTGTTCACTACAGCTAGGAACATTCTCATTACACGCATAGAGGGAAGACAAGCCAGCTGTTTTTTTATTGCAACCCACGGAAAACAGCAGGCACAGATATCTTCACTGAACTTAGAACCGTGTTCAGCTCAAACATACCATAACATTCCAACAAACGAGGTCGATTCGAGACAAATCCATGAGACTTTTACAATATAGACAACTTTTCGAACAAAACACAGTTTGGACAATACTAACATCACAGCAATATATGTGCCGACAATGTTAGCACCTGGAAACTGTACTATGGCATAACTAATCACTATCACGCCCGGTTTATTATGAATGTATCGCTGTCGAGGGTTCCTGTGTTATTAGTGACACTAACCTTAACTCAAACGTTCTAATGTGTAGTATTATACAGTCATCTTTAGAGGGTAGAACATAGTTGTCATGAAATAAGCGAATAACTCAAGTGCTTCTTTCGGTTTCCCAGTTGACATGCAAGGACCGCCCTTTGTTTTGAGGTTTCCAGCAGTTAACCTGGAGTCTTACGCCTGCAACTAGTCTTCCCAAGAGCATCACCCCACCAAAGACCCCTTTTCCCTCTGACGTCTTCTTTCCAACCTTTCCATGCAGTCATTAGTACTGTCCACCACCATCATTCGCTTTTCTTACTACTGTTCTATTATTTGTGACCCCAAAAAATGTCTCTCACCTCGGGAATACCTCTTCTTCCGCTTTTCTTCCCGGAAACAGAAACAAGATGGTGGTGCAAGTTGAGCGTGTTAGCCCCACCCATCCACTCCTTTCTTATTGGCCAAATACAACAGGGAAGCCGATCCTGTGGGACTATTTTCAATTACACTCGATGATTGGAGCCTACATTGGACCTCACGCTCTCCGATTGGCGAAGAAAAAAAAAGGCCTGGAAACGAATCCAACTCTTCCATTGGTTAGAGTTGCGTGGGCGGGTGCTCTGTTTTTTGCTTCCGGTGAGATTACTGGGCTAGAGAATGGTGCTAGTGATAGATATGTGCACTCTGATTGGGTGAATCATTCATCCCACACAAGCATAGTAAACGAAGAGCCCAGTCCTGATTGGTAGGCGATCTCCGGGACTTCGTTTTGGTTGGCTTCGAGCCGGTTACCTTACATCGGCACGTGTGAGGTTTTTGAAGCGGGAAAATGGCGGCGGTGACAGCAGCTGGTGGGGCGCCCGGTACCGGCGGGAGTCGTGTATCCAGTGGTAGAGATTTGAATTGTGTCCCCGAGGTGGCTGATAGCCTGGGAGCTGTGGCCAAGCAGGGGTAAGTGATGCGCGCAGGAGTAACACAAGGTTTTCAATCCCGGGCGGAAGTCAGGCAGGCCGGGGGCGGGACGTGAAGACACACCGGAAGCCCGGGCGGGCTCCCGTGAGGTGAGAGAGCCTCGCACGCACAGAAGGAAGAGACCGCCGCCGCCTGCAACGAGCCCTCGCTTGAAGACAAGTACCGGTGAGTGGGGGCCTTTACTGAGCCTTTACTGAGCTGCGAGGGCGGGGGGCATGTGTGTGTGCGTGGGGCGGCGGGGGGCTCTGTATGTGTGTGAGCGCGCGTGCGTGTGTGTATGTGTCTTGGAGTCTGTGTGTATGCGTGCGTGTGTGTATGCGTGTGTGATGACTGCGGGGGGGAGGGAGAGAGTGTGTGCGAGCGAGTGTCTCTGTGTGTGTATGCGCATGCATGTGTGTATATGTGGGGATGTGCACGGCGCGGGAATTGCTGTGAATGTGGACGGAGCCGACGTGCGCGTGCAAGCAGCTGAATCCAGCCGGGGAGAAGCGCGTGCACCTTCTCGTCCGTCCTTCCCTCGAGACAGGTGACTATACGTCTCCGTCCCTGGAATGCATCCTTTGGATGCTTATTCCAGGGCGAGACCTAAAAAGGGCCTGGTCACTCCTACTGATCACTACATGGTATACTTCCACCATGCACCCTTGCTTCTTAACTCCTGGTGAAGGAAATAGCCTTCTCTCACTATGTGGGTAGCACTTTGGGAGCCCCTCCTGGCCCAACAAGACCGCAATCCGTGAGAGATTTCCCTATAACAAAACAAAATCAGCATTTGGGATCCGGACATCAGTACAGTTGGGCACCCATGGCGGGGGTGCACGCTTGTTACCATGCAGAGGACTTTTCTGTCCCAACACTATCCTTAACTCCAAATACAAAAATAAAATGTCCTGGTCACATGTAAGTCATCAAGAATACTATAATCAAATTTTGAGATACGCACCTCACTATAAATACTACATAAAAGATTGACCTCTATATCCAGAAAGATGGTTGCTTATAATCAGGTATTTAAAGTATAGTTTAAAATATTTTAATTTATCATTTTACAGAAACAGCCATTGTCTCTTTTAGAACTGGGAGCAAGAAGTTCATTCCATTCTTTTTCCATGAGTGCATTCTTTCTAGTAGAAACCACATTGTTTTAACGATGCTTACATTGCACAATTTTATCTCTGTCTATAGGAAATTTGCGAAGAGTCCGTCTAAGATTCTACTTGACTAGTGAACATGAATTATGAAATCATATGAAATTCCTCTGAGTAGCAGGGCGAGGATTAACCTTCATCAAAGTGCTAACAGTTTCACTAATATTATCAAAAAGAATCAAGAAGCAAGATATTAGAGTTATTAGTAAAATCAAAATAATTAAAAATATAGCTGGAGATAAAGCATATAAATTTACTCAGGATAAATATGGGTCATCACATTCCCATTTCAGCCTCATCCACCGTATACTATACCCAAATCACGGTTTCACATATGATGAGACTCAGGTGAAAGCTAATCTAAAGAAAAGTATAGCAATAGAGGATTCGGATCGATATAACCAATATGCCTAACACAAGATATCAAAATGTTCTTAGCAAGGTAATAAGAAGTGAAAATAAAATCTGCCTATTCTGAAAAAAGTGGGATTACGACTCACAATACATTCTGGAGCACTGTGATACAATCAAGTTCCTCTCTGCTATTAAATTCAACATTTTAAAGCAGCCCACATAGAAAGAGGAAATAATGAGGAAGAATAAATATATTTCTCCTCATAATGCCTCGGTTGGGAAGACGTACCATTTTGATGCATTCCCAGGTTTACTAGTCTTAATAAAACTGGGCATGTGTCAAGAACCATGGGCCTCATTTATGAAAAGTGACGCATCGCTGCGTGAAAACAGTGATGCGTCACTTTTCACTGCGCCCTCCTTGCGACACCAATGATGCGTCATATTTACAGTATGACTCATCATGGCGCAAGGAGTAACACATACGTCAGTATTTCTGACGTATCTGTATGGCGCAAAAGTGAAGCATTGCTGCAGTGTGTCACAAAAGTGACGCAACTCCAGCAATGTGTCCTTTCACATGGGGCAAGCCCCATGTGAAAAGGCCTGCGTCAGTCTTACGCCTGCTGTGAGGCAGGCATAAGAAATTGGCGCATTTGTGTCCTAGAAGTGGCGCAGTGAAATCTTATAGATTTCACTGCGTCCCTTCCATGACCCTTTCTTGCATCAAAACGCCCCCCCTTGCATACATTATACCTGGCGCAGGTATAATGTGGCGCAGGGGGTTTCAAAGTGACACATCTACCTAGATGCGTCACTTTGTAAATATGGCGCAACAAGGCACATTTTTTACGCCACTGGTGCGTCACAAAAAGTGACGCACCGGCGGCGTAAAAGTGACGCACAGCCTCATAAATGAGGCCCAATGGGTGGATGCATGGACACACCCAAGCTCCACCCAAAAAACGCCTTCCCAATGCAGAGCATTGCAAGGCACCAACTTGCACTGCCTCGCGTCACTCTAGATTTACTAAACCACACAAAGCCACACAAGGTGGCTCTCCGTGGCTTAGTAAATCTGACTCAAGGGCTTGTTTTGCCTTGCGTCACCTTCCGTGACACATGGGCAACGCAAGCCCTTGATAGACCGGGGCCTGATTCCTTAGCAGATCTCAATGTCTCAACAGATTTTTTTATGTCCTCCAATACGTTTGAAACAAGGCTCAAATGTAGCAGCAATATAAGGTAAAAGTGTAACAATCAACAGCCCATAAAAATGTGACATAAAATGATCATGGTTATAGGGTTCTGAATTTGAAGGAAAAGAGCTGGCATTTTCTTCACAACACTCTGTGTAACTAAAATGCTATTGTGATCAGAGGAATAGGGATAGGGACTTATGCATACTGGTAATCTCACGTTCTGCCACAAAAACAGTATTAACCACGCATAGATTAGGAGCAGGATTGGTTCCCTGCAAGCTTGTACCATTAAATGAAGTCTTAGCAAAAAAGATTCGGGAATACCAGAAGACGAAACACACGACTTAAAACACATTTATCAGTTTCTGCGTTCATCACATTAATAGCTCCTTCTGTATGCACAAAAAGGAATTAATGGAGGAAGGGGTGGAATGCTTCTTATAACGTGAACTATCCACAGTGAGAGAAAGGGTATTTATTTTCCCCATGACAGAAGAAATTTGCCAGAGAATATTAAGAAAAAGAGAGGCCAAGGGGGAGTGGCTCAGCCCAGCCTCCTCCTTGCTCTGATGGGTGCAGATGGACCCTGACTTGGCCAGTTCAGTGTGAAAGACAACACGCTATTGTGAGAAACTGGGTTGGTTGAGAGGGTGTAAGCCCTTCTCAAGCATAAACCACAATCCTTGTCAGGGTCAACTGCAAGCAGTCATTAAAACCTGCTTGCCTCTCTGGTAGCTTGTCACAAAAGCAGCCAGGCTCAACTTGGAGGCAATGTATAAAGTATTTATGCAGCACACTTGCAATAAAGTGAAAACAAAACACTTGAAAAAAATACCACACCAAATCAGAACAATGGGGTAAGATTTAATAAATTATTAGATTCTTATAGCACGCAAAAGCACAAAGCACCACTCAGGGCTATCTAGTCATGTGAGACCAGGTGCAAGTTACAAGTTTAGGCAATTGCAACAGAGCAAGGGCCAGAAACAAGGACCAGATTAGTCCTTCTGAAAAACGTACTATCTAAATTCCTCCACAAAGAGTTGTGTTTGTGGTGGAGGAGGCCGCAAGGAACAGGGAGAGCATTGTGGATGCTCATCGCTGTAGCGCAGAGAGCAGGCCGGGCTTTGTGGACGGTCGTCACTGTAGCTTAAGATCCTGTTGACTGTTGTGGACAGTCAATTCTGGGGCTTTGCATTGCTGGTTACCACATGCTGTCAATGCTGTAACGAGCAGTGCAGACCTTGCATTGCTGGTCATTGCTGGCGGGTGCTGTAGCGCCAACAGTCGAGTTTACTAAAGATTCTCTTTGGTGGTACGCAAGGGTGGCAAAAACTTGGCGCCTAGAGGTGAAAACTTTAGTATTACTCCATTTGGTTTAGGAGGAGCTCAACGCATGCCGACCAAGGGTACAAGGACCTGAGGGACACCTCTTGGGGATAAGGAGCTCCCTCCAATAGAGCCTAGCACGGCACAGGCAGGCCCAGTTCCAGGTCCAGTACAGCAGGTCAGCTGGACAGTTGCAGAGAGGCCTCTGGAGCTTTTTATGTCCAGGTAGCCCAGAACAGGAGGTGAGTCAACTGACCCTTAGAGTCACTTCAGCCTGGAATGAAGGTGGCAGGTCCAATCTTCCTTCTCAGACATCAGAGCTGGCCTCACGCAGCAGGATAGTCTTCTGGCAGCAGAGCAGCCCTTCATCTAAAGTTTAAAGAACAATTGATGGACCGAATATTGAACAATGTCAAACATTCCCCTCAGTACAGAGATTTTGGCCTAAATCCATCATTTTATTTGCTCCCCATGCCATTCCTCTTTAAACCCAGCTATATGCAAATCAGTTTTGACCGTGCTACCTATGGGAATAGTCCAGCCCGAACTGCCAGGCCAGGTTTTTCCTGCACCAAAAACAATCATCCCAGTACCGGTTTCGGGGTTTCACTCCTCATCAGCCATGATAGCTTGACTTCAGTGGCACGGAGAGCAAAGGACTCACGTCTGGGCGTACTCGTCCCACTTGGGTTGACAAATGCAAAAATAACAATTGATGGACAGCAGGGTCTGCTTCCTATGGTTACCCCCACTTTTTGCTGTGATTCTCTGGTTTTTCGACTTTAGTGTGGCTGTGGACCTGCTAATCAGTCCCACAGCCTAGCTGTTCTCGCTCTAAATTGATACCATGGACTTTAGGTACATAGCAGATGGGTTACTGGGCCACCCTTGTGAGTCCCTGTATAGTGTACCCTGGTACCCAGGGCATAGGTGCACCCTAGGCCTACCACGGGCTGCAGCATGTACTGTGCCAACCCTAGTTAGCCTTCCAAACTGACACCACAGGTCTGTTCTTACAGCCTGGGTAAGGTGGTGTAATCACCCTATTACTTAGATATAGTATACCTATATCTATATACCTATATAGACACATATACACCTATAAGCCACTTGTAAGGCAGACCTCGCAATCCTGGAGGTAAAGTGCTTGGTTTTATGTGAGAGGGTGCCCTAGCATGAGCTGAGCCCCTCTGCAGCTTTCGGAACCATCTCCTTATAGCTGTTCTATGATAAAGCCATACCATATACTCTTAAGTGCATTATAATCCTCACGGTTAATTCTAACTTTGGTTTGGCTTTATCAAAACATGTTGTGTAAGGTGTCAAACACTTTGGAATACTACCCTTCCCCCCCCCCCCCCACCAGTTCTGGTGGTGGGGGTAGCATTCCACCCTTCTAGAGGGAGAAGACATGTAGTTACTGGTTTGCCCGGTTAAAGTTAAACAGAGCCTCAGCATCACAAAATGGATGCTGCTGCCACAGACACGAGTCTGCCCTCCTGCTGCTGGATGAAACTCTGGCAGGGGAGGCCTGGACAATAGGTTTCCTGCCCAGGGAGGTGCTGGCACCTCCCCAGAAAGGCTCTTTATGTATTGGGGCAGGGAGGGCTGCATTCAGTGAATGCTTTCCAGACACTGCCTGGGGCACACTAGGTGCTCCATGCATTTCCCAGTTCCATCCGGTTGCTGGGGCACTCAGCCCCAACTCTGGCATGAAACTGGCCAAAGGGGAAGGGGTGTAACCACCCCCTCCCCAGGTCCACCCATAGGAGGGACCTTAGAGTTAGTCCAACCCCTAAACTTGCTATAAGTATAGAACCCCAGTCCCTAGGACTTTAGATTACCCTGGACGAAACTCTGCAAAATATATCCTGGACCTTCGACATTCCATTTCGACTGGAAGATGGAAGAAATTTCCCTTGTGGTCAAGGAGTGATCATCCTGTTCAAACAGGCGCCAACAGCATCTTTGCCAGTCTGCATTTTCGAGGCTCCTGCTGGATCCTGAAGAATCTTTGGCACAGGACATGGACTTCCAGACATCTCTGACCCCGACCTTTGCTCACAGCAAAGCTGAGACCTGTGGCGGACATAAGAGACATGGGACCGGAACTCCTAGACATCCTGCATTTTGCTACCTGCACCAACTTCCCGAGGTATCCCGAAGTTGTGCATTGGGGTGCTTGAAGCCCCGAGCACCTTTTGCACCGAAGCTTAGAGGCTCACACTCCACAAGTGTCCCATGGGCCCGCTTTGTGCATTTCAGCTTGATGCGTCTTTGTGGTTCCTAGTCTAGTGGCTAGTGACTCCCCAAGAAGACAATCCTTTCTTTCAACTTATTCTTCTGGTTACTCCAGGCTTGCTCCAGCTTCCGTACGAAGGAGAAGTGCTTCAAACCTTGCTGGTCTGCACCAAAGCCAATCTTGACATCCTACATGGATTGCGTTTGCCAAGGCTTGTTGGGTCCAATCCTGATACTGATACCGCAGTCAACTAGATCCTTTGTGGGACAGCTTGAATCCAGCTCCTGGTTGTCATCGACGCCTCCTGGTCCTCGTGGCTGAAGAGACAAACTTCACCTTTTCACCTAAAATCACCCGACATCTGGTGGCATCTTCCTATCGCCGCCCTGGTCACTGGCTAGTGGCCCAGACTCTGTCTCCTCTGCTTTCAGGTTCTTCAGATCTTTGATCCACCCTTGGATCCACCCGGACACTTTTCCGCTGGTCGCCTGCAGCACTTCTTCACAGCTCTCCATTGGAATCGACTCCGAAACCCGACACCAAAAGACATCTATGCACCCGGCTTCCGTGAGTGAGGTAACACGAGTACTCTGATAGTCTCGAGGGTATTGGCCCTCCAAGTTTCTAAGTCTAAAAGGGTTCCATCGTAGTTATCCTAGAAGTGTCCTTAAATTGTAAATTTGTAACTTGTTTGTTTCCCATAGAAAGTCAATGGTAACCCGCGGCTGTGTTTAGACACTGCACGCGTCTCCCGTGGGCCTCCTACATCCTAACCCTTGGTTGTTCTGAGTAGTCCCAGCGATTCCGCAGGCCCTAGGCCTGCTTTCTATTCCTCACGTGGTTCTTATACCACTATTTTAGTATATGGTTTGTGAGGCCCCTAGGGGAAAACGTATACTGTGCAACTTATCGTATGCTAATTAAGTTCCTTGAATTGTACTTTTACCTCGGACCTCATAAAGAGTCCAGAGGGGTTGTGTTTAGAATAAATACATATATATTTGATACATACCTTATGTGGTGTGCTTTCATTTGGTACTCAAGAGATTATAATTGGTAAAACAACTAGCTTAATTCGCTCTCTGAAGTCTTAGCCTGAAGACTGCTCGCCACTGCTACCCCTAGGATAGCTTTCTATAAGGTTGTCTTTACAACCATCATCAATAAGGGTCGATTGGACTGGTGCAAGGTGCCCACTAGAACTAGTGGACATCATATACCAGGCCAACTTCTCACATCGGTGGCAGTGAAGGGATAAGAGCTTGCATTGTTTTACCAAATAATCTCGAGAATATGATTTGAAAAATCACATCAAGGTACCTGTAGGTACATACACATCAAGTCTTATAATACATACGTTCTACTGAACTTAGCAGTTGTAGGTGGTAAGGGCTTAGCACACCCTGACTATAACTTCTAGAGAGGTTCTAGTAGGAAACAAGTAGTGTAGGTATGTGCACACACCACACCTCACTAGTCATGGCTTTAAAAGCAGGGCCTAGTGTGCCTCTGCAAGACGACAACCCAGTGTTGCCTTCTAAATATGACACCTTCACTTTTCATGAATTGAGAAGCTTGTGTGCCATAAGAAAGTTAAAGCAAGGACAGAGTCCAACTTTCCAACACCTAGTAGATATTTTAGTGGCAGATGACTTAGCCAAAGCATCCGACCCAGACACACATGGTAGTAGGGAGGGGGGGGCAACCTTCAACAGAGGAAGAACCTAGTGGGGCATCCCCACTGGTGTCTGAGGATGATGAGGATGCAGGCCAGGATGAGGTTAATGAACCTGACCTGGAAAACACAAGACTACCTGAGGGTAGAGGGGACCTAGGAAGGCCTCCCTCTATCCCTCCACATAGGCCTAATCGTGTACCCAGAAGGCACAGGTCTCTCTCAGGAGAGTCTGGAAATTCTGACTCATCGGTAGGGTCCTCTGCCTCAGCTCACAGGAGGAGAACATCCCCTGACAGAAGAGGGCATGAAGCTAGAATGAGAGAAGTCAAGCTTAGGATCAAGAGGCACAAAATTGCCCTTGCCAAAGAGACCCTGGCTCTTGAGAGAGAGAGAAAATTGTGTGGGTTAGAGCCCACTGGTGGCAGCAATATCCCTAGTGGTAGGGATAGGTCTCATGACCATAGAAACCTGAACACGATTGTCCCTCCTTATCAGTTTGGGGATGACATCCACAAGTGGATAACTGCTTTGGAGAGGGCCTGCAAAGTACACCAGGTACCCCCGAGTCAGTGGGCAGCAATCTTGTGGCTCTCCTTTGCAGACAAATATAGAGACAGGCTTCTCACTTTCAGGGAAGAGGATGCTGACAACTACACTGTCCTGAAGAGTGATCTGATAGATGGGTTTGGCTTAACCACTGAGCAGTACAGGTTGCTGTTCAGAGGCACCCAGAAGACACAGACTCAGGACTGGACAGACTTTGTAGATTGTGCAACTAAGGCTCTGGATGGCTGGTTACTGGGCAGTAGAACCCTTGGTGCAAGATTTGTAAAGTTAATACTCACTGGACCAGTGATTGTGCCAAGAAGGACACAGCTCCAACCACCATTGCCCCTAAGGCAACTGTTCCCCCTAGTTCAGCTCCAAGTGGTGGTTCTCAGCAGAAGGGTGTAGTAGGGTTAACCCTGGGAACTGAGATGGACTCTGGCCTAGTCAGAGTACTAACTCAAGCAGTTTTGATCTGTGATAGAGGCATGGATATGTCCTTCGCTGTGAGTCCCAATAATTTGGGCAAGTACAGAAAAACTCCTTTAGTCAATGAGAAAGAGGCTCAGGCCTACAGGGACACAGGGGCTAGGGTCACCATGGTTATACCTAACTTTGTGGACCCTGGACAGATCATACTTGGTGAAACCTACCTAGTGACAAATGCTAGCAATGTCACTACCACACATGAGATGGCAGTTGTTAATTTCTCCTGGGGAGGGGTAACTGGCCTTAAGAAGGTTGTTGTTTGTTCAGACCTCCCTGTAGAATGTTTGCTTGGCAATGACCTAGAGATTTCAGCCTGGTCTGAAGTGGAGTGTAGGACACTTGCAGAAATGTTGGGTATATCAGCACATGTTCTTGCTGTGACTAGGTGACAGGTCAAAAATTGCAACACTGAACAGGCACTGGATTCTGGAATAATGGACCAGTTGCCTTCCAGGAAAAGGAGCAGTAGGGTTAAGGCTGTGCCTTCCCCCCTGCCTCAGGATGAGGACCAGCCTTCTGAGGAAGCTGATTGTGGACCTGAAGAAGGAACTATACTAGAAGAGCTTGAGCCTGATCAGTTTGAGTTTCTTGGGACAGGGGGACCTTCCAGGGCAGATCTGAGGCATACCCTCCTTTTGAACCCTTCAGACAGCAAGCTGCTGCTGAGGCTGCTGGGAATGCTAGTGGAACCCATAAGATTTATTGGGATGAAGGGCTCCTGTATTCAGAGGCTAGAGACCCCAAGCCTGATGCTTCCAGGAGGTTGGTCATACCTTTGACATTCAGGGGATTCCTTTTGACACTAGCCCATGATATTCCCCTTGCAGGACATCTTGGCCAGAACAAAACTTGGGACAGGCTTGTCCTTCACTTTTACTGGCCCCACATGTCAGAAGACACCAAGGAGTTTTGTCGCTCCGGTGTTCCCTTTGAAAGAGTTGGAATAGACATTGTTGGACCAATGGATCCCCAAACAGCCTCTGGGCACAGGCTTATTCTGGTGGTAGTGGATCATGCCACCAGATACCCAGAAGCTATTCCCCTTAGGACCACTACAGCACCTGTTGTGGCAAGAGCCCTCCTGTGAGTTTTCTCAAGAGTGGGTTTCCCTAAGGAGGTTGTATCAGATAGAGGTGCAAACTTCATGTCAAGTTACTTGACTGCAATGTGGAAGGAGTGTGGAGTGAACTATAAGTTCAGCACACCCTATCACCCACAATGCAATGGTCTCGTTGAAAGATTCAACAAGACCTTAAAGGGTATGATTAAGGGTCTCCCAGAAAGACTCAGGTGGAGATGGGATATCCTGCTACCCTGCCTTTTGTCTGCTTACAGAGAGGTTCCTCAGAAGGGGGTTGGCTACAGCCCTTTTGAACTTTTGTTTGGGCATCCTGTAAGAGGAGCCCTTTGTCTAGCGAAGGAAGGGTGGGAGTTACCTCTTAAACTTCCCATGCAAGACATTGTGGACTATGTACTTGGTTTCCGCTCCAGGATGGCTGAGTACATTAAAAACATGAAGAAGAGGGACTTTTTTACAGCCCCTAAGCCAAATGCACAGCTCTGTGCCGCTATTTAGCGTGCACTTTTGATTCACTTTTCTTAGTCAACTCTTAAGTTTATAAACCGTGTTTGTCCATATTTTTAATTCATTAATTTAACATTTCATACATTATTTTCTCTCAGTCCACCAATCGGGTATAGGTGCCAATTTTCAAATTTCTAACATTCTGACTGTGCCAATCCAGGCTTCTTCGAAAGAATGCGATTGATGCAAGAAGTCCTTCACAAGTAGTCGTTTATTATGCAGTTAAAAACCCAATGCATTTCGGGCCTCCATGTGCCCTTCTTCGGGGGTCACTACAAATCAATCACAATACAAACACATTATTATACAATTAGTATCTGAAAGACACGACATCACAACAACATCTTATTTCTGGGCTTGATTAACTATAGTCATAACGTTACTCTCTGGTGCACTATATTCATGTGACTTCCATGCTTCTACTCAGGTCATCATGCAACTTTTCTTCAATAAACAGGGTGTGAATCTAATTATTCGACGACATCTGTGTCCTACAATTGCTCGTAGTCATTTACCCTCCCACCAACATGAGCGTGAAGCGTCCCTTTAACCATCTGTGTAAAACACGCTATCTAAATGGGTCACCCCTTGCGCGCTGCCTAGTACTAAAGCTGGGGCTATTCAACAAGTGCTTTATTAGCTACAGTTGTTATACTTAAGAGTACACAGCGTACATTCCCTCCTGCACCCCTTATAAATGGCTAAACAAACGAATCCTTCTTCCGCCATCGCTTACCTAAAACAACGATCTACATGCGTCTAACATCCTCATCCTGGTTCGTCAACCGGTATGGCGAGTCATTCACCGCCCACGTTTTTAAACCCTCCTCTCTAGTATTCTCCCTCCCTATTCGCCCGTAATCAGAGACACTCCCTTATACATCATGGCCATAGACTCGTAGTGAACCACATTTCCCAGAATACATCATATAAGTATTTGCAATGTCCGTATCTATACATTATTAAAAGGTCATTATTTCAACTCGATTCGGTTCTAAAAACTTGCCAAATGCGTACATGTGATTTAACATTCTGCGAGGGACTCCGATGTTAACTCCGATAGTATGAAACTTTTAACAATCTTCTTTCACTCCGTTTTTTTTCCTTCTTGAACGGGTGCAATCCCTGGGTAGGGCTGAGTTTACGAAGGTTTTTGAAAGTGAAGGGATGCACACCAACCTTTAACCTACATGTTATATTCATCAATTGTAATCCGCCTTAGCATGAATTGCGTGCAAATAAGTTTATTGAGGCCTGCCCTGCTGCCACTCGTTTAGAAAACATGAAGAAGAGGGACTTTTTTACAGCCCCTAAGCCAAATGCACAGCTCTGTGCCGCTATTTAGCGTGCACTTTTGATTCACTTTTCTTAGTCAACTCTTAAGTTTATAAACCGTGTTTGTCCATATTTTTAATTCATTAATTTAACATTTCATACATTATTTTCTCTCAGTCCACCAATCGGGTATAGGTGCCAATTTTCAAATTTCTAACATTCTGACTGTGCCAATCCAGGCTTCTTCGAAAGAATGCGATTGATGCAAGAAGTCCTTCACAAGTAGTCGTTTATTATGCAGTTAAAAACCCAATGCATTTCGGGCCTCCATGTGCCCTTCTTCGGGGGTCACTACAAATCAATCACAATACAAACACATTATTATACAATTAGTATCTGAAAGACACGACATCACAACAACATCTTATTTCTGGGCTTGATTAACTATAGTCATAACGTTACTCTCTGGTGCACTATATTCATGTGACTTCCATGCTTCTACTCAGGTCATCATGCAACTTTTCTTCAATAAACAGGGTGTGAATCTAATTATTCGACGACATCTGTGTCCTACAATTGCTCGTAGTCATTTACCCTCCCACCAACATGAGCGTGAAGCGTCCCTTTAACCATCTGTGTAAAACACGCTATCTAAATGGGTCACCCCTTGCGCGCTGCCTAGTACTAAAGCTGGGGCTATTCAACAAGTGCTTTATTAGCTACAGTTGTTATACTTAAGAGTACACAGCGTACATTCCCTCCTGCACCCCTTATAAATGGCTAAACAAACGAATCCTTCTTCCGCCATCGCTTACCTAAAACAACGATCTACATGCGTCTAACATCCTCATCCTGGTTCGTCAACCGGTATGGCGAGTCATTCACCGCCCACGTTTTTAAACCCTCCTCTCTAGTATTCTCCCTCCCTATTCGCCCGTAATCAGAGACACTCCCTTATACATCATGGCCATAGACTCGTAGTGAACCACATTTCCCAGAATACATCATATAAGTATTTGCAATGTCCGTATCTATACATTATTAAAAGGTCATTATTTCAACTCGATTCGGTTCTAAAAACTTGCCAAATGCGTACATGTGATTTAACATTCTGCGAGGGACTCCGATGTTAACTCCGATAGTATGAAACTTTTAACAATCTTCTTTCACTCCGTTTTTTTTCCTTCTTGAACGGGTGCAATCCCTGGGTAGGGCTGAGTTTACGAAGGTTTTTGAAAGTGAAGGGATGCACACCAACCTTTAACCTACATGTTATATTCATCAATTGTAATCCGCCTTAGCATGAATTGCGTGCAAATAAGTTTATTGAGGCCTGCCCTGCTGCCACTCGTTTAGAAAACATGAAGAAGAGGGACTTTTTTACAGCCCCTAAGCCAAATGCACAGCTCTGTGCCGCTATTTAGCGTGCACTTTTGATTCACTTTTCTTAGTCAACTCTTAAGTTTATAAACCGTGTTTGTCCATATTTTTAATTCATTAATTTAACATTTCATACATTATTTTCTCTCAGTCCACCAATCGGGTATAGGTGCCAATTTTCAAATTTCTAACATTCTGACTGTGCCAATCCAGGCTTCTTCGAAAGAATGCGATTGATGCAAGAAGTCCTTCACAAGTAGTCGTTTATTATGCAGTTAAAAACCCAATGCATTTCGGGCCTCCATGTGCCCTTCTTCGGGGGTCACTACAAATCAATCACAATACAAACACATTATTATACAATTAGTATCTGAAAGACACGACATCACAACAACATCTTATTTCTGGGCTTGATTAACTATAGTCATAACGTTACTCTCTGGTGCACTATATTCATGTGACTTCCATGCTTCTACTCAGGTCATCATGCAACTTTTCTTCAATAAACAGGGTGTGAATCTAATTATTCGACGACATCTGTGTCCTACAATTGCTCGTAGTCATTTACCCTCCCACCAACATGAGCGTGAAGCGTCCCTTTAACCATCTGTGTAAAACACGCTATCTAAATGGGTCACCCCTTGCGCGCTGCCTAGTACTAAAGCTGGGGCTATTCAACAAGTGCTTTATTAGCTACAGTTGTTATACTTAAGAGTACACAGCGTACATTCCCTCCTGCACCCCTTATAAATGGCTAAACAAACGAATCCTTCTTCCGCCATCGCTTACCTAAAACAACGATCTACATGCGTCTAACATCCTCATCCTGGTTCGTCAACCGGTATGGCGAGTCATTCACCGCCCACGTTTTTAAACCCTCCTCTCTAGTATTCTCCCTCCCTATTCGCCCGTAATCAGAGACACTCCCTTATACATCATGGCCATAGACTCGTAGTGAACCACATTTCCCAGAATACATCATATAAGTATTTGCAATGTCCGTATCTATACATTATTAAAAGGTCATTATTTCAACTCGATTCGGTTCTAAAAACTTGCCAAATGCGTACATGTGATTTAACATTCTGCGAGGGACTCCGATGTTAACTCCGATAGTATGAAACTTTTAACAATCTTCTTTCACTCCGTTTTTTTTCCTTCTTGAACGGGTGCAATCCCTGGGTAGGGCTGAGTTTACGAAGGTTTTTGAAAGTGAAGGGATGCACACCAACCTTTAACCTACATGTTATATTCATCAATTGTAATCCGCCTTAGCATGAATTGCGTGCAAATAAGTTTATTGAGGCCTGCCCTGCTGCCACTCGTTTAGAAAACATGAAGAAGAGGGACTTTTTTACAGCCCCTAAGCCAAATGCACAGCTCTGTGCCGCTATTTAGCGTGCACTTTTGATTCACTTTTCTTAGTCAACTCTTAAGTTTATAAACCGTGTTTGTCCATATTTTTAATTCATTAATTTAACATTTCATACATTATTTTCTCTCAGTCCACCAATCGGGTATAGGTGCCAATTTTCAAATTTCTAACATTCTGACTGTGCCAATCCAGGCTTCTTCGAAAGAATGCGATTGATGCAAGAAGTCCTTCACAAGTAGTCGTTTATTATGCAGTTAAAAACCCAATGCATTTCGGGCCTCCATGTGCCCTTCTTCGGGGGTCACTACAAATCAATCACAATACAAACACATTATTATACAATTAGTATCTGAAAGACACGACATCACAACAACATCTTATTTCTGGGCTTGATTAACTATAGTCATAACGTTACTCTCTGGTGCACTATATTCATGTGACTTCCATGCTTCTACTCAGGTCATCATGCAACTTTTCTTCAATAAACAGGGTGTGAATCTAATTATTCGACGACATCTGTGTCCTACAATTGCTCGTAGTCATTTACCCTCCCACCAACATGAGCGTGAAGCGTCCCTTTAACCATCTGTGTAAAACACGCTATCTAAATGGGTCACCCCTTGCGCGCTGCCTAGTACTAAAGCTGGGGCTATTCAACAAGTGCTTTATTAGCTACAGTTGTACGCATGTAGATCGTTGTTTTAGGTAAGCGATGGCGGAAGAAGGATTCGTTTGTTTAGCCATTTATAAGGGGTGCAGGAGGGAATGTACGCTGTGTACTCTTAAGTATAACAACTGTAGCTAATAAAGCACTTGTTGAATAGCCCCAGCTTTAGTACTAGGCAGCGCGCAAGGGGTGACCCATTTAGATAGCGTGTTTTACACAGATGGTTAAAGGGACGCTTCACGCTCATGTTGGTGGGAGGGTAAATGACTACGAGCAATTGTAGGACACAGATGTCGTCGAATAATTAGATTCACACCCTGTTTATTGAAGAAAAGTTGCATGATGACCTGAGTAGAAGCATGGAAGTCACATGAATATAGTGCACCAGAGAGTAACGTTATGACTATAGTTAATCAAGCCCAGAAATAAGATGTTGTTGTGATGTCGTGTCTTTCAGATACTAATTGTATAATAATGTGTTTGTATTGTGATTGATTTGTAGTGACCCCCGAAGAAGGGCACATGGAGGCCCGAAATGCATTGGGTTTTTAACTGCATAATAAACGACTACTTGTGAAGGACTTCTTGCATCAATCGCATTCTTTCGAAGAAGCCTGGATTGGCACAGTCAGAATGTTAGAAATTTGAAAATTGGCACCTATACCCGATTGGTGGACTGAGAGAAAATAATGTATGAAATGTTAAATTAATGAATTAAAAATATGGACAAACACGGTTTATAAACTTAAGAGTTGACTAAGAAAAGTGAATCAAAAGTGCACGCTAAATAGCGGCACAGAGCTGTGCATTTGGCTTAGGGGCTGTAAAAAAGTCCCTCTTCTTCATGTTTTCTAAACGAGTGGCAGCAGGGCAGGCCTCAATAAACTTATTTGCACGCAATTCATGCTAAGGCGGATTACAATTGATGAATATAACATGTAGGTTAAAGGTTGGTGTGCATCCCTTCACTTTCAAAAACCTTCGTAAACTCAGCCCTACCCAGGGATTGCACCCGTTCAAGAAGGAAAAAAAACGGAGTGAAAGAAGATTGTTAAAAGTTTCATACTATCGGAGTTAACATCGGAGTCCCTCGCAGAATGTTAAATCACATGTACGCATTTGGCAAGTTTTTAGAACCGAATCGAGTTGAAATAATGACCTTTTAATAATGTATAGATACGGACATTGCAAATACTTATATGATGTATTCTGGGAAATGTGGTTCACTACGAGTCTATGGCCATGATGTATAAGGGAGTGTCTCTGATTACGGGCGAATAGGGAGGGAGAATACTAGAGAGGAGGGTTTAAAAACGTGGGCGGTGAATGACTCGCCATACCGGTTGACGAACCAGGATGAGGATGTTAGACGCATGTAGATCGTTGTTTTAGGTAAGCGATGGCGGAAGAAGGATTCGTTTGTTTAGCCATTTATAAGGGGTGCAGGAGGGAATGTACGCTGTGTACTCTTAAGTATAACAACTGTAGCTAATAAAGCACTTGTTGAATAGCCCCAGCTTTAGTACTAGGCAGCGCGCAAGGGGTGACCCATTTAGATAGCGTGTTTTACACAGATGGTTAAAGGGACGCTTCACGCTCATGTTGGTGGGAGGGTAAATGACTACGAGCAATTGTAGGACACAGATGTCGTCGAATAATTAGATTCACACCCTGTTTATTGAAGAAAAGTTGCATGATGACCTGAGTAGAAGCATGGAAGTCACATGAATATAGTGCACCAGAGAGTAACGTTATGACTATAGTTAATCAAGCCCAGAAATAAGATGTTGTTGTGATGTCGTGTCTTTCAGATACTAATTGTATAATAATGTGTTTGTATTGTGATTGATTTGTAGTGACCCCCGAAGAAGGGCACATGGAGGCCCGAAATGCATTGGGTTTTTAACTGCATAATAAACGACTACTTGTGAAGGACTTCTTGCATCAATCGCATTCTTTCGAAGAAGCCTGGATTGGCACAGTCAGAATGTTAGAAATTTGAAAATTGGCACCTATACCCGATTGGTGGACTGAGAGAAAATAATGTATGAAATGTTAAATTAATGAATTAAAAATATGGACAAACACGGTTTATAAACTTAAGAGTTGACTAAGAAAAGTGAATCAAAAGTGCACGCTAAATAGCGGCACAGAGCTGTGCATTTGGCTTAGGGGCTGTAAAAAAGTCCCTCTTCTTCATGTTTTCTAAACGAGTGGCAGCAGGGCAGGCCTCAATAAACTTATTTGCACGCAATTCATGCTAAGGCGGATTACAATTGATGAATATAACATGTAGGTTAAAGGTTGGTGTGCATCCCTTCACTTTCAAAAACCTTCGTAAACTCAGCCCTACCCAGGGATTGCACCCGTTCAAGAAGGAAAAAAAACGGAGTGAAAGAAGATTGTTAAAAGTTTCATACTATCGGAGTTAACATCGGAGTCCCTCGCAGAATGTTAAATCACATGTACGCATTTGGCAAGTTTTTAGAACCGAATCGAGTTGAAATAATGACCTTTTAATAATGTATAGATACGGACATTGCAAATACTTATATGATGTATTCTGGGAAATGTGGTTCACTACGAGTCTATGGCCATGATGTATAAGGGAGTGTCTCTGATTACGGGCGAATAGGGAGGGAGAATACTAGAGAGGAGGGTTTAAAAACGTGGGCGGTGAATGACTCGCCATACCGGTTGACGAACCAGGATGAGGATGTTAGACGCATGTAGATCGTTGTTTTAGGTAAGCGATGGCGGAAGAAGGATTCGTTTGTTTAGCCATTTATAAGGGGTGCAGGAGGGAATGTACGCTGTGTACTCTTAAGTATAACAACTGTAGCTAATAAAGCACTTGTTGAATAGCCCCAGCTTTAGTACTAGGCAGCGCGCAAGGGGTGACCCATTTAGATAGCGTGTTTTACACAGATGGTTAAAGGGACGCTTCACGCTCATGTTGGTGGGAGGGTAAATGACTACGAGCAATTGTAGGACACAGATGTCGTCGAATAATTAGATTCACACCCTGTTTATTGAAGAAAAGTTGCATGATGACCTGAGTAGAAGCATGGAAGTCACATGAATATAGTGCACCAGAGAGTAACGTTATGACTATAGTTAATCAAGCCCAGAAATAAGATGTTGTTGTGATGTCGTGTCTTTCAGATACTAATTGTATAATAATGTGTTTGTATTGTGATTGATTTGTAGTGACCCCCGAAGAAGGGCACATGGAGGCCCGAAATGCATTGGGTTTTTAACTGCATAATAAACGACTACTTGTGAAGGACTTCTTGCATCAATCGCATTCTTTCGAAGAAGCCTGGATTGGCACAGTCAGAATGTTAGAAATTTGAAAATTGGCACCTATACCCGATTGGTGGACTGAGAGAAAATAATGTATGAAATGTTAAATTAATGAATTAAAAATATGGACAAACACGGTTTATAAACTTAAGAGTTGACTAAGAAAAGTGAATCAAAAGTGCACGCTAAATAGCGGCACAGAGCTGTGCATTTGGCTTAGGGGCTGTAAAAAAGTCCCTCTTCTTCATGTTTTCTAAACGAGTGGCAGCAGGGCAGGCCTCAATAAACTTATTTGCACGCAATTCATGCTAAGGCGGATTACAATTGATGAATATAACATGTAGGTTAAAGGTTGGTGTGCATCCCTTCACTTTCAAAAACCTTCGTAAACTCAGCCCTACCCAGGGATTGCACCCGTTCAAGAAGGAAAAAAAACGGAGTGAAAGAAGATTGTTAAAAGTTTCATACTATCGGAGTTAACATCGGAGTCCCTCGCAGAATGTTAAATCACATGTACGCATTTGGCAAGTTTTTAGAACCGAATCGAGTTGAAATAATGACCTTTTAATAATGTATAGATACGGACATTGCAAATACTTATATGATGTATTCTGGGAAATGTGGTTCACTACGAGTCTATGGCCATGATGTATAAGGGAGTGTCTCTGATTACGGGCGAATAGGGAGGGAGAATACTAGAGAGGAGGGTTTAAAAACGTGGGCGGTGAATGACTCGCCATACCGGTTGACGAACCAGGATGAGGATGTTAGACGCATGTAGATCGTTGTTTTAGGTAAGCGATGGCGGAAGAAGGATTCGTTTGTTTAGCCATTTATAAGGGGTGCAGGAGGGAATGTACGCTGTGTACTCTTAAGTATAACAACTGTAGCTAATAAAGCACTTGTTGAATAGCCCCAGCTTTAGTACTAGGCAGCGCGCAAGGGGTGACCCATTTAGATAGCGTGTTTTACACAGATGGTTAAAGGGACGCTTCACGCTCATGTTGGTGGGAGGGTAAATGACTACGAGCAATTGTAGGACACAGATGTCGTCGAATAATTAGATTCACACCCTGTTTATTGAAGAAAAGTTGCATGATGACCTGAGTAGAAGCATGGAAGTCACATGAATATAGTGCACCAGAGAGTAACGTTATGACTATAGTTAATCAAGCCCAGAAATAAGATGTTGTTGTGATGTCGTGTCTTTCAGATACTAATTGTATAATAATGTGTTTGTATTGTGATTGATTTGTAGTGACCCCCGAAGAAGGGCACATGGAGGCCCGAAATGCATTGGGTTTTTAACTGCATAATAAACGACTACTTGTGAAGGACTTCTTGCATCAATCGCATTCTTTCGAAGAAGCCTGGATTGGCACAGTCAGAATGTTAGAAATTTGAAAATTGGCACCTATACCCGATTGGTGGACTGAGAGAAAATAATGTATGAAATGTTAAATTAATGAATTAAAAATATGGACAAACACGGTTTATTAACTTTAGAGTTGACTAAGAAAAGTGAATCAAAAGTGCACGCTAAATAGCGGCACAGAGCTGTGCATTTGGCTTAGGGGCTGTAAAAAAGTCCCTCTTCTTCATGTTTTCTAAACGAGTGGCAGCAGGGCAGGCCTCAATAAACTTATTTGCACGCAATTCATGCTAAGGCGGATTACAATTGATGAATATAACATGTAGGTTAAAGGTTGGTGTGCATCCCTTCACTTTCAAAAACCTTCGTAAACTCAGCCCTACCCAGGGATTGCACCCGTTCAAGAAGGAAAAAAAACGGAGTGAAAGAAGATTGTTAAAAGTTTCATACTATCGGAGTTAACATCGGAGTCCCTCGCAGAATGTTAAATCACATGTACGCATTTGGCAAGTTTTTAGAACCGAATCGAGTTGAAATAATGACCTTTTAATAATGTATAGATACGGACATTGCAAATACTTATATGATGTATTCTGGGAAATGTGGTTCACTACGAGTCTATGGCCATGATGTATAAGGGAGTGTCTCTGATTACGGGCGAATAGGGAGGGAGAATACTAGAGAGGAGGGTTTAAAAACGTGGGCGGTGAATGACTCGCCATACCGGTTGACGAACCAGGATGAGGATGTTAGACGCATGTAGATCGTTGTTTTAGGTAAGCGATGGCGGAAGAAGGATTCGTTTGTTTAGCCATTTATAAGGGGTGCAGGAGGGAATGTACGCTGTGTACTCTTAAGTATAACAACTGTAGCTAATAAAGCACTTGTTGAATAGCCCCAGCTTTAGTACTAGGCAGCGCGCAAGGGGTGACCCATTTAGATAGCGTGTTTTACACAGATGGTTAAAGGGACGCTTCACGCTCATGTTGGTGGGAGGGTAAATGACTACGAGCAATTGTAGGACACAGATGTCGTCGAATAATTAGATTCACACCCTGTTTATTGAAGAAAAGTTGCATGATGACCTGAGTAGAAGCATGGAAGTCACATGAATATAGTGCACCAGAGAGTAACGTTATGACTATAGTTAATCAAGCCCAGAAATAAGATGTTGTTGTGATGTCGTGTCTTTCAGATACTAATTGTATAATAATGTGTTTGTATTGTGATTGATTTGTAGTGACCCCCGAAGAAGGGCACATGGAGGCCCGAAATGCATTGGGTTTTTAACTGCATAATAAACGACTACTTGTGAAGGACTTCTTGCATCAATCGCATTCTTTCGAAGAAGCCTGGATTGGCACAGTCAGAATGTTAGAAATTTGAAAATTGGCACCTATACCCGATTGGTGGACTGAGAGAAAATAATGTATGAAATGTTAAATTAATGAATTAAAAATATGGACAAACACGGTTTATAAACTTAAGAGTTGACTAAGAAAAGTGAATCAAAAGTGCACGCTAAATAGCGGCACAGAGCTGTGCATTTGGCTTAGGGGCTGTAAAAAAGTCCCTCTTCTTCATGTTTTCTAAACGAGTGGCAGCAGGGCAGGCCTCAATAAACTTATTTGCACGCAATTCATGCTAAGGCGGATTACAATTGATGAATATAACATGTAGGTTAAAGGTTGGTGTGCATCCCTTCACTTTCAAAAACCTGAGTACATTAAAAAGGCATCTAAAAACCTTGAGGCAAGTCAGGAATTGCAAAAGGCCTGGCATGACCAAAAGGCTGTACTGATTGTTTACCAGCCAGGACAGAAAGTGTGGGTGTTGGAGCCTGTGGCCCCAGCAGCTCTCCAAGACAAGTGGAATGGACCCCACACTATTGTTGAACAGAAGGGAGAAGTCACCTATTTGGTCACCTATTTGGTTGACCTTGGAACTCCTAGGAGCCCCCACAGAGTGCTTCATGTCAACAGACTGAAACCATATGTTGACAGGGCAGACATGGGCTTGCTCATGGCTACTGATGAAGGACAGGAGGAAGAGAGTGACCCTCTCCCAGACCTGCTCTCTCAGAACCCTGACGATGGTTCAGTTGATGGTGTAGCCTTGGCAGGCAGCCTCATTGACCAGCAGCAGAGTGACTGCAGACAAGTTCGGCAGACATACAGACATATGTTTTCACTGACTCCAAGTCAGACTACCTGGTGCACTCATGAAGTGGACACTGGGGACAGTCTGCCTGTTAAAAGTAAGATTTTCAGGCAACCTGATCATGTCAGGGACTGTATCAGGACAGAAGTCCAGAAGATGTTGGAATTGGGAGTAATTGAACGTTTGGATAGCCCTTGGGCTAGTCCAGTAGTCCTGGTGCCAAAACCTCACACCCAAGATGGTAAGAGAGAAATTAGGTTTTGTGTAGACCACAGAGGTCTCAATGCTGTCACTAAGACAGATGCCCATCCAATACCCAGAGCAGGTGGGCTCATAGATAAGTTGGCCTCTGCCAAATATCTGAGCACATTTGATCTGACAGCTGGCTACTGGCAAATCAGGTTAGCTGGGGAAGTCAAGCCAAAGACAGCATGTTGTGCCCCTGGTGGACATTATCAGTTTGTGGTAATGCCCTTTGGTTTGAAAAATGCACCTGCCACATTTCAAAGGTTGGTGAACAAAGTCCTCCCAGGCCTGGATGACCACTGTGCAGCATATCTTGATGATATTGCTGTCTTTAGCTCCACCTGGGAAGATCACCTGATCCACCTGAAAAACTATCAAGGCTACCAAGTGCCAGATAGGGCAGAGTCAGGTTGTGTACCTGGGCCACCTTGTAGGTGGAGGCCAGGTTCAACCATTACAGAGCAAATTCCAGACCATAATGGACTGGGTTGCTCCAACCACCCAGACTCAGGTCAGAGCTTTCTTGGGCCTGACTGGGTACTATAGGAGATTTGTCAAGGGGTATGGTTCCATTGTGACACCTCTGAATGACGTAACTTTTAAAAGAATGCCTAAGAAAGCTCAGTGGACAGCCAGCTGTCAAAAGGCATTTGATGACCTGAAGCAGGCCATGGGCACTGCTCCCATTCTGCAAAGTCCAAACCACTCCGAAGAATTCATTATCCAAACAGATGCTTCTGAGTTGGGGGTAGGGGCTGTACTATCACAATTGAAAGATGAAGGTCAAGACCAGCCAGTAGCTTTTATTAGCAGAATGCTGATCCCTAGAGAGAAACGTTGGTCAGCTATTGAGAGGGAGGCCTTTGTTGTGGTTTGGGCCCTGAAGAAGCTGAGGGCATACTTGTTTGCCACTCACTTTACAGTTCAGAAAGACCATAAGCCCCTCTTGTGGCTAAAACAGATGCAGGGTGAAAATCGCAAACAGCTCAGGTGGTCCATTTCCCTACAGGGAATGGACTTTACAATGGAACATAGACCTGGGGCCAATGCAGATGGACTCTCCAGATATTTCCACTTAGAACATGGAGACTCAACTGGTCAAGGTTAGTTTAATGTCCCTGCGTTGGGGGGGGGGGTTGTGAGGGAAGTAGGGTCTTCTTCCTATGGTTACCCCCACTTTTTGCTGTGATTCTCTTGTTTTTCGACTTTAGTGTGGCTGTGGACCTGCTAATCAGGCCCACAGCCAAGCTATTTTCTCTCTAAATTGATACCATGTACTTTAGGTACATACCAGATTGGTTACTGGGTTACCCTTGTGAGCCCCTGTATAGTGTACCCTAGGTACCCAGGGCAGAGGTGCACCCTAGGCCTACCAGGGGCTGCAGCATGTAATGTGCCACCCCTGGTTAGCCTTCCAAACTGATACAACAGGTCTGTTCTTACAGCCTGGGTAAGGTGGTATAATCACCCCTTACTAAGATATAGTATACCTATATCTATATACCTATATAGACCATATACACCTATAAGCCACACCTAAGGCAGACCTCGACAATCCTTGAGGTAGAGTGCTTGGTTTTATGTGAGAGGGTGCCCTAGCATGAGCTGAGCCCCTCTGCAGCTTTCAGAACCATCTCCATATAGCTGTTCTATGATATAGCCATACCATATACTCTTAAGTGCATTATAATCCTCGCGGTTAATGCTTACTTTAGTTTGGCTTTATCAAAACATGTTGTGTAAGGTGTCAAACACTTTGGAATACTACCCCCCGCCTGTTCTGGTGGTGGGGGTAGCATTCCACCCTTCTAGAGGGAGAAGACATGTAGTTACTGGTTTACCCGGTTAAAGTTAAACAGAGCCTCAGCATCACAAAATGGATGCTGCTGCCACAGACACGAGTCTGCCCTCCTGCTGCTGGACGAAACTCAGACAGGGGAGGCCTGGACAATAGGTTTCCTGCCCCAGGGAGGTGCTGGCACCTCCCCAGACAGGCTCTTTGTGTATTGGGGCAGGGAGGGCTGCATTCAGTGAATGCTTTCCAGACACTGCCTAGGGCACACTAGGTGCTCCATGCATTTCCCAGTTCAAACCAGTTGCTGGGGCACTCAGCCCCAGCTCTGGTGCGAAATTGGACAAAGTGGAAGGGGTGTAACCACCCCCTCCCCGGGTCCACCCATCAGAAGGACCTTAGAGTTAGTCCAACCCCTAAACTTGCTATAAGTATAGAACCCCAGTCCCAAGGACTTTAGATTACCCTGGACGAAACTCTGCAACATATATCCTGGACCATCAACATTACATTTCGACTGGAAGATGGAAGAAATCTCCCTTGTGGTCAAGGAGTGACCACCCTGTTCAAACAGGCACCAACAGCATCTTTGCTGGTCTGCATTTTTTAGGCTCCCTCCCGATCCTGAAGAATCTGCGACACAGGCTGCAGACTTCCAGACATCTCTGACCCCGACCTTTACTCACAGCAAAGCTGAGACTCGTGGCAGACATGAAAGACGTGGGACCGGAACTCCTGGACATCCTGCATTTTGCTACCTTCACCAACTTCCCGAGGTATTCTGAAGTTATGCATTGGGGTGCTTGATGCCCCATTGCCGAGCACCTTTTGCACCGAAGCTCAGAGGCCCACACTACACCAGTGTCATGTGGGCCCGCTTTGGGCATTTCAGCTTGACTCGTCTTTACGGTTCCTAGTCCGTTGTCTAGTGAGCCCCCAAGAAGACAATCCTTTGTTTCAACTTGCTTTCCTAATTGCTCCAGGCTTGCTTCAGCTTCCCTGCAAAGGAGAAGTAGCTGAGAACTTGCTGGTCTGCATCAAAGCCAATCTTGACATCCTGCATGGATTGCGTTTGCCAATGCTTGTTGGGTCCAATCCGGATACCGACACCGCAGTCAACTAGATCCTTTGTGGCATAGCTCGAATCCTGCTTCTGGTTGTCATCAACACCTCCTGGTCCTCGTGGCGGAAGAGACAAACTCACCTTTTCACCTGAAATCACCCGACATCTGGTGGCATCTTCTTATCGCCGCCCTGGTCACTGGCTAGTGGCCCAGACTCTGTCTCCTCTGCTTTCAGGTTCTTCAGATCTTCGTTCCACCCATGGGTCCACCCGGACACTTTTCCTCTGGTCGCCTGCAGCACTTCTTCGCAGCTCTCCATTGGTATCGATGACGAAACCCGACACCAAAAGACACCAATGCACCGGCTTCCGTGGGTGAGGTAACACGAGTACTCTGGTAGTCTCAAAGGTATTGGCCCTCCAAGTGTCTAAGTCTAAAACGGTTCCATCGTAGTTATCCTAGAAGTGTCCTTAAATTGTAAATGTGTAACTTGTTAGTTTCCCATAGAAAGTCAATGGTAACCCATGGCTGTGTTTAGACACTGAACGCATCTCCCGTGGGCCTCCTACATCCTAACCCTTGGTTGTTCTGAGTACCCCTAGTGATTCCACAGGCCCTAAGCCTGCTTTCTATTCCTCACGTGGTTCTTATACCACTATTTTAGTATATGGTTTGTGAGGCCCCTAGGGCAAAACGTATACTGTGCAACTTATCGTACTCTAAATAAGTTCCTTGTATTGTACTTTTACCTCTGATCTCATACAGAGTCCAGAGGGGTTGTGTGTAGAATAAATACATATATATTTGATATATACCTTGTGTGGTATGCTTTCATTTGGTACTCAAGAGATTATAATTGGTAAAACAACTAGCTTAATTCTCTCTCTGAAGTCTTAGCCTGAAGACTGCTCACCACTGCTACCCCTAGGATAGCTTTCTATAAGGTTGACTTTACAACAATCATTAAGAAGGGTCGATTGGACTGGTGCAAGGTGCCCACTAGAACTAGTGGACATCATATACCAGGCCAATTTCTCACAGACAGAATATTCACCAATGTCAAAATATTACCCCAGTACAGAGATCTGGACCTAAATCCATCATTTATTTTTGCTCCCCATGCCATTCCAGTTTAAAGGATGCTTGTTTCCAGTCCAGGGAAGACATGGCTTGGCAGTTCGGACTGGACTGTTCCCATGAGGAACAGGTCAAGACTGATTTGCGTATGGCTGGGCCTGAACTGGGGTTGCAAAGTGAGCTAAAAAACGATGATGGATTCAACCCAGATCTGTGACTGGGGTTGAGTGTCTGAAAGGCTTCAGTGCTACATCCATCATCTCCTTGTGTTTGCTTTGTTCGCCCTAAGTTGGCAGAGTATGCATAGACGTGGGTCCCTTGCTCACCTTGCCACTGGATTGAAGCTAGCCTGGCTGCTGAGGGGTGTTACCCTGAAACTGGTCCAGGATGCTTATTTCCGGTCTAGGGAAGACCTGGCTTGGCAGTTCGGGCTGGACTGCTCCCATGAGGAACAGAATCAAGACTGATTTGCCTATGGCTGGGTCTGAACTAGGGTGGCGAAGTGAGCTAAAGAATGTTGATGGATTCAACCCAGATCTGTGGCTGGGGGTGAGTGTCTGAAAAGTTTTAGTGCTCCGTCCATTATCTCCTTGTGTTTGCTTTCTTTGCCCTAAGTTGGTAGGGTATGCCCAGTAGTGGATCTTTTGCTCATGCTACCACTGGTTTCAAGCTAGCCTGGCTGATGAGGGGTATTACCCCAAAAATGATACCAGCATGCGTGTTTCCGGTCCAGGGAAGACCTGGCTTGGCAGTTCGAGCTGGACTGCCCCCATGAGGAACAGAGTCAAGACTGATTCGCATATGGCTAGGTCTGAACTGGGGTGGCGAAGTGACCTACAGAACGATGGTCGATTCAACCCAGATCTGTGACTGGGGGTGATTGTCTGAAAAGTTTCAGTGCTCCGTCCATCATCACCTTGTGTTTGCTTTGTTCACCCTAAAGTGGCAGGGCATGCCGAGACGTGGGTCCCTTGCTCACTTTGCCACTGGATTCAAGCTAGCCTGGCTGATGAGGGGTGTTACCCTGAAACCGGTCCCAGGATACTTGCTTCTGGTCCAGGGAAGACCTGGCTTGACAGTTTGGGCTGGAATGTTCCCATGAGGAACAGGGTCAATACTGATTTGCATATGGCTGGGTCTGAACTGGGATGACGAAGTGAGCTAAAGAACGATGATGGATTCACCCCAGATCTGTAACTGGGTGTGAGTATCTGAAATGTTTCAGCGCTCTGTCCATCATCTCTTGTGTTTGCTTTGTTTGCCCTAAGTTGGTACGGTATGCCCAGACGTAGGTCCCTTGCTCACTTTGCTACTGGATTCAAGCTAGCCTGGCTGATGAGGGGTGTTACCTGAAAACGGTCCCAGGATACTGGCTTCTGGTCCAGGGAAGACCTGGCTTGGCAGTTTGGGCTGGAATGTTCCAATGAGGAACAGGGTCAATACTGATTTGCATATGGCTGGGTCTGAACTGGGATGACGAAGTGAGCTCAAGAACAATGATGGATTCAACTCAGATATGTGACTGGCGATGAGTGTCAGAAAAGTTTCACTGCTCCGTCCATCATCTCCTTGTGTTTGCCTTCTAAAGTAGCCATAGATCCAGTATAGTAGTGAAGAGTTAGGTCTTGCCTGATCCAGAGCATGCGCTAGTCTGGCCGAGACATTTAGTCAGTGGCATTTTGAAGGGCTGCCAAAGGCTTTCCCGCCAACTAGTTTGCGATTACACACACAAGTGCACGCAACGTGCACAGCTGCTTCATGCGCTCGGAGCGCTGCCTACTTTCACTTTTCCCATCACGTGCGTGCACCACTCACGTCCACTTTTTTAGCTTTAAGCGCGAGACACGTGCGCTTGTGTTTAACTTGTTTAAATATAAGCTTCTATCAGAAGGACAGTACTTTACATTTACTTTGCTTTCGGGCGCAGGCACCCTGTGTGTTTAACTTGTTTAAATATAAGCTTCTATCAGAAGGCAGTACTTTACATTTACTTTCCTTTCGGGCGCAGGCACCCTGACTTGTTTCTCCCTCGCGTCCCCCATCATGGCGTCGAAACACTGGCAGCACCTTCCCTTTCAGCCATAGGCACCTCAAGATCAGCACTAAATTTTCAGAAATCGTGCTGGTTGTTTTATTAAACAAAAAAGTGTGGTAACTGTTTGTGTAAAATTAGAAAACAGCTGTTTAAGTTGTTCCCCAAATACATTCACCTCTCCAACCACCTCCGCTTTCAGCTCCGCGTCTTGCACAGGCTTACCGAAGCCTCCAAGTTCCAAAAGCCGTCCCTGGTTCCTCTTTCTAACTTGTCACAGCCTTCCTTTAAATCGCAACATGAATACTGGAAGAACAAACACCACACATTTTCACAATAATTTACCATCAGTTTTCTTTACGAACTGATCGCGACTTTTCACTGTTGAGAATTGAAAAAGAAACAGAAACTTAAGATTGCTGTAATTGTTGTTGTTCCCGCACTAGCTGCTGCCCTAAACAAACTGTCATTGTCTGCTTCTCCAAGGGGAAATAATGTGTGTGGCTGCTATAGTAAAAGTTGGCTGTGCTTGCACAATAAATAAGTAAGCGTCCACTTTTTTAACTTTAAGCGTGAGGCGTGCGCGCTTGTGTTTAACTTGTTTAAATATAAGCTTCTATCAGAAGGACAGTACTTTACATTTACTTTGCTTTTGGGCGCAGACACCCTGACTTGTTTCTTTTGCTATTATTATTTTTACTAGCAGCCGGCCCCAGCGTTGCCCGGGGCAGAAGGGGGCTGGGGGCAGCATCGCAGCAGGAGAGGTGCAGCAGAGCGGCCGGGAGCAGCAGAGCGTACTTACAGTGTTCCCTTGCTCCGGTTTTGTTGGTCCTGGCCGCTTCTGCCCACTGCAAGCACTCATGGCCCCCGCTCATCCCTCTGCCCGTCCCTAGGTGCGCACCCGCGGCTGCTTGACTTACCTCAGCCGCCTCTCCTCCCCGCGCTGCTGAGTTTACCGCTCCACTGCTCCTCCGCTTCTCGCCGCTCCTCATCGCTTGTTCGCCGCTCCTCCCCGCCTGTCCGCAGCTCCTCCCCGCGCTCATGTCCGCCGTTCTTCCTGTTGCTCCTGAACGACGCTCCTCCCCGCGCTCCCGATGTCATCACGCACGTCGCGGCCGGCGCTACTTGCAAGGGACTACTTTTTTTATTCCTAAATTTTTTAAAGAACGTACATTTTTTATTTTTATATAGCCTATGTCCTTCTGCTTGCCCTGAGGTTTTCAAAGATGTCTTGGGTGTTTGGATTGGTGGTGTACTTTTCGAGTTTACATGGCTCAAATGACACAGTTCTCTCTTTATAACAGTAGTATAGATTATAACAGCGCATTATATAGTAAAGCTTTACAAACAATAGTCTGGCATTGAAGCATATATCCCACAGAACTTAAAAGAAATAATTTGTTAAATGAGCATTCGGCTCTTACCTGTTCATCATATTTGCATTTTGTGATATTTGCGATGTACAGTTGTAACATAAATTTGTTTAAATTATAGATTTTCTATTGCTCCATCTGTCTCCCACCAATCCTTTTGCTTCCCCTACAATATTTTCAGTCTGTGCATCCACTGACAGTTCAGCCAGTATGGGAACTCGGGGAGGGGAAAGTATTGCACTAGTGATTGTGTTTTAACTGTTATGTGTATGTGAGGGAAGTTTTAATTGCACCCCCTCCCCAATGTGTATATGTGCACTGCTAGTGCTCTACTGTGCTGCATCTGTTCTCTGCTATACGTATGTTTTATTTCTTGAGGCCTAGTAAAATATTTTCAATGTGAGAATTACAGTAGCAATGCCTTTCCCAGTTCTTATTTAAGAGGCACAGCATTGGAAATATGTTGAGTACACAAAAAGGAGAAGGAAGTCGGTACTTAGATAAGAGCTAGCCTTGACATTGATGGAGTCAAGCATTTCCTTTAATTGATTGTGTGCACCACACAGCATGCCTGCAACAACTAATTTTCCGAATGTATGCCATCATTACGATTGGAAGTAAGTAAGCTCTGTAAATACAACAATTGTTTTTTTATTTTTTCTCTACTTGCTTATTTACCTGCTTTTTGTCACAGTAGAAGATGCGCTGTATCCTTTTATGGCTGAATAGCCTTCCAACGGAATTACATATTTTAGACACACAGTACAGATCTGCTTAAGTGACTCCCAGATCTGATCTTGTAACTAAAGTATCAAGATGTCTACTCAGAAGACGCGTTAGATCTCACAAAAGAAGCATGTCAAAATACATCTGATTGTCACAGTTTCAGACTTCAAATTTCTTTTTCGTTTATCCTGATTCATTTTTCTAATCTATTTAACCAGTTCCATCTACAGATTTATCTTTCTGCACCCCGGAATCAATGAATCTATTTACTTTGGTACCTGTACTTGTGTGTTTGAATGTGCTTTTTTACTGTCTGTATACAGTGCACCAAATAGGGATTTTGTAATAGAAGCTGAACATATCTCCTGAGTTCCAACACATATACTCTTACCAGATCCACTTGGAGTCACACAAGCTATCATTTGCTTAGATCATCGCAGCGACTTGTCACATGAATCTGTTGCACCAGACATTTTTTAGGAATCATAGCACTACTCTGACCCTTGAATGCTGTCCTAAAAAGCCAAACATGCAAGCAGCCCTCCCTTGAGCTCAATATGAACAAGCATTGGCATTGCCAATAGGTCTTGATTTTGGAACCTTATAAGTATTTAGTTATGCAGCACAAATATCCTTGGTGCAACAACATCAACTGTTGCATGGCTAAACACTTATAAGGTACAATGTTTGGCCATGCAACAGCTGATGTTGTTGCACCAAGGATATTGTGCTGCAAAACTAAATACTTATAAGGTCCCAAAAGCGAGACCTATTGGCTATGCCAATGCTTGTTTATAACTGGTGCTCAATTTGAAGTGAAAGAAACTTCTGTAGTTCTTCCCTTACAGAAATGTCTGGAATTTTCTGCCTCCCTGCCCTATTCCCAGTCTGTCTTCAGGGACAGAATACACAAAGACCAACTGAGAACTACACCTCGTCATGAGACCCAGTAGTAGGCTCAAGTCAACTCATGTTTAAAGTTCACTAACAATAAAAACAATACCTTTGTTCAGGTAGACAGAATCAGCTCACATTATCTAGTTTGCGCTGGGTTGTTTGTAAGAGTCTATTACTGTCCATGCATGGCTTCTTTTACTACTAGTAACGGGCTGCTGACACTAAAAGGTTGTGGCAAGAAAATGACAACTTTCTAAAAATGGCATTTTCAGAATGCCAAATGCCAACTTTCTATAAGTAAAATTTTTAGGATTGTGACTTAAAATCTGACTTTACCATTAAAGAGGGATTTAAGTAACATTTCCTCAGACACCAAACATGACATTCCTATCTGCTCCCAACCAACAGTTCCCACTTATTAAATTAATAGGGTAACTTCAGGTTATCCTATGGGAGGTGTAGGCATTGCAGTACTGAAAGTTTAATTTGTGAGTTTTTCACCACCAGAACAAGTAGAACTTAAAAGTACATCTCCACCTTTTTAAAAGCAACGCACCAGGCCTACGGGCTGATTAGGGCCTACCCTAGTCGTGACTTATATGTATTAAAAAAGAAGGTTTTTGAACTTGACGGCCTCGAGGCAGATCTAGCCGCAGCAATAACGGAGCAAGAGATTCACCCTTCACCGAGGGCCGCACAGGAGGTTCGCCTAAAACAAACAACATATATAACATACCAGAGAGAAATGGCGAAAATCACACTCCAAACGACCCGGCATAGAGTTTATGAGATGGGGGACAAAGCAGGAAAGATGTTGGCCTGGCTGGACAGAAGGGAGAAAGCGAATAAAGTCATTGCGCAGCTGTAGTCCCCTGCGGGCTCCATTATCTCAGATCCTGACGCTATAGTTAGTCTCCTGGACGATCATTGCGAAAAAACTTATGCTACCCAGGCGTCATATACGGTGGAGGAAGCATACGAGTACATTAAAGATCTGACGATCACTCACCTTTCCCCAGAAGCGGTACTCCTACTGGAGGCGGACATCACTCCTGATGAAATTCAAGAGGCGACTTATTCGCTTGCGTCTGGCAAGGCGTTGGATCCTAACGCGCTTCCGGTGGAATTATATAAGAAAACGGTGCAAACTACGGCCCCCCCACTTGCTGAATATGTTCCATGATAGTCTTGAAGCTGGGGAACTGCCTAGAGATCAACGCCTTGCCACGATTGTACAGGCCTGCGGCGCATTGCGCCTCCTATCGCCCGATATCCTTAATAAACACAGAAACCAAGATCCTCGCCAAATTACTGGCGTTGCGCTTGACCCCCCACCTTGCCACCTTGGTACACCCAGATCAGTCTGGCTTTATGCCACATCGTAATACGGCGCTGAACCTACGTCGATTACAGGCGGTCATGGCACGCAGGCCGTACATACAGGAACCTGCTGTCCTCCTCTCCCGGGACGCCACTATGGCGTTCGATACAGTTGAATGGCCATATTTGTTCGCAGTGCTTCAACACATGGGCTTCGGCCCTAAATTCTGTGCCTGGGTCCGTCTGCTCTATACCAAACCCCTAGCTCACGTGGCTGCCAACGGGCACATCTCAAGGGATTTCCCGCTCTGCCGCGGGACGAGGCAGGGATGTCCGTTGTCCCCCTTGCTATTTGCATTGATTTTAGAGCCGTTAGCGATCTGGATTAGATGGGAACCTCCATCAAAGGACTCCGTTGGTCTAATGTGTGGGAGGATCGCATATCCCTTTATGCGGATGATGTACTTTTGTATCTCACTTCCCCCAAAAAATCCATTCTGGAATTGCTAAATGTCTGTGACAAATTTGGAAGAGTATCTGGTTACAGGATTAATTGGTCCAAATCGGTCCTCTTTGTTCTTGCTGGCCCCCCGCCTGTGCTCCCCGCGAGCTGCCCCTTGCGACCTCCTACGGCGGCGTTCAAATACTTGGGTGTATATGTCACATCGGACCCAGATGAATTCTATACTTTGAATCTGAGGCCACCACTGGACCGTTTCAAACATGACGTGAAGGTGTGGCGGGCTCTCCCCCTCACGCTCCTAGGTAAGGCGGCCCTATATAAAATTATATCACTCCCACGCTTCCTGTACCTCTTAGGAAATACTCCATTTGTGGTCCAGCCATTCTATTTTAGAGCGATAGCTGCGACGGTCTCGGGCCTATTGTGGGATGATAAACCAGCTCGCATTGCACAAGACAAATTGGTAAAAGACTGGTATGACAGAGGCATAGCACTCCCAAATATCGAACTGTACTATTGGGCTGCACACCTCAAGCAAATAAATTACTGGCTTCATGCCCCCCACACTGAGCCGGCCTACTTTGGAGACAGACAATGCCTGGAGTCTAGAGGATTGATGGGCAATCTCTACAGCCGCCGGACACCATCGGATTTAATAGGCCCTACACGTCACACGGTGCATCTTTGGTACAAGGCGCACAGACGCCTTCAATGTTCTGGTATGATCACCCTAATGACACCACTATGGGACTCGTGCAGGTTGGGTTCCCTTCGCAACAGTAAGGGATTCCAAGTTTGGGACAACATAGGCATTTCAGTGGTAGGAGACCTTTGGAAGAAAGGTAGAGTGGTGGACTTCTCCTTCTTACAAACGCAATATGATATGGCACAGATGGAGCGGTTCAGATACATTCAAATCCAGCATGCGTTACAAACAGCCATACCGGTGGGTACTGAGCTGCAGGAATCCACCCCTCTTGAAGATAGGCTTCTGACGGAGCATATGACGACTAAGGCAACATCCTTCACATACCGAAAGTTGGTTAACAACCTTCCTGATATGACGTCTAAACTGAGGTTGAACTGGTCTCGAGACGTAGGCACATTTGACTATTCTGAGTGGCGGGAGGCCGTTTCCTCCCCTCGGGAAACGGCTATACCCTCCAGGCTCAAACTAGTCCAACTTAAAATACTGCACCGCACGTACTATACCAGAACAACATTATACAAGATAGGGAAGGCGTCCCATGTGTATTGTCTGCGTGGGTGTGGGGAGGAGGGGACTTTCTACCATACTATGTGGAGCTGTGGTCGTGTGGCAATGTACTGGACGGCGGTAATGCGTACCATTTCCCAGACTCTCACTGTTTCCCTTTTGCCTGATCCCCGGCGCTGTTTATTGAATGTATGGGAGCCTAATGACCTAACACACCGCCAACAGGACTGGGCCATGTTGGGCATGATGGTAGCGAAACGTAATGTCGCCAAGCTATGGGGTTGCAGATGTGCTGCCTACGCTCAGGAACTGGTGTAAGGACATGGATGATGCAATGGTGGAGGAAAAAGCGGTATTTGTCCACCGCGGATGCCCGGGGAATTGGGAGAAAATATGGGGTGCCTGGAATAAGTTCAGAGGTTATATATGCAAACCACCACGACTAGTTGAAGATGAGGTCACCTCGGACTGAGGATTAATTAATGTTCTTGTATGGTGATACTGTACTGTTGTGTCTGCTTCGGATTGTGTCCTAATACTGTATAACTGAAATACAAGATCAGCTTGATTATACCTGCAATGTATATGCTTCAAGATGTCACAAATGTATGCTTTGTCGCCCTACCTGTTCATTTAATAAAAAACATTTTAAAAAAAAGAAGGTTTAGGCCTGACAAAAGATTTATTTTGCCAGGTCAAAATCACAATTTTAAATCCAACACACAGGCTCAAAGGCAGGCCTGGGACAGGTTTAGAAAGGCTACTTAAGTGGGTGGCACAACAAGTGCTGCAGGACCTTTAGTAGTATTACATTTACGGGCCCTAGGTACACGTGGTACCACTTTACTAGGGACTGACATATAAACAAAATGTGCAAATTGGGTTTGAGCAATTTTTACCAGGAGAGAGCACAGGCACTTTAGCACTGGCTCTGCTGGGTCTGGAGACATAGTGGACTAATGTGTACACTTCATGGGCCTGTGTTCTACCTCAAGGTCCCAGGTTAAAATCCCGACGGGTCCACTCAGCTTTAAATCCTTCTGAGATCAATAAAATGAGTACCATTGAGTTGGGTAACATTAAACATCTGTAATTCAGCACCAAGATACAGTTGGATGAACGTGCACTTTACAAATACATGTTATGTTAAGCTATGTTATTGTTAGCAGTGGGAATGTGCACAGAGGTCTAAGACCAACAAAAATGAATTCAGCAGAACAGGAGGGATGGAGGCAAAAGTATTGGGGTCAACCTTACAGATAGGTATATAGAACCTCGTCCCAAAGCAGCCATCAGGAGCAGTGTTCCAATGGAGCCTGGGAGGTAAAGTCCTTCCCTCTGAGGTGGTCAAAGTACTCTCTAGTGTATGGGGTTCCCCACATAAAGGGAAGCACAGTGCACTATATAGCACCTCCTTCTTCCAGAGCAGTGTCGGAAGCTATGAGGCAGAGGAGCCTGACAGGTGTAGTCCCTCCGTTCCAGGCAGTAAAAATGTCCTGTTGTGTCTGTAGCTACTTACTCAACAACTGAGAAAGCACCTTAGGCCTTGTAAGGAGTATGGGAAACAGGATATAAATACCCACCTATTACAGCACAATATGTAGTTCACATACACCTGCAGAGTTCCTATATTATTGTAGGCACCCTGTGCTTCAGGAAGGCTACTGTTGAAAAATTAGGATTTTGTTCAAGCAGTCCTAGGTGTATTTAAGAGAATTTCTTGATGTGGAATTGTAGACAAACCCCTTTACTTTAGGCAACTAATTAAGAGCAAGCACAAAAAAAGCCAATACAAAGAATGTTAAGTGCAAAGTGTAGGTGAATAGACATGCAGCAGAAGCATTTGTGAAGGTAGAAGAAGAAACATTCATTATTTACTAAATGAAAAGCAAAAATGTTAACTTAATACTTTTTATGGTCAATGGTCAGAAGACTGAAGGGAAGGGAGATGCTACTAGAATTATTTAAACTGCAAAAATTAAGTGCAGGTGACTGACGTTTTTGTTTGGATCTTATAACTGGCTCTGATAAATGCATGATTGTGATTACAATGCTTAGATTCAACAGTGCTTAATTTGTAAAATAATAAGTGTTGAGGCCAATAGTTTGCTCAGAAGCCCACAGCAGGTTCTATAGAAAATTTAAGTGCTGAACACCAAGGCTGCATAATCTTGATTGATTCTACCTCATACCTCTGTAATACACCACCAGATACTCACATCCCCTTTATCTCACTCTTACTGGTTCTTTTTTTGCCAATGCTTTCTCCTTTCGACACAGTGTTTTCATTTCTTTCTCCCACCTCCATTCACTTTTTTTCGTCTTTTGCTCTGGATCAAAGTTTGTGGAAGAAAAATAAGTGCTGATCTCCAAACATGAGTGCTGGTGGGCCCCACCTGCAACCACAGGCTCAAATTATGCACTGTGTCTACCTTCTGTCTCTTTCTTCTAACACCCTACACTTCAAATCTCTTTATCTTATTCTTGCAAGCTCTTTTCCTTCCTGCCAGGATTGGACTGGCCCATAGGGCAATCAGGTAGGACCCCAATTGGTTGTTCCATTTTAAAGAAAAATATAGATTGCCGTGGAGGACATATGAAAAGATTGGACTAACATTTGTAGAATACTGATTGTGTGGGGTACTTCACTTATATATGTTGAACTTTTCTGACCTTTTGGGGTTGAACATTTTTAAATAGCAGGTGCAGTGGATGTGCAAGCAACGTTATAGATCCGAATGATTTTGGGATAAGGAGGGAGGTGCGATTCTTGCGTTGGCTCGTTGTTTCATTTGCTTTATATTGTATTCCATTTGGTTGGTCTGGCAGCAGTGTGTGGGCCAGTTTTTTATAGCTGATTGTGTGCCTGTTTTATGATCTGCTGGGTCGATTTTTTTACTGTTGATTTCCCTGTTGTTAAATCAAACATTGCCTGCAGCAAGCTCAAATGTAATCTTCCTTATCTCGCAAAACAGTTGTACAGCGTGCCCATTACAAGTTCAAACATGCCCATTATATATTTCACTAATAGGGCCTCTCTACTTTTGGTTCCCGGGCCTATCTACTGTCCCAGTTCATCCCTGCAAGTATGTCCCATCTCTTTGTAGACAACTCTAACAGAACACCCTGGGTCATCTGCAGCATCTTTGAGGTGCAGTAGAAGCGTAGTCCCTGCATTCCAGAATTATGCATCAAGGAGGCAGGTGTAAAATGAATTGCACAGCATTACACTGACAATTAAGTTTCATGGGCTATGCTGGGGAATTTATTTGATTTAGATGACCGTGCAGAAAGTGCAGAGTATCAAGACCCGTGGCAGGCCCAGGACATTTGATGCAATATGCGGCAACATAGCAGCAATGTTCAAAATCAGATTGGAATACTGAGGCTGACATCACAGACACCTTTGATCAAAATGAAGTGATATTATAGCATAGTCCAGTGGCTCTTAACCTGGGATCCGTGCAGTGTGGTCTTAACGCATGGGCATGCTGGGCAATTGTCCGGGGGCCCGACGAGCACAGGGGCCCCATGCAGACCATAATTTAACACCAATTTTCCGTTAAACAATTTTATTCCTGTGAGTGGTTGTGTAGGCAGCTTTGCCATGGGGGCCTATAATGGTTTTAAGATGACCCGGGATCCATGGACCCCAAGGAGGTTGTGCCGCATACTCACGCGATACACAATCATTTGTAGAATTAAATTATATTAGCATATTAATAACATATATAGATATAAAAGGAACATTGCAAAATGTAAAACATTATTTAGAATGAAGTTGCTTGAAATAGTAGGCTAAATTCAAGTTGGAATCCTTATCTTGATTCGTGGACCAGCGCAAGTACAGCCAATGGAACCGAGTATGAGTTTGTGGCCTCAACTAAGCCACTGAAAAAAGTTGAGACAGACAAAAGGAGAGCATGCTTTGGGAAGAAAAAAGACAAAATAATTTTCTATAGTATTGCTTTGTCTTTTAGAAATAAAACAGTATTTTGAAAAGCTCCACGCAAAAATTTACATTTTGATTTTGTTTCCGTTTTTAGTTTTTTTTAATTAATTAACATTTTTAATAATTTGTGTGTTTGAAGTGTTCTTGTTCCTGTACGTGTATCCATTGTTTTGAGGTTCAATGGGTAAAAATTGCTTAGAAGGGGGTCTCTGGCTTCCAGTAGGTATGCAATGGGGGTTCACAGAAGTCAAAACAGTAAGAACTGTAGGCTTAGTTAATTCAGAGGCTGATTTATACAGGTTCAGACTGGCTTATAGGGCAATCAGGCATTACCCGAGGGCCTGGCATTATAGGTCAGTGTGTGGGAGAGCTTTTTTGAAGGTTCGTTGGGCTGTTTCATGGCATGGTGGGCTGGTTTTTATGTCAAAGTCTACCAGACAGCATAGCTGTCTGGTTTGCTAATGACATTGTGGGACATTTAGCTTCCCTGCGAATGCATTTCACCCGTTGTTTATCGTTGGCTTTGTAGTTTGTAGCTCACATTTGTTTGCTTTCTATTTCTTAGCTCTACTTGTTTCAGGCTGTCTAGTTTGAGTTTTTCCCTTCCATTGCCCAAACTCTATTTACTGTATTCTTGCACCAGTACTCGATTTCTGTAAACAAGCCTTTAAATGTTGTTCTTATCTTGTCACATTTACTGTGCATTCAAAGACAGAGGTCAAATGTCAGGCTCTGTCTTTGAGGGAGTTTGGTGTTTATTTTTCTTTGTCTGACTTTAAAGTTAAAGAATTTATGTGACAATCATGCTGGCTACTGGAATTAGCATTAGGAAGGCTGTATGATGTTCTGTTTTTTCTAGCACACAACAACATGTAAATGGCTGTAAATGAACTGTGCAGACATTTCAGAATATATCTGAATAGAAAAGCATAAATGAAGCACATTTTTGGTAATTCTGAAATGTGGTGGAAACAAATATTTTATTATGATCAAAGCAAATCAATACACTTAGTGATGACATTTCCACACATTATTGTTTGTGCACTGTATACTTTTATCAGTAAAACAGTCTGTCTGTGCAAATGTAGTGACCATTTCAGTTTAAGATGTGTTGTCTGTAATGGCAGCATGCTACCATACCCTGCATACTTCACTTACCCACTCTACTCTACACCGCACTGCTCCCCTCCACACCATCCGACACTACGCCACTCCACTCCACTCCATGTCACTCCACAATGTGGCAATCGACTTTGCACTACTCCTCTTTACGCCACTTCAATCTCTTTCTCTCTACTCAATACCACTGTACTCTATGCCAATGCATTCTACCACACACTACTCTACTGTGCTCCACTTTACTCCTCACCACTGCACTCCACACATATCCACTCTATACCACTTTATCCTGAAATACTGCACTGTATGCCACTGCACTCAAAGCCAATGCACTCTACTTTGTACCACTCCATTCTACACCAGTACACTCTATGCCAGCCAATCTATGCCACTGTAATCTACACCACTGTACTCTACTGTGCACCACTCCACTCTACTCTGAAACAATCTACTCTGCGCCACTGCATTCTGTGCCACTGCACTCTGCGTCACTACACTCTACTCTCTGCCACTGCTCTGTGTCAATGTACTCAACACCACTTTACTCAAATCCAATGCACTCTACACCAATCTACTCTACACCACTATAATCTACAACACTTTATGCCACTGAACTATAAACCACTGCATTCCATGCCATTGTACTCAATGTAACTGCACTCTATGGCACTCAGCATCACTACATTGGTAAACAACCTTTACAACGCAACGTTTACATCGCAGAGCCTTTACAACGCAACCATTACAACGCAAATTGTTACAACGCATTGCTCTGGGGGGTGCTCTAGGATAGGGAATAGGTTAATTTACTATCCAATAACCTTCCCTAGTGTCCACGGGGACTGGAGTTGGAATAGTAAATTAAACTATTCACTATCCAGCACCCCAAAGCACTATGCGTTGTAATGGACTGCGTTGTAAAGGCATACGATGTAAAAGCATGTGTTGTAATGTCATACATCCCACTGCATTCCATGCCAATGCACTCTACGCCACTCTACTGCACTTTACTGCACTCTATGATGGTCTACTCTGCAACATTGTACTCTCTGCCACTGGGCTCTATGCCACTGTACTCCATGCCACTGCACTCTGCACCTCCCTACTCTATGCCACTCTACACTAAAGCACTGTACGCCACCACACTCAATGCCACTATACTCTACCCTGCACTATTCCCCTCTACTCTGTACCACTCCATTCTATGCAGTACACTCTACGACAATGCACTCTACACCACTTTACTGAAGACCAATACACTCTGTGCCACTCTTCTCTGCCCCACTGCACTCTACTCTGTGCCACTCTGTGCCACCAATGCACTGTATGCCACTGTACTCTATGTCACTCAACTCTGTATTGCTCCACTCTACGTCACTGCTCTTTATGAGAAACCATACAAAGCCACTCTAATCTACTCATCAACACTTCACTCTATGCCCCTGCCTCTACGTTACTGCACTCTACTCTGAAACAATATATTCTGTGCCACTGCATTCAACTCCAAACTGTGTCATTCCTCTCTATGCCATTCTACGCCACCACAATCTACCCTGCGCCACTCCACGCCACTCTAGTCTATGCTGCTGCGTTCTATGCCTTGTACTCAACGCCAATGCACTCTATGCCACTTTGCTCAAAATAAATACACTCTATGAAACTGCACTCTCTGCCAATCTACTCTGCACCACTGCACTGTGCGCCACTAGACTCTACTCTGCAACACTCTACGCTATATCAATGAACTCTATGCCACCCTGCTCTAAACATTGCACTCCACGTCACTTTTCTCTGCACTAGGCTAAGCCACTGCACTCTACGCTAATGCAATCTACACCACTCCACTCCATACCACTGCACTCTACAACATTGTGCTCTGCAACACTGCACTCTCCGCCACTGAACTCTCCGCCACTCTACTCTGGACCACTCTACCGAATGCAGAGGACGCACGTCACCTCGCTCTAGACTATACTATCGGATAAAAGGGTCTGACTTGTAAATATTATACCATCGAGCAGTCCATACGGAATGAAGAAAAATTCAAGGAAAACAATATAAAACCCCAGGAATTAAGGGGCGTAAACTTCGATAATTATAGAAGTAGGAACGTCCGAGTGAGGACATAAATATTAGCATGGAGATATTGAATAAGCTGCCCGATATGTGATTCTGCTTTATGGTGTAGTCTGCCGAAAATTTAAAAGAAAATACAGACGATCCAAATAAGAATAGGATACCTGGTATTACTTTCAAGGTGTTGGCCTGAAAATAATTTTACTTCAACTATAGAGAGATATGAACTTATCTTGATAAAGATGGAATCATTTTAATGAACCATCGAAACGCGTCGACGCCAAATGAATTTGCACAATCTACTAACTTAGCATTGTTGAATATTGAGTATAATGGAATCTATCTAACAGTGCAAGTAATACTGTATATTAGTAGATGTGTTAACTGCTAAATACCGATTATAGCAGTCTTTTTGTGGAACTCCCTAGAGTGAGTGTTTTTAATCCTGTTGACTTATCTGTTTTGTATTATTGTTTTCTAATTTTGGACAATTGAATAGACTGTTAGGTCTATGTGTTTGTATGGGAAAAATTTATTTTATCATGTGTAACAAATAAAAATCTGTGCAATTTTTACTTTTCATGGGAATCCTTCTAATATATGTGGCACAATCTACCGGCGTGTGGGGAAAGTAAATTGGTTGAGTGGAGTGAGAGTGGAAGCATATTGATGTACAGTATCTAGTGTTGCTTAGGAAGTTTACCCTCTGGGATTTCCTCCATTCCACTCTACTCTGTGCCACTGTACGCTATGTCACTGCACTGAACTCTGCACCACTCTACTCCATACACTCTACTGCACTCTATGCCAGTACATGCTGTACCAACGCATTCTACCCTAATGCTCTCTACCTTCCTCTATTCTATACCACTGCACTCTACAACACTGCACTCTGCAACACTGCACTTTCTGCCACTGAACTCTACGCCACTCTACTCTGTACAACTCTACTCTGCGCCACTGCACTCTATGCCACTGTACTCTATTCTGCACTACTCTACTCTACTCTACTCTATTCCACTATACTGCATTATGTGCCAATACATTCTGTGCCAATGCAGTCCATGCCAAGGCACTCTAGGCCACTACACTCTGGACCACTCTAATCTACTGTGCACCACTGCACTCTGACACGCAACTAAATGCTACTTCACTCTACTGTGCTACACTCTGCTCTACAAAAGGGGGTGGTGATGGATGGAGCATCTGAACCAATCAAACACTCACACCCAGTCAAAAGATCTGGGTTTGATCCATCACCGTTCTTTAGCCCACTCTGCCACCCCAGTTCAGACATGGCTATAGGCAAATCAGTCTGACCCTGTGCCTCATGGGAACAGTCCAGCCCGAACTGCCAAGCCATGCCTTCCCTGGACCAGAAACAAGCTTCCGAGGACCGGTTTCTGGCATTACAGCCGTCTTCAGCCCGGCTTGCTTGAATCCAGTGGCAAAGTGAGCAAGGGACTCACGTCTGAGCATACCCTGCCACACTTATGGCGGCCAAAAGCGGTACAAAAGGGGGTGGTGATGGACGGGGCATCTGAACCAATCAAACACTCACACCCAGTCAAAAGATCTGGGTTTGATCCATCACCGTTCTTTAGCCTACTCTGCCACCCCAGTTCAGACATGGCTATATGCAAACCAGTCTGACCCTGTGCCTCATGGGAACAGTCCAGCCCGAACTGCCAAGCCATGCCTTCCCTGGACCGGAAGCAATCTTCCGAGGACCGGTTTCTGGCATTACAGCCGTCTTCAGCCCGGCTTGCTTGAATCCAGTGGCAAAGTGAGCAAGGGACTCACGTCTGAGCATACCCTGCCACACTTATGGCGGCCAAAAGTGGAACAAAAGGGGGTGGTGATGGACGGAGCATCTAAACCAATCAAACACTCAAACCCAGTCAAAAGATCTGGATTTTATCCATCACCGTTCTTTAGCCCACTCTTCCACCCCAGTTCAGACATGGCTATATGCAAATCAGTCTGACCCTGTGCCTCATGGGAACAGTCCAGCCCGAACTGCCAAGCCATGACTTCCCTGGACCGGAAACTAGCTTCCGAGGACCGGTTTCTGGCAATACAGCCGTCTTAAGCCCGGCTTGCTTGAATCCAGTGGCAAAGTGAGCAAGGGACTCACGTCTGAGCATACCCTGCCACAAAAGGGGCCACCATAGGTGTGGCAGGGTATGCTCAGACGTGAGTCCCTTGCTCACTTTGCCACTGGATTCAAGCAAGCCGGGCTGAAGACGGCTGTAATGCCAGAAACCGGTCCTCGGAAGCTTGTTTCCGGTCCAGCATTAGGCCACGCCCACTCGCGCAGGCCACGCCCCCTCCGCCAGGACTGCTCTTAAAGCGCTGACTACAAGCGCCATCCCCAGACTCACTTTGCTCTCCTGAGGCACAGCCGGGAGCAGCGCTCTTCGCTTTTTAAAAATTGCTTATTGTGTGTATTTTAAACTTGTATTTTGCACTTACCCCTGGCATATCCTCATCACTTGGCTTTGACACCGCCCGCACAGCGGAGCTATCGCTGTAGCGGGTGAGGTGCTTGAATTGTTGTTGCCGCCATTTCGACGCGAGCATTAGGCCACGCCCACTCGCGCAGGCCACGCCCCCTCCGCCAGGACTGCTCTTAAAGCGCTGACTACATGCGCCGTCCCCAGACTCACTTTGCTCTCCTGAGGCACAGCCGGGAGCAGCGCTCTTCGCTTTTTAAAAATTGCTTATTGTGTGTATTTTATACTTATATTTTGCACTTACCCCTGGCATATCCTCATCACTTGGCTTTGACACCCCCCGCACAGCGGAGCTATCGCTGTAGCGGGTGAGGTGCTTGAATTGTTGTTGCCGCCATTTCGACGCGAGCATTAGGCCACGCCCACTCGCGCAGGCCACTCCCCCTCCCAACCCTCTCTCTCACTGGTATAAAACATGTGTCAACCCCGGCAGCGCAGCGGACGAGCACAGCGGGCGCGACGATTGCGCGCCGAAGGCGCGCCTAAGGCAAGCCCGTCTGCGCCCGTCCGCGGCCGGCAGGGGCCCGGGCCCTGTCACTCTGCCCAAATCACATCTTATGCGCCTAGGGACCTGACTGCATTACACTCTTTCTGGCCGCTGGAATCCTCCAGCCACTCAAAACTACTCCAACTGGGGATTTTCAGCGCCCGTAGTGTTTTTCCAGAGCTCAGAGCCCTTCCTTCCTCCATCACCCCCGAGCACACTATCTCATTTCCACCCCCTATAACTCGGCCTGTTCAGGCACCTGTCAATATGGAATTAGCAGTCGCATACCTCAACACCCGATCTCTTGTCAGTCACCAACACGACATATACCACCTCCTGGACTCAGATCGTCTCGACATCTTGTTTCTAACGGAGACCTGGTTGAATGAGGACTCCTCCCCTGACATCTTGGCAGCTATCCCTTCGGGGTATTACATTCTCCAAGCCAACCGACCAGCTGGCAAATCCGGAGGTGGTGTAGCCGCTATTATCAAACTCTCTATCAGATTCACTTCCCTCTCCCTACTCACTATCCCCCAGGCTGACTGCCTGGCTATCAGACTCGAATCCTCGGTGTCCCCTCTTACCTGTGTTCTGGTATACCGCCCCCCTCAACCCATGCCCAATTTCCTCCCCTCTTCGGTGATTTACTCTCTCAACTCACACTTAACAATTCCAAACTCCTGGTTTTAGGAGACTTCAACTACTGGCCGTTTGACCCACACGAAAGCCCTCACTCTTTGGCTTTCACTGATCTATTAAGCGGCCTCAATGGCCGTCAACATATCCATACAGCTACCCATTCTAAAGGCCACACCCTAGATCAGGACTGGACTTACAACCTTAAAATCAAATCACTCACAATCCTTCCTTGCCACTGGTCGGACCATTTCTTAATCTCTTTCCTACTTCTGGTCCTCCCACCGCCCCCCCGTAGTCGAGGTCCTAGCCTTCTGGCCCGCAACTGGAATAAAGCAAATCTCGATCTTTTTCTCTCCTCCCTAACATCTTCGGCTCCGCCCGGCCTAGGTCCTCTAGACTCCCAGGAAGCCGCTCTCGTCGATTGGCTGAAATCTGCCAGCGACAAAGCCGCCCCCCTGAAGTCAATCCGAACTAAACGCCCCCACGACGCACATCGCTGGTTTTCCGACAGCCTCAAAACCCTAAAACTGGGACTTCGCCAAGCCGAGCGTCGCTGGCGCCGAAACTACGACCCCTTAGAAAAAGCCCATTTTCTAAAATTATCCGGAGAATACAAACATGCAATCTCTGATGCAAAAACTGCCTACTTCTCCACAAAAATTCTCAACTCCGCGCAAAAATCTAAAGACATCTTTGCTATTGTGGAGGAACTCTCACACCCGGATAGGGTGACCATCAAACCCCTCCCCTCTCAGGCACTTTGCGATTCCCTTAACCATTTTTTTACAGATAAAATCTGTAAAATCAAAAACAGTATCTCCTCCGGGGCCCCAGCAATGTCCCTCCCAGTGGCCGTCCCCTTTCTCAACTCTTGCTCCCTGACCCAGCTTCCTCCCATACCTGAAGAGGACTTTCTCCCCCTGCTCAATAAAGTCTCATCTGGCTCCCCCACAGACTGCTGCCCTCCAGCAATTCTCCGGACCGCTTTTTCGATCTGCCCTGGCCCTGCATTGGCCCTCCTGAATAATTCTCTCCTGCTCGGCGTGGTCCCCAGCCAGTTCAAGAACGCTGAAGTGGTCCCCATATTAAAAAAACCCAATGCCGACCCCACGGTCTTGGGCAACTTCCGGCCCATTTCCCTTCTACCTTACCTGAGCAAGGTACTTGAGACGCATGTGACCAGCGTCCTCAGCTCCTTCATCGAGGACTCCAATTTCCTAGACTCCCAGCAAGCTGGGTTTAGACCTGCCCATTCGACAGAGGCGGTTATCCTCTCTGTTATGGAGGAACTCCGTAGAGGCGCTGACTCCAACATCAGTCAAGCCCTGGTGCTCTTAGACCTGTCAGCAGCCTTTGACATGGTCGATCATACCATCTTAGTCGACCGTGTCAAAGAGACAGGCGTCAGCGGGACGGCCCTTACCTGGGTTTGTTCCTTCCTTGCGGACCGTCATCAATCAGTCCGTCTCTCCCAGTTTACGGCAAACCGGACGAGGGTCACCTGCGGTGTGCCGCAGGGTTCATCCCTGTCACCCCTTCTTTTTAACCTTTACCTCACCCCCTTGATCCGCTCCCTCCGCGGTAGGAATGTCACTGCATTTAACTATGCAGATGACATACAGCTCGTCTTCAATCTCGACTCCTCGGATGAAGCGGCTCAAGACTTCCAGTCCACCCTTTGCCATATCAGTAATTGGATGAGCACTCACCACCTTAAACTCAACCCCGACAAGACGGAGCTTGTTCTTGTCGGAGGCCCATCCAATCCCTGGAATTCCACCTTCTGGCCCCTTTCCCTTGGCCCTCCCCCCCACCCTGCTGACAAAGTGAAAAGTCTCGGGGTCTACATCTCCCAAGACCTCTCAATGAAGCACCAGGTTAGTGCCACTGTGTCCTCCTGTTTTTTTCAGCTCCGGAAGATCCGGAAAATAGCTAATTTTTTGACCACTGAAGCCCTCACCTTGGCACTGCTGGCTTTAGTCATCTCTCGGATCGACTACGCCAATGCCCTATACGTTGGCATCCCACAATATCAAACTAACAGATTGCAGCTAATTCAGAATCAGGCAGCTCGCCTTATCTACCACCAACCAAAACATCACCACGTCCGTCCGCTCCTCAAGGCCCTCCACTGGCTTCCCGTTTCGGAGCGCTGCAAATTCAAACTTGGCTGTCTAACTCATAAGTCTCTGGCCGGCATCGGTCCCTCCTTTATTTCCTCCCTCTTGCATCCTTATACCCCCTCCAGGAACCTCCGTTCGTCTCATCTTGCGCTCCTTCAGACACCCCGTTTCAGGCGCAAAAAACACGGAGGTCTCAGATTCTCCTTTTTGGCACCTTCATTCTGGAATTCCTTGCCGCTGGAACTGAGACTTTCTTCCTCTCAATTACATTTCAGGTCTCTCCTAAAAACCCACCTCTTCCATAGCGTTTACTTATAAATTCTTCCCTCCCCGCCTTTTGCCCCTTAACGAACAAAGTGAATAGCGCCAAGAAACCGTCCGGTGAATGCCGCGCTTTATAAGTAATTTTTACATTACATTACATTACATTACAGGGAAGGCATGGCTTGGCAGTTCGCGCTGGACTGTTCCCATGAGGTACAGGGTCAGACTGATTTTCATATATCCATGTCTGAACTGGGGTGGCAGAGTGGGCTAAAGAACGGTGATGGATCAAACCCAGATCTTTTGACTGGGTGTGAGTGTTTGATTGGTTCGGATGCTCCGTCCATCACCACCCCCTTTTGTACTGCTTTGGCCGCCATAAGTGTGGCAGGGTATGCTCAGAGTGAGTCCCTTGCTCACTTTGCCACTGGATTCAAGCAAGCCGGGCTGAAGGTGGCTGTAATGCCAGAAACCGGTCCTCGGAAGCTTGTTTCCGGTCCAGGGAAGGCATGGCTTGGCAGTTCGGGCTGGACTGTTCCCATGAGGTACAGGGTCAGACTGATTTGCATATAGCCATGTCTGAACTGGGGTGGCAGAGTGGGCTAAAGAACGGTGATGGATCAAACCCAGATCTTTTGACTGGGTGTGACTGTTTGATTGGTTCGGATACTCCGTCCATCACCACCCCCTTTTGTACCGCTTTGGCCGCCATAAGTGTGGCAGGGTATGCTCAGACGTGAGTCCCTTGCTCACTTTGCCACTGGATTCAAGCAAGCCGGTCTGAAGACGGCTGTAATGCCAGAAACAGGTCCTCGGAAGCTTGTTTCCGGTCCAGGGAAGGCATGGCTTGGCAGTTCGGGCTGGACTGTTCCCATGAGGTACACGGTCAGACTGATTTGCATATAGCCATGTCTGAACTGGGGTGGCAGAGTGGGCTAAAGAACCGTGATGGATCAAACCCAGATCTTTTGACTGGGTGTGAGTGTTTGATTGGTTCGGATGCTCCGTCCATCACCACACCCTTTTGTACCGCTTTGGCCGCCATAAGTGTGGCAGGGTATGCTCAGACGTGAGTCCCTTGCTCACTTTGCCACTGGATTAAAGGAAGCCGGGCTGACGACGGCTGTAATGCCAGAAACCGGTCCTTGGAAGTTTGTTTCCGGTCCAGGGAAGGCATGGCTTGGCAGTTCGGGCTGGACTGTTCCCATGAGGTACAGGGTCAGACTGATTTGCATATAGCCATGTCTGAACTGGGGTGGCAGAGTGGGCTAAAGAAGGTTGATGGATCAAACCCAGATCTTTTGACTGGGTGTGAGTGTTTGATTGGTTCGGATGCTCCGTCCATCACCACCCCCTTTTGTACCGCTTTGGCCGTCATAAGTGTGGCAGGGCATGCTCAGACGTGAGTCCCTTGCTCACTTTGCCACTGGATTCAAGCAAGCCGGGCTGAAGACGGCTGTAATGCCAGAAACCGGTCCTCGGAAGCTTGTTTCCGGTCCAGGGAAGGCATGGCTTGGCAGTTCGGGCTGGACTGTTCCCATGAGGTACAGGGTCAGACTGATTTGCATATAGCCATGTCTGAACTGGGGTGGCAGAGTGGGCTAAAGAACGGTGATGGATCAAACCCAGATCTTTTGACTGGGTGTGAGTGTTTGATTGGTTCGGATGCTCCGTCCATCACCACCCCCTTTTGTAACACTCTGCTCTAAGCCAGTGTACTCTACCCCACTCTAATATGCACAACTGCACTCTCTACCACTGCTCTCTGCACCACTTCAATCGAAGACACTCATCTCTACTCTGCACCACTCCACTCTAAGCCACTCCACTCTATGCAACTCTACTCTGCAACACTGCACTCCATGCTGATGCACTCTCCACCACTACTCTATGCCACTGCACTCTACTCTGCACCAATCCACTCTACTCTTCACCACTCCACTCTGCGCCACTTCAGTCTATACTGAAAAATCTACTCTATGCCACTGCACTCTACGCCACTTTATTCTACTCTGCATCACTCTACTCTATGCCACTGCACTGTACCCTCTACCACTCCACCCTACCCTGCACCACTCCACTCTACGACACTTCACTCTACTATTAAATAATCTACTCTATACGACTGCACTCTTTGCTACTGCATTCTACGTCACTCTACTCCACTCTGTGCTACTCCACTCTACGCCACTCTACTCTGCGGCACTGCACTCTCTGCCACTGCACTCTACTCTGCACCAATCTTCGCTATGCCACCCTACTGCAGTCTAAGCAAATGCATGCTTTGCCAATGCACTCTCTGCCAATTAACTCTATGCCACTCTAATTTACTGTGCACCGCTGCACTCTGACACTGCACTACACACCACTCCACTCTACTCTGCACCACTGTACTCCATGCCAGTGCCCTCTGCTCCACTCTACTACACACCAATGCACTCTTGCCACTGCACTCTACATCACTCCAATCTATGCCAATCTACTCTGCAACACTGCACTCTAGGCCACTGCACTCTATGCCAATGCACTCTATGATCCTATTCTATGGCACTGCACTCTACCCTGCACCACTCCACTTCACCCTGCTTACTCCACTCTACACCACTGCACTCTACTCTGAAACAATCTACTCTATACCACTGGACTCTACGCCACTCTACTCCACCCAGTGCCACTCCACTCTATGCAACTGCATTCTGCACCACTCTACTCTACTCTGTACCACTCTACTCTATGCCTCTCAACTCTATGTCACTAATCTATGCCAATGCACTCTACCCTGCACAACTCCACCGTGCCCAGCACTTCACCAATCTGCTGTAAAAGAATCTACTCTACACGGCTGCACTCTTTGCCACTGTACTCTATGACACTCTACTCCACTATATTCTACTCTGCAACACTCTATGCAAATGCACTCTATGCAAATGCACTCCATGCTACTGTGCTATGTCACTGCACTATACCCTGCGCCACCCCACTCACCCTGAACACTCCAATCTACACTACATCACTGCACTCTTTGCCACTGCACTGTATGCCACTCTACTGCATTCAGTGCCACTGCACTCTATGTCACTCCACTCCACACCATTGCACTCTACACTGTTCCACACTATGTCACTCTGCTGTACTCTTCACCACTCTTTGCTATGCAACTGCGCTCTACACCACTCTACTGTAAACCACTGCACTCTATGCCAGTGAACTCAATACAATTTTACTCCAAACCAATGCACTCTACCCCACTGCATTCAACAGCAACTACTCTACAGTATGCACTCTATGCCACTATATTCTATTCTATTCCATTCTACGCCACTGCGCTCTACCCCGCTGCATGCTATGCTACTACACGCTACGCCACTCTACACCAATCCGCTCTATGTAACTGCGCTCTTTGCAACTCTATTCTACTCTGCGGTAAACAGTCATAATATCGATTCCAAAATATAGAATGGACATAATATCGAAGTAAAAATATAGAATGGTAAAAATATCGAATGGACACAATATAGTGGTAAAAAATATCGAATTTAAGGTAAGTAATATCGATTTTCAAAACATAGAAGTCAAAATATCGAAGTATACAATATAGGCATTAAATATATCCATTTTTTAATAATATCAATTTTTTTTAAGTGTTTTGTATGTTAGTATATGTGTGAAAAGTGTATATTAATTTTTGTAATGTATGTTTAATGTATTTTAAGTAATGAATTTTATGTTATTTAATTTTTGCGTAATTTAATTCTGTAGCGGGTTTTGGGTTTATAGGGGAATAGGGTGGGAAGTAATTTAATTATATTAAATTAATTAATTAATTTTTAGCAATTATTATACATTTTTAATTAAATTTTGATTTCTAGTTCTGTAGCGGGTTGTGGGTTTATAGGGGAATAGGGTGGGAAGTAATTTAATTGTAATTAATTAAATATTTGTATTTATTTATTGGTATTCATTTTGAATTTATTGTTATTTTTTAATTGGTAATTAATTTTTATTAATTGCCAATTAATTTGTATAAATTGATTAATTGTTAATTATGTTAATTTTCTAAATTTATTTTCTGTAGCGGGTTGTGGGTTTATAGGGGAATAGGGTGGGGAGTAATTTAATTGTAATTAAGTAAATAATTTTTTTCATTTATTGGTATTGATTTTAAATTTATTGTTAATTAATTTTTTATTGGTAATTAATTTCTATTAATTGGCAATTAATTTTTATAAATTGGTAATTATTTTGTATTAATTAAATATTTGATAATTATGATAATTGTATTAATGTATTTTCTGTAGTGGGATGTGGGTTTATAGGGGAATAGGATGGGAAGTAATGTAATTGTAATTAATTACATATTAAAAATATTTTTTGTGTATTGATAATTAATTTACTGTTAATTTTTAACTGGTATTAATTTTTATTATTAATTAGTTTTTGTTATTGAAAATTAATTAGTTGTTAAATAATTCTGTAGTTGTATTTCTAATTAATGATTACATAATATTAAATTGGTTATTAATTTCAATTAATATTTTATTTGTATTGATATTTAATTTATTTTTAATAATATATAAAATCATTACTTTCCCTACTGTTAAACTCACTGGAGTGGGAATAGTAATTTTCACCCTCCCGCTATCCAACGCTTTCCCTACTGTTGCACTCTCTGGAGTGGGAATAGTATTTTTTACCCCTACGCTATCCAACGCTTTCCCTACTGTTGCAATCTCTGGAGTGGGAATAGTAATTTATACCCCTACGCTATCCAAAGCTTTCCCTACTGTTGCACTATCTGGAGTGGGAATAGTAATTGTCACACTCCCGCTATCCAACGCTTTCCCTACTGTTGCACTCTCTGGAGTGGGAATAGTATTTTTAACCCCTACGCTATCCAACGCTTTCCCTACTGTTGCACTCTCTGGAGTGGGAATAGTAATTTTTAACCCTACGCTATCCAATGCTTTCCCTACTGTTGTACTCTCTGGAGTGGAAATAGTAATTTTTACCCTTCCAATATCCAACGCTTTCCCTACTGTTGCACTCTCTGGAGTGGGAATAGTAATTTTTACCCCTATGCTATCCAACGCTTTCCCTACTGTTGCACGCTCTGGAGTTGGAATAGTAATTTTTACCCTCCCGCTATCCAACGCTTTCCCTACTGTTGCACTCTCTGGAGTGGGAATAGTAATTTTTACCCTTATGCTATCCAACGCTTTCCCTACTGTTGCACTCACTGGAGTGGGAATAGTATTTTTTACCCCTACGCTATCCAACACTTTCCCTACTGTTGCACTCTCTGGAGTGGGAATAGTAATTTTTACCCCTACGCTATCCAACGCTTTCCCTACTGTTGCACTCTCTGGAGTGGGAATAGTATTTTTTACCCCTGCGCTATCCAACGCTTTCCCTACTGTTGCACTCACTGGAGTGGGAATAGTATTTTTTACCCTCCCGCTATCCAACGCTTTCCCTACTGTTGCACTCTCTGGAGTGGGAATAGTAATTTTTACCCTTACGCTATCCAACGCTTTCCCTACTGTTGCACTCACTGGAGTGGGTATAGTATTTTTTACCCCTACGCTATCCAACGCTTTCCCTACTGTTGCACTCTCTGGAGTGGGAATAGTAATTTTTACCCCTACGCTATCCAAAGCTTTCCCTACTGTTGCACTCTCTGGAGTGGGAATAGTATTTTTTACCCTTACGCTATCCAACGCTTTCCCTACTGTTGCACCCACTGGAGTGGGAATAGTATTGTTTACCCCTACGCTATCCAACGCTTTCCCTACTGTTGCACTCACTGGAGTGGTAATATTAAATGTTACCCTACTGCTATTCTACGGTAAAATATTGTAATTTTTTTTATTAATAACTTAAATTAATTATATCTTAATTTTAAGGTTATTTGAGTATTTGTAAGTATGTTTTAGTTAAATATATTTATTATTTCATTAATTTTAAATTACTTTTAAGACATTAAAAAAAAATCGATATTTTGACTGACTATATTTTTTACAGACTATATTTTGGATTCGATATTTTTGTACTTACCTGTTTGTAGATAGGAATTCGATATTTTGTCATTCTATATTTTGGTGAATATATTTTGGTAAGTCTATATTTTGTCATTCTATATTATGTCAGTGATCCACGTTCTATGACACTCTACTCTGCAAGACTGCACTCTCCACCACTGAATTCAATGCCACGCTACTCTGCACCACTGCACTCTACGCACTTTACACTATGCCACTCTACACCAATTCGCTCTGTGTCACTGCACTCACTGCCACTCAAATCTACTGTACACCACTGTTCTCTATGCCACCGCTCTCTTCACCACTCTACTTGGCATCACTCTACTCTGAACCACTCTACTCTGCTTCACTCTAATCTGTGCCACTGCAGCCCATGCCACTACACTGTACACCACTGCACACTACTCTGGTCCACTCAACTCTATGCCACTCCACTGCACTCTACACCAATGCACCTCATTCCACTACACTCTACTCTACTTTGCACCACTCTACTCTACGCCATTGCGCTCTATGCACTACTCCATACCACTGAACTCTACCCTGCACAACTCCACTCTATGCTGATACACTCTGCATCACTCCACACCACTTTAATCTATTCTGCACCACTGCACGCCACACCAGTGCCCTCTACACCACTCTACTCTACACCACTACACTCTACATCCCTTTACACCTCTGCACTCTATACTGCACCATTCCACTCCACCCTGCACAGCTCCATTCTACACCACTTCACTCTACTCTGAAACAATCTACTCTACGCCACTGCATTCTATGCCACGGCAATCTACTCTGCACCACTTCACTCTAACCTGCATAGCTTCATTCTATGCACTTCACTCTACTCTGAAACAATCTACTCTACGCCACTGCATTCTATGCCACGGCAATGTACTCTGCACCACTTCACTCTAACCTGCACCACTTCATTCTATGCACTTCACTCTACTCTGAAACGATCTACTCTACTGCACTCTTCTCTATATCAGTGCATTCTACGCCAATACACTCTGCACCACTTTACTCAAAACCAATGCACTCTATGTCAATCTACTCTGCACCACTGGACTTTACGCCACTTCATTCTACACTCCAATCTATGACACCCACTTTACGATTTTCTGCCCCAGTCGGACCCTGCTCTGTGTTTTCTCCCTTTGTTACTATTTTCCCCACCCTCCTTTCTCTCTGTTCTGCCTTTCTCTCTCTTAAAATAAGCCTCAGTCCCCACAAATGAGCCCACCACCTGCTACCACGTACACAAATTAAGCGCAGCAGCTGGACTTTCGCTAATAGTATCGGAGTGAGCACAGATCTCAAAGGGTTAACCTCATTAGTTCCTCTCCTCCAGAATGGCCAGGATCCATGCACAGAGATTTATAGGCTTTAAATACACGTCACCATGACAACCGGAGCCATTTCTGATATCGGGAGGAGCAGGGAGCAGATCAAAACACTGATCGCACATGCAACCGAGAATTGATTAACATGTAAATAATATAAATCACAGGGGAGAATTAGGGGCATAAAACGGAAGGGGATAAAGGGGCAAGCTGGCAAGTGGATGATCAAAACAGGAGAGCCGTAAAAAGCAGGAAAGGAGAAACGATTGAAAACCTGCAAATTGAAGGAGGCAGTTGTGAGGAGTATTGACTGGAAAGCGAAAGAGGAATAAATGAAAGGATGAGAGAGCTATGAGGCGACAAAAGAGCCGCAAGGAACGAGAGAGAGAGAGAGAATGAAACTTACGAGGGTAAATCCGAGGAGGCAAGAGGAACCCAAAAAAATACAAGTCTAGATCCTCGTTGCGATTGGTCCGAGAATTCCCAATATGTGCGGAAGCTCAAAATCAGAGTCTAAGGGAAGAAATATTGAAAACAAAGAGGAGCAAAAAGAGAGAAGGACAAAGGAACCCACATAGAGGATTAGGAGAAACCGACAGCAGCCAAAGCCGAGGAGTTGAGAAAGGAGGAAGAATGAGATGCAAGGGTAAGGAAAAGAGGAAAGGGGAGCCGGGAAGAAAATGGAAGGCTAGAAAGATAAAGGAGAGAGAAGGGCAAATAGGGAAGGAGCGCTTTCAGAGCTATTCTATTCCGTGCTAGAAGAAAGCCTTTGTGTTATCGCGGTTGCCCTGGTTTCACAGCCCAAAGCCTGTGTCTATTTTTTCGGTATCTGCAACCTTGTGTCTGTGACACATTATCTCGTCTTCTCGTGTGCATTCTCGTGTGCCCTTGTGGGCGTCTCTGTTTCTCACTGTATGATTTTCCATGTCCCAATGATTGTGCCCTGTGCTCTTATGTAGGATCAATGCTCATGATTACTTCATTTTATGATATGTCCCGTAGGGTTCTTGCCCAGGGGAATCATATAAGGAGGTCCCTGAGGTGTGCTCCAGGTGATTTTGCTAAATAAACTGCTCACCAGCAAATTACTTTTTTCTGTTGGAGATTGAGTACATTGTCCATCCAGAGTTGGACCCCTTGTAGTCTGGGTGACTATTATCCTTTTGCTTAGAAGATTTCACACATGACTCCAGTCCCATTCGCTTTCCCTCTGACCCATCAGCCCCTCACTCGCTCACTGGTGGAGTGGTCCCAAATCAGCCATTTGTGGCCAAGCCTGCTTGCTCCAGCCACCCATACAGCATCTTAGCTGTAGGAATCTCTTCAACTGTTCGAGGATCTCCAAGGTTCCGGAGACATTGCACATAGTAGCAATGGAACCACCTAGGGGAAGGGCCCTTGACTAAATCATGCAGCAGAGCTAATTTGGCTCGGCTGAGCACAGTGAAGGCCAGGGCAGGCAGCAGAGTGCTTCATTTGTAGAGGAATTATTGCCGTGGCTTGAAGATTTTCTCAGAAGTCCACTGTGTGTGGTGTCAAATGTCAGGGATCCACATAAGATGGTTGACTATCTTTGATTCCACTTGCCAATTCCATCCACCATAATACACTCCTTGCCACTTTGTCTCACTCTTGCAGGTTCTTTTTAATTTCCTGCTTTCTCAATTTGTTTCTGTTTTTCCGTCTTTTTCTTCCCCCTTCTTTCTCCCCTTTATTCCTTTTCTCTCTCTTGTTCTGGGTCAAAGTCTGATGATGATAAATAAGTCCCAGTTCTCAAAAATAAGTGTAGGTGGGTCCAACTTGCAACTGCCAGCCCAAATTAAGCACAAGGCAGGCCTGTCTGCAGCCCTTCAGAAACTTGAAGAAGCTGGGCTGACATTCACCGCCAAACTCCTTTTTGTTTCGGCTCTCAGGATTTTTGGATATTGAATACAATGACTGAGGTATTGAGGCTAGATTTTGGGATACAAAGTCTGAATCCATTTTACAAGAATTTGGGATTCACCAGGGCTAGACACTCTTTCTATGCAAGGAGTCTACATGGAGCCTGATTTAATTCTTATGTTAATTTTGAAGTCGTTTTTAAGAAGATAATGGGAAAAATTGGCAAACGGAGGACCACAACCACTTTTTGATGCAAAATGAAAAATAATTTGCAACACCTTAGTGACACTCTCCGAAAAATATAATTTCATCAGTTCGGCTGAACCTCTATTTGGGACTAGACGATGCCAATGTCCTACTAGTTCTAAGCATGCTGCAGTGATTCACAACCAAAAAGGATAACAGCCTCTGCTCATAACTTAAATTCAAGAGGAGAAAACACAACAGATTCAGGATGTCATTACCTAAGCTGGTAATAGAATAGAGACTGAGGAAGAGTCAGTATCAGCTTCCAAAGAAGGCTGATAGATCGCTGACAGAATATCGGAAACAGAAATATCATGTGAATATAATATTTTATCATACATATCGAGGATCAAAATATGTTGAAGGCAGGTGCAAATAGGCAAGTATTTTTGACTCCACATGTACGTACCTTGAATATATATGTGTCTTCAAGGTACGTAGATGTGGAGTTACATACAGTAAAACTTCACTTACCTATAGGAACTTACCTTCACAATATTTATGTCCTCGATCTTCTTGACATATTTTTGTCCACTTCTGTTTCCAATATTCCTTCTAAATACCAAGACTGAGAATTTGCTTCCAATGTGCACTTATTTGATACTGTAACTTGAGATCCGGAAGTAGTTATGCTCACTCCTACTAACAGGTTCCAAGCGCTGAACACCAGAGTGGGGTAGACCATGTATCTACTGATGGGTTAGCTACAGTCCACCACCCTGAAGCTTGGTGTCATGATCTAGGGGACTTTACCCCTGCTTGTGGTATTAGGGACTGCGGATAAATTAAAAACCTTAATAGTCACCATGAAAGGTTTTCTGAATATTGAATGAAACCTGATACCTTTCGACAGTATTTCCCCTAAATATCGAAGCTAGATTTTCAAGGTATACAAATATCTAGGACAAAACGTCGAATCTAAAGCAAGAAAAGGTAAGCAGGTATACATTTTCATCAACTATTGCCACATAAATCTACCTTGTCCAGGTAAACGTCTTCAAGATTCGTAGAGGTGGAGTTACAAATAGTTAATGTATATGCACTTACCTTTCAATATTTTGGTCTTCGATATTCTGTTCACGATTTTCTTGTATTTTGATATTCTTAGCCTTAATATTGAGCAGTACAGTCCTTTCCTTACACTAGGCACTGAAATTGCTATTGCCTGTCTTCCACTTTCCACAAACTGCTACGACTGGTAGTAGTAGTCTACAAGCACAATCATCCAAGGTTAAACTTTGTTTTATCGCAAATAAATCATGGGAAATTCCTCTTTCAATCCCCCCCCACTCCAAAATTTTAATAATGAGATAAAATAACAGTTTCTGGGTTCACCACCCGATCATATTAAGTAATGCATTATAAATTATCCCACTTCCTGCAAAACAGAGGCATAAGGACCCACTGATATATTAGTAAATGTGGAAGGGTCTGAGGCAGAGAAGTCTGGAAACTCTTTTAACTGTGGCAAACCAGCAGTTCTCAATCACTACAGGCTGTTGTTCCAAAATAAGAAGTATTAGAACATTGGAATGTTGGGAGCTCCATTGAAAACAATGGAGTGCTCTGGGCTTATAATGGCTGGGCTTATAATGCCTGGAGCTCCAACATTCCAATGCTTCTTTGTTCACAGCTCTGGCTGTGAACTAAGGCTTCAGGGAACCTGAGGGGATTCCAATCCCCTCACGCTCCCAAAAGGCTTTATTTTTTTGTTAGAACATTCTGCCCTCTAGTGGCAGAATGTTCTAATAGCCTTATAGCCCTTCGTAGATGGGCTATACCGCTATTAAAGTCCCTCTCCCTTGTTAAAGGCCCTCGCCTTTGGCTCGGGGCCTTTAACGCTGGAGAGGGCCTTTAATAGCTGGTATAGCCCTCTACGGCGGGCTATAAGGCTGTAGAGCTTAATGTGAGCAGGTGGTTGCACCAGTGCTCATTTTAGGGGACCAGCACTTCTTTTTTCTCTTCAGACTTTATCCCAGAGACAAAACAACAAAATGGAGAAAGATGGAGAAAGGGAAAGAGGTAAAAACAGTGACAAAGAAAGAAAGCATGGATGAAAAAGAACCTGAAACAGTAGAATAACGTGGCAGGGAGTGTCTGGTGGTGAATGAAACAGACATGAGGAGGAATCAAGACGAGACAGACTCTTACACAGATGACATTTGATAGCACCGGCCATGGGCTTTTGAGAAAAAGTTTGGGTCCCAGCACTTATTCTTTAACAAAATAAGCACTGATTAAGAGAGGACAACATGACAATTAAGAGAATCATTTGTCTATGGGTTTCCTTCACATTGGAAAAGAGACTTAATAAAGACAGAGCTGAAAGATCCCAAACTCATTTCAGGCTTTCAAAAAATGGAAACCAATCCGATATTCCAACCGCCAACTTCTATATAAATCAGGGGCTTCCAGTGACCAATTAAGATCTTTCTGGTTTCCCTCCACATCAGCTCAAATTGTTTTCCCCGTGGTTCGTTCGTAGAACAGTTACCCATTTAGTTAGAATTCTGAATTCTCCATCGCTGTCCCAAGATACTTCTTGTTCTGCTCTTCTCCCACCTTGCTTTTTCTTTCTGAACTTTCTCTCTCATGCTCACTCTTTTTATTTGCCTTTCTGTGGTTGCCCCATTTCCCCTCTTTCCTTTATTGCATTTTTCAGCTCACTGCCCTCAGCCCTCTATCTTGGCTTTCACCAACAGAGTTATTTATGAACATTTGGCTGCAGACCTGCAAAACAGAGAAGGTCCATAAACTACTAATCAGCCCAGTGGGAGCCACCCACTTAAGCTCCTACAGTGTATGACACCTTTATACAACAAACATTTGCAATGCAATAGGTCTCGCATTAGGAAAGTTTGAGCTATTGGTATTGTAAATGACCCATTTTTTATTTATGTGTTGGTTTTGAAAATAGCGAAATTAATAGCTTTGTCATTTATAATGCCAATAGTTTTAACTTTCGCAAATGTGACACCTATAGCATTTGTAATGCAATATGTGTTGTATTTATGTGACTTAGATGTATTGATATTACAAATAACAATGGCTTTTATTTTTTTTAAATAATTAATACTTAAATAAAAGCAATAGCTTAAACTTTTGTAAATAACTTTTGGGAAGATTATGTTCAGTGTATTTTATTGTGATGAAAATCCAAGAACAGAAGTGAAATATTAACATCTTTTTGTGACATTTGTAATAAAGCTTGAAACATTGAGAGAACATATTTGAACCAGTTGTTGTTGAATGGTTGCACAGATTGATGCTGTGGTGGCGCTGAGTGATGTGGTGGTGACGAGTGATGCTGTAGCGTTCAGTGATGCTGTCGTAGCGCATAGTGATGTTGTGGTGCCCCTCAGTGATGCTGTGGTGGTGCTGAGTGATGCTGTGGTGATGCGATAGATAGATAGAGTGAGGGAGATAGATAGAGGGAGGGAGATAGATAGATAGAGGGAGGGCGGTAGATAGATAGAGGGAGGGCGATAGATAGAGTGAGGGCGATAGATAGATAGAGTGAGGGCGATAGATAGAGTGAGGGTGATATATAGACAGACAGATAGATAGAGTGAGGGCAATCAATAGATAATAGATAGATGGAGTGATGGCGATAGATAGAGTGAGTGAGATAGATAGACAGATAGAGTGAGGGTGATAGATAGACAGATAGATAGAGTGAGGGCAATAGATAGATAGAGTGAGGGCGATAGATAGATAGATAGATAGATAGATAGATAGATAGATAGATAGATAGATAGATAGAGGGGCGATAGAGTGAGGGCGATAGATAGATAGAGTGAGGGCAATAGATAGATAGATAGAGTGAAGGCGATAGATAGATAGAGTGAGGGCGATAGATAGATAGAGTGAGAGCGATAGAGAGAGTGAGGGCGATAGATAGGTAGAGTGAGAGCTATAGATAGAGTGAGGACGATAGATAGATAGAGTGAGGGCTATAGATAGATAGATAGATAGATAGATAGATAGATAGATAGATAGATAGATAGATAGATAGATAGATAGAGTGACGGTGATAGATAGATGAGTGAGGGCGATAGATAGAGTGAGGACAATAGATAGATAGATAGATAGATAGATAGATAGATAGATAGATAGATAGATAGATAGATAGATAGAGTGAGGGCGATAGATAGATAGATAGATAGATAGATAGATAGATAGATAGATAGATAGATAGATAGATAGATAGATAGATAGATAGATAGATAGATAGACAGATAGATAGATAGAGTGAGGGCGATAGATAGATAGAGTGAGGGGCGATAGATAGAGTGAGGGCAGATAGAGTGAGGGCGATTTATTTTATTTTATTTATTTTATAGCATTTATAAGGCGCACAGCTACCCACAAAGGGTTTCCCGGCGCCGAATAAGCAAGAACACAGGGTACAACTAAAGAGAGAACAGATCCGAAAGCAGTTATTTGTCGAACAACCAGGTTTTTACACTTTTCCTGAAGCTCCTATAGTTTTCTTCTTTGCGTATTTGAGTGGGCAGAGTGTTCCAAAGAGTTGGACCCAAATATGAAAAGGATCTTCCTCCCATTCTAGCCCGTTTGTACCTGGGTACCGCAAAGTTCGCTGATGTGACTGAACGAAGATTGCGATTAGGAAGGTAAGGCTTAGCAAGATCTTGAAGATAATTGGGAGCAGTCCCAGCTTTGATTTTAAACAGATCGGTCAGAGTTTTGAAGCGGATCCGGTTTTCGACCCTGAGCCAGTGCAGGTCCCTAAGATGTTTAGTGATCCTGGCATATCTGGGAATTTTGCAAAGCAGTCTGGCCGCAGCGTTTTGTACCAGTTGCAAGCGTCTTATCACTGCTTTGTTTGCACCCAGGTATAGGATGTTACCGTAGTCAAGCCGAGATGTCACCAAGGCATTGACTACGGTCTTCTGGGTGGTAGTTGGCAACATCCAGATAATTTTACGTAGCCATCTAAGAATAGTGAAACATATACCAGCCACTTTGTTGGCTTGCTGTGCCATGGATAGATTGTCATCTATGATGACCCCAAGATTTCTAACCTGAGTGGCTGGGGTTGGGAGCTTGCCCAGTGAAGTTGGCCAGTGGGGATCACTCCAGAGATCTTTACTGTTCCCTAAGAGGAGGATCTCTGTTTTTTCCCCATTTAATTTAAGTTGGTTGTCCGACATCCAGCAGAAAATTTCATGAAGGCCTGTTTTAAGTGCAGATGGAGCAGACGGGTCAGACTTGGAGAGTGAAAACAAAATCTGAGAATCGTCTGCATAAGTCATTAAAACAAGACCGAAATTTTCTGCAATGTTGGCTAGTGGACGAAGGTACAAATTAAACAACAGGGGGCTCAGGATAGATCCTTGAGGTACACCATGAGGAGAATTGAAAACGTCCGAACAAGCCTCAGAAGAGGTGATCTGGAAGGTGCGTAGGGATAAGTATGATTTAACCCATTCTAACGCCCTGCCCTCGACACCACTCTCCTCCAGCCTGACAAGTAGTCTGGAGTGAGAGATGGTGTCGAAAGCCGCGCTTAGGTCCAAAAGGACCAGTGCCACCGTTTGGCCATCATCTCTGAGCTCTCTTATTTTTTCCGTGACCCCAAGCAGGGCGGTCTCGGTGGAATATCCACTCCTGAAGCCGGATTGGGACGGGTGAAGTAGTTCATTATTTTCCACATATGTGGAAAGAGCCTCATGAATGTGCTTTTCCAGTAATTTGGAGAAAGCAGGGAGTAACGATATTGGACGGTAATTGGCCAATATCGTAGGATCGGCTTTTTTAATAGAGGGCTGACTATGGCATGTTTCCATAGAGCAGGAACTGAAGCCTGCTCCATGGAAGCATTGAGTATCTCTGTAATGGGCGTCAGGGTGGAATCCTCCAGTTGGCTAATGATACTAATGGGGATGGGGTCACGGGGGGAACCCGATTTAATAGATTTAAGAAGTTTCCTCAGTTTATCCGATGTAATGGGGGGCCAAGCTTCGAGGTGACAATTTACTTTAGAGATTTGATAGGTGTCCTCTTGGTTATACGGAGTGGTGCTGTTTTTATTGATATTAGAGACAATCTTCTCGATCTTTTCAGTGAAGAAGGACGCCAAATCCTGGCACTGCTGAGTATTGAGAGGGGCAGCCTCCACTCTAGAATTTTCTCCAGCCAATTCCTTCACAGTGTTGAAAAGAGTCTGGGATTTGTTAACAGCTATATTTATGGTAGTGGTGACATAGCATGCTTTAGCTTTCATGCATGCCGAGTGAAAACTGTTTCTGGCCTTACGGTAGATCTCTTTTTGGTGCAGTTCGTAGTTCTTACGCCACTGTCTTTCCAAATTTTTACAGGTAGATAGATAGATAGAGTGAGGGCGATAGATAGATAGAGTGAGGGCGAAAGATAGATAGAGTGAAGGCGATAGATAGATAGATAGATAGATAGATAGATAGATAGATAGATAGATAGATAGATAGATAGATAGATAGATAGATAGATAGATAGATAGATAGATAGATAGATAGATAGATAGAGTGAGGGCGATAGATAGATAGAGTGAGGGCGACAGATAGATAAAGTGAGGGCGACAGATAGAGTGAGGGCGATAGATAGATAGAGTGAGGGCGACAGATAGATAGAGTGAGGTGGCCTCATGGTGGACATTGTGGTGGTGGTGGACGTGGTGGTGGTGGACCTCGTGGTGGTGGTGGACGTGGTGGTGGTGGAGGTGGGTGCGGTGGTGGTCGTGGTGGAGGACATGGTAGTGGTGGACATCGTGGTGGTGGACTTAGTGGTGGTGGTGGACGTGATTGTGGAGGTGGTGGTTGTGGACATGGTGGTGGAGGTGGTGGTGGATGTGGGGGTGTTGGTGGTGGACATGGTGGTGGTGGTGGACATGGTGGCGGTGGACGTGGTGGTGGTGGACATGTGGTGGTGGATGTGGTGGTGGTGGACGCAGTGATGGTGGACATGGTAATGGTGGACGTGGTGGTGGTGGACTTGGTGGTGGTGGACGTGGTAGTGGTGGATGTGGTGGACGTGGTGGTGGTGATGGATGTGGTGGTGGTGATGGACATGGTGGTGGTGGATGTGGTGGTGGTGGACGTGGAGGTGGACATGGTGGTGGTGGACGTGGTGGTGGTGGAGTTGGCGGTGGTGGCCATGGTGGTGGTGGACGTGGTGGTGGTGGATGTAGTGGTGGTGGAAGTGGTGGTGGTGGAAGTGGTGGTGGTGGACGTTGTGGTGGTGGTGGACATGGTGGTGGTGGACGTGGTGGTGGTGGATGTGAAGGTGGACGTGGTGGTGGTGGACGTGGTGGTGGTGGATGTGGTGGTGGTGGATGTGGTGGTGGTGGACGTGGTGGTGGTGGTGGACGTGGTGGTGGTGGTGGTGGACGTAGTCGTGGTGGACATAGTGGTGGTGGATGTGGTGGTGGTGAATAATTAAATGAATAGGAGATGTACACAAAGAATGTTGCAAACTGAATTCCTACACATTTTTTTTTAAGTGCCTGAATCTGTGTTTTACAATGTACTTTTTGCAACAAGATTCTCATAAATTGGGGGAGGAGCCAAGATGGCGGACGGGACAGACGTGTAGGCTCCCGGCTCCGGGAGCCATCTGATTTCGCTTCGATATCCTGACATTTATCCTTGCTTGCACCGTGCTGCAACGGAGACATGAACGCGCTGCTGCCGAATGCGTTCTTTTAAGGTCTCCGCCGGCTGTTTTGATGCAGCCCTCGCAACGTTTGTCGACATCCGAGGCTGCCTGGTAGACCTGTGCTGCTCGCCACCGCTGGACGGTGCCGTTGGCGGCGGGAGCGTGACTGACTACGGCGGCGGAGGGAGTGGATCCTTCCAGTGTAGTGGGCATTCCTCTGAATACGGAGTGTTTCTTTACGCGTCTGGAGCCCTTCACTCGGCGCTTCCCTCCGCTGCGCTATTCGCAAACTGCACGGACTCCATCTTGGGGCGCCTTCTCTACCGTGGACTGCCCGCATTCGCACAAGGCGAGGAGACTCTCATCCTGCGCGGACCCCTCCCTGACTGTGGGCCGCGTTTTCATCGATGGTTCGAACGTCTGTTTTCCTACGGTAACGGAATAGCCCCCCTCCCTCTATTTTGGACTCACTGCAGGGGTGACAACGGCGCCTGCCTTCTGTGACGGTGAGATGGCTGCTTCTCTATCCCTGCTCTGTGCTGTCCTGCCGGTCCCCCTGGTGGAAGCTGATCCGGGGGTACCGCTGAGTAGTGTGGGCCAGCTAAGATCGCAGAGCGGCCTGACTAGTGGGGACATCCTGGTTGCCCTTGCTGACCTAGGGGCAACATGGCGGCGAAACATCCGAGAGCTGATATTGAAGATGGAGGGTGCTTTACCTGGCGTACCGAGACTGGGGCTGGCTGGCCCCCTGCTGCCTCTAACTACTTCTGATGCGGATACAATGTTACAGAACAAGAGGGCGGAGGAGCGATGTGTCCCTGGCAACAATGTTGGGTGTTTCGTTATTGATGAGACTTTGGTTACAAGGTTTCCCTCCACTTTGAAAACTGTGATTATGCCTGCGCAATCGTTACCGAGGTTCAGCTTATCGACCTTCCAGTTGTTGGCCCCCCTCGTCGTTTTTGCCTCTGGAGCCTCGTTTCTACAATGGTGGAGTGACTCTCATCCTGTGTTGGCAGTGGTGTTCATCGGTTTGGACGCTGAACTTGTGGTTGCCTGGGGACGCTCATTTCCTCCTCCTCTGCTTCTTCCTTGTCGGGGGCGGCCATCTTGCTCCTTTGTTCTGCCTGAGGAGTGCTCACAGTGGTGGCCATGCCTGGAGAAATTTGGTCGTTCAGGCCAGGGCTGAAGGTGCTTTTCTCGTTGGTTTTGTTTGATCGGCTGGCGGAGACCCGGACTGAACTGCATTTTGCTATGTTGCTTGCGTTTCAGGTGCTGACTTTCCCCGCCTAAGATTGTAATTGATATGTCCGGTTCTTTATTCTTGCTGATGTGATGGCGGGGGTTTTGTGCTGACCCGGGATCTGGGTGTAATTGATTCTGACCCTCTTTTGGTTTTATGTCTTCCGAATTTACTGTTGAATGCGACGTAGAAGATGTATATGGCTGGGAGGTCCGGGAGATCCGATATTGGGTGGGCTCCTCCCCTCCTTTCCTTTTTCTGGGAGTAGTGGATTAGTTTATTCTTTTCTCACTCCCTTTCTTTCTATTATTAGGGCTTTTCTTTCCCTTTTCTTTCCATTTTTCCCTTTTTCCTTCTTTCTTTTCTCGTCTATATTTCGGGTTCTTTAATGGGCGACAGACACTCTGCTGGGGGGGGGGGGTAGGCCGTAGCCTCCGCATTGCTGTAGGGTGGGGGGAGGGATTTAGTTTTCTTCATTTAGTTTCTATGGGCCTTATTTTCTATCTTTCTGCTCTTTCTTTACCTGTTTCTGCTCTGGGTCCGCGATAAGGGTTGGTGGGGGGGGGTGGCGCGGTCAGTGGTACGTGAATCCTGGTTGCTGCTCTTGTTGTTTTCTTTTGTACCACCATGTTGTCCGATGTATTACCTTCCATTGTTGTTTCTAGTAATGGTGCCGCCTGCTCATGTAGTGAAGCTATTGTACGGACTCAGTATTCCTTTGTTCTTATTCTTCACTGATTTATATTTAGAACGAAAAATTTTAAAAATTAACCTTCAATGCTCCTTCTCCCCGGCGCCATGCTCCTATTCAGTGTAACGTCCATTGATTGTTGCTAAACCACCTGAGGCCGCTGGGGAACTGTTTTATTTGCATTTGTGCTTCAAAGTATCGTGTCCGACCCGTCGGTTGTGGGCCCGTATTTGTTCTTTTTCATGCACAATAAAGGTTTAAAAAAAAAAAAAAAGATTCTCATAAATTACTAGAGCGCAAAAAAACCCAATTTTCCCCATCTTAAAAAAACTAGTTTTTTTTCAAAATATTTCTACGAGTACAAAAGTTCAACCATAAAACAAAAACCTAAGTTGCGTTCTGTTCTTTGACATCTAACCATATTGTTTCCCTCCCAAAACGATTCTGCTAGCAGGGTGGCTCAGTTAAATGAAATGCTCACTGCTGAGCAGTGGAGCCATCCCTAAACATAATTTTGATTTTTGACTGCGAGCCTGTGAAAGGGGAGGCGAAGAGGGGAATGTGGGGAGAGAAAGTTATCAGAGGACAAAATATGAGAGGAGAATTCTTGAGACCTGGACCGAAAAGGATTATAGAGAGTTTGAGCTATTAACATTGCTAAATATTGCAACACCAATTGCAACAAAAGTCTATAGATTGTAGGCCAAAAATGTGCAATGGTGTCATGATGTCCTTCAGATGAATATGTTTAAAAGTAAAGTGCAGCATACTGTGATTGCTACAATAGTTAATTGTGGATGTGTTAACAATTAATGTGTGCACTGATGGCTGGTGGTGTGTGTGCTTGTAGAAACTGTGCACTGATGGCTAGTGGTGTGTGTGCCTGGTGCAAGTGTACACTTTTGGCTGGTGGTGTGTGTGCCTGGTGGAAGCGTGCACTGGCGGCTGGTGGTGTGTGTGCCTGGTGAAAGCGTGCACTGACGGCTGGTGGTGTGTGCTTGGTGAAAGCGTGCACTGACGGCTGGTGGTGTGTGTGTGCCTGGTGAAAGCGTGCACTGACGTCTGGTGGTGTGTGCCTGGTGAAAGTGTGCACTGACGGCTGGTGGTGTGTGTGTGCCTGGTAAAGCGTGCACTGATGACTGGTGGTGTTTGTGCCCAGTGAAAGCATGCACTGACGGCTGGTGGTGTTTGTGCCCGGTGAAAGCGTGCACTGACGACTGATGGTGTCTCTGCCTGGTGAAAGTGTGCACTGACAGTGTGGTTGTGTGTGCCCGGTGAAAGTGTGCACTGACGGCCGGTGGTGTTTGTGCCCGGTGAAAGCGTGCACTGAAGACTGATAGAGTCTGTGCCTGGTGAAAGAGTGCACTGACGGCTGGTTGTGTGTGCCTGGTGAAAGCGTGCACTGACAGCTGGTGATGTGGGTGTGCCTGGTGAAAGCGTGCACTGCCGGCTGGTGGTGTGTGTGCCTGGCGGAAGCGTGCACTGACGGCTGGTGGTGTGTGTGCCTGGTGAAAGCGTGCACTGATGGGTGGTGATGTGTGTCCCTGGTGAAAGCGTGCACTGACGGCTGGTGGTGTGTGTGCCTGGTGGAAGCGTGCACTGACAGCTAGTGGTGTGTGTGGCTGGTGGAAGCGTGAACTGACGGCTGGTGGTGTGTGTGCCTGGTGAAAGCGTGCACTGACGGCTGGTGGTGTGTGCCTGATGAAAGCATGCTCTGACGGCTGGTGGTGTGTGTGTGCCTGGTGAAAGTGTGCACTGATGGCTGGTGATGTTTGTGCCCGGTGAAAGCGTGCACTGAAGACTGATGGTGTCTATGCCTGGTGAAAGCGTGCACTGACGGCTGGTTGTGTGTGCCTGGTGAAAGCGTGCACTGACGGCTGGTGGTGTGTGTGTGCCTAGTGAAAGCGTGCACTGATGGCTGGTGGTGTTTGTGCCCAGTGAAAGCATGCACTGATGGCTGGTGGTGTTTGTTCCTGGTGAAAGAGTGCACTGACGACTGATGGTGTCTGTGCCTGGTGAAAGTGTGCACTGACGGTGTGGCTGTGTGTGCCTGGTGAAAGTGTGCACTGACGGCTGGTGGTGTTTGTGTCCGGTGAAAGCGTGCACTGGCGACTGATGGTGGCTGTGCCTGGTGAAAGCGTGCACTGGCGGCTGGTTGTGTGTGCCTGGTGAAAGCGTGTACTGATGGCTGATGGTGTGTGTGTGCCTGGTGAAAGCGTGCACTGACGGCTGGTGGTGTGTGTGTGCCTGGTGAAAGCGTGCACTGATGTTTGATGGTGCGTGTCTGGTGGAAGCGTGCCCTGACGGTTGGTGTTGTTTGTGCCCGGTGAAAGCGTGCACTGATGGCTGGTGGTGTTTGTGCCCGGTGAAAGCGTGCACTGACAACTAATGGGGTCTGTGCCTGGTGAAAGTGTGCACTGACGGTGTGGTTGTGTTTGTGGTTGTGCGTGTGTGTGTGTGTGGTTGTGTGTGTGGGTGTGTGTGTGTATGTGGTTGTGTGTGTGTGTGTGGTTGTGTGTGTGTGTGGTTTTGTGTGTGTGTGTGGTTGTGTGTGGTGTTGTGTGTGGTTGTGTGTGTGGTTGAACGGAAATGCTGAATCAGAAGAAAAGGGCAACGTGACAAAAGGGTGCCAGAGAGAAGAAAGCGCTTTGATGCCCTACTCATTGAGCGCATGTGCCTAATCCCAATAAGTAGTGCTACAAACAAAAATCAGGCGGTCTCTGCTTCACTTTCCACATTACCGGACTTCAACAAACAGGCCCACGTCCTTTTTAAGAAATATAATGCAATTATAGGTGACAAATAAAGTAGCGTAGCCTGCCTGGTAAAACGAAGAACTCAACTACTAGGGTCTGCGTAGCCATATTGTCCAAGGAATCCTGTGATTGGCTAGGAAAGCGACACGACCTCAGAAAAGACGGCCCTCTCACACCGGAAGATTCCGCCTCTGTCTTGCTGCACCGGAAGAGGCCACTCCGGAAGTGATCGTGTGACCGGGCAGACATGCACCCCGGGTCACATGAAAACATGAAGGACTGGTGGACTGTTTTACCTCCGTCACCCTCTCTCTTTAATCCCCAACAGGAGAACTGGTCCTGGGACGTGGATCAAGATACGACTGGAGAAAAATAACAGGGTGCCTTTAACTGGGCTTTCTACTGTGATGAAGCCCAGCCCCATGAAAACGTCAGAGGAAGGCCACTGGATATAATTCAGGAAGTACACCACAAAGCGTGCGACGTCACCGACATGAAGGAGGAGAGCAGTGAAGCCGCGGCGAATTCGAGAATAAGCGTGTTCCTTCCCGAAGGCAGTGAGGAGCATCATACGGCAGGAGAGTCCTCGGCGACGGAGGCAGCGCCCGGAGGCCAATGTTTCCACTCATCCCGAGCCACGCCCGCCGAGGTGCGTGGCTTCTCCAGGTACGAGACCATCTCGGGCTGGGTGGGGAGGCGGGGACGCCTGTAAAACACCACTTGGAGAACGCAGCTCTTTGTAGACTGTCAACCGCGTTACCCCTCCCTGTATTCCTCACTCCTTTTCCCCGTCTTCCGACACCTCACACAATCACCGTCTCACATCTGTAAAAAGTGCACAGAGTACACGAGTAAATTAGGTGTCTCCTCACTCCCGTCCCTCTTACTAGTGGAAGTCAGATAAACAGCCTCTCTGACCCGTTCTTCTCTATCTCTCTCTTTTGGGCTGTCGCTACTTCCCGGGACTGATGAGGAAGTCTGAGGCCGCAACCACCAGTTGCCTGGAAGACCTGTGACCCTGCCACCATCACGGACCCTGTTCGCAGCAGAAAGACCGACTAGTAGAAACAAACGTGTCTTAAAGAAAATAAAACCATATCTACCTAGACCCAGTTTTCGCCCTGTTCATTCCACGCCACCACAGATCGCCTAGCTGCATACAGCTTGCCGGTTTAGGATGTTCGGTTGAGTGATCACTTGGCATACTCATCCCAGGGCACTTTCTACACTTACAGAACCAGAAGGAGGTTATCCTAGTGTAGACAAATAAGAGCAGGCGCAGCAAATGGATGACAAGCAGGTCAATGTGAGCAGAAGAGCAAGGGTTTCCTTAGCAACGACGTTTCTCTGAGTTTATCTCGCTGCCAGCAGTGACGTGCATGGCGCCAAATGTATTTTGTTAGAAAACTGAAAAGAGCAGCAGCAACGGCTTAGCGAGAGCACCAGATATCGCCCTGGTATGCTATTAGGTGGTGCCGGTACGGGATATATGCAGCGAGCGCCCAAGGGTACATTTATTAGTGAGCGAGCAATTGAGCGTGGACACGAAACAGTGACTTCATGGGTTTCAAACATGCAACGTTTTAGAACATGAAAATGGGATTAAAAAAATCGGGAAATGTATTTTCTCCATTGATTTATTTGAAAGCGGAGGCAATTTTGGACATGGGACAGCTGAAATAAAGCAGTTTTGGCTTGAAAAATCGTCAGTCTTCGGGTTGGAGCTCATTTTCATTGGTGTTACTCTAAGTACGAGTGGAGAACACTTATTGGGCAGCTTGGATATAGGGTGAATGGTGGCATAGCTGAGCACAGACACCGGTCAATGTCTGAATCACAGGGACAATCGTGGGTGCATGGTAAGCAGAACAAGCTCTCGGCATTCCTGTGGCGGGGGCGGTTGGAGCGCATTCCTTTGAAGTTTGATGCGGGGGCGGGGGAGCGGATTCCTTTAAAGTCTGATGCCGAGGCGCACAGGCCCCCAAATGGTTTGCGATGTCCATGCGCCCGGCTCACATGAACTGTACCTAATCCGCAGTTTGGGTACACTTTTGAAAGCCTTACTATAATCTCGTGAAACAAGTATTGCTAAAGCAATGCTTTAAGTGAGACCTAAAAAGGCCATTAAAAGGGGCCCTAAGAAATACCGTTTGATATTTAATCAATGGCTTTGGGAACATTCTTGGAAAAGTATTATTTGAAAGAATATCAGTCATTTTGGAGACTTCTAATGTCCTTGCAATTACCTAAACCCACTTAAAGTGAGATTGGCACCGAAGGACAATGTATTAGGAGGAATCTCCTAATTAGGTAATATGCTTTGTTAAAAAATTGGTAGTCTGTTTTATTTGAGGGGGGGGTCGAAGTACCTACAGAAATGCCCATAGGTTTAATTTGAAACTAGCCATGGACAATCATTTGGTGCCAGCTCTTTTAAATAAAGTACTCTTTTTATTGCATGGTAACAATTCAGTTAAATTTAGATATCTTCAATTTGGTGAGAGTACTAAGGACATATGAAATCACAAAGGGAATAAGAAGGGATATTTGCTTGGCTCAATATAATTCAATATTACAACAGTGATGTTTTTCTGCCTATTTGTCAAGATTAACGCTGGACATTCCCTACAGTGGAGTGAGGTGGCGCAGAGTGGAGTAGAGTGGGGTGGAAAAGGGTGGAGTTGGTTAGAATGGATTGAGGTAGTGGGTGGATTAGACTGGAGTAGATTGGGGTGGATTGGACTGGGTAGAGGGGGCTGGATTGAGTGGAGTGGGGTAGCTTGGAGTGGGTGGAACAGATGGGGTCGGTTGGATTGGAGTGTGGTGGTTTGAAATGAGGTGCCGTGGATTGGATTGGGGTGAATTGAAGTGGGGTGCTTTCGATTGGTTTGGGGTGGGGTGGATTAGATTGAGGTGGTGTGGGGTGGGTGGATTGGATTAAAGTAGGGTGGTTTAGAATTAGAGTGGATTGGACTGGACTGTAGGGCTGGATTGAATTATAGTCTCATGGATTGGGTCGGAGTGGGGTGGGTAGATTTGGAATAGGGTGGATTGGATTGAAGTGGGTTGGATTGGAGTGTGGTGGGCTGGATGGATTGCTTTGCGTGGGATGGACTGAACTGGCCTGGGGAGGGCTGGATTGGGGTAGTGCAGGTGGATTACAGTAGAGTAGGATGGATTGGAATGCAGGGAAGTGGGGTGGACTGGATGGGGTGGACTAGATTGGAGTGGGGTTGATTGGAATGGGAAGGGGTGGATTGGATTGGGATGGGGTGGATCAGATTGGAGTGGGATGGATTGGACTGAAGTGGGGTGGATTGGAGTGTGGCGAGCTGGATGGATTGGAAAGAGTGGGGTGGACTGAATGGGGTGGGGTGGGGTGGGGTGGATTGGCTTGGGGTAGAGTGGGGTGGATAGAGTCGAGTAGGGTAGATTGGAATGCAGTGGAGTGGGGTGGATTGAAGTGGAGGTGACTGGATGGGGTGGATGAGATTGGACTGGGTAGAGGGGGCTGGATTGAGTGGAGTGGGGTAGCTTGGAGTGGGTGGAACAGATGGGGTCGGTTGGATTGGAGTGTGGTGGTTTGAAATGAGGTGCCGTGGATTGGATTGGGGTGAATTGAAGTGGGGTGCTTTCGATTGGTTTGGGGTGGGGTGGATTAGATTGAGGTGGTGTGGGGTGGGTGGATTGGATTAGAGTAGGGTGGTTTAGAATTAGAGTGGATTGGACTGGACTGTAGGGCTGGATTGAATTATAGTCTCATGGATTGGGTCGGAGTGGGGTGGGTAGATTTGGAATAGGGTGGATTGGATTGAAGTGGGTTGGATTGGAGTGTGGTGGGCTGGATGGATTGCTTTGCGTGGGATGGACTGAACTGGCCTGGGGAGGGCTGGATTGGGGTAGTGCAGGTGGATTACAGTAGAGTAGGATGGATTGGAATGCAGGGAAGTGGGGTGGACTGGATGGGGTGGACTAGATTGGAGTGGGGTTGATTGGAATGGGAAGGGGTGGATTGGATTGGGATGGGGTGGGGTGGATCAGATTGGAGTGGGATGGATTGGACTGAAGTGGGGTGGATTGGAGTGTGGCGAGCAGGATGGATTGGAAAGAGTGGGGTGGACTGAATGGGGTGGGGTGGGGTGGATTGGCTTGGGGTAGAGTGGGGTGGATAGAGTCGAGTAGGGTAGATTGGAATGCAGTGGAGTGGGGTGGATTGAAGTGGAGGTGACTGGATGGGGTGGATGAGATTGGATTGGGATATATTGAAATGGGGTAGGTGGGGTGTACTTAGAGTGGGGTGGATTGGGGTGAGGTGGAGTGAAGTGGGGTGGATTGGATTGGATTCATGTGCAGTGGATTGGAGTGGGGTGGAGTGGAGTCAGGTGGATTGGATTGGAGTGGGGCGGGGATGGATTAGGGTGCACTGGAGTGGGGTGGAATGGAGTGGTGTAAATTGGAGTGGGGTGGATTGGCTTGGCATGGGGTCGGGTGGTATGTATAGGAGTGGGGTAGATTGGATTGCAGTGGGTTGGATTGGATTAGGATGGGGTGCACTGGATTGAGTGGGTTGAATTGATGTGGATTGGATTGGGTGGGGTGGATTGTAGTGGGGTAGATTGGATTTGGCTGGATTGGGGCTATTGGATTGGAGTGGAGGGAGGTGGATTGGATTGAGTGGGATGGATTGGCTTGGGGTGAGGTCAATTGTATTGGAGTGGGTTGGAGTGTTTTGAATTAGAGTGGGGCAGTTAGGAGTGGAGCAGAGTGTTTTGGATTTGAGTGGGCTAATGATTGGGGCACATAACTTTGGATTGGAGTGGACAGATTGGAGTGGGGCAGATTGTTTTGGATTAGAGTGGGGGAGATTATTTTGGATTGGAGTGAAGCAGATTGGTGTGGGGCGGATTCTTTTAAATTGAGTGGGGCAGAATGTTTTGGATTGGAGTGGGGCAGATTGTTTTGGACTAGAGTGGGGTAGATTGGTGTGGGGCAGGTTGGAGTGGGGCAGATTTTGTGGATTGGAGTGGGGTGGATTGGGGAGGGAGTGGGTTGGATTGGGTTTGGGTTGACTGGATGGAGTGGACTAGATTGGAGTGGGGGTTGATTGGAATGGGGAGAGGTGAGGTGGATTGGATTGTATGAGATCAATTGGATTGAGTGGGGTGGACTGAACTGAGGTGGGGTGGGTGGGTGGATTAAGGTAGAGTGTAGTGAAGTGGAGTAGAGTGGGGTAGATTGGACTGAGGTGGAGTGGGGTGGATTAGACTGGGGTGGCCTGGGTGTGGTGGATTAGATTAGAGTAGGGTGTGTTGAAATGAGGTGGGTAGGGTGTACTGGTGTGGTGTGGGGTCGATTGGAGTGGAATGGAGTAGGGTGGATTGGATTGAAGTGGAATGGGGTGGGGTGGATTGGAGTGGAGTAGGGTGGAGTGGAGTGGAGTCAGATGGATTGGATTGGAGTGGGGTCGGTGGAATGGAGTGGAGTGGGTAGACTGGAGTGGGGTAGACTGGACTGGGGTGGAATGGAGTGAGGTGGATTGGAGCAGGGAACATTTGAGTGGAGTGGATTGGCATGGAGTGCACTGGATTGTGGTCGGGTGCATTGTTTTAGGTGGATTGAGGTGGGGTGGATTGGAGTGGGGTAGATTGGATTTGGCTGGATTGGGTTGGATTGGATTTGTGTGCAGTGGATTGTTTAGGAATGAAGTGGAGCAGATTGTTTTGAATTGGATTGGGGTGGATTGTCGTGGTTTAGATTGGAGTGGGGTGAGGTGAATTGGGGCAGGAATGGGGTTGGATTGGGGTGAGGTGGGTTGGGTTTTGCTGAATAGGGGTGGATTGCTTTGGTGTGGGGTGGATTGTTTTGGATTGGAGTGGGGTATATTGTATTTGGCTGGATTGGGGTGGATTGGATTGGTGTGGGGGAAGATCAGAGTGAGCAGATTGTTTTGGATCGGAGTGGGCAGATTGGAGTGGGGCAAATTGTTTTGGATTGAGTGGAGCAGATTGTTTTGGATTGAGCGGGCAGATTGTTTTGGATTGAAGTGGGGCAGATTGTTTTGGATTGGAGTGGAGTAAATTGGTGTGGGGCAGATTGGAGTGAGGGCAGATTGTTTTAAATTGGATTGTAGTGGGGTGGATTAGGGAGATAGTGGGGTGGAATATATTGAGGTGAGGTGGATTGGATTGGGTTGCGGTGGATTGGATTGGAGTGGGGTAGATTGGATTGGGGTACATTGGATTGGTGTGGGATGGAATGGAATGGGTTGGATTGTGGTAGATTGGAGGTGGGTAAATTGGGATGGAATTGGTGGATTGGGGTGAGGGGAATTGGATTGGAGTGGGGTAGATTGGAATGGGGCACTATTTTGGATTGGAGTGGGGCAGACTGGAGTGGAGCAGACTGGCGTGGGGCAGACTGGAGTGGGGCAGATTGGAATGTGACAGATTGGATTGGGGTAGATTGTTTTAGATTGGCATGAGGCAGATTGGAGTGGGGTGGATTGGAGTGGGCATATTATTTTGGATTGAAGTGGGGTGGATAGAGTGGGTCGCATTGGAAGGAGTAGGGTGGATTGGAGTGGGTCAGAAGGCTTTTAATGGGAGTGGGACAGATTGGAATTTGGCATATTGTTTTGAATTGAGTGGGTCAGATTGTTTTGAATTGGAGTGGGGCAGATTGGAGTGCAGAAAATTGGAGTCGGACACTTTCTTCTGGATTGGAGTTGGGCCGATTGGAGTGGGGCAGATTGATTTAGATTGGAGTGGGGTAGATTGTTTTGTGTTGGAGTGGGGCAGATTGGAGTGCTGAAGATTGGACTGTGTGCAGATTGTTTTGGATTGGAATGGGGAAGATTGTTTTCGACTGGATTGCAGCAAATTGCAGTGGGGCAGATTGGAATGGGACGGGTTTGGAGGATTGGAGTGTGGTAGATGGAAGTGGATTGGATTATGGTGAGTGGTTTGGATTGGAGTGGGATGGGATGGATTTGTTTAGAGTAGGGTGGTTTGGAATGGGGAGAATCAGAGTGGGCTGGAAGGGGTGGATTGGACTGACTTAAGGGGGTGGATTTGAGTGGAGTGGGATGGATTGGAGTGGGATGGGGTGGATTGAAGTGTGGTGGGCTGGATGGATTGAATTGAGCGGGGTGGACTGAACTGGGGTGGGGTGGCTTGGTATGTGGTACAGTGGGGTAGATTGGACTGCAGTGGAGTTGGGTGGATTGGATTGGAGTGGGGTGGATTGGACAGTAGTGGGGTCAGGTCGATAGGAGTGGGGTGGACTGGATGGAGTGGATTAGACTGGAGTGGGGGTTGATTGGAATGGGGAGGGGTGGATTGGATTGGGGTGGGGTGGATTGGAATGGAGTGCGGTGGATTGGGAAGTGGTGGACTCATGGATTGAATTGAGTGGGGTGGACTGAACTGGCGAAGGGCGGGTGGATTAGAGTAGAGTGTAGTGAATTGGAGTAGAGTGGGGTAGATTGGACTGCAGTGGAGTGGGATTCATTTGAGTGGGGTGGGGTGGATTGGATTGGACAGCAGTAAAGCCGGGTGGATTGGAGTGGGGTGGACTGGATGGAGTGGACTGGATTGAAGTTGGGTTGATTGGAATGGGGAGGAGTGGATTGGATTGGGGTGGTGTGGCTTGGAATGGAGTGGGGTGGACTGGGAAGTGGTGGACTCGATGGATGGATTGAATTTGAGTGGGGTGGTTGAACTAGGGTATGGTGGGTGGATTAGGGTAGAGAGTAGTGAATTGGAGTAGAGCAGGTGGATAGGACACCAATGGAGTAGGGTGCATTGGAGTGGGGTGGGCTGGATGGAGTGAACTTGATTGGAGTGGGGGTTGGTTGGAATGGGGAGGGGTGAATTGGTTTGGAGTGCATTGGACTGGAGTGGGTGGATTGGGAAGTGGTGGACTGGATAGATTGGATTGAGGGGTCGACTGAACTGGGGTAGGGTGGGTGGATTGGGGTAGAGTGCAGTGAATTGGAGTAGAGTGGTGTTGATTGGACTGCAGCGGAGTGGGGTGGATTGGACTGGGGTGGACTATATGGGGTGGATTAGATTTGAGTGGGGTGTGTTGAAATGGGGTGGGTAGGATATACTAGTGTGGGGTGGATTGGAGTGGGGTGGAATAGATTGGATTGGATTGGATTAGATTGGATTGGATTGGAGTGGAGTGGAGTGGGGTGGAGTGAAGTCGGATGGATTGGAGTGGGGTTGGGTTGGGTTGGGTGGAATGGAGTGCAGTGGCGTAGACTGGAGTTGGGTGGATTGGAATGAGGTGGAATGGAGTGGGGTAAATTGGAGTGGGGTGGATTGGGATGGGGTGCATTGGATTGGGGTGGGGTGGGTTGGTTTGAGGTGGATTGTGGTGGGGTGGATTGGAGTGGGGTAAATTGGATTTGGATAGATTGGGGTGGATTGTATTGGTGTACGGTGGATTGTTTTGGATGAGAGTGGGACAGATTGTTTTGGACTGGAGTGGGGTACATTGGTGTGGGGCAGATTGTTTTGGATTGGATTGGAGTGGATTAGGTTGGAGTGGGGTGGATTGGGGAGGGAGCAGGTTGGATTGGATTGGGGTGAGGTGGAATGGATTTGTCTGGATGGGGTAGATTGGATTGGTGTGGGGTGGATTCCGAGTGGGGCAGATTGTTTTGGATTGGAGTGGGAGAGATTATTTTGGATTGAGTGGGGTGGATTAGGGCGTAGTGGGTGGAGTGGATTGTGGTGAGGTAAGGTGGATTGTATTGGGATGAGATGGATTGGAGAGGGGTAGATTTGATTGGGCTGGATTGGGGTGGATTGGATTGGTGTTCGGCGGATTGGAGTGGGGTGGCTTGTGGTGGATTGGGGTGGGGTGAATTGGGATGGAATCAGTAGACTGGGCTGAGGTGGATTGGATTGGAGTGGGGCAGAATGTTTTGGATTGGAGTGGGGCAGATTGGATTGGAGTAGATTGTTTTGGATTGCAATGGAGCAGATTGGAGTGAGCATATTATTTTGGATTGGATTGGATTAGATTGGAGTGGGATGGATGAAGTGTGTCAATTGGAGGGAGTGAGGCTGATTAGAGTGGGGCAGATTGTTTAGGATTGGGGTAGGGCAGAATGTTTTGGATGGGAGCGGGACAGATTGGAATTGAGTACATTGTTTTGAGATGAGTGGGACAGATTGTGTTGTATTGGAGTGGGGTAAATGGAGCGCAGAAGATTGGAGTGGGACACACTTCTTTGGATTGGAGTTGGGCTGACTGGGGTGGGGCAGATTATTTCAGATTCGAGTGGGGCAGATTGTTTTGGATGGAGTGGGGCAGATTGTTTTGAATTGGAGAGGAGGAGATTGGAGGGAGGACACCTTCAGGAAGAACTCAAGACCTGGATCTTTAACTGAACTGGAGCAGCACCCCCCCACCCCCTCTCTCCCCCCAGCACCTTGATACCCTCACGGGTAAATAGCACACTTTATAAACCCCTGATTGATTAATTGATTGTTTTGGTTTGGAGTGGGGCAGATTGGAGTGCTGAAGATTGGAGTGGGGCAATTTGTTTTGGATTGGAGTGCGGCTAAGTGGATTGGGGCAGATTGAAGTGGGCAGATTGGGGTGGGTCAGGAGAATTGGAGTGTGATGGATTGTAGTGGATTGGATGGAGGTGAGTGATTTGGATTGAAGTGGAATGGATTGGATCAGAGTAGGGTGGTTTGGAGCGGGGTGAATTGGAGTGGGGTGGAGGGGGTGGATTATACTAGACTGGAGAGGATGGATTGGAATGAGTCGGATGGATTGGCTTGGAGTGGGGACAAGTGGATTGAATAGGAGTGGGATGGATTGGAATGGGGTGGGGTGGGGTGGATTTGAGTGTGGTGGGCCAGATGGATTGAATTTAGTGGGGTAGACTGAACTGGGGTGGGTAGATTGGATTGGAGTTGAGTGGGGTGGATTGGACTGCAGTCGAGGGTGGTGGAATGAGCGGGGTGGGATGGACTGCAGTGGGGTGGATTGGAGTAGAGTGGACTGGGTGGAGTGGACTATATTGGAGAGGAGTGGAGTGAATTGGAATGGGGAGTGGTGGAATAGATTGGGGTGTGGTGGATTGGATTGGAGTTGGGTGGATCGGAAAGTGGTGGGCTGGATGGATTGGATTGAGTATTGTGGACTGAACTGGGGAGGGGAGAGTGGATTGGGGTGGGGGAGTGGATTGAAGTGTGATGGGCTGGATGGATTGCAATTAGTGGGGTGGACTGAAATGGGATGGGTGGATTGGCTTGGGGTAGAGTGTGGTGAATAGAGTTGAGTGGGGTAGATTGGACTGCAGTGGAGTGGAGTGGATTGAACTAGGGTGGACTGGATGGGGTGGATTAGATTTGAGTGGAGTGTGTTGAAATAGGTTGGGTGAGGTGTACTGGAGAGAGGTGGTTGGAGTGGAGTGGTGTGGAGTGGAGTGGGGTGGGTTGGATAGGAGTGGGGTGGGGTGCGGTAGGGTGGTATTGAGTGGGGTGGAATGGAATGAGGTGAATTGGAGTTGAGTGAACTGGATTGGGGTGGGTGGATTAGATTTGGGTGGGATGGACTGTGGTGGGGTGAATTGGAGTGGGGTAGAATGGATTAGAGTGGGGTAGATTGGATTTGGTTGAATTGGTGTGGATTGGATTGGTGAGTGGTGTATTAGATTGGAGATTGGAGTGAGGCTGATTGCTTTGGATTGTAGTTGGGCAGATTGGAGTGGGGCACATTGTTTTAGATTGGAATAGGGCTGATGAGTGGGGTAGATTGTTTTTGGATTGCAGTGGAGCAGATTCTTCTCAATCAGATTGGGGTCTGAGGCTTTGAATTCAGGTGAGGTGGATTGGATTTGAGTGGGATAGATTGGATTGGGCTGAATTGGCGTGATTTGGATTAGATTGGGGCAGATCGGAGTGGGGCAAATTGTTTTGGATTGGAGTGAGGCAGATTGGGGTGAGGCAGATTGTTTTGGATTTAGTGGGGAAGATTGTTTTGGAATGGATTGGGGTGGATTGTGGAGGGAGTGGGGTAGGGTGAAGTGGATTGGGGTGAGATGGATTGGATTGGGGTGAGGTGGATTGGATTGGGGTGGGGTAGATTGGATTGGGGTGGATTAGAATGGTGTGGGATGGATTGGAGTGAGGTGGATTGTGGTGGATTGGAGAGGGTAAATTTGGGTGAATTGGTTTGAGGTGGATTGGATTGAATAAGAGAGGAGCAGCTTTGAGTGGGCGGAATGGAGTGGGGCAGATGAGAGTGGGGCGTATTGGAGTAGGGTGGATTGGAGTGAGGCAGATTATTTGGGGTTGGAGTGGGGAAGATTTGAATGTGGTGGATTGGATGGAGTGGGTATATGATTTTGGATTGGAGTGGAATTTATCGGTGTGGAGCAGATTGGAGTGGGGCATATTGTTTTGGATTGGAGAGGGGCATATGGTTTTGAATTGGAGTGGGGCAGATTGGTTTGGACTGGAGTGGGGTAGATTGCACTGGGCATATTATTTTGGATTGGACTGAGGTGGATTGGAGTGGGATGGATTAGATTGGTGCGGGATGGAGTGAGGCAGGTTCTTTTGGACTGGAGTGGGGCATATTGGAGTGTGGAAGATTGTTTTAGGTTGGATTGGGGCAGATTGGAGTGGGTTAGATTGGTTGGATGGAGTGGGCCACATTGTTTTGGATTGGAATGGGGCAGATTACTTTGGATTAGAGTGGGGAGGATTGAAATGCTGAAGATTGGAGTGGCAAATCACATAAGATGATGGACAGAATGTTGCACAATGGCAAAACATTCACTCCCAGTCACAGATCTGGGTTAATCCATCGTTATTTTGCTCACCACGCCACCCCAGTTCAGACATGGCCATATGCAAATCAGTCCTGACCCTGTGCCTCATGGGAACAGTCCAGACCGAACTGCCAAGCCATATCTTCCCTGGACCGGAATCAAGCATCCTAGGACCAGTTTCTGGCTATCAGCCTTCTTCAGCCAGGATAGCTTGACTTGGCAAGCTATCCTGTTTTGAAGATTGGAGTGGGGCACTTTGTTTTATATTGGAGTGGGGCAGATTGGAATGGGGTGGGTTGGGAGGATCGAAGTGTGATGGACTGTAGTGGATTTGATTGAGCTGAGTGGTTTGGATTTGAGTGGGGTGGAGTAGAGGGAAACATCCATTACAACCCAGTCCTTACAACGACCTACCTTTACAACACAACTGTTACAATGCAACTGCTTTTACATCGCATGCCATTACAATGCATTTCATTACAACACATGTCACTACAACGCATGCCATTACAACGCATGCCATTACAATGCATTATAAGGTTAGTAATGGAGTTTATTTTAGTATTAGGGTGGGTATGGGTTTTGGGGTACATGGGAATATAAATTTTCACCCCTACACTATCCAACACTTAGTAATTTTTACCCCTACACTATCCAACACTTACCCTACTGTCGCACTCACTGGAATGGAAATAGTCATGTTTACCCCTACACTATCCAACACTTACCCTACTGCTGCCCTAAAAGTAGTATGCGTTGTAATGGTATGCGTTGTAATGGTATGTGTTATAATGGAATGCGTTGTAATGGTAGTTTAAAAAAATGCGCTGGAATGGCATGCATTGTAAAATGATGCAATGTAATGGTAGTTGTGATGTAAAGACTGCGTTGTAAAAGCATGCATTGTAATTGCATGTGTTGTAACACATTATATTTGGATTAGATAGGTCTGGGGCGGATTGGAGTTGAGTGGGGCAGATTGATGTGGGGTGAGGTGGGGTGGATTGTCGTAGATGGGAGTGGAGTGGATTGGATTGGGGTGCACTGCACAATTATGTGTTAAAGCTTCATTAAAAAAATTACACATAACAAACAATGTAGCTGTGAAATACCATCCTCATCTTTTGAGAACAGCGCACTTAATCCTCATCTTTTGGGAACAGCGCCCACACTCAAAAACAAAAGAAAACGTGAGTGCAAAGTGAGAAAGAAGGCTTGCCAAAATAAAAGAGAGTTAACTGTAGAAAATAAATCTTTGCAATTTGTGTGTCCTACTGGCCATGTTTAGCCAGTTACACAACTTCCTTTCAAGGTACTAAAAGTTAAAAAGCACAAAATAGTAACTCTGCGCTGCTTAAATCGAATCAATCAGTGGTCCCTGCTCCACAGAGAGGAGCGGAAATTATGTTAGGCCTACCTTGCCGAGACTGTAAAGGAGAGTGCCATGATGTAAGCCAATAAATGGTAAGCACTGGGTGGGCTCCAAGCCCTTTTCTGAATACAAGAGTGTCTTGCAAGCGAGACGCATGTGCTAGCACATGCTCTCGCAAACCAGACCTAAAAAATAATTCATATTAAAAGGGAGGTCAGTGGAGAATTTTAATAGCTAGGTTTTAAATGCAACAATCAAAGCGATTGTTTTGCCCACACTGAAAAAGTGAACAAACATAAAAAAGCCTCCCACATTTTTTCTATAATTTAGCTGCATACAATATTTAGACTTTCATTCTCCTGACATTGTATCGAACAAAACGCGAAGCAAGCACTTTGTATGGCGTAGAGCTATAAGGGCTAGAAACGTTAAATACTTTACTTGTTTTTCAGAATAATTTCTTAAGAAATAAAACGGGTCTCCCAAAATCATCCGATTTAATTTCTCTTAGAAAAGAGCTGAAGGTGATGAGCTTAGATAAGACCATTGCAATTAGGCCCATAATGTACTGAGTAACGTTGTTGGCCTAGTGCATAAACCTTTCAGGAATGTATTTAAGATATTGTTATGTCTGAAATCTCCGTCCATTTTCCGATTTTTATTCCACTCTAATGAATGGGCTTAATTTTTATGCACAGAACCAAAAAATATAACAAAGTCAGCAAGAGCAGTTTTAAGGAAATATTTTTCTGAAATGTGTTAAACTGATGATTTCAGAAAGATACTTCAATAATATCTAGTCCGAAATTATTTGAGATCAATGTGAAAAGGGGTTGATTTGATTATCTTGTCAATGCCAAATCATATTGCCTATGCTCCCATATCTCCAAGTTCAATTCTGGGATCTTACACCTAAATAATCTAACACTTAACTTGGGTGCGGTACCTTCACCCAACTGCTCCAGTGATACTAAAAGCCTGGGGGATGAGAGCCGATGTTATGTTCATGTTCCTTTCCTCTAGATATTAGAATAAAAAGGCTGAAACTATTTTACATTTTGGTTACAGCTAACATGGAGCTAAGCATTGTTACTATGCCCGAATTCTACATGAGTTCAAATTCAATATGGAACAGCTAATTATATTTAGTGGATTTGTGTGGGAATAATCTGAAGAATAAAAAGCTGCAAGTAGAAATAATTGGAAATGTGTAGTTTTGTTCAGTTGGCATGAAATGATGAAAGGAATTCTTACTAATTCTCCAGAGTTTCCCAAAGGCTGCAGTTGAATGTGACTGAGGAGGGAAACAGCCTTTACGACGCAAATTTTACCACGCAGTGCCTTTACAACGCAGGTTTTTCAACGCAAGTCATTACAACAAATTGCGCTGGGGGGCGCTCTAGGATAGGTAATAGTTTAGTTTACTATCCAACACCTTCCGTACTATCCACGGGGACTGGAGTTGGAATAGTAAATTAAACTATTCACTATCCAGCACCCCCCAACGCAAGTCGTTGTAACGACTTGCGTTGAAAAACCTGCGTTGTAAAAGCATGTGTGGTAAAAGCATGCGTTGTAACAACGTACATCCGACTGAGGATATACCCTATTAAAGAAAGGATCAAGTTGCCTCCCAGCGGCTATGGTCTGAAAAAGCGATGCCTGGCTCAAAACCTCAAGTGTATTGACCTGGAATAACCATTGGAAAAAAGCCACAATATTATTATATCAGTTCAGTTCAGTTCAAGTTTATTGTTTGATTAATTAAAATCATTACAATACCCCCCTACATAAAATAAATGAACTTCATCTAAACAAACAGCTGAGAGTGACGTTATGCAAGCAATTATAATTGCATCTGTGCTCTGATTCCCGTACATTTCGAGTATGTAAAATTGTATTATTATAAAAATCATTCTAAAACTAATTATCAATCAAGTTACAGCAGAAATGATTAAAAATTGTGTACCATCAAATAAAAGTATGGGGATATGTTACATGCAATATCAATTATAGATCTTCCGCTTGCAATAAGCAGCTGTTCACTAGTCTCATGAATTTGACTCCTCGGCAAGACAAGATACTTGACGAGCCCTCCAGCCATCTTATTACTGCTTGTCTGCTTAAGCGAATTTTATGATATCAATTGATCCAGTGCTAACCAAATCCAGGGCGAACAGACAACACCTAGGCAAAATCCCAATTAACTGACAAGCTGAGAAGATGCTAGTGGCCGAGATTGAAGCTGGCAACCGGCAGGAGCAAACTAGGTAAGCCAGAAATATCACAGGGAATTATTTCTCCATCCCCAGCTGAGCACACCAGCCTTGTCTAACCACTCTATCAATCTGTCAGACAGGCTGAAAAGGACATGTTACTCCCTGGTCAAGAAAAACAACCTCCAGATGGCAGACCTGCAATTTTAAAGTGGTCAGGCACTCACTCAGCCAATTAAAGGGAAACTGCATAGTTGTCTTTTGCTTTGTCCAAAATATTATTTACAGAAGCGTGTTGTGCAAATTACAATGGATCAGGATATCGGCCAAGTAGTTACCAGTGACTAAGATTATATCAAGCATTCCATCCATCACTTTTTTGTTTACTTTGGTGGTTTGTCCTAAGTGGGAAGGGCATTCCCAGACATTGGTCCTGTGCACACTGTGTCCTGTGCACACTGTTTCACTGGAACCAAGAAATACCTGGCTGATGAGCGCTAAGGAGGGTGAAACCAGTCCTGGTTTGCTGGTGTTACGGTTCAGGGAGAACTAGGTTTGGCAGTTCAGGCTGGACAGTTCCCATTGGTGCAGGGTCAAAACGGATATGTATATAGATGGGGAAATATCCTTTACGACGCAACTTTTACCACGCAGTGCCTTTACAACGCAAGTCATTACAACGAATTGCGCTGGGGGCGCTCTAGGATAGGTAATAGTTTAAATTAAACTATTCACTATCCAGCACCCTCCAACGCAAGTCGTTGTAACGACTTGCGTTGAAAAACCTGCATTGTAAAGGCATGCGTAGTAAAAGCATGCGTTGTAACAACGTACATCCATATAGATGTGTCCAAACATGGGGTGGCATGGTGTGCAAAATAACGATGAACTGGGATGTGGTTTGAGTAATTACCAGTGGACGAGAATAATTCAAGGATTCCATCCATCGCTTTTTTGTATACTTTGGTGTTTCCTGAGAATAGAGTTGCAATTGTAGCAAAGTTATCCAGGCTGCTGGCTGAGATGCTAACAACCCTTGAGAAGATGTTGCCGGAGGTGCAGGCCACACCGAAATGAATGCTAAGAAAAATGTAGCAGGTATTGAAGTACTTGAATTAATTTTTCCTGCAGAGGGGTTGCACAAGGGAGACGTTTCTGCAGGCACACAGCATTGGATTTGTGGGGTGCTTCTAAGCCACACCCCATGGTGAGAGTAACTGAAGGAGTATGACAGAACATGAGAATTTTAATGAAGTCCCTTGATAACTACAATGGAGTAACTTTGTGCATGACCCCATACCTTATGAATGGGACCTCAGAATGTTTTCTGATGCCTCAAATGCTGGAGATTTAGGCATGTTCTTGAACAGTTATTTGTGGCCCGAAAGATAGCCAGATGACTAAAAGAGACAAAAACACACCATTGTCTTTCCAGATTGTTTTTTCCTGTGCTACTGGCAAATGAGCAGGAGGGAAACTTGATAATCAGCAGACAAGATGATCATCATCACTGACAGTGAAGCGGTGGTCAGTGTGATAAATAACTTGATTGCAAGTGACTACTAGGTTTTGAAATTGCTGAGAAATTTGTGTTGAGATGCTTGCACTTGAATGTGTTGTTGCGAGAACAGGGCATACCAGGTTTGAAAAATGAGCTGAAATTCACAAGCTCTATTTATCTCAAGCAACTATAACACGTATCCTTAAGTAACTATAACTTGAGGACCACCGTGCACTGTGTTGTCAAAAATGATGTAATTTCAGGTGTTGCAGTGATGTTATACATGGGGTCATAGAACATTTAATGAGTGATGTAATTTTGGCAGTAATTAGCAGTGCATGGCAAGGGTGTAAGTTATGGTTACTTTAGGGTTTAGTTACTTGAGATATCTGTGCCCATCCCCGCGCTGGTGCCTAACTTCCTGCTGTGCACGGCCTTTGTCACAGGTATTTTGGGCACAGGATCTGGGCAGGGCCAGGTCCCACACCCAACCACCTGCTGCCATGCACAGCTGGCTATGTGTGACAATATAAATAGTGTTATTTTAAGTAATGCAAATATACTAGCGTTGTCAAAAAATCACCAATAACTATGATCAACGGTATATTTCACAAAGTTGCACATTGTAATAAAAGTGATTATCATAAAATACTTTGAATAAAGCCATTTAAAAAAAAAAAGCCTTACCATGTATCTTTTAATATTTGTCAAGGCACAAAGTGCAACCATATAACCAACCACTAGAGGTATCCACACTCCAGCTCAAGAGCATACAGCTCCAGCTCAAAGTGCTTTAAAAAAAATATAGTAAGCTCTCCTGCACACATAGATTTAATGACCTAGGAGACCCAGGCCCAGATTTATCAATAATTTAGGCAAAGTAAGGTAGCAAGACACCTTGTTGAGCTGCGCTGTGCTGTGTGAAAGGGAGAGGGCATGAATGAGGCAAATGTAACATTACTCTCCTTGCGCTGGCACACTTTTGTCTACCTAGCGCTAATGCATTCACCCTTGTGTCATGGTGCAAGGGCTCCTCCATTGCAGGCAAGATTGCTTTTGTGCAGGAAGCAACATCTTTATGCAAAATCAATCATCTGAGGTTTTTTCCTCTTTCTATGAGTGCTGCAAAATGCAGCACATGTAGAAAGAGGAAACACTGGGGAGAAATAAAGATATTTCTCCTTGTTATGCCTCCCCTGGGAAGGTGTAGCATTTTGACGCATTCCATGGTCTACCACTCATGGCAAGTCTCTGAATGTGCCAAAATCCATTGGTGGATGCGTGCTAAAACCCACACTCCACCCATGGAACGATTTCACAATGCAGAGTAACGCAAGGCAGCAACTTGCGCTGCTGTGCATTACTCCAGATTTACCAAGTACTGAAGGGCCACACAAGGTGGCCCTGCGTTGCTAGTCAAATCTGATGTAAGTGTTGCATTGGAATTGTGTTAATTTGGTTGACAAAAAACGCACACTGTGATACGTCTGCCTCATATTGTTTTTTTTTCCCCTTAATTAAAGGTCGAACCCGGGTGATGGGGTCCCCGGGGCCTCAGGGTGGTTCGGAGATGGGGGGCCGCATGCCTGCTCCCCTATTAAATTGTTTGCACCCCAGGCCCAAGTCCTGGGGGAGGGGGTCTATTTAATGCACAAGAGCCTGTGTTTTGTTTTTTTATTTTGCTGCGGTTTCCCAGATCCACTGAGAATTTTCTGTAAAAAGATGTATATAAATATTTTTGTGCCCGTGGGGGTGAGGGTCCATTTTGGACCCCCAAATCAGCCTAGGTGAGCAGGGTATCCCTACCTTGCACCCCTATATGTTCTTTTAAAACATTGTTTGAGGACATAGGACTCAAATGTGGTGGCAGTCAATCTGATCTGCTTGTATCATGGATCCTCTTTGGCATGAAATATTCAGCGTTTTTCAGCCTTAATATTTCGAAAACTACTGAATGGATTTACATCACATCACAAAAAGCCCATTATCTTGTCCAAATTCTAGCTTTCTGCCAAATTTGTTGTAAATATGTTCAGCTATTTGGGTTGTAGTTGTGTCAAAATTTCCTATGGATAGGGAAAATCCATTTTGGGACACCCCTTTTTCTTGACCCTGCCTTACAGATCACCCTGAAACATTCCAGGAAGGAGCTGAGGTTGATGAACCTGTTGATTCGTCAAACAACACCAAAGTTATTAGCAAACTAAAAGGCGCTCGGCCTATTGAAAAGCAGACCTAACTGTAACTACCCAATGGCAATCGCCAGGCCCTGCCCAGCCAACCCCTGCCAGGCCTAGCTTCCAACCCCCGCAGATTGTCAATCCTAATCTGTCCATAGCTGGGGTTTGGCGACAGGGCCTGGCCAACCTCTTGCCAGCTGCCAACCCCACAACCATGCACAGCGTCTGGCGAAGAAGCATATTGTTGACCTTTTGGCCCGGGGCTCCCATCCCCATGGCCAAAACATATATATTAAGGGTATTTTGGTGTACAGCCACCCCACCCCAAGTCTTAATAGGCCCCGGGGACCCCATTCCCCTGGCAAAATTAAAACAAAAGGCGACTTGATTGTCCTCGAATTTGCAGTCAAAATACAAAAAAAAATGTTTGGCCCCTGGCTGGGTCCCTCTTGGACCTCACATGCAGAGCGAGGAGCTCAAGGCATCCTTACCATGCTCCATGATGTTTTTTTATCCCATTTGTTAGGACTTGGGACTGAATCCTGAGTCCTAGGATGGCTGCCTCCACTTCCCGATTAATGTGGTGGCAGTCAATCAGACCTCTGCACGAGATTGATTGGATCCTCCAATGCTACACATACCTAGAAAGACAACTGTGTTGAGCATTAATTGCTCAAAAACTACTGAATGGATTAATACCAAATCAAACACAGATTTCTTTCTGGACCAAGACCTAGCTTTCTGCCAAATTTGGTGTAAATGGGCTGTACCTGTGTCTAAAATTCCTATGTACAAATAAATGGATAAAACGTCTTTGGGGACTCCCTCTTTCCCTTAGCCCTCATTCGATGGATCTCCCCGGAACTTTCTATGCGCAAACTACCTAAAAAGTAGCAATATTCTAGGACGTTTCCTGGAAATTTGTCCAACGGCACCAAAGTTTTTATCAACAAAAAAAAGTAATTTCCTATGGATACACGATCCTAACTATAACTACTGGGTTTACCCAGTGGCAACCTCCACTGGGTAATGGATAGACACACAAAGTAATTTAAATGTTATAATCAGACTTTGAATTAAACATTACTATGGTCTGTGGAAGTGGAAGTGGGTCTTCGAAGTGCGTGTATCACTCCAATTCTCTTCTTCACAGCACTCTCATCTGCTGTCTCTTTGTTAGACGTGTTCACTCTTTTTCTCCTCCCTTGCTCCTCCTTCACTTCATCAATCCACCTCAAACACACAATACACTCACTCACCTGTAAGCACTACGGGGCAGATTTACAAGCCCCCTGTGCCACCAGTACGTCACTTTTCGTGACGTACTGGTGGCGCAGGGGACTCTTCCATATTTACAAGGAGAGGAAAAGCCACTCTGCGTGACTTTTCCTCTCCTTGTAAATACAGCCCCTTCAAACGCAGCACTTTGCGTTGAAGGGGAGTTCCATGGGTGTTGCTGTGGGTGTTCCCACGCAACACCCATGGAACAAGATACATCTCCAGATTTACGAAAAATCGTAAATTTGGAGATGCATCTGAATGCTACGCCACCCCAGAGGTGGCGTAACGAGGCACAACGAGGAGAAATGTTTTCATTTCTCCTAGTTTTTACCTCTTTCAATGCATGCCGGATTCTTCAGCACACATTGAAAGAGGAAAATTCCTGTAGTGATTGTTTTTGTGCAGGAAGGTGCCCCTTCCTGCACAAAAACATTCTCCCCATGACGCAGGCATCCTTGCACCATGGTGCGAGGGTGCCTGAGCCAGCGCATGGCTGCAGTTTGTGCACCAGCGCAGGGGGAAGCACAGAGATGGGACATATTCTTGGAAATATGTCGCATCCCCGTGCTTCTTCAGAAGTGCCGCAGCGTGGCGCAGCCAAAGGGCTAGCGGTGTCATGCTGCGGCACTTCCTTGTAGATCTGCACCCACATTTCTTTAACATTCACCTTGTCAATATATTCACAGCTGTGTACTCCTTCAGACATTTTCTCATATAACCACAATTCCAATTGGCACACCTGACCATCGCTCTCTGTGCTCTGCAGGGAGGCCAAGGATTGGATGAGAATATACTCTGAACCTCTGTAAAGCCCACTGATAGGCAGGTTGAGAAATGTGCAATGCATTCAGCATGAACTCCATAGCTCTCAATCATGCCCACTGAAAGTCTGAACTCGCACAGCTACATAGGAGCAACTCTTTTCACACTAAGCACCATACACGGGTATTATGTTGCATGAAATAATTACGGAAACACACCATCCTGGGAATAGAAAATACTCTTAGGGAATGCAAGGGTAAGTAAAACATGAAATGTAAACATGAACAACATCACTGTTCCCTGGCTGAGACTTCAGTGCCTGCTTAAAGGGGGGTGGCAGCACATTTACAAGCTGCACCCACCCCACCAAGCCCCCCATAGGAATGCCACTATTGCAGTGGCCAAGCTTCCTTGCTTTGGCACCAGAAGCAAAGCAGTCTGGGGAGACGGTGCTGGAGCAACTTTCGACGTTAGGCAGATGACAGTGCAGTGCTTGGGCAAAGGTTTATTGCTGGTATTGTTGAGGATGTCATGTAAACAGTCCTGGAGAGAATTGTATGGACAGAGCAAGGATAGGTGACAAGGAAGTGATTAAAAGGATATGTTGTAATTCATGATGATGTTGGGAGCTAATGGGATAATCTTGGGTATCCATTGCTGGAAAGCTAGCTGGGAAGGCCTTTTAAATCAAATGATTGTAGGGGAACAAACTTAATAGGGGTGAATATGTCGTATTGGAGGGCTGGGCAGGGAAAAGGAGAGCAGCAAGTTATTGACAGAAAGCAATTGGGCAGAAAACAATTACATTAGGATTGTTAGAGGATATAATGACTCAGGCAAAATCTAGTGGTGTGTCTGCCTGGGAAGTTGGGTCTTTCAGGGTAATATTTTTGAGGATGGGTTTCAAGGCATTTAGAGGGTCTGCGGTAGGGGAAACAAAGCAGTATGATGGCCTGGATGTGAATGACGTGCACACGGAGGAAGACTGGATGCACATTACGGTGGCAAGGAAGAGATGGCAGGTTTAAGAGAAAAGTGACAGAACGATATTATTGGAGTCAAAGGTCTCGTGCCGGGAGGTGGTAGAAGAAGAAATGTAAGGAAGAAAACTGAAGCAAGTTTGTCTGATTAAATAGTTGTGTTAGGTTGTGATGTTGAGACCAGGGAAGTTTCAAGGATTGGATTTGGGGGGGCCCTGGGCCATATGTATTTTAGGGGCCCCTGTTCGGAACAGCTTTGATTTTATGATCCAGATTCAGCTTTTTCATGCCCTATTCAGTAAAATTCTTAAATGTGTGTACTTCTGATATTCAGGGATAGTGATGTGTGTTTTCAGTATTGTAACACAGCAGCAGCTCACTGATATTTACTGCAAATAATTTCTATGACACCCTCCCATTTCTCATGTGACGTCATGTATTGATCTAAAAGAAACTTTGTATATGGATGTTGCATGAAACAAACGCATTTTGTCTGTAAAATGTCTCTAATAGACTATTCACTACAATCTGTTTAAAAATAATTCACGGTTATCAGGCCAAGACACTCTGCAGGACAGAGCTGACTGTATCAGGCCCCCCAATGAAAGGCTGGGGCCCTGTGCCAGAGCCCACTTTGCCCATGCCTTAAAACGTCTCTGGTTGAGATGCACGTTGAGTAAGTTGGGAGCACCACGTGAGGAGCGACTAGGATGCGAGGACACCGGGGGGTGGCGCATCTCTACATTGGAGGTACCGGAGGCTGTGGCTCCCTCCCGGCTACTATACTCCGGCTGGTGAACTGGCTGGTGTGCTGGCTGTGCTGATGCACAGCTCGGTTTGCACGGCCCGCTGTTTGGCGTCGTGCTGCCATGGAGGTTGCCCCCTCCTGCTATTGTTCTTTTTGGCACCTTTTTGAAGCCACCTGAGAAACCTGGCAGAGGACCCTGATGTGGAACTCGCAGTTGTTAGCTGGCAGTTAGCTAGAATTCTCCACTTGGAGGAGTAAAAGAGTACCAACGAGAGGCAAGTGGCGTGGGCAGGGTGTGGGGGGGGGGAATGAAGTAGGCCTTGAGTAATTGGTGTACGTCCAGGTCTTTAAAGGACTAGTGATGGTAAAAGGGCTATGCAAGTGCCCGGTAATAGGTGCCCTGGCATAGAGGGAGAGGCCGGTCCCAGTGGAGGCAGCCTGGCTAGGTCCAGGTGCGGCTTGTGGGGGCGTTTACCTATCCAGCTTGCTATGACCGAGTATAGACCAGTATAGCCCCCTTGAAAATTGAAAACTTGAAACACTAATTTTGATTCTGAGAAAAAAAAGAGCTCTCAAGGAATGGAGGCACGAAAGTAGCCCTTTATTTAATTCCAGCTGCCTATTGCATCGATTGGTCAGTTGTCCTGAGTCGTCTAAGGGATTCCAGTGCCTAATGTTTTAGGAGACACTAATAAGAAAGAGTCGGAGTCCTGAGAGTGTGAAGCCTTGAAAGATACCAAAGTTAAGAATGACTGCAAGAAAGCTGAGGTCGGGTCACCTGCTTCAGGGCAGGACCTGTGCAAAGACTAACTCAAATCCTGTCCGGAACAAAGATGCCTTTGTTTGATGGTGAAAGGGAAAAACCAGATACTCAACTTGTGGGAAAAGGAAAAGCCATTGCAAGAGGAGCCGAATTTGATTGTGGAATAGAAGGGGGTGAGGGTCTAACACTAATGCTAGTTTGCATCCTATTGGTTCTGTTGAGTCTGGTTCCCTGGGGGAAGTGTTACCTTCCTTGCAGAAGGATACAATACAGTGTTCTGGGTGAATTTCCAGTCCATCCGCCATTGGTCTATCTCCCCCCTGAATTCCTTAGGACCCAATAATCAGTTTCTGTGATTGTAATGGATAACCTCCACAAAATTCCTCAAGAAGTTCCTTGTCTTCTAACAGTGGCATATGTCTGGGATGAGGATTTTCCTTACCAGATTTGGACATAGATTTATGTAGAGGTTACGATTTATAAGATGACAGTAAGACTGTGGAAACAGTAGGTGAACCTTCTGCGATGCTTCCCTTGGGATTGCAACTTTTTAGTAGTACTCTTTCAAATAATTCCTCTTTTTTATCTAATCTCTCTGTAACGCCTGACCTCAATGTAAGTCGTATATAACCTTGTCTTCCTCCTGATCCAGAGGTGAAAGTATCAGCTTCCTTATTGTGTTTTGAAAGGTTTTTATCTTCAATTTAATTTTTAAAGCTGTTAAGGCCCCTGAGAACCAGTGAAAATAGAAGGGGCCTTTATGCCTGGTAGAGAATGATCAGAAAGATGTTGGTTGTCAAATTGATTTTTGCTCCCAGGCTGGTAAACCACAATTTAAGAAGCTTATCAAAAAAGTTTCACACGCCGAGAGTCCAGTTGAATCTACAAAATGTATCTTAAATATTATTTCCAATATGAGAAGTCTAGATGGAAGCTCTCAGGGTATTGAACAGGGTGTGTTCCCAATTTCTTGATCTTAGCCTAGACAGGAATTAAATGATGGTGGTGAATCAAGTACTTCACTGGTAAAGGTGGTGGAGAGTAAAAAAAATCAAATCGAGAAGAAGAAAAAACCTCTCCATAGATTTGCTCAAAAGAGCCAAAGGAGATTACGTTTTAGAGAGGATACGGATGTCATACAAAGTGCACAGGGTACCACTCGATACCCGCAACCAATTCATCAAGCCATGGACCCTGTTGTGGTCCAGTTAATGCTTGGCCCAGTGGTCTGCAGCATTGTTAGTAGTAGATCATGGAGCGCCTCCCTCTTATATACCATCTTTGTTGAATCCAAAGGATGCTCCTTTCTTGGATACTGGTAAAGGGGGGAGACCTCTATTGCAAGAAGGGTTAGACCCTTTGTGATTTAATGTGGCTACTTATACATTGGATTTCATTCCACTGTTTGATGCAGATTTAATTCTAAATAGGTCCTTTTTCATAAAGTATTTTCAGAGATTGAGAATCTGAAGCTTTTCCTATGTAGCAATAATAATTTGGTTTCCCTTTTACCTTTTAAGCTGGTATTATATCAAGGGCAACTTGTTATTCTAAACTTACAGCAAATGTTATATTAAGATTTTCTGAATGCTTGTAATGTAGGGGGATTGATATTATTTCAATATTCAATTTTAGAAGAGGATGGGTTGTGTGTTGAGGATAAAAGGCCTCTGCTTACCCCCATCCTCTTATCCTATTAGGGGGTCTGTGACTGATTTAAGGTGAAACATGGCAGACAAGTGTATAGTAGAGAATCTTCTTCACTCCCCACCCAATGAATTTTCGAAGATGAGTCCCTCAACTGCAATTGGTTACCTGGTGCATTATCTAGTGTCTCCCAGAGTAGTTACCTACAACGTCCTTCTAATTAGCAGTGAGCTAAAAATTCTATCCTGGAATGCTGCAAGAATAAAGTATAGAAGGGAGAAGTTGTATTATTTAAGTTTGTTAAAGGGAGATATGGTTTATATGGTTTGTCTCCAGGAGACTTGGTGTGTGGGTAACTGGTTTGCGATGATTATATTATTTTAGATTGTAAAGCAGCACCATCAAGGAGGGAACATGCGAAGGTAGGAGTGGCATGTTTGCTGTCTAATAAAATTTAGTGGCGATACGAATGGTATAAATTTTAAAGTTGTCCGACTCCCTTCTTGGTGACCATAGGGCCTAGGGCTCTAGGGCAGTGCAACCGGTGCCACCGCACTAGGTGCTGGCTTCCTGGGGGCGCTGTGTTTGCAAGTTTATTATGTTTTTAAGCACCTGCTGCAGCGTTCCTTTCCTCTGGCAATTACCAGGCCTCACAAAAATGTCAAGATAACTTCTGTGATTAATTATCTTCCTGGAGAGAGATCAGCGTTTTCCATAGTTGAGGTTTTACTTCTGACGTATGTGAAGTTAGTGAAGAGGGTTAATATGCCTGCTGCAAAGAACGTGTACCAAGTAGAGAGTGTAAATAATGTAACCTGATCAGCAGATTACTGCTTTTAAAAGAGACATCCTTTTGTCACTTACAATTTATAACTTAAAGTCCAAATATATAACAGTGAGATATGAACTTTCATCCAAGAACTGCATACACACTGCAAAGTATACATTAGAACATTGATTGATGTTGCAAAACGGGTTAATTTGGCTAGAAATCGATTCTTATTATTAAAGAAAACTCCCAACAATGCTGTTTCTTTATTGTGCTTCTCCACACCAAGCACTCTTAAACTTTACTGCCTACCAGTATGGATGACATGTGACTCCTACACTTTTAGTCCTTTGGCTTATGTAACATTTCCTATACACTGATTTACACACGTATGATTGATTGTCTCTGTGTAATGTGTGTGTAATGCTAAGTGCTCTGACACACTACCATAGGTGGCGCCATATAACTAATTCAATGCACCTGAGAGTGAGTGATTATGGAGACTTTGGGCCAGAGGTTCGACCTGCCAAATAGCACCTCGCAAATTGCGTCACATTTGCGGCTCGCAATTTGCAAAGTACAACAGTGTGTTTAACACTGTTTGTGATTCCCAACGGGTTTGCAAATTGCGAGGCTCATGAATATTAATGAGCCCATTGGGAGTGACAGGCCCTCCCCGGGGTGATGGCCTGCTGAGCTCAGCAGACCACCATGTCTGGGACTGCTTAATATGAAGCAGCTTTTTTTCTTTTTAAATGCAGCCCTTTTACTTGAAGGAAAACAGGATAATTTTTTTTTTTTTTAATGATACATTTTCTTTTAATTTTTTAACGGCGGGCAGTTGTCCCTGGGACCACTTCCTGCCCTTAAAAAATAATATTGCCTGCATTTGCAAGAGGGAAGGGTCCCCTGGGGACCTCTTCCCTTGTGTGAATGCATTACCACCTACTTGAAGTAGGTGGTAATTTGCAACTATTTTGCAACCGCAATTGCGGTCGCAAAACATTGGTACATAGCTTTGCGGTCGCTATTAGGAAGGAACACCCCTTCCTAATAGCGAGCCGCGAAACAGTATTTTGCAAGTTGCAATTTATTTGTGAGTCGCAAAATACTGTTTGTACATGGGCCCTTGCTTTTTTGCGTCGTACATCTGGCCTTGGTCACTGTTAAGGGGTGCTAGTGAGAGAATCAGTGGTGGAGGTGGTCATGGGGTGGGGGCAACAAACATTGTCGCAAATTGTGCCACCAGTGCTAAAGCCGGCCCTGCGTGACCATATTCTCCTAACTATTTCTGTAAATTTGAATATATCCCCTATTAGTTCTTAGAGGTTTGCTGGACAGTCTGCCAGGTTTAATAGGAAAACAGGGAGAACTAATTCAGTTTATAGGGCAATCACAGGCCGCTATGGTATTTTAGACGCTACCCTTAACAAAGTTGTCTGTCGGGTCCAGAAAAGGAATAGAAGATTTTAATACTTCTACGCAGCAGCTAGTCAAAGATAGTGAATCCAGTGGGGAGATTGAAGAGGACCCCCATCCCCTTCTTTCGTTAAATCGAGAAATAAATGCTCAGGAGGGTAGCAATATCTGGACAATGTCCCTGAAAGGTTTACTAGGGGGCTGTTATTAAAAATGAGGAGGAGTAGTTTGAAGGCTTACTTTAAAAAAGAGGAGGAGGATTGGTTCATGATGCAATGTGGGGCTAATTTCACCAGAGCTGGTATTGTATCCCAGTTTAGATCTGATCAGCAGACCTGTCTTACATAGGGTGTTGCACTGAAGTAAACAAAAAAATGATACTTGAAATGCTTGAATGAATCTCAACTCTGATAATTACTTGGATCCGCATCCCCGTTCATTGGGTTTTTTCATCACCATCCAACCTCAGATTAGACCCAGCCATATACAAATCAGGCTTGGTCCTGCTGCAGCATGGACCGACTAGCCCGCACTGCCAAGGCACATCCTCTCCAAACCAGAACACAAGCAACCCAATAATAGTTTCACCCTAGTTGGGGCTCTTCAGTCAGGTGCAGCTTGGTTCCATTGGCACAGTTAGCAAGGAATCCATGTCTGGGAATACCCATGGCACTTAGGGCCTCGCACTGAAGTAGACAAAAAATGGTTGACAGAATGCTTGAATTAAACAGCCACTAGAAGTTAGTAAGGGCCGCATTTCAGTCCATCTTTTTCTGTCTTCGCTGCAAAGTGAAAGCAGCTGCAAAATGCTGTATGCTGATCAGAGCCAAACTGGGAACCAATACCAGCTCTGGCGAAAATGTTTAATAAGCCCCACATTGCATGTTTCAATATACCAGGTGTATCATTTGAGGGTTGGAATATTGCAACCTATCCAGTCTTAAATGTTGTGTGGATGTCTCTTTATTGCAACCAGATCGAAAACCAGTCTGTGTCTAGTGCAGTAAATTGTTGGAATCCAGAAAGTCAGAGAGAACACTGTTTATCAATTTTTCCAAGATTTTACTGACCGCAGGAAGTAGTGAGATGGGTCTATAATGTTGACTCTGTTGACTTTGTACTACCAAAAATGTTATCAAATGATAAAATATAACACCAGCAGGCCGAGAATTGCTTTAGTGAACACATGCTTGCTGGTAGCAAGCAGTTTTTCTAAGACTGGCTTGACAGCACAGATATCTGCATCTTACTATAAGCATGCAGCAAGATTTTTGTCTTCACTCTTCATCCATCAGTTTGTTTGGGTCAGCCCACTTCAACCATAGGATTTTTTTTAATTCTTGACCCCTGTGTCTCCCCTTCTTGATATTTGGCAATAAGTCAACAGGGGACTTTTGTCTTCCGTTGTCTTCTTTTCCAGTCCTAACCCTGAACACAAAAACATATCCAGCTTGGGGTAAATGCAATATTGAAAAGCAACTACCCATAATAGAATGTCAGCCTTCTGGAGTCAAGGAGCCTTCAGGCACTGGCGTAACGAAAGTGAGGGGGCCTCCCTGCACGGTACCTCCGGGCTCAATCAGGAGCTCTCCCGGCCAGAGTTTAGTGCCGAGGGGGCCCTTTGGAGCTAGGGTCCCCCCCGCACTGCGTGGGCTGTGGGGGCCTGTGTTATGCCCCTGCCTTCAGGGCTTGATGTCAATTCGGGCACAGAGCTAGCATGCATTCTGATGAGCAGTCGAACATTAAGTGGCACTAGAAATTGAAACCTCCTGTCTCGCTGACATCACCTGACCCTAGATGGTGTAGCGGCCAGAGCTGCCGACTCGGGAGCTGGGGATCTGTGTTTGAGTCACGGAGTTGGCACAACATCCTGTGATTCTAGGCAAATCACTTAGGGGCTTATTCCGAGTCTGATGGACCACGGACCGCCAGATCCGCTGGGGCACAGCAGTGGCGGTCTTCTGACTGCCCTATTATGACCAGGATGGCCAGGCCGCCCTGGGACCACCGCAACCACCAGGATCAGATATCCCTGGCAGTGTTACGACGGTCTTGAGGCCGCAATATGCTTGGCGGGGTACCCTTCCATTGCAAAACCTATACTATAAGCATGCAGACACCTCTGCACTAAGGTTCAAAGGTTTGTGTGTGGCACCTGGCAGCCTAATAGTGCACCCGCTCTAGGGAGGCAGCAGGATAGTGTCATATTTTAGTAGCTAGAGAGCTTTCCTTCTCCCTCTCACACAACACAGCAATGAGACTCTGGGTGTTGTGTAACACTTTTGTAAACCTGGGCCTTAGAGCCAAGTCAGAGCTTTGGCTCAGCTCTGGCTCTGCTAACCTTATTAATTTGCTTGCACGCCACCCTCTATTTGCAACTTGGGCTTAGTACATGGGGCCATCAGTCACTTGCTAAAGCGATTTGTAAAAGGGGATGACAGAAAACATGGAAACCCTTCCTCCGCAAATGGATTTGACAACTCTACCATCAAGGCTTCTCATAGCAGAGACAAAGGGGCCCATTAGAATGTCGGGCGGATTGCCCCCACCAGGCTGGCGGTAGCCCCCGCCAGCCTGGCGGGGGCAATCCGCCCGACATGCTCACTAGTTTCCCCCCCGCCATATTAGTATGGCGGGGGACCTCGGCGGACGGAAAGACCACCCGCCACTTTTCCGCCCTGGTCGCCTTGCGGCTGGGGTGGAAAAGGAATAATATGGTTGCGGTGTCTATCAGACACCGCCAGCCATATTTGCATGGGCATTTTACAATGCCTTTCCGCCGCCACGGAAAGGCATGCGGTCTTCACTCTGGGGGCCCCCTGCGGGCCCCCAGGGTGAAGGAGGGGTGGGGGCTGCACACGGTGGGTACCTCTGGTAGCCCCCCACATTTGCATAAACAAAGCGGCAGGCACCGCGCGGTACCTGCCGCTTTGTATATGCAAATGCTGCAATGCATTTTTAGCATTGTGGTGGGCGGTGCAGAGAGCACCGCCCGCCACAATGCTAAAAACTACAGGATGTGCCCGCCACTGTGGCGGGCACATCCTAATACCCCCCACGGGACCCCCGCCCTTCTGGCGGGCGGTCCTTATTACCACGAGGATGGCGGGCGGGCAAAGTCCGCCCGCCATCCTAATGACCCCCAAAGTGTTCATGCAGTGAAAATACATTCAAAATGAGTAGTCCCAGGGCAGGGACTTCAGATCCTTGTCTTGTAGGTCACCGTGGTCATGAGTTCCAAGGGAGAACTACCAGGCCCAGGTGGGATGGGAGCAGTGCCGCAGCTTCACAAGGGCTGTTTTGACTGTGACAACACCCAAATGCATTTTTGGCTTCGTAGTTGTGTGGAAATCGGTGTTACCACACATATTTCTGCACGTGATTCCATAATTTTGAGTGTTTTTTTAAAGCACATTTCTTCAATGTTGACGTCGCAGCTGTGCCCCGGATACAGATGCGGTTATACCGAGTTGGGTGGTAATTGGTATTAAATGCCCACTTAAAATGTGGACCTAAATGTCCATGACCACTCCCCGGCATGCAGTTTGCGCACTTCATTCGCCACCGCATTCACCAACCCGGGCTGTATCCGTCCGTTGCCACTTATCCCAGTGGCATAAGTCACATCATAAAATATTAATGACGTTTACATCTCCGTTTCTCCGCGTTTCCCATTTAAACACTTCCCTCCTATTATAGGGGCCCCCAGGCACAGGAGGAGGGCGCTGCCTGGGTAATGAAATGGTAATAATATATGCATAATGCACTCAATTGCTTACGCATTTGTTCTGCAATCTCATCTACTCCCCAGTGAGAATGGGGAGTGGGGGGGACTGGAGAGTGGGGCTGGAGGTGAAATGGAGGGTTTGAAGCGGCTAAATATACAAACGCATTTAGGAAAAAATGCAGACGAGGCCACTGCTCGGAATTGGGTATAAATGGCGGCCCTCCTGGTGGTAACAAAGCTCCCTCGGCTATGCCCTACGGCGCTAAAGGGCCTTGCCACTGGAAGCTCGCGCTTCTGAATTGCCGTAGAGTTGACGATGACAGGGCGCTGTTGTAGGACGCCTACACAGTTTGAAACTCGCTTAGCAATGTCAGTGTGGTGCAGTAAAAACCTCGTGCTGTTCAATTGGATAAAGAAGTATTGAGAGCGCGGCCGGAAGCTGTCGCTGGCGGGGTGGTGCGGCGCGCGCTCAGCCGAAGTCTTGGCACTGGCCGCTGCTGCAGGAGACGCGCACTTTCTTCGGGGCTTACACAGCTCTGGCAAGGTACTGCTGAAAAGAATCTCAGAGAGGTTGGGAGGAAGTGATCCAGCTACCGACCGGGATTGTAGCTCTCAATTGTGCAGCACGTGTAAGGACACCGGTGCAAAGGAATTTAAGGAGTTCACTGCGCCCCAGTTTTGAGTTTTTTTGTTTTGTTGTACTAAACAATAGAGTCCATTTTATTCCCATGCTCTAGCCAGGCACAAGCTGAGGGGATAAACACTGGCCCATTCGTATAAGTTGGTGCATGAGGGACACACATGGCTTTAAGTGGGCCGGGTCTCACCGGGTCTGAGCACCGGTAGTTTTTTTTAAGGGGGCCTCGAAATGGGTGTCTATCAGGCTGTGCTTTGTGCCCTGACACAGGCGTTCCGTTTTTTAAATTCCGGACTGCAGTAACTGCAGTCACATGGATGTACGCGTGGTGAGCGTTGTAAGGGAAGGGGAATCCTTTAAAGAGAGTAATTTTCTCTCTGGATATCCTTTCTCTTTTTGAATCTCAGTAGCAGCAACATTGTTGTGGTGTCACCAGGGCTTTAAGTGGAAGTATTTTCAATATTATATACAAGCCATAGTTGCTGCTTATTTATCTTATGCAACTAGCAACCATTGACAATTGTCCTGGCTTGTAAGTATGATGTGACTTATTGTATCATATATCTGGACTGAATGACAGGAACAGCAAAATACAAGTCGGGCGGCACACTGTGCTAAACACAGATTTTTAGCTTACGTGTTTTTAAGTCACGCCCTTAATTATATTGACCACGCCCCTTTGAGATGCCCTCCAGTTTTTCCATCCCACTTAAAGCCCTGGGGACACGTCAGATCTAAGGAGGCGCCTGTCCTCCCTTATAGGGCACTGGGGGCAGCTCGTGTCTGACACCTGCCAGAGGACAGAAACTGGGGATGGTGAGGGAGAATGGGGCTGAGCCGTCGGCATCTAATAAAGGCAGGAGAGCAATAAGGCCTAATTTCAGGTCCAATCCCGTCAGGACCGGTTCCCAGGGTCTCGTGGAAGCCTATGAACCTGTCAGGGGAGAGATGAGGGATGGACGTCCAAAAGGAGCTAGGAGAGACAAAGGGTAGGCCGGGTACAATCCAGGCCGGAAAGAAAAGTTGGAAGGGAGCAGCTGAGGGCTAGGAGGTCAGGGAGGATTTGAGGCAGTGGAAGGTGAGGCAGTGGAAGGCCTGATGTGATGTGAGGAGCTGGTTGGGAGGAAAGTGGAAGTAAGCGGCTGTTGGCGAAAAGTGGTCAAAGGGAGGGAGGGTTATGGTTGGATTTCTGCAGTTCTTTTAGGATTCTCCTGCACAGCGTTTCTACTGTGTTTGCAAAACCTGTTGTAAAGAAAAACAAATCTTTAAAGGTGTCTGCCTATTACTTACCTTTACCTATTATTGGTTGGCTTCCATACACTCTTTTTTCTTGCTTCCTATTGATCAACACATCCTCCTTGCCTCCGGCTTCCTATTTGGCTTTCAGTCTTTGTTCCTGCTGTGGAGCATGGACCAAGTACAGCTTCCTGTGGCCAGTGTCCTTCCACTGACCATGTGCTCTGGCTGGTACTGCTTTTATACTTTTCGCCATGCATTCTTAGAGAATGCATGCGTCTGCAGTCCCTCTCCTTCACCTTCACCTTCACCCTCGCCCTCCTTCTGCTCCCTGTGCTGCCATTAACTGCCCACCCTCCTCCTACTCCTTGAGGTGGCACACCACACCTTCTTTCCGCTCCCTGTGGTTACACCCAAACCCAGCTACCGCCATACTCCTGCACTTTGATGTACTTTGTACATGGCTTAAAGTTTTAAAAAAGCGCTTGGACGTGGAAAGCGGAAGGCCCAGATTTTCTGCCAGGGGAATTTTATAAGATCTTCCTAGTTCAGCTTGTTCCAATGGTGTTGGAAATGTTTAGAGTAGTCCAGAATGGTGATATGCCCCCAGAATCGTGGCAGATGGCTAAGATAGTTACTTTTTTGAAAAAAAGGAAAATAGAAACGGATCCAGGTTCATATAGGCCCATCACCATGATTAATAGTGACATCAAAATCTATCTAAGATTTTTGCTAATAGATTGGCATCAGTTATTAAAAAAATCGTATCTCTCGAACAACATGGTTTTGTGCCAGGCCGCGGAACCATCGACCATATACGTTGAACAATTACCCTCCTGGATTATACTAAGGTTACAGGAGACCCTATGGCGCTAATTTTGTTGGATGCGGAAAAAGCATTCGATAGGGTCTCCTGGCCTTTTTTATGGGCTGTTCTGAAGTATAATGGCATAGGCGATGGATTCATTAAAGCCATACAGAGTATGTACAAAGACCCAATTGAAGTACCGGAAAAATAAATACAACCATATAGAGCTATACTTACAAATAGCCCTATTACCAATTACTAATAATCAGTCAGTTGGCAGTGTAGAAGGTTCAATCGTTTATTAAACAAACAACTCTGCCAGAGGAGCCTCTCGCGACCTAACCCCTCGAGGTCCGCCGAGAAGACTGCTGGCACATTATCAACAGATCACATATATACTGTTACATTTCGAAACCGTTAACTATGAAGGAAAAATACAAGCTGGTACAGGTTGGTACAAAGGAAAGACCATATATGGAACACAAAGCATCCCTAGTTTAGCTCAGCTCGTTATAGCAAGGTCGAGGAGGGTGACTCCCTTCTGCCAGCTCTAGGAGAGTCCGCACAGCACCTCCTGGAATGTGCTTATCCAGCCTACCCCCACCTACAACCTTGACAGGCCTAACGGGCAGAAACAGCAGCTTGTTACATTTGTCAGACCATTTCTCAAGAGAACAACTCGTGTTAGGGATAATGGTAGGTTTCCACTAATGCTGCAAGCAGACTAGGCCACAAAATGGCACTAGTCGCGTCAATCTATCTTGCTCATGAGAAGACAAATTACTAGGATAAGGCGTACATTAATCCCTAGACTATTACATGTGTGAGTTTATTAATACTCGAATACCGTCACTAGACTAATAGGTGCATCACGCTAATTTCTAACTGTTACTACGTGCTTTACTAGGCCTAGTTCAGATTTCAGTTCCTCAAACCCTCCTTTTAGCGTGATGTAGCTAACTAAAAGAAGGACTAATCCCGGAAAACTTCCTCATCAATGGCCATCAGTTCACGAATCTCCTGTTGGAGCATCTGAGACTTAGAAGGGGTAGGATCAGGGACGATCATGGCTGTCAATTTGGTAGCACAATAAGAGCAACAGGCTGGACCACATTGCATGCAAAGGCAGCAAGTGAAGAGGATGCCCGCAGCTCCAGCAACTATCATCAATAATTTCTAACCCCAGGTAGATAGAAGCCCCCAAAACCAGCTGGAGAGTGACCAGGACCCGTTCTCTGTGTGCATTTCCGCAGCAATGCGATGCAGTTTTTGAATAGCTAAATGAACCGTGGGGGCGGAGTCTGGAATGTAAACACAACAGGAGCTGCCGATCACCCGGCATGCTCCTCCTCAATCAACCATTCGGTTCTGGAAAGAAACAAGTCTCGTAGCCTGAAGCTCTTCAGTTATGTTTGTCATAATCTCAGTAGTGATATTAATGACATTCTCCACCAACCTGGATAATCGTCTTATCTCTCTACTATTGAATCCCTTGGTAAAATCCGTAAACTGCTGCAAATAGGTATCAGTCTGATCAACCTCAGTCATTCCGAGCTGTCTTCGTTGCCTATTGGAAACCACCTTTGTATTATAAAGTTGATGAGTTTTGTGATAATCTGAAGGCGCTATATATACAGGGGGTACAGGAAAGACAGAAAACATTGGCCTGCCCATCCCTGTGGTAACCAGGTGTAAGCATTTTCCCCGCATACAAAATACACATTTGGAGGTGTTAACAGTGGTGGACTGCTAAAAATGTTCATTTTATATGTATAATTACAAATACTATTCCCAACCTGCACATGCCCTATTCCCTGCACACAGAACGCAGAAGAAGTATTCAAAATAGGGATAGGCATGATGCGTTCACTAGTGACATTCCTGGTAACAAACTGCTGAAAATACTGAGAATGATTAAAATTAGCAAAATTATACAGTTCATCTTTCAACCAAGTACTGTTTTCATTAGCAGTATATATGTTCATACAGGCATCTGGGCCCAATGATCCCTCCCCCCCATTTCCTGCTGGATCGAATCCCTGGTGCGTTTCAATGTAAGCTAAGATCATATTATAATCTTTCTCTGAGTACTGTTTGGGGTTCTCCACATAATGGTTATACATGGCTGAGAACATTTGGAACCATGCTTCACAGCTTCCTAAATATGATAAGGGCAGAGAGAGAAATACATCGTGTTTATGCATAACTGATGGCAGAAGTCCACAAACCCAACAATCTGTCATATTAGTGGTACTATGGGTTTGGTGGAGCATTTCTACAAATACATTCATAGCATAAGTCTGGCGGTGCCTTTCCTTATGTGGGGCTAAGGTGAACATCAAATGCTCAGGTGGGGCAACGGTAGAGGCCATCATCGCTTGCATTGGATGTTTATACTCCAAATATACGAATATACTCATAAAAATGGCTAATATAAATGTTCTTACTAACACAAAGGCTATTTTTACACGCATGGTCCAAGCAGAAAACATTGGCTCATAAAATGGCAAGTATCGTGGGGCAAAAGGTTGTTCTTCTTCGGGTACAATACGACCAAAAGGGTGCATTCCTAACTAAAAGTCCAAAGCTAAACTCGGGCAAAGCAGTCCGTCCTGCCGGAGGGTTCTTCTCCCTGTGTCCGTCTAGAGTCTCACAGGCAGACTCCTATTGTTCATCCCAAGAAAACAAAACGTCGTCGTCGCAGAAATCCAATGTACAACCCGGCCTTTTACATGTGACGGTCTTTCTTTCTGAACAGAGCACAATACCAAAGTTCCAGCTCTCAAAGTGTTCAGTCCAGTGTCTCGCTCAGTACCTCAGACACAAATCTAGTAAACCCTATTTATTCAAGTCTTTCCTTGGTGTTTTCTTGGCCATAGGTTGTAACGCACATGACCCGGAGCTTCCTGATCAGAAAATAGCACAGGGGAAGGTACGTTTCCTTCATCAGAGCCCCTGCTCACTGGAGTATTGGTGACAGGGTTAAGGGCAATTGCAGATTCTACTGGGCCGTTTCGTCCGATCCCGTCGCTCCTTCTTCTTGCCTTTGTTCTATTTCACAGGCGTCGGAAAAAGGAACAAATGCAGTGGCTCTCTCACTTTCCTGAGTCAAAATTCCATCAGGATGCTGCTGATCATAAGGAAGCGGGAGTGGTAACTTTTTAAGATGAGAAACATGTATCCAATGTTTCTTCCCATCCACCTTTACAGCCGTCCGCGTGGCCAGAAGGATCTAATACGGCTTGGACCACCTCGGAGCCAGGCTGGTGTCTCGTTCGTATTTCTTAACCAGAACCCACTGGCCAGGTTCCAATCGATGTCCGGGGCCCTCTGGCAGGGGCTGCAGTACGGATGCTACAAGTAATCGATCAACATAGGATATTCAACATCAGTAAATGACCGTGGTCTGGGCACTCCCCATACATTAGCAGGTCGCCGAAAGATTACTTCATAGGGAGAGAGACTGGAACATGAATGAGGAGTAACTCGTAATGACATGAGGGCCAGGGGTAAGGTGTCAGGCCACTTTAAGCCAGTACTCTCTTGAATCTTAGCCATTTTTAGTTTAAAAATCCCATTACACTTCTCCACTAATCCTGCTGACTGAGGGTGTCGAGCTGCATGGAATTTCTGTCGTATCTGCAGCCCGTCACAGATATGTCTGACAAGAGCCCCATTGAAATGCCCCCCATTGTCCGACCTAATCAGACCATACAATATTGAACTAGGTGGACAGCCGTCCTTTGGATGTTGGGGTTATTCCATACCGGGTCCAACAAAGCACAAATACCTTTAGCCCCAATATAAGCTGGACCAAGGGCCATAGTTACAACGGCCTGTACTAGGGCATTGGGCAGCAACCATCTTTGTTTTTCCGTTAAATCAACCCAACCGTTATTTTCATCCAACCTTCCCACTTCCTGCTCCCATCGCACCAATTCAACTGGAGTAGCTTCCTTCTGTATTTCTTTCACGCTCTCTATGGTATTATTAAACAAATCAGATTCTTCCACCCATCTTGCAGAAGACGTTACAAACATAACCGACAGTGTGGACTGAGCTGTCTGCTTAGCAACTTGATCAGCAAAGGCATTCCCCTCCCCCACTTCGTCTACCACCGCCTTATGGGCGCTGCATTTTATTATGGCTAGTTTCTTGGGTAAGGTTAGAGCAGCAAGTAATTGAAACACCAAGGGGCCATTCTGTATTTTCTGACCATGAGAGGTGAGGAAACCCCGTTCCCTCCACAGCCGCCCAAAGCTATGGGCCACGCCAAAGGCGTATTGGCTGTCTGTATAGATGTTAACCTCGAGTCCCTCACTTAATTCACAAGCTCGTAATAATGCCACCAGTTCAGCAGCCTGAGCTGATCAATAGGGAACTCGAGAAGTCTCAACTACCGTTTTCAGCGTGGTGATTGCATATGCAGCTGCTGTTGTGCCATCTGCTAACTTGAAACAAGACCCATCCACATATAATTCCCCTTGGGGGTCAGATAGAGGAATGTCAATGAGGTCGATCCTCCCCTTCGTTTCTTCTTCAGTCCGAAATATGCAATCACGTACATCATTTGTAGTTTCACTCGAAGGGAGAGGTAGCAATGTGGCAGGGTTTAATGTGGCACATCGCTTAATCGTGATATGTGGAGCAAACAGTGTCAATTCATAACCGATGAGGCGTGCACTTGTAAGATGCTGTGTTTTTGTTTTATTTAGCAATGCATCCACAGCATGAGGCACCATCACCGTCAGACTAGAATTTAAAACGAGCCCCTCCGACTGCCGGATGGCCACCGCTACAGCTGCAGTGGCCGTCAGACAGCTAGGAAGCGCTCTGGCAACATTATCCAATGTGGCCGAGAAGTAAGCGCAAGGTCTTTGCTTACCACCAAATCCTTGCGTTAACAATGAAAGCGAGCAACCGTCGACCTCATGCACATAAAGTACAAAGGGTTTACGGTAATCAGGAGTACCCAAGACGGGTGCAGAACAAAGAGCAGATTTCAAAGAGTCAAAAGAATGCTGACATTCGTCAGTCCAAGGGAGAGGTTCATGCACATCTTTAGTGGTTAAATATAACAAAGTTTTAGCAAGAAGAGAAAAATTAGGTATCCATTGACGACAGTAGGAAGTAATGCCAAGAAAAGCACGAACTTCACGCTGGGTGCAAGGGACATACATGTTAGAGATAGTAGTAATTCGTTCAGGAGTCAAACGCCTTTCCTCCTTCGATAGTAGATGAACTAAGTAGGTCACCTCCTGTCGACAATATTGGAACTTGGACAAGGACACTTTATTACCCTTCGCAGCCAAATGGTGCAACAATTTAACCGTGGCGGCTCGACATCCTTCTTCGGAGTCCGACGCAATCAACAAGTCATCCACATATTGCAAGAGCATACTACCAGCGGGCAAAACTAAATCATCCAGAATGGCTTTAAGGGCCTTGCTATAGATGCTCGGACTTTCAGTATAGCCTTGGGGTTCACAACAGAATCTAAAGCTTTGGCCAGATAACGAGAAGCCGAAGATCTGACGGCTATCCGGATGAATCGGGATGCTGAAGAAAGCATTCTTCAGATCAATGACCGAAAAATACTGGGCAGTCGGTGGGATCATTGTGAGTATAGTAGTGATATCAGTCACCACAGGGTACTGAGGTACTGCAATCCTATTAATCTCCCACAGGTCTATTACAAAACAATATGCATCAATATTCCAGGGAGATCCAGAGTCAGAGGATTTCTTCAAAATCGGGAGAATAGGGCTGTTACAAATATTGGCAGCTGTTTCCTAAACCACACCTTTATCAATTAAATCCTGAATATTTGAAAGTAAGGCTCGCTCGCCAGCCGGCGAAATTTTATACTGGGGTATACGTGGCAATTTCGCACCAGGTTTCAGCGTAATATGGACGGGAGGGATGTCTAATTTACCGACATCTGCATCCCCTGTCGCCCACAACGTAGTAGGGATGGCATCAAACTCAGGGGGAAGAGGTTCATTTTTAGTAAAACACTGTTTCATATTCTCATTAGGGGGTTGTATCGTTAAGTAAACACCATCAGGGGAGCAATACATTTTCGCATTCAACTTCTTCAACATATCCAAACCTAATAAATTCTCACCACAATGTGAAGTCAACAAGAAGGGGGAATCAATAGTAGCAGGACCAATAGTGAATGGGAGGGATTTAGAGATGGGGCTTACCACCGGAACTCCTGAAAATCCCACTGATACTTTATTTTGCCCGGACAGAGCCGCCCCTGGGACCAATGATCGAGCAACAGAACTATTCATTGCTCCTGTGTCAATTAGAAAATTCTCAGAAGTCCCCATCAATTCCCCTTTCACATAGGGTCCTTGTTGATTGACTGGGATCGACACTTGGCCCCTACTCTGTCCCTGGCTGTCCTATGGATAAGCATACCCATCCTGATCTCCGAATGCGTAATCCTCATTGAAGTATTGCCTACCTTGAGGGTTATCAAAGTGGTTCTGTTCAGACTTGCCCTGCGCAGCTTCTTCTCGACGCATATCACTCCGGTCTGGGCCACCTTGACTACGTCCCTGCCCTCGAACAGCTCCGTTCTGGGCGAGCAGCAACAGACACTGAGCTCTCCAATATCCTTCCTGCTTACAATAGGCACACTGATTTATCCCTAACGGTGGGGCCGGGCCTGTACTTCTTCCTGTCCCTACCCCTCTGGATACTGACCCTCGGACTCCTCTCCCTCCTCCCCGTCCTCGAACGACTTGCTGTAACAACACCCTGGTCTTAAGATCCTTAGCCTTCTTCTCTATTTTATCCTTACTCTCATTCTCCCTGGCTCATAGTATTGGGCCATACTTATTATCACGGAGGGAGTAGAGGTAGTCCAGGTACTCTCGGCGGCTTGCAGCCAAGTAGAGACTTCAGGTAACAAGTTGGTCACAAAACGATTTACAAACAACCGGACCCCGCCTTCCGTGGCAAGGTCCTGTCCGCTAAAATCAATAAATGTACCTTCAAATCGAGTGAAAAAATCAGAAACACTTTCATCTTTCTTCTGTTTACAAGCAGTCCATTTATCCCACTCAACTTTACGTGGGGGAATCAACGTGTGCATATAGGCAATTATTTTTGCGGGAAGGGTAGTAATTTCATCCCTGGGCTTGTCTCCTGGTTTGCGGTCCCGATCCCAGTCTTTCAACTGGTTCCAGGTTCCCCCTAATTCCGCTGCATGATCGATGTCATGAACCTGTCGCCATATATCTACAGGAACCAACAGCCCGAAAAACAATTCGACATCAGCTAAAGACATTACAGCCAATGCTGCGGCTTCAGTTAATTCTTTATAGTAAGCGGTGGGATTCTTACGAGGGTCAGGCAGCTGTGATTTTAAAGCAAGGACTTCACTTCGCTTCCATGGCGTATATACCCATTGTTCCTGAAACCGCGCATCCACTCAGGCTCTCGTAACTTGATTATTACCATCACGTACTTCAGGTACCTTAGGATGAAAAATAGGATGCACTTCCCTCATGGGATGTTGAAAATCCCAGTTGGGACATTTCACAAACATTCTGCCTCGATATTTCACCAATGTTTCTACGTTTTTGTACACTTCCACCGGACTTAAATCAAACTTGTGAGCCCGGTCCAAGATGTCATACAATATTTGAGGGGCCAATCTGTCCTGAAAGCATTGCTCCCATGCATCAATAAGATAACAGGACATTTGATGCAAAGCATGTTGCTGCATAACCGGTTCGAGGTCCCTTATGGTACTCCACAGATCGGCCACTGTATATACGTCCTTCCGCATCCATTTAACTGCCTGTTCTGCTATAGCCTCCTTCTCACTATAGCCCAATGAGGCTCTCGTAAATAATCGCCTAGCGTTTAACCCGCCTGGATCCCCTAGCGGAGTACGATCCCTCTCTTCAGGGCTCGCACCAGCTGATTGAGATGTCCATATAGGACTCGGGGTTGCCAAAACTATGTGGGAAGTTCCCGGGGGCTGCCATGTGTCAGGGATAAGGGTAGCCGTGTCTCTTAATGAGGTAGGGGTGGCACGAGAAGTACCTACAGGGCTGAAAGACACGTCTACCTCTGGGGCGGAGGCTAAAGAGGCCTTGGCCGGGTTTAGAGGTACAGCGGGGTATATGCGTTGTGGCGCATACGGTGGGGGAGGTCGAACGTTTAGTAAATCCTCTATTTCATCTTTCGAGTCACATAACTTTTGTCTACTTGTAGCCTAAACTGCCTATCTAAATACTCAATATTTTGTTCAGTCTGACTTTTATCATGAGCAATGGCTTTCTGAGTTACTGTCTGTCCTTGTTTTATCTTTATTAATTTCTCTGCTCTGATACCTCTCCGCTTTGCTTCTTTCTGACATGTATTAAGGGTGTCAAACATGGCCTGTCTGCTGCGTTTAGCAAACAGACGGTCTTGTAAATACTGGATCTTTTTCTCATCAAAGGACCCTGTCAGTGGCCACTGCAATTCTACATTATCTTTGGTGTATTTATGCCATAAGGTATTGAATAAGAGTGGGGCAATCCCATGCTTACAATACATATCATGACTGGGGCTCCCCTCCGGAGGGGCCGGTTGGCTTTCATCCAGTCTCGTACCCCTTCGGCAAATACAGCCAAAACATAGCTTACTAAAACAAGGCATTGCCCTTATTCTATAGTCTAAATATTCTAGCTGAAAAGGAAAATGTTATTCACCACACTCTCATACACATGGCCATGTTCACAATCAAATTCAATTACACACAGGTAATAAACCAACAACAATCTTTACATCAACATAAAAGACAAAACAAACTTATATCAAACAGAAGGCAGAGCCCGTCGACTCCTACCTATGGAGAACTCATGTATTCTTCCAAATTTCCAAAAGACCCAAAATCAAGCACCAAAATCAAGCAGTCTTGTCCTTAGACTGCCTAGAGATAGCCACACAGGTTTTTCAAACCACAGACCGACCTACGGACCATCTGGCAGCCTTCATGGTTCACCTCCCGGACTATTCTGGCTAAGCCCGCTCTTTCAAGCGCCGCTCCAGATCTGTCCGAGGGCTACCCAATCGCAGCTGTCAGCGTTTCCGAGAGCAGTCCGGCCGGGTGTGAACTTCTTCCACAAGTTACACCAAGGTGTCTGGTCCCAATCTCTATTATTCTCCAAGTTAGTCCAAAACAGGAGCGCCCCGTCAGACCTCCTTCCGAGTTCTCTGTGGCATTAAACCACCAAATACCAAATTTAAATCCAAAGGATATCCAACACAAAACAAAACAAATCACTCACCTGGTGCACTCAGGTTCGATTGCAAGCCTCTCCACTGCCAACTCCTGAAGACCAACGTGGTCTGTTCCCGGGTTACACCCGTAGGACTCCGGCATGGGGTCACTATCAGCTGGGGCTCCCTCGATCGGGAGAGCGGAGCAACCCTCGAACTTCGGTCGGTCCTCCCCCCCGATCAAGCTCACCCTTCCCAATGTCCCGTTCCTTTCTGATTACAGAGGGACGACCCCAACGCGGAGTCCCGGCGGAGTCGCCAACTGAAGTACCGAAAAAATAAATACAACCATATAGAGCTATACTTACAAATAGCCCTATTACCAATTACTAATAATCACTCAGTTGGCAGTGTAGAAGGTTCAATCGTTTATTAAACAAACAACTCTGCCAGAGGAGCCTCTAGTGACCTAACCCCTCGAAGTCCGCCGAGAAGACTGCTGACACATTATCAACAGATCACATATAGACTGTTACATTTCGAAACCGTTACCTAAGAAGGAAAAATACAAGTTGGTACAGGTTGGTGCAAAGGAAAGACCATATATGGAACACAAAGCATCCCTAGTTTAGCTCAGCTCGTTATAGCAAGGTCGAGGAGGGTGACTCCCTTCTGCCAGCTCTAGCAGAGTCTGCACAGCACCTCCTGGAATGTGCTTATCCAGCCTACCCCCACCTACAACCTTGACAGGCCTAAAAGGCAGAAACAGCAGCTTGTTACATTTGTCAGACCATTTCTCAAGAGAACAACTCGTGTTAGGGATAATGGTAGGTTTTCACTAATCCTGCAAGCAGACTAGGCCACAAAATGGCGCTGGTCGGGTCAGTCTATCTTGCTCGTGAGAAGACAAATAACTAGGATAAGGCGTACATTAATCCCTAGACTATTACATGTGTGAGTTTATTAATACTCGAATACCGTCACTAGACTAATAGGTGCATCACGCTAATTTCTAACTGTTACTACGTGCTTTACTAGGCCTAGTTCCGATTTCAGTTCCTCACAATCGCCCAAGTATCTGTGATGAGGGCACAGTCTGGGGCAATTAATATATTGCGAGGAACCAGACAAGGCTGCCCGTGCTCCCCTTTGCTATTTGCTATTTTCATCGATCCCCTAATTAGGAAGATTTTGGCTGACCAAGTAATACAACCTGTGCATGCTAAGGGAGGAGATGTAAAAATTCTGGGCTATGCTGATGATTTAGCTAATTTGACAAACTCTCCACAGGCAGCTCTGGATGAAATTAAGATTTTAACTTCACAGTATGGTAAGATCTCTGGGTACCACTTAAACGAAGGCAAAACTCAGATAGTTTGTAATTTTAATGTCAGCCTAGCAGATATGCGGGTAGTACCAAATGCCAGATATCTAGGCATAGAAATTAGCTCAAAAACGTAAAAAATTGTAGAAATCAATCTCAAACCACTTTTACAAAAAATTGATAGGGGCGCCCGCAGATTAAATAATCTACATCTGACAATGATTGGCAGATGCAATGTTATTAAAATGGTATTTCTTCCCAAAATTTTATATTGTTTTAGAGCAATTCCCCTTTTGATAAATAAGTCATGGTTTCAAAAGTTGGATCAACTTGTCTCATGGTTTTTATGGGCTGGTAAACGTACAAGAAGGGCCCTTAGACTAATGACTCTGCCTAGAGATAGGGGAGGTTGGTGTGTCCCCAATTTTCAAATATATTATTGGTCAATCACTCTGAAACAGATTGGGGAATTATTGGATGGTGGAACTGCGAGCTGCCCGGATCTATCGATTTATTATTTAATTTATGGAGTAGAGGCTAGGGGACTTTTGTTGCGTCATATAGATTTTGCTTAATTCAAAAGGGTCAAATTTAAGGTTTTGTTAAGCGCCTTTAGGGTCTGGACTTCTGTCCGGAAAATGTTTGGAATCGGGCAGCTGTATTTTTATTCCCCCTTTGCAAGGAATGCTCTATTTCCTGAAATATTTCGGGATGCATATTTTAAAGTTTGGTTGGATAATGGGGTTGGCTGTATAGGGGATCTTACTTCGGGTAATAAAATAATATCTTTTGATGCAATTAAACTTACATTCAGGATAGAGAATAAAGACTTTTTAGGGCTCGTCCTATTCCATTCCGCAAGGAATGAATAGGACGAGTCTATTGGGGTGAAACTAAGAGCTAAACTAAGCTCTCAAAAAGCGGTTTTCAACGAGTGCATGAGGTCTCGTGAACGCGCTTCAATTCGCCCGAGCTGCCTGCCTCCACATCAAAGCCATCTGTTGCTTTGCGCTCGGCCTCAGGCCGGCATTTCTCCTCCCCTAATTATTCACTGCATGGCCGGCCGGCTGGCACATCAAAGGCTGCTGCTCCCCATGTGTCTCGTCAGCCCCCCATTAAACAGCACAAGCGTCAATCCTGGTTTCCTCTATGCAGCGCTTCTTCCCCTCAACATGCCATGTTGACCAGACTACTCCAAAACCTTTCACCACTGCCTCCTCTCCTTATTTATTTGGGAGTGATGCCACAAATTATATTTTTAGGGCTCGTCCTTTCCTATTAAGCGCAAACTCGACCAACGTAATTGGAGTGCTTTACTTGTCCTAAAATGCCGCGTTGTCTGTCCCTCGAGCTTGCCGTTTTTTTTCTCCGGGTATCCTCCCTTGTTATAGTAGTGTAGCCACCTGTCTCTTCTTTAAGCAACTTCCGGGCCAGATCACATACATTTGGCACTGGTGCAAAAAATAGCGCACATGCTTGTTTGCACCCCTTAGCTGCTTATGTTATATAAATTGGAGCAAACGCACTCTGCAGTCCATATTACATAAAGGCTCCTGCTCGCCTTTCGCCGTCTGGGTTCTCCATCCCCAACGTAACCTCACCCCTCCTCTTTTCGCCGTTCCATCTTTGCTCTGCCTCCATTTGCCCTTTCTCTGCCCTCTGCCTCTCCTTCCCCTCCAGTCCACTCCACCTCAGTCTCTCCTTTCATGTATCCTAAGCCCACCTCCTCTGTTTTTTTCCTAAAACCCCAGCGTGCGCTCGGCCACATGCCAGCATTTCTCCTCCCTTAATTATTCACTGCACAGCCGGACAGCACATCAAAGGCTGCTGCTCTCCGTGCGTCTCGTCGCCCGTCCTCCCTTGTAATTATTTACTTCACTTTACTTTAACAGTTCTTCTTCCTCATCTCTGGTACACGCAGTTGAGTTTCATTGACCTTTTTTCCTCTTAAACATTAGTATAGCGAGATAACAATCCCAGTGATTTTCAAAATGTGGGCACTTAATGTTTTGTTCTCGTCGAAATCCCAATGTGTTTTTAGCTTTTACTGATCTAACAGTTGCTTGTTTTAGCTATAAAGCCAATAAAATGTGCTATCGTGGTAATAATTCCTGTTCTTTACATTATGCCACGGTTTTGGATTTGAGTTTTTCTACAGTGTGGTCCTTCGCATCTAGATGCCAGAACACTTAGTTTACACAGTTGTTTAACAAAAAAGTATAAGCAAAGTATAAAATCAGAGCCACACCAGTTATATTTACATTAAATTAATATTCTAGAACCCAGTTTATTGAACTTGGTGTATACCTTCATGTTTTAGTGAAGGAGGAAAGTGTTTTTTAAAGGTCTCGTGCTTTTCTTCCAATAGTTAATTAGTTTTTGTTTGATCTTGGGTTATATAATCAAGAACATTTCAGGAGTTAGATTATCCCTTTCAATGAAGGCAGCATATGATGTTATGGGTCCTGAGGTAATTGTACCAATTCTCGAGGCTGCACCATAGTTTCACGTTTTGTTTCCTAAATGTAAGACTCTGCTGGAGGTCTCTCTATGACTGTCTGTCACCCCCCCCTCGCGCGCTCTCTCCTCTGCAGCCCGTCTCTGCCCCGCTCCCCATGCCGCAGTCTCTCCCTTTATCTTTCATTTTTGGCCGAGGCGCCGCCAGCCAGAACCAAAACAAACCGCAGAAATATTTCCTGTTTCTGTCTCTCCTCCTCTTTCTCTCTCTTTCGCCGCTCTTTCTACTCTAATATATCTGCCTCTCTCGTGCCCTCTTTTCCACTGTCTATCGCTCTCTCTCTCTGTGCCTTTGCTTCTGTATCTTTTCCACTGAGCCTGTCTCTGCCTCTCTTTTCAGCTGTCGCTATCTGCCTCTCTCTGTGCCTCAGTCTGCGCCCCTCTCTTTTCCACTGTCATTCTTTGCTTCTCTCTATCTTTGCCCCTGAATGTCTCTGTCTTTTCAATTGTGTCTGTCTCTGTATCTATCTTTCCACAGTCCGCCTCTGCCTTGCTCTGTGTATCAGCCTCCCTGTCTCTGTGATTTCCACTGTGTCTGTCTCTGCCCCTCTATCGTTTCCCCTGTATTTCCTTCCCTCTGTGATCCGCTCTCTGCTTCTGCTGCTTCTCTTTCTTTGTCAATGTGTCTGTCTCTGCCCCTCTTTCTCTCTTCCCTGCCTGTCCCTGCTTCTCTCTCTTCCACTGTCTGTACCAGCCTCTCTCTCTGACTGCCCGTCTCTCTTTCTGTCCCGCTGTCTCTCTCTTTTCTACTTTGCCTCTCTCACTTTTCCACGTTCTATCTCTGCCCGCTCTCTCTTTTTGACTTGCTCTCTCTGCCTGTTTCATTGTTTTCTTGCCCTGTCTCACGCTTTCCCAGCACCACCACAGCACCATCCAGCACCACCACAGCATCACTCAGCACCACCAGAGTATCACTCAGCACCACCACAGTATCACTCAGCACCACCGCAGCATCACTCAGCACCACCACAGCACCACTCAGCGCAACCACAGCATCACTCAGCACAACCACAGCATCACTCAGCACAACCACAGCATCACTCCGCGCAACCACTTCATCACTCAGCAACACCATATTATCACTCAGCCACTCAGCACCACCACATTATAGCACCACCACATTATCACTCAGCACCACCACATTATCACTTAGCACCACCACAGCACCACTCTGCACCACCACAGCATCACTCAGCACCACAACAGCATCACTCAGCACCATCACAGCATCACTCAGCACCACCACAGCACCACTCAGCACCACCACAGCACCCCCACAGCACCACCACAGCACCACCCAGCACCACCACAGCACCACCCAGCACCACCACAGCATCACTCAGCGCCACCATAGCACCACTCGGCATCACCACATCATCACTCAGCATCACCCCAGCATCACTCAGCACCACCACAGCACCATTCAGCACCACCACATTATCACTCAGCACCACCACATTATCATTCAGCACCACCACAGCACCACTCAGCACCACCACAGCACCACTCAGCACCAACACAACATCACTCAGCACCAACACTCAGCACCACCACAGCACCACCACATTATCACTCAGCACCACCACATTATCACTGAGCACCACCACATTATCACTCAGCACCACCACAGCACCACTCTGCACCACCACAGCATCATTCAGCACCACCACAGCACCACTCAGCACCACCACAGCACCACTCAGCACCACCACAGCACCACTCAGCACCACCACATTATCACTCAGCACCACCACATTATCACTCATCACCACCACAGCACCACTCAGCACCACCACAGCACCACCATAGCACCACCACAGCACCACTCAGCACAACCACAGCACCACTCAGCACCACCGCATAACCACCACAGCACCACCCAGCACCACCACAGCACCACCACAGCACCACCACAGCATCACTCACCATCACCACATCATCACTCAGCATCACCCCAGCATCACTCATCACCACCACAGCACCACTCAGCATCACCACATCATCACTCAGCGCCACCACAGCATCAATCTGTGCAAACATTCAACAACAACTCGTTCAAATATTTTCTAGCAATGTTTCAAGCTTTATTACAAATGTCATAAAAAAATGTTACATGTTTTCACTTCTGTTCTTGTTAAAACATTGTGATTTGTAAGATCAATACATGTAAGACAGGGGAATACAAAAGATGTACCTTTACTAATGCTATACATGTAACATTTGATAATTTCAAAACTATTGCCATTTCTAATACCAAAATTAATACTTTTATATTTAAAAAAAAAAACTTCACAAAATATTTACATTTTCCACACCAAAAGCTCAAACTTTTCTATTGCGAGACCTATTGCATTTCCAATCACCAGGCATACACACCACCAGCCATCTGTGCACTCTTTCACCAGGCATACACAGCACCAGCCGTCAGTGCACACTTTCACCAGGCACAGACACCATCAGTCATCAGTGCACGCTTTCACCAGGCACAAACACCACCAGCCGTCTGTGCATGCTTTCACCAGGCACATACCACCAGATGTCAGTGCACACTTCCACCAAGCACAGACCACCAGACATCAGTGCACGCTTTCACCAAGCAGACACACACCACCAGACGTCAGTGCACGCTTTCACCAGGCACACACACCCTCAAACTCCAAATCCACCCTCCAAAGCCACCCTCCAACTCCACCCTCCAACTCCACCCTCCAAATCCAACTCCACCCTCCAAATCCAACTCCACCCTCCAACTCCACCCTCCAAATCCAACTCCACCCTCCAACTCCAACCTCCAATTCCAACTTCCAACTCCACCCTCCAACTCCAAATCCACCCTCCAACTCCAAATCCACCCTCCAACTCCAAATCCACCCTTCAACTCCACCCTCCAACTCCAAATCGACCCTCCAACTCCAAATCCACCCTCCAACTCCAAATCCACCCTCCAACTCCAAATCCACCCTCCAAATCCACCCTCCAACTCCACATCCACCCTCCAACTCCACCCTCCAAATCCACCCTCCCAATCCAACTCCACCCTCCAACTCCAAATCCACCCTCCAGCTCCACCCTCCAATACAACTCCACCCTCCAACTCCACCCTCCAACTCCACCCTCCAACTCCACCCTCCAACTCCACCCTCCAATCCAACTCCACTCTCCAACTCCACCCTCCAACTCCACCCTCCACCTCCACCCTCCAAATGCACCCTCCAAATACACCCTCCAACTCCAAATACACCCTCCAACTCCAAATACACCCTCCAACTCCAACTCCACCCTCCAACTCCACCCTTCAACTCCACCAGGCACACACACCACCAGCCGGCAGTGCACACTTCCACCTCAGCACCACCACAGCACCACTCAGCACCACTACAGCATCTCTCAGGGGCACCACAACATCACTATGCGCTACAACAGCATTACTGAACGCCACAGCATCACTTGTCCCCAAAACAACATCACTCAGCGCCACCAAAGCATCAATCTGTGCAACCATTCAACAACAACTGGTTAAAATATTTTCTGTCAATGTTTCAAGCTTTATTGCAAATGTCATAAAAAGATGTTAAATGTTTTCACTTCTGTTCTTGTTAACACCTTAGGAGCTAGTAAACAAACCTCCCCAGTGCTGCGCTGTCCATTATCCAGTGCTGAACTGGACGTCCAGCGGTCGCACGCAGCACTGGGGAGGTAGTACCCGTGACGACCGTTGGCCGACGGCAGCACCTAAAGGGTTAAAACATTGTGATTTGCTGCTAACATAATCTTCCTCAAAATTATTTGCTAAGGTTTCAGCTATTGCCATTATATATGACAAATTATTGAATTTAACTATTAAATATTGGTAAAAAAAAATGTCCTCATTTTAATATTAATACATCTAAGTCATGTAAAGACAACACATATTGCATTACAAATGCTATAGGTGTCACATTTCCACAAGTTAACACTATTAGCATTGTAAATGACAAAGTTATTATTTACCAAAATTTCAAAACAAAAACATAAATAAAAAATTTGTCATTTACAATAATAATCCCTTAAACTTTACTATTGCGAGCCCTATTGCATTGCAAATGCTTGTTTAAATATTTGCAGATCAGGGATTTTCTCTGTAAACGATCGGTTACTTGGATGCGCATTCCGCTACTTGACATGTTCAAGGGGAGTCATTTGACAACATCTGTTTTATACAAATTGGTAAATGGTAAGAGGGGTGATGACTTAGTGAAACACTTTGACAGGTGGCAAACGATGTTGCAAGCAGGGCAGGGAGTGTGCGAAGATTCTCTATTGTATAGTCAAAAGACTTGTATTTCAGCAAACCTGCAGGTACAATGCTTTAAGACCTGGTGCAATCTGTATATAACCCCGGCACGTATTTACAGATGGGGGTGCTCTCTGGGATTAATTGCCCACGGTGTGGCTTGCTGGCAGCGGATAGTACACACATGTTTGCTACTTGTTCTAGTTTGCTGCAATTGATAGCCAAAATTGAACAGCGTTTGGAGCATATTTTGGGATATTTAGTCTTACTGACCCCTCAGGTTATTATGTTAGGGATTTCTAACCAAAATATAGAGGAAACGGATTGCAAATTGGTTTTTATAGCAATGGCTGTTTTGTGGCTCTTTTTAGCTACAGTCTGGCTTGACCCGCTTCCACCGTCAATTCATGTCTGGTTTAGCAAATTATTAGTTGTGTATCATTGGGAGATTTCGGTGTTTAGGAGAAGGGGAAACAGGGCTAGGAGAGAGGGAGAAAAGATCTGGGGATCTTTAACTAACTGGTTAAATCTAGAGGATACGCTAATTTCAGGTTGAATGAATGGCTATTTTTATTTGCTTCTGTTGTTAATTTTCCTCCTTTCCTCGAAGGGATCCGTCGGAGTGGGTGGTGGGTTTGGGTAAGAAAATGTTAAAAAGGGTTTTTTGGATATGGATGTTTATTTTTTTTTATTTTTTTTTATGAAATGTTATATTGCATCTATGTCTGATGCCCTAATAAAGAATTTAAAAAGGACATGGTCAAATCTGGCAGTGTCATAGTGTTTTCTTACTTTAAGCCATATTGCACAGCAGCTCGATCTGCTGTGCAACATGTGAACAAACATTGACAAAGCCAATGAATTTTGCATAGGTGAAACCTACTGACTTTGCCAAAGCTTGTTTCTCTTTCGTGTAACAGATCATTATTTCAGGTTGGCTGTACCACGAGGCAGCGAATCATGGTTCATTATTTATTTATTTATTGTGGAGGGGGTTTTCAGAGTGCTTCACACCACCTTCCGGTAATTGTGGAATGATAATAGTGTAACGGAATCTGAGTGATACTAGTATAACAGCGGCTGGCCACTTCGCCCGCAGGGTGAGTAGTGAGGACTTGCTCTTAGAGTTTCCCTTCAACTGGTGAAAGTAAGTCTTTCTTCTGCCGCTACAACAGGAACATCTTATCTGATGTGGAATCTCCTGGCCCTACAAACAGCTGCAAGTAACACCTGGGGGGACACTGACACAATATTGAGGTAAACAATATCCGATGACACAAATATGTCAAAAATATATTTTACCAAAATATTGTGTCCCTCAGTGATGTCATCAGTGATGTCACTTGAGATGTAATCAGTGATGTCATCAGTGATGACATCAGTGATGTCACTGACCATGTCATTAATGATGTAATATGTGACATCATCAGCAGTGGATTGCGGGCGCGCGAGTTACAGTTAGCACAACTAACTATAACAGAGGAATTTCAATGGTTTTGTAAGAGTGAAATGTCCAGCTAACTATAACACCCCTGCTCTCTCTTCCAAAAACCAAAGCAGTTTGCTATGGCAGGGCGGGAGCCGCGAGGCTCCCACTCTGCCATAGCAAACTACAGTGTCCCGGGGGTACCTCTTTTCCAAATTTGGTGTAATTCCGTTCAGCAGTTCGGGCTGTAGCCGCGATGAACGGTTCCGATGGAAAATTGCATGGGGAAAACACATTTTGGGACCCCCCTTTTTTCTCAGCCCCGCTTCACGAATCACCCCGAGACTTTCAGGATAGGAGCGGACCGGAGCGCCCCATTTTGAAAATTTCGCGAAGATTCGACAACCGGCACCAGAGTTATTCCAAATAGAATGTTGCGAATTTCCTATGGAAAATAGGTCCTAACTATAACTACCTACTTGCGTAGGTAATATATATATATATATATATATATATATATATATATATATATATATATATATTTATTTATTTATTTATATATATTCAAAAAGCATCCCAATGCGCTTAATCTCAGGAACTAAACCACAGGAGTTTTCAATGCAAAAAGGATTTATTATTTCATAAATCCAATCATTGTGACGCGTTTTTCAACTGCCAAGCGGTCTTGCTCACACAAAATGTACATGGAAAACAGAGTGTCATAAGTACAATACTAGAAACAAACGTACGACTGGTGGAATGCCAAAGAAATGGACATAGGACTGTCAAACATTTGGTGAGTGCCATCTTGGAAAGGTAAAAGGACTGAAACTATGAGAGCACAACAAAAGATACTACTGCCTGAACAGTTTCAGGTTGGCAGAGAAAAGCATTCCAATTCGTAACTTGATTACAGTGATAATCCATGTGTACACAAGTAAAGTAAAATAAAAGTAAAGTAAAACAGTGAAGACCTGGTGTCATGTGGCAATGGCAAGCTAAGATATATCAGCATCATTGATCAAAATTCAAAGGCCATCGTGGAAACATGTAACAATCGGAATCTGAACCGATGAAAACATACAACAGCATGCAATATGCAAAGTGAGAACATGGTGTAAACTTCACAAGTGAAAGGTTGGACATCAGCAAAAAAGTGTTGTAATGTGCGAAATTCGTATGGTATAAGATACAGCACTGCAGTACACCAGTAGTACACATGTAAATACATCATTTTCTCATGTTTGCGCTTGGAATCCTCAAGTGGGTTAACAGGGCACTACAAAACAAGTCCCGAGCCACTCAAAAGAATAAAGTGATACCAAAGGAAATAAGAATAAAAAAGTAAAAATTCCAATCCTTATCTGTGGCACAGTGGACAGTGGATGAACATAACCAGCGAAAACAAGCATTAGAAATGCAATCGGGCTCGGATTTATTTGAGTTTGACCTAATGCCATTGTAAATGCCAATGTATTGTTGCTATGTGTTATGGAGTGTGTTCATGTGGTGTGTACTGCCAGTGATCTCCTTGTGAGTGTGCGAATATTGCACCACTTGTCTGTGATGTCCTTCTTGTGAGTGTGAGAAGCTTGCACCTCTGCTGCCTGTGGTCTCCTTGTGAGTGTAAGAAGCTTGCACTGCTGCTGCCTGTGATGTCGTTCTTGTGAGTGGGAGAAGATTGCACCTCAGCTGGCTGTGGTCTCCTTGTGAGTGTATGCACTGTCATCACTAGCCTGTAGATATGCACTGTCATCGCTAGCCTGTAGATATGCATTGGCTTCACTAGCCTGTAGATATGCACCGTCATCGCTAGCCTGTAGATATGCGCTGTCATTGCTATCCTGTAGATATGCGCTGTCGTCGCTAGCCTGTAGATATGCATTATCATCGCTAGCCTGTAGATATGCACTGTCATCGCTAGCCTGTAGATATGCTCAGTCATCGCTAGCCTGTAGATATGCACCGTCATCGCTAGCCTGTAGATATGCATTGGCTTCACTAGCCTGTAGATATGCACTGTCATCGCTAGCCTGTAGATATGCATTGGCTTCACTAGCCTGTAGATATGCGCTGTCATTGCTATCCTGTAGATATGCGCTGTCATCGCTAGCCTGTAGATATGCATTATCATCGCTAGCCTGTAGATATGCACTGTCATCGCTAGCCTGTAGATATGCACTGTCATCGCTAGCCTGTAGATATGCTCTGTCATCGCTAGCCTGTAGATATGCACTGTCATCGCTAGCCTGTAGATATGCATTGGCTTCACTAGCCTGTAGATATGCACTGTCATCGCTAGCCTGTAGATATGCATTGGCTTCACTAGCCTGTAGATATGCGCTGTCATTGCTATCCTGTAGATATGCGCTGTCATCGCTAGCCTGTAGATATGCATTATCATCGCTAGCCTGTAGATATGCACTGTCATCGCTAGCCTGTAGATATGCACTGTCATCGCTAGCCTGTAGATATGCGCTGTCATCGCTAGCCTGTAGATATGCTCTGTCATCGCTAGCCTGTAGATATGCACTGTCATCGCTGTCATCGCTAGCCTGTAGATATGCATTGGCTTCACTAGCCTGTAGATATGCACCGTCATCGCTAGCCTGTAGATATGCACTGTCATCGCTAGCCTGTAGATATGCACTGTCATCGCAAGCCTGTAGATATGCATTGGCTTCACTAGCCTGTAGATATGCACTGTCATCGCTAGCCTGTAGATATGCATTGGCTTCACTAGCCTGTAGATATGCGCTGTCATTGCTATCCTGTAGATATGCGCTGTCATCGCTAGCCTGTAGATATGCATTATCATCGCTAGCCTGTAGATATGCACTGTCATCACTAGCCTGTAGATATGCACTGTCATCGCTAGCCTGTAGATATGCGCTGTCATCGCTAGCCTGTAGATATGCTCTGTCATCGCTAGCCTGTAGATATGCATTGGCTTCACAAGCCTGTAGATATGCACTGTCATCGCTAGCCTGTAGATATGCTCTGTCATCGCTAGCCTGTAGATATGCACTGTCATCGCAAGCCTGTAGATATGCATTGGCTTCACTAGCCTGTAGATATGCACTGTCATCGCTAGCCTGTAGATATGCATTGGCTTCACTAGCCTGTAGATATGCGCTGTCATTGCTATCCTGTAGATATGCGCTGTCATCGCTAGCCTGTAGATATGCATTATCATCGCTAGCCTTTAGATATGCACTGTCATCGCTAGCCTGTAGATATGCACTGGCTTCACTAGCCTGTAGATATGCACTGTCATCGCTGTCATCGCTAGCCTGTAGATATGCATTGGCTTCACAAGCCTGTAGATATGCACTGTCACCGCTAGCCTGTAGATATGCTCTGTCATCGCTAGCCTGTAGATATGCACTGTCATCGCTAGCCTGTAGATATGCTCTGTCATCGCTAGCCTGTAGATATGCACTGTCATCGCTAGCCTGTAGATATGCATTGCCTTCACTAGCCTGTAGATATGCACTGTCATCGCTAGCCTGTAGATATGCTCTGTCATCGCTAGCCTGTAGATATGCGCTGTCATTGCTATCCTGTAGATATGCGCTGTCGTCGCTAGCCTGTGCACGCGTAAATTACTTACAGCCTATCACGTCAACGCTACTAAATACACAGCACAGCGAAGACGAATCACTAGGCAGATGCCATAAAAAACTAAGGAATGTGCCAGCCGGACCCCTTTCTGCATTTTTTTTTTTAACACATAAGAGCTCGGAAGCTCCGCCTCCACTTCGTGGTGGCTTAGGCCCGAGCCCTAACAAGCAGAGGCGAAGCCAATAGGGCTGGCGTTTGTTGCCAGGCTTTTAGCTCTGTGAGTGCTTGTTTTGTTTTGTTGTGGCTTTTGCAAAACTCCATTGTCATGGAAACGGCCAGGCACCCATTCATATACAAAAATTGGCTAATATATAAAAACAATTGTTCTCAGAAAGCACGTATTGCGTTTATTACTGGCAGTGAACGGAACTACTTCATGGATGTGCAAGGGCAGTTACTGGGAAGTTAGCAATGGCTTTAGTGGGTCAATTTCTGCAAAGTCATATGTAGTGGGCGGGAAGAAACGTGAATGACACAATAACGGGGTAATGCATGAAGAGGGCTCTTTAAAAACTCCTGTTAGTAAGTGTATTAAACGTAAAATGTTTGTTCAAATCAGTAGGTCTTGGGTAATGGCAGTCCTAAAAAGTTAGTTACTGGCTATACAATTTCTAGAATATTTTGTGTGTGTTATCGAGGTGGGAGGCTGATGCGTTGATGGTGATTGTTTCCTGCTATGAATTTGTGTGTGCTTTTTCTTTGCAGATTGTCCTAATTGCTTCCGCTTCTCCTCTGCCCTCCAAACAAGCGTGCTCAGCCAAGTAATGCCGACCCCTGAGATTGCTGGGAACGGCTCTTTCTGAGCACTGCGCCTAATGGGCCGGTAGCAGAGTGGGACAGGATGGACGTTTTTCCTGTTTAGCAGGAACACGTTCCTCTGGACAGAGACCGACTAAGCCATTCAGAATCGGGGCACATTTTCGGAAAAACAGGGAGGGGTTTTGCAGACTAGCCCTTGACAGTGCTGATTCTGAAACTATTATCTCCCTTAAGACTGACTCTGACCCAGCCCTAATACCATTTCAAGTGCTCTGACGCATATTGTGCTCTCGAAATCGCCTAATATGCGGTTGACTGTTCCCCACACTTATAAATTCCCTGTAGTAGGCCGAATGACATGCGGCTGACGAGGCTCCGGTCCTACTCGGGCAATCACAGGTACAGCATCTGCAGAACTAACACATTGCCCTAGGCCAGGCCTCCGCCGCGCCGGCCCTCCGTGGTTGGCTGGTCGAGCACATTCCGCAGGGGCATAGATAAGCATCCCCGCGCCAGACATCGAGTCCAGAAATCTCCGAGCCTTAGGCACACGCTCTGCCCGGCTGCCCCCTCCACTTCACACGGCAGTGAATCACACAGCGAGAGATAAGAACTGAGAAGGAGTCAGCGCTCGTGATGTGTGAAAATTTCAAGCAGGACACCTCTCTTAACCATCTGGATTGCATTACACGGCCACTCTGACAGCTCCTAATTAAGATTAATCACTCTGCCGTGCTCGTTCTCGCACAGAATATGCCACATCGGGCACGCGTAAATTACTTACAGCCTATCACGTCAACACTACTAAATACACAGCACAGCGAAGACGAATCACTAGGCAGATGCCATAAAAAACTAAGGAATGTGCCAGCCGGACCCCTTTCTGCATTTTTTTTTTTAACACATAAGAGCTCGGAAGCTCCGCCTCCACTTCGTGGTGGCTTAGGCCCGAGCCCTAAAAAAGGGTAGGGAACCCGGAAGGTCACAGGTGTGGATCCAAGGGCCCCTTCCTTTCCTCCTGAAAGAATAGAGAAAAAGGATGTCAGAGACAAAGGAGCTGGCTGGAAAGAGGCAGACATAGAAGCCAGTGGAGAAATCAGCTCTTAGAGCAGAAACGAATGGCACAAGAGAGTAGAGAAAGTCTTGTCATAGTAGAAATGCTAAAGTAGTGGTAGGACAAGAGGAATAAAGAGAGGCTTTAAAAGAAAAAGCTTTTTTCTTATAACTTTATTTCGGTCACAACGGACCATAAAAGTACAGAGTAAAATGCATACAAACACTACAATAAAATGGATAAATAACATAAAACAAGACAGGGACAGTCACAATCATATATGTACACCTACTACACAAATTTAAAACCATTCCCTACGTATCACATCATAAAATCAAATTAAACCCTTCAGTATAGTTATCGAAAAAGTACATTAGATTTCCTACAAATATATGAATCATCCAATTATTTCAATAAAAAATTTCTACGTTTGTGCCACATCCCGTTTAAAAAACGAGAGACGGCAAAAGCGATAGGGGGGTGCGTATCATATTTTAGTACTCTAAAGGCCCTAGAACATTGTCTAAAGCCTAGATTACTACAGATGGGTTTCACCCAGCGTTTACGTACAGCCTGGAAAATGGGACAGAAAAAAAGGGCATGGATCTCATTTTCAAGATGATGTTTACATGCTGGGCACTCAGTATTTTTATTTATATCTCATTTGCTGGTAAATGACCTAAGCGGAAGACTGCCCATCCTGAATTGCATGTATAATTTCCTTGCCAAAGCTGGAAAATCAGGTGTAGGAAGTCTTCCTTTTTGTAATCCTCTTTTACTTGAAGGAACTGAGTTGTCAATCTACCAGCTGTAGAAATCACATGAAGAGACAATAGATTGTGTTGCCTATAATGGTCAACCAGATCAGCCCTGGATATTGCTAGGCACGCTACTTCTGGTGTTCCCCATAACTCGGGTAGACCAATCATGCTACAATGTTCCTTGATGTGGGATAACCATGAGATTTTGATTGTTCTTATTTCAGCCCAGACATCCCTGAATTCATTTTTATAAGGAGCTAATTCAGGAACTGACCATAACCTTCTCCAGTATGTAAGTGGCCTTAAAGCCACTTCCTCCTCAATAGGGAGTAGCCCTAGGTACAGCCGGAGAGGTACTAGCGGGGTACTAACTGGAAGTCCCAACAGGTTCCTCATAAATTTGTGCTCTACCCTTGTAAGGCTAGTAGGCCTATGGTGCCCCCAAAGCTCGGCCCCGTAGATGGAAGCCGCTCTAGCCTGTACTTTATAGATTTCAATAACAGGAGCAGCAGGCTTAAACTCAGATGCTCTGTGCATCTTCGATATTCCTCCCACCTTTTGGGTTAACTTTAGAGCAGCCTTTGCTACCTGGGTATCCCATTCCAGATGTTCCGCAAGGATAATGCCTAAATACTCAAAGGTTTTCACTCGCACTAAAGGAATTCCATCCAATACTGGATTTGGGCGGGTCTGTCTGGGAGGATTGAAAATCATAAATTTGGTTTTGGATAAATTTATCTCCAGGCCTCTCAATGCACAGAAGTCGGCGAAGCCGTCCAGGGTACGTTGGATACCCGTTGATGTCTTGGACAACAACAAAGTGTCGCCCGCGAACATCAATGCGGGAACCCGGCCTGAAACTAGCCTTGGGGCATCGATATCCTTGGCACCAAGTAGGTGGTCTATAAACCGTTAATATATAGACTAAAAAGGGTGGGGGCCAAGACACACCCCTGGCGCACCCCCTTTTTTACCGGGAAGCGAGCTGACAATTCTCCATGCTTCCCGCACCTAACTTGAGCATAAGTTTCAGAATGGAGCCTTATTAGAACATCCAAGAGATATAGTGGGATACCAAGATCTAGAAGTACACTCCACAGTTTTTCCCTGGGGACCAGATCAAATGCAGACCTCCCGTCAACGAAAATGAGGTAGAGGCTGCCACCCTCCACACTCACTGTTTTCCAATACAAGACCTGAATTCTGAATATCTGGTCAATAGTTGATGTACTCGTCCTAAAACCAGCCTGGAAAGGACTCAAGATCTCGTTTTCCTCAACCCAGGCCTGGACTCTTTTTAGGATAATTCGTCCCATCAACTTTTGAGTGATGTCTATCAGGCTAATAGGCCTGTAATTGGACGGTAGTAGGGCACAACCTTTTTTGTAGACAGGAACTATCTCTGCACCATGCCAGGTACCTGGCGGGTCCATTCCCCTTAGGATGGTATTAAACAGAACACAGAGATATGGGGCCCATATTTTAGGTTCTGACCGAAATAGGTCCCCTGGGAGCTTGTCAATACCGGGTGCCTTGTTAGGTAGTAACTTAATGATAGCAGATTCAACTTCAACAGGAGTAATATCCTGTACCCCCCCCCAATCGATACTCATGGAGGAGGCTTAAAGTTGAGAATGATAAATCGTCATTGCCCGGATATGCATACAGGGTTCCAAAGTGGGATTCCCACACTGCTGGTGCTATATTGGGTTCTGTCACTGATCTACCCTCCCTCCCCATCACTAACTATTTCCCAAAAGGATTTCGAATCCTTGCGCTGTAGAGCAATTTTAAGATCATCCCATTTGTTAGCTTCCCAGTCCTTCTTCTCAGATTGGATAACCCGCTTGTACTGCAACGGAAGTTTCTTTATCCTCGGCTTATCCCTGGCCTTTATAGCTTCCAACAACTCTCTTTTGGCTTTACAACAGGTGGCATTATACCAGGGATGGAGTGGGACCGTTTTTTCCTTAATACTTCCTTCCGGATAGAACACACCAAACAGTTTAGAGGTCAACTGATTGTGTCTTTCTAACGCCCTAGCGTCCAGCCCAACTTGAGTGGCCAATGGCCCAACCTCAGCCATTTCTTTGCGGTACGGCACAGACTGCTGATATATGTGTGCTAATTTATTTGGGGAATCTTGTATATGGGGCCATTTTACTCTCCGCCTGTTGTTATGTAGCAAGAGAGGTTGTTGTATTAGATTGGGCACTACTACAGGATTGGACAGGCCCCAGCTCCCTGGCTTAAGTGTCATAGCTAAAGCGTTATGGTCACTATCTTTCTGCTGGTGTATCTGAAAATCCCGGACCCTATCCCATGTTCTAGATTCAACCAAAATGTAGTCTATAGTCGAAGTTTGCCCTTCTCTATTGAAGGTGGGTAGGCCAGGTCTATCCGATTTAAACCTCCCATTACAAGCCCTCAGAGAAAAAGAAAGGGCAAACAAGTTTATTTGGAGGACCAGCGGCGTCCATGCTCTGACAGGTGGGATCAGGGGTTCCGGAATATGCCAATACTGGTTCTCATTATCTTGGTCATCTAGGCTCACGTTGTTAAGGGGCTCGAACTGGCAATTAAAATCACCGCCTATTATTAGAATAATTTCAGGGTCGAGAGTCAGTAAGTAATCTCTCAATTGATCAATGACTCTGGACTCTTGCCCACTCTGCGTAGGCCTTGAGTAGATATTAATTAGGGCAATTTGTTTGTTAGCTGGAAGGGATAGGAGAACACATTGTATGTCTTGGGAATTTGTTGGTAACTGCTCTACTTTGGCACCCAGGTGCATACCCACCCAGATGCTTAATCCCCCAGATGGTCTACCCCTGCCCCTCGTTGTGGCTGGTATGCTAAAAGTGGCAAAACCTCTCCATTGGTTGTTTTCCACAGCCCACGTCTCCTGCATTAGAAAAACATCATACTTTTCTACAAACATGCCCCAGTCTGGGGAAAATAACTTGTTTCTAATCCCAGCCAGGTTCCATGAGAGTATTTTAATATCACAGTTTGCCTCCCACACTGTGAGATTCTTTTGTGCCCTGTTGCAACTGACTACCCCAGGTAATGAATCATCGATGTGCATCCCCACCATCCCAGGGTTAGGACCCTTCTCCTTCAGTGCTCTATCTCGGACCCTTCCTGTAACCATAGTAGTACCCACACTACTTGCACCCTCCTGTGTTACTAAAGACGGAGCACCAGACAGTGTACCGACATGCTTACTCCTATTGCCCCCCCTACCAATACCTCTAATTGCCTCAGGTGTGCTCTCACCCCCCTGAGGACTATGTTGGTTAATGGGGCGTTCAATACTTGGCGAGCCTTCCCTGGCATCTGGAAGACCCGTTTCATCAAAATTGGTGAAGGAGGACAAGCTGCACCTCGACCGTCAGTCTACTTGATCAAGAATGCTAAATCTGTTACTATGATGGAACATGGCCAGTGCAGGGATATGATTTTGAGCTCCCTTCCAGTTGACGTACCCTGTCTGGGCTTTATGACCCCCCAAGGCTGCCCTCTTCTAGTAGAATCAGAATTAAAGTCAGTGAAGACGGCCGGGTAAAAGTAGGTTAAGGGGAGATATTGGATTTGCGTTACTGCACAGCCTGCAGCCCAGTTACAGATATGCTCAACAGCGCATCTGTTCCTAAGATTAATTACAAAAAAATCGCCCTGAATATTTTTCACCCGAGGCCCCACCCAATCCACTTGTCGGGCAAAAAGGATTTCACTAGATACCTGATTAGAGAGAGGCCTGTTTTAGTTCAGCCAGTGGATGCATTTGTTTTTAAGTTCACTGTAGACCTCCTTTTTTCCCTGACTCAGAACAGGAACCCCTACTAGAACTACCACGTATGGTATAGACTCAGAAGGAAGATCTATACGTGGTAGTACATTCTTTGATACATCAGAGGTCTTAACGATGTTTGCTGGAGTTTGAGATCTTTCTACCCCTCTGTCCCCCCCATACTCCACTCTTCTGTTCATCGCTAAATCATTAAGCACAACAGTGTCACTAGGTTGATTTGGGAGTTCATCAGGTAATACAGCTGGGGCAGATAATTCCACTACATTATTGGGGGCATGCGGGGTTACAGGGTGACAGACTGCATTTGTTGACCTAATTAGCCCCTCTGTATTTCCACTACCACCTTCAGCCCGCATACCACCCTCTACCTGTGCGGGGACAAACAAGGTTTTGCGGTGCGAAACTCTGTCTTCAATAGAGCTCAGTCTATTATAAATAGGAAGACAAGTCTCAGTAAATATGGTTTCCAATTTGGCCCAAAAGTCTTCCCCGAACTCGGTAGGGAAAGCATCACCAGTACTTAATGTAGTTGTAGACCCGTGTGCAGTGAGCTGGGGTATATCAGGGCCAGCTGCAGTTCTTGTTGGTGGACTTGTCACCAGGTTGCTAAATTTCTGGATTTTCACTTTTCTGTTCTTCAGTGTGGCTCCACCACGCTTTCTTTTAACTATTGGAACGGATGCCAGATTAGTAACCCCCAATTTAGAACTAGATGCGGACCGGGTTTGCAGTCTCGGTATTGTTGGACCAGGATGCTCGTGATTTTGTGAAGAGGTACATGGATCAACTAATACAATGTCCACAGTAGCTGGGGGACTAGACAAGCTACCAGCAGCTTGTAGTAACTGGTTACCCTCACCAGTATGGCTAGAAGACACAGTATCAGAGGTTAGTTGTGGCACTGGTGATGACGCCAGGGCCAACCTGCCCATTGACGACCGTTTATCAAATGCCGACTCCATAGATAGCCTCTTTTCAGTCATTTCAATTTCATGTGCCAACACTGAGGATGCCCTGGTTAAAAATTGGTCCAATGTGCCCACAATAGACCCGCCTGATAACGACTTTCTCCCCTTTCCCACATTAGCAGTAGCCATTATCTGATTATGTTGTAGTACAGCTACTCCAATAGACCGTGGCAGCAAAGATACAAAAGGCAGTATTAATAATCCACCATGAACGTACTAACCTTCATATGTTGCTTAAATGAAGGATTAAAGGGGGAGCCCCGTCCCGTCCTCGTTCCGGCTCGGACGGGCTCAGACGGGCCCGCCCTTGGCCCGGGCTTCACCCGGCACGCCCGCGTGCGTCCCGCGCAGCGGGTGCCGCGAGGAGAGAAGTACCGGCTCAGGGAGGGGCTGATTGCTCCCAGGTGTCATCGGGACCAAGGGCTCCTGGACGCTGTAGTCCTCGTTGCTCTCCACAGGTTCCAAAAACTGTCCCCAACAGAGTCTCCTTTCACGAACCGGCGCCCGCGCAGCGGGTGCTTCGAGGAGTGAAGTACCAGCTCAGGGAGGGGCTGATTGCTCCCAGGTGTCGTCGGGACCAAGGGCGCCTGGATGCTGTAATCCTCGCTGCTCTCCACAGGTTCCAAAAACTGCCCCCAACACAGTCTCCTTTCACGAAGTGGCACCCGAGCAGCGGGTGCCGCGAGGAGTGAAGTACCGGCTCAGGGAGGGGCTGATTGCTCCCACATGTCGTTGGGTCAAGGGCGCCTGGACGCTGTAGTCCTCGCTGCTCTCCACAGGTTCCAAAAACTGCCCCCAATAGAGTCTCCTTTCAGAAGCGGCCAAAGTAGTGGTAGGACAAGAGGAATAAAGAGAGGCTTTAAAAAAAAGCTTTTAAAAAAAGAAAGATATAAAGGCAAGTAACAGTAATAATTATAGCAGTCTTTACATAGTGTGCAGATGCATGGCTATTTCTTCATCAATATTGTGTCCGCCTGGGTAGGAGTGCCTAGATCTACAATGTGGCAGGACTCGCATTTTCTCAGTAGAAGTTCCCTGTTGCCTCCCTGTATGCCAATGTTGACTTTCTCGACAGCAAAGTAGTTCAACTTGGAGTGGTTATAGTAACGATGTTGTTCAAAATGTCTTGCTATGGGGTAGTGATGGTCCTTGTTGGCTATGGCCTCATATGTTCCAAGACTCTCTTCTTGGCCATGTGTGTGGTGTGGTACTACCCACATAGCGGAGATTACACAGATATTCAAGTACATAAATGACATAGGAAGAGCTGCAGGTGATAAACTGTTTTATATGTATGGCGGTATTGTTGGTAGTGTTCAGGTATCCCTTTCTCATGAGGCTGCCGCAGCAAGCCTTGCAGTGGCTGCATGGAAAGAAACCCTGTAGGTTCATGTTGTTTTTGCCTGCAGTGGTAGTGGTATCACTGTGCACAAGTATGTCTCTCAAATTGCGTCCTCTCCTGTAAGTTATTCTGGGTCTTTCAGGAATGGATTTGCCAATGATCAGGTCTTTTGTTAAGATTCCCCAATTTTTTGTCAAGATTTTTTGGATGTTACTGGAATTACTATTGTAAATCAGTATAATCTTAGTCATATCACTGTCTTCATCATCAAGGTTGGTGACTTCAGTGTCCCCCAAAGTGGTTATTCTTTCTACTGGCCTGACTTTTTCAACTGCTTTGCGGAGAACCTAATTCGAGTAACCCCTTTCAACAAATCTGGTGCGTATGGTATCTTGTTCCAGGAGAAACGCTTCCTCAGAGCTACAATTACATTTGGCACTGAGGAGCTCCACATAGGGGATACTCCACTTGTCGGATGACTGCTCAAGGCATGTAATAGAGTGTTACTGGCTGTTGGCTTCCTGAATAGTCTGGTATTGATTTTGTTGCCAATGATTTTGACCTTGATAGCCAGAAATTCCACAGAGGTATTGCTTATGTTGCTAGTCAGTGTAGGATTAATACTGTTGAGGTTCAGTCTCCTGATGAAGTCTACAGCCTCCGGTTCAGGGCCGTCCCATATAATAAACAGGTCATCTATGTATCTCAGCCATAAGATGACCTGTTTAAAATCTTTACTAAAGTTGACATCCTTCATGATGTCTTCCTCCCATGACCCTAAGAACAGATTCGCTAAACTTGGGGCAAAACAAGTCCCCATGGCAGTCCAGAGAATCTGTTTGTATATGTCACCATTGAAAAGAAAAAAGTTGTTATGGAGACAATACCTCACCATATCTAAGATCATGTTGGTGTAACCATATAGCGTATCGGGTGTTTAGTAAGATATGTGGCACAGGCCTTAATGCCCAACTCATGTTTGATGATCGTATAAAGAGAGTTGGCATCTTTACTGAGAAACCACTGGAATGGGGGTTCCGCAGGGCTCAGCACTCAGTCCTCTATTTTTTAATGTTTATCTGTCTCAACTAGCGAAGTTGGTGGAATCCTGGGGTGTCAGAGTAATCTCTTATGCTGACGATACTCGGCTTGTGTTTTCCTTTAGAGATCACTCTGATGACCATATGGCTAATTTCCGTCACTGCCTGGTTGACATCGCATCCTGGATGACCACCAATAACCTCAAATTGAATACAGATAAGACAGAGGTCTTATTCTTTAATCAAAAAGCTCCCATACCAGCCAACATATGGTGGCCTACAGAACTGAATCCCCCCCCTGCTCCTGCACAATCTGCCCGTAATTTAGGCTTCCTATTTGATACGGCGCTGTCCTGTAAAACACAAATCAACAAGGTCTCGGCATCTTGCTTCGGAAAGCTCCCCATGATTAAGAAGATCGTTCCCTTTCTCCCCCTTGACTCACGAAGGACGGTGGTCCACGCCTTGATCACGTCCCACTTGGACTATGCAAACAGTCTGTATGTGGGAGCCCCGGCTTATCTTATCAAGCGCTTACAGATAGTGCAGAATGCCGTCGCCAGGCTGATCTGTAATATTCCATATCGCCACTCTATTACACCATTCCTGGCCACATTACATTGGCTGCCAGTGAGTCTACGTTTACAATTCAAGTCTCTAGTCATCGCCTTTAGGGCTCTCAATGGTCGAGGCCCGGCATCCCTGGGGAACAGACTTAAGATCACGCAATCAGTATGCGACCTGAGATCAAACCATCTTCGCTTGATGTACACTCCTCGTTTCCGCCTTGCACGAATGGGGGGTCGGGCCTTTGCGGTGGCCACATCCAAATTTTGGAATAGCCTCCCGCTGGAGCTCAGATCTCTCCCTACCGAATCCTTGTTTCGGAGGAAACTTAAGACCTGGCTCTTTACCAAGTTCTAGCTCCCACTGAATCTCTCTGGTATCGGCTGTCTGCAGCGCCGGGACACCCCCGTTGGGGGTAGCCGCACGCTTTATCACCTTCAAAATAATAATAATAATAATAATGGTGATCAGAAGAAGACCAGTTTGCCACTGGATGTCTTGAATTTTAGTAAAGAGATCTTTAGTATCCTTAACATAGGAGGGAAGAGTGATGACATAGTCCCTAAGGAAGTTATCCACATATCTGGAGATGTTTTCAAGTATGCTCCCTCTGGAAGACACACCGGTCTGCCAGGTTAGTTCAATGCGTTCTTGTGGATTTTGGGGAGGAGATAGAGGACAGGGAGTTTGGGAAAATCCCTTTTGAGAAAGCAAAATTCCTCCCACTCCAAAAGACCTCTGTCCCTCCAATCTGTGAGCATGTTCCAGATACCTGTGATACTCTCAGTATACTCATCTTTGCTGGCTCTGATATAGAACATCTGGTCACTGGGCTGCTGCATGGCCTCAATGATATACATTTCCCTGCTTAAGAGGACCACATTTCCACCTTTGTGAGCTGGCCTGACGACAATGTTGTTGTCATTGGCCAGAATCCTGATTGCATCTCTCTGAATACTAGTGAGATTGTGTTGTAATGTGGAATGTTGTCAGAACCATGGTTTCTGCCTAAATCTTAGGAGCTGGTTAGACACCATGTCTTGAAAAGTGTCCAGGTTGTCATGTGGCATCAAGGAGAGAAAAGTGGATTTGGGCTTGAATCTCATGGATGCTGTATGTCATAAGCGACCTCTAGATTGTCTAATTTCTGGTGTATGTTGGTGTTGTCATGGCTTGTCCCACCCTCCAATTCATGCATTGCTACAAGGGTATCAATGTCACTTATATTCAATTCTTCGCCAGTGATCGCCTTCTGAGTAGTTTTTGTTTCTTAGTTTTTTGAGTTTTAATTTTCTGCAAACTTTGAACAAGTCCATCCGGGTATCTACATAGTCAATTGGTTGCGTGGGGCAGAATGATAAGCCTAGGCATAAAGTTCTTTTCTCAAGTAGGTTTGTCATCCATTATATAGCTGTTCTGGAGCGAGTCGATGAATTTACCACGTGCTCCTTGTTGTTGCATCTTCCTCCACTTCTGCTTGAGTCTCTTCCATATTTTGGTTTGGCACACCGGCCTCTTCCCCTGCCTCGTCCGCATGAATTCGGGTTCTTGGTTTTGGGTTTTTGAGTCACCCTTGTTGTTTGTCGGCCCGACGTAGGAGCCAGTATTCGTCTAAAAAAGTCTTCGGGCGAATATCTGTTTCACTTCCTGAGGCTGAGCTTCCTGAAGTCAAAGACGTAGCTGTTGGGTCAGTGTCAGGATCATTTGATGTTTCCCTTCTCTCTTCTGTTGCAGTTGAAATATGACTGGCTGGTCTTATTCCGGCATGATGTGTTACATACATGTGGTCATACTTGCGGCTGTATGTAGTCACCACCTCGCACTGGTCTCCTAGTTCCTGGAAGGAGCGCTTTTTGTTTTTGAATATTCATATATATATATATTACCTACTGGCAGTCGCCAGTAGGTAGTTATAGTTAGGATTGTTTTCCATAGGAAATCCGCAACATTCTATTGGGAATAACTTTGGCGCCGAATGAGGGATCTGCCTGTAATTTTCCTTAACTTTGCCTCGCTGCGCTCCGCTCCTTCCCTGAAAGTTTCGGGGGGATCCGTCAAGCGGGGGCCGAGATAAAATGGGGGTCCCAAAACGTGTTTTCCCCATGTTAATTTCCATAGGGCGGTTGGACTCACTTTTAGCCCGAACGGCTGAATGGATTTCCACCAAACTTGGCAAAATTGTAGGGACTGGTACCCCGATGTGCCTTTGCTATGTCTCAATATATATGCTCCAGTGGTTTTTACGAAAATTAACTTTGAAAAAATATATATTGGGCTACATTGGGCTATATATATGTTAGAGCCCAAATGTAGCCAATGTAGCCCAATGTAGCCCAAAGATGGCCACCAGAGACAAAAAAAACAAATGTAGCCCAAGTATCAGCCAGATGTAGCCCAACTATAGCCCAATGACAGAATGTCCCAGAGTGTTCTAATGAACAACTAGAGCGTTAAAAGTCTTACTTATGACAAAAGTATGGCTCACCTGAAGTCATCTTGATTGGAATAAAGTGTTAACACTTAAAACATTTAATTTGCAAAGGAACAAAATGAGGGGGTTCATTTTGCCATAGAAATTATGATTAGTGCTGAAGAAAGAAAAATTAGGGCACATTTTGAGTGACTTCTCAAATCCTCTTATATTTCATTAAAAAATTCTGATATGCAGTCTCCCAAGATAGCCACCAGAGACAAAAGAGCCCAAATGTAGCCCAAATATCAGCCAGATGTAGCCCAACTAAAGCCCAATGACAGAATGTCCCAGAGTGTTCTAAAGAACAACTAGAACGCTAACAGTCTTACTTATGACAAAAGTATGGCACACCTGAAGTCATCTTGATTGAAATAAAGTGGTAACACTAAATACATTTAATTTGAAAAGGAACAAAATGAGGGGTTTCATTTTGCCATAGAAATTTTATATATATATATATATATATATATATATATATATATATATATATATATATATATATATATATATATATATATATATATGTACCAAAAAATGCCCAGCATTTGAGGCCGCACAACACTGTGATGAAGGAAACATCCTTAATTAGAAGAAACAGGCAGCTTCCGATTCCGTAATACATCCTGTGGCCTGACGCGTTTCGATGGACTTTCACCATCTCTTCAGAGGCCTCGTGAGCAGGAAAAAATGACGTGCATGACTCGCCGCCCATTTTATTAATTGGCTTCCGAATGCCGAATTTGTTGAATTTTAGGCAGCGTAGTCCATTTAAGCACTATTTATCCCCTCCAGTGGGTAACATGCCCACGATTGATTGCAGGATAAATGTTTTTCAAGCCCTCCATTAGGCTTCCCGAATCGGACTTTGCCTGTTAAATTACAAATCACAGTACCATTTACAGGGGGAGGGGTTCCCCCTGTCCGCATCCATGAAGTTCTTCAGATGGTGCGATCCCTCTACGGCGTGGAGCAGCCGTATAAATATGTACCAAAAAATGCCCAGCATTTGAGGCCGCACAACACTGTGATGAAGGAAACATCCTTAATTAGAAGAAACAGGCAGCTTCCGATTCCGTAATACATCCTGTGGCCTGACGCGTTTCGATGGACTTTCACCATCTCTTCAGAGGCCTCGTGAGCAGGAAAAAATGACGTGCATGACTCGCCGCCCATTTTATTAATTGGCTTCCGAATGCCGAATTTGTTGAATTTTAGGCAGCGTAGTCCATTTAAGCACTATTTATCCCCTCCAGTGGGTAACATGCCCACGATTGATTGCAGGATAAATGTTTTTCAAGCCCTCCATTAGGCTTCCCGAATCGGACTTTGCCTGTTAAATTACAAATCACAGTACCATTTACAGGGGGAGGGGTTCCCCCTGTCCGCATCCATGAAGTTCTTCAGATGGTGCGATCCCTCTACGGCGTGGAGCAGCCGTATAAATATGTACCAAAAAATGCCCAGCATTTGAGGCCGCACAACACTGTGATGAAGGAAACATCCTTAATTAGAAGAAACAGGCAGCTTCCGATTCCGTAATACATCCTGTGGCCTGACGCGTTTCGATGGACTTTCACCATCTCTTCAGAGGCCTCGTGAGCAGGAAAAAATGACGTGCATGACTCGCCGCCCATTTTATTAATTGGCTTCCGAATGCCGAATTTGTTGCATTTTAGGCAGCGTAGTCCATTTAAGCACTATTTATCCCCTCCAGTGGGTAACATGCCCACGATTGATTGCAGGATAAATGTTTTTCAAGCCCTCCATTAGGCTTCCCGAATCGGACTTTGCCTGTTAAATTACAAATCACAGTACCATTTACAGGGGGAGGGGTTCCCCCTGTCCGCATCCATGAAGTTCTTCAGATGGTGCGATCCCTCTACGGCGTGGAGCAGCCGTATAAATATGTACCAAAAAATGCCCAGCATTTGAGGCCGCACAACACTGTGATGAAGGAAGGAAACATCCTTAATTAGAAGAAACAGGCAGCTTCCGATTCCGTAATACATCCTGTGGCCTGACGCGTTTCGATGGACTTTCACCATCTCTTCAGAGGCCTCGTGAGCAGGAAAAAATGACGTGCATGACTCGCCGCCCATTTTATTAATTGGCTTCCGAATGCCGAATTTGTTGCATTTTAGGCAGCGTAGTCCATTTAAGCACTATTTATCCCCTCCAGTGGGTAACATGCCCACGATTGATTGCAGGATAAATGTTTTTCAAGCCCTCCATTAGGCTTCCCGAATCGGACTTTGCCTGTTAAATTACAAATCACAGTACCATTTACAGGGGGAGGGGTTCCCCCTGTCCGCATCCATGAAGTTCTTCAGATGGTGCGATCCCTCTACGGCGTGGAGCAGCCGTATAAATATGTACCAAAAAATGCCCAGCATTTGAGGCCGCACAACACTGTGATGAAGGAAACATCCTTAATTAGAAGAAACAGGCAGCTTCCGATTCCGTAATACATCCTGTGGCCTGACGCGTTTCGATGGACTTTCACCATCTCTTCAGAGGCCTCGTGAGCAGGAAAAAATGACGTGCATGACTCGCCGCCCATTTTATTAATTGGCTTCCGAATGCCGAATTTGTTGCATTTTAGGCAGCGTAGTCCATTTAAGCACTATTTATCCCCTCCAGTGGGTAACATGCCCACGATTGATTGCAGGATAAATGTTTTTCAAGCCCTCCATTAGGCTTCCCGAATCGGACTTTGCCTGTTAAATTACAAATCACAGTACCATTTACAGGGGGAGGGGTTCCCCCTGTCCGCATCCATGAAGTTCTTCAGATGGTGCGATCCCTCTACGGCGTGGAGCAGCCGTATAAATATGTACCAAAAAATGCCCAGCATTTGAGGCCGCACAACACTGTGATGAAGGAAACATCCTTAATTAGAAGAAACAGGCAGCTTCCGATTCCGTAATACATCCTGTGGCCTGACGCGTTTCGATGGACTTTCACCATCTCTTCAGAGGCCTCGTGAGCAGGAAAAAATGACGTGCATGACTCGCCGCCCATTTTATTAATTGGCTTCCGAATGCCGAATTTGTTGCATTTTAGGCAGCGTAGTCCATTTAAGCACTATTTATCCCCTCCAGTGGGTAACATGCCCACGATTGATTGCAGGATAAATGTTTTTCAAGCCCTCCATTAGGCTTCCCGAATCGGACTTTGCCTGTTAAATTACAAATCACAGTACCATTTACAGGGGGAGGGGTTCCCCCTGTCCGCATCCATGAAGTTCTTCAGATGGTGCGATCCCTCTACGGCGTGGAGCAGCCGTATAAATATGTACCAAAAAATGCCCAGCATTTGAGGCCGCACAACACTGTGATGAAGGAAACATCCTTAATTAGAAGAAACAGGCAGCTTCCGATTCCGTAATACATCCTGTGGCCTGACGCGTTTCGATGGACTTTCACCATCTCTTCAGAGGCCTCGTGAGCAGGAAAAAATGACGTGCATGACTCGCCGCCCATTTTATTAATTGGCTTCCGAATGCCGAATTTGTTGCATTTTAGGCAGCGTAGTCCATTTAAGCACTATTTATCCCCTCCAGTGGGTAACATGCCCACGATTGATTGCAGGATAAATGTTTTTCAAGCCCTCCATTAGGCTTCCCGAATCGGACTTTGCCTGTTAAATTACAAATCACAGTACCATTTACAGGGGGAGGGGTTCCCCCTGTCCGCATCCATGAAGTTCTTCAGATGGTGCGATCCCTCTACGGCGTGGAGCAGCCGTATAAATATGTACCAAAAAATGCCCAGCATTTGAGGCCGCACAACACTGTGATGAAGGAAACATCCTTAATTAGAAGAAACAGGCAGCTTCCGATTCCGTAATACATCCTGTGGCCTGACGCGTTTCGATGGACTTTCACCATCTCTTCAGAGGCCTCGTGAGCAGGAAAAAATGACGTGCATGACTCGCCGCCCATTTTATTAATTGGCTTCCGAATGCCGAATTTGTTGCATTTTAGGCAGCGTAGTCCATTTAAGCACTATTTATCCCCTCCAGTGGGTAACATGCCCACGATTGATTGCAGGATAAATGTTTTTCAAGCCCTCCATTAGGCTTCCCGAATCGGACTTTGCCTGTTAAATTACAAATCACAGTACCATTTACAGGGGGAGGGGTTCCCCCTGTCGGCATCCATGAAGTTCTTCAGATGGTGCGATCCCTCTACGGCGTGGAGCAGCCGTATAAATATGTACCAAAAAATGCCCAGCATTTGAGGCCGCACAACACTGTGATGAAGGAAACATCCTTAATTAGAAGAAACAGGCAGCTTCCGATTCCGTAATACATCCTGTGGCCTGACGCGTTTCGATGGACTTTCACCATCTCTTCAGAGGCCTCGTGAGCAGGAAAAAATGACGTGCATGACTCGCCGCCCATTTTATTAATTGGCTTCCGAATGCCGAATTTGTTGAATTTTAGGCAGCGTAGTCCATTTAAGCACTATTTATCCCCTCCAGTGGGTAACATGCCCACGATTGATTGCAGGATAAATGTTTTTCAAGCCCTCCATTAGGCTTCCCGAATCGGACTTTGCCTGTTAAATTACAAATCACAGTACCATTTACAGGGGGAGGGGTTCCCCCTGTCCGCATCCATGAAGTTCTTCAGATGGTGCGATCCCTCTACGGCGTGGAGCAGCCGTATAAATATGTACCAAAAAATGCCCAGCATTTGAGGCCGCACAACACTGTGATGAAGGAAACATCCTTAATTAGAAGAAACAGGCAGCTTCCGATTCCGTAATACATCCTGTGGCCTGACGCGTTTCGATGGACTTTCACCATCTCTTCAGAGGCCTCGTGAGCAGGAAAAAATGACGTGCATGACTCGCCGCCCATTTTATTAATTGGCTTCCGAATGCCGAATTTGTTGCATTTTAGGCAGCGTAGTCCATTTAAGCACTATTTATCCCCTCCAGTGGGTAACATGCCCACGATTGATTGCAGGATAAATGTTTTTCAAGCCCTCCATTAGGCTTCCCGAATCGGACTTTGCCTGTTAAATTACAAATCACAGTACCATTTACAGGGGGAGGGGTTCCCCCTGTCCGCATCCATGAAGTTCTTCAGATGGTGCGATCCCTCTACGGCGTGGAGCAGCCGTATAAATATGTACCAAAAAATGCCCAGCATTTGAGGCCGCACAACACTGTGATGAAGGAAGGAAACATCCTTAATTAGAAGAAACAGGCAGCTTCCGATTCCGTAATACATCCTGTGGCCTGACGCGTTTCGATGGACTTTCACCATCTCTTCAGAGGCCTCGTGAGCAGGAAAAAATGACGTGCATGACTCGCCGCCCATTTTATTAATTGGCTTCCGAATGCCGAATTTGTTGCATTTTAGGCAGCGTAGTCCATTTAAGCACTATTTATCCCCTCCAGTGGGTAACATGCCCACGATTGATTGCAGGATAAATGTTTTTCAAGCCCTCCATTAGGCTTCCCGAATCGGACTTTGCCTGTTAAATTACAAATCACAGTACCATTTACAGGGGGAGGGGTTCCCCCTGTCCGCATCCATGAAGTTCTTCAGATGGTGCGATCCCTCTACGGCGTGGAGCAGCCGTATAAATATGTACCAAAAAATGCCCAGCATTTGAGGCCGCACAACACTGTGATGAAGGAAACATCCTTAATTAGAAGAAACAGGCAGCTTCCGATTCCGTAATACATCCTGTGGCCTGACGCGTTTCGATGGACTTTCACCATCTCTTCAGAGGCCTCGTGAGCAGGAAAAAATGACGTGCATGACTCGCCGCCCATTTTATTAATTGGCTTCCGAATGCCGAATTTGTTGCATTTTAGGCAGCGTAGTCCATTTAAGCACTATTTATCCCCTCCAGTGGGTAACATGCCCACGATTGATTGCAGGATAAATGTTTTTCAAGCCCTCCATTAGGCTTCCCGAATCGGACTTTGCCTGTTAAATTACAAATCACAGTACCATTTACAGGGGGAGGGGTTCCCCCTGTCCGCATCCATGAAGTTCTTCAGATGGTGCGATCCCTCTACGGCGTGGAGCAGCCGTATAAATATGTACCAAAAAATGCCCAGCATTTGAGGCCGCACAACACTGTGATGAAGGAAACATCCTTAATTAGAAGAAACAGGCAGCTTCCGATTCCGTAATACATCCTGTGGCCTGACGCGTTTCGATGGACTTTCACCATCTCTTCAGAGGCCTCGTGAGCAGGAAAAAATGACGTGCATGACTCGCCGCCCATTTTATTAATTGGCTTCCGAATGCCGAATTTGTTGCATTTTAGGCAGCGTAGTCCATTTAAGCACTATTTATCCCCTCCAGTGGGTAACATGCCCACGATTGATTGCAGGATAAATGTTTTTCAAGCCCTCCATTAGGCTTCCCGAATCGGACTTTGCCTGTTAAATTACAAATCACAGTACCATTTACAGGGGGAGGGGTTCCCCCTGTCCGCATCCATGAAGTTCTTCAGATGGTGCGATCCCTCTACGGCGTGGAGCAGCCGTATAAATATGTACCAAAAAATGCCCAGCATTTGAGGCCGCACAACACTGTGATGAAGGAAACATCCTTAATTAGAAGAAACAGGCAGCTTCCGATTCCGTAATACATCCTGTGGCCTGACGCGTTTCGATGGACTTTCACCATCTCTTCAGAGGCCTCGTGAGCAGGAAAAAATGACGTGCATGACTCGCCGCCCATTTTATTAATTGGCTTCCGAATGCCGAATTTGTTGCATTTTAGGCAGCGTAGTCCATTTAAGCACTATTTATCCCCTCCAGTGGGTAACATGCCCACGATTGATTGCAGGATAAATGTTTTTCAAGCCCTCCATTAGGCTTCCCGAATCGGACTTTGCCTGTTAAATTACAAATCACAGTACCATTTACAGGGGGAGGGGTTCCCCCTGTCCGCATCCATGAAGTTCTTCAGATGGTGCGATCCCTCTACGGCGTGGAGCAGCCGTATAAATATGTACCAAAAAATGCCCAGCATTTGAGGCCGCACAACACTGTGATGAAGGAAACATCCTTAATTAGAAGAAACAGGCAGCTTCCGATTCCGTAATACATCCTGTGGCCTGACGCGTTTCGATGGACTTTCACCATCTCTTCAGAGGCCTCGTGAGCAGGAAAAAATGACGTGCATGACTCGCCGCCCATTTTATTAATTGGCTTCCGAATGCCGAATTTGTTGCATTTTAGGCAGCGTAGTCCATTTAAGCACTATTTATCCCCTCCAGTGGGTAACATGCCCACGATTGATTGCAGGATAAATGTTTTTCAAGCCCTCCATTAGGCTTCCCGAATCGGACTTTGCCTGTTAAATTACAAATCACAGTACCATTTACAGGGGGAGGGGTTCCCCCTGTCCGCATCCATGAAGTTCTTCAGATGGTGCGATCCCTCTACGGCGTGGAGCAGCCGTATAAATATGTACCAAAAAATGCCCAGCATTTGAGGCCGCACAACACTGTGATGAAGGAAACATCCTTAATTAGAAGAAACAGGCAGCTTCCGATTCCGTAATACATCCTGTGGCCTGACGCGTTTCGATGGACTTTCACCATCTCTTCAGAGGCCTCGTGAGCAGGAAAAAATGACGTGCATGACTCGCCGCCCATTTTATTAATTGGCTTCCGAATGCCGAATTTGTTGCATTTTAGGCAGCGTAGTCCATTTAAGCACTATTTATCCCCTCCAGTGGGTAACATGCCCACGATTGATTGCAGGATAAATGTTTTTCAAGCCCTCCATTAGGCTTCCCGAATCGGACTTTGCCTGTTAAATTACAAATCACAGTACCATTTACAGGGGGAGGGGTTCCCCCTGTCCGCATCCATGAAGTTCTTCAGATGGTGCGATCCCTCTACGGCGTGGAGCAGCCGTATAAATATGTACCAAAAAATGCCCAGCATTTGAGGCCGCACAACACTGTGATGAAGGAAACATCCTTAATTAGAAGAAACAGGCAGTAATGTCATTTGAAATGTCATCAGTGATGTCACTGACCATGTCATGAGTGATATAATATTTGAGGTCATAAGTAGTGCATTTGTGGGGGTGCAAGTTATAGTTAGCTCAGCTAACTATAACTGCTGAATTTCTCTGGTTTTGAAACCTGAGCCTAACTATAACGTCTCTGTAACCTTTGTTTTTTCAGTGAATATATATATATGTTGGGAACGAGGAATTGGAATAGCAGGCAGTGTGGGTGGTGTTCGCTCGGCGTGAGGAAATCTCAGCGATTTTCAGAGTGGGGATGGATCCTTCCTTCCAGTCTTGCATTCTGTCTGGGATTACTGACTGAGTTCCGGGGATGGGGCACCATGAAAGCTGATGCCTAACGGTGAGGTTTACAAAGCTAGAATTTTTTTGGTCTTCTTATGGCCTTCCCCAACCCCAAATTTGTATCTTATCAGTGGCGGGAACTTGAACTGTTGCTCATTGTTTCACACGACGTGAGGATATGCTCTACATGTATGTGGCACGGCCTCGTGGTTGTCATCAACATTTAATCCATTTGCAAGTTTAATTTAATTGCAACATTTTCAGAAGACATTTATGGGCATTAGTGACATTCCTCTTGGAGTTTCGAGTGTGGTAAATGTACCACAGCGATGTTATTTATTGTCTTCAGCTGGCTTTGCTGATTATACCCTGCATGACTAATGAATTGCTGTATCCCAGTAGGGGTGTTGTACTAAAGCCGCTGTTTAGAAAGTGCATTTTGCATTCCATTTTGAGATATGCTGAGCAGCCAATGCGTGTTTCCTCCTAAAACAGTTCACTTTCCAGTTTAAAGATACAAGGCACTATTTAAAGCGTGAGCATCATAGGATGGTGTCAGCTGCTAACTGTGACATTATCTGTTTCAAACACTTTGGTGTTATGGTTTACATTTCAGTGCGCAATAATTTTATAGTTTCATTTGGGCTACCTTTTTAAGTATGACACTTATTATTTAGTGCATGAGCATGCAAACACACTATTAGTTTGAGATTACAGTGAGCCCATTATCATTATTATTATTACTATGATTTACAATAACAAACATTAGAAAATATATTCCATCTGCTCGTTCAGTATGAGCTTAGTATGCTGCTACTCACTAACAGATATATGCTTTTCATGTCTATGAATCACATATTTTTGCTATGTTTATGATTTTGTCACTATATAAGTTAGTTTTAAAATGGTGATGAATTGGATTGACAAAGGCTGCTGCGACAGCCGAAACGCGCGTCTCTCTTTGCTTCTTGGGCTGAGGAAGGCCTGATGAATTAAAAAAGCTTTTATCATGCAACTTCGTGTGTGTGCTCTCTGTGCGCCAGGAATGGGAGTGGTTTTGTCATATATATAATATTCACTGAAAAAACCATAGGCTTCAAGCAGGTTATAGTTAGGAATTAGTGATGTCATCAGTGATGTCAAGATGTCATCAGTGATGTCATCAGTGATGTCACTGACCATGTCATGAATGATGTAATATGTGACATAATCATCAGTGGATTGCAAGCGCTAGAGTTACAGTTAGTACAACTAACTATAATGGAGGATTTTCAATGGTTTTGTATGAGTGAAATGTCCAGCTAACTATAACACCCCTGAAACCTATGGTTTTTTCAATTAATTTCTGAGGTTTTTGAAATGATAATTCCTAACTATAACCTGCTTGAAACCTATGGTTTTTTCAGTGAATTTCAAAGGTTTTTTAAATGATAATTCCTAACTATAACCTGCCTGAAACCTATGGTTTTTCCAGTGAATTTCAAAGGTTTTTTAAATGATAATTCCTAGTTATAATGTTCACCACTTCCCCATATTTTTAACAAGAAGCCAAATCTGTAATGCTACCTAAAAAACAGGCAATAGTTCCACTTACCACTAACAAATTAACATCAACATTTAACTAGTGTAAGTACGTCGACTATGTACTGCGTGAATTACATCCAACTCACATCCATATTTAAAGAGAAATATGTGACAGAGGTACTAATTATACACTTCCGACACCCAACAAAATCACAATACCCAGCGCCACCACCACTACAACCACCCCTCCTGACCCCTCCCCCCTATTACCTCAGAGGCAGCACAAAATAGGACAACGGACCTTCCCAAAATAGTATATCCCCTCACCAGCACACTACCTCCATATTCAAAGATGTGGCAATCAACTATGAATAAGGGAAGGAACTTGCACATCAACAATAAAGTAAACAATGCTAACACTACCAGTGATATGCTATACACAACTCACTAAACAAACTAAAAACTTTTCCGTGTGTAGATATACTATTAATACATGTTGTGTACTGCACAGTGGACACAACCATATTATCTCAGAGTCTGGTGAATATATCTGTCATGTATCTGTGTTGTCTCCCCCCCCTTGAAACAGAAGCAGAGTGGGCTGGTCCAACGTACGCAACGTCAACGCAAGACTATAAATAATAAGCCAACGCCTTGGGCGTGGTTCACTTCTGCAAAGAGAAGAGACTCCGCCAAAGCAAAGGTCCGCACTCTGCCACATGGCTGCCGCCATGACCACGTGCCTCCTCGATACAGGCCCATTGCGAACTCAGCGCCACAGCATCTCAGACTTATGTCTGTATCAACTACTGCCTTCGATCTACACTGCGGACAGCAGGGTTCACAACTTAAATTCAGCTTTGGATCTACACTACGGACAGCATTGAAGTTAGCCTTGATTTATGTAATGCAAAGACAATTGTACTCTATGTCCTCAGACGCTGTTAAAGTATGTGACAAAAAAGCATTCCTCGATGTCTGTGTCAACTACTGCCTTCGATCTACACTGCGGACAGCAGGGTTCACAACTTAAATTCAGCTTTGCATCTACACTACGGACAGTAGGAAAATCAGCCTTGATTTATTTAAGGCAGAGACAATTGTAAAGTATCTATTTAGATTTTGTTAAAATAAGTGACAATAATCATTCGTGGATATCTGTGCTGACTACTGCTTTCCATCTACAGTGCGGACAGCAGGGTTCATAACTTGAATTCAGCTTTCCATATACACTATGGACAGTAGGGAATTCAACCTTGATTTATTTAATGCAGAGACAATTGTACTGTATGTGTTCTGATTTTGTTAAAATAAGTGACAAAAATCATTCGTAGATATCTCTGCTGGCTACTGCCTTCGATCTAAAGTACGGACAGCAGGGTTCACAACTTCAATTCAGCTTTGAATCTATAATATTGCCGTATTGACTCAGATGTCTTATTTAAAGAAAAACATATCATAGTTTTGGGAGATCTACTGCAACTTAGTCCCGTAAAAGGACAAAAAGTATTTATTAGAAAACTTGATTTTATTAACATTGTTGCTTCAGGTGCCATTAACTCTGTGTACCACGTATCATTACTGGTTGCACACACGCTAAATTACCAATACTGTGCACCTCTACTCAACGCCACGTGGCGCTGGGCTCTTTCTAACCGCTGCCTCCTGCCTACACTGCGGTCATCAGAGCTCACAATTAAATAGAGTGTTGATTCATTATTTGCAGAATACAAAACCAAACTAAGTATAACACCTATCAAACCTATACAATATCCTTTTAGTATAGTTCCTTCAAAAACTTCTTTAAAATCAGTTATAGATTTAGCTGAATAATAAAATTCATGCTGCAAGTGCAAAGGCACACTTAATGGCAATCTACACTGCAGACAGCACAGGTCACAATTTGAACCTCACTTTTTCTTCATTGGAAATCTGAATTTCTTTTTTGGAGACAAAAAAGGCTACACCACTGGAAGAATCATCTAATTCTGATCATGTTGTTGCTGAAGAATTTATAACCATCGATGGTACTTTTTTTTCCCCTCAAAGTACATGCAGTCCAGTATGCAACAGTCAATACTTTGAGTGCAGCCCGTTCAGACCACGCATTATCGCAGAGTGAGCACACACTAAACACCAGACGTACCACTAACTCAGTACACCATCAATAATCACCACAAGGCTTTATTAAGGCAAAATTTAGTAGTCAAAAAACATTACACCCAGTGCGGCCTGCCCGGACCACGCATCATCACAGGTTATGTACACGCTCAGTCCCAAAGGTACTACTAACTCAGTGCACCATAATTCATCGCCACATGATATTCAAGCAGAATTCAACTGACTCTTCATTCATTATTTATAGAGTGCAGTACCAAACAAAGTATAACGTCCCTCAAACCTAAACAATATCCCTTTAGTAGCCTTCCTTCAAAAACTTCTTTTATATCAGTCCTAGGTTTAGTTGAAAAACAAAATTCACGCTGCAAGTGCAAAGGCACACTCAATAGTAGACTACACTGCGGACAGCACAGGATACAACTTGAACTATAATGTCCCTGAAACATACATATTTTGACAATGTATTCCATACATTTTTCATCTTTTATTTCAATTGTGATTACAAATGATGCAGTCCAGTAGGCAGCACACTGAGCACCATACGTACCACTAACTCAGTGCATCATGAATAATCACCACGTGGCCTTATTGAGGCAAAATTCAATAGCCAAAAGACATTCTTACCGGTGCAGTCTGCCTGAACCACGCATCATCGCAGGTTCCACACAAACCGACCCTACCTTAGTGCACCACAACTCATGAACACTTTACGACAGAATCTTCTGTGTATTATTTCACATATAGTGCTCCTATCTTTGTACAGCAGAAGTCATAAACCGTTTATGATTGAATATCTGTGTATATCATAATTACTATTCTACTTGTTACCAACAGCAACGTAATAAAATGGAGTCGAGCACACGTGCCCGTACCCACTTCAACTATCTATCTGTGTCTGTGTATTTATTATGTTTGTAAAATGCAGCTCCTGCGCCCTACCACATTATATTGTACTGTAAACAGCGTATGCAACCATTTTACCTCTGCCAGTAATACGAACATACAAACTGGATCTTTACAATACTGCAAAGAAAGTGAATAGTAAATTTATAAGTATGTGCTATTTCTCATTTTTTAGCATATTTATATAGCGCAAAGTCGACCCAAAACTATATCAGCAATTTACATTAGCACAGTATTTACAGTACATTTTCAGGCACACGTAGATTACGTAATTTCTCTACAATAACAGGATGTGGACGCGCCTCAAACACTGATTTCCAGCACCAAGTTCGACAGTGTACTTGAATGACCACATACGTATTTATATTAGCTGCCCTTCATGTGCCAAAAACTACATCCAAATGCTTTCATAGCCCTGTATTACTACAGCTACAACACTCCACTGAATATTCAACAAACATTCATATTCGCATAAATGCATCATGTCCACCACCTTTTATGTGTGCAACTATGGATGAATATAGGGTCAATGATTCCTTGTACCTTCCATGTTGCCCATGTTGTGGGACTTTACAGATATAATGACACATTTGCATTTAAGACCCAGGTAACGACAGCAATACAACACAGATACCCAAATCAGTTGATTTCTCAAACAGTTCACGACGGAGCCACGCCCATAGCTCTGGAGTCATCGTTCACAGCCTCGCGCAGCAATGCCATACGTCAGTTCATCCCACTCGGCTTACGCTTCCAGAAAAACACACCAACGCTACATGGCCCAAATTTCCATTGTAGTGATTTCTTACTTCCAGGTCTAGCTGTTAGAATGTCACACACACACTCCCTCATGCCTGGTATACACTCACACCACACCCATCCAGCGCATGCGACACTACACACGTGACTCAATCAATAAAAAAGGCGGGGCGCACGTGCTGTACGCCATTTTAGAGTTGCTCCCATCGCAAGAGCTGTGATGGCCTGTCCTGGTGGTTCGGACACCTCATGTAGACCCGAACTACCGAACAGGTGGGCCCACTACCACGTGGGTCGCCTCTTTGGCCACTGAGTTAGTTATACCGCAACTTCTTGGTGAAAGACTTCTTGGTGGCATAGCGGGACTGCATGATGTAGAACGTACCCTCTCCGCGAAAAGGTGAGGAGTGAGGCCTAGGTGTGCAGCGGAGGGAGTAGATGGGGTACAGCAGACTGGATACAAAAAGGTGAAGCCGCGATTTAGGCGTACGCAGTCCTATATACCGTATCTTATTGCATTTGTATTTTTTCTTCCTATAGCAGGAAAGTATTTATAGTCGGTCAAAAGTCTGTCGCTCGTGATGATTGAAACCAAGTGTATCACTGTACACCACTTGTTTTCACAACCGGATAGAAAACATTACTACTCTAATAATTCTTAATAAATCAAAGCCATCAAACAAGCTGGAACTGTACAAATAGTTGTATTTTTAATGCAGGAGGGTAGGTGTGTGAAAGGGCGATATAATTCTACTCCACATTAAGATAGTGACAATAACCAATCATAACATCTTTCTTTTACTATCTTTTAGATGTACAACTTCAAGGTGCATTATGTCCCAGCACGTGGTGAAAGACACACCGGTGACAGAAAGGTGAGCTGCAAATATTTCTTTCAGTCACTCTCTCACGTCCCCTCTCCTTTGATCAAGAAATGACGCACAATGTTATCTTCCTTTTTATCTAACAGGTTGTGTTTCATAAATTGGCGACCCCCCAACACCTCCAAAGCTCAAGGTTTGAGGATTCTGCGATGATGAGTGGCCATCGTAACAACGTCTGAGAAGGCTGCTTCGACACGTGGTGCACCCTCTTTGAATCACGCCAATGGCACAAGGTGAGCAAAGAAGCTTGTTTCCGAAGCAACCAGAAGTCACCTGTGTGCAGAGAGAGTGGGTACTGTGCAGTAGCTTGACTGCGTAGGAATGTACAATTACCTCCGGGCAGTGGGAGTGGATAGGTTACAACAGTCTGAGTGCGCAAGAAAAGGCACTCACCTCCGGACTCTGGGAGTCAATGGGGTGCTACTGTCTGGGTATGCAGTAATGAGAACTCACCGCTATGCAGTGGGAGTGCATGGGGTATAGTACTCTGGGAGAAAAAGAGCGCACAGATATCACCTTGCAGTGAAAGAGGATGTAATACAGTATCCTGAATGTCCAAAGACATAAAGCAGAATAATACTTGTGCAGTTGTATGTACTCTGCTATTACTAACTCTATACTATCTTACAGATCACTAAACTTGAGGGTGCACTATGAACCGGCATGTGCTTTTACACACAACGGAAGCAAAAAGGTGAGCTACGAAGATTTTATCCAGTTTTAACACTACCTCACCTGCTCCAACTATTACTTTCTCTCTCTCACACTTTTAAAGTCGTTTTTCTCTCTTTCTCTCTCTCCCTCTCTCTCACATTGTTTCTCTTTCCAAGTTATGGACGCTGCTGTCCACTCTACCGACAAATAAATCAAGGGTGAATTTAATACAGTCTGCAGTGTAGAACCAAAGCAAAAATCAAGTTGTAAGCAGAGCGACCTAGATACACAATGCCTCCAATTAAATGTCTTCGAAATGAACGATATTGTCCTGCATAATGACGTGATCTCTCACCTAATTCTGTCTCATCTCTGAACCATTTTAAAGACCTGTTGGTCCATACTGTAAATCTAACGCAGTAGGCACTCCCCTACAGCCACTTCTTCAATGCGGGCCTATAAGAGAGGTGGAATGTTTAAGGCACACTGCAGACGTGCAAATAACCAAATATTGCCAAGTATTACCTTAATTTGTGATCTTTGACCTCATTCAATCACATCGATCTAATTTTAAACACTTATTTTCATTTTTATTTTGCAGGTTACCTACCCTCCTTCCATTGGAGTCCATCTCACATTTTGTTTTTTATATTGTTATGTTAAAGTTATGTTTCTAGTTATTTATTATATTATTATCTTAAAGTTACGTTTCTAGTTATTTATTGTTGTTTTAATAAAAGTTCATTTAAAAAAGTATATACATCTTTTTCTGACAACATTTCACTATTATTTAGTGTGATAATCATATGCTTAGAAAACATTAAACAATTCAAAATAGAAATGATATTTATAACTAGAATTATATTATTGAGGCTAACTCTTTACCAGCTCTTTACCAGAGTCTGTAGCTGCCATTAACGGTTCCTATGGAACATTTTAAAAACTCCAGCACAGTAACTGTTTGGATTAGCAACATTGTGTGGTGAACCTGTAAACTGTGTGCTCACTTAAGTGTTCCATGAACTGTTACTATGGTAACAGGCACTAAGCAGTTTGGGGTAGGGTTGAAAGGTACTGGCTGTACAGAAACCGTCATATTTACCTTGGATCCTCTACAAGACAGAGAGCAAAGCAAACTAAGACAGAACACTGTGTAGCAGATTTACAAGCCCTTTGCGCCACTTTCGCCTCACTTTTCCCAAGTTAAAAGTGATGCAATAGTGGTGCAAGGGACTTGTAAATCTGCCCCTATGTACATTATGAGCAAAAGAAGTACACAAACCTTCAAATTCTTTATTGATCACAATTAGACAGTGTTGCTTCAAGATTCACAATGCACTTCAGTAAATACTTCCTGCCTATTTAAATGGGAGACTGGATTGTCGACATTACAAAACTTAGGGGTATATTTACAAGGATGGAGTTAAAATTGTCGCCACTTTAACGGCAGCAAACTACAACTAAAACGGCAGTAATGGACTTCAAAATTCTTTGTTATATTACTGGAAGATTTTTTCAACATTGCTGTTTGCTATGCAAGAGTGAGAGTCGAGGCTCTCCCCCTGCTATAGCAAACTTGTGGGCATATTATCAAGGACAGCGTTAAAATATTCTGGTGTAAACCTGGGCTTCTATTGGAATTCTCACGAATTCTCAAAAGCCTATTATTAAGCCATTATGGCCGCTTTAACGACACTTTCCTAACGCTAAAGCGACAATCATTTTAAAGCTGTCCTTGTAAATAGGCCCCCAATATCGCGAGAAATACAAAGATAATTTATGTTTGCAAGTGAAAAGCTTAATAATATAAAACTGCGGACTTAACATATCAATCCGCCTCGCATATTAAACATGCTTAAGTCTACTTCAGAACAGATGTTAGGATCCGACATAAACCGCAATTAGCGGGAGTTTTGCAATCGGTCCTCAAATCCAAGGCCGCCTTGTAAATACAACGCTGTCATACCTCCCTCTTCCTTTTTATATTATCATAGAAACACCTACCTTGCCACTGAGAACACCTACATTACAACTCATTGGACATATGAGGCGAGCCCTTAGTAAACCGGCTGCTAACATGCATTAATGCATCTTAGCGTTACCTACTAATTAGGGCGATATAATTTTCACCGCATTTTTGGCTTTTAAAAAAAAATTACGGCAAAATAGCACTTTAAAATATATCCCTTCAAGATTGCTATGGCACAGCGGGAACCTCGACTCCCGCCCTGCCATACTCAGGGGCAGTGAGCTAAATAACGGTGATGGATCAAGCCCTGATCTTTGGACTGGGTAAGAGTGGTCTGCTTAATTCAGACACTCTGTTCATCACCACCCCCTTTTCTGAATCATTTTGTCCACCATAAGCGTGGAAGGGTATACTCAGACATGAGTCCCTTGCTCACTGCTCCATCAGGATTCAAGCAAGCCGGGCCGACGACGCCTGGAATGGCAGAAACCGGTCCCCGGAAGCTTGTCTCCTTTCTGGTGAAGAATAGGCTTGGTAGTTTGGTCTGCCCTGTTCCCATGATGCACTGGGCCAGGGACAGACTAATTTGCATATAGCCAGGTTCTGAGCTGGGATGGGACAGTGAGCTAAATAACGGTGATGGATCAAGCCCTGATCTTTGGACTGGGTAAGAGTGGTCTGCTTAATTCAGACACTCTGTTCATCACCACCCCCTTTTCTGAATCATTTTGTCCACCATAAGCGTGGAAGGGTATACTCAGACATGAGTCCCTTGCTCACTGCTCCATCAGGATTCAAGCAAGCCGGGCCGACGACGCCTGGAATGGCAGAAATCGGTCCCCGGAAGCTTGTCTCCTTTCTGGTGAAGAATAGGCTTGGTAGTTTGGTCTGCCCTGTTCCCATGATGCACTGGGCCAGGGACAGACTAATTTGCATATAGCCAGGTTCTGAGCTGGGATGGGACAGTGAGCTAAATAACGGTGATGGATCAAGCCCTGATCTTTGGACTGGGTAAGAGTGGTCTGCTTAATTCAGACACTCTGTTCATCACCACCCCCTTTTCTGAATCATTTTGTCCACCATAAGCGTGGAAGGGTATACTCAGACATGAGTCCCTTGCTCACTGCTCCATCAGGATTCAAGCAAGCCGGGCCGACGACGCCTGGAATGGCAGAAACCGGTCCCCGGAAGCTTGTCTCCTTTCTGGTGAAGAATTGGCTTGGTAGTTTGGTCTGCCCTGTTCCCATGATGCACTGGGCCAGGGACAGACTAATTTGCATATAGCCAGGTTCTGAGCTGGGATGGGGCAGTGAGCTAAATAACGGTGATGGATCAAGCCCTGATCTTTGGACTGGGTAAGAGTGGTCTGCTTAATTCAGACACTCTGTTCATCACCACCCCCTTTTCTGAATCATTTTGTCCACCATAAGCGTGGAAGGGTATACTCAGACATGAGTCCCTTGCTCACTGCTTCATCAGGATTCAAGTAAGCCGGGCCGACGACGCCTGGAATGGCAGAAACCGGTCCCCGGAAGCTTGTCTCCTTTCTGGTGAAGAATTGGCTTGGTAGTTTGGTCTGCCCTGTTCCCATGATGCACTGGGCCAGGGACAGACTAATTTGCATATAGCCAGGTTCTGAGCTGGGATGGGGCAGTGAGCTAAATAACGGTGATGGATCAAGCCCTGATCTTTGGACTGGGTAAGAGTGGTCTGCTTAATTCAGACACTCTGTTCATCACCACCCCCTTTTCTGAATCATTGTGTCCACCATAAGCGTGGAAGGGTATACTCAGACATGAGTCCCTTGCTCACTGCTCCATCAGGATTCAAGCAAGCCGGGCCGACGACGCCTGGAATGGCAGAAACCGGTCCCCGGAAGCTTGTCTCCTTTCTGGTGAAGAATAGGCTTGGTAGTTTGGTCTGCCCTGTTCCCATGATGCACTGGGCCAGGGACAGACTAATTTGCATATAGCCAGGTTCTGAGCTGGGATGGGGCAGTGAGCTAAATAACGGTGATGGATCAAGCCCTGATCTTTGGACTGGGTAAGAGTGGTCTGCTTAATTCAGACACTCTGTTCATCACCACCACCTTTTCTGAATCATTTTGTCCACCATAAGCGTGGAAGGGTATACTCAGACATGAGTCCCTTGCTCACTGCTCCATCAGGATTCAAGCAAGCCGGGCCGACGACGCCTGGAATGGCAGAAACCGGTCCCCGGAAGCTTGTCTCCTTTCTGGTGAAGAATTGGCTTGGTAGTTTGGTCTGCCCTGTTCCCATGATGCACTGGGCCAGGGACAGACTAATTTGCATATAGCCAGGTTCTGAGCTGGGATGGGGCAGTGAGCTAAATAACGGTGATGGATCAAGCCCTGATCTTTGGACTGGGTAAGAGTGGTCTGCTTAATTCAGACACTCTGTTCATCACCACCCCCTTTTCTGAATCATTTTGTCCACCATAAGCGTGGAAGGGTATACTCAGACATGAGTCCCTTGCTCACTGCTCCATCAGGATTCAAGCAAGCCGGGCCGACGATGCCTGGAATGGCAGAAACCGGTCCCCGGAAGCTTGTCTCCTTTCTGGTGAAGAATTGGCTTGGTAGTTTGGTCTGCCCTGTTCCCATGATGCACTGGGCCAGGGACAGACTAATTTGCATATAGCCAGGTTCTGAGCTGGGATGGGGCAGTGAGCTAAATAACGGTGATGGATCAAGCCCTGATCTTTGGACTGGGTAAGAGTGGTCTGCTTAATTCAGACACTCTGTTCATCACCACCCCCTTTTCTGAATCATTTTGTCCACCATAAGCGTGGAAGGGTATACTCAGACATGAGTCCCTTGCTCACTGCTCCATCAGGATTCAAGCAAGCCGGGCCGGCGACGCCTAGAATGGCAGAAACCGGTCCCCGGAAGCTTGTCTCCTTTCTGATGAAGAATTGGCTTGGTAGTTTGGTCTGCCCTGTTCCCATGATGCACTGGGCCAGAGACAGACTCATTTGCATATAGCCAGGTTCTGAGCTGGGATGGGGCAGTGAGCTAAATAACGGTGATGGATCAAGCCCTGATCTTTGGACTGGGTAAGAGTGGTCTGCTTAATTCAGACACTCTGTTCATCACCACCCCCTTTTCTGAACCACCCCCTTTTCTGAATCTGCCATAGCAGACAGCAGTGTCCCGGGGGTAGGCACCCCAACACACATCAGGAGCCGCTCCTGGGCGGTGGTGTTCCCCAAGGCTTTCAAATACTCCAGAATGGAGACCACGTGGCCCCCCTCCCAAAATATAAAAAGCTCCAGAGGGTGGTAATCCCCGGGGCTTGGACGGATCTTTGAGCTCCCTCACCCATTTATTTTATAGCACCGAGGAATGGCGGTCCCCGGGCTACAGGGCCCCTCTGGACCCCCATCAAATGTAATATTTTAGACCCTGGGATTTGGCCCTTCCAGGTAGCTAATTTTTAAACAAGCACAGGAGCCCCACTTCATTTTCTTTTTCATTTTTATTTTTATTACGGCGGATCCATGCACCCAACGCACATTTCTCCATTTTTTCCACACAAAAAAATATTATTTTTTTTTACCCTAGGGGTCCTTGTGGGACCACCTAAGCAGGTGTAGATGATCATAATATTTCTTACATGCCCCCTTTATACGTTTTGAACACTAGTCCCACTATTTTCTAGATCCTCCCTACTCCAGAGGCACAAAATGGCTGCCAACTCTTCCTGGTTTCGAATGTTGAAAACCACTTGACAGCCAATTAGCATTCAGCGCCTGATCGGGACGGTGCACTTAGGGTGCGCGCAAGATACGCGCATCCACCGAGGCCATATATATATATATGTACTTTTAATTGTAATTTTCTCAGAAACTACTGAACGTATTTACACCATTTAAGCAAAAGGCACAAGTCTGAACCGAGGACTACCACTTTGCCAAATTTGGTGTAATTCCCTTCAGCCGTTCGGGCTGTAGCCGTGATGAACGGTTCCTATTGAAAATTGCATGGGGAAAACACGTTTTAGGACCCCCATTTTTTCTCGGCCCCCACTACACAAATCACCCCAAGACTTTCAGGATAGGAGTGGACTGGAGCGCCCCACCAGTTTTTAAAATTTCGCGAAGATTCGTCAACCGGCGCCAAAGTTATTCCAAATAGAATGTTGCTGATTTCCTACTGGAGACCGCCAGTAGGTAATATATTTTTTTTTTTGCCCGTGTTCAAGGCGACTGGTTCGCTGAAACACGTTGAGCTGTTCCATGTATCTGTGCTTTGGAACCGATGTAAATTAAAATCAACTTGACAAGTACACCCGACTGTTGGAGTAATTGAAGAAAACGTGTTACCTGAGTGGAGTGCATCGGCACAGTTTTTACTGTGCTTCGTGAACTACAATATATATATATATATATATATATATATATATATTCCATGATCATTCCCAACATTCATCCACTTGTAAAAGACAGATGGGCACGGACTCCAATTTGCATTTGTGTATATTCTTTATTTCCCGCAACTTGCCATAGCCCGTTTCGGTCATCACACATGACCTTGATCTATATATTTATAAATATTCACTGGAAAACAAAGACGTTATTGTTAGGCTTATGTATATATTTATAAAAAACTCATCCAGTAGAATGCATCACACCAAAACGTGTCGCCCACGAAAAGTCTTTTTTTTACACACTTGTAAATTGCATCTCTTTGGAGAGGCTTGTAGGAGTTTATTTGCACATTAGTAAAATCTACACTACAATAAAGAAATCGGTTGTGGAGTATTGCAGTGCTTGGAGCCACCGTGTTACACGTTGGTGGAATGACGACGCGAGGGAGCATATATATATATATATATAGAGAGAGAGAGAGAGAGAGCTATATAGATATATGCATGTACAATAATACAACAATAAATCCATACAAATATAAACAATTCCGTAACAAATATGTATTGATTAATTTAGACAACAAATTTTACACATTTAAGACGTTTTTTTCTGGTTGCTGTACACGGCCGGGCTCGGCTCCGCTGTGGTGTCCTGGCCGGGCTTGGCTCCGCCGACCCCTGCTTTTCGCTGCGGTGCTCCTGGCCGGGCTTGGCTCCGCCGGGGGCCGTGGACTACAACTCCCAGCAGCCTCATTGCGGCAAGGACGCCGCACTCGTAATTAGGAAGCGCCTGGAGGCGCGTAAAGGTCCCCTCACCACTGAGTCCTGGGGGAGACGTTTTTTTCACCAACTGGTTGCTGTACACGGCCGGGCTCGGCTCCGCTGTGGTGTCCTGGTCGGGCTTGGCTCCGCCGACCCCTGACTTTCTCTGTGGTGCTCCTGGCCGGGCTTGGCTCCGCCGACCCCTGCTTTTCGCTGCGGTGCTCCTGGCCGGGCTTGGCTCCGCCGGGGGCCGTTGACTACAACTCCCAGCAGCCTCATTGCGGCAAGGACGCCGCACTCGTAATTAGGAAGCGCCTGGAGGCGCATAAAGGTCCCCTCACCACTGAGTCCTGGGGGAGACGTTTTTTTCACCAACTGGTTGCTGTACACGGCCGGGCTCGGCTCCGCTGTGGTGTCCTGGCCGGGCTTGGCTTCGCCGACCCCTGACTTTCTCTGTGGTGCTCCTGGCCGGGCTTGGCTCCGCCGACCCCTGCTTTTCGCTGCGGTGCTCCTGGCCGGGCTTGGCTCCGCCGGGGGCCGTGGACTACAACTCCCAGCAGCCTCATTCCGGCAAGGACGCCGCACTCGTAATTAGGAAGTGCCTGGAGGCGCATAAAGGTCCCCTCACCACTGAGTCCTGGGGGAGACGTTTTTTTCACCAACTGGTTGCTGTACACGGCCGGGCTCGGCTCCGCTGTGGTGTCCTGGCCGGGCTTGGCTCCGCCGACCCCTGACTTTCTCTGTGGTGCTCCTGGCCGGGCTTGGCTCCGCCGACCCCTGCTTTTCGCTGCGGTGCTCCTGGCCGGGCTTGGCTCCGCCGGGGGCCATGGACTACAACTCCCAGCAGCCTCATTGCGGCAAGGACGCCGCACTCGTAATTAGGAAGCGCCTGGAGGTGCATAAAGGTCCCCTCACCACTGAGTCCTGGGGGAGACGTTTTTTTCACCAACTGGTTGCTGTACACGGCCGGGCTCGGCTCCGCTGTGGTGTCCTGGCCGGGCTTGGCTCCGCCGACCCCTGACTTTCTCTGTGGTGCTCCTGGCCGGGCTTGGCTCCGCCGACCCCTGCTTTTCGCTGCGGTGCTCCTGGCCGGGCTTGGCTCCGCCGGGGGCCGTGGACTACAACTCCCAGCAGCCTCATTGCGGCAAGGACGCCGCACTCGTAATTAGGAAGTGCCTGGAGGCGCATAAAGGTCCCCTCACCACTGAGTCCTGGGGGAGACGTTTTTTTCACCAACTGGTTGCTGTACACGGCCGGGCTCGGCTCCGCTGTGGTGTCCTGGCCGTGCTCGTAATTAGGAAGCGCCTGGAGGCCCATAAAGGTCCCCTCACCTCCTCGTCCCGCGGAGCGCGCGCGGACGCGCCCGGGAGAAGCCTGGGACAAGGGCTGAACCGTCTGTGGCCGTCCGGGGCAGGAGGAGGCAGGGCAGGGCCACGACCCCTGGCAGTTTGGCCCTTGGTTTCAATCATCTTGTAGTGAGTGCCTAACTTCTCGTTTACTCATTTGTTTATATTGATCTTGTCTATTGAGTAAATGGCAAAATTGCGCTCTGCCAAAACTCCTGCCCTAGTTGGGACTTTGGACAATTATATGGTCAAGATGGTCACAAAGATAAATTCTGATCGTCGTCTGTCGCTCAGCCGGATTAGCCCCCCTGCCTCGCCCACAGTCGACCTTCTTGCTGTAGACAACATTGACATTGATATTGTGAATGAGGGCGCCCCATCTGTTTCTCTGCTTGTTGTATTGGATTTTGACACTGCTTCTTCTTCAGCGGACATTCTTGATAGCAATGATGCATTGTCATCTTCTCCCACTGCTGCTCCATCCTTGACCCGCCGCCCAGTTAGGGCTTGTAGAAGACTGATCAATAAGCGTGGGGGGAAACGTAAAATCAAGAAAACTGTAACCTCTCAGCCTGTTCGGGCGGAGGTAATGAATGATGAGAGTACTGAGGGGGGTTACGAAGCTGTGAATAACGACCATCTGCAGCTACTTGCAGACATGCTGACCACTAAAATGGAGTTAATGTTTAAACCCCTAATAGCAAAAGTAGACATGGTGACAAAAGAGGTAGCCAGATTAAGCACACTCCTATCTCCACCAGCTCAAGCGATCACTGAAAATATTATAAATGCAAATCAGAGTGATACTTCTGAGGGCACTGTAGCTAACAGGTAGGGGGTTGATTACAAACTAGACCAAGTCTCTAAGGAGGTTTCTAGACTTGGGTGCCTCTTATCCACACATTTGTCACGGATTAAACTGCCTCAGATCATTGGACCTGGAATAGCCGCCACGGCAGCGGTCTCTGACTCAAATAGCGGCAAGGGGGTCAAAGGTACATCCACGGGTCAACCTGTTATCTGTGTGAGTTCTGCCCAACTTCTGTCAAAACCTGATATCATAGCTCCTACCTTACAGAAGAAAATAGCCGCTAATAAGGCAGGCGATAATAGTTTGGGGGGGACAATGAGGAGGAAAAAACCTGTAGTTAATTTACCCCCTGATTGTGCACCATACACAGTGGTCTTAACAAATGTCCCGCCAGTAGACCCAAACTCTTTTGAAGCACGGGATGAGTTGACCAGCTCTCTAGGCAATAAAGTCATTGCTTGGTTAAATAAATACTGTGGGTTTCCCACTGCTTTTTGTAATGACATACTGTCAGTGCGCAGGGTTGACTGGATTGGCACCTCAAGAAAATCATGCAGAGGCGACTGTGTTATTGTAAATTTAAGACACCCGCAGCACGTCGCAACTGTCTTGTTAAGGGCGGCCTCCTTACCGGTCACCGAGGATAATATAAGTGTGCGCCCGTTGGGGTATTTTTATAACCATCTGAACATGACTCCTACTCCTAATTCTTATGTTGGTCATCAGACCCCTACTTACCCCTCAAACAGGCAGGCCTTTTTCCCTGGGATGCCCCAAGAGCACCAACCATCTGTGAATATGGACTCATATTGTTATAATCTGTGTAGGCCTAATTCACAATCACTTCCAATTTTGCCCTTGTTTAACCGGTTTGCCCCTCTATCATCTTTAAGTGAAAATGATTGACTGTCTACCAATGAGGGTCCCTCAAATGAATATTGTCGGATAATGACCTGGAACATTGCCGGTATTAGGGCCAAGGTAGGGATTGATGAATGGACTAAACTACTGAAGACCTTTGATATTCTTGCATTCCAGGAAACTTGGGACTTAACAAACAGTTTCTCTTTGGATGGTTATACACATTTTTCTGTACCTGCTACTAGAGGAGGGGCAGGCAGACCAAGGGGGGGGCTTGTTAATTCTGTTTAAATCGTCTTTAAAAGGGGTGTTAACACAACACAATTCCGGCTCCCAAAATTGTTTGATTGTCGAATTTAATCCTCCCTCTTTTTCCAATATTTTGTTTATTAATTTCTATAATTCTTGTCCTAACGATGACACTAGGCAGAATTTAGATATCATTGAATCTTTTTTGTCAGTCTATAGAACCAAGGTAAAAGAGTTCGAAGTTATTCTTTTAGGTGATTTTAACATTCATCCCTGCAATCAGTCATGTACAGATCCCTCAGAAGAGGGGCCTTTGCACTCTTTACTACCACACTTTGAGCATTCTACTAGGGGGGAGACCCTTGAATCTTACTTGAATGCTTGGAATCTGTATGAATCTAGTTGTGGGGAATTTGATAGCAGAACTCCTACCTTTAAAGGTAATGGCAACGGTACTGTAATTGACTATATATTTATGTCTTGTCAGATTTTAGAGAGGGTGGTTCACTATGGTACTATGGTTTCAGTATTTAGCGACCATAACCCTGTAGTAGCGGAGATGTTGTCTAGTGCCTTTTTGAACCAGAGTGGGTTAGGGGGGAATAGAAGTCAAGATGTGGTGTTAAAGGACCAGGGTCGCAGATTGAAGTGGTCTTCTGTTGTCCCTGAGGATGTTCTTTATGCTGTCCTTGATAGCACTGAAAATGATGTGCTGACATGTTTAGATACAAGGGCATCAAATCCTCAAGTTATGTCTGCCTTTGGTAACATCTGTAAAACCATTGACATTAGCCTGACAAATAAGAAAAACAGTCTAAGCCTAGGGGGAAAAAATGGTTTGATCATGCTTGTTCAAGAGCTCATACTGTTCTGCTTAAGGCCCTTAAAGCTGTCCCTAAAGACCGTCCACTAATAACTACATTAAGATCTTTATATAAAAAAGCCTTAGAAAACAGGAAGAAGGAGATTAGGGAAACTGCCTGGTCACAACTGTCTGATCCTGAGATTGTTAAAAATAGTGCTGACTTCTGGAGGGTAGTCAATCAGCCCTTCTTTTCAGATAAGGATCAAGCTTCCCTTGAGTTAAATATCCCGGATTGTGACTGGATTGATCACTTTGAGGCAATATATTCGAGCAATTTAGTTGAAGATCTGTCAGACGGTCTTCCTCTTTCTCATGAGGTGCAGGGCGTTGTTTTTGAGGTCTCTGAGGTGGAGAAAGCCATCGATCAGACCCTAAAAAACAAAGCCCCCGGGCCGGATGGAGTCCCTGCTGATTTCTTTAAAATGGACCCAAAGCTTTGGTCGAGGGTGTTGTGTGGTGTTTTTAATGCCATAACTAGATACAGTATCCCGGCATCCTGGAAGGAGTCTGTAATTATTCCCGTATTTAAGAAGGGAAGTAGGGTAGATCCGGCATGTTATCGCCCGATATCTCTTATCGATTCATCAGTAAAAATTTTGGGCAGGGTCATCCTACTTAGACTCCAGACATGGCTTGACGATAGAGGGGTCTTATCCAACCTGCAGTACGGTTTTAGAACTAAACGGGGTTCTATGGACCAGTGCCTTAATCTGCAGATGTTAGTGGATAAATATACCAGGGCTAAAGATGGGTCGTTATATTTAGGGTTCATGGATTTATCTTCGGCCTTTGATCTCGTGAACCGTAATAAATTGTGGCACATTCTTGCAGATCTGGGTCTTGATTGAGCACTTGTAAACCCTCTTGCCGATCTCCACTCAGACCTCCAGGCTTCCGTTAGGGTTGATCCGGGGGGGCGACGCACTAGTCATTTCAAGTCCAAAAGAGGGGCGAGACAGGGGTGCATTTTGGCACCCCTGCTCTTCACAGTTTATATCAATGCCCTTGAATCCGAGTTAAAGACAGCAACACCGGACATACCGCGTATAGGGGAGACCCGTGTTCCTGTCCTCCTGTACGCGGATGACGCGGTGCTTTTGTCCCGCACAGGACTGGGACTTCAGCGGTTACTAGACGCATTTGGGCTTTTTATGACCTCATTAGATCTCAAAATAAATGCTAAAAAATCACAAATTATGATGGTGGGTAAAGGCTCACGCTGCAAGAAAGTTAAAACCTTCTATGGTAGCAAAGCAGAAATGCAAAGAGTTTCGACATTCCCGTATTTAGGAGTCACATTTGAAGATAAGGGGAGTTGGTGCCCCCAAATAAGAAACAGAAATAGTGCCCTAGTAAGAACATCTTCTGCCATCCTGAGTTTCAGCAAAAGGCTGGGGGCTAGGCCAGTCCCAGCCCTTATGACCATCTATAACGCCAAGTGCGTGTCTGTTGCAACCTATGGCTGTTCACTATGGGGATATGGATCGATAGACTGTCTTCAGGTTTCTGAAAATAAATTTCTTAGATCAGTCTTGTCTCTACCTCAGTCCACACCATCTTACTCGGTTCATTCTGAATGGGGGGCCGATTTTATAGCAGACAAAATTCGAGTGGCCCCTTTAATCATGTGGCTTAAAATTTGGCTTAATAGTGAACTAACCTTAAATCAGGCCATTTTGAAAGACTGTCTTTTACTTGACAACGTCCATAAAATCAAGTGGTTAACCTACGTTAAAAATGGCTTTAGCGCTCTGGGTCGACCTAACCTCTTTTCCTCACCGGAGTCTATATCCCGGACTGATATTGTCAGAACCAAAAGTGATATGCTCAAGAGGCTGTCCTTATTAAGAGAGGAAAAGGAGCTGATAAAACCTTTGGTTAGAGCACACATTTTGGTTGCAACCTTTCCAGGCCCTGAATTTTATCTTACCCTGGTTAACCGCCCTTTTCATAGGTTTTTATTAACTCGTTTCCGCTTCAATATGATTCACCTGATATTAGGTCAGTATACAACATGGTGTAAACCTGATGAATTTCCACCTTGTTCTTGTGATAGCTTCTCTATCCAAGATACTATACATTTCACCATGTTCTGTGGTCACTTTACAGTGGAAAGGAGGAAGTATCTTGTGCCAATCTTAAAAAAGGCAGGGTTTTTGCAAGTAAGACCAGCACTTCTTTATTTGCAGCTGTTAAATCATCCCAGCATTGTCTTTCGCGTAGCCAACTATTTGGTGTGTGTGGTGCGCACCAAGAAAAGACTTATGGAGAATGAGAGATTGGCAATATTGTTGTGAAGTTTTGCACCTAGCACTTTATTAATTAAATACTACCATAAATCAGGAACTAGGTTGATGGCGGTATGATGATGATTTTTAAATATTTTATGACATATCTTTTTATGAATTTAGTGATGATCTTAAAAAAAAATTATTCTTTTGTTTTGTCTTTTATTAAACTATGATATGTGGTTTTTAAATTTAAAGATGTTTATTTTCAACCTTGTATAATGTGTGTATTTCTTCATGTACCGTGCCTTTTTTGATATTGATTTATCGAATAAAGATTTCTGACTGACTGATACCCCAAAAAACGCATTTATTAAAATACTATAAACAATAGGGAAAGCATTGAACTTCGGAGGGGTTACATTTATAATTCCCACTCCAGTTTGTACAATAGGAAAAGCACTGGACTTCAGAGTGGTAAGATTTAATATTCCCACTCCAGTCTGTGCTACAGTAGGGACAGTGTTGGGCTGCGGATTAGTTAAATTTATTATTCAAACTCCAGTCTGTGCAACAGTAGGGAAAGTGACGAACTATTTAGAAATTAAATTTACTATTTCCATTTCAGTCTATGCAACAGTAAGAAAAGCGTTGGACTACGGAGGGGTAATATTTGCTATTCCCTCTCTAGTCTAGGCAAGAGTAGGCAAAGCGTTAGACTTCAGAGGGATCAAATTTCCTATTTACACTCCAGTCTGAGCAATAGTAGGGAAAGTAATTCATTTAAAAAACATTACATATTTGAATAATATTATTACATTTATAAAAAATAAACAACATTAATAGAAACAATATTAGTTAACATAAATATATATCAGAATTAAAAACAATTAAGTACTGTACATAATTGATATACAATGTATTAACTAATTATCAATTAAAAAAAATTGCAATTTAATTATAACTTAATTACTTTTCCACCATATACCACAACAAACCTAGGAGCCCATACTTAAAATATTAATAAAATAAATAAATATAACTAAATTGACATAATTGATAATCAATTAAATAATTATTAATTAATGTTTACTAAATTATTATTTAATACATATCCTAACAAACCTAGTAGCCTACTCCTAAAATATAATTAAAATATATAATGATTACACAATATACATGAATATTAATCAATTAAAATATGAATCAAAATTAAGAACTAATTATAATGACTAATTACTTAATCAACTTCCCACCCTATACCCCTACAACCCTCGCAACGCGCACCTAAAATAAAACTAAAATAAATAAATCAGTATTAGATAATGTACATAATTAATATCAATCAATACTTATTTAAAAAATAGTAACCAATAAATAATAACTATTGCTTAATTCACTTCCCACCCTATCCCCTTACAACCCTAACAACTAGCTACAACACTATAAATTACTATTAGCAATTAAATACAAAAATCTAAATCACATACAGTTACAAACTATATATAAACAATTATACAAACAATAATACCACATAACATTATTATATAAACTACAAAATATTAAAATAATGTAAAAATGATGTTTTTACAACTATGCTTTTAAAAAACGATATTAACAACAACAATAATTTTAACAACGATATTACTTACCTAAAAAAATGATATTCTTGACAACGATATTCCTGCTTCATGATATTTTTGTATTAAGATATTTTGTTTTCCAATATTTCTGTCTCCTGATAAAAGAAACTCCACATTTTGTCCAATTACCCACCTGGGTACCTCAATGAGATTTGTACAGGGGGTTATTTGAGAGGTCTTATCGCTTCTGCTCACCATCTTTCCTTTTGCACGGCCCCAGCTAAAACCACCCCCCAGCTTTGAGAGCAAGGAGATATTATGTAATGCTTCTGTTTTTCAGTGTCACAAGTGGATTTACAGTGCGATTTGATTGCAAAGAGTACAAAATGTCCTAATGATGCAGATGTTGCCAGAGACTTGATGTCCTTGGGCCATAGGAGGCCCTGAGAAGAAAGTGATGGCGATCCCTTTATCCCTCAAAAGACAATTGGTCCTGACACCTGGGGGTTGGCTTTTAATTGCTCCATGTCTCATAAATGCAGGAACTCAAGAATTACATAGTGGGGTGCATCCTCCACTTCTGAACAGCAAGCACCAGATGTTCATGTACTACAGAAAGTATAGTATTCCCAGTCGCTCTGTCTTGGCATTCAGGATAGGGTGTCATTGATTAGATATTAATTCAGTGCTGAACATTGAGATCATCCATAAGTTAACCCTACCTGTCTGTCAAAAAGATTAATAAACTTGCCAACAGTTTTTCTCCAACCAAAAACTGTGTGGTCTTCTTTTGTGATGCATGTATTATCAATGATGGAGGATACAATAATGAGTACGGCTTTGTTATGTTTCATGCAGGTACCCCAATATAGGCTCAGGTAGTAACCTAACCTTTCACCTATATTTCCCCTGCCATTACATTACAATAACGGTTCTTGGGACTGACATTTTACCTAGTTACGGTACTGCTTACAGGACGTGGGGTTTTCTCTGAAAACTAGACTCATTCATTATGCATAATAACTATGTATAAGGGTCATTACTTCCATTATCCTAAGTCTGACATGACTGAGCAAGGTAGATCCCCTGAGGTTACCACTTTGGGTATATAAACACCATATCTTTGCTGAGGCGGGGAGAAGAGAAAAAGGACTTCCATGCTGACACATTGACGCAAGACGCTGAGGTGCATGCATGCAGACACTCTCGCTCGCAGTGGTCTGACATCCCTCGCGGGATGTCCATTTCGAGACCAAAACGGGGTCCCACAGTCTCTCACTTCAGGTAACGGGGTCAACTTTGTCCTAGAGGGATTCTTGGCTCTACACCTACATACATGGTAGGTACATTTAGGTACATCTAGTTAGGGTTGCATCGTAGGAGTACACATTATTACTGTCATGTAGTTTTAGGCCTGCCTGTATTCATTGTTTTAGCACTATGAAATAAATCTTCCATCCTTTTGCTCTGTTGGTGCTTATAGCCATTTATTTCTGTTTCTGTCTCATGGTTGTTTCAGCACACCTATGACGCTGGTTCAATAAATGCTTATATCTTCTGTGTATCTCTCTGAGACAAAGTGAGCATGAGTGACTGCACGAAAAGTACTGTACTGTTTTCCCGATCCCTGATGGGACAGAGTTCTCATGTTCGATAGTTGCCAAGAACTATTATCTCCTTGGTAAGAGGGGTTTCTAGTGGCACTGTGAGCTTGCTGGTATTCAAGCAAACATACCTGGTGGGGGTGTCTGGAATCAGTCTGGACACCAATCCCACAGTCTATTTTGTCTAAATGTGTAGATTGTATATAAGTTCATAGGAACTACATGACAGCTTGGTGTTAAAATGCTAGAAGTCTGAGCGTAGAATCTAATTGGTAAAGAGGATCCCAGTCTCAAATACTTCATTACAATTACCTTGCGCAGGAGGTTAATTTGAAAGCAGTCCAAAACAAATCAGTTTGAATGCCTTTTACTGAAATCATATCGTTGAATGTGTTTTGCTCAGCATTCATCGTCTAAACAAATCTGACAAACTTCCATCAATCACTCCGAGGCATAAAGCTTTCTCATTATTAAATTAATTGAACTTACAGTGTTTGATGAGCGAATCCAGTCTCTCAACAATTTCGTCAATGCTCTCTCTCTCTCTCTCTCTCTCTCTCTCCCTCTCTCTCTCTCTCTCTCTCCCTCTGTCTCCCTCAGTCTCCCTCCCTCACTCTATCTCCCTCACTCTATCTCCCCCACTCTGTCTCCCTCACTCTGTCTCCCTCACTCTGTCTCCCTTTCCCTCCCTCACTCTGTCTCCCTTTCCCTCCCTTTCTCTGTCTCCTTTTCCCTCCCTTTCCCTCTCTCACTCTGTCTCCCTCACTCTGTCTCTCTCTTGCTCTCTCCCTCTGTCTCCCTCACTCTCTCCCTCGCTCTGTCTCCCTCACTCTGTCTCCCTCACTCGTCTCCCTCACTCGTCTCCCTCACTCTGTCTCCCTTTCCCTCCCACACTCTGTCTCCCTCACTCTGTCTCCCTTTCCCTCTCTCACTCTGTCTCCCTCACCCTGTCTCCCTTTTCCTCCCTCACTATGTCTCTCTTTCCCTCCCTTTCCCTCTCTCACTCTGTCTCCTTCACTCTGTCTCCCTTTCCCTCCCTTTCTCTGTCTCCCTTTCCCTCCCTTTCCCTCTCTCACTCTGTTTCCCTCACTCTGTCTCCCTCTCGCTCTCTCTCTCTCCCTCTGTCACTCTCACTCTCTTGCCATCACTCTTCCCTCTCGCTCTCTCTCTCCCTCTGTCTCCCACTCTCACTCTGTCTCCCTCACTCTGTCTCCCTATCCATCCCTTTACCTACCTCACTCTGTCTCCCTCTCCCTACCTTTCCCTCCCTCACTCTGTCTCCCTCTCCCTCCCTCCCTTTCCCTCCCTCTCCCTCCCTTTCCCTCCCTCCCTCTCCCTCTCCCTCCCTTTTCCTCCCTCACTCTCCCTCTCCCTCCCTCACTCTCCCTCTGTCTCCCTTTCCCTCCCTCACTCTCACTCTGTCTCCCTTTCTCTCCCTCACTCTCACTCTGTCTCCCTTTCCCTCCCTCACCCTCCCTGCCTCTCCCTTTCCCTCCCTCCCTCTCACTATGTCTCCCTTTCCCTCCCTCACTCTCCCTCCCTCTCCCTTTCCCTCTCCCCCTCTCCATCTGCCTCCATCTGTCTCCCTTTCCCTCCCTCCCTCCCTCTCCTTCTGTCTCCATTTCCCTCCCTCACTCTCCCTCCCTCTCCCTCTGTCTCCCTTTCCCTCCCTCCCTCTCTTTCTGTCTCCCTTTCCCTCCCTCATTCTGCCTCCCTTTCTCTCTCCCCCTCTGCCTCCCTTTCCCAGCCTCCCTCTCTCTCCCTCCCTTTCCCTCCCTCACTCTCCGTCTGTCTCCCTTTCCCTCCCCCCTCTCCCTCTGTCTCCCTCTCCCTCTCTTTCCCTCACTCTCCGTCTGTCTCCCTTTCCCTCCCTCACTCTGTCTCGGTCTCCCTTTGCCTCCCTAACTCTCTCTCTGGCTCCCTTTCCCTCCCTCAATCTGTCTCGGTCTCCCTTACTCTCCCTCACTCTGTCTCTGTTTCCCTTTCCCTCCCTCACCCTCCCTCTGTCTACCTTTCCCTCCCTCCCTCTCCCTCTCCCTCCCTTTCCCTCCATCCCTCTCCATCTGTCTCCCTTTCCCTCCGTCTCCCTCTGTCTCCCTCTCCCTCTCCCTCCCTTTCCCTCCCTCCCTCTGTCTCCCTTTCCCTCCCTCTCCCTCTGTCTCCCTCCACTCTCCCACCCTTTCCCCCCCTCCCTCACTCTCCTTCTGTCTCCCTTTCCCTCCCTTTCCCTCCCTCACTCTCCCTCACTCTGTCTCCCTTTCCCTCCCTCACTCTCCCTCTGTCTCCCTTTCCCTCCCTCCCTCTGCCTCCCTTTCCCTCCCTCCCTCTCCCTCTCTCCCTTTCCCTCCCTCCCTCTTCCTCTGTCTCCCTTTCCATCCCTCCCTCTCCCTCTGTCTCCCTCTCCCTCCCTCCCTCTCCCTCTGTTTCCCTTCCCCCCTCCCTCTGTCTCCCTCTCCCTCTGTCTCCCTTCTCCTCCCTCCCCCTCCCTCGGTCTCCCTTTCCCTCCCTCCCTCTCCCTCCCTTCCTTTCCCTCCCTCCCTCTCTGTCATCTCACCCTGCCTGTGTGTGCCCGGCTGAGACAGCTTCCAGGCACACACACACAGAGCCGCACCCGAGCACTTCACAGGTCTTTAAAAGACCATTCACATGTTAATGATGCTGTGTCGTACTTCACCTTTTAGTGCCACAGCTCCACTCTGACTATGGCTGGCCCCCACAGAGCAGCAGTGTCTCCGAGTCACACTGGTAGATGTCTGCAAGGTCCGCAACACAATCTGATTGGCTGGCCCAACATCAGAAAAAAATGTTTGAGCCGCCATTACAGAATGTGGGGACTCTGACCCCTCATCCTGAAAAACAATATTTTAAGGGCACACCCTGCACACCATACCAGGCATGGGGGTGCACCAAAGTGACCTCTCCAGTGTTAAAGGTGGACACAAAGTAGATTTTTCTGCAGGGTGCACAGTCCCCATCACAGGATTTACAGCCCCACAAATGGATCTCAGTTCCTTGGATACCAGCTCGGAACTACTAGCTGGGTGCACTTTTCATGGGCATGATACAGAGTACCCTGGACAAGCTCAACATCCCCTTGCTAACATGGTTGGATTCATGGGTGTGGTTCCAGAACAGTGGATCTGCTACAGGTCTGTGAAGCTTGCCCTGGTTTCACAGAACCAGATGTTCAATCTTGCCCAGGGCCCCGCTAGAGGCCGCCAATTTGATTAGGTGATCCTCAAAGCTCATGCTTTTAGGTTTAGCCAACTCCTGAGGGTTAAACTGAGGTAACTGCTGGATGTAGTATGTGATCAAAAAATTGACAGAAAATTCCAAAGGTTAAATTAATGTTATTGTTAGCTTGGTTATAACACCTAACATATATGTTTAAAAAACTCAGGAATTGACCTAAAACAACAATTAAAGTGCAGTTAAGGTAACAAATCTAAACCCAAAAAAAACACTGAAAATTGCAACTTATGTTAAGGGTGAGTGGTCACACATTGGTGTGCGAGTTATTGTTTTCATGGCTATTGTGTGAGATTATATTAGATTTCTTTAATGTTTAAAAGTTCACTTCTATTAGGGAAAGGCATCACGTTGTAAAGCCCTGCGTCACATTATAGCTGCGCCAGGTATAATGTATGCAGGGTGGGCGTTCCCATGCAAAAAGCCACGTAGAACTGATGCAGTGAAATTTACAAGATTTCACTGCGTCATTCTACACCTTCACTGCGTCAAAATCCCTACGCCTGCTCATTATTTCTGGCACATTGCTGGAGTTGCGTCACTTTTGTGACAAACTCCAACAAGGCATCACTTTTCCTCCAACAGATGCGCCAGAATTTCTGACGCATCAGTAATTCCTTGCGCCATGGTGCACTGTACTGTAAATACAGCGCATCCATGGTGGCGCAAGGACATTTGGAGGTGACGCAAGGAAACTGACGCATCTATGCAGATGCGTCAGTTCCTTGTAAATCTGCCCCTTTGGATCTTTGACTTGTCAACTGACCGGGCCTTAGTGTGTTGACTCACGTTAGTTGCGGTGTCAAGGAGCCAAGATAAATGTTTACTGGCTTCTCTGGGCTGTGTTGAGTGACTGTAGGTAATTCTGTGAGTTGGTGTAAGGAGAGCCAGGGAAAGTGTATGTTGTTCTGAGCACAATGGTACTCAATTATTCCACATACCTTACTGTGTTGGGTGTGTGTGTGTGTAAGATATTCACCAATATTTTGTGTTGGAATGTTCTTTGTTGGTTATTTGTGTAAGGTGTCGTTGAGCAATACCCAGCAATATTACACATCTGTATTGTGTTGGGTGCTTTTTCAGTGTTCTCCTCTCAGTGGAATTGGAGCATTGTTTGAATTTTAAATGCACTGCCTACCGAGGCCAGAGTGTATTTTCAGAGGCTTTGCTGGACACAAAACTAGCAAACCTGACTTGGTAGGAAGACGTGTATTCCCAACCAAACCAACAGGGCCGGCGCTAGGCATGGGCACTGTGGGCAACTGCCCAGGGCCCCGCGCACAGTTCAAAACATGGGGCCCCGCTTCTGTCTGAAATGCTGCACTTTCATAGTCAGACCACCTGCTCCTGGCGGGCAGAGGAACATGGCGGCAGGCTGACGCCGGTTGCAGGGAGCTCCAGTCTGGTCGAGAGAATCCCTCGCTTAAATGAAGCACAACGGCAATTAAACGGTGAGCAGATGCGAGAAACTCTTCTCTCCATTTTAGCAGCTCTATTTTGATATTTTCTCCCTCGTTTCTTTCCTTTTTCCCCGTCTTTGCTACAACTCGTTCCTGTCTGTTCACGGGGGATCGAGAGTGCCCGGCGGTAGGACCCTGAGGGAGTAGCGGCTTTCTCCCAATGGGAGTGGCGTCTGTTACGGAGTCAGTGGAGGTAGAGGTGAAAGCAGAGGTCGGTGTCAGTGCTGGAGACGAGCAAGTGAAATGGCAAGAATGTCGGGCAAGGCTTTGGCGGAGGACGAGGTCTGTGCTAGCTAGGATCAGTTTCCGTGCACCCTTCGGATACAACTTCATACGGTCAGTCAGGGGAGGGCAGGGTTGTGTGTCACAGATCTTGGGAAACGCTGGGTATGCCGCGAATACCATAAGCTCTGTAGGGATTACTACGTACCTGGCTTTTCCATATGTCGTCATAAGCTACCTGGGTCTGATATTGTTTATACCCCTCTACAATTGCTGCAGTGCGGTGAGATGGACTTGGTTACACAACAAGCCCCCAATCCATTGCAACTAGCTTGTCCCAGAGTAGAAGAGACATCCTCGCCTCCAGAGCCAGAAAGTAGTAAGGGAGCAACACCTGTGCCTGCACTCACAGCATCATCTGCTAAGAATAGGTATCAGCTCCGGTCCAACTCCGATTTACAAAAGACTGGTCTTTTTTTATTGAATGCTTCAGTGGGTCCTGAGATAGTCGCACTTTCTCCTAGGGGGAGAAGAAAGGAGAAGAAGGAGAAAACCTTAAGGTCGGGGAGCCAAAAAAACGGAGGGTACTAAAAAATTGTCCCTCTCAGCCAAAACCTACCCCTTCATTAAAATCCTATTTTAAAATCATGGAGCATATGGTGGACCCCAAAGGGGGTAAGTCTCCCTTCCTCTCTATTACTCCTTTTCCTGCTATACAAACTACAGCTCCGGGCATAGCCCCCCAATCTGTAACTCTGGAGAATAGATACACTGTCTTAGTGGGTGATCCTGAAGTAGGGGAGCAGGCCCCAATAGAAAAGGAGACGTTTAATCATAATAGCCCTCCTATGATAGCGAATGGTTTGTCTGCCTCTGTCGACGCCACTGTTGACGCCGAATCGGTAAAAAATAGTGATGGCAGCTCCCAAGGGATAGCATTAGGTAGTGGACTCTCACAGCTGGAGTCACTCCTACACAGCTTAAGAGGGGATCTCCTATCCAAATTTGAAACATCGGAGGCGAATCAAAAAAGTATTCAAGATAAACTTGACGATGTTTGTAAACGAACAGATGTATTGGAAGAAGATGTGGCCTTGCTCTCGGGGGCCTCGCAACGACACGAGAGGGACTTAGCGACTCTTAAAACTCAGAACAAAACCCTCCAGATGGATATTGAGAGACTTGAGATAGAGTCCAGAACAAATAATTTGAAATTCCTAAAGATTCCGGAGGGGGCAGAGAATGGGGACGTTAAGTCACTGATATGTAAGCTCCTTTGTGAGAGAGTCTTAAAAGATAGACCTGACATAGACCTCGAGACAGAAATTCAGAGAGCTCATAGGGACCCTTTTAGACTGCACATTGACAGGAAAACCCCCAGGAAGATCTTGGTGAACTTTCACACATTTACAACAAAGGAGTTAATACTGGGAAGAGCACTGTCAGACACCACACTTCGGATAGACTCTGTTAAATATCTAATTCGTTCGGATGTGGGAAAGGCTACGGCACAAAGGCAATGGGAGTTGAGGAATAGGATGCCCGATCTGAGAAGTTTGGGCGCACAGGTCCAAATGAAATTTCCAGCATTTTTGAGAGTAGTCTGGAGGAATAAAACTCATAACTTTCTATCACCTCAAGAAGTGGACGCATTCCTCATCCCAATGAGAGAGAATTCTATGTAGAATATCGTTTGTCTGCTCTTAATTCCCTCATAACGAAGCATTGCTCAATTTATTAAGAGAAATTTCTTAGTAGAATCTGTAGTAGAAGACAGTCTGTCTTTTTTCAGCATCTCCTATCTACGGATCACATTTCATAGAAAAAAAATAAAAAAAATAAAAAATATATATACATATATGAAAATATTAGGAAACTAGTTTAGGAGGAAGAATTATAAAATAAAAGCAAAAGGGAAAAAAAGGGGGAGGGATAGAGATAACCTATAAAATAGGAGAAGGGAAAAAACATAAATATAATTAGTGATCACATTTAGGTGCCTACTTTCTTTTTTTTTCTTCTATATAATGGGAGAAATCCTGGCCAGACAGAGTGAGCCCCCAATAGGCGACAAGATCGCCAAAGCAGGTATGGGAGGGGTTCCTCATGGGAGGTGGGTAGTTAGTTGGGTGGCAGGGGTAAAAAGGGAAAAAAATATTTCTCATATACATATGAAGAAATACAGATTTCTTGATTGGGAGCTGGGCTGTGTTTCATTCAAGGATATGTCGACATTGCCAACATGACCAAGAAAATTAAGATCATTAGTTGGAACGTTAACGGCCTGAGAGATAGGAGGAAGTTGTCTAGGGCAGTGGTTCCCAAACTTTTGACTCCTGCGGACCCCCATTGAGTCACCACTGGAAGCCGGGGACCCCCAAGCAATTTGTATGAGTTCAATTTCAAATATTACAACAGTAATTCGAAAAAACTACTCATGTGTGCATACAAAACACATTCTCAAAGTACTAAGTATTTTGGGGCCAGATGTACGACCATTTCATTTAGCGCCTCGCAATTGGCGACACATGGCGAGTGGCAAATTGCGAGGCGCTAAATGAAATGTACAACAGTGTGTTTAACACTGTTTGGGATTCCCAATGGGGTCGCAAATTGCGAGGTTCATTAATATTAATGAGCCTCTCGCAATTTGCGAGCCCATTGGGAATGCCAGCCCTCCCAGGTATGGTGGCCTGCTGGGCTCTGCAGGCCACCATGTCTGGGAATGCTTTTAAATAAAGCAGTTTTAAAAAGAAAATGCAGCCTGTTTACCATGCATTTAAAGAAAATGAAACATTTTCGTTTCATTTTCTAAGGGCAGACAGAGGTCCCCGGGACCACTGCCTGCCCTTAAAAAATAATTTTGCATGCATTTGCAAAGGGGAAGGGGTCCCCTGAGGACCCCTTCCCATTTGCAAATGCATTATCATCTACTTGAAGTAGGTGGTAATTGCGAATGTTTTGCGACCCCTAAACATCTGTACATGGTTTTGAGACTCGCTATTTGGAAGGAAATGCCCCTTCTAAATAGCAAGTTGCAAAACGTATTTAGCGAGTCGGAAACAAATTGCGACTCGCGAAATAGGCAATGTACATGGCCCAATAGGTTTTTGCATGCGCAAACGGGTTCGCGAACCCGTTCGCACATATAAAAACAGATCGCACATCTGGCCCTTAGTATTTTATATTGAAGTAATAGCCCCTCTGCCACATGTATTTCATTTGTTTTATAGCATCTCTCATACCATTGTAGGATGCCAGAGCACATTACATCACACACATATAGAGACATTGAATCATACATGTAAATCAGTGTGTATATAAAATGTTTAAAGAGTGCTTGGTCTGGAAAAGCACAAACTCAGGATTCAGAACATAACACAGTGGCTAGCACTGACTTTAACATTAAAAATGTATTTCCCCCCAAATAAATCTTTTTTGCAGCATCAGGATAATGAATAACTGGGGAAAAACAAAAGTTACTAACTGGTACCATGCAGTTTGCAAGCAGCTCTTTGATGACAGTGTATAGGTCCCTCTGCTACATTACGATTGTTACTTGTGAAGTGCACAGTAACGAAAGAATCTCTGTGACAAAAGCAGTAACCACGAACCTATGCACATAAAATACTGCTTTTTAAAATGCATGTTAGGTGTTCTTTGCAGTAGGCACATTAACCCTCTGTGCTACATTAGTTAAGTCAAAGCTGCCACTGAACAAAACTCTCTTCACGCTCCAGCAGGTACATTAATCACTGGCATGATCTTGACACTTTTATTGTTGCTGGAAAGCTGCTAATTATACAAGAAACTTTTCTGTGCTTTTAAAACTGTTGCCTACGGACCCCCAGGGAATGTGTCACGGACCCCTGGGGGTCCGCGGACCCCAGTTTGGGAAACACTGGTCTAGGGTAAATGAATATCTGTACAATTCAGGAGCATATGTTTGCCTACTCGAGGAGACTCATTTAGAGATGAGAGAGTGTAAGTCAGCATTTGGAAAACGTGGGTGGGTCCAAGATATCATCTGTTCAGACCAAAACGGAAGTACAAGAGGAGTGGCAATAGTGATTAGAGCAAATGTTGGGATAAGGCTGGGGAATTTTGAGACAGATCATACTGGGAGGTGGCTGGTGGCATCACTATCATTGGGCAATACTCCCTTCATATATGCAGCCTACTATGGGCCCAATCAAGATGCTCCGGGGGCTCTCATGAAGCTAAAAGCTAGTTTGGTGGAGTCCGCTGGACCCGTCATATTAGGGGGTGATTTTAACTTGATTTTCGATGAAAAAATGGACCGCACATCTAGGGTCAAATTTACACCCCCACAAAGATCCTGAATGGAGTTTAAGAATATTATGAAGGATTTTAATCTTGTTGACGTCTGGAGAGCTAAAAATGGTACAAAAAGGGATTATTCTTTCTACAGTAGAAGATATGGATACCACTCCAGAATTGACTTTTTTCTTTTAGATCAATCACTTTTTTCTGCAGTGGAGCCTATTTCGTATATTCCTGCAATATTGTCGGATCACTCGACTGTCGAGCTTATAATACACTTTAAGCAGAAGGAACAGCAGAGGAGATGGACTTTGGATAGGGCCCTGCTACTCCAAGAGGAGGTTTGACTAGAGTTACAGACAGAGGATTTTTTCAGGCATGATAATGGCTCAACTAGTCAGCAGGTGATATGGGAGGCATTTAAAGCTTTTTTTAGAGGCTCCCTGAGTACCCTGATGATTAGAAGAAATAAACTTAACAGGAAGAAGGAAGAGGGTCTCCTGAAGCTCAAATTAAAAGAACAGGAGCTTCAGAGAGCATCAGTAGATCAGTTAAACACAAAATCTTGCCTACAAAAAGAGCTTGATGGCCTGCGGGGAGAGTATCATTCAAGCCTCGATAAGGTCCTAAAAGATAGATGGGATGCTAGTAAGCTCCAAAATTTTGCATATGGGGAGAAATGTGGCCGTCTTCTAGCTTGGAAATCCCGTGCAGATAAGATTAGAAACCAGATCAACAGCTTATCTCTTCTCAGCACAGGAGTTATCACCCATGATGACGATTTAATTAGGGAGGAGGCCAAATCTTTTATGCAGAATCTATATAAAGCCAACACCTGTCACTCTCCACAGAGGGTGGAAGACTGGTTAAGCAAGATACAGCTCCCCAATCTGTCTGAGGGTGATAAAATCTATCTTACCTCTGACTTCAGAGAATATGAAGTAAGAACTCAGATTATGAAAATGGCTAAAGGAAAAGCAGCGGGTCCAGATGGACTTCCGGTAGAGGTATACAGGTTAGTCCTGGAGCAAATAATATCTGTCTTAACAACATTGTTTAACAAAATCCTTCTGTGGGGGGAGAGGGCCCCAAATTCGTGGTCAGAAGCCACTGTCACCCTAATACTGAAGCCAAATAAAGACCCATTAAAAATCGAGTCCTATAGACCGATTTCTTTATTAAATTCAGACTACAAGATATTCGCAGGGGTGTTAGCAGCAAGACTGTCCAGAATAATTAAAACCATTGTCCATCATGATCAGAGGGGCTTTATTCCCCAAAGGCAACTTAATGAGTTAACTTTTCAAGCCATCCCAGCGATTGATGTTGCAGTTGACAAGAAGCTTCCTCTGACTCTCGTAGCGGTCGATGCCGCTAAGGCATTTGACCAAGTAGATTGGTCATATTTGTGGCAAGCCCGGACAGATTTTGGATTTCCAAACAATTTTATAACAGCCATAAGGTCTCTCTACTGCTCCCCGCGCTTAAAAATCTTAGTTAATGGATCCCTCACTGATTGGGTAACTATTGCCCATGAAACTAGGCAGGGTTGCCCCTTGTCACCTCTGTTGTTTAATTTGTACATAGAGCCCTTTGTTTGCCTGCTTAGGTCTGACCCGGTAATTAAGCCTTTTAAGATCTCTAATTTGGATTTAAAATTTGCGTTAAACGCTGACGATCTTCTTATGTTCACCTCAAATCCAGCGGAAGCACTTCCAAGATTAACAGATTCAGCTGAAGCGTTTGGAGAGATCTCAGGATATACTATTAACAAAGATAAAACTGAGATTATGGAGTGGAACCAAGAAGTAGCGACTGAGGGATCAAAGACTAGAATGAGATATCTGGGGGTACATCTGGCCCAAAAAATTGAGGATATATCGAAAATCAACTTAGATAGAGTCTCAAAGGATGTCTGTGCCCTCCTCCAGCGGTGGTCATCCCTCCCACTAAATATCTTCGGGAGAGTTAATTTGATTAAGATGATCATCCTTCCAAAAATAACGTTTCTATTTAATTCCATCCCTTTATCTTTTAACACACTAGCTATTAAAAAACTACAAGGGAAACTAGGGTCTTTCATCTGGAATTCAAAATCCCCGAGAATCTCTTGGAAAAAGCTCAGGCGAAGTTTAAGAACAGGAGGGCTGGCCTTTCCAGATCTATTTGTCTATTGCCATGCATTCCACTTTAAATATTTTAGACTATTGGCCGAAAAAACTGATCTATCCTCCCTAGGCATAATATTCAAAGCACTACTGCAAGACATACCTCAGGGACAAGACTTTTTTCTTTTTAAGTACGGGGACCCGAAGTTTTTTAAAAAGGTCAGATTAAAGACTCTGGGGGCAGCTCTAAGAAATTGGGTATATATTAGAAAAAGGCTTGATATCCCGTACTATGCTGCACAAGCCCCGATTTGGGATTCCCCCGGTACACCGGCATGCCTTGACGATCGTTTATCTTGGCCCCTGAGGATGGTGGGGTTAGAGCGTTGGGAAGACCTTCAGCTAGACTCGCAGCTTTTAAGTTGGGAGGCTTTATCTAATCTGACTGGGGGAACACTCACTAGATTCAAATATTACCAGCTGTCCGGATGGTGGTCAACTAGACCATGGATTTTTAATGATCCCAATCCAAAGTTTGATCTAATATCTAGGATTGGTAGGTGGAAAAAACAAATTTCGCACTGGTACTCAGCTATGCTAGACGTTGAGAACGTCACAGAACTAGAGCTACAAAAACTCTGGGGTAATGCTCTAAATCAGGACGGTGGGAATATTAAGGATCTGTGGTTTGATTCTTTTACCATCCTGCAGGCAGTGGTTAAGCCTGCTACATTAAAAAGAAACCATCTCTATACTATGTACAGGGCGTATATAACTCCTAAAAAACTAGCTACATTTTCCAACTTAGACTACTATTGCCCAAGATGTAGGCACCCAGCCGCGGATGATGTTCACATGTTTGCGGACTGCCCAGAGATAAAAAACTACTGGGTCAAGATCCAGGACTTTTTGGAAGATGTCCTTCAATTATCCTTGGAAATCACCACAAGAACTATTTTCTCTGGGTTGGTCTCTGACTATAACATAAAGGATTCCTTTACAAGATTAATCCTTCTTGCGAGGCGTGAAATATGTAGAGCATGGAAGGATCCAATCCCCCCCATCTTTTCAAACTGTCTAAAACATATCATTTTTACAAGTAAATCTGACATGGCATGCGACTCTACAAGCCTTGTTAAAATCTGGTCGGCCCTTGTGGCCTGGCAAAACAGGTGATAGGTTTTCCTATGATTTATCCTGGGCCCTGTCGGCTCCCTTATCTCCAAAGTAACACAGGGTGCCAACTACGGTGTGAAATGGAGTGGATTGGGAAAGCAGTGGCAACTTGGAGGACTGGGCTTCACCACTATCTTATCGGTCGGAAACATCAGGGACTAAGATGACCAATAACTAAGAGGTGGCTAGTTCCCTTCAAGATTCCAAAAATGGTATATGAGGAAAACCACAAAAAAAAAAAGACCACCTGCTCCTTTAAGGCCCCTCCACAACACGATCACATTGGCAGTGTTAAGTGAGGTGTCTTGACCTCTCTGGTCAGGGCGTGGTAGCATTCCTGGGGCTGCAATGATTGGGGGAGTAGAAAGACTAGGATGGGGACATGATGGCAGCAAAGTGGGCTCTCAGGGTCGAGGGTGGGCAGCACCGCTGTTAAAAGCCTGTGGAGAAGTTTGTCTGCCCTTTGTGTATTCCGTTTCCAGGCAACAGAAGACTCTTTTGTTTCCAAAAGGAGCCGGACATTAACAGGTAAGGACAGGTTGATGAGGGGAGGAGGGAGCATCCAGCTCAGACTAGCACAGGTAGAGCAGTGTTTAGCTACTACTGCTTTGAGGCACAGGGGAGGTGATCCTCATCTACTGGGCCTGGAAGCACTGGATCAGGCTGCAAGGTTAGGTGTGGGGTCTTATTGGTAATTGGGTCATTATCCAGTTCTGCGAAGTCCAGGGCAGGTGGGCCTCACAGCCCTTCATCAGGCTGCAAAGTCTAGAAGTGGGCCGCTTTCACAAGGATTTGTAGCCATTATGTAGTGCTAGGAGGCCCAGTGCAGGCGGGCCCTGTCCTTGACCTCACAGTGCTATAATGTTGGATCACTAAATTTTCTTACACAGAGGGACTAGCATGTTTGCTTCCCAGCCCAGGTCAACAATGATAAACTTAGAGAGCTGTCTAGTAAATGCAGCTAGGTTCGGAAAACCTGTTAGTTAAGTTTCTTTTATTTTGCCAAGTCTTTGATTACTTTACACTCAGGTTTTCTTAGAAGTATATAAAAGTGGAATGAAACACTATTATATGTAAGTGATAATTCAAATGACAGCTAAAAATACCTTTGACACACCACCACATAGGTATTGTGTGTTTCACCACTGGGTTAATACCAAATGAGTTGTGTGCATCTTAACATGCTACATATTCCAGGCAAAGGATCAGAATAACATCACTGTTACCAATCATTGGCAAAGTCAATAGGTCTCGCCTATAAGAACTATTGGCTTTGGCAATATGTATGTGCTGTGTTGTGCATTAAGCAGCACGCAGAGAAGTTACAAAAGAGCATTCAAATATTCCCTTCAACACAGGCACCCTTGCATTATGGTGCAAGGGTGCCTGCGTTGGCGTTAGGCAGCTTAATTTAACAACAGCGCAGGGGAAACGCAGGACTACATCATATTCCTGAAAATATGGTGCAGCCCTGAATTTTCAGAATGCAGAAGCATGGCGTTAATGTTTGCTTGATGCTATACTCCTCCATTCTGTTGTACATATACCAATAGGTCTCTTAAGCAATGACAAAGATGATCAATAGTCCTGTGATGTTGGTTTTCTATGATGTAAATTCTTGTGATGTCACATTCAAATTAGAGGAGCCTCACATCTTCCCTCCGGGTAGGTCGCTTCCCCACGCTGCAGCGCCACCTGTGCTTGTGACTTCCTCCTGCCAGCCGTCTGTTCTGCTGCCTCGCTCCTCGGCTGTCCTGCCCCAACTTCCCGCCCTGCTCCGCTCCGGGTCCCCTCCTGGGAGACCCTCCCTGTGTGTCTGCTGCCCCTCTTCATTTTTGTGCCCCGTGTGCCAGTGCCTGCTGCCCATTTACCTTTTTGTACCCCCGTGTGCCTGTCACCCCTGTTTCCCTTAACTCTTGACCTTTCGCTCCGCTACTCCCCTGTTTCCCGCCGCTGACTCCCGTGCGGCCCCGCCCCCCCCCGTGCCCATTGGCTGTCCTGCCCTCCCGCCTCCCAGCTGACCCCTCCTCCACCTCCCACTTAATGGCGGCCGCTGCACGGCCGCGCAGCAGACGCGCGGAGCGGACGCGCTGCTGGCGCGCCAAAGGCGCGCCTAAGGCAAGCCCGTCTGCGCCCATCCACGCCTGGACCGCGCCCAGCGCCAGAAACCCTGGCCCCCACCAGATCCAGAGGACACGACTAAGATACGATTCCGCGGCCCTCCACGAACTCAACACCGAACGACAACCCGCCTGCTACCGAGCCACCCCGAAGCGCACCCACGGACCCTTCACCTGTCAAGCCTGCAAATTCACCTGCCTCTGAACCCCCCTAACACCCTCCAAACCCCGCAACAACAACAACAACCACCTCAAGTGCATCCTCCTCAACACCCGCTCCGTCCACAAGCACGCCATCAAATTGTGGGACCTCCTCGACACAACAGCACCAGACGTCGCCTTCCTCACGGAAACCTGGAGGTACGCCTCCTCAGCCTCCGACATCGCCACAGCCATCCCGGACGGCTACAAGATCACCCGGAAGGACCGCGTCAACCAAACCGGAGGAGGAATCGCCATCATCCACAAGAACACCATCGACATCACAACCGCCACCGAAGTCACGCTCCCCGCCGCCGAAAACCTACACTTCCAGATTCACACTGACCCCAAGACCACCCTCAGAGGAACGCTCATCTACAGACCCCCGGGACCACGCACACAATTCAGTGAAACCATCGCCGACTTCATCAGCCCGCACATCCTAGCCTCACCAGCCTCACCAGAGTACATCCTCCTAGGGGACCTGAACTTCCACCTGGAGAAAAACAGCGACAACAACACCACCACCCTGCTCGACAACCTGGCCAACCTCGGACTCAAACAACTGGTTGACACACCGACCCACCTCGCCGGCCACACGCTCGACCCCATCTTCTCAGCCAGCAACCACGTCTCCTTCAGCCACTCCACAGTACTACACTGGACCGACCACAGATGTATCCACTTCACCTTCAAAAAGAACACATCCTACCACCGCACACAACAGATCCCCCGCAGATGCTGGAGCAAAATCACCACAGACCAACTGCTCTCATCACTAAGCCAGAACCCGCCAGCCAACACCACCGACGCCAACAACGCAGCCCCCAACCTCGCACAGTGGATCACCAACTGCGCCGACGACCTCGCACCACTGAAGAACCACCCAGGCCTGACCGGCAACAGGAAAACCCCATGGTTCACAGACGCACTCAAAGAATCTAAGAAATCCTGTCGAACCCTTGAAAAAACCTGGCGCCACGAACGAACCACAGAGAACATGACAGCCCTCAAGAACGCCACCCTAGAACACCACCAGCTTACCCGAACCACCAAAGGGACATCATTCAAAGAGCGACTAGACAACAACACCCGCAACAGCAAGGAACTCTTCAGCATCGTCAAAGAGCTCTCCAACCCCAGCGCCAGCAACAACAACGTCACACCATCACAAGAAGTCTGCAGCTCCCTCGCCACGTTCTTCCACCGCAAGATCGCAGATATACACGACAGCTTTGGACCCCAGACTCCGCCTGCAGCCACCAAACCAGCGACCCCCACCTCCACCCTCAGCACCTGGACCCCTATCAGCACTGAAGACACCACCAGCGTCATGAACTCCATCCACTCCGGCTTCCCCTCTGACCCTTGCCCCATCATATCTTCAACAAAGCCGACACCATCGTCGCACCCCATCTCCGGAACGTCATAAACAGCTCGTTCACGTCAGCTGCCTTCCCCGAGAGCTGGAAACACGCAGAAATCAACGCCCTTCTGAAGATACCCACGGAGGACCCCAAAGACCTCAAGAACTTCCGCCCCATCTCTCTTCTTCCCTTCCTGGCCAAAGTCATCGAGAAGACCGTAAACAAACAGCTGACTGCTTTCCTCGAGGCTAACAACCTGCTCGACCCGTCCCAGTCCAGATTTCGAGCCAACCACAGCACCGAGACTGCCCTCATCGCAGCCACCGACGACATCAGGACCATGATGGACAACTGAGAAACAACCGCCCTCATCCTCCTGGACCTCTCGGCAGCCTTCGATACCGTCTGCCACCGCACCCTAATAACCCGCCTCTCCAACACCGGGATCCAAGGTATGGCCCTGGACTGTATCACCTCGTTCCTCTCCGACAGAACCTAGAGAGTCCGCCTCCCTCCCTTCCGATCAGAGGCCACCAAGATCATCTGCGGCGTTCCCCAGGGCTCCTCGCTCAGCCCAACCCTCTTCAACATCTCGCCGCCATTGCACGCAAACACAACATCAACATCATCTCCTACGCCGACGACACCCATCTGATACTCTCCCTCACCAAAGACCCAACGACCGCCAAAACCAACCTCCAGGAAGGAATGAAAGACGTCGCAGAATGGATGAGACTCAGCCGCCTGAAGTTGAACTCAGACAAAACGGAGGACCTCATCCTCGGACAATCCCCCTCTGCCTGGGACGACTCCTGGTGGCCCACAGGACTGGGCTCCGCCCCAGCACCAGCGGACCACGCTTTCAACCTGGATTTCATCCTGAACACATCCCTCACGATGACCAAGCAAGTCAACGCCGTCTCGTCCTCCTGCTTCAACACCCTGCGCATGCTCCGAAAAATCTTCAGATGGATCCCCACCGAAACCAGAAAGACCGTCAGCCAGGCCCTCGTCACCAGCCGACTGGACTACGGAAACGCCCTATACGCAGGAACCACCGCCAAACTTCAGAATCGACTACAACGCATACAAAACGCCTCCGCACGACTCATCCCCGACATCCCTCGCCACAGCCACATAGCCGCCCACCTGAGAAACCTGCACTGGCTCCCCGTCAACAAAATGATCACGTTCAGGCTCCTCACCCACGCACACAAAGCACTCCACGACTTAGGACCCGAATACCTCAACAACCGCCTCTCGTTCTACACTCCCACTCGCCAACTCTGCTCCTCCAGCCTCGCCCTCGCCACCATCCCACGGATTCGTAGAACCACCACCGGAGGAAGATCATTCTCCTACCTAGCAGCCAAAACATGGAACTCCCTCCCCACACACCTACGAACGACCCAGGACCATCTCACCTTTAGGAAACACCTCAAGACCTGGCTCTTCGAGCAGTAGCAGCAGCAAGACCTGGCTCTCGTTCAGTAGCAGCTCCTCTCCCCCCCCCTTGAGCGCCTTGAGACCCTCATGGGTGAGTAGCGCGCTCTGTAAAATGCTTTCATTGATTGATTGATTGATTGGTTTCGCCCAGGGCCCCACAAGCCCTTAGACCGGCCCTGCAAACCAGGCATGGGAAAACCGCTCATTTTAAGTTCACAGCAGTTCTGGCATTTATGAGGGACTCTGCAGAAGTATATTGAACAGTCCTATCCCAATGTTACAAAATAGATTGCACCAACAAGGTAGTCAGGCCATAACGTGAGGTGACGCCACAGACAACAAACGGGGGAATATTGCACCCTGTACCCAGCCACAACGGAAGGGTCTGATGGGAGCACTTGGGTTTGCATCCTACAGATCTCTAGGAATTGGCTAGTAATGAAATTTGTCTGTCTAGCTTTTTGTTTTCAGGTCCCTTTCCCATGCTCTCTAGCATCCCACTGCTTGTCTTTGTGAAGCTAAGTGCACGGTCAGGCTGGAATCATCATTCAAAAGAAGAGACATTGGATTGAAACCAAACTCGGTCCAGCAGGTGAGTGCGTGACCTGCCAGTGACACATTTCGCACAGTGACTCTGGCCTGGAATCAAGGCAACGATGCAGATATCGTGCACAGGTGTATAGGCTGTCTGCTTGTCCGCCACATCCAGAGTTATTTTGTGACTGGCATGGCTGTTTGGAATGCACAAATCATAGAGGCAGTAGAGGCTGCTACCGAACCGGGTGGTGGGAGGGTTGTGAATGGAGAAAAAAGAGCAGCAGAAGGAAGCACCCAGGCAGCAGGCTCTCGTGAGCCAATCACAATGCTGCAATGCAGTGCTGTGAATGCGGGCTATCACCAGCTAGAGCTAAGTGAGGAATGTCACTATACCACCATGTTCTCAGTGCACATGGGTCTCCAATAATATTATTTTCTCAATATTGGGATCTTGACGGCAGCAGAAAATGCAGGGGATGTTGTCAGGCCCTGATGGTGTTATGAATGTCAGTGATGACACCCTCATCCATGCACCATCCATTGAGGAACACCAAAAACAACTCACAACCAGCTCCAACTTATTGTGTACATGGGCCTGACACTCAACAAAGTGAATGGCCAATTCCTGCAGCAGGAAGTCAAGTTTTATGCCTACAAAGCTTCTGTGGCAGGTATCTGAGACGCTGCAGCCAAATCGGGCAATATCAAAGAGGCGGAACCACCTGAGTCCCCTTCTGAAGTGGGAAGTTACATTGACCTCACTACCTACTGTGGGAGGTTCATCCACAATTTATCCACCCCGTACGGCCCACTGAGAGAGCTCACCAAAACGTCTGACACATGGCGCTGGGGTGCATCAGAAGAGATGGTATTCTGAAGCATAAAAAAGGTCCTCCTGCCAAACACAACAATGTCTTATTTTGGCCCAAAAAAGGACTCTGAACTGATTGTCGATGTCAGCCTCATTGCACTTGGTGCTGTGCTAGTGCAACACCACAGGGTGCAATGATTGGCGCCATTGCTTTTGCAAGCAGGGCAGTCAGTAGCACTGAGAGATGCTACCGTCACATCGAAAAGCCGCCGCGGCCAGTAGTGGGAGTACCTGCTGGGCGGTGACGTGAGGAGGGGCAGGGTGGGGGGTAGAAATGTATGGATTACGGAGTTTAACAGGTAAGTAAACATATAAATAAATTAAATGAATTTCATTGCGCGCACTGCATCGCACTTCGTGATGCAGTGCACGCAACAAAATTCGTTTTATTTATTTATATGTTTACTTACCTGTTAAACTCTGTAATCCATACATTACTACCCCCTACCCTGCCCCTCCCCCTCCTCAAGTCACCGCCCAGCAGGTACTCCCACTACCGGCCACGGCTGTCGAAAAGGAGGCACTAGCCATCTAATGGGGAAGTGCACATTTTCACTTATACCTGTACGGACACACCTTAAAGGTAACTACAGACCACTTCTTGTAGATTCGACACCTCACTCAATGCCAATTGAAAATGGGTTCTTCAACTTCAGCAATATCAGTTCACACTAGGGTACATGGAAACAGGGAGGGAGCACACTCCTGACCTCTCAGCCGGGTCGCCCCTTCACATTCTGGTAAATGCAGTTCATAAGATTTAGGACAAAGTTCATAGGTATTACACCAAGGTTGGTGCAAGCAGGTGCTTAGTATAAGGTGTCTCTAGACACGAGACTTGGCTCGTGTTTCTGGATAGTATCCTTCATCAGTAGAGATCAATCTGGGGTGGCTAAGATGCTGCCAAACAATCCAGGCTTCGTTGCCTCTCGGGCGCGGAGGTGCTTCACCTATAGCTTGTCAGCTACGGAGGCTCACGGGAGCCCTAAACAGGAAACAGGGAGGGAGCACACTCCTGACCTCTCAGCCGGGTCGCCCCTTCGCATTCTGGTAAAGGCAGTTGATAAGATTCAGGACAAAGTTCATAGGTATTACACCAAGGTTGGTGCAAGCAGGTGCTTAGTATAAGGTGTCTCTAGACACGAGACATGGCTCGTGTTTCCGGATAGTATCCTGTTGGACCCGGTCCTTTGGGCAGGTTCACCCCGTGACTTTTTTGCTTTTTCCTAGCCTGTTTTTGGAACCTGGATTGGTGATTTTAGGCCTCTGCGCACTTTTTCACTGTGGTACAGTGTAAAGTGCGTGTGCTCTCTGTGAATGGATGGTGAGTGACCTGCCCTCCCATAGGAATGAATGGGGAATATGTATGCCCATGGTAGATTCCTGATGCATGGGGAGTGCAGGGTCGAGTTTGATATGTGTGAACTCGTGAGAAGGAATGCTGCAGAATGGTGTATGCGGCATGGCTGTGTCTAGTCTAGAAGCGCTACTTTTAGAAGTTGGCATAATTGTGTAGTGAGTCTGCTGGCACGTGATTGGCTGATGGGCCTGGCCCAGGCATGCCTGGGCCTGCTGGTAGATGGACTGTCTGGTGAGTAGGACGGGGTCTGCAGGGGCCCCGGAGGAGGGGGTCTGAGTCAGCCGTAGATGAAAGGCCCCCATCTGCTGTTAGGGAGGGGAGGAAAGAGCGTCTGGTGGAACCAGGCTGTGCCTGTCGGCCCACCCCTGATGGCTCTCCCTTCTGATGGCCCACTGTCACCTCTGACCTGAGGCTGACAGGAGAAGGAAACCAGATACACCCAGGGCTTAGGGGCTCGCTTACACAAAGACTTCAAAAGACTTCAAAGCCTTTTCTGTGTATAAGAAGGGGCTGTGTTCCCTTCCAATTTGTTCTTGTTTTCTGACTTGAAGGTGCCAGGGGCGTGCTGCTGCTTGAGCTCAGGGGACTCCCTGAGTCCTGCCCAGCCCCTGGACTCCTGATGGACTTGCCTGGATTCCTGGGGGACCCCTCTGCCCTGCCTGGGCGGATGGGGGGACTTGGCTTTGCCCCCCTGGGAAGCTCTGGGGCTCTGGCAGCATGGAGGAGCTGCATTGTCCTGTGGATAGCGCTGGAACTGGATTTCTAGCGCCTGGAGGCGCTGAGCTTCCCCCCTGAGCGCTCTGCCTGTTTTCTAGCGCTATGGAGCGCTGGATTTCCCCCCAGCGCGTAGGAGCGCTTTATCCTTGGCCATAGCGCTTAGGAGCGCTTTATTGTGTCCTGTTTATTTGATGGAGTGGGCCGATCGAGTGCCTACCTCGATTTATTCTTTGTTTAAAGAAGCCGGTGCCCACCCGGCATTTGCCTCCCTTTCACCGCCGCCGCCCGGGCTTGGAAGCGCCTGAGGAACCGAAGGCGCCGCGCTCTCATTGGCTGAGAGAGCCGAGCCCCCTCACCAACGCCGCGACGGGATAGGCCCGTGCGGCGCAGCGTCATGGCCCCTGTCGGGCCGTGATTGGAGGAGGAGAGGAGACTCGTCATCGGGGCCGCGACGGGATTGGCTGGTCGAGGCGGCCCCGGGAAGCGTGTGTGGAGAGAGGGGAAGATGGCGGCCGTTGCGGGGCTCCCGTGGTCAAGAGGGAGCCCCGAGAGAAGGGAAAAGCCTGGCTGCCTCGTCGCCGGTCTCCCGTGTGGAGAGGGAGACCGGACCTGCTAGGCGCCGAGAGAGGTGCCGGCCGCAGAGAGCGGCGCGACGATGGAGTCCTCCCCCCGCAGCAGAGTCGGTGAGTGAAGGGCTGTGGGGGAGGAAGCTCCGTGCGGTGCCGGTCGAGGCACAGAGTCAGGGCGGCCCCGGTTGGCAGCGGGTCGCCCCAACGTAGTCTAAAGCCCAGAGAGGCTCAAGGGGCCTCATCTTGTTGGCGAGCCCTGAGGCTCGTAGGGGCACAATGGACTTTGGTGCATCTAGGGCGGCCCCAGTTGGCAGTGGGTCGCCCCAACGTGCGTGAGCCCTGAGAAGCTCAGAGGGGCCATGTTCTGGTTAAGAGTCTGTTTGGCTCCAACGACCCCCACAGTTGTCCTAAGAGCCTGCTAGGCTCAGGGGGCATATTTGTTCAGAGCCTGTGTGGCTCCAACCTTTTGTTCAGTGTTGTTCTAGGGCCATGAGGGCCCCGGCGCAGTTTTGAATCTCCAGCTGCCCAGCAATTAGTGGGCAGCAGCACCGTTTAGGCGCAAGATGGAGAGGGAGTCCCTGAGAGAGATAGAGATGGCACAGAGGTGCCCGGCCAGTCTCAGCTGCGCAGCACTTAGTGCCAGCTGCAACGTTTAGGCCCTTGTGAGTGTTCCCAGGGGCCCAGCAAGTAGTGGGCCCCTGCATCGTTTAGGCCCCTGACATTGAGACTCAGGGCGTTCTAGCCCCAACAAGGCCAGTTGGCCTAGGGACTGCCACAGGTGGTGGCTTATGTAGGTTTTGCGCAATTGTATGGTTCTTGCACCTCTGAATGTGATTTCTTGCATCATGTCTTATTCCTGCACCTCTGAATGTTTTTAGACATCATGTGACTATTGCGCTACTGTATTATTCTGGTACCTCTGAATGTAATTTTATTGCATCATGTGCTTTATTCTTAACACCGCTGAATGTGTAGGTTTATGCATTATGTGTTTTTCTTGACTACTCCTCTGAATGTATATTTATGCATCATGGGTAATGTGTCCTTTCTTAGACCCCTAAAACGCTGTGTGCTACTTAGGTGGTTTTCCTTTACTACTCCTCTGAATGTGTTTCATACATCATGGGTAATGTGTTCTTTCTTAGACCCCTAAATGCTGTGTGATACTTAGGGGGTTGTTCTTCTTAGTACAGGTGGTCCTAGTGAGGTCCTGGTCCCTTGCGTGACAGTCTCCTAAGGGGTTAGGGTTGCGTAGGTGGTACTTACCTGTTCCCAGTAGTTACTGGATGTGATCTATAACTGTTACTTTGTGTTACAGTGAAGTTTCTATACTTTTATTCTAATTACTGACAAGTATTTCTATATCTGCAAAGTGTTGATTCAGACAGTGGCCCATGTGGCCCTGTCTTGTAAATAATCCCTTGTGAATATTGCCGTGCCAGTTGGCACAATGTACATGTGTAATTTCTATCTGATATGTTTTGACAATACAAAAGTTATTTTAATATAACCTTGTGTGGAGTCTCTTTTGTGGTGTACCTAGTATGTTGTTGCTGTTGTGCGCTGACGCAAATGCTTTACACATCGCCTCCGAGTTTAGCCTAGACTGCTCGTGCCAAGCTACCTAGACGGTGAGCAGGGGTTATCTTGGCGTGTGACTTCCTTGCCCTGACTGGAATGGTGGTTTCGGCCTGGCTTTGGCGTCAGCCTTAGCCTACCCGAAATAGCCGGTTTCCTACATTGGTGGCAGCGGTGCGGATTTGGACTTGTATTTGCACAGTGCCATAGCAACAACTGGCTACATTACAAAAACTCTGCGTTTTTCAGATAGTCACATATTTGGGATTATTGTTTTTGATTTTGTTTTTCCTCAAGAGTGTCATTTTCAGATGGTGTTCCTGCGCTTTATGTTTAGTGGCAGGTGAGAGAAAATGACAGGGCGGGACGCCAGTAGAGAGGGGAGGTTCCCATAGATTAGGAATCCCTTGCTGGGTCCAGTGTCCAACTCCTATTCCTGTCCCTGTGTGGGTAGATGGAAGAGAGGGAGGGTGGAGGAGAAATTGCTTGCTCAGGAGGGTGGTTATTCCCTGAGTGTAGTGTGTGTGTCTGGATTCCCCCGTATGGTGGGATCCAGTGGTGGCAGCTTAAATGTGTCCAGTGCGTGCAGTCCCATTCCCAGTTCCCAGAGTATGGTGCCTGGTGCTCAGTAAGAGGGTGACAGGTTGAGAGTCAGAGGCAGTGAGGAACTGTCTCACCAGTCTGGAGGGGGAGTGTGTGGATGAGTGGTGTCTTGAACTGGAGGAGTTCGTGTGAGGTTTTTTTTAAGGAGCTTGCACGTGAGGTGTACCTCTGGTGGTGTGCAGGACGTCCTGCAGAGGCATTGGACAAGAAGGTGGATGTCTGGGGGTGCGCTGGATGTCTTACAGAGACATTAGGGAGTGATTCTAACAGTAGTGGCTTGTGTATCTGATGATCCTGTGTAGGTGAAGAGGTTCATGTGTAGCCCGGCTAAGTCCCATTAGGATGGTAGGGGTGTAGGGGCTCACGTCCTGTCTCAGTGGAGGCAGAGTGAGTGTGGGACGGTATGTCCCACGTTGGCCCGAAACACTGTCTCAGGGCCTGGAGGGTTCCCTAAGGGAGCGCCAGGTCAGGGGCCTAGGCTGTACTTATAAGTCATTTGAAGAGGATCTTCCTGTGTCAAGAGGACGGGGAGTTTCTGTAACCAGAACTCCGGCGGTCCTAGTGTTGGGCTGTACCGCTCCTAAGTGGAGGGTGCAGAAGTCCTGGTTCGCTGGGCATTTGACCGTCTAGAGTGCTTGACCATTTGTGGGGCCTCTGGAGGTCGTTCCCCGAGGAGGGGGGAGGCCAGGTTCAGGTTCAGCCTGACCTGGAGGGAAAGGGCATCTGTAGTCAGTGTCCTGACCTGTTGTTGGCTTCCAGGGGTACCGCTCCCAGGTGGGAGGGTGCAGAACTCTGGAGGGGGGTGCAGAGGGACGGTGTCCTTACTTCTGACCCCGGTGGGAGGAAAGTGTGTTGCTGATACGCTGCTGGCGTGTGCTCTGTCTAGCCTGGAACATACTGAGAATCACCCTGTGATAGGGAGTACTGGAGGAGAGTGTGTCGCTGATACGCCGCTGGCGTGTGCTCTGTCTAGCCTGAGACATACTGGGCCTGTAATCATGGAACTGGAAGGGGGTGCAGAAGGATGGTGTACTTCTGACCCCGGTGCAACTTGAGGGTTTAAATCCTAGGTTGGGAGATTAGGTAGCTTCCAGGTCAAGAGGAATCTCTACCCAAGTAGATCAGCTGAAGAGACTGAGGGGGCTGCCCTTGCTGTGCGTTCTGGGGCCCACCTGCAGTTTGTTGTTTCCACTAAGGTAGAGGAAAGGGGGCTTTGCTGTGTGCGGTGTCCCCCCCCCCACCTGCTTGAAGAGGGACTGTGCTGTGTGCTTTGGACCTCAGAAGTGAAAAAGTTTCCACGTGGTAGACCAGTGACGGAGTGAGGTCCTGATCTGGTAGGAGAGTTGTGTTCTGGTGAGTGCTTCCCTGTGAGGGTTATTCCTTCACCCTGACTAGAAGCAAGGGTCCCTACTTGGTCTAAGGTACTTACCTCTGCCAACTAGAGACCCCCAGTTCTAACATTGGTAGAATAGAGGTAGGGTGGGGCATTCTTGCCGTGACCTCTAGTCAGCCTGAGGGTGTGGTCCCTAGGTTGTAGGATCAGTGGTAGTGTAGCTACCCTGGGAGAGAGAGTGGAGATTGGCTATTGTGTGCCAGGGGCTTCTGCCCCCACTCTGTGGATTGGTTAGGACCTGTGATATTTGGATGGCCTAGGGCCTGGTCCTGGCTGTGGATGACTAGTGTGTACCAGTGGGGTATCCTAGTTGTGTCAGAGAGCTTTTGTTGAGGGAAATCCCTGTGGGTTCAGAGTGGCGAAAAACTGTAAGGTGGCCCTGCCCTGCAGGCCCGTCTCCGTGGTTTTGTCGCCCAAAGCATGGAAGACCATCAGTGTAGTGATTGGTCTACCCTGCGTTTTGGCTGGAAGGGGGATGTGTTGGACCCGGTCCTTTGGGCAGGTTCACCCCGTGACTTTTTTGCTTTTTCCTAGCCTGTTTTTGGAACCTGGATTGGTGATTTTAGGCCTCTGCGCACTTTTTCACTGTGGTACAGTGTAAAGTGCGTGTGCTCTCTGTGAATGGATGGTGAGTGACCTGCCCTCCCATAGGAATGAATGGGGAATATGTATGCCCATGGTAGATTCCTGATGCATGGGGAGTGCAGGGTCGAGTTTGATATGTGTGAACTCGTGAGAAGGAATGCTGCAGAATGGTGTATGTGGCATGGCTGTGTCTAGTCTAGAAGCGCTACTTTTAGAAGTTGGCATAATTGTGTAGTGAGTCTGCTGGCACGTGATTGGCTGATGGGCCTGGCCCAGGCATGCCTGGGCCTGCTGGTAGATGGACTGTCTGGTGAGTAGGACGGGGTCTACAGGGCCCCGGAGGAGGGGGTCTGAGTCAGCCGTAGATGAAAGGCCCCCATCTGCTGTTAGGGAGGGGAGGAAAGAGCGTCTGGTGGAACCAGGCTGTGCCTGTCGGCCCACCCCTGATGGCTCTCCCTTCTGATGGCCCACTGTCACCTCTGACCTGAGGCTGACAGGAGAAGGAAACCAGATACACCCAGGGCTTAGGGGCTCGCTTACACAAAGACTTCAAAAGACTTCAAAGCCTTTTCTGTGTATAAGAAGGGGCTGTGTTCCCTTCCAATTTGTTCTTGTTTTCTGACTTGAATCTGCCAGGGGCGTGCTGCTGCTTGAGCTCAGGGGACTCCCTGAGTCCTGCCCAGCCCCTGGACTCCTGATGGACTTGCCTGGATTCCTGGGGGACCCCTCTGCCCGGCCTGGGCGGATGGGGGGACTTGGCTTTGCCCCCCTGGGAAGCTCTGGGGCTCTGGCAGCATGGAGGAGCTGCATTGTCCTGTGGATAGCGCTGGAACTGGATTTCTAGCGCCTGGAGGCGCTGAGCTTCCCCCCTGAGCGCTCTGCCTGTTTTCTAGCGCTATGGAGCGCTGGATTTCCCCCCAGCGCGTAGGAGCGCTTTATCCTTGGCCATAGCGCTTAGGAGCGCTTTATTGTGTCCTATTTATTTGATGGAGTGGGCCGATCGAGTGCCTACCTCGATTTATTCTTTGTTTAAAGAAGCCGGTGCCCACCCGGCATTTGCCTCCCTTTCACCGCCGCCGCCCGGGCTTGGAAGCGCCTGAGGAACCGAAGGCGCCGCGCTCTCATTGGCTGAGAGAGCCGAGCCCCCTCACCAACGCCGCGACGGGATAGGCCCGTGCGGCGCAGCGTCATGGCCCCTGTCGGGCCGTGATTGGAGGAGGAGAGGAGACTCGTCATCGGGGCCGCGACGGGATTGGCTGGTCGAGGCGGCCCCGGGAAGCGTGTGTGGAGAGAGGTGAAGATGGCGGCCGTTGCGGGGCTCCCGTGGTCGAGAGGGAGCCCCGAGAGAAGGGAAAAGCCTGGCTGCCTCGTCGCCGGTCTCCCGTGTGGAGAGGGAGACCGGACCTGCTAGGCGCCGAGAGAGGTGCCGGCCGCCGGGAGGACGCCGCAGAGAGCGGCGCGACGATGGAGTCCTCCCCCCGCAGCAGAGTCGGTGAGTGAAGGGCTGTGGGGGAGGAAGCTCCGTGCGGTGCCCGTCGAGGCACAGAGTCATGGCGGCCCCGGTTGGCAGCCGGTCGCCCCAACGTAGTCTAAAGCCCAGAGAGGCTCAAGGGGCCTCATCTTGTTGGCGAGCCCTGAGGCTCGTAGGGGCACAATGGACTTTGGTGCATCTAGGGCGGCCCCAGTTGGCAGTGGGTCGCCCCAACGTGCGTGAGCCCTGAGAAGCTCAGAGGGGCCATGTTCTGGTTAAGAGCCTGTTTGGCTCCAACGACCCCCACAGTTGTCCTAAGAGCCTGCTAGGCTCAGGGGGCATATTTGTTCAGAGCCTGTGTGGCTCCAACCTTTTGCTCAGTGTTGTTCTAGGGCCATGAGGGCCCCCGCGCAGTTTTGAATCTCCAGCTGCCCAGCAATTAGTGGGCAGCTGCACCGTTTAGGCGCAAGATGGAGAGGGAGTCCCTGAGAGGGATAGAGATGGCACAGAGGTGCCCGGCCAGTCTCAGCTGCGCAGCACTTAGTGCCAGCTGCAACGTTTAGGCCCTTGTGAGTGTTCCCAGGGGCCCAGCAAGTAGTGGGCCCCTGCATCGTTTAGGCCCCTGACATTGAGACTCAGGGCGTTCTAGCCCCAACAAGGCCAGTTGGCCTAGGGACTGCCACAGGTGGTGGCTTATGTAGGTTTTGCGCAATTGTATGGTTCTTGCACCTCTGAATGTGATTTCTTGCATCATGTCTTATTCCTGCACCTCTGAATGTTTTTAGACATCATGTGACTATTGCGCTACTGTATTATTCTGGTACCTCTGAATGTAATTTTATTGCATCATGTGCTTTATTCTTAACACCGCTGAATGTGTAGGTTTATGCATTATGTGTTTTTCTTGACTACTCCTCTGAATGTATATTTATGCATCATGGGTAATGTGTCCTTTCTTAGACCCCTAAAACGCTGTGTGCTACTTAGGTGGTTTTCCTTTACTACTCCTCTGAATGTGTTTCATACATCATGGGTAATGTGTTCTTTCTTAGACCCCTAAATGCTGTGTGATACTTAGGGGGTTGTTCTTCTTAGTACAGGTGGTCCTAGTGAGGTCCTGGTCCCCTGCGTGACAGTCTCCTAAGGGGTTAGGGTTGCGTAGGTGGTACTTACCTGTTCCCAGTAGTTACTGGATGTGATCTATAACTGTTACTTTGTGTTACAGTGAAGTTTCTATACTTTTATTCTAATTACTGACAAGTATTTCTATATCTGCAAAGTGTTGATTCAGACAGTGGCCCATGTGGCCCTGTCTTGTAAATAATCCCTTGTGAATATTGCCGTGCCAGTTGGCACAATGTACATGTGTAATTTCTATCTGATATGTTTTGACAATACAAAAGTTATTTTAATATAACCTTGTGTGGAGTCTCTTTTGTGGTGTACCTAGTATGTTGTTGCTGTTGTGCGCTGACGCAAATGCTTTACACATCGCCTCCGAGTTTAGCCTAGACTGCTCGTGCCAAGCTACCTAGAGGGTGAGCAGGGGTTATCTTGGCGTGTGACTTCCTTGCCCTGACTGGAATGGTGGTTTCGGCCTGGCTTTGGCGTCAGCCTTAGCCTACCCGAAATAGCCGGTTTCCTACATATCCTTCATCAGTAGAGATCAATCTGGGGTGGCTAACAGGATGCCAAACAATCCAGGCTTCATTGCCTCTCGGGCGCGGAGGTGCTTCACCTATAGCTCATCAGCTACGGAGGCTCGCGGGAGCCCTAAACAGGAAACAGGGAGGGAGCACACTCCTGACCTCTCAACCGGGTCGCCCCTTCGCATTCTGGTAAATGCGGTTCATGAGATTCAGGACAAAGTTCGTAGGTATTACTCCAAGGTTGGTGCAAGCAGGTGCTTAGTATAAGGTGTCTCTAGACACGAGACATGGCTTGTGTTTCTGGATAGTATCCTTCATCAGTAGAGATCAATCTGGGGTGGCTAAGAGGCTGCCAAACAATCCAGGCTTCGTTGCCTCTCGGGCGCGGAGGTGCTTCACCTATAGCTCGTCAGCTACGGAGGCTCACGGGAGCCCTAAACAGGAAACAGGGAGGAAGCACATTCCTGACCTCTCAGCCGGGTCGCCCCTTCGCATTCTGGTAAATGCAGTTCATAAGATTCAGGACAAAGTTCGTAGGTATTACACCAAGGTTGGTGCAAGCAGGTGCTTAGTATAAGGTGTCTCTAGACACGAGACATGGCTCGTGTTTCTGGATAGTATCCTTCATCAGTAGAGATCAATCTGGGGTGGCTAAGAGGCTCACACTAGGGTACATGCCGGAATGAACTATGTGTCAGCTATCCTTGCGAGCATTATGATGCTGGGGTGTGAATGACAATGCAGAAGACTATATGGAATGGGTGGCCTCGGTGAGCTGCCCTCAACTGATCAGTCTGCAGAATATCGCTGAAGCAACAAAATCTTACACATGCCTGCACCGTGCCTCCCACACTCTCAAGTCACACCAGTGAAAGACTTTGTGAGGAACTGTGACAAGACCAGTTGCAGAACTTGCAGCCCTCGGGAAGGTTAGGAACGAGCTCTGTGTCACAGGAGAAAGCGCCTTCTTCTGAGGGCACCTGATAACCATCCACACACACTGCAACGATGAACACTGTGTCTCGCTCACATAGGACACCAAGTGGTGATTAAGACAAAGGCCAGATTCAGGAGCAAGGTGAGGTTCCCAGAAATTAATGGAAAAGTGGGCGACCTCGTCGTGACCTGTCTGACGGAAGACCAAAGTGTGGGGCCATGGCATGATCTCAGCACTGACTTTGGGCTGCTTCCTTATGGACGCCATATATTAGTGGTGCCAGGCGCAGTTGAGGAGATATTGGCTTCCACCACCTAAGAGGAAAGCAGAGATAAGCTAAGGAAAAATTTCCCATGTTTGATTTTTCCAAGTCAGTAAAAACTGACAATAGGCCCCCTTTCAAGGTCAATTGAGGACATAGCTGAGTACTTTATTTTACCTCGTGTGAGTTTATTAAAAATAATATCTGAGCAGGCCTTACTAAAATATCGTTTTATTTAAATGTAATGTTAAAATAGTCAGGTCTGTGTGCTGGTACAAAAGATTGATCCTGAGGCTACAAAAGGGGCGATAGAAAGATATGAGTGATCAAGTATAAGAACCATATCTAATTTGTTGGCTTACATCAGCCGTAGGTGTTCCTATACATAATGCTGGTGATGGGAGTGTCACTCCCCGTGGCAGTCCTGTTGGTAATATAGGCCTCTGCCCCTGCCATGACCGTTCCCTAGTCGCCTCCCTCAGTCTTGTCTTTTCCTTCCTATCCCTAAAATAGAGGGGTTAAAGGTATCACCAGTTTATGGACCAGGAAGAAAAGAGGAAACGCTGGAGGGGGAGTATTTCTGAGTCCTCGATACCTTCGGTTACCACAAAGCTACTTATTAGTGACCTCAATTTTTTTCCTGTACTTTTTAGGGTTCATCCACAATGTCTCAATGAAGATCTTTATAAAATGGTTGTGGGGTTGAAACATGGATGAATCTCAGTTTTTGGTCTGGATTAAAATACTTATTATTGTAAAGTGTACGATTTTTAACTCAGGAAAACTGGCCCTGACTAAAATCGAATAACCCAGACAATAACTGTTTCATTGAGGGTTGTTCTATTTCACTTCGTCACTCTTTTCGCAACTCATGTTCAGTCCACTGTTTCACATTTTGGAGCATCTTTCCATGACTTAGATATCATTTTCTTCAATAATAGCATTGGAACACATGACTGTGGGTTCCAATAAGTTCTTTTGAATAGGTTTTGTTTTGTGAATATATTCATGAATTTCCCTTGCAAGATGGAAGTGTATTGAATGATTACAAAGGAACCGTTGTTTTGTTTTTTATTTTTTGTTGTGGTTGGCAGCAGAGATGATAATATGGGAACTATTGTTGGATGATGGAGCAGGCTAGATTCCAGGGCCTAGCCACAGGTGCTCTCTGTGTATACTGGTGAGTTGCAGGCTGGTTGGTAATTGGCTAGGTTGGTACCATAAATGACAACTGCAGTAGTAAGGCTGGCACTGTGGGGATGCGGATGGCACGCCGCAGATCCAACCTTCTCTGCCACCACCAACCTTTTGCCCTCAGAGCCCTTACAAACCTTCGTTATCAGTTTCCTTCTTTTCAGATCTCGCCTCACCTGCTACGACATGTGACGCAGTTGGCACACTAGATAGACAGCATGTAGGTCAATGCGGCTTCGAGGAGCTGGGTGCCTCATAATGACGTCATCTTGGGGGGTTGCTGCGCTGTTGAAAAATGCAAAACGCTGCTTATTCTCACTGCTTTGTGCAGTTATCACAGAACAGCGCGAAAGCAGTATGCGGCCCAGGCGAGCTGGTTATTTATAGTAAAGATAGAGGAATTTAGCAATGAGTCAGAGGCAAAGAACGGGAGACGCAGGACAAAGAGAATGGCGACTGGAGAAGAAGAAGATGGCGGAGTGTGATACAGGCAGAATGCCTCGGAGCAGAGAGGAAGCAGAGAAGGTGGGGGGGGGGAGATGGGGTAGGCAGCAGGGGAAGATGTCGGGGTGTGGGGTTAGGAGGGCAGATAGAGGCTGTCTCCCCGAGCTGCGGCCTGCAAGGCTGACAGGAGGGCTGTAACTAGCCCACTCTCAGCAGATGAGGGGACAGCTTCAAAAAACAAACCAAGGCACAGCTCGAAATAGATCTCGGCTGAAACCAGAGACCTGGAGCAGCTGGACAGGCACAGCACCAGCGGCCACAGTCTAACAAACCGTATTCAACTGCGACTGCAACCACTCCACACAGTCTGAGGCCACAAACAGCCCGCAGCTAGATTCCTCAACAATGCCTTCGGAGTGAGACCGCTACACGGACGAAAGATTGACGCACAGCAGCACAGAAATGAAACCAAACCACCTTCCGCGCCCACGGACAGCGACAGCATTGGATATTCGCACAGCTTACCCAGACAACATGCCCTCAACTATAGAAACGGCAGCGGGCAGCTGACAACCAGCCGAGAAATGACGGGAAACGGCCATTACAACGAAGCCTTTACAACGAAATCGTTAACCACGCATGCAGTACAACGCATGCGTGGTTAACACGAAAGCCTTTACCACGCATACCTTTACTACGAGGTTTGTAGTAAAGGTATATGTGGTAAAGGTAAAAAGTAAAAAAAGTGGGGCTTGGGGGGGTCTCCCCCCCAAAAAAGAAACTCACCTGAAGTCACGTCGGGTATCAGCGTCGTTTAAGAGAAAACGGAAAATAAACTTCCGCTTTCTCTTAACGACGTATGACGTCACCACGCTAGTAATTGTGGTAAATGTTATGCGTGGTAAACGAATTCCGTTGTAACGCATGCGTGGTAAAGGCATGCGTTGCAACGGAATTCGTTGTGACGTCATATATTCAGAAATGACACATTCTAGACCCATAACAAGAGGCCACAAATCTACCACCTGCCAGGGATCATGAAACACCCCAGAACCCATGGGGCAGATTTACAACAACTGGCGCATCCCTGCATATCAGCAGGGATGCACCAGTTATTGTGCGTCACGGCTCCGCCACCATGGATGCGCCGCTTTTACAATGCGGTGCACCATGGGGCAAACACGGACAGATGCGTGACGCATCTGTGCCGTTAAGGCGGCGCGTTGCTGGAGTTGCGTTGCAAGCGCAACGCAGCTCCAGCAAGGCTCTGGGGTGCCCTATCTTCAAAATGCTGTGTCAATCCTTACGCCTGTTTCAAGCAGGCGCAGGGTTTTGACGCAGCATGGGCTCAAAAGTGACTGAGTGAAATCGTGTAGATTTCACTCAGCCAATTTTAGGAGGCGTTCCTGCGCCGGAACACCCCCCCACCCCCTGCGCAGGAATGCCTACTTCAGGCGCAGGGCTTTACAATGTGACGCATCTCCCAGATGCGTCACGTTGTAAATACCCCGCAGCATGGTGCTGGTTTTGCGCCGCCGCTGCGTCACAAAAGTGACCCACGGCGGCGTAAAAGAGGCACAAGGGGTTGTAAATCTGCCCTTAGAATACAACGCAGCCTACAGCTAATAATACAATGCACGTATTACAACCGTGCCTGGAGCTGCACTCGAATACCACAATACAATCTAGAGATCTGAGACCTAAACACTACCAAAAGCCAGGGCAACTGGAATTATGTGGCAAGGGAGGATCGAACTACGCAGCTGGGTTGACTAAATTATGTGGCAAGAAATGCCAAATTATGTGGCATAACCCGGTACTTTTTGTGATAGTATTACTTTAATATTTTGTGAATTTTTTTGACAATTCTTATCACTGTCAGGGCAAAGGTTTTTACCTCTTTAGTACCAGTTTACACCCAAACATACAATAAGCAACAGAAAGGTGTGCAGTTCACCATTGCAAAGGGTCTTCTTTTGCGAGGCAACGTGAGTGAGTGAATGAATGAATGAATGAATTGCATTTGTACAGCACAACAGCTACCCTATGGTGCGTCTCTGCGTTATATAGTAGGCAGACTCTTAATCCACTTGAAATAACCAAGGGTCATATTATCAAGAAATGGCGATACATTATCGCCACTTTTATCGGCAGGAAACTGCCGCTAAAGCGGCGATAATGGGCTTGATAATATGCCCTTGTGAATTCCCATAAAAGCCCAGGTTCTGGTGTTGACCTAAGCGTCTATGGGAATTCACAAGGGCATATTATCAAGCCCATTATCGCCGCTTTAGCGGCAGTTTCCTGCCGATAAAAGCGGCGATAATGTAACGCCCTTTCTTGATAATATGGCCCCAAGTTTTCAACAAATTCCTGACTCTTCATTCGGAGGAACAAAACTAAGGCTTAGTGGGAGTTCATTCCAGAGTTTAGAACCATGAAACGAGAAATATCCTCCTCCTTTTCTAATGCAGTAAACTCTGAGATGTTTAGCAGCAACCTGTTAGAAGATAAATGTGATCTGTTGGGCTTATAATATCGAAATCTTGAATATTTAGGACCAATTTCATGAAATGCTCTATGTGTCAACACCATAATTTCAAAATGGATGCACTTTTGAATGGCAAATCAAAGCAGCCCATTCAGATAATGTGCAATGGGTTCTTGCCGCTAGAAATTCAATTGTAACCTAGCTGTAGGATCTTGATCACCTGAGGCAGGTGCAGCAGGTACTGAGGCAAACCCAGATGTAATCAGCAGAGTCCAAACTGAATCTGATTAATGAGTGGACGGGGCTCATGGTTTTTCTAAGAGTGTAGCTGCTTAAAACAGGCTGAGGATACTGAGCCTCCATGTGTGCAGACGACAGATTGATATCAAATGTAATGCACATATTACTCTTTACAGTCGAGGATGACGGTGGCAGTCCTAATTCACGTGGCCACCAAATGCTACAGCCTGCAGGCTACACATTTGCTAAAAACTAATTTTCAGTTTTGAAAGATTTTAATTTCAGACAGCACCTTATCCATTCTTTCACCATTATCAGTAAAGAATGAAAAGCCTCTTGAGGTACGATTTTCTCTGTCTGAAAAGAAAACATATTCTGAGTGTCATCAGCATATGATATTGCCATCAGGGGCGGCTCTTCCGTTTGGGTGGATGAGCGTCCTCCAATTTAAAATCCTCCCCCCCCCCCCCCCAAGACCCAGTGATGAAAAATTAAATAGTAATATATTACCATTTGATTTTTCATCCCCCGCTCGAGCTGAGTGTCAGGATGGGTGCAGGGCTACTGCTGAGTGACAGCAGCCGGGAGGAGAGTGGCCATTTCTTTTAGGTCAGTCGTTTTGCGATGCCCAGCCACACATGCGCACTTTGAACCTCTCAACCGAGCTGACTTAAGACAGCTGGGTTGAGAGTAAGTGCAGGCCTCCAGAGCACGGTGGAGCACTGAGTGAGGCCGCTCTCACCAATCCTAGCACTGCTCTATTGCTGCATGTGAGCGTCACCAGGATGGAGCAATGGAGTTCCAGCATCCGTTTCCTGTAAAGAAGAGATCCGGAGTGAGGATGTCACGTCAGGCAAGATTTTTTAAACAATATTTTCAACGCGTGCATCCTCTCCCCCCCCCCCCCCCCCTCTCCCCTCTCCCCCATTGATGTCAGCCACCACTGATTGTCTTGATGACACATGACTGGATGGCTGTGGCAAGAAAGGGCTGTATAAACATTGAAGAATGTAGAGCTCAGAGATGAGGCCTGTGGCACGCCATGCCTCAATAGCTTAGTAAACGAGGAGGAAGCGGGAAGATAAGCTGTATGGCCCCTGTTAATTAAGAAGGACTGAAGTCAGCAAGGGCCTCAACCATGTACTCCTGCATCACTCAGCTGTTCCAATAAAATGGAATTTGACACGGAGACAAAGGGCGAAGACAACTCCATCATTACCAAGACACTGACTGGCCCTGTCTGGGCTTAACTTTATGAACGCAGATACCTCGAGAACAGCTGATTAGAGCCCCTAACCTGTTTGCATTCCTGGTTGAGTACAATGTAGAAGATCATGTTCCTCAAGATATGAGGAGAGTTGCTGATTCTCCAAGTTTTCGAACATTTTGAAAACTGCTCGAAGAAGAGCTCTATGTCTAAAATGTGTCATAATGTTGGGGTCTGCTGTCCTTTTATAAAACAATGGAATAAGCTTTTTCTTTTTCCAGTCTTTAAACATCATGGCTGATTGCAGAGAAAGATTGAACTTCTTGCTTAGCCTGGGATTGACTACTGAAAGTATTTTAGAGAGAATGGGCCTGATTCTCAAACTGTACTTTTGAGTAAGTTTACTACTTTTCAGTATTGCCAAACTGCACTATTGTAGTAATTTACACTTTTGCAATGAAGTCCAACACTTAGTATGGCCACTCCTCCTATAGAAATTAACGGAGGCAGGGAATAAAAACAAAATCCCATCATAAATAATTTTAAATTAAATTACTTAATATAGTTACAAATATAAATAAATATAAATGAATGCTTAGCTTATATATAAAGTAATACATACTTGTTACTTAGAATATATGTTATCTATTATTTATTTAGGTTATATATATTATTTTGGTTATTATTATATAAGCCATATAACTGCTTTAGCCCCGTGACCTGCGCTGACCCCTCAAGGCTCCCCATTGCCCTACCTGGGCTGCGTCCTTTTGCTTCCTCTGCTCCCGTTGTCGCCACAGGTCTCCCCCCGCCGCCACAGCCTTCCATCTTCGCGTGGCCACAGTGCGGGGGAGACTACAGTCCCCAGGGGGCATAGCGGCAGGCAGCCGCTCCACCGGACATCCGCGCCTGGAGGCGCTAGAAAAGGAAGACTCTTTGCGGCAGAGCGGGTGAACTGCTTTAGCCCCATGACCTGCGCTGACCCCTCAAGGCTCCCCATTGCCCTACCTGGGCTGCGTCCTTTTGCTTCCTCTGCTCCCGTTGTCGCCACAGGTCTCCCCCCGCCGCCACAGCCTTCCATCTTCGCGTGGCCACAGTGCGGGGGAGACTACAGTCCCCAGGGGGCATAGCGGCAGGCAGCCGCTCCACTGGACATCCGCGCCTGGAGGCGCTAGAAAAGGAAGACTCTTTCCCGCGTCGCGGTACGTGCGCGGGACTGCGCCGGGCTAAGCCCGGGCCAAGGGCGGGCCCGTTTAAACCCGTTAAAGACCGGGTAAGACTGGACTGGGCCACCCCTCTGACATTTGTTGTTCGATCAACTACTACGTTCCTTCTTTACCTCCCCTGTATTGTAGCCTGATCAGAGTTTTCCTGCTACTCTCCAACGATAGTATCATCATTCTGAGAATGTCGCCTAGAAATACTAGAAGTAGCAAGCCATCACATGCTGCCCAAACTATCGTTCCCATTGACCAATTTACGTTGGGCCTATTGGCTGTTGCTAGAACACCTCAGCGCCTCCCAGAACATGGCGTATTAGCGAACTCTCACACCGTCCCAGGAACTGTGGATCTGTCTATTGATCTATCAGCCACCCAGCTATCTCACTCTGCCCTATCTTTGGAGAGAACCCCGACTCTTTTTACAAGCCCGAGAAGGGATGACTCCAATATAACCACCAACAGGGGCCTGAGGGAGGGTGCGATACCTAAGAAAAAAGGGAAAAACAAGAAACCCCAAAAAAACAACTCTCGTGTACAGACGCAATCCTTGATTCAATCTGGATCGCAAATTCAACCTGCTATCCAAAGTACCAGCCAACTAATTTCACCCCAGCAAGAGCCAAATCCCTTACCATCCGATATAATAAATCTCTCCACCTCCATGCCTAACCTTAGCCCTAGTAGTAACGCGGGAAGAGGGCCTGTGATCTGTAGCCCAGATACCCGGTTACTGGATAGACTGGAAGCAATAATTAAGTTGTACGTGCAACCAATCGAGCTTTCCCTGGCCAAAGTTGAAAAGATGGTGGAAACGCTAATTTTAGATCTTAAACCAATCAAGGGCTCTGTTTCCACTAACCTAGCGGCCCAAAAACCCAAACCCAAACCCAACCCCAACATCACTAAAGCAGGGGTGGTAGCACCTAAACAACCATCCAAATTGGCTACTACATCTGCAGCTGTTCATCAAAAACCATCAACCCCATCCGTGCAACAAAAATCTCCACCCACAGTAGCGAAGAAAGGCCCTGCTATACCATCAGTTTTAGCCCCAGCCCCTAGCACCTCCCAGGCTCCCTCTCAAGTAAAAACCCCAGGGATCCAAAATGCCACCTTTAAGCCGAGACGGAAAGGTGATCATTTCTTCCACCTTCCCCCAGAAGCCACCCCGTTCGTTGTAATTATGACCGGGGTCCCTGAGCTGAATCCAAACCCAGAGGAACCAGCTTGGTCCCTAAAAAATAAAGTGTTGCACTGGCTGTCTGCCAACAGGCCCCTTCCTCCTTACTCTAACAACAGAGTCACCTCGGTCCGTAGGGTTCCTTGGTTAGGTAAAGAGCCAAAAACAATTCAGGATGACTGTGTGATCATTAACTTCGAAGACCCCCACACAGTCGAGCATATTTGCTCTTGGGGTCCCCAACTCACACCTGATGGCATTGGCACTAAAAGACTCTCATACTTCTACCCTCCATTAAACCATTACGCTTCAGGTCCAGAATGGAATTGGACCCAGGTTGGCAACTGGAACAGAAGACCCGACTGGTTAGACTGGGCGGGTCATGGGAGTAGAGATCCCGCTCCAGTCTTTGGCTGGAGGGGCGTTCCATTGTCTTATAGATATGATTGCCTGGAGATGGTGGATTGACCACCATCTGTTAACATCCAGGAAACTATAAATCCCCTGTATCCTGGGTCAAATTCACCAATGCTGTCGCTTTCACTGAATTTATCTTTCAGTTCCCCGATGCCACCCGACCCGGAAGGTATACCCGTTATAGTGGAAGTGCCTCCCTTTTCACCCACTGTAGCACACTTCGTCGTTGTCACCAACGATGATCATACCACATTTTGTATCTCTCCCCGACCAGGAACTCCTCCTACTAACACTTTGACGAACGTCAGGAAATCAACTCCCTCTATTTTGACACTTTCTGTATTATATTGGAACGTGGCAGGTCTCCGATCAAAGACTAATCTGAAAACATGGCTGGACCTAGTAAACATCCACCAGATAGTCTGCCTTCAGGAGACCTGGGCAATAGACCCAATTCACTTACAGGGCTATAAAACTTACCACCCTCCAGCCAGCATTACTACGCACGGCAGATCCAAGGGAGGTTTAGCAGTGTATATTTCTAATACTTTGCCAGTAAAGAAAATTACTGTTCTTCACACCACCGTGAACTTTCAAATGCTATTGGTTACTTTTAACAAATGTATGTCATACTGTTTTATTAATTTCTATAATAATTTATCCCCCGTAGACTGTGCGAGAACTGTATCTGAAATTTCTTCCCTCACAAGTGAGCAACGAAACAGGCAACCATCACTTGTTTGTAATGTGATTTGGGGGGGGGGATTTCAATGTTCCTTTGTGTATTAATCATAAGTTAGGCATCTGCGGGCTTCTAGATGAAGATGATTGTCCTCTGTCTCACTTTTCACATACCCATCTAGGTGATGCTCTGAATGATAGTCTCTTCGGACTAGAATTAATGTTTGCAAACAATCTCGTGGATCCCCCCGTTGATTTCAGACCTACTTTCCACGGCAGGGGTTCGTCAAGTACCATTGATTTTATTTTATGCTCACATATTTTAAAGGGCAAGCTCCAAAAGTTTGCCACAGGCACAGACATTTCAAGTGACCACTTCCCAAATAGTATTACCCTCCTGGTTGATACGGATGATATCCACCCTAATAGGTCTAGTTTACTGACCCAGCAATCTTTGGCCATGGATAAAACCAATGGCTTTTCCGTGAAGTGGTCAAAAATTTATCCCACAATAATTACTAGCAAGGTTATATCCAAGGCCCTTCCTTGGATTAACATCTGTCTGGCAGATGAGTCCCCACCTGAGCTGATTTTATCTAGCTTTCAGGAGATTCTAAAAGTTATGAGGGCCGTATTACTCCGCCACCATAAACCAGGAAACCAGATATCTCCCCGGTGGTTTAACTCGGCCTGTCGCAAAGCGCTATCCGCCCTAAAAAAGGCAATACATAACCCAATCAGAGACAAAGCTGAGATAGCCAAACTCAGAACAGAGTATAGAAAGGCTCAACAAAACTGTAAAAAGGATTTAAAGAAAAATGTATGGGCCCAACTACACATGAGTTGCCGAAGTAAAGACGGCGCCCAGTTTTGGCGTATAGTCAAATCACCTTTTCTAGCCGAAGTAAACACTCTCCAGCACCTAGATGTGGCTGTGACGGCGGACAAGTGGGTGACTCACTTCTCCAAGATTTTTGGTGGTACCCCTGTGGACATAACACCACGGGCCACGTCGACTGTCGACTATTCCAAGATACAAGTATACCCTATCGACCTCCACTTCAGCTTAAGTGAGGTCATACACGCCTTAACGTCCTCGAAAACCGGAAAGGCCACCAGCCCTGAGGGAGTCCCTCTCAACATCTTTCTCACCAACATGAAGCTGTGGTCTCCCATCGTCACCCAGGTGATGGCGGCGGTCTCTAAAGTTGGTCTACCAGACTCCTGGTCCTCTTCCATCCTGCTCCCTATATTTAAAAAGGGTGAACGAAACAACCCAGCCTGCTACAGGCCCATTTCCCTCCTGGACTCCCTGGGGAAGGTCGCGGGATGACTGATCCTGGAACGCCTCCAGGATTGGGCGTCGGAGAACAACGTCTTGACCGACCTTCAGTACGGATTCCGGGAGGGACTTGGTACTGTTGAGCAGGCATTGAATTTAACCCTCCTAATAGGCAAGTATGTCGGGGCAAGAGGAGGTAATCTGTACCTAGTATATGTCGACCTCAGCGCAGCGTTTGACTGCGTGTTACACTCCAGGCTGTGGTCCATCCTTGCCGAACTGGGAGTCGATCCTTCCCTTATTACGTTTCTTCGTGAGCTTTATTCTGATGCCACAGCATGTGTAAGATACGGGATTGGCGGCAAACTTTCGTCCTCTTTCCCAGTATCAAGAGGAGTAAGGCAGGGCTGCGTCCTGGCTCCTTTCTTGTTTAACCTTTATACCAACGGGCTGGAAACAGCCATGTTAGATAGGAACCAGGACCTGCCAACTATTAACCATCGCCCCATACCTGCATTACTTTATGCAGACGACTCCGTCATATTAGCAAGAACGTTAGTCCAGCTACAAAAACAACTGGACAAATATTGCCAGTTTATGCTCTCCCTGGGGTTAAAAGTTAACAAAAGCAAAACCTTCGTTATGTATACCGGGCCCAAGGTAAAGAACCCCAAACCTATCTACATTGAGCAAGTTACACTGGAACGTGCCAGGGAATACCCATACTTGGGTATTTTAATTGACGATCAATTGTCTTGGAAACGAGCTGTGGTATGCAAGAAGTTGCTTTACCAGAGAGCAACCTCAGCCCTCGTTTCCTTCTCAAGGAAACTGGGCAAACCTGCCCCATTTGAGTTGCTTAAAATCTACCATGCTAAATGCCATAGCATAGCAACCTATGGAGCAGGCGTTTGGGGCTATGCATCAGCTGACGACCTACAAAAAGTTCAAAATGGTTTTCTAAAATACTTACTGGCACTCCCACAAAGTGCTCCAATTTACGGTTGCCATATTGAGCTAGGCATTGACTATTTAACCGATAACATCAAATGCCAACCTATTCTCCTATGGCACCGTATTTGGAACAAACAACAATGCGACTTAACTCGTTCTTTGATATCTGATTGTCTATCCATGGAGTCCTGGAAAAAAATCCCATGGCTATTGTACGTCTCTAATTTCTTAAAGGATCTGAATCGTACATCCTACTTCACGGAGCCCTCCTCATTAGCTGATATCAGCAGAGGTGCATTAAAAAATCTTTGCTTAAATCATCTAAGGGAACTTCGCCTCTCCAGCGAAGTTTCCAAGCAAACTAACGTGCAAGTACTAACGGTCCAAGTCTCCCCTGGTATTCAGCCTTACCTTACTTTTTATCTTTCCAATTTTGAGAAATATGTACTAACCAGGTTTCGTTGTAACTTATTTTTTCGTCTTGTTACTTTCCCCACTGAGTCAAACTGGTCTCACGACTTGATTAAATGCCCGTGTGATGGTGTTTCTTCCCAATCGACTATCCACCTCACTCTGTTCTGCCGATATTACGAGCAACCACATAAGCGTTGGATTATCCCTCTTCTCCGTCAAATGGGGTTGAGGACCTGTCGCCCAGCCTTTCTGGCACTTCAGCTAGTAGATTCCCAATATGTAGCCAAAAACGTTGCTCTCTTCTTAAAATTTTGTTTGAAGGCACGTAGTAAAATTGGGTTACCGTCCCTCTGATCTCATGCCTATTAGATTCAATGTGTGCACTGGTTTTATACAAAGTTTTTAAACATCACTTTGCAATGTACTAATGTGTTTTAATGTAAATTTTATTTAAATTGTATGATGTACTTTTTATGATTACCAAGTGTTAATCGAATAAAAGTTTTTGATATATATATATAAGCCATATTTATTACATAGTTTAATATGGTTATTAAATGAGTATTTATTGAAACTAAATATGAATTATTATGAATATACCTTATATACATTTATATTAAACTATATATTGAAATATTTTTACTTACATTCAATTCTACATTTTAAATAGCCACAATAACCTATTGTAATTTAAAAACATATAAAATTAAATTATACATATGTACTGTTTTTATATATTTCTTAACATTAATTTATATTTCCTTATGATTTAACTATTTTAAGTAATTTAATTTAATTTTAAAAATGTTCCAATGGGGTTTTATTTTATATTCTGACTTCCATTATTTTCTACAGGAGGGCGTGGCAGAAACAATGTTGTGGGTGGTAGGCCATGGCGGTTCTTAGTTGGTGGAACTATTTGTCTGGTTGGTTCCGATAACTCAGCATTAACTCAGCACTGCCATTCATGACACTTTGGGGCTTATTTCCAAGCCCCTTGCGCCACCCGGGCGTCACTTTTTCCCATGTTAAAGTGACTCACCGGCAGTGTCATAAAGTGAGGCTTATCCTAACAAGAGCTCCCACGCTAAATAATAATACATCTGTGCCTCATTTTCGCAACGTTCAATAGGCATCCAGTCTTCTATGCACGGAGACAACCAGTGTCACATAATCCTGTGCAGAAGGAAGGACAGTGATGCACATCAGCCGGCGTTAATGTGATGTAGCAGCAGAGAACTCAGGCTGATGTGTAGTGGGAAAAATACTGAATTACAATAGAAGGCACACCTCAGTGTGCAGTTAGTCAACACAGGCTATGACGCTCCAACCCAATAAACATTAAAGAGGGTCAACTAGCAGGAAATCCAGTGCTCAAATGCTCAGCCAAGACAATTAAAGAAAAATGTGCACAACTAGGTTGCTCCAATTCATTTTTGAATATTTATTAAATATCAAACTAACATTACAGACAACACAATTTAATAATATTCAGGAAATTAGCATAATTCAAATCATAATAATAAATCCTAAACGCAAAAGGATCACATGTGACTAACTCACTCTACATAAAATAAACAGCAGCTCTCTCTAGTCTGAACAAAGCTAGCAGAATAGAATAGTAGCCAGAGCAATTCCTCCCTAAAATAAAATCAGCACTCTAAAATGAATAATGCTGCAATGCAAAAAATACACATATCTAGAGTCTTATGTTTGAATATCTAAGGCAAAATGTCTACACTGTATTGTATTGAATTAGAATTGCATATATTCAGCGCTTTCTACTCCTGATGAGGCTTCAAAGCACTTTCATGGCGAGTAGCACGCTATTCCGGAACCCATAAAGGATTAGTGTTGAATTAGTATAGTGAAATATGAAAGTAATTTGAGTGCTGAATATGTTTGTCAGTTATTTGGATTGAGAAGGATAGTGGAGGGATAGTAGAGGGAAAAAGGTTAGAATTTACATTGCGCTTGCGACTCCTTATGGAGCTGTTGAAGTGCTTTTATGGCGAGTAGCAAACTACTCTGGAACCCATCAAGGATTAGTAGTGAACTAGTATAGTGAAATATGAAACTAATTTGAGTGGTGGACATGTTAGTCTGATATTTGGATTGAAAAGGATAGTGGAGGGATAGAAGAGGGAAGAATTTGGAAATCTTCTTGTCCCTAATCCTAAATCCTAAAGATATAATGTATACAGATCCTTTAGACAAAGACAGAACACACTTTTATGACATGGTATTACATGGAGAAATGGCACAAAAAAACAATAAAACTATGAATTTTTGTGAAACGTGGGCTGTTTCCCCACAAGCGTAACCACGTTTGCTTGTACCACTCATATATGTGGTTAAGGCAGATAACCCTCGTGTGGCCAGATGGGGCGGCAGAGGAAGAGCAAGCCTCGGAACAGGAAGCTCTGGACGAGGTTAGGTAAGTGGAGCTAGGGCCGGGTTTGGGGGGGGGTCGCATTTAGGGGTGGGGGTCAGGTTGTAGGGCCCAGGGGGGTCAGGGTAGTTCTTGCAAGGGGTTTTAGGGTTAAGGGCAGGGGGGAGGAACAGGGTAGTTCAAAGGTCTTGTGCCAGGTTTGGGCGGGGGCAGTTTTTAGGATTGGGGGTTGTTTTAGAGTTCAGGGCGGGGGAGTCGGGTAATCTATTTATAAGGGGGCAGGGTTTTAGAGCTCGGGTGGGGGGATGGGGTCAGGACAGTTTTCAGAACTGGGGCTGGGTTTGAGTGGGGCCGGATTTAGGGTGCAGGATGGAGGGATCTGGGAAGTTTTTGAAAAGGGGGCAGGGTTTTAGGCCTCAGTGTGGGGGAAGGAGTAGAGGTAGTTTTAAGGGCAGCATGGGGGTAAGTTTTAGGGCACAGGGCGGGGAAGGCTGGTGTCTGGGTAGGTTTTTGGTAGGGGTAGGTGTTAAGGCTTTAGGGCGCTGGAAGGGAAAGGAGTAGGTTTAAGGGCAGGGTAGGTTTTAGGCCTCAGGGCGGGAGGGAGAGGAAGGGGGATAGGAAGTAGGGCTTAGGATAGGGAAGGCGGGGTCAGGGTAGGGGTGATCTTTACCTCGCATGTCCCTTTACCAATCATGCCTTAACAACAAAATTGCATGGTAAAGGCATGCGTGGAAAGGCATATGTGGTAGAGGAATTTGTGGTTAATATGCGTACATAGTTAGTTCTGCGTTGTAGAGCCACGCATAGTTCAGCCATGCGTGCCTCTGCCATTCAACCTTAATTTTTAAACAACCTACTTGCAAATAACTTTCACTGAACAAAAACATGAGAAATGCTACTTAATGCAATGGTCTGTTTGGCACATTCATAACAACAAACTTAGCAACAGCGGTTTAGCACATTAACCTTCAATCTGCTTCCAATACATCTCAGCTAAGGAAGTTAATAATTATATTTTTGCTCATTAACCCTTGCCTGCTTCTGTCGGCCATTGGCCGACGGCAGCACTACCTCGCTAGTTCTGCCGTCAGCCAACGGCCGATGCGGCCCCGCCCTTTTTGCGGAAGTGCCGCACTGCTGCAAAATCGCGGCCGCTGGAAAGGGGTTAAGAGACCGATACATTGTGGTTGCAGCTGAATTTCGATGATTTAAAAAAAAAGAAAATTATAAGAAATGCTTGTGCACAACATTCAAAGATGCACTTTCAGAAATGTAACCTAGTTATGCTAACTGATCCAAACCTATATTGAACATTAATTTTCTAATAGAAAAAAGTGCTTTTCCACATAAAATCCAAGCAGAAAGGTCTAATGTTGTCATATGAAAGGTGTGAACAGCTTACCAAGTCCTGTGTGGTTTTTTACTCGCAGAGCTATAAGTAACGGGAGGAAAGAAAATGGAGACTGGAAAAGCTTCTGCCTGATGCTTTTTGCAGATAGATTCCATATTTGAACCTATGTATTTTGTACAGGCACCATTGTAGCAGGGTTTCTGTTCTCTCACAGAACTGTGCACAGAGGATTGGAACCTCAGCGAATTAGGGTGACCCAAAACTCACCTTAGTACCCAACAAACCCCTTACCGAGCTAGCTACAGTGTCTCATTGGTCATAACAAACTCCCAATGTTTAGACAAACCAGAACATGAACTTACAATACCTCAGGTTAAGTGGAACACATGAGCACTCTTTCGTTATACAATCATTTCAAACCAGAACGTGGAGTAAATGAGGAAACGTGCACATTTGAAATATTTATTTACTAATGCCGTTTTCTCAGGCGCAATATCTTAGATAATACAAGGAAACATATTATCAGAAGCAAAGTTATCAGCATAGTAACTAGTCCATAGAAAGCAAATGGTGACAGCATGTTAACATGCTGTAATGAATAAGGGTTAACAACACCTATTTCTCACCCTCCCTAACTCACATATTATATTAATAGCTAAGAAGGTCTCTTTGGGTTTTAGCAGGGCGGGCCCATACCTCAGGATCCTAGAATGAAGAGATCACATCAGCATACACCAGCTCTCTCTGCATGCGAACAGCATCAAGTGTGTGTCTGTGTTCTACGCAAAGCAATATAAAACCCGCCTAAAGCCTAAAGTTGGCAGAAGCTGCACTTATGTTATGTCTATAAAGGTGCGGAGATCAGACCTCATAACAATTCTGTATCGTGTTATTCCTGAAGCTTCAGCACTCTCTGTACAGACATAGTTTATTAAGCAAAGCTGATAGCAGAGCAATAACATATTATTCTCATGTAAACCACAACGGGCTACTAGGTTGAAAGCTAAATCAACAATTAAGTGTCGTGTGCAGAAGCAGCAAAAAGGAAAAATAGCGTTTAAGCATTTAATATGCCTATGCTAACTTAACACATTATAAAGATAAACAGTAGCTATATGACACCATTGGACACAGAGAACAAACCAGAGCATACATAATGACATACTCAGCCCACATATGTGCATACATAATGACATGCTCAGCTCATATATGTGCAAACCTCAGTAGCTGCAAGAGGCTCCATACCATGTGTGACACCGGATGTACGTTGTTACAACGCATGCTTTTACCACACATGCTTTTACAACGCAGGTTTTTCAATGCAAGTCGTTACAACGACTTACGTTGGGGGGCGCTGGATAGTGAATAGTTTAATTTACTATTCCAACTCCAGTCCCCAAGGATAGTAGGGAAGGAGTTGGATAGTAAATTAAACTATTACCTATCCTAGAGCGCCCCCCAGCCCAATTCGTTGTGATGACTTGCGTTGAAAAACCTGCGTTGTAAAGGCACTGCGTGGTAAAAGTTGCGTCGTAAAGGATGTTTCCCGTGACACCATGCACTAGTCCTGTGGTTTTGGCCACCATTAGTTGGCATGTGTGATTATTAAGTCTTTATTTCTGAAGGTATAAGCAAAAGTCTGAGCAACACAACATTCTGTAGCTAGGAAACCAAAACTGGTCGAAGGCCACTTAGTAAACATGCACTTGGATGGGTAGCACATGACAAAAACATTTGCTCTCAGGTTCGACTTTAGTGCTGATGGCACGGGTGCAACAATCATTTTTAGCGCCCCCATGACCTCCTCCTCAGATTCCCTCACTACCACCCGACAAAAGGGCCCCTCATCTCTCCATAGCCCCTCACTTTCATATATTTCATTTGTTTTAAAGAGCTGGCAAAAGCTGGCTTTAGTAATCCACTCAGTTATCCACTTTAAATACAAATCTGTTCTTTGCAGCAGGCATATTAACCCTCTGTTCTACTTTATGGCAAGTCAAAACTGCCAATTGACAAAACTCTGATCTCTCTCTATAGCAGGAACATTAATTACAAGAGTTATCTTGACATTTTTATTGCTGCCTGAAATCTAGACGCACAAGGAACTCTGCATCAGCTAGTTTTAAATCATAAGTTATTTCTAAATAGCAGCTCCCACCTGAGGTCAGCACCCCCACCCCCTCCAGGTCAGTGACTAGTGCGGCTGCACCAGTCACACTGCCCTAAAGCCAGCCATGTTTCCTCTTCATGATGTACAAAATTGTAATGGGCCATTGTTTTTTCTTTGACATGCTCTCTGTTAATATGACCCATTTTCATTTGCAATTGTCCTCTTGAACTTGTTCGTGGTCAGTTTTACCTTTTCATTTCAGTCAAGAAGTTTTCCGTGTAATCAATTATTGTAATGGAAATAACAAAAAAAGAGACTCCCTCAACCTTGGTGGGGTAATTCACTGCAGGACTCAAACGATTTTAGTAAAGACTGAATTTCATCAGATATAAAAAAAAATGTCAAATTGTGGAGAAACTAAATCCATTCCTGAAGCACGACTCCGGTAGATTAGTCAGTTATAAAGCCAACAAATCTACTTCTCACATCGCTCTCCTTATTACCTCCACTAGTCTTTGTCATACTAAAGCCACTGGCAAATTTCACAAAACCAGACCTAACAATCATTAATGGATCATAGTATTGTGAGCAATTTTTGTGGGATGAAAGTTGTGCCTCAGTAATCCGACCGACCTGCGCCTGACCCAAGACCACCTCTCCTTCAGGAAGAAGCTCAAGACCTGGCTGTTCGAGCAGTAGCGGCACCCCCCCCTCCTAGCGCCTTGAGACCCTACGGGTGAGTAGTGCGCTCTATAAATGTCTTGATTGATTGATTGATTGATTGATTGATATTCTGGGAAAGGTTTTATTTTGTCTATTATTGACTTTCGACAAGGAAAACATGTGGACAATCATTATAAATCGAGATTTCATCCTTGTGGTGGGACTAAGAGTGTCCTTGTGTCTGTACTAGATGATGTCCTAGTATAGAAAGCAAAGGTGCTTTATTGCTACCCCTTTCATTGAAATGTTATTCTCTCCTGCTGGACCGCCTGGTGTCAGTGGCTACAGCACATGGTTGGGGGCTAGGCACTGGGTATGGCCAGCGGCCTGGCCCTGTAACACAAGGGTCAGTGTCCACAGGCAACATCTTCGCAATGTAGCTGCCCCTGCAGGCTGTATCTCTGGGATTTCATTATACTGGTCACCTGACTGATGTTGAGTTGGGATCTAACCCTCATTTCTGCCCAACAACAGCCAATAAGAGCTTCACTGGGTAGCCCACTACTTGTTTTGAACACATCTGAGTTCTGATGACCAAAAGCATATGCTAGACATCACTCTCCCCTCTAATGTCTGCTCTCCTCCCTCTGAAGGGAAGCCCAGGAAGAACCTGTGTAAGTGCCCCTCTCTCAACTTGCTAAGGCACTCCAAAGTTCGACAAGGCATGGCTTTGAACAATCACTCACCACCAATGGCCTGAATTTTGGATCAGCAGCAACCCTCTGTAACCAGCCCCTAGTAAAACCCCAGGCTTTTGACACAGACTCAAATGGAAGCAGAACAGTCATTGCCTATACCATAAATTAATTGTTTTGTAGATAAGTTATTGGATCTTAGGCCTGGGCAAAATTGATTTTTTTTCCATGAATAATATACAAAAATGTGCAAAGTACTTCCATTTTTTGCAATTTTCCACAAAAGAGGGATTGGGAGGAGCGATCAACAGCGTCAACATTGTATATGAGACATTCATTATTGTAGAAAACGTACACAAGATACCAGTTCAATGTAAAACATTTAATTCAAAAATAGGTTATCAAGCCTGGCACATTTTTTATTTTGTTTATAATTGAAAATGAATATATACAACTAGTTTAAATTATCTGACTGGTTACATGAATGAGTAATAATTGCTTGGTTACTCTGCACTCCTACCTGCGTAGTTATGTGATACTACCATTTGTCGCTCATATTATTACATATCCTGTACCTCTCAGTGACCTTTGATACAGTCAACCAGAGCATTCTCCTAAAAACCCTCTCACCTCATGCAGGCAACAACGGCATGTCCTTCAGTGGTTTGCCTCATACCTGGTCAACAATCTCAGCTAATCAAACCAAACGATTACTCCTCAACTGCAGTATCAGTCCCACAAGGATTTCCCTAAGGATCAATCCTGTCGCCTGCCTTGCTCAACCTCTATATGGAACCCCATGCAATGACCCTGAATGAGGCAGAATTGCATTTCATATCTATGCAGATGATACCCAACTCTACAATGAAATCTCATCTAGAGACAACCAGCACATAAACAGCACTTTCTCCATGACACAATCCTGGCTGAGCAACAACCACTTAAAGCTCAGCCCCAACAAAACTGAACTCCTCCTCACCCCACCAAAAGGAGAGTCATATCCTGTGTTTACTAGCTTGACAACCTAACCGCATTAAACTGTAAACTGTTGAGCTTCAACTCTGTTAAGTCACCAGGGATTAAATTTGACAATATTAATGCCTCAGCAAGAAGTGCCTTCTACAAGTTGTAGTACCTAAAAAAGAATTTAAACAATTCATCCCCCTTGAAGGCCTAAAGACTGAAGTGCGAAGCATAATCTTCTCTAAGTTGGCCTACAGTAACACAACAATCACTGATACCCCAAAAAACTCCTCACCCCTATGAAATCCACACACAGGGCAGCAGCTAGACTTTTCTCTGGGGAGAGCCGCTATGATCACATCACCCCCACACTTAAGAAACTCAACTAGCTACCATTTGAAGCGAGAAGTATGTTTAAAGCAGCCTGCATGACCCACAAAGCTCTCTACACTGAAAAACAAAACTACCTCACAAACAAACTATCAAAAGCTAACCAAAAGAGGCCACTGCGAAGCTCAAACACTCTACACCTGATTCCACCCAAATTTAAAGAAGAAGAATCACTCACCCGTTACCTCTCTGGGAATGCGCCAAGAATCTACAATGCTCTGAGAATCTGGAATGCTTTGCCACAGGATCTACAAAACAATCAATCATTTCTACACTTCAGAAAAAAAACTTAAATTACTTCTTCTCAAGATCGGCCATGGTAGGAATGGAGAGAAATCCAAGGCTATTTTATTGATGAAGGGGTTCGCCAAGGATGTATCCTAGCCCCTTTTTTATTTCTTATTTATATAAATGGGTTGGAGGGATACTTGTTGGGGAAAAATCTTACTTTTCCGAACATTGGTAAAGATTTTATTGCATCCTTATTATATGTAGACAATGCTGTCCTCAATGCAAGGACAGCAAATAGTGTGCAGAAATCTTTGGATGCTTTTGTAGATTTTATGGCTCCCCTGAATCTTAAAGTGAATTATAAAAAAATGTATGTTATGGTGTGTACCCACAAAACAACGATATCCAAAGTGTTTGTGGTCCAGGGGAATGAGATTGAGAAAGTTGATAGCTTTTCCTATTTGGGAATGGTTTTTACCTCTCAACTTTCTTGGGACTCCTTACTTACCCTAAGAGCTCTGCAAACCTCTTATGGGGGAGGAGTCTGGGGATACAGTAATTGTTCTAAGCTCCAGGTGATAGAGAATCACTTTACCAGAAGACTTCTGATGGTGCCCAAAAGTGTGTCAACCCTTTTCTTTCACTCTGAACTGGGTCTGGAATTATTGGCCGCCCGAGTTGGTCTTGCTCCCCTATTGTTGTGTGCTAAGATTTGGAATACACCCGAAATAGATTTTACAAGATCTATCATATTGGATTGTCTTTCTCTCACCAATGTTGAAGCCATTCCGTGGTTTAATTAACTTAAGTGTACGTTCCAGAATTTGGGTTTACTGGAATTTTGTAATAATCCCACAAATAAGCCCTATCAAGCAAAAACTGTCATTAGAACCGCTTTTGTAAACAGGGTTAATCTATTTCACTCAAAGGTTTTGAATTAGCATATATCCGTAAGCGATTTAGATGTAGTTGCTGTGACTAATCAATCTATTGTTTACCTGATGAATTCTCAATATAGATTTTATTTGGCTAGATTTTGTTTGTCTCTGGTGCCCTTTTTGGCGGCTTTTCCACAGCAATGTAGTTGGTCTACTAATCTTCGCCCATGTCCATGTGATAACTTGACAAAACATAGCACTTTGCACTATACTCTCTTTTGCCCTTTGTTTAAGTAAGAGCCAGGTTGTTAGTCTCAATAAGGAAGACTCTCTGGCCCTGGTCTTATACAGAAGGTTATAGGCTTCTCCTCTCCTTGAACTCAATGGACACTTTTAAATTTTATCAGAGGAGCGATTGCAATAGGAAAGAAATATGGATAAGGGAGGGTTGTGTATTCTGTATGACTTTTTTTTATATTGCGGATTTACTATAGATACCTAAAGTTGTATTGAACCGTTGGGGCTGCTGTTACTTCTTTTTTAATATTCTCTGTGATATACTCTGTTACTTTTCTTTTTATAAGTATTTGAATATGCTTTTATGCAGAATGTTTTGTATCATGTGCTTTTATGATTTGCTTTAAAATCAAATAAAGCTTGTTTGACTGATTGACTACTTTTTCTCAACAAATACATGAACACTCCCTCCTAAAATAATCGACCTGCCTTGATGCACTTCCCCCTCCACCATCAAAAGCCTGAACATATTACTACCTCTGGAAATAACTGTGCATTTATTCCTCCAAACTCTGAAATAACCTGCAATCTCTACCTTCGAACTATATCATCCATCTACTTCGCCACCTATTGTATATTTTTACCCTGTATGCCCTATACTGGAACCTTGGATCATTAACTTTACTAAATGACCCTCCTCAACTGTGTTGAGTACCTTTTTCCATTTGCTAGTCGGAGTCTGAAGATTTTAGTTCACTAAACATTTCTATTCCTTAAAACACTACTTTTTTCCATCCGAAAGCACAACCCTTGTTGAACTTAATCCATATTTGTAGATGATCCATGTTTGCAGCTAATTCATGTTCGTAGGTGTAGCATCTTCCCAGCAAGGGTACCCACCAATGACTATGCCACACACAGAGCTTGGTATCACAAGTCTTTATTCATCGGTGTGTAACTGAGAACTCAACATTCGAAAACATGCTTCATGGCATTTTAAAAAAGATATACACATATATACATTTAAATCTCTTTAATTAATCTGTTTGGTGCTCTAATTGCTCAACCTGAATGTGTCGTGGGAAGATTAGACCTGTCACTATCATGATCCAAGAGCAGCTGGGATAGTGGAAAGGCGGCAGCAGTCACGGGTGCTTCGGAGGCAGTCTCTCCACCATGGAGATCTAGGGAACCATGAATCAAACACCTAAAGCAGATGAGTCTCTGGCAATAGACTTCTCAGGGCGCTGGCAGTGACCATGTGTCTTTTGGTTGACACCACTCAGAAAGGTTCTGCTTCGCAGGGAGCATCAGATTTTCTTTTCCGCATCTGTCGTGCGAGCACTCTGTCTCCTTTCTGGAAGATTATATTTTTTTGCATGTCTTCTTCGGTCGCATATGTTTTTATCTTTTGTTTCTGAACCAAGTCCCTCGTACGACTTACATGCTCATTTCGTTCTCTCCGATTGGTCCACTGGGGTATCTTGGTTATCATTGCTCTTCCGAACATTAATGTTGCTCGACTTTCACTGGTGGTCGAGTGAGGTGTTGAATGGTAAACTCGCAATGTTGAGTTTAACACAGTTTGTGAATTGAGTTTTTCAAGTGTAGTGTGCTGCACAGCTTCCTTTAGCGTACTTATGAATCTCTCAACAAGTCCATTGGCCTGCGGCCAATGACAAGTGCTCTTTTGATGCTTTATACTCAGATACTCTAAGAAGTCTTTGAACTCCTGACTACTAAAAGGCAGGCCATTGTCAGATATTAGTATGCTGGAACACAGCATGTCGCAAAGATGCCACCCAGTTTCTCAATGACTTGTTCTTGAGTGGTGGATGAGAGATCCTCAATTAATGGAAATCACGAGTATTCATCCACAATCAAATGATGATGTCCCTTATTGAGTAGACCGAAAAAGTCAATGCCTATTCTCGCCCAGGAATGCTTCGGGAGTTCTGACATGTTTAGGGTTTGTTGAGTAAATTCTGCAGATATGCAGTTGCATAGATGACAGGCATTTATCTCTTTCTCAACTCACTCATCGAGATATGTAATCCAGACTCGGCCTTGTATAGCTCGTTTTGTACAACGATTCCCCTTTGTACTTCATATGCTACTTCAATCATTTTCTGCCACAGACTCTCCGCCACCAAGATTATTGACCCTCGCAATATAACTCCCTTTTGAGTAATGGACAGTCCATCTTTGCCATATCCGTACTTTTGATATTCGCCCTCACTTGTGAGAGGGCGAGTGTACTGGTTCGATGACTGATGTGTAATTATATATTTCTACTTTAGCATGTCACTATCAAGGTCTGTGGCAGTGATAATCTGGGCTAATGAAATGGCAGCTGCTGTGGTGTTGAATTCTAGTTGTTGAGCCGCGTCACGGCTAGAGGATGCCAGGATAGGTGGCGGCCATTATGAGCGCTGCTGTTGAAATGATATAGTCACCGGCGCTCTCCCGTAGTAACCACAATAAAATGCTACCCCAAGTACTCCTGGCCTCTTGTCTTCATTTGGGGCAAGGACCCGGATCCTAAAATTAGCAAAGAGGATGGCAGAAGCGCCGAACCCGCCATTCATGTCCAGCTCGACGTCCAGGACACCGGCAGTCAGCGCTCCCAGCACATCTATGCAGGCCAGGGAAGAGCTTGGCAGCGGGACCACGGGGACACGACAGGCGCCTCCCCCAGCAGCACAGTTCACAGGCGAAGAGCTGTAGCCAGGCAGACAAGCCTAAAGGGGCTACCCCATGTGGAGGAGAGCTGTCCAGACCCCTGGGGTGTTGGACTGTATTTTAAAATGACCCACATGACTCCATTTTGTGTTGCTATGCTCTCGGCAACCTGATGAAGAATTGCTTTCCACGTCCCTGTTGAAACTTGCCCAACCCTCCCTGCTCCTTGTGGTCGGGCTGATTCCGAAGCTGCCTCCGTGCCTCACCCCCAGTTGTGCCAGAGACTCAGCCACATCCTGTCCATTGTTGGTAACTCAACCTGTCACAACCAGCTGCCCTGTGACCACACCAACTGATAGAGGAAGCACAAGGCTGTGCCCTGTGACCACACCAACTAATAGAGGAAGCACGAGGCTGTGCCCCATGACCACATCAGTTGAGCTAGGAAGCACGGGGCTGTGGACATTGTGCAATCAGAGAACAGATGTCCCCTGACCACGATTGCACCACAAGACTGACGAAGAACTTGTCAGAATGAGGAACTTATCAAAATGTGGAACTGTGTATTGTACAAATGGGTGTGGCTAGCGCTATAAATATGTGTAAGCTGTGGAGTAAAACAGCAGTCTCCGTAGAATTGTCTTTGTACCATTCTGGGACTTCTGTCCTTAGCTCGAGCTAATAAATAACTTACTTCCCTCCACGGCTGGTTGTCCTGGTCTCCTTGGTAATGTATGATTTGAGCAAGAAGTACCCCGTAGATTCTAGGTGTCCCCTGCACCACTGGCTTTGACTCTACTAGTGGGGGGGTCTCTACAATCTGGCGCCCAATGTGGGGCATCTTCGGTGGTCGTCATCAAGCCTGGTGGTCGTGAGGGGTCCGTGATCGAATTCCAAGGGAGGCGCGCCACTACTTTGGCTGAAAATTCTCTTTGTGGGCCCGAGGTCTCCGATTGTGTGATTCCTCCTTCCTATGGGCTACCAGACTGCGGCCCCGACTGACGCCCCAGTTCCCGTTTCTAGTCTTTGGAGATCGAGACCTTTGTGACACTTGCCGTGTGACGGAAGATTAACGGTCAGGTAAGAGTGGGAGTGGCCCACTTCTTTGGTGAATTGTATTTTGGTTTTGGTATTTGATTCGACTTTTGCAAAAGCCAAAGCCAAGGGGTAAGTACAGTTATAGGCTGTAAATATTCGATTGTACCCTTTGACGTTTGGATCCAGGATACACATCTAGAGATGCTTGGACTTAGTAAATTCCGGAAATGGTTTTGTTGTTGTAAACAGGACTCCGCATTGGAGGAATCTTGTCCGATTCCTCCTTTGGGGACCCCTAATCATGAAGTCTATGCTAAACATGGTGTTGGCCCGATTATGTTTTCTTCACTTTGGCACAAGTATACAAAGAGTAATACTGAATTGCAATGGCCAATATATGGTAGTTTTGAGCCTCCTGTATTGGATAATTTAGAGGAGAAATTGTTTCAGAGAAATGTTAGGCCTGCAAGGCTTGATTCCTTTCGGGTTTGGCGCAAGGAGTGCAAACAGAAAGAAATCAAACTCAAAAAGAACAAAGCTAAAATATTGCGTATGAGTATGATTCAAAAAGCCCAGAATCATGATAATCAGAGAATAGAAGAGGGTATAGTAATACATGATAGATTAAATAGAATGCAGATAGATGTTACGTAACAAAAAAGGTTCCGGAAAAGGCCCGGGACAAGGAGGATGACTCTCTCATGGCCTCCATGTTGAACACCCCTGCCCCTTATACTCCCGCCATGTATCCGACCCTTGATTCCGCCCAATTGACCCCCGCTACTGCTCCAGTTGTTGCCCCTGCCCATGCCTTGGTCCATCCGATACCTCAGCCACTCGTTCCCAACGCCCCAACTGTTCAGGCCACTGCACCAATGCAAGTCCACCCTTCCTTTCTCCTTGTTGCATCTTCCACTAGTCCCGTACCTCTCCAACCTAATGTGCCTTTGACTCCCTTTGCAATCAACCCATTTCTTGTTGACAGTCATCCGACGCCTTTCCCCAGTGCAGGGCTTTTAGCGAATGCATGGTCAGTGGTCCGTGATTATATCCCATATGTAACTCCGCATAGACCACCCACTCCCAGACGACACACCTTGCGAAGACTGATAGGTAGTACACAGGAACAACTCGCTATTAGTCAACAAGCTCATGTATGGATGGAAAATAACACTATGTACACCGCTCAGGATATATGGATGTCAATGGATCAGTGGACACGCATTCAACAGATTTACATTTTTTGTGAAATGTGTGACATACTGATCCAAATGTGGGAGGATTTTGTAGAATCAGGTCCACCCCCAGGTCTGTCTGACCTTCGCCATAAGGTTGAAAAAGGGGACATTCAGGGCCCAGCACTATTATGCGATCTAATCACGTTAGTAGCCTACAGAGACTCCTTATCTGGTGTTTCGTTAAATAAGGGTTTCCCAATGAGGGAGGTACAGCCTGTTTGGAGAGACCGCGTTGCTGGCGCAGATGGCAACCCTAAAATACCGGCAGGTTTTAGGCAGATGTGGGTCCATGTCCCTTAGAAAAGGTCTGACATCCTCCAACTTAAAAATCAATTGCCTGACCCGCGTAAAAATCCAGCAGGTTATTATAAGGAATTGACTCAGACACTCCAATCTTGCGTAATGACTTTAGCAGATATAGATATGTTAATGGAACAAGTAGTACCGACTGAAGTATGGTCCAAAATACGCCATAATGATCAAACAGAATTTGGCCATACTTGGAAGGAATTTGAGGAAGCTGACAGAGCTCGAACTGGCGGTGGGAAACCCGATCCCATGATCTTGGCCCTTCCGGCCTAGATACTTACTGCCATGAAAAAGATGTTGACACCCCACCGTATTAATTGAGACAGATTAGCTGCTTGCAAACAAAAGAAAGATGAAAGTGTCTCTGACTTTTTCACACGATTCGAAAGCACATTCAACAACTATAGTGGACATGACTACAGAAGGGGGACATCAACTGTTTGTGGATAAATTTATGTCTAATCTGTTGCCAGAACTTGGGACTAAGCTCAAAATGTCAGAGAGTGCATGGCCCATTTGAACTCCGTCTGGTATTTTGACAATGACCCAGTACTATGAGAATAGGGAGAATGAAGAGCGAGATAGAACGGATAAAAAGACTAAAGACTTAAAGACAAAGGTCTTACTCCAACAAGCATATCCGACTCAGACCCAAAACAGAGGTGCCCCTAAGTTTCAACGAATAGCTCAGAGACCTGCCCCTGTGTCTCCTCGCCCGCCGCTGGGACCCAACCAGTGCGCTTATTGTCGCCAAGAGGGTCATTGGCGCGACGAGTGTCCCTTGTTGGCCCAGAACAACTGTGCCCCCGCTGACCGCTTGACAGGACAACGTCCCCAGAGAGGACGAGGCCGAGGCGGACCTAGAACACAGTTACAAGCCAGGCGCTCCCTTGTGCAAGAGGTACAAAAGGGGGTGGTGATGGACGGAGCATCTGAACCAATCAAACACTCACACCCAGTCAAAAGATCTGGGTTTGATCCATCACCGTTCTTTAGCCCACTCTGCCACCCTAGTTCAGACATGGCTATATGCAAATCAGTCTGACCCTGTGCCTCATGGGAACAGTCCAGCCCGAATTGCCAAGCCATGCCTTCCCTGGACCGGAAACAAGCTTCCGAAGACCGGTTTCTGGCATTCCACCCCATTTTGTACCGCTTTTGACCACCATAAGTGTGGCAGGGTATGCTCAGATGTGAGTCCCTTGCTCACTTTGCCACTGGATTCAAGCAAGCCGGGCTGAAGACGGCTGGAATGCCAGAAACCGGTCCTCGGAAGCTTGTTTCCGGTCCAGGGAAGACATGGCTTGGCAGTTCGGGCTGGACTGTTCCCATGAGGCACAGGGTCAGACTGATTTGTATATAGCCATGTCTGAACTGGGGTGGCAGAGTGCGCTAAAGAACGGTGATGGATTAAACCCAGATCTTTTGACTGGGTGTGAGTGTTTGATTGATTCAGATGCCCCATCCATCACCACCCCCTTTTGTACTGCTTTTGGCCGCCATAAGTGTGGCAGGGTATGCTCAGACGTGAGTCCCTTGCTCACTTTGCCACTGGATTCAAGCAAGCCGGGCTGAAGATGGCTGGAATGCCAGAAACCGGTCCTCGAAAGCTTGTTTCCTGTCCAGGGAAGACATGGCTTGGCAGTTCGGGCTGGACTGTTCCCATGAGGCACAGGGTCAGACTGATTTGCATATAGCCATGTCTGAACTGGGGTGGCAGAGTGGGCTAAAGAACGGTGATGGATTAAACCCAGATCTTTTGACTGGGTGTGAGTGTTTGATTGATTTAGATGCTCCGTCCATCACCACCCCCTTTTGTACCGCTTTTGGCCGCCATAAGTGTGGCAGGGTATGCTCAGACGTGAGTCCCTTGCTCACTTTGCCACTGGATTCAAGCAAGCCGGGCTGAAGACGGCTGGAATGCCAGAAACCGGTCCTCGGAAGCTTGTTTCCGGTCCAGGGAAGACATGGCTTGGCAGTTCGGGCTGGACTGTTCCCATGAGGCACAGGGTCAGACTGATTTGCATATAGCCATGTCTGAACTGGGGTGGCAGAGTGGGCTAAAGAACGGTGATGGATTAAACCCAGATATTTTGACTGGGTGTGAGTGTTTGATTTATTCAGCAGCTCCGTCCATCACCACCCCCTTTTGTACCCCTTGTGCAAGAGAACAGATTTTATTCTGCTAATTATGAGGAACGCAATTACTTTACTGAGGACTATGAGCCTGAAGAAAGGACTGGGTTTTTGTCCCACTAGGATTGCCAAGGACAAGAGAAGGGACCCGTGCCTATTCCTGTTGACCAGAAGGGACCGTATGTTCATGTTACAACACTGGCTCTACGGAAACATTCTTGGTCGACACTGGTGCAACCAAAAGTTCTATTGCTAGGTCCAAAGTCCCTGGGGCCCTCTTGTCTGGCACGAATAACATTTCTGTAGGGTTTTCTGGCACTCCAGTATCTAGATCCATTTCACAACCACTGAAACTTATGATAGGACCCTACACAGTTGATTCCCCTTTGGTTTTGACTTCCACATGTGGCGAAAATTTGTTAGGTTTAGATCTATTAAAAAGATTACATTCAACAATATACTGTTCTCCTGATGGGGTTTACATCACTATGGGTCCCTCCACCACACACCCAGTATATTTAGCCTCCTCAGATCCAATTCCCCAGGAAATTCAGAATGTCCCTCCTGATCTTTGGGCCCAAGGTGATACTGATGTCGGCCTTTTGTCCATACCCCCCTTTTATGTTACCCTGAAGGAAAATGCATACCCTCTCCGACTTCCCCAATACAAAATACCCAAAGAAGGGGAAAGGGCATTGATAGGGAAATACTGGCATACAAAATATATATGAATATCCATATAAATTCATTTGCATCTACTTCCAAAGAGTTCATGATTATATAAGATCACACTAACATAAGGCCTGAAGCTCAAAATGGCTTCCTATCTGACCTTGACTGGACAAGCTTCAACAAGCTATTCTGTACACCCTTACAGGTCACCTTGCTTGTCTTATACATGATATGCAAATGTTACACAGTGCAGAGCCTGCCTTTCTGGTCTGCCCATATCTGGCTGTTTTGCATGGTGCAGACATTGCACATCCATGTCAGCCATATTTGGCTTGGTGCCTTATTCTAAATTCCGCTGACATGGCATTGCATACAGTATATAACACCTAGAAACTTGTCACTCTGGGAAGAAGCGGTCTGAGAGCCCCTAAGGTGGCAGATCTGACTTCTTCCTTGCTAATTAGCAATGATGCATGCTTTTTGTACCATTAAATACATTTCACTCTGTTTCTGAGCAACCCTGCTATGTCTGGTGAGTTTCATTCATGATATGCTCCTGGGAGGGTGCCAGTATTTCCATATCAAAATGGTGTCAGAAGTGGGATATATTGGAGGACTGTGATGTCACCAGTTGATAAGTGAGATGTAAGCTAAATAACTAACTTGCCCTGCTACAAGTGACCTTTAAGTCTTTCAAATATGTATTTAACACATAGTATTAATAAAAAGGGGCATTGACTGGCATTTAAAATAGACAGGGGACTGTAGAGAATGTTTTTAAAAATATTCTCTGTATCAATAAACTAATTGGTATGTGGATACACTGCAGGAGAGCCTGGGTTAGAGAATAATGTATGTGCACCTACACATATAAGAAGTAGTGAAGCAGGTGACTGATAAGTAACTAAGTTACTTTATGTCAATAAATATTGACAAATGGCTAGACTCTTTGGGAGTTTTATAAAATCCATTTCAGGAGAGATCTGCTTAGGAGGGGGTATTGATTTTACCCACAAAAAAGAAACACTCCCAGAATATAGTGAGTGGAGCTTCTGATTTGCTGGTTGCACCGGGACACAGGGAAATAATTTTGAAATATGCATAGTTATGTCATGGATGAATTACTGCATTTGAATAGGTTATTGATCCTCAGTACTGACGTATATGTTTCATGATTTATGTAAAAATGAAGAGCATTAGTGCATGAAAGAAAGAAATTGCCCTAACATTTTCTTTGCAGGAGATATTTTGAATTTATCTTTCAGGGTACGAGCACATTGTAAGTACAAAGCAGACATCACAAGACAGGATCTCAGATGAAAATCATGGTAAGCGCACTAGACAGATGTTTAGAAAAAACGTCAAGAGAGAAAAATTCAAATGAAGGTAAGAATATGAAGAGCCATGACTTTTGTGTATATTAAAACTATGCCTGTCACTCTCTCTATCAGCTGGCATCACGGTGAGTGACTGTAATATGCTCTTTCACAAGGAGCATATTGACCCACAAAGTAGTTTTGTACAGTGCACAGAATTCCTTTTGCAATGAGTACTTTTTGAGACCAAAAACGATTTTTGATTTTACCAATGCTTGTTAGAATAGTGAAGGCCCAGCAGCTCCAACACTGATATGGGTTTACAAAAAAGACATGCCTAAACTATATTTCAGGCCATCACTTGCTTTCAAGCATCTGCAAGTATTTCAATATAATAAGAGAGCATTCTGGGGTCATTATACATAGCCTCATATTACTAAACTTGTGTGTACAAAGTTATACTGGAACCACCTTCAGTGGCACAGTCATAATCTGAGGCTTCTTGGCAGCTGTTAACACAGGACGTGTCAAAAGGGCAGAAAAGTTCAGCCGAAATAGATTTGTAGGAGTGCGGGGAATGGTTTGGTAGAGACGGACCTGGTTTTCTCAGTGTGTCTTTAAAATTATTTGTTACACGATAAATGTAAATGACTGTTCCTAGGAAAAGGCATTCACATTAATGGGTGGCTGCTCAGGTTGGCTGCTCAGAGGATGAGCTGCTGTAAAATAAACAATGCTAATAGATTTAGACTGGTTTGGAATATTTAGCACTGTTGAAAAATATTCTGTGCAAAGTATATAAAAGTATATATCCAGATTTTGAATGTGCATATTAAAATGTACCTCCAACTGTTTAAACTATGTTGTTGCACCACATGAAAAGTGTTAATATTAATTTATCTAACAACACCAATATTACTGTCTCTTAAGTGACAAACTTAAAATGCAATATGGCCTAATGGCTGCAGTGTCAAATACAAAGGTTTTCAAAAGTAATGCAAGAGTAGCTCTGGAGACCTGAATTGCCTTGCACGCCTTAATGCACAATAATTATGGGCGCATCATGCCAGTTCTTTAGGTGCTAGGAAGCACACTGCACACAAATACAAATAAGTATTAAAAAGAAACGGCAGAAGTTAGATCCTACCTTTCAAATATCAGGACAGGCAGTGAGCCAGAAGGCTTTTCAGTCATGCTTCTTGAGAGAAACTTTCAAACATTTTCGTACCTTTTAAAATATCACCACGGAGGCACGGACCCTCAGTCTATCATTTCTGAACTTGTTGACAAGGGTGTAGTTGAAGAGACAAGAGGAAATGTGTGCAATAGCCCAATTTTGTCTGTCCTAAAACGTACCGATCCTTCCAAGCCCCCTATTTATCGTTTTGTCATTGATTTGCGCAAGATAAATAAAATAGTAGTTCCCCAGTTTCCTGTGGTCCCAGATATCACCACCCTACTGACTATAGTTCCCCCGTCTGCATGTTTTTTCTCTGTCATTGACTTAAAAAAACGCCGCCTTTTAGTATACCTGTTGATGAACAGAGTAGGGACCTTTTTGGGTTCTCATTGGCAGGACGGAGTTTCCGGTTCTGCAGAGCTCCACAAGGATATACAGAGAGCCCTTCAATTTAAAGTCAGGCCCTCAAGGGCCAACTTGATTCCCTGACCCTACCCCAATGTACAGCACTACTCCAGTACGTTGATGATTTGCTTATAGCAGCAGACACTGAGGCGTTGTGTATAGAAGCTACAATGAAATTGCTCCTACATCTGGCCCAGTTCAATCACAAATTTCTTTATCCAAACTCCAATATTGTCGACATGAGGTGACCTACTTAGGTCATCTCCTGCCGAAGGAGGGACGCCGCCTCACCCCTGAATGAATACAAACAATCAGTAAAATGCCCCCCCCCAAGACGCAGAAGGAGGTCCGTGCTTTCATTGGTATCACCTCCTACTGCCGCCAGTGGATATCCAATTTTTCTTTACTCATTAAACCTTTATTGACCCTCATACTTAAAGATGTTACTCACCCACTCCCTTGGACAAATGTGTGCCAGCATGCATTTGAAGAACTGAAAACAGCTTTGTGTTCGGCCCCGGTGCTAGGCACCCCTAGTTATCAGAAGCCCTTCACTCTTTTGTACATGAGCATGATGGTTGCGCATTGTCAGTGCTAACACAGCGTTTTGGTGACAGACAACGCCCCTGTGCATATTTTTCTGCAGTCTTAGATCCCGTGGCCCGTGCACTACCCAGTTGCTTGAGTACAGCAGCTGCTGCTGCCATATCCATTCGCCAATCTGCTGGTCTGGTCCTTGATACTGCACTTACAGTTATGGTCCCTCACGCAGTTGACACTTTATTAAATAGGACAATAACCCAACACCTTACTAGTGCATGTTTGTCCAGATATGAATTGACTCTCTTAGCCAGTCATATCACCATCCGCCGCAGTACAACGCTCAATCCAGCCACATTGCTACCCTATGTTAATGATGACACGTGGGAGAGGTGTGGCGCCGCGGCCAGGGCGACTGACGCTGGAATCTGGGGACCACGGTTCGATCCCCGGCTCCGGCGGCAGGTTAGCCCAGCACCATGTGACTCTGGGCAATAGCTCGCTTAATCTCCCCGACGGCCCCCCAGCGCCTAGAGACCCTTACGGGTGATTGTGCGCTTTACAAATGTTGACTTTTTGCTTTTACACTAATTCTGATCCGCACGATTGTGTCCTCCAGACGGAGGAAGAGACTAAAGGCCATGTGGATTTGACTGACACACCCCTAACTGCCCCTGATGGTACCCTGTATGTGGATGGTTCTTGGTTCAAACTCCCTGATGGTAGCACAACTGCTTCCTACGCCATCACCAAGTTACAGACAGTAGTGGAGAGTGAGAGAATACCTTACCAATCAGCCCAGGCTGCTGAGTTAGTGGCACTGATCAGAGCTTGTTAACTAAGTACAGGGATGGCCGTCAACATCTACACTGACAGCCAGTACGCCATTGGCGTGGCCCATAATTTTGGGCGACTATGGGCTGAGAGGGGATTTTTTACTTCTCACGGTGCTAAGATACAGAATGGTCATCTGGTCAGCAGGCTGTTAGAAGCATTGACTCTTCCTTCAAAGATAGCTGTGATCAAATGTAGCGCCCACAAGAAAGTAACTGATGACATAGGAAGGGGTAAGGCATTTGCTGACCAGACTGCAAAGATGACAGCTAAAGATGTCTCTGCTCGTATGTATGTAGGTGGCCCCTCAAACTGGGTACCTGAGAAAGGGATGCACGAGTACACTATTGAGAATGTGAAGGAAATACAGGAAGAGGCGACTAGAGAGGAAAAGGCTCTCTGGGAAGAGAAAACAGGCCTATTGAATGAGAATGGCTGTTGGACTGATCTGTCTGAACAACAGCGATGGTTGTTACCCGAAGCCTATGTTTTACAAGTGGTCACTATGGCTCATGGCCCAGCTCACATTAGTGCAAAAGGTATTTGCAAATTGCTAGCTCCGGTATGGCAAAACAAACACATCCCAAAATATGCTGAGAGGTTAGTCAGGCGTTGCATGATTTGTTTGATGCTTAACCTCGGAAAAGGCACACCGACACCTGCTGGGAATTTTGCACCCCCATCTTACCTCTTTGAAGTGCTCCAAACAGATTACATACAGATGGAAAGATGCAACAATCTCCGATATGTCCTGGTAGTTGTGTGTGCCTTTAGTAAGTGGATCGAAGCCTACCCCCTTAACCACTTGGATGCTAAGGGGTGTGCTAGAATGACCATTGAGTTTCCATTGAAATCAATGGAAACTCCATGACGAGCTGAGCTCGTCATGAGCGTCGAAGGGGTTAAAGACAACACTGCTATAAGTACTATCAAAATACTGTTGAAAGAATTTTTTCCCAGATTTGGGATGCCCAGAATTATCTGGACCGACAACGGAAGCCACTTTACAGGGGAAATAATGAAGAAAGTGTGTGTAGGGATGGGGATCAGGCAGAAATTCCATGCCGCCAATCACCCCCAGTCAGCAGGTTTGGTTGCACGCCACAATGGAACACTAAAATTAAAAATGGCAAAGATCCAGGCTGACACAGGACTATCTTGGCCGGACGCCCTGCCCCTTTCCCTCCAATCAACTAGAGCCACAGCACATTCTCGTACTGGACTATCTCCGTACGAAATAGTGTTTGGTCGGCCAGCAAATGTTTGGGGAGTACCCCACCCCAAGAATTAAATACCCATTATTGACTGATTATTTACATGAACTGACCACTAACCTACGTCTCATTCATCGTCAGGTACAATATATCCTGCCACCCAAACCAGAGGGCCCTGGTCACACCATCCAGCCCGGTGACTGGGTCTGCATCCGGAACTTCCAGAGAACAAAGAACTTGGAGCTGAGGTGGAAGCCGCCCCAGCAAGTGTTGCTGGCTACCAGGTCTGCAGTAAAGGTGGCAGGAAGAAAAACTGGGTCCACGGAGTGCATTGCAAGAAGGTGCCTCTACCACTACCATACGACCGGTGGGTCAAGGAAGCCCTGGGAGACGACGAATGTGAAAGAGTCCAGCGCTTTGTACCCTTCAGTGACGCCAACATTGCCTGGGCTTCATCTGAACTAGAGGACGACGACATCCTGCAATCTGCTGTTCCTCCGCATCTGAGGTTGCGGGACACTCAACAGCCAGAGCCTTTGTTTCCTGATCAGACAACGCCCAAGTCCACCCGGTACAACCTCCGACCCAGAAACAAGGACTGAAGAGACAAGGGTCTCTGCCCTCTGCTTGACATGGTCCGACAAACCGCTGCAGGGCTGTGATACACCGGCGCATTTTTTTATTTTTCTCTTTTAGCCGGAGCCGGTACAGCGGACCGCAACGTGCCAATAGGGCCGCCGTAATCACTGGCCGGTGAAGCAACCACCAATCACAGGTAGCAACTAGGGAAGACCAAGTGAACAGACGATGAACAAAATGAACACTGAAAGCTTGAAGAGCAAAGAAATAAAGAAACAAGAGTACATGAAGACAATACGTGGCCGGTACCCGATCTGTCTAATCGTACTAATGACTATTTCACTGGGACTGGCCTGCCTCGGATGGGTAATACACGCTACCCTTGCAGCATCTGAGCCTCCTAACACTACAGAATCGCCTCATCAACATGTGTCATTACCCACCCATGAGAGAAACAGGACAGGTTTCTTTAACAACACTTTCATTCAAATGCTACACCAGCACCAGCTTGTGGTGAACATGACAAACTGTTTGGTATGTGGGTTGCTGCCCCATACTGCAAGCACTGGGATGTCCCTGATTCCTGCGCCTTTTTCTCGAGCTGGCTCGGCCTACGGCTGGTACACTGTGTTCTTTGATGCATTTTATTCAGGTGACACATCCACACGATCCCTGGGAAAGATCAGTAGCAGACAAGCATTCCGTCACATCATGGCTGCGGAGTGGCCAAGCATGAATAAAGCTTCAGCAGAAAAGAATGAATATGAGGACAATCATGGGTCTTTCTATCCATCGAAAATCTGCAACGGTGGGGCATAGAAAAGACTGCCACCTATCAGAGATCTCCCTGTCTACCCACATCCCGGGAAATACTGCATGAAGAGCAGTGGAACAGTATGGGTGGGAGAAAGTGACTGTGCCTACACACTCCAGCTCAATGGTTCAACTCTCCCAGCTCTGGTGTCCTCACTCAACACATACTTTGTGTGTGGGAAAAAGGCCTACACCTGGCTGCCCAAGTCTTGGGCAGGCACCTGTTACATTGCTTGTTTGCTCTCCCCCACCTACACAGCCGATGCAAAACACCACATCCAGAAGAGAGGTGTGGTTGATACTGAAGACACAGCTGGCCAAGAATTTGGTGACTTTGCTAATTGGTTCCTCCCCTTTTGGGGCCCTATGGTCAATAGTCGCAATCTGCGACAAATCACCAAGGTGGTAGAAGCCACCATCAACGCAACTGCCGGTGCCCTCAGTAACATCACGGCTGAACTTCAAGCGGACCGCCTCATGACTTTACAGAACAGAATGGCACTTGACATACTACCGGCGGACGTTGGAGGAGTCTGCACATTGATCAAAACAAGTTGCTGCATTTACATCCCCGACAATGCACCGACAGTTTATCAAGCAATCCAGAAGCTCCACAAGATTGCTTCCGACATTCATCAAGATGAGGGATCATGGTCCCTAACAGGCTGGTTTTGGAGCATTGTATCTCAGTGGGGATGGAAGATAATGATTTTAATTGCAATCCTTGCAGCCGCATTGTTCTCTTGCTGCCTCTGTGTTCAATGCATGCCCGCGCTGTGTGGGCTCTGTGCCACCTCTTTGGCACACAAACCAGTAAATTCACACCATCACAATGCCATGATGATGATCGAGAAAGAGGTCCAGGAGATGATGGACATTGACCTGGATGACGACTGATTGTTGCCTCTGCATGGCAAAAGGAGGGAATGTTGGACTGTATTTTAAAATGACCCACATGACTCCATTTTGTGTTGCCAGCTCTCGGCAACCTGATGAAGAATTGCTTTCCACATCCCTGTTGAAACTTGCCCAACCCTCCCTGCTCCTTGTGGTCGAGTTGATTCCGAGAAGCTGCCTGTGTGCCTCACCCCCCAGTTGTGCCAGAGACTCAGCCACATCCTGTCCATTGTTGGTAACTCAACCTGTCATGACCAGCTGCCCTGAGACCACACCAACTGATAGAGGAAGCACGAGGATGTGCCCTGTGACCACACCAACTGATAGAGGAAGCACGAGGCTGTGCACTGTGACCACATCAACTAATAGAGGAAGCACAAGGCTGTGCCCCAGGACCACACCAGTTGAGCAAGGAAGCACGGCGCTGTTGACATTGTGCAATCAGAGAACAGATGTCCCCTGACCACGATTGCACCACAAGACTGATGAAGAACTTGTCAGAATGAGGAACTTATCAAAATGTGGAACTGTGTATTGTACAAATGGGAGTGGCTAGCGCTATAAATATGTGTAAGCTGTGGAGTAAAACAGAAGTCTCCATAGAATTGTCTTTGTACCATTCTGGGACCTCTGTCCTTACCTCAAACTAATAAATAACTTACTTCCCTCCACGGCTGGTTGTCCTGGTCTCCTTGGTAATGTATGATTCGAGCAAGAAGAACCCCGTAGATTCTAGGTGTCCCCAGCACCACTGGCTTTGACTCTCCTAGTGGGGGGTCTCCAAAAGGCCGGTTGTACGGGAGGGGGCAGAATAAGTACAAAAAACTCACCTCCTGTGCCTAAAGATCAAAGGAGGCTGCCCCACAAGGAGGGGAGCCTTACAGTCCCCTGATGTGAACAGGAAATTCACTTGATGCCTCCTCCTGGACACCTGGAATCAAGGTGCTGCCCAATCTTTTGAGAAGCCTTACAGTCCCCAGGAGAGACGCATGCAGGCAGCCAAATACCCAGCCCTTACAGCCTCGACGGCCAGCACCCCACAGTAAGTGCATGTAGCGCCTGCACACCTGCGGCAGTAGAATCTTGCCATAAAGTCAATCAGCCAACGCTACCACTCCATGTGCCAGCCTCCAGCAGTGCCTGCAGCCCTGCCCTGAGCACCAAACCACCTGAGTCACCACTGGGATCGCCCAGGAGAGCACTCCATCCGGGCTTCACTTCAGATTTATCGCAGGCCCCAGGGACGTCACTACCCACTCACCACCTCAGTCGAACGCTCAGGGTCCAGACAGACGCGGAAGGCTACTGCGCACACCGCTCTACTGCAGCTAATCTATCCAGCTCACCACGGCCCAACCTTCCTTGATCTACATCGGCCAGTCCCTGGCCCTCTAACCAGCCAACATGTGCGCACAAACCTTTTCACTCACTAACCCGGTCCCCTTCCTGCCGAAACCAAGGGAACCCGCCATGAAGTGGGAGGACTGGAAAGGGTATTTCCTGAATTACTTATCTGCCCTAGAGGATGAAGGGGAGGAAGAATTTTCGAGCAAACGGAGAAAGAAAATCCTCTTGCACAACTTGGGTCCAGAGGGTTTACGTGTATATGAACACATGGTAAGAAAAGACCAGACTCCTCACCGACACTAACATCTTTCAACACGCGCTGGAAGACTTAGACCCTCACTGCTAACCAGTGGTCTGTACGGCCATTGAGCGCTTTAACTTCGCTTTAATTCGCTAAACAGAAAGACGATTGGCTGTCACCTGCAAGTTTAGGCACCTCCATGATGAACTCGTATGCGACCAGATAATCATGCACACCGTTAATACCAACATACAGGAAAAGCTGTGGGTCAGTGGGGACGCACCGCTCAATGAGATCATCTCTATAGTTAAGAAGGCAGAATTGTCCAAAAGGTGCGCTGTTGCGGCGAAAAAGGACTGTGACACTAAGACCACAGTATGCAAAGTGACAGAAGCCAAATCACAAGAAAGAAAACCCCTGCCCTACGCAGGAGCTAAGTACGGCAGGAAGCCTGCACCCAAGACAAGACCCCAGACAACCTCCAGCGATAACAAGAACAGTTGCTACAGATGCGGCAGCCTTACGCATGTAGCAAATTACAGACGCTGTCCTGCATTCCGAGTCAAGTGCACCTTTTGCTGGATGGTGGGTCATTTTGCTAAAGTGTGTCGGCGCAAGCCCAGCCATGCTGCTGTCAAATGTGTCTTACAAGAACCCGAAACAGACTGGGGTGAAGGGGAGAACGAGGATGACTGCGTGTTATGTATTGATGATCAAATCTTAGGTATTGACTGCAACAGCAACAAAAAACCCTCTTGTGTGTTGTCCATAGGGGGAGTACAAGTTTCCATGGTGGCTGTCTCTGGATCCCCGTACACCATCATTCAGCGTCACATATGGGACAGGGACTTCGCACGCATCTTGGGCACTCACCTCCTTCCCACGGATGTACATCCGATCACCTTCACGAGGGAAAAAATCCCCATGGTGGGCTTTCGCCCCCTACAGTTTGAGTTTAAGGGAAGGACATCAGAATGCAAATTGTACGTAGCCGAAACAGGTCCCTCAGTGTTACGATGGGCTGACCAAGGGGCCCTGGGGATCCAACTGAACCCTGGTGGTACCACACAAGTACTAATGACCGACGACACGCACATCAGAGACAGAACAACGTGGAATGAAGGATTTCCATCTGTTTTTGGCTCACAAACTTCACACACAAGATTTGCCTCAAAGATGGAGCCGTTCCGGTATGCCACAAAGTAAGGAACATTCCTTTCAACTGCAGGGAGGCAGTACAAGCTGAACTGCAACACTTGGAAGACAACGGGGTGATTGAGCCGATTGAGAGCGCGGAATGGTTGGCACCATTGGTCGTCGCACGAAAACCCAATGGTAAGGTGCGCCTGTGTATCGACCTTAGAGAACTCAACAAGAACATCATAGTGGACAAATTCCCCTTGCCCAAGATTAATGAGATGTTAGCCCAAACCAAAGGGATAAAATGGTTCTAGACAATCGATCTCAGAGCAACATACCACCAAATCGCGCTACACCCCTCAAGCAGAAAACTCACATTGTTCATTATGCCATTTGGCTGCTACTGGTTCCGACGCATGCCCTTTGGCCTAGCATCCGCTGCAGCCGTCTTTCAGAAACGTATGCACAAACTGTTTAAAGACATTAAAGGCGTGCAATATTTCCAGGACAACATCCTCATAATGGGGAAATCTCGACAAGACCACGACGAGAAACTCTCAGCGGTGTTACGTATCCTGTCACACAATGGCCTCACAGCAGAATGGGAAAAGTGCAAATTTGGCTTAAACACTGTCACCTACTTGGGTCATGAAATCAGCGACCAAGGCATCTCACCCAAGCGAGCTAATGTACAGGCCATTATGTTGGCACCCACACCCCAGAACAAAGAAGAAGTTCGTTCCTCTTTGGCCTAGCAGAGTTCTTTAGCAAATTCGTACAACACTTTGCCACCAAGACACACCATCTACGCCAGATACTGAAAGAAAGAAACGCATTCCAGTGGACGGACGATGCTAATGAGGAGTTTCGCAAAATCAAAATTGACATTTGCGACGCCGTGCCCATACACGGATTCGACCATAATGCCCTCTCCATCCTCACCACAGACGCAAGCGACAAGGGATTAGGAGCCGTCTTGTCACAAAAACCTGAAGACGGCACTGTCACCACCATTAGCTTTGCATCCCGCTCCCTCACTCCCAACGAGGGAAAGTTCAGTGTTATTGAAAAGGAGATGCTGGCGGCTGTCTGGGTGATGGAGAAGTTCTGTAAATTCCTCTGGGGCTCCAAGTTCTTGCTTCGGACAGATCATAAGCCTCTAGTCAAGGTGCTCACCTCAAGTGGACATGCCAACGCCACTCTGCGCATTGCTAAAATGATCCTCAAGCTACTGGACTTTGTCTATGAAGTGGAATATATCCCGGGCAACAAGAACAGAGTAACAGACTACCTTAGCAGAGCAGCAGTTATGGAAGGGGTCCCGTAAAAAAATTAATGGGATGAATACACATTTGCCTTCACTCATGACCAAGAGGAAGTAATAAGTGTGCAAGAATGAAAGGCAGCATATGAAGCGGATCCCCACATCGAAACCGTAAAAAGGTATGTCATACAGGGATGGCCGGAGAAGAAACATTTGGACGCAGACCTCTGGAAATTCTGGGAAGTGAGAGAGGAACTCTCCATTGGTGAGAACGCAATATTCCTCTTACGAGGAGAGAAAGTGGTTCCACCCCACCAGCTAGTAGACCGCCTCCTCACAATACTACATGAAGGCCACCTAGGCATCGTAAAAACCAAGAACCGCGTAAAAAACTCATATTGGTGGCCCATGGTGGACAGCCAGGTGGAGAAGCATGTGAGGGCATGTACACAGTGCTGCAATGCAGACATGACACTAACCACGCTGCGGCCGTCATTGGGGAAATTCACCAATCCCACCAACCCATGGGAGGAACTGGCAGTTGACATTTTAGGGCCCATCCTGGACTCACAGGGTGTACCCAAGTATGCCATAGTGCTGATGGACCCTTACTCTAAATGGCCTGAAGTCGAACTCTGTGAATCGGCTGATGCAGAAAAAGTGGTATCGTTCCTCTCTGCTACATTCCTGAGGGAAGGCATTCCAAAGGTCATCCTGTGTGACAATGGCCCCAATTCATGTCAGAGAAGTGGACTGCATTCACGAACCGGAACGGCATCACGACCAAACATACCCCGGTGTACCATCCTGCCGGCAACGGCCTTGTAGAACGGTTCAACCGTGTACTTATGGGCTCTGTACAAGCGGCTATCAGCGCGGGAAAAAATTGGGAGTCGGAGATCAAACACACAGTATGGGCCTATCGTAGTACCCCCACGTCAATGGGATACAGCCCATTCAAGATCCTGAGAGGCTGCGACCCGTTTACTCAAGACAATACTGTATGGTTGAACATTACGCTCCAAAGCAAATGGTCCACAGAAAATCTACACAGAATGCTACAATAAGAAACATGGCGTATGTAATATTGCCTTGGAAAGAGGGGAATGGGTCCGAGTAAAGCTGGCACAGTTGCGACGAAAAGGAGACAGCAAGTTCAGTCAACCACTACAAGTCAGAGAAACCTATACCCGCTCTGCCCTACTAAGCGATGGAAAGGTATGGTCCCATGTGTGTGTAAAAATAGGGGTACCCCTGAAGTAAGTTCCTATATAAGGGAAATTATCTAGTATGTAAATATTTAGGAACAATGAAAATACGTGTGGACCTAAACATCTATTGTGAACATCATGTACATGCAATCCAATGCAATAATATCAAAAATATTTTTTTTTCTTTTGAATAGATAAGTAAAAATTAATAGATAAATACAAAACATTTAGATAAAACAATACAATCCTCTGATATTCATGATTGATTCAAACAATCCCATTGCTGTTTTTTTAGATCTAAAGAGAGTTATAGTTTAACAATAGATAAGATGTATACAATGTCTGGCATGGATATATGAAGACATATGCTCAAATGTTCAAAATACATCCAACACGTGTAAACATGGTCATGTCATTAGTACAGAGGACAGTTATATTTGCCTTGGCTCATGGAAATCTGTATCCTACACGCATTTTGGCCATGTATGTTTAAATTACACCTCGCCAAGTCCCTAAACCTTCCCTTTTCTGCATATTAGTCACCCCTATGGTAGGCCCAAGAGCAGGGTGTATTGTAGGTAAAAGGTAGGACAAGCCCTGATGTGTGTGGCATGTCCTAATAGTGAATTACAGCCCTTTTCATTTTTCACTATTGCAAGGCTAACTGTTCCCCATAGCCCAGAGTGGGCAGTTTGATTATTAAATCTTATAATCCTAATTCGAGTTTAGTATGCCTGGACTCAGAATGATAAAATACATATTTTGGTGAAGTTGGTTTTAACATTCTGTGTTTGAAAATACCACTTTTAGAAAGTAGGTATTTTCTTGTCTAACCATCCAAGCCTGCCTCTGCTAGGTTGTGTATTCCTTGTCTGGAGTTTGTGTGACAGGGGAGGGGGATTCCAGGAGACAGGGTGAGTCAGCACAGGGTTGAATAGAGAGATCTGCATGCAGATGAGAGTGAGGAGTTGCACCTGGGACCTGAATAGGGCTGTGCCTTCCCTCCACAATGCTGGCTCCACCTCCTGTGGTGCGTCTGATGTCCCTGCCCTGCACTGTGAAAGGAAGGAAAGAGTCAGGTAAACAGAGTGCTCCAGGACTGACCAGAACTGGTTTGGACTAGGCAAAGGCCTCCCTGCCTTCAGAGAACAAAGAGAAACTGTGTATAAAGATCACTTTTGGGAAACAAGAAGAAACCTTTGCTGAGGAGAGGAACCAAAAAGATAGAGGAGAGACTATCCCTAAGCGTGAGGGATTGGCCTGCAATGGTTGCCTAACTACCAAAGAGAGGAGAGAGGAACTGGGTGTGTACTTTCATCAACTTGTGAAGGATCTCCAAGGGCTTGAGAGAGAGCTTACTCCCTGACTGAAGTCTCAGGACTAGTAGGCGTCACCAACCTCTGTGCGCCGCTTCTGGAAACACTGTTTCAGTAGCCACGGAGGAAGGGAGCTGCGACCGACTCTGACGACCGGCTCTGTGTCCCGACGGCCTCACCCAAAAGCACGGTTTGCATTTTGTACTGCAACCCTGGTCTCAACGACAGCGATGTCCGCTGCTGCCGCCACCGAACTGCTGCTTGCACCGTGACCTGTGGGCACTGCACTTCGCACCACCTCGCTTCACCAAATCAAACTGGTCTGCCCGATGCTGTTGCTGCTGCTGACTTCGAGTCCTGAGACCGCATCGTGGCTAACGCCCGGCACGTGAGCTTCATGACGCACCGCCTCGTTCCACACCGTATCTGGGCCGACCGACGCCAGCTCCCGGCAACCGGCTCCATTGCTGCAACGCAACCTACCAGCATGCATCGAGCACAGTCTCGCCCTGCACCGCACGCCTTGATCTCACCGACGCCATTTCGACAACATCACCGAGCCGCTATCTGCACCGCATCGAGAAGACACTGTGCCCTGCACTGCTTCCATCTTGCAAAACAACTGCGACGGTTGCCACAGCCGGCTCGCGCACCCGTTCCCGCCGCAACGAGTAAAGGTACTGTGACTGAGCCTGTTCACGCTTGTGCTGGCGCGTATCGGCGCGGTCAGCTGGAATTGCTGGACTCTGTTGTTTTTAGCATCGTAGTAGCTGGACGGGGCTACAGACTCTTACGTACCTTGATTTTGAAGTATTCCTACATAGAATCTTATTTTTGGTGATACAGTATTGTGGATTTTTGTCGTTTGTGGTCTTGTGATAAGTCTATATAAAAATACTTATTTTTATACTACAACTAGTGCGGTGTCCATCTGTAGTGTTGTCACTGGTTTACTGTATGTGTTCACAAATGCTTTACACACTGCCTCTGAGATAAACCTGTCTGCTCGTGAAAATCTTCATCAGCCTCTTCAGGGTGTGGAAGCAGGATGCAGTGAAGGTGTTGACTTGTAAGGTCATGTCCATTATGCTGCTGCTGATTATTCAGAAGATCCTGGTGTGGGTTCTGGGTGTGGGTTCAAGTTTGCCCATCCACCAGTTGGAGTTCCATGGTGAGCTGTTCTTGCTGAAAAGATTGTGACACCCGCTTTCATCTACTTAGCAACTTTGGTCAAGCAGGCACAGAAATAGGTGTCCTTCTCCGAAATGTAGAGTATGAGTTGCATGTCATCAGCTTAGGAAAGGCTGTTCAATTTGTGTGCACAGATAATGTTGGCCAGATTGATCAAGTATGCATGGAACTGGGTGGAGAAAAGCTTTGAACTGGGTTGGGAGTGATGAACCTTGAGGCACTCCAGAGATGAGTTTGCGGGGTTAAGAGGAGTAAAGTGCCAGGCCAACAGCTTGTGCTCTATCTGTTAAAAAGGACCAGATTCACAGTAGAGCAGGTCCTTGAATGCCAATCGCATGCAGGCACCTGAAGAGGATATGATGTGATATTGTGTCAAATGCGGCAGAGAGGTCCAGGAGAATGGGGGCTGCCAAGTCTCCTCTGTCAAGTATCATGCGGATGTCATCTATGGCAGTGATAAGTGCTGTTTCTATACTGTGGTTCGACCTGAATCCGGATGGCATGGCATAGAGGAGCTGGTGGTTGCTGAGGGTATGGTGGCGTTGGTTGACTAGTTTCTGGTGGGCCTGTTTTTATTGCTGATTTCCCTGGTTATCCCTAGCTATGTTGTCTGCAGCAAGTACAAATGCATGCAGTTTCCCATACCTCGAAAAACATTTGTCAGTGTGTTATTACAAGTTCAAAACTGCCCTGGTTGATTTGCAAATGTGGGTCACTTTTATTTTGGTGTCCTAGCCAATTTTCTATCCAAGTCCGACCCTCAGCGCATTCATCAATGACACCCAAGCCTTCTGATATTGTTACAGTAGCTGTTATGGCAAGGGAAGATGAGTACACAGCCATAGTGTCAAGATCATCAGCGAACAGCCACTACAAGTCTGAGTCCCTCCCAGAATACCAGGCACTGATGGTCACAATTGAACTTTCTTCAACATTTATACACTGTAGGGGATATTTATCAATCCTTCATGTAGTGCAACGCAGCAAGCCAAATTGTTGTGCTGCGTGAAAGGAAAAGGGCAGGAATGTGCTATATTTACCCCCATGAGGCACATTCTGGTGCTGGTGCACTTTTGGATGCCTAGCGCCAATGTTGGCACCCTTGCATCATGTTGCAAGGATGCCTGCATTGTAGACAGTTTTTGTGAAGGACAGGACACCTTCCTGTACAGAAACAATTCCAAAAAGCATTTCCTCTTTCTATGTGTGCTGCAGAGTGCAGCACATGTAGAAAGAGGGAAAAACAAGGAGAAATAAACATATTTCTCTTAATTATGACTCATCTGGGGAGGTATAGCATTTTGGCGCATTCTCAGGTCTACCAATATGGCAATTCTGTGAAGACACAGAAATCCATGGGTGGATGCATGGGAACACCCACGCTCCCCCCATGAATCCCCTCCCTGCTGCAAAGTAACACATGGCAGCAATTTGTACTGCTTGGCGTTACTCTGGATGTGTCAAGCGATGCAGGGCCATGCAAGGTGGCCTTGCGTGGCTTGATAAATCTCACTTAGGTTTTGCATCGCCCTTGCGCCCCCTTGGGCAAGGGCGATGCAAAATCTTGTTAAATATGCCCCACTGTTTCAGATGCTCATATCCACACATTCGCCATTTCCATTGTGCTCTTGACATCAATTACTTTGCATGGGCCCCACTTGTATGGTGTGCAAACCTTTCCTCCTGCAAAAGGTTTATCACCTACCTGCAGAACACTTTGATTTCCACCTTACTTCTGAATGGAGAGCTCCTTATTCTTTCCTCTTCTTAGGTGACGCATTCAGATTTTGGAGTTGAGGTGACCACCAAAGATGATGTCACTGATGGGGCATTCACACAGTATCAACACTGGAGTGCATTGAGCAGTGCAGTGTTCTGTGTTTCAGTAGACCTTTAGGAAGTTGGGTACTGACAATTCATAATCTTCAGTCTGTTCCAACCCAATCTGGAGAACTTTATTCAGCATGTGGAAAACGTGTAATATTTTACTTTGCATACGACGCGACAGACATTTTGGCTGAGGTGTCCATTTAAGTTTCCTTCGTAATTCTTTTGTCTATTTACTCTGCCTGTGCTATCTATTTTAGTTGACTTCCTGACTCAGCTAAAAACAATGTACCTGCTGAGAGTTTGCAGCTGCCAGTACATCTGTTGTCTGTCAATCATTTACTGCTGCCATAAGCACTCCGACTCCCCCTCCCACTTTGCTTACCAAGTGGTTATTCATCTGCCCTTGTTTGCTGAAAACTATTAAAAAACTTGTCCTTCCTATTTCTGTTCACATGCTTGCACTGCATAAAACCTGTATAAAAGCCCTGTGTTCTCTGACTTCAGTGTACTACCTCAGGCAGCACTTGAGAGTGCTGTGTGGATGTGGTCCCACTCATGAGTGATTAATAAACTTGTTATTTATTCCCAACTCCTGTGCTGATCTCTACCCGTGGACAAAAGGGTGACCCTGCACCAGTGTACCCCTGAAAAAAGGGGTACATTTCCACAAGTATCCACGGCAACTTTCCCCTTCACCATTCGTCTGGTGTCATCTGAGTGTGATCTTGTGATAGCTGACCCATAAAGCTCTGAGGTTGTCTTGGAAATGTGGCCCATTGAATGGAGGACCACTATCAGTTTCGATAATATTCGTACTACCTACATTCTCCATTTTTACCTTACTTGTTTGAAGGATGTGGATGATGCTATAACCTCAGAGAGCAGGCCCACCTCGACCCAGCAACATCAGATTAGTGGGACCCTCATCACGTGGTGCACCCCAATGGGATGAGACCGGGGGCACACCACAGTAGGAACAACTTCCTCCAGAGAGTCTTCCCCTTTAACCGCACCACCTTGCACCTCATCAAGCAGCTCTTCCCCTTGGCACGTCACTCACCCCCCCACACACAAAAGGATCACCTCCTCCCTCAGCCTAGCCAAGATGCCACAGGCCATGCAAATGGACGACTACGCGTGCCCAACCCCGAACTACCTAACTCCCCACGGTCAGAACGCATTCGCTATAACTTGCCCCCACAGACTCTCTGTTAAAGCGAAAAAACTCTTTAAACTCAGAGTTATCAGACAATTCCCCGAAACGCTAATTGTTGATACATACCACTGCTCATCTAGAGGGCAGCTGAAAATGGACTTCATCTTTTACACTGACAGACCCGACCTTAACTCACACCTCCTCGTCTCCAAAACCACCATCACAGCTCACAGCCGTAAACTAACTATCTCCCTACAGAAACACCAGACCCTTACCGGCTACATCTCCACAACCATTTTCGAGAAAGGCACCATCCTGATACAGGCCAAAAACGAGAACCTCGAGTTCTTTGACTCTCTTTTCCTCACGCTGAAGAGGACCACACCCCATATCACACCACACGTGCGGACCTCCCAACCGGGTATACTCCAACTCCCAGCAAGACATAGGACCCCGCACGAGCCCTCTCCCCGAGCCCCTCCCCCGTCTCCCTACGACATCTACCACCAAACTTCCCCCACAACGACGGTGCCAACCGCCGCCCAACTCTACCCCACCACTAATCGTAGTCAGCACACCAGAGAAGAGCCCCACTCCCATTCCCATTCACAATGGCTCCATGGCCCACCCCCACAACCACCCACAGCGCAGCCAATCACCCAGCTAGAGATAGCTCTCTCACTTCCCCTGAACCCTACTAGAAATAACAATACTTGCGGCTCGCCCTCCTACATCCAACAAGACGGGACCGCACACTCCCCCAAAACAGAACACCACCCTTCTTCCCACTCCCAACCTCACAAATAACCTGGCGCATCGCTTCAGCCTTCTTGAAGCTCAGTCTGAAACCACAGAGTTAGTTCCCCCACCTCCACTGAACCCCATTAGAAACACTGATACAGGCGGCCTGCCCACCATCTTTTAACAAGACAGGACTGCACACTCATCCCCAACGCAGAGCACCACCCACCTTCCCCCTCCCACCCACACAAACCACATATCGCATCGCCTCAAGCTTCTGGAAGCTCAGCTCGGAACTCTGGTCCAAGGCCTGAACGAAATCCTATCCTCCCTAACTAAAATGTGTTTGTCCACCCAACAGCCTGCTGCCCCCCCTACCCCTGCCCTTCCCAGAACATTCAAATCGCCTCCCCCCAACTTGACCCCCGCTCCCCCCGCTCCCCCAGATCTCGTCCGCCCGTCACTAAACCAGAGACAGAGAAGCGAGAGGACAGACCGAGAAGAACGAAACCCTCCCTTTCCCCTCATGAAGTGACCAAACTCGCCTCATCTTATGACCACCCCGTGAACCCCGACCACATCACCGCACAGCCTTCCCAGAGAGGGACCCCACTTGCCTTAGTATAGGACCCCACGTTGAACTCCTCACCCAAGTCCTCGATTCAAGTAATTATAGGCGTGGGTAGGGAACATCCCCCCCCTAGAATCCCTAGACCCCCGGCACACCTAACCTCCCTAACCAGAGCCCAACCCAGCAAGTCGAGGTCCGAAGAAGAACCCCCCATCAAATGCATGCTCATCAACAGCAGATCTGCCCCCAAACATGCAACAGAATTAGCAGAAGCTATCCTCTCCCATGACTTAGATGTAGCTTACATCACGGAAACCTTGCTCAACACCTTGTCCGACCCCATCATGGACATGCTGGTGTTGCCCGGATTTTCAATAACCAACAAAGACCGACATAAGCAGAGAGGTGGAGGCTTAGCTATCATTCATAAAAGTATCTTCTCTATCACGGAAAGCTCACCATGCCTGTATAGCTCCTTCAAATGCCTCTCAATCAACATCAAATCATGTGCGAGCGGATCGATACTCTGCCATCTCTTGTACCACCCTCCAGGCAAATCCAAGGAATTCGGAGCGCAGCTCTCTGACTTAATCACCCACTGCACGCTCAACAACGCCAACAGCATAATCCTGGGCGATCTCAACATAAGATGGAATGAAACAAATAACCCGCTCATCCAATCCCTCAATAGCCTTCTGCTAGAAAATGATCTGATACAACACTGCTCAGAAGAAACGCACCACAGAGGAGCAATACTGGATGCAATCATTGCGGAGAGAAGCACTATCACTATTGACTATGTCATTCCAGTAAACTGGTCAGATCATCACATTATTCTTTTCCATATCAACCAACCGGCCCTAACTCAACCCATAAAACAAGCTCCTCCCAAATGGGTCAGGAATACTGCTCAAGTCTCACGGACCAACCTTGAGGAAGATCTAAGCAGGCTCCTCCCGAGCATGACGGAGCACCTCTCAACCACAGATCTTATTTCTCTCTACCATTCCAACATAACAGCCAACTTAGACCGCCTGGCGCCGTTGAAACTAAAAAAAACAGAAACACCCCATCCAGATCTTGGTTCACCTCTGACATCAATGATGAAAGAAGACATCTCAGATCCCTAGAAAGATTCTGGAGGAGCAATCCCTCCACCCTTCACCGCGATCAACTCAAGGCAGCACGCAGAAACTACAATAACAACATCAAGAACAAAAAGACTTCTTTCTTCTGCTCCGCTCTAGACATTGCAAAAAACCGACCCAAAGAACTCTTTAACATCATCAGAAGCCAAACATCCAAACCGAATACATCCGAGTTAGTAGCCTCCAAAGAACAATGGGACAACTTTGGCAGCTTTTTCAACGAAAAAAACGCCAAGATCAATGTCTCTCTCAGCACAAATTCCTCCTTTCATAGGGAGGCCGAGACGCCAGCATTAATGGTCAGCACCCCAGGGAACCCACCCACTCACTGGTCCGTCTTCACTCCCATTCAGAAAGCAGAGACAGTCAATCTGATCGCCAACGCCAAACCGTCATCCACTCCCTAGATCAGCTTCCTACTAACCTGGCCAAAGACCTGAAACAAATCCTAGCCCCAATGTGGTGCAAGATCATCAACAGCTTGCTGAGCTCGGGAAGTATCCCTGACTGCCTCAAGGTCGGCCAAGTCATGCCGCCACTAAAAAAACCTGGGCTAGACACGGAGGAAATGAACAAGTTTAGACCTGTGTCGAGCCTACCTCTCCTATCCAAATTACTGGAAAGATGTGTTCTGCCACAGTTAACCCAACACTTGGAGAACATCAAGCTCCTAGACACACACCAATCGGGATTCAGAAAGGGATGCAGCACTGAAACTGCAATCCTAAACGTCATGGATGATCTACACAAATCACTTGACTCAGACCAATGCTGCCTTCTCATTCTCCTAGACTTATCGGCCACTTTCAATACAGTTGATCACACCCTGCTCCTCAATGTTCTTCAAGAAAGAGCAGGCATTAAAATGACGGTCCTAAACTGTTTCTCCTCCTTTCTACACAACCGCACGCAAAGAATAAAAATTAAAAACTTTGAATCCGACCCACTACCCGTCATCAGAGGAGTCCCACAAGGGTCAGTACTCTCTCCCCAACTCTTTAATATGTACATGGAACCCCTCACCACACTACTCAGGAACTCCAACATCCCCTTCCACCTCTACGCAGATGACACGCAGCTTTATCTGGAAACCACCTCCATGGACGACATGCACAAACTAAACAAATGCCTGTTGCACAACTCCAACTCAAAGTTCAGGTCGCCGCTGTCAGAGAAAACAACAATGTTTGTACAGTTCAGTTCTTCTTTTATTATATCTTGTTAGCCAGCCAGTTAGGCTGGCTAACAAGATAAAATAAAAGAAGAACTGAACTGTACAAACATTGGTGTTTTCTCTGACAGAGGCGACCTGAACTTTGAAGTGTCCACTGAGACACGAAACCACTGTACTTTTTCCTTGGAGTTGTGCAACAGGCATTTGTTTACTTTGATCTAGCGTGTGGTCTCTACCACACACTTTAAGAGGGGTTATAGGGCTCTTCCCCTTACCTGTCTGCACCTTCGCTTTCAAACATCATCACATAACACTGTTGCGCTTCAATAAGGGCTGTGCATCCAGTATTTCCACCACTCTAAAAACCCTGTTCTCAATAGATATATCGACATACACAAACTAAATGGAACGCTCAAAGAGGTTCAACAATGGCTTTCACAGAACCACCTTAAGCTTAATCAAGAGAAAACTGAAGTTCTACTCATCTCCAACAGAGACGAAAACTCCCAAATCGAAGAATGGCTTAAAGCCGTCAATGCCCTCAATGGCACCCTCACGCCAACGGACTCGGTAAAGTCCCTAGGTATCACCCTAGATCCTAAACTAGACATGAAAAAACACATCTCTAGATCCGCCAAAAGCGTGTTTCTCAATCTGAAACTTCTTTACAAAATAAAACCCTTCCTTCCTCCGAAAGACCTTCAACAGGCCACTCAAGCACTGGTGCTCTCCAGAATTGACTATGGAACTGCAGTCCTGACCGGATCAGCCAAATCTCACCTAGGCCCCTTGAAAACCACCCTCAATGCCGCAGCTAGAATGGTCACAGGAACCAAGAAATTCAATCACATTTCTCCCGCACTCAAGGAGCTGAAATGGCTCCCAATTGAACAATGAACCAACTTCCGAACAGCATGTCTTACGCACAAAGCCCTTCACACATGCAAGCCAGAATACCTGGCCGCGAAACTCAAAAAGGCCGGCCAGTCCAGGAATCTCAGAAGCTCCAACACGCTCCTTCTCATTCCATTGAAATCTCAGAAACACAAAACCACAAGCGAATCCTTTGCGGGAAATGCACCCAAGATCTGGAACTCCATTCCCCCCCACATTAGAACGACCACCTATTTTCCGAAATTCAAGACCCTACTCAAAGCCCTCTTCCTTGAGCGTACCTGAACTTAACGGGAAGAACACACGACACTCAGTTTGACAATGCACCACATCCCTGTTGTGGTCGAAAGAACAGTCGTCTCCGAATTATAATCACCTGGATTCTTCCACACCTCGTCCGACTTGATGGACTCCCCTCTCGCTATCAGCAAAGGAACTCCTCTGTTTCAATCCCCGCAGCCGCAACCCTCCTGTTTGATCACAAGAACTGTATGGTAATGTTGTATGCAATGCTCTTAAGTTTTACCAACTGTGGATTCTGCCTTCGCCGTTAAGGCACATAATTGTACCTAATGTGAAGCGCTCTGATACCCTTGGGTCCAGCTAGCGCTATACAAAACTTATAAATAAATAAATAAATAATATTCTATGTTATTCCTGGCAAGTGAATATGAAAACCGATAGATACCGCCCTGCTGTAGAATACAGAGATCTGCACTGATGTTTGCCCACTGCACTGTGATTATATGACTCGGCCTGGTATTAGTTTTAGAATCAGAAAGTGAATTCACACATATATATCCCTTTATGCATACATGTTTATTATAAAAATGCAAATGCTCACGTGTGCCTTAAATATGCTCAGTCACATTTTTTAATCAATTGCAATTGTGTTTTTATATAGCGGTTAAAAACCACAAACATTTTAGTATCATTGCATGTTTACACACATTTGAGATTAATTCTAGTTTAGTTATTCCAAAGAACTTTTAAAACAAAGCATAATATCATCCTGAAATTGGCACAACCAAACAAAGAAGACAGTAGAGTCAGCTCTGTCTGTGGTGGTTGTATTAGTTCACTAAGGTATTCTCGCCTTTCGACAAGTAGTTCTTGGCACCAGCTCATTAGGGTCTTTCTGTAGGTTTTGATTCGGTCACATGTTCTTGCTTCCATTTATTTGCATTGACTACAATGGGGCTTATTTACAAGCCCCTTGTGCCTCTTTTGCGTCACTTTTAACATAGGAAAAGTGACGCCAAAGTGGCGCAAGGGGCTTGTAAATAAGCCCCAATGTGTATAAATGTAGCACCAAAACACTTGGCTTTTTCATTATATGCTCCAATTGATCATGGGTACATTTTTGGTCCATTGAAACAGCAATGGTCTTGCTTATTTTGTATGCTTTCTGGCTATTTTTGCATTAAACACATTTTAAGCTGCTATGTGTTATCTGAGTGTTGTTCTCTTTTACAAATATTTGGCATAGTTGGCATCCACTTACAGTTTCGTCTATGTGTATGTCCATTCGAGGAAACCACTTTTTTCCCTTAGCCAAGCTTTCAGTTTGGCCTCACCTTGGTGATCCTGATATGTCAAACAGATCACTTTATCATGAAGTGTGCAGAATTTCTTTTTGGTCTCATCGCAATACCAGATATTCCTCAGACCTTGACAGTTCATGAAACACTCTCTGCAACCAGACAAGCATGTGCATTGTCATGTTATCTTTCATTTGGGTTCCAGATAAGTATTCTACATTGCTGCAGCCACTGGTAACTTTAAGCATTCATCGTTGGCCGAACAACTTACAATTTCTTCTGGTGCATTGCTTTCGGGCATGCAGTTTATGCCACTTGTATTCACATACTCTTGACTTCCATGAGCAGCTAGTAGGGCGACACATAGGGGGAGATTTACTAAGATTTGACGCCGTATTTGTTTCAAAACAGTGACGCAAAAGGCACCAAAATCCTTTTTTCCTAATTTCATTTCCAGCGTTAAACTTGTCCAGCGCTGGAAATAACATAAAAGTGAAGATGCTTCACATTACTTTGCTCCATGGGGGCATACCAAGGGTGGTGCATGGCGTTCCCATTCAACCACCAAAGGTTTCTCCTCTAAACCCAATTTACTAAATGCAATAGATTGGGTTTAGCGTGAGAATACTGAGACCTATTAAACTAGGCGCAAGGAGGGATAAATGCTTTAATTTCTCCTTCCTTTTCCGACTTTGCATGCATGCTGCACTTTACAGCACACATACAAAGTGTACAAAACCTATGCTAGACTTATACACACACCCTGGCGCTCTGGCACTAAGGTGGTGCGTGGTGCACGGCAGCTGAAATCAGCACTGGGGCTAGGGAAAGCGGAGGAGAGAGCCATATATTTGAAGATATGGCGTTCTCCTCCTCCTTTCCTGTCCCGCAACGCAGTGCAACCTTGCGGGAGGCTGCACTACATTGCGTGGAGATTTGGTAAATTCCCCCTAAGTCTGCTGGATCGTCCAGCCTAGGATGGTGTGTTACTTGTCTTAGGGTAAGATACTTAGTAGTGCCCTGGAAGAACAGTAACAGATGTTTATAATCAGTAATAAAACGGAATTCATACCCATATAAGTAAAGTAAAGGAGTAGTTGGGCATAATCCCCCTTAATGTTTGGTGTCTCTTTCTCAATCATTGAGTAATTTTAGTCTGCTGGTAAACACATTGGGATCCATTGGTACTGAGGATGCTCTTACATTAAGACTGTGGCTGAGCCCAGTGGAATAACGTCTACCACTAGCTCCATATACGGATTTGAGATCAAATATCTCAATTTTAAGCACATTGGGATAGCAGCCTTAATGCTGAGGAATGCCTTTTCATGTTTGGTAACCATTGTGAGGACGCTCTGTAAGTTTCTATAAATTGGTGATCAATCTCTAGAATAATGTGCTGTGCCCAAGAAGCTTCCACCTCTGCTCTATTTTGTTTGATGATGTGCCCTTCATGTATCTCTTACTTTCTTTGGATCAGTGCTGATCCCCTGATCAGAAAACACATAGGCAAAGCATCTTTGGTCTGTTAGGAATTCACATATTTCTCCATGCAAGTTGAGGCCTGCTTTAGTTATGCGCTGTATAGTAGTTTTTAGCCTCCAACTGTGTTTTTTAATAATTGTTGAATAATTGAAGATGTTGTCACTTATGAGCATGTCTCCATTCAATCACAACAGTGTTACTCATGCACTATTTTGAAATGCTGCCGACCACACTAGGGGGTATATTTACAAGCCTCTATCACCACAGGAACGTCACTTTTTATGATGTTCCTCTGTCGAGAAACCCTTATTTACAAGACAATGTTAAGCTACTTAACGTGGCTTAACGCCACCTTGTAAATAAATCCCCCTTTCACGGTACACTTACCGTGAAAGGGGCGTGCAATAGGTGTCGCAGTGGGTGTACCACCGCAGCACCCATTGATTTTGACGTTGTCCCCTGTAGGAGAGTAGAGTCTGCTACCTATGGTCACCCCCACTTTTTGCTGTGATTTTTTGGTTTTTCGACTTTAGTGTGGCTGTGGGCCTGCTAATCAGACCCACAGCCCAGCTGTTCTCTCTCTAAATTGATGCCATGTACTTTAGGTACATACCTAATTGGGAATTGGGTCACCTCTGTGAGCCCCTGTATAGTGTATCACAGGTACCCAGGGCATAGGTGCATCCAAGGCCTACCAGGGGCGGCAGCATGTATTATGCCACCCCTGGCTGGCCATCCAAACTGACACCACAGGCTGATCACTCAGCTTGGGCAAGGTGGTGTAATCACCCCTTGCTTAGATATAGATTACAGCTCTCTACCCTTATATATAGACACATATATACCTATAAGTCCCTCCTATGGCAGGCCTTAACAATCCTGGAGGCAGAGTGCTTGGTTTTATGTTAGAGGGTGCTCTAGCCTGAACTGAGGCCCTCTGCAGCTTTCGGAACCATGTCCTTATAGCTGTTCTATGATATAGCCATACTAAATACTCTTAAGTGCATTATAATCCTGGCGGTTAATGCTAACTTTGGTTTGGCTTTGTCTAAACATGTCATGTAAGGTGTCAAACACTTTAGAATACTACCCCCCCCCCGCCAATTCTGGCAGCGGGGGTAGCATTCCACCCTTCTAGAGGGAGAAGACATGTTGGTTACTGCTTTTCCCGGTTAAAATTAAACAGAGCCTCAGCATCACAAAATGGATGCTGCTGCCACAGACACGAGTCTGACCTCCTGCTGCTGGACGAAACTATGGCAGGGGAGGCCTGGACAATAGGTTTCCTGCCTTGGGAGGTGCTAGCACCTACCCAGACAGGCTTTTAGTGTATTGGGGCAGGGAGGGCTGCCAAATGAGACACTGCCTGGGGCACACAAGGTGCTTCATGCATAGCCCGGTTCAAACCAGTTGCTGGGGCACTCCAGCCCCAGCTCTGGCGCAAAACTGGACAAAGAGAAAGGGGTGTAACCACCCCCCTCTCAGGGTCTACCCATAGGAGGGACCTAGCAGGTAATCCAGCCCCTCAGTTTGGTATAAAATTAGGAGCTGTGTCTAGAGACATCAGATTACCCTGGAAAGAAATTATGAAACAGAACTCTTGGACTTCGACATTCTATGCTGACTAGAAGACTGAAGAAGATCTCCCATGTGGTCAAGGAGTGACCACCCTGTTCAAACAGGCACCACCAGTAACTTGCCAGTTTGCTTTGTTGATGCTCCGGGTGGAACCCGACGACTCAGCTACTCAGGACTGGACTTCCAGACTTCTTGGACTCTGAACCACATCCACAACAAAGCTGAGACCCGTGGCCAACACGAGAGATGTGGGACCAGACTCCCTGGACATCCTGCAAATTGCTAATTGCATCGATTCCTGAGGTAACTCGCAGTTGTGCATTGGGGCACAAGAAGCCCCAGACCCGAGCAACATCTGCACCAGAGCTCAGCCCTCCACACTCCACGAGTGCCGCGTGGGGTCTGCTCCTACATTTAAGCTCGACGCATCTTCCTGGTTGCTAGCCTGTTGGCTAGTGAGCCCTCTGACGACGATCCTTTGAATTTCCAATGCTTGCCTGGTTGCTCTAGGGTTGCTCCAGTTTCCTCCCAAAAGAGAAGCACCTCAGACCTTGCTGGTCTGACCTGAAGTGAATCTTCACTTCCTGCATGGGTTGCGGTTACCAAGGCTTGTTGGGTCCAATCCGGAGACCGACACCGCAGGCAACTAGATCCTTTGTGAGACAGCTCGACTCCAGATTCTGGTCATTGTCGACGCCTCCTGGTCCTCGTGGCTGCAGAGACAAGCTTCATCTCTTCACCTGTTTGCATCGCGACATCACCTGGTTCCATCCTGGTTCCTTCCTGGTCACTGGCTAGTGACCCAGACTCTGTCCCCTCTGCTTTCAGGTTCTTCAGCACCTCGATCCACCCTTGGATCCACCCGGACACTCTTCCTTCGGCTGCCTGCAGCACTTCTTTTGCAGGTCTCCATTGAAAGCATCGACGAAACCCGACACGAAAAGGCACCTATGCACCCGGCTTCCCTGGGTGAGGTAACTCGAGTACTTCAGTGCTCCCGTGAGTATTGACTATCCAAGTGTCCTAGTTTAAAGGGGTTTCACCGTAGTCCACCCAGAAGTGTCCTTAATCAGTAACTTTGTGACTTCTTCGTTCTCCATTGTAAGTCAATAGTAACTTGCGTCTGTGTTCCCACACTGCACGCATCTCCCGTGGGTCTCGTACTTCCAAACCTTTGGTTCTGTAGTGTAGCTCCAGCGATTCCCTAGGCCCTAGGCCTATTCACTATTCCTGAAGTGGCTCTTATACCATTTACTTATTATATGGTTCGTGAGGCCTCTAGGACAGAATTGTATTTGTGCAACTTATAGTATGCTTAATGAGTAACTTGTAACGTATCTCGAACTCTGACCTCATAAAGAGTGCAGAGGGGTTGTGTTAGTAATAAATACATATATATTTGATATATACCTTGTGTGGTGTCCTTTCATTTGGTACTCAAGGGATTATATATGGTAAAACAGCTGGCTTCACATGCTCTCTGAAGTTTTAGCGGTACACAGTCTAAATATCGATTCCTAATTGTCGACCTACACAAATATCGAGTTGGAAATATCGAAGGTACAGCATTTCGATGTCAAGAATATCGCTGGACAGAATATCGACCCTTAGGTAAGTAATATCAAATTTATTTATATCGATGTAAGTACTATCGAAGTTAGTAATATCGATAGCATATATATCGATGTAACTAATTTCGATGTTACTAATATCGATATTTGTATTATTTTTATGTATTTAATTATATATGTGTAATATGTTTTTGTTAAGTATTTTTTTTTAATTATATGTGTATTATTTTTATATATTAATAATGTCATTTTAAGTAAATTTAATGTTTTAGTACCAGAGCGGGTTGTGGGTTTATAGGGGAATAGGGTGGGAAGTAATTTAAATATACTTAATTAATTAATAATTTTTAGGAATTATAAATTAATTTTAATTAATTTTTGTTTTTATTTCTGTAGCGGGTTGTGGGTTTATAGGGGACTTGGGTGGGAAGTAATTTAATTGTAATTAATTAATGATTTATAATTTTTTTGTTATGGATAATTATTTTATGTATAATTATTTATTAATTGGCAATTAATTATTTGAATTGATAATTTATTTTTTTAATTGGTAATTAATGGTTTTAATTGTTATTTAATTTTTTTAATTGGTAATTCATGTTTGTAATTGGGAAATAATTTTTGTAATTGTTAATTAATTATTTAATTGGTAAATAATTTTGTTAATTCGTAATTAATATTTTTAATTGGTAATTATTTCTTATTAATTGGAAAATATTTGTAATTAATTGGTAATCCATGTTTTATAAAAATATAAAAATAATTTTATTGTTTAAACATTTTTAGTTGTGAATTAATTTTAAATAATATTTTTTGTAATGAAAAATATATTATTGTTTAATATTTATTATTTGGTGAGTAATATTTATTCATTAATATTTATTGGTATTTGTTGTTAATTTATTGTTAATTAATTATTCAAATGTAATTGCTTTTAATAATTATTAATTGTTTGTAAATGATGTAGATTTATTTTAAAATGTAATTATATATTATTTTAAATATAAAAAGTATTTATAAGTATGTTATATTTAAATTCTACGCTATCCAGCGCTTTCCCTACTCTTGCACCCTTTGGAGTTGGAATAGTAATTTTTACCCCTACACTATCCAAGGCTTTCCCTACTGTTGCACCCTCTGGACTTGGAATAGTAATTTTTACCCCTACGCTATCCAACGCTTTCCTTACTGTTACACACTCTGGAGTTGGAATAGTAATTTTTTCTTCTACGCTATCCAACGCTTTCCCTACTGTTGCACCCTCTGGAGTGGGAATAGTAATTTTTACCCCTACGCTATCCAACGCTTTCCCTACTGTTGCACTCTCTGGAGTGGAAATAATATTTTTTACGCCTACGCTATCCAACGCTTTCCCTACTGTTGCACCCTCTGGAGTGGGAATAGTAATTTTTACCCCTACGCTATCCAACGTTTTCCCTACTGTTTCACTCTCTGGAATGGGAATAGTAATTTTTACCACTATGCTATCCAACGTTTTCCCTACTGTTTCACTCTATGGAGTTGGAATAGTAATTTTTACCCACCCGCTATCCAACGCTTTCCCTACTGTTGCACTCTCTGGAGTGGGAATAGTAATTTTTACCCCTACGCTATCCAACGCTTTCCCTACTGTTGCACTCTCTGGAGTGGGAATAGTAATTTTTACGCCTACGCTATCCAACGCTTTCCCTACTGTTTCACTCTCTGGAGTGGGAATAGTAATTTTTACCTCTACGCTATCCAACGTTTTCCCTACTGTTTCACTTTATGGAGTTGGAATAGTAATTTTTACCCTCCCGCTATCCAACACTTTCCCTACTGTTGCACTCTCTGGAGTGGGAATAGTAATTTTTACCCCTACACTATCCAAAGCTTTCCCTACTGTTGCAGTCTCTGGAGTGGGAATAGTAATTTTTACGCATACGCTATCCAACGTTTTCCCTACTGTTGCACCCTCTGGAGTGGGAATTGTAATTTTTACCCCTACGCTATCCAACGTTTTCCCTACTGTTTCACTCTATGGAGTTGGAATAGTCATTTTTACCCACCCGCTATCCAACGCTTTCCCTACTGTTGCACTCTCTGGAGTGGGAATAGTAATTTTAACCCCTACGCTATCCAACGCTCTCCCTACAGTTGCACTGTCTGGAGTGGGAATAGTAATTTTTACCACTATGCTATCCAACGTTATCCCTACTGTTTAACTCTCTGGCGTTGGAATAGTAATTTTTACCCTTACGCTATTTAACGCTTTCCCTACTGTTTAATTGTCTGGAGTGGGAATAGTAATTTTACATTCTACGCTATCTAATGTTTTCATTACTGTATTTTTTTTTGGACTTTAAATAGTAGTTTTATTTATTTATGTATTTAATATTTTTTTATTATTTTAGATACTGTTGTATTTAATTAAGTTTAAAAATATTGAAAGTATATTTATTTTTTTAATTTAGTAAATATATTTGTTTATTTTTATTTATGTTATTATTTTATGTGTGTAGATATTTTTGTAATTTATAGTATACTTTAATAATTTATAAGTAATTAACATAATTAATAAAATGTATTATTAGATAAGTATTTATTATATGTTATGTTTATTTTTAATTAAAGTCATATTATTCAATATGTATTATTTATTAATTTTAAACATTATTAAATATGTTTAAATATGTTTCTTTTATTTTTCAGTATTATTTACTTTATTTACTTTTCTTTTAACAGAAAAACAAACGATATTTTAAATTACGATATTTTTAACATCGATATTTTGGTTTCGATATTTTTGTACTTACCATGTTGTAGATAGGGGGTCCATATACTTGCCTTCAATATTCCAGCGTCGATGTTCTGTAGGTCGATATTATGTCCGTCGATATTCTGTCATAGATTCGTTTTAGCCTAAGACTGCTTGTCCATGCTACCACTAGGATTGCTTGTCTATAAGGTTGACTTTACAACCACCATCATAATGATCGTTTAGACTGATGCAAGGTGCCCCCTAGAATAGTGGACAACATATGCCAGGCGAACTTCTCACATTGGTGTGCAGCGGTTGGGATAAGATCTTGCTGTTGTTTTACCATATAAGCTTAAAATATAATTTGAAAGATCACATTAAGGTACCTAGAGGTACATATAAATCAAGTCCTATAATACTTAAGTTCTACTGAACTTAGTTGTTGCAGAGGAAAGGGCCTAGCACACCCTGACTACAACTCCTAGAGAGGTTCTAGTAGTAACACATAGGGGCCGATTCTGATCCGGTAAAATCACCGTCCGTACGACTCGCATCCGGAGCCGTTTCCGTACGACTCGTACAGACGCCGTACGACCCGACGAGTACGATCCCGACCGGGGTACCAGGACGCGAGTCGTACGGTCAACGTCAGGTAAGGGCCATTTGTACGGAAAAGCGCACAATCACATACACACCGTACGGCGCGTACACCCCATGATCGCAGGGGTTCGCGACGTACCCCAGCGATCATGGGGGTACGTGCCGTACACCCAGCGTACATGGGGTACGCACCGTACACCCAGCGTACATGGGGTACGGTGCGTACCCCATGTACGCTGGGTGTACGGCACGTACCCACCATGATCGCAGGGGTACGCGTGTACCCCTGCGATCATGGTGTGTACGCGCCGTACCCGGGGGGGCGTTCCATACCTGTTTCAGGGCGAACTCTGCTTTTACGGCGGTTTTCAGCTCCCGTAAGAAAAGGGTCAACCCAACACGAATCGTACTTGCCGGGTCAGAAAAATAGGCCGTGAACCGTACAGATGTCGCGTACAGCGGGTTCCGAGGGAGAGTCGTAAGGGGATTTCATTTGTACGGTCCCTGTACGATTCGTACGGAGTACGGCTCCTGGTACGGATCGTACTTCGTTGTTCGTACGGGGGACGTTGCAGGGTACGATTCGTATGGGAAAAACGCTCCGAATGGCAATTCGGAGCGCTTTTTACCGGATCGGAATTGACCCCTTAGTGTAGGTAGGTGCACACACCACACCTCACTAGAGAATGTCCTTGAAGGAGAGCCTAGTGTGTCTCTGCCAGAAGAAGTGGACCCTCCCAGGGTCCCTTCCCACTATGACACATTTACTTTTAATGTACTTAGAAGTTTGTGTTCACTCAGGAGACTGAGACAAGGACAGAGTCCAACAATAAGACACCTTATAGATTTGTTAATGGAGTATGATGCTGGAAAAGCAGCAGCCCCAGTTCAGACTGGTAGTGGAAGGGGGGGGGGGGGGGGGCATCCATCAACAGAGGATTGATTCCCAGGATGACAATCCAGGGGGGGTCTGATGATGAGGATGATGATCAGGTCCAAGTTGAAGAACTGGATCAGGTAAACCTGAGACTACCTGGGGCTGGACAGGAGAGAATCCCATCCAGGCCCCCAAGTGGGCCTAACACTGAGCACAGAAGGAGGAGGTCACTTTCCAGTGACTCCCACCACTCTGATGACTCAATAGGATCAGCGAAACCATAAAATACCTTTTCTTTTAACAGAAAAACAAACGATATTTTAAATTACGATATTTTTAACATCGATATTTTGGTTTCGATATTTTTGTACTTACCATGTTGTAGATAGGGGGTTTCAGCGCCGGGACGCCTCGTTGCTGAGGCAGCTGTCGCGCTCTATCAAATACATAACATAACATAACATACCTCAGCAGTGATGAGGATGACTACACCTCAGAGAAGAGAGCATAAGGCTAGGATGAGGGAAGTCAAGCTAAGGATCAAGTGGCAAGAAATTGCCCTTGCCAAAGAGACCCTGGCTCTTGCTAGAGAGCAAAAGTTGAATGGATTAGACTCCACTGGTGGCAGCAACATCCCTTGAGGTAGGGAAAGGTCAAATGACCATAGAAACCTGAGTAAGATTGTCCCTCCCTACCAGAGTGGGGATGACATCCACAAGTGGATAAAAGCTTTGGAGAGGGCTTGCAAAGTACAGCAGGTACCCCAAAGTCATTGAGCAGCAATCTTATGGCTCTCCTTATCAGAATAAGGTAGAGACAAGCTCCGCACAGATAGTGATCAGGATGCTGACAACTACAATGTCCGGAAGAGTGCTCTAATAGACGGGATTGGCTTAACCACGGAGCAGTATAGGTTGCTGTTCAGAGACACCGAGAAGACACCGACTCAGGCCTGGACTGACTTTGTAGTTTGTGCCACTAAGGCTCTGGAAGGCTGGTTACTGGGCAGTAAGGTCAAAGACTATACAGGATTGTATAATTTGATTATAGGAGAGCAAATTCTTAATAATTGTCAGAACCAGTTATTGCATCAACACCCGATTGACTCTGATGTGACCTCTCCCCAATAATTGGGAAAGAAGGCAGACAAATGGGTCAGAACTAGGGTGAAGCAGAAGGTCCAGAACCAAGGTGGTGATCAGAAGAAGCAAGACCAAAAGGTTGGGGAGAAAGCAAAAGACCAGAAGTCTTCTCAAGGTCCCCAAAAAGCTTCTAATGGTGGGGGTTCCCAACAATCTAAGAAAAAGGAAAGCCCAAAGAAACCCTGGTGCAAAACTTGCAAGGTTAATTCTCACTGGACTAGTGATTGTACTAAGAAGGAGACAGCTCCAACCACTGTTGCCTCTAAGGCACCTGCACCCCCTAGTACAGTTAACAGTGGTGGGTCTCAACCCAAGGCTATAGTGGGGTTAACCCTGGGTACTGAGATGGATTCTGACCAACTCAAGCTGTTCTTGTCTGTGATGTGGACATGGCTATGTCCGCTACTGTGAGTCCCAATAACTTGGGCAAGTACAGGCAAATACCTTTAATCAATAACAACGTGTCTCAGGCCTACAGGGACACATGTGCCAGTGTCACCATGGTGACACCTAACTTTGTGGACCCTGGACAGATAATAGTAGGTGATAATTACCTAGTGACCAATGCAAGCAATGTCACTACCACCCATAGTATGACAATTGTTAATTTCTCCTGGGGAGGGGTAACTGGCCTCAAAAGAGTTGTTGTTAGTTCAGACCTCCCTGTAGAATGTCTGCTTGGCAATGATCTGAAATCTTCAGTCTGGTCTGAAGTGGAGTATAGGACTCATGCAGAAATGCTAGGTATATCAGCACATGTCCTTGCTGTGACCAGGTCACAGGCCAAAAAGTGCAAAACTGAACAGGCCCTGAATCCTGAAACTATGGACCAGTTGCCTTCCAAGAGAAAGAACAGTTGGGTTAAGGCAGTGCCTTCCCCCCTGCCTCAGAATGAGGATCAGCCTTCTGAGGAAGCTGATAGTGAGACCCAAGAAGGAACTGTCCTAGAGGAGCTTGAGCCTGATCAGGTTGAGTTCCTTGGGACAGGGGGACCTTCAAGGGCAGATCTGAGGCAGGCGCAGCTGGACTGACCCTCTCTTGAACCCCTCAGACAGCAAGCTGCTGCTGAGGCTGCTGGGAATGCTACAGGTACCCATAGAGTGTATTGGGATGAAGGGCTCCTTTATTCAGAGGCTAGAGACCCCAAGCCTGGTGCTTTCAGTAGGTTGGTCATACCTCTGGTATTCAGGGGCTTCCTTACCTTAGCCCATGATATTCCCTTAGCAGGACATCTTGGCCAGAACAAGACTTGGGACAGGCTTGTCCCTCACTTTCACTGGCCACACATGTCAGAAGATGCCAAGGAGTTTTGTCACTCCTGTATCACCTGCCAAGCCAGTGGCAAATCTGGTGGCACCACTAAGTCCCCCCTAATACCACTAACTGTGGTGGGGGTTCCCTTTGAAAGAGTTGGGATAGACGTTGTTGGACCAATGGATCCCCAAACAGCATCTGGGCACAGGTTTATTCTGGTGGTAGTGGATCATGCCACCAGATACCCAGAAGCTATTCCCTTAAAGACCACAACAGCCCCTGTTGTGGCAAGAGCCCTCCTGGGAGTTTTCTCAAGAGTGAGTTTTGCGAAAGAGGTTGTCTCAGACAGAGGTGCAAACTTTATGTCTGGATATTTGACTGCTGTTGGACCCGGCCTCGTGGCGTGGCCCGTCTCTGTCCCTCAGAACCCTGCGAGCGTAGGCCTGCACCCTAAGCCCCTGCGCAGCGTCCCTGCAAGAATAGCCTGCACCCCGCAGCCTGGTCGTCTCACCCCCGATGAGCCCGAACCACCGTAAACCCACGACCAGGCCGCATGTCCCGTCCCGCTCCCGGCTCCGAGCTCCTAAAATTGCATGCCCCACAAGGCCCGGACGCCATCTTCCCTTCCCGACATCCCTGTCTCCCTGGGCCTAGCGGGACCCCGGCCCCAGCGAAACCCAGCCTCCATAGGCGCGCCAGTCCCGGCTGGGGGGTAAAGGGCTCCCGAGTGAGATAAGCCAGGGAGTTTCGACGGCACCTCCGGCCTCCCCTGAGGGGCTGGTATCTGTCACCCCTTGGGCCCACCCCGGTGGGCCAGTTTCGATCACCCCTCCGACCTCCCCGAGGGATGGCTCCAGACCCGCTGGGCGTCTGGGAATTCCCGGACCCATCTTTTCAAAGGGATCAAAGAGCCAACCGCCGGACCTCGCCAACAACCAGCCCCCAGGGCTTGAGACCTCCGCCTGCGAGGGCCCGGAGATCAAAGAGCAGAAGAACTATAACTGGGCCCGCCCGACAACTAGCGGGCAGTTGTATCTTGGACCTGAAGCCCTGCTGATCTGATCGCGGCTGACCCTAAGACGAACTCATCTGGAACCTCGGAGCCCTGCTGACGCTGTCGCGGCTCAAGTTGAACGGAACCATCGGAGCCCTGCTGACGCTGTCGCGGCTCAAATTGAACGGAACCATCGGAGCCCTGCTGACGCTGTCGCGGCTCCAGCTGAACTGAACCATCGGAGCCCTGCTGACGCTGTCGCGGCTCAAGCTGACCTTGTAACCATCGGAGCCCTGCTGACGCTGTCGCGGCTCAAGCTGAACTGAACCCTTCGAGCCCTGCTGACGCTGTCGCGGCTCCTCCCGAACCTCTCCAGACCGAGCCCTGCTGACCTCGTCGCGGCTCGAGGAATACTCTGGTCCGGCTGGACCATCGAGAGCACCATCACGACCGAGCCGACTCAACGGAGGTGAAGCAGCCAGTACGACCATCATCCCGTACCCCCCGGCTCGAGGATTGAGAGCTGTGCATAGGGTACGCCCCGTACTGTCCCAGAGACTCAAAGACTGTCCCGCTTCCCCCCTTCCCGAATCCTCAAAGACTAACTGTTACTTTAACCCAACGGTGTAGTGTCTGTTCGTAGTGTGGTGTGAGCTCCGTGTGTACGATCCTAGACCCAAAGTCCTCCCCGGTGAGGACCTCACAATCAAGACACGGCAAGTTCTGTGGGAGAGGTGGGTCCGGGTGTGGTCGGGTGAGCACAACCTGACCCTCGGGGATCGCCCCTTCCTACATTGGTGGCAGCGGTGGGATAAGAACCCACGTCTAGGGATCATACAGTACTGACACACTACCCGAACGAAGAAACAGCCATGAGCGTCACGACCGACAAGATCACCTTCCAGATGGAGCTTCTGGGAGACTATTCGCACCGTGAGCTCAAGCAATTCTGCAAGGATCTCCGTATCCCGTCAACGGGATTAAACACCAAAGAGGACTTCCAACAAGCTCTAACAGCCTGGGTGGAAGCCGGAGCACAACCCCCAGCACCGACAGAAGCCGAGGAGGGGGGAGGCCCTCTGACCGGAACCCGCGCTCCAGAGCAGGAAAGAACAGAGTCCCCGACGTGGACTCCCAGCACGGAGAGAGGTCTATCTCCAGAAGAGATGGCCGACCGAGAACGCAACCGAAGCCACGAGCTAGAACTAGCCCGTTTGAAGATGGAGGGAGAACTCAAGCTGGCCGAGAAAAAGCTAGCCATCGAGCAGTTGCGGCTGCAAGGAGAACTGGAGGAGAAGAAGCTCCAACGAGAACATGACGGAAAGAAGCTCCAGCTGGAGCACGAGCGCAGCATATTGGAAATAGAACTCAAGGCCCGGAACGAAGGCAACAAAACAGCAGCGACCCGAGAGGCCGTTCACCCGGTGGAACCAAAGGTCCACATCCCCAAGGACGTGGTCAAGGAATATTATAAAAACGATGACATCCAGCAATGGTTCAAGGCCTACGAGGTCGCCATGACCTCCCACCGAGTTCCGCAGAAAGATTGGGGAGCCGGGCTGTGGGGTCGATTCCTGAGTGAGGGGAGAGACACCCTACTCGACCTACCGTCTGCCGAACAGACCTCCTACAGCCACATGAAAGAAGCCCTCCTCACCAGGTACGGGCTCACCCCAGAAATGTACCGCCAACGCTTCCGAGACTGCAAGAAGATCCCCGGCACCACATGGGTGGAATTTGTCAATTTCTACAGCCGGGCCCTGGAAGGGTGGATCAAGGGCAGCAAAGTATCCACCTTCGAGGGGCTCATCGACGTCATTGCCTACGAACATTTGTCCCTGAATTGCTTTGTAGAACTCCGGCAGCACCTCCTGGACAGCAAGTTGGCTGACCCCCGGAAGCTGGCCGTCGAGGCCGATCGCTGGGTGAGCACCAGAGTACCCCGGGGGCCCGGGGGAGACTCTGGCCGAAATGAACAGGGGTCCTCCCGCCAGAGGGGAGGAGGGAACCAGAATAGACAGAGGGGTTCCCAGGTAGGGTCCCCGCGTAGTCCCCCCAGAAACCAGCCCGGCACCTCGTCTCCCGCAGCGCGCGCAGGGTTTCCCCCAGCTAAGCCAGGGCCCCGAGCCAGCCAAGCCTGCTACCATTGCCAGCAACCAGGGCACTATGCCAATGACCCCCGCTGCCCTTTGTTCAAGAAGCCTGCCGCGGCAGGGTCCCCAGCGCGCCACATCACCGCAGTAGCCCTAGAAGAAGAGGAGGGAGAAGAGGAGTTCGAGGGAGCTGACCCCGCAGCCATGATGTTAGTCTCCCTGGGTGATAGAGAGATGGTCCCAGGAGCCCCCCTACCCGACAATACCGAGAAGTACCGACAGCAGGTGACTGTCAACGGCCATCACATAGGGGCGCTCCGAGACACGGGGGCCAGTATCACCGCCGTCAAACGGCACCTAGTCACCGAAGCCCAGATTGTCCCCCACATCTCCTGCAGAGTGATCGCAGCCGATAGCTCCGTCCGCACCTGCCGGATAGCTCAAGTCCCGTTCGAGTGGGGGGCGTCTCTGGGGAGTTACGAGTGGCAGTCCGCTCCGACATGCCCGTGGACTGCCTGCTCGGCAACGACCTAGAGAGCTCCCCATGGCAGCGGGTTGAGAAAAGGACCCACCTGGAGATGGTGGGCCTGCCCGAATGGGCCTGTGTAAGTACCCGGTCGATGACCGCCCGAAGAATCACCCCCGTAGGGGCGACCATAGAGGCGGCCCCAACGACCCCTGAGGACCCCGAGGTCCCTGAACCTTCCGAAGCCCCTGAACTGTTCCCCGGGGAGAGCTTCCCCTCCGACGCAGGCCCCCTCGGCCCTAGCGTCGAGTCGACCCCGAGTCTGGACGACCTTCCTGAGCTGGCCCAGTGGCGCCAGGAAGGGGGACCGTCCCGTGAAGAATTCTGCCTAGAACAGACCTCCTGTCCATCCTTGGTTGGGCCGCGGCAGCAGGCCGCCGCCCAGGCCGCCGGTGACCAGTCCGGCTCCCACTTTGTCTATTGGGAAAATGGCCTATTGTATAGCGAACAAAAGTCCGCCGAACTAGGGTCCGGCCGAGTGCTGGTGGTCCCCCTACGCTTCCGCGGCTTTCTCCTGAACCTGGCCCATGACGTACCCCTGGCGGGACACTTGGGACAAGACAAGATGTACCATCGCCTGGTCACCCACTTCTACTGGCCCGGCATGCGCTCCGATGTAGGAGGCCACTGCAAGTCCTGCCCCACGTGTCAGTCCAGCGGAAAGAGCGGAGGGAAGCGCAAGGCTCCTCTCCAACCCTTCCCCGTGGTCAGTACCCCCTTTGAGAGGGTAGGAATCGACATCGTGGGCCCCCTCGACCCCCAGACCTCCTTGGGGCACCGCTTTATCCTAGTACTGGTGGACCATGCCACCCGCTACCCCAAAGCCATTCCCCTCCGGACGGTGACGGCCCCCGTGGTGGGGCGGGCCCTCATGGCCATCTTCTCCCAGGTGGGATTCCCCCGGGAAGTCGTCAGCGACCGAGGGACAAACTTCATCTCAAAATACATGAAGTCCCTCTGGCAGCAATGTGGGGTGACCTACAAGTTCACCACCCCATATCACCCCCAGGGGAACGGTCTGGTGGAACGCTTCAACCGGACCCTCAAAGGGATGATCATGGGTCTCGAAGAGCCCCTGAGGCGTAAGTGGGACGTCCTCCTCCCCTGTCTCCTCTTCGCGTACCGCGAAGTCCCCCAGAAGTCCCTGGGGTTCAGCCCCTTCGAGCTGCTCTACGGGCACCCCGTCCGGGGACCCCTCACCCTGGTCAAGGAGGGATGGGAGGCGGCGGCCCCAGAGCCCCCTCCCGATGTGTTTCGATACATCTTGGCCCTCCGGAACCAGACGAGGAAGTTCCGAGAGCTGGCCGAGGCCAACCTCGAGGCCAGTCAAGAAGAAATGAAACGGTGGTATGACCAGAATGCCACTCTGGTCGAGTTCCAGCCCGGACAGCGGGTCTGGGTGATGGCCCCCGTAGAGCCCTGTGCCCTGCAAGACAAGTGGACAGGGCCCTTCAAGGTGGTGGAGCGCAAGAGCCAGGTGACCTACCTCATCGATGTAGAGTCCCCCAGGAACCCCTTGCGGGTCCTTCACGTGAACCGCCTCAAGCCCCACTTCGCCCGGTCCGAGTTGAGCTTGCTCCTCGCCACGGACGATGGGGAAGAAGAAGAAACGGAGCCTCTCCCCGATCTCCTGTCCGCGAAAGAGAAAGATGGCTCCGTAGAGGGAGTGAATCTCTCCCCCTCCCTCTCTCCAGAGCAGCGTGAGGACTGTCGCCAGTTGTTGGGACAGTTCTCAGACCTCTTTTCCCTCACCCCCGGCGTCACCAACTGGTGCGTCCACGACGTGGACACCGGGGACAGCCCTCCGGTACGGCACAGAGCCTACCGCGTCCCTGACCGAGTCCGGGCCTGTATCAAGGCCGAGGTATCGAAGATGTTGGCCCTCGGGGTGGTCGAAGCCTCTGACAGCCCATGGGCTAGCCCCGTGGTCCTGGTTCCAAAGGCAGCCGCCCCCGGTGCTGTTCCTGAGCTGAGGTTCTGCGTTGACTACCGCGGGCTCAACGCAGTCACCAGAACCGATGCTCATCCCATCCCCCGAGCCGACGAGCTTATCGATCGCCTCGGGGCTGCTCGCTTCCTTAGCACCTTCGACCTGACCAGTGGATACTGGCAGATCGCCCTCACCGAGGGGGCCAAGGAAAGGTCCGCTTTTTCCACCCCGGATGGTCACTGCCATTTCCGGGTGATGCCCTTCGGGATGAAGAACGCCCCCGCCACCTTCCAGAGGCTGGTGAACCAGGTACTGGCTGGGTTGGAGGAGTTCAGCGCTGCGTATCTGGACGATATCGCGGTGTACAGTTCCCACTGGCCCCAGCACCTCCAGCACCTCTGGGCGGTGCTGACCGCCCTGAGGAGGGCAGGTCTCACCATTAAGGCAAGCAAGTGCCAGGTCGGACAAGGGTCCGTAACCTACCTTGGGCACCAGGTCGGAAGCGGCCTCGTGGCCCCCCTCCAGCCCAAGATCGATGCCATCGTGGCCTGGGAGGCCCCCACGACCCAGACGGAAGTACGGGCGTTTCTAGGGCTCACGGGGTACTACCGCCGGTTCATCACTAATCCTTTTAAATTGGCACTCATAAATGTCCGTTCGCTGGGCAAACATCGCCAGGACATATGCGATCTAATGGAGGATAACAACTTAGATATGTTGTTTATGACAGAAACATGGATGGATAATTCATCTGACCCAGACATTGCTATCGCGGTCCCAAAGGGATTCTCTATCCACAGATTGGATAGGCCACGAGGGAGAGGTGGGGGAATAGCCTTTGTTGTGCGTGACTCCTTCACGGTTACAACCAGTACCATCCCCTTGTCATCATGCGAAGCTCTGCAATTTTCTGTCAAATTGACTCCATCTGACAACTTCAAAGGGATCCTTCTGTATCGTCCTCCGGGATTGAGAACAGGATTTATTACTGAGTTAAGATCCATTTTGGAATCATATGCTCTTGACAGCTCCTTTACTATCCTTGGAGATTTTAATTTTCATTTTGAAAATCTAGATAACACGGATACTGCCATGTTCCTTGGGGATATGACTATGTTTGGTCTATCCCTAATGGTTAAATCTCCCACGCATGAAAGGGGCCATACTTTGGATGGCATTTTTTCCAATTCCAATGATCTCTCTATAACCCAAATCTTCCCGATCACTTGGTCAGACCATCATGTCATCATGGCATCACTCAACCCGTATCAATCAGCTGTTCCCGTGAAATCTATCAATACTAATCAAACTTTTAAGGCATGGAATGATATAGACAGCCATAATTTTAAAACATCTTTGGTAGCCTCCACGCCTTCCCTGTCACAGGACCCAAATACAGCTACCTCTCAATTCTATGAGTGGGTTGATACAGCTGCATCCTCATTGGTCCCCACTAAGCAAATATCCCGGAATAGATCCACTCCCTCAGCTCCATGGTACTCAGCTGCCTTAAGACAGCAGAAACAAAGATGTAGACAAAATGAAAGGCTTTGGCGGAAAGATTATGCCGAAGATGCCAAAATCAAATATAAGATAATGGTGGCTAAATACAAACAAATGATTGACGAAGCCAAGAAATCATTTTTCAGTCACAAAATTGAAACCGCAAAAAACTCATATAAAATCCTGTATGAGACTGCAAGACAGCTAGCCGGTCAATCTCCTAACTTGACTCCACCCCCATCGCAACTCCTTTGTGACACATTGGCCAAGTTTTTCTTTAGTAAAGTCAATGACATATATGTTGCATTTGCCACCAATACCAAAAACCCTTCTGAAAGCACTTTTAAAACACAGGCTGGTCCTATGCTTACTCAATTCGTTGAAATTTCAGAAGTTCAGGCAAGGGACATAATTATTACAATCAGATCAGGCTCAATACTTGATCCCTGTCCTGTCAAAGTTCTAATGCCAGTTTTAGAGGAAATTATTCCGGCCATAACCTCTATATGCAACGCTATGTTTAAAACAGGTATTTACCCTAAAAGTCTAAAAAGAACCATCATAAAACCTCTGCTAAAGAAATCATACCTGGACAAGGCTGAACCCAAAAGCTACCGACCTATAGCCAACCTACCGGTCCTGGCCAAAATAGCTGAAAAAGCTATAAATAAACAACTATCTGCGTTTCTAGAACAACACCAGCTACTTGATGAAACTCAGTTTGGGTTTCGCCAATGTCATGGGACTGAGACAGCTCTAATTAAAGCAGCTGATGACATCAGACTCATCCGTGACACTGGGGGTACAGCGGTTCTGATATTACTTGATCTGTCAGCAGCCTTCGACACGGTCGATCATACCACCCTGATTGACCGTGTCGAGGGCCTGGGCATACAAGGGATGGCAAGTAAACTTCTGGCCTCCTTTTTAGCTGACAGAACTCAGGTGGTTACAACGGGACCATTTCAATCGTCCACTATGTCACTACCATGTGGAGTACCCCAAGGCTCATCCCTAAGCCCGACACTTTTTAATATCTATGTGTCGGGCTTAGCCAATGTCATTCGGGCTTATGGGATGAGCCTCACGTCCTATGCTGACGATACCCAGCTGGTTCTAGCCATTAAGAACAATGGCCATAAAGTGGCAGGTGATCTCAGGGCTGGTATGACGGCAATAGGAAATTGGATGGCCTCTAACTGTTTAAAGTTAAACTCAGAAAAAACAGAGGTAGTTATCTTTGGACAGTTAACACCAGAGTGGTCATCTAATTGGTGGCCTTCCTCTTTAGGCCCCCCCCCTGAGCCTGTTAGCAAAGTAAGGAATCTGGGAGTCATTTTTGATGACCGACTCACGTTCCATCCACATGCCAACCAGATTACCTCCTCAGCTTTTTATAAGCTGAAGCTAATTAAAAAAATCATCCCTTTTCTCCCTGATAAAGCCGGAAAAACTCTTGTCACATCTCTTGTGCTGTCCACCCTGGATTACTGCAACGCTCTGTTTCTCAATGCACAGGAAGGAGTCTTGAATAAACTACAATCCATACAAAACTCTGCAGCGAGGCTTTTGGGAAATATCCCTAAACATCACTCTGCCTCTAAGACCATCAAAGAGCTGCATTGGTTATCCATCAGAAATAGGATAAGGTTCAAGACCCTGTGTATCGTATATAAGGCGTTGCACAACCAAGGACCAGCACATCTTGTCCGTAATCTGACCCCTTATCGCCCGCTCAGAACATTACGGTCATCTTGCTCAGGAGATCTTGTTATACCCCGGACAAAAACGGTCTCTTGGGGCGATAGAAGATTTCTGGTTTCAGCCCCTAAGTTATGGAACACTCTGCCACCAACGATCAAAGCCAGTTCATCTCTATGGTCCTTTCGGAAACAACTTAAGACCTGGCTCTTTAGTCAATAAATCATTCATTTTCTAGGGTAAACACTCAGACACTTAGCGCCGAGACGCCCTCGGGCCATTGCATGCGCTCTACAAATATCATAAATAAATAAATAAATAAATAAATCAAGAGCTACGGCAGCATCGTAGCCCCCCTCACGGAGCTAACATCCAAGAACCAGCCGAAGAAAGTCAGCTGGACCTCCGCCTGCCAGGAGGCGTTCGAAACGCTGAAGGACGCCATGTGCACCGCCCCCATTCTACAGGCCCCCGACTACTCACGAGAGTTTGTAGTCCAGACGGACGCGTCCGAGCATGGCATCGGAGCGGTCCTGTCCCAGGTAAACGAGAGCGGCCTAGACCAACCCGTAGCATTCATTAGCCGGAGGCTACTCCCTCGCGAACAAAGGTGGAGCACCATCGAGCGGGAGGCCTTCGCGGTGGTTTGGGCCCTGAAGAAGCTGAGGCCCTACCTGTTCAGTACTCACTTCCGGGTCCAGACCGACCACCGACCCCTCCGGTGGCTAATGCAGATGAGAGGGGAGAATCCCAAATTGCTGCGCTGGTCCATCTCACTCCAGGGGATGGACTTCACTGTTGAGCACCGGCCTGGTGGTGACCACGCCAATGCAGACGGCCTGTCCCGATTCTTCCGCCTCAGCGAAGAGAACCCCCAAGAGGATGGGTAGTTCTCCCCGCCTTCAGCTGGGGGGGACGCGTGTTGGACCCGGCCTCGTGGCGTGGCCCGTCTCTGTCCCTCAGAACCCTGCGAGCGTAGGCCTGCACCCTAAGCCCCTGCGCAGCGTCCCCGCAAGAATAGCCTGCACCCCGCAGCCTGGTCGTCTCACTCCCGATGAGCCCGAACCCCCGTAAACCCACGACCAGGCCGCATGTCCCCGTCCCGCTCCCGGCGCCGAGCTCCTAAAATTGTGTGCCCCACAAGGCCCGGACGCCATCTTCCCTTCCCGACATCCCTGTCTCCCTGGGCCTAGCGGGACCCCGGCCCCAGCGAAACCCAGCCTCCATAGGCGCGCCAGTCCCGGCTGGGGGGTAAAGGGCTCCCGAGTGAGATAAGCCAGGGAGTTTCGATGGCACCTCCGGCCTCCCCTGAGGGGCTGGTATCTGTCACCCCTTGGGCCCACCCCGGTGGGCCAGTTTCGATCACCCCTCCGACCTCCCCGAGGGATGGCTCCAGACCCGCTGGGCGTCTGGGAATTCCCGGACCCATCTTTTCAAAGGGATCAAAGAGCCAACCGCCGGACCTCGCCAACAACCAGCCCCCAGGGCTTGAGACCTCCGCCTGCGAGGGCCCGGAGATCAAAGAGCAGAAGAACTATAACTGGGCCCGCCCGACAACTAGCGGGCAGTTGTATCTTGGACCTGAAGCCCTGCTGATCTGATCGCGGCTGACCCTAAGACGAACTCATCTGGAACCTCGGAGCCCTGCTGACGCTGTCGCGGCTCAAGTTGAACGGAACCATCGGAGCCCTGCTGACGCTGTCGCGGCTCAAGTTGAACGGAACCATCGGAGCCCTGCTGACGCTGTCGCGGCTCCAGCTGAACTGAACCATCGGAGCCCTGCTGACGCTGTCGCGGCTCAAGCTGACCTTGTAACCATCGGAGCCCTGCTGACGCTGTCGCGGCTCAAGCTGAACTGAACCCTCCGAGCCCTGCTGACGCTGTCGCGGCTCCTCCCGAACCTCTCCAGACCGAGCCCTGCTGACCTCGTCGCGGCTCGAGGAATACTCTGGTCCGGCTGGACCATCGAGAGCACCATCACGACCGAGCCGACTCAACGGAGGTGAAGCAGCCAGTACGACCATCATCCCGTACCCCCCGGCTCGAGGATTGAGAGCTGTGCGTAGGATACGCCCCGTACTGTCCCAGAGACTCAAAGACTGTCCCGCTTCCCCCCTTCCCGAATCCTCAAAGACTTTGTGGTCCCACGACCACGTTGTACATAAGAGTGCTTTCTTCGTTTCCTTGCTATATAAAGAACTTGTTACTTTAACCCAACGGTGTAGTGTCTGTTCGTAGTGTGGTGTGAGCTCCGTGTATACGATCCTAGACCCAAAGTCCTCCCCGGTGAGGACCTCACAATCAAGACACGGCAAGTTCTGTGGGAGAGGTGGGTCCGGGTGTGGTCGGGTGAGCACAACCTGACCCTCGGGGATCGCCCCTTCCTACAACTGCTATGTGTAAGGAGTGTGGAGTGAACTATAAGTTCACCACACCTTACCATCCACAGGGCAATGGTCTGGTGGAGAGATTCAACAAGACCTTAAAGGGCATGATCAAGGGTTTACCTGAAAAGCTTGTCCTGCCTTTTATTAGCTTATAGAGAGGTCCCACAGAAGGGGGTTGGCTACAGCCCTTTTGAACTTCTGTTTGGGCATCCTGTAAGAGGACCCCTTTGTCTGGTAAAGGAAGGATGGGAGTTACCACTCAAAAAGCCTAAACAAGACATTGTGGACTATGTACTTGGTCTCCGCTCCAGGATTGCCGAGTACATGAAAAAGGCACACAAAAACCTTGAGGCTAGCCAGGAACTCCAAAAAGCCTGGCATGACCAAAAGGTTGTGCTGACTGTTTACCAGCCAGGACAGAAAGTGTGGGTGTTGGATCCAGTGGCCCCAGCAGCACTCCATGACAAATGGTCTGGACCCCACACTATTGTTGAACAAAAGGGAGAGGTATCCTACTTTGTTGACTTTGGAACTCCCAGGAGCCCCCACAGGGTGCTTCATGTCAACAGATTGAAGGCATATGTTCATAGGGCAGACATGGGCTTGCTCATGGCTACAGATGAGGGACAGGAGGAGGAGAGTGACCCTCTCCCAGACCTGCTTTCTCAGAACCCTGACGATCAGCCTCACTGATCAACAGCAACAGGATTGCAGACAAGTTCTCCAGTCCAATAGACATATGTTTTCACTGACTCCAAGTCAGACAAACTGGTGCACCCATGAGGTGGACAGTGGTGACAGTCTGCCTGCGAAGAGTAAAATCTACAGGCAACCTGATCATGTCAGGGACTGTATCAGGACAGAGGTCCAAAAGATGTTGGAGTTGGAAGTTATTGAGCCCTCAGAGAGCCCCTGGGCCAGTCCAGTAGTCCGTGTCCCTAAACCTCACACCCAAGATGGTAAGAGAGAGATGAGGTTTTGTGTGGACTACAGAGGTCTCAATGCTGTCACTAGGACAGATGCCCACCCAATACCAAGGGCAGATGAGCTCATTGACAGATTGGCTTCTGCCAAGTTTTTGAGCACATTTAACTTGACAGCTGGCTACTGGCAGATCAGACTAGCTGATGATGCAAAAGCCAAAACAGCATTTTCAACCCCAGGAGGACACTATCAATTTGTGGTAATGCCCTTTGGTCTGAGGAATGCACCTGCCACATTTCAAAGGTTGGTGAACCAAGTCCTCACAGGCCTGGATGACTACTGTGCAGCTTATCTTGATGATATTGCTGTCTTTAGCTCCACCTGGGAGGATCACCTGATCCACCTGAAAAATGTTTTGGAGGCCCTGCAAAAGGCAGGCCTAACTATCAAGGCTACTAAGTGCCATATAGGGCAGAATAAGGTTGTGTACCTGGGTCACCTTGTAGGTGGGGGTCAGGATCAACCACTGGAGAGCAAGATCCAGACCATAAAGGACTGGAGTCCTCCAACCACCCAGACACAGGTCAGAGCTTTCTTGGGCCTGTCTGGTTACTACAGGAAGTTTGTTAAGACCTATGGGTCCATTTTGACTCCTCTTAATGATCTCACCTCAAAGAAAATTCCAAAGAAAGTTCAGTGGACAGTAAGCTGTCAAAAGCAATGTGATGACCTGTAGCAGGCCATGTGCACTGCACCTATTCTGCAAAGTCCAGATTACTCCAAAGAATTAATTGTCCAAACAGATGCTTCTGAGTTGGGTGTGGGAGCTGTTCTTTCACAATTGAATAAAGATGGTCAAGACCAGCCCATTGCTTTTATTAGCAGAAGGCTAATCCCCAGAGAGAAAGGTTGGTCAGCTATTGAGAGGGAGCCCTTTGCTGTGGTTTGGGCCCTGAAGAAGCTGAGGCCATACTTGTTTGGTACTCACTTCAAGATTCAGACGGACCATACGCCCCTCTTGTGGCTAAATCAGATGAAGGGTGAAAATCCCAAACTGCTTAGGTGGTCCATTTCCCTACATGGGATGGACTTTACAGTGGAACATAGACCTGGGACTGACCATGCCAATGCAGATGGACTCTCCCGATATTTCCACTTAGAACATGAAGACTCAACTGGTCAAGGTTAGTTTAATGTCCCTGCGTTTGGGGGGGTTGTGTAGGAGAGTAGGGTCTGCTTCCTATGGTCACCCCCACTTTTTGCTGTGGTTTTCTGTTTTTTCGACTTTAATGTGACTGTGGGCCTGCTAATCAGACCCACAGCCCAGCTGTTCTCTCTCTAAATTGATACCATGTACTTTAGGTACATACCTAATTGGGAATTGGGTCACCTCTGTGAGCCTCTGTATAGTGTACCACAGGTACCCAGGGCATAGGTGCATCCAAGGCCTAACAGGGGCTGCAGCATGTATTATGCCACCCCTGGCTGGCCATCCAAACTGACACCACAGGCTGATCACTCAGCTTGGGCAAGGTGGTGTAATCACCCCTTGCTTAGATATAGTTTACAGCTCTCTACCCTTATATATAGACACATATATACCTATAAGTCACTCCTATGGCAGGCCTTAACAATCCTGGAGGCAGAGTGCTTGGTTTTATGTGAGAGGGTGCTCTAGCCTGAGCTGAGCCCCTCTGCAGCTTTCGGAACCATGTCCTTATAGCTGTTCTATGATATTGCCATACCATATACTCTTAAGTGCATTATAATTATAATCCTCATGGTTAATGCTAACTTTGGTTTGGCTTTGTCAAAACATGTTGTGTAAGGTGTCAAACACTTTAGAATACTACCCCCCCCGCCAATTCTGGCAGGCGGGGGTAGCATTCCACCCTTCTAGAGGGAGAAGACATGTTGGTTGCTGCTTTACCCGGTTAAAGTTAAACAGAGCCTCAGTATCACAAAATGGATGCTGCTGCCACAGACACAAGTCTGACCTCCTGCTGCTGGATGAAACTCCAGCAGGGGAGGCCTGGACAATAGGTTTCCTGCCTTGGGGGGTGTATTGGGACAGGGAGGGCTGCCAAATGAGACACTGCCTGGGGCACACAAGGTGCTCAAAGTATATCCCGGTTCAAACCAGTTGCTGGGGCACTTCAGCCCCAGCTCTGGCACGTTACACCACATCTGGACAAAGAGAAAGGGGTGTAACCACCCCCTTCTCAGGGCCCACCAATAGGAGGGACCTAGCAGGTAATCCAGCCCCTTAGTTTGGTATAAAATTAAGAGCTGTGTCTAGAGACATCAGATTACCCTGGAAAGAAACTATGAAACAGAACTCTTGGACTTCGACATTCTATGCTGACTAGAAGACTGAAGAAGATCTCCCTTGTGGTCAAGGAGTGAGCACCCGGTTCAAACAGGCACCACCAGTAACTTGCCGGTTTGCTTTGTCGATGCTCCCGACGGAACCCGACGACTCTGTGGAAAAGTAAATTTTGCCATGTTCTGTGTCCCTACGTGTTCCCCATCTTATGTTATATGTGCATGATTAATATGCAATATGTATTCCCCATGACCGATTAAAGACGCAATTTTAGTTGTGTCCATCTCTAGTATGCCAGTTTTCAGTTCTCGTTAAAGCTACGAGTATTAGGTCTATGTAAAGTTATGTTGCCACGTTTTACAGTGTGCACGTTAATTCATTGAAAAGTCTCCGTTTCTAGGCCTCAAAAGGGCCCGAACACCAGATTCAGCTCCTGTCTCCTGAACCCTCGCTGAGGAGCGATACAGCCCCCACCTGTATCCCTGACCCTTCACTTACTTCCTGCCTCACAGTGCCCGGCTCGGCCTGGCTCTGCCTGCCAGTCTGCCAAGAGTATGTTATGATTCTAGTTATCAGTCCAGCCCTCCTTCTCTGCATTCCTAAAGCTACTGAATCGCATCAATAGTTTCAGTCATCGTCTAGCCTTTACGTCTCCATGTAAGAGAAATACTGTATTAATGGTCATTTAATACTCCTCAACACGCACTACATATAGAATGATGCATGCACCAGTCTTAGAGTCTGTTAGCCTTTACCCTGATAACTTTTGGATTCTATCAACATGTTCTCTAAACATCAGATACTAGATAGTGTTTGGGTACATGTCGCTCTGACACTCCAGACTTTCGTCTCCTCTTCTAGCGCAGAAGTCATAGCCCCCAGTTCCTCCTAGTAACACGTCATTGCCAGCTTGCGCGCACCACTAGGTCAGAGGTCCCGGCTCCTTAGGTAGCCCCCTCCATGTTTCCGCCCCGTTTATGACATATTCTGTTACGTTTACATCACATGTCTATGTATACGCCTCTTGTTCCACCCACTTTATGCCTTATCTTTCGCGACTGCTATGAACTCCACCCACTGCTACGCCTACTATACTGAATGTAATGCAATTGTTTAACTATAAATATTGTGCACTGTTATTAAAAGTTACCCCTTATGCTCCCAGATCCTGCCCCCCGGCAGCTGCCATCCCATTCCCATGCAGGTTGTCCTGTTCCTGTCCTTTATGCCTGATTAAAACCTGCAAACTCCAGCTACCTCGAATCTTGACTCTTATTTATTGAGCTATCTGTTATTGTATATCTAGTCAAAAATAGAACAGGTATTTAATTATTTATTTACCACATAATGGCGCCCGAATAGGGACTTGCCCTTTCCCCACGCGCCGGAGAAGCCACGCCAGCCCCCTGACCCTCTGCAGCCGTGACGGAACCATACCGTGCACGTGCAGATATTTCTGCTTCAAGTATCCCTCAGGCCCACGGAGGAGACGGAGGTTGCGGTCCAGCATCCAGACGAGGCGGTGGAGGAACGCGGCGAGTCCCGACCAGAGCCCAAGCCGAGAGTCCAAGGTCCGAGGTATCCGGAGGCCCACCCGTAACTGAAGTCCGAAGTTCGTAGTCCGTCGTCGTAGCAGTCCAGTCCAGTCCGAGGCCTTCCGTTCTTGCTGCCCGGTGAGTACCGTTGCTGGGGTAGTATCTAGACAGGGTCAATTAATTTGTCTCTGGTCCGTGGGTTTGGGTACGCAAATCCAACACGAAGTGTGTCCACCTAGGTGGATGCGGGTCCTGACGTGTCTCTTTATGAGACCGGTATGTTTCGTACTGTTTCAGCAGTGCATCTAGTAACTCTAGTAAGTTCTAGTCTCGAGAAATTCATGTGTTTCTGTTCTCAAGTATTCCAGGTAATGTTTCTGTTCGAACTGTTATTTTAAATGTCATTTCAATGTGTTTTTAATGTCGTGGTATGAGTGATCAGTCTCAAGTCATTATTGTGTTCATTGTGTATTGTATTGTGTCCAGATCCCAGTTCACGTCATGCCTCTGTTCTCAAAATTACGTCAGTTAAGAACTAGAAAAGGTCTGCTCGATGAAGCAGTTCCTGTCCCACCTAGGGACAGTCCAGGTCATTTTATGTATCATAAGCATGGCATAAGTGCCATATTATATCTAGACTTATGGGTCGAGTACACTAAGGAATTAGAAGAGAAATATAGATGGCCTGTATCAGGCACATGGGATGCCGAGTGCATCATGCGAGTAGAAGAAGTATTATGGAAAAAGAAAGCCAGACAGTCACAGAAAGATGCCATCGAGTTATGGCGCAAAGAATCTCATAAAAGAACCGAAAAAGAAATCAGAAAGTCAGAATTAAGTAGAGAATCCTCAGAAAGAGCCCAAGAAAGGGAATTAATCGAAATAGGTGAACGAGTTAAAACCGAACAGTCAGACAGACAGAGGAATGCCCTTATTAAGGGTATGTACCCTCTTCTTGCCGAGGGCTTGCCAAAAGCAACCCCGGAGGCATCCAGTAATTTTCCGCCACCCTTAGTTCCGACCAAGCTACGTCACAAACCGACCGCAGCTGATATTTTTCTCTCGTCCTATTTGGACGACACAGTCCCAGAATATGCAAATCCTGTTCCGCCAGCTCCTGTAAATAATGTAAATCCTGCTCCTCCAGTCACCGGGGCACCTGTTACAGCACCTGTTACGGTACCCCCGGTCCAGCCTACATTACAAGTACCCGCTACACTGGTCACTCTGCCAGCACGAAGAGTATCAGTCGACGATTCCAGTTTAGGGGCCGCGGGAGGAGGTCCTCCGGGAACCCCGCCGCCACACAAACGTGTAACGTCAGTCGAGTTACATGAACGTGCGTTACAGCGCACGCCCAAACATCAGTCTGTTGCAGATATCAGACGAGCTCTTACCGAATGCCGTTATGATCCGGTCCCAGGTGATGATAGTATGGTTATATATTCATTACGTGTAAGACGAGTGACCGAGTATTTGGACACCCTACCAAATATGAAAGAAGATCTAGACAGAATATATCGTTTCATTCGTACAGGAACAGACCCAGAAAGTATTGGCGAAGTCATGTTTCTAAGAAAAGCTGAGATTCAGCTCATGCTATTAAAGTTTCTAATTAATTGTTTAATAAGGGAACAAGATTATCCGACTAAAGATCCGACCGAAATGAAAGTCCTGACAAGGTGGAGTGATAATATAGCCGAAGGAAGACACAGGACGCTCAGTTGTATAGAGAGTATGTACAAGAAAATTCGTAAGGAAATAATAAGGTTACACGAGAAACGCAAAGCAGCACAAGTAAGCGAGAAGGAAAACGACTCTTCTACTGAAGAGGTAGACGACGAGAATACCGCCAGAATAGCGTATGTAGGTAAAGCTAGACTTCCCGACCGACATTCACGTCTAGAACACAAGAAAACTGTTCCTCTTCCAGCCCCAGAACAAGGTTCTCTAGAGCAAGTATTTCAAGCTACCGATCACATTCTGAAATCACGAATCGGTTATAGTGAACTTAGTACCATGCATGAACAAGAACTAGCCCGATCAGCAGTCCGATGGGCTACTGATACTACCACTTTTTCAGACGAAATAGTGGCACAAATGTTTCTGAAACTGCCCCCAGCCGAGCAGCGACTGGTGGGTATGTATATGATCCAGCACCTCATTACATTGTATGAGGGTCAACATTCTGATCCAGGCCCGTTACATGATATCCTGAACGAGTTACTCCAGTATAGATGGAAAGGTTTAGGTACCGATTTAATTAGTGTCATTCTAGAACAGCGCCACAAATATAGAACGTTTTTGAATCCGCATTTTGTTCATGTCTCACCTCCAGAAAGTAAACCGTTTTACATAGATAGACAGCATCCGTTACGAGAAGTACACCCAGTTAGGACAGCGGGTGGTGAAATGCAACGAGTATTTGTTTACACCCCCGTTACCAAGATGGAACTCTTAGAAATGAAGAAGTTAATTCCCTGTCACGATAAAGATCCAGCAGGGTTCCACCGTGAATTAAAAGACATGCTCCGTATGGGAGAATACACGTATCCAGATATAATTAAAATGTTAAAGGTCCTGCTGCCCGCGGGCATATATGAAAAACTCAAGGAGAAAGAATGGGAGGTGGGAGAGAAAAAGATAGATTGGGCAGTTCTAGAAGCTGAAGAAAATACACGTGTACCAGGTACCGGTCTTGGGGACAAATGTAAAGAATTACCAGAGTTATTGATTCAGGTTTTGCCTAGGTTACTAGCCACTAAAAAGGAAGACTGGGATGCAATCTCAGCATGTAAACAGAAACAAGACGAAGATACTAGTGATTTTTATTCTAGATTTGAGAAATGTTTTAGCATCAACAGTGGTTTGAAGACGAGTAGTGAGTCATACCCTCATCTTTTTGTTACTAAACTAGTCGAGAATTCAAGTCCACAAGTTAAAAATAGAGTTTTGAAAGTCGAGAGTACCTGGCAAGCTAATACTCCGTCCCAAATGCTCCAGATGCTCCAGTATCACCAGAATAGAATCAGGGAAGAGCAAGAACACGAAAGGAAACGTATGAAAGACACGAAAATGAAAGTATTAGTTGCACAATCTGTTCCACAGGACAGTCAGAAGAGGGGTCCAAATCAAGCCAGTCATCCTGCAGTTCCTGTTAAAGGGACCTGCAATTATTGTAAACAGCCAGGTCATTTTATAAACGAGTGTGCAGTTCTGAAACACAACATAGCCACTGGTAAGACTAAAGAAAGACCACGTCCGCCTAGACAAGAACAAGTTTCACAGACTTCCCAGTTACCACAGAATACACCACAGACAGTTACAGCACCGCAGCCTATAGCTGCAACACAGCATGTTACACAGCAGATGTACCAGTATGCACAGTCCGAGTATCCAGAGTACCAGCCGTATTCATGAAACAGCCTAGAGAGGGAGGTAGGCTTGCCTCTCATCGAGATTCCTGTAGATCAAGAGTGTCCCTATGTTCACAGTCAAGTATTAGGGAAAGACAGAAAGTTTCTGATTGATACAGGGGCAAGTAGGACTACTATCAGTCATGACGAGGTTCCAGGGGCTCCGCTCTCAGGCTCTAGAAATGTTTCCCTTGGATTTTCAGGAAAGCCAATTGTTAACGAGATTTCCAAACCAGTTACTCTAGAAGTAGGTCCATTGTCCCGAACTACTGACCTGCTACTCACGAAATCATGTCCAGAAAATGTGTTAGGCATTAAGACATTAAAAGAATTAGGTGCAGTTATTTGCTGCTCCCCAGAAGGAATACGTTTGTTTTTACGTGACTTTAAGGGTCACTATGTATTACGTGATTTTGATCCAAGATTGTTAAATGTTCCGCAGCATCTATGGGCGCAAGGTCCAACTGATGTTGGTTTTATGCAAATCACACCCCATCGTGTGACTCTCAAACCAGGTATTGTTTTGCCACGAATCAGACAGTACAGATTGCCACCTGAGGCTGTAGCAGCCTTATCCAAAATTATTGACGAGCTCATTGCTCAAGGAGTAGTTGTAGAAACTGACTCCAATGTATGTAATTCTCCTATCATTCCAGTCATGAAACGTACTGATCCAAATGCACCTCCAGTATATCGACTAGTGATTGACCTTCGAGAGCTTAATAAATGTATCATTCCCCAGTACCCAGTTGTCCCAGATATTTCTTCCCTATTGACAGCCATTGATTCTGAGGCTACATTTTTCACAGTCATAGACCTCAAAAACGCATTTTTCAGTGTCCCCATTCATCCAGACAGTCAGTTTCTTTTCGGATTCTGTTTAAATGGAAGGAGCTATAAATTCACACGAGCTCCTCAAGGTTTCACAGAAAGTCCTAGTATTTACAGTCAAGCACTTAAGAGACAACTAGACAATATTCACATGCCAACTGACACTGCCCTGCTCCAGTATGTCGATGATCTACTGATCACAGCCCGTTCTGAACGTGCCTGCGAGCGTGCGTCACTTACAGTCCTGTATTTCCTAGCCGAGATGGGGCACAAGGTGTCCCCTTCGAAGCTTCAATTCTGTGTTCAGCAAGTGATCTACTTAGGCCACTTACTGTCCAAGAGGGGTAGGCAGTTGACACCTGACCGTATCCAGTTAATAGCGAGTCTTCCTCAGCCCAAGACCCAGAAGGAGGTACGAGCTTTTATCGGCCTCACTTCTTATTGCCGACAATGGATTCCTCAGTATGCATTTCTAGCCAAGCCACTGATACAGTTAACGACACAGGAGGCAGCCGTATTGACTGTTCTCCCTTGGACATCTGAACATACACTTAGTTTTAATGAGTTGAAGAAAGCTTTATGCCAAGCTCCTGTTCTAGCTACACCGAACTACAGTAAGCCTTTTACGCTTTTCGTCACAGAACGTAATGGTACAGCATTATCTGTTCTCACACAAGATCAAGCAGGACAATACAAGCCCTGTGCTTATTTTTCGAGCACATTAGATCCAGTAGCCCAGGCTTTGCCTGCGTGCCTCAAGTCAGTTGCAGCCACAGCACTAGCTATCAGACAAAGTGATTCCATAGTATTAGGACACTCCTTGACAGTACAAGTTCCACACTCCGTGGAAGTTCTTTTAAACCGAACACAGACTCAGCACTTGACAATTGCACGTTTGACAGGTTATGAACTGACACTGTTCCAGTCACACATAGAAATCAGACGCTGCAATGTTCTAAATCCTGCTACACTGTTACCGTCAGTTACTTCAAATTCTACCACACATGATTGTGTGGAAGTTGTTAACACTATGACTAAGCCAAGACAAGACCTGACAGACATTGCCTTACCAGATCCCGACCTGACACTTTATGTGGATGGTTCATGTATGAGAACAAGTACAGGAGAACTAGTAGCCGCGTATGCAGTGACTACTGAGACTGAAGTTATAGAGACACACCGTATTGACACTCTGTCCGCTCAAGCAGCAGAGCTAGTTGCTCTGACCCAAGCCTGCATACGTGCCAAGAACCTGAAAGTTAACATTTACACAGATTCACGTTATGCATTCGGAGTCGTACACGACTTTGGAGTGCTCTGGCAAGAAAGAGGTTTTATGACTTCTCATGGAACCAAGATTCAGCATGGTCTCCTTATTCAAGCTCTGTTAGATGCAATACATTTACCGACAGCTATCGCTATCATGAAGTGCAAGGCACACACGAAAGTTACTGACATTATTTCCCAAGGTAATGATCTAGCAGATCGAACAGCCAAGTTTACAGCCCAGACTCCAGACATTCCAGTTAACGCAACACTGACACACACTCCAGATCCGACTACATGTATGACAGTTAAGGACCCCACTCAAGATGTCATAGATATCCAGTCACATGCTACTCCCGAGGAAATCAAGAAATGGTCCGAACAAGGAGGGGTCCAGACAGATCAGGGATGGTTGACGAAGGGAAAAGCCACATGGTTTCTCCCCGACTCAATGGTTCAAGTCATTATCAATACCGCACATAGTCCAGCACACTTAGGAGAAAAAGCCATGTTAGACAGTATCCAGAACATTTGGTTTAACAAGCATTTACGAGCTGCAGCCAAGCAGAAAGTCCGTACTTGTATGATATGTTGCCAGTTCAATCCAGGTAAAAGTGTCCCGGTGGAACAAGGTGAGTTCCAGCCCCCTGACCACCCTTTTGAAGTCCTCCAGATGGATTATATTCAGATGGAGCGATGTCGAGGTTTCAAGTATGTCCTTGTAGTTGTATGCGCTTTGTCCAGGTGGACAGAAGCATATCCAGTCCCAGATTATACAGCCGCGACCACTGCCAAGCAGTTGGTTCGTGAATTCTTCCCCCGCTATGGACTCCCTAGGGTCGTGTATTCTGATAACGGCCAGCCATTTTCATCTGAACTTATGAAGCACGTTTCCCTTTTGTTAGGGTACCAGTGGAAGTTCCATTGTGTACGCCATCCAGAAGCAGCCGGTCTCGTAGAGAGACATAATCAAACCTTGAAAACCCGTATTGCCAAGATCTGTCAAGAAAAAGGTGTAGACTGGTTAGTTGCCCTGCCAGTTGCTTTGTTCTATATGCGCATGGTCGCACATTCCAGATCAGGTCTGTCCCCTTATGAGGTCGTATTCGGCCGCCCCCCGAACATGTGGGGTACACCCAGACCCCGAAGTATTACAGATGTTTCCAGTAATATGCTGACAGATTACCTAGCTTCCTTGATGTCTGCCCTACACTCTTGTCGTTCACAGGTTGCCGCCGCATTTCCAGACAATACCGAGGTGAAACTGCATGAAATCGTTCCAGGAAGTCTAGTGCTTGTCCGGAATTTTGATCGTTCAAGTCCGCTGGAGCCTCGCTGGAAGGAGCCGAAGTTAGTCCTTCTGACCACCCGCACGGCCGTGAAGTTGGAAGGCAGAAAAGGCTGGGTGCACCTGTCTCACGTCAAGAAATTTCATGGACTAAGAACTAAAACATTCGATGATACTTCTACAGACACTTCCGAGTCTAAAAATTGCCCTATTCTCAAGGACTGTCCCGCTATTGACTTTGATTCAAAGCCCTCCCTGTTAGAGAAAACTCCGCAGCAGGAGTATAAACAGAAGCTCCGGTCTAGTAAAATAAGTCAGCCAGTTTAATTGTCTAAGTCCCCCTCGGGTGAAACGGTTAGACAGGTTTCTGACATGTATGAGATAGACCCCCATAGTGAGAGAGTTAGTCAAAACTCCATCAGATGTATTGTTATTTTATGTTTTCTTCTATTTTTGAGTTTGATGGTTACCTGCACAAGTTATGCATTGCATTTATGTTTTCCACATGTACATATGTTTTCTAATTCTACAGTAGAGCACACCTTTAGTGATCTGCCTCCTCACGAGCTATCCTATCGTCTTGCTATGCGCAACAATACATTTATCCGTATGTTACATTATTCACACCAGACCAGCAATGCCACTAATTGTTGGGTGTGTGGTCGACTCCCCCCTTTCCAGACACCGAAGGGAGTTCTGCCACTGTTTCCTTATCCGTTTTCACATAATGGTTCGTGTGGAGCATGGTCCATGTTAACGTCATCCTCAACTGATATGTCCCTTCTGAATAGTACATGTTTTCCAGACAAGCAAGGTCTCACCCATAGAACCGGGTTAGACCTAGAAAATGAAGTTTATAATTTAGGTAATTATTCTTCGAATTTTATGGTCCTGAATGTTCAGTCTGATACTACTCCAGATTTACCTACTATTTCAGTACTACCAGTCAAAGGCGAATTATGTGTCAGAAATAATGGTTCCGCACATGTAGGACATAGTGATTGTACTACTATTGTCGAGTATAGTGACAGTGGGAAATCTATTTTCAAAGCCTCACGTCATTCTTATTTTCTTTGTGGTCAGACCGCATATGTTCGTCTGCCCCTCGATTGGGATGGAACATGTTACATTGCCTTCCTACTGCCACCAGTTTTCCTAGCCCCATCCGATTATCATAGAAACACACATCTAGTACACATTAGACATAGAAGGGAGATTGAGTCCCCGATTGTCGATCAAACTGAAACTGCTCTAGAACAGTATACAGACTTCAATAAAGGTTTCTTCTTCTTTATAGGACCTATCCAGAATAGTAAGTTAATACGTAGACTAACCAGAACCCTTGAAGCAGTAGTGAATGAGACTACTTCTGCTCTAGGTAACTTAACCGAAGAGCAATCTGCTATGAGATTTGTCGTGCTCCAAAACCGTTTCGTTCTTGACGTCATACTGGCCGATAGAGGAGGAGCATGTAGAGTCATCGGATCTAGTTGCTGCATTTTCATTCCTAATAACGCGCCGTCTGTTTATTCAGCTATAACCAGACTTCATAAAATTGCCCATCAGTTACACCAGAATCCAGGCACCTGGACATGGTCCGGTTGGTTTTGGAGTATAATTTCTGCCTGGGGATGGAAAGTATTGTCATTCCTAGGTATAGCAGTAATGATCATATTCAGTTGCTGCCTCTGTATACAATGTGGCCCTGCGATTTGCGGCATTTGTGCTACCTCTTGTACTCCTAGTCCCAAGTCCCGTCCTAGATCCCGTTCCAAGACAATTCGAGACGAGCAAATGATACTGTATGAAATGATAGATGGTATCATGAATATTGATGTTTCCTGATGGAAACGTAGTGACAAGGAGGGAATGTGGAAAAGTAAATTTTGCCATGTTCTGTGTCCCTACGTGTTCCCCATCTTATGTTATATGTGCATGATTAATATGCAATATGTATTCCCCATGACCGATTAAAGACGCAATTTTAGTTGTGTCCATCTCTAGTATGCCAGTTTTCAGTTCTCGTTAAAGCTACGAGTATTAGGCCTATGTAAAGTTATGTTGCCACGTTTTACAGTGTGCACGTTAATTCATTGAAAAGTCTCCGTTTCTAGGCCTCAAAAGGGCCCGAACACCAGATTCAGCTCCTGTCTCCTGAACCCTCGCTGAGGAGCGATACAGCCCCCACCTGTATCCCTGACCCTTCACTTACTTCCTGCCTCACAGTGCCCGGCTCGGCCTGGCTCTGCCTGCCAGTCTGCCAAGAGTATGTTATGATTCTAGTTATCAGTCCAGCCCTCCTTCTCTGCATTCCTAAAGCTACTGAATCGCATCAATAGTTTCAGTCATCGTCTAGCCTTTACGTCTCCATGTAAGAGAAATACTGTATTAATGGTCATTTAATACTCCTCAACACGCACTACATATAGAATGATGCATGCACCAGTCTTAGAGTCTGTTAGCCTTTACCCTGATAACTTTTGGATTCTATCAACATGTTCTCTAAACATCAGATACTAGATAGTGTTTGGGTACATGTCGCTCTGACACTCCAGACTTTCGTCTCCTCTTCTAGCGCAGAAGTCATAGCCCCCAGTTCCTCCTAGTAACACGTCATTGCCAGCTTGCGCGCACCACTAGGTCAGAGGTCCCGGCTCCTTAGGTAGCCCCCTCCATGTTTCCGCCCCGTTTATGACATATTCTGTTACGTTTACATCACATGTCTATGTATACGCCTCTTGTTCCACCCACTTTATGCCTTATCTTTCGCGACTGCTATGAACTCCACCCACTGCTACGCCTACTATACTGAATGTAATGCAATTGTTTAACTATAAATATTGTGCACTGTTATTAAAAGTTACCCCTTATGCTCCCAGATCCTGCCCCCCGGCAGCTGCCATCCCATTCCCATGCAGGTTGTCCTGTTCCTGTCCTTTATGCCTGATTAAAACCTGCAAACTCCAGCTACCTCGAATCTTGACTCTTATTTATTGAGCTATCTGTTATTGTATATCTAGTCAAAAATAGAACAGGTATTTAATTATTTATTTACCACAACTCAGCTACTCAGGACTGGACTTCCCAACTTCTTGAACTCCGACCCACATCCACAGCAAAGCTGAGACCCGTGGCAGACACGAGAGACGTGGGATCAAACTCCCCGGACATCCTGCAAATTGCTAATTGCATCAACTCCTGAGGTAACTCGCAGTTGTGCATTGGGGCACAAGAAGCCCCAGACCCGAGCAACCTCTGCACCAGAGCTCAGCCGTCCACACTCCACGAGTGCCGCGTGGGGTCGCTCCTGCATTTCAGCTCGATGAGTCTTCCCGGTTGCTAGCACATTGGCTAGTGAGCCCTCTGAAGATGATCATTTACATTTCCAATGCTTGCCTGGTTGCTCTGGGCTTGCTCCAGCTTCCTCCCAAAAGAGAAGAAGCTCCTCACACCCTGCTGGTCTGACCTGAAGCGAATCTTCACTTCCTGCGTGGGTTGCGGTTACCAAGGCTTGTTGGGTCCAATCCGGATACCGACACCGTAGGCAACTAGGGGGTATATTTACAATAACTGGCGCATCCCTGCAAATCAGCAGGGATGCGCCAGTTATTGTGCGCCACAGCTCCGCCATCATGGATGCGCCGCATTTACAATGCGGCGCACCATGGTGCAAAAAGGGCACAGATGCGTGACGCATCTGTGCTGTAAAAGTGACGCATTGCTGGAGTTGCGTCGCAAGCACGACACAGCTCCAGCAATGCTCTGGGGGCCCTATCTAGTTAATGCTGTGTCAATCCTTACGCCTGCTTGAGGCAGGCGCAGGGTTTTGACGCAGCATGGGCCTAAAAGTGACTGAGTGAAATCTTGTAGATTTCATTCAGCCACTTTTAGGAGGCGTTCCTGCGCTGGAACGCCCCCCCCCCCCTGCACAGGAACGCCTACATGTGGTGCAGGGCATTACAACGTGACGGATCTCCCAGATGCGTCACGTTGTAAGTACCCCTGCACCATGGAGCAGGATTTGCGCCGCCGCTGCGTCACAAAAGTGACACAACAGCAGCGTAAATGAGGCGCAAGGGGCTTGTAAATCTGCCCCTAGATCCTTTGTGGGACAGTTTGACTCCAGCTCCTGGTTGTCGTCAATGCCTCCTGGTCCTCGTGGCTGTTGAGACAAGCTTCACCTCTTCATCTGTTTGCATCGCAACATCACCTGGTTTCTTCCTGGTTACTGGCTAGTGACCCAGACTCTGTCCCCTCTGCTTTCAGGTTCTTCAGCTCCTCGATCCACCCTTGGATCCACCCGGACACTCTTACTTCGGCCGCCTGCAGCACTTCTTTTGCAGGTCTCCATTGAAAGTGGAGAAGTGTGGCTAAATGGTGAGAGCGGCAGACCCTGATGCAGAGTCTGGCCCGGGACCAGGGTTCAATTCCCGCCTCGGTGGGTCTTGGGCTCAATTTCCTCGGACCTGATAATTCTCGCCTCGGTGCCTATTCTAATCATAAGTCCCACTCTGCAACTCTGGGCAATAGCTTGCTTAATCGCCACAACTGCCCCAACAATGCTAGGATGCCTGGCTTCACCTTGGGGGTGCCCAGGAGTGGGCACTTCATAGGGAAAGTCCAGGAAGGGTTCCTCAGCGGTATCCGTACAAGCGCCTAGAGGCCTCTGGGTAGTCGTGCGCTATACAAGTACCTCTACATTTACATTTACAAAGCATCGACGAAACCCGACACGAAAAGGCACTTATGCACCCGGCTTCCCTGGGTGAGGTAACTCGAGTACTCCGGTGCTCCCATGGGTATTGACTATCCAAGTGTCCTAGTTTAAAGGGGTTTCACCGTAGTCCACCCGGAAGTGTCCTTAATCAGTAACTTTGTGTCTTCTTCATTCTCCATTGTAAGTCAATGGTAACTTGCGTCTGTGTTCCCACACCGCACGCATCTCCAGTGGGTCTCCTACTTCCAAACCTTTGGTTCTGTAGTGTAGCCCCAGCGATTCCCTAGGCCCTAGGCCTATTCACTATTCCAGAAGTGGCTCTTATACCACTTACTTAGTATATGGTTCTTGCGACCCTTAGGGCAGAATTGTATTTGTGCAACTTATAGTATGCTTAATGAGTAACTTGTAACGTATCTAGAACTCTAACCTCATAAAGAGTGCAGAGGGGTTGTGTTAGTAATAAATACATATATATTTGATATATACCTTGTGTGGTGTCCTTTCATTTGATACTCAAGGGATTATATATGGTAAAACAGCTGGCTTCACATGCTCTCTGAAGTTTTAGCCTAAGACTGCTTGTCCATGCTACCACTAGGATAGCTGGTCTATAAGGTTGACTTTACAACCACCATCATAAGGGTCGTTTAGACTGGTGCAAGGTGCCCACTAGAATAGTGGACAACATATGCCAGGCTAACTTCTCACATCCCCTATTTACAAGGGTGGAGTAAATAGGAGGCAGTGCAAAATTAAGCACAGGGAAAACCTGGTCTTACCATGGAGAAAAGAGGAGAAATGCTTAAATTCTTCTAATTTTTGCCTTTTCTGTGTGTGCTGCATTGTGCAGCACACATAGAAACAGTAAATCGCCATGAATGATTGTTCATGTGTAGGAAGGCGTCCCTTTTGGCACATAAACAATCAATTAAAAAATTACGATTTGCAACTTCTATGTGTGCTGCACAATGCCGCACACATAGAAGTTACAATTCGTCATTCTGGATTGTTTATGTGCAGAAAGGGTCACCTTGCTGCACATAAACAATCATTGCCTCAACGCAGACACCCTTGCACTATGTTGCAAGGGTGCCTGCATTAGCATAAGCCAGCAAGATCTAGCGCCAGCGTTAGAGGAAATGCAGGGGTGTGCCAGATTCCTGTGAATTACGGCGCATCCCTTCATTTTCAGAATGGCGGGGTGTGATGTTAGCAATGTTTGCTTAACGCCATGCTTCGCCATTCTCTTGTGAATATGCCCCTTTGTTTCTTGCATCGTTGTAAGCCTATGTTGGTGAAAAGGTTGTAATGTAACAACTGGATTTATCCTTTATCACCTGCTGATATCCAGACCAGAGTTCAGGTCTAATTTTGAAAAATAGTTGGTGCTACTCAGGTCTGCAAAGATATCATCCATTTTAGAAGTGATGTGATACTCTCTTGTAATAGAGGTTTCAGGTAGCCTTCTCCTTACTACATTTAATTGCTTTGGCATGGGTACCACTACCAAGGGTGACTCATGTGACCTTCTTGATAACCTACCTTTTTTACAGTCAGCCTCAACTTGAGGCCTTAGAGGAAACAGGACTTTTCTGTAGAAGAGTGAAACTGGCTTTATTGTTCTATCCATAGGCAGTGTTAGAGGCTTCACTGTCAAACACCCTGAGCCCGACAATGGGTGGCAGTAACCAAAGGTGTAACAAAGGCTCCAGCAGGCCCTACTATGCAAGGGGCCCCCTTAAGCCAATTAAACTGAGTGCTTGCAGGTAGGGCCCACTGGCACTCACTTTCTGTCCCAGGACTTATTTTACTCAACAGGCTTTGTTCCACAGAAAGAGAGGTAAACACAAAACGAGGAAAGAAAGAGGAAGAGAAACACTGAACAACAGTGGCAAAGTGAGAAAGAAGTGGTGACAAATTATGCACTGGATAGCTAATGTAATGGCTGCATGGTTTGAAGAGCAGGAAATGCCACCCATTTAATGTGGTTAACATACAACCGGTTCTACAATTGTTTAGTCATAAAAGGGTGTCATTATTGACACCTAAAACTACCTCCTTGTCGTTTTCTTCATCCCTGACCTACCAAACTAAGGTTTGTCCATAAGTACAGACAGGATTTACCTATCTTAGTTAAAACTAAAGATCAAAAATGTGTTCCTTTTACCTTGATCCCTACCCTAAGCTAGATCCCTCCTCTGGTGCCAAGAAAGGGAGAGACCAGCTACAACTACTGACTCCCTGCTCTTAATGTCACACATCACACAGAGAAATGCCTTTTCTTGGCAGTATTTCTGTATTAATACATCCAAACCCCTGGCAGGGCGTTTGGAATTATTCAATTCTGGGGCATTTTCCGCATAATGCTAGATTAGCCACATTTGCTACACAACCCATCATCAGCTGCATATTATTGATTTTAACAAAAAAAACTTTGGGCCAGAAGTAGGTAAATATCATTTACCAATTCTAAAATACCGAATTTTACCTATTCGGTATTTTAGAATCGGTAAATGGTATGTAGCTATTGATTCGGTAAATTTTACCGAATTGGTAAAATTCGGTAAATACCAATTCGGTATTTACCGATTCGGCATTCCCCATTCATTACTATGGGCCTGGAGGTCCATAGGAATGAATGAGAATTACCGATTCGGTAAATACCGAATCGGTAATAGGGGTAGACTTACAAGGGTGGCAGGGTGTCACATTGACACCCTGTTGCACCCCTGAATAGTGCATGGGTGCACATGTGGCACACATGCATGTATGTCTGCCACATGGCACTGTTTAAAAAGCACAAAATTGCTTTTTTAATGGTTTTTGTTATTTACCACCAAGTAAATAACAAATCCTTAAATGTAAAAAGCACTCACTTGAGTGCTTCCTACATTAAGGATTCGGTAATTTACCGAATCAGTATTTAAGAATTCGGTAATTTACTGATCCCTTAAGTTACCGATTCAGTAAAATACGAATCCTACAATCATGCCACCTACTTTCCAAATGCCATATACCGGTCGGTAACGGCCGAAATTCGGTAATTTCGGCCATTACCGACCGGTATTGGGCGACCTACAACTGGCCCTTTGTTTCTAGTTCAAATGGATCAAAAGTTACAAACTCTGCATCAACACTTATGGCTGAACAGTGAAAGGCCCTTCACAAAAACTGACTTGTTAGCTTTCAGTTGCGTATTGGTGTGCTTGGTGTTAAACTGGTACCAATGAAGTGAAATCTTTGCCCATACAGTGTTAACATGAGTAGAAATAATGAAGTAAAACTCGAACAAAATGTGCTGCATATGATGCATAATTTTCCTTTTCTTTCTGTATAATTTATAGTCAACAAGGCTGCATCAGTTGGTCTACCTCTGCCACATAATTCCAATGGCCTTGCCCACATGGGACCCTTTCAGAATGTATGTGTTTTAGTTCTGAAGGGCCCTGAGGCTGTTCCTGAGTTAGCAAGAGGGTTTTTAGGTCTTAGCTAGATAGCACATGTGCTATCTCGAAGAGACATGTTATGTTTAACCTGTGAGCATCAGCCCGCCCACAGGCTTCCCATTTGTTTGCTCCATCATCTGTCTCATACTCTTTATTCATTATTTGTCCCTGGCAAGCATGTTCATGTCTCTTTTTTTTAGCCCTCCACCAGAGCGTGGAACAAGTACTTGAGAACATCCACTGCTCCTGTTTTTACTACCATTTTAGGACCTACTTTTTTCTTTCTTTTTCAGTGCTCCAATCAGTGCTTGTGATTTTCCCAGCTCCATCTCCTCTCACTTGCCCTCATACCCCGTCCACAGATCACCTTCTCGCCCTCACTACTTTTCCCTTTGTTGTTGCTGTCCATTTACGCCATCGCCTCCCTCAATGTGTTTAGCCCTCCCATAGTGCAGGGACCAATTACATGTCTCCTTACACTGCTCCCAGTTTGCACAGCAATTTTTTCTTTGTTTTCAAGCACTCCATAGGGGTACTTGTGTTTTCAGGCCATTTCCCTTGTACACATACATACATAACACCAAAATTCATGGGGTGTTCATAAACAAATGCACTTCCTAAAAAGTTGCTAAAACACGAACAGCACTTTTTTGTGTGCAAAATTTGATGGTATTAGAGCGCATGCTCTGCCTTCCGTCTTGCCATAGTGCGAACACGAGCCAATGATATTTTTAGCGCTTTAAGTGCTTACCAGTTAACATTCCACAATGACGCATTCGTTTTTGTCGCTGATCATGCTTCAATTAAGGTATTTTTTTAACCCTTCATTGTTGCTTGTACATCTCACCATCCCTTCTTCCTTCCCTGCTTGACCCCTACCCCCACCACCTCCCTCATCGCTGTTACTTTTTTTTAATTTTCTACGTCCGATGGTATTGGACTGCTTGTTTCGTCCTCCATCTTGCCATAACCTCCTTTGTTCACTTACACATATACCACTAAAATGCATGCTTGTGTACATAAACAAATGCATTTCTTAAAAAGTTGTTAAAACATGAACAACATATATTACATTCTTTGTGCACAATCCAATGGTTTTGGAGTGCCTGCTCCGATCTCTGGCTTGTCATAGCGGATAGCGCAAACATGAGCTGATGGTATAGGAGCGCTTTAAGTGCTTACCAGTTACATTCCACAATGACATTCATTTTTGTCGCTGATCCTGCTTTAAAGGAGGTATTTTTCCCCCTTCACTGTTGCTTCCTCCCACCCTCTCTCGTTGTTGCTTGCCCGCTTCCCCATCTCCTCCTGCTTCCTTCCTTGACCCGTCCTCCCACTAGCTGCCTTGTTGCTGCTAATATTTTTATTTGTATGATCCAATGGTATTGGTGAGCTTGCTCTATCCTCCATCTTGCCATAGTGCTAACATCAGCCAATGGCGTTGGTGCACTTTATGTGCTCACCAGTTACAGTACCTTAGCAACACATTTATTGCCGTACGCAGAGGAAGGCGTAAGTAATTTGTCCAGAATCACAAACTGTTCAGCCGACCTCGAGATTCAAACCTGGTTCCCCAGTTTCCCTGTCAGCAGCTCTGGTAGTTACTCCACATCCTCGTGTCACTTCAAAGCTCCTCAAATGTTTCTCACTATCACTTCCACATTTGTTCAGCAAGACCCAGTCAACACCAAACAAGCATTGGCAAAGCCAATACATCTCAGCAACGCCCGAGCTATTGGCTTTGTCAACGTGAATGTCTTTTAGTTATGTTGTCAAGCAGCGCATCTGCTGTTTAGCATGGCAGAAAGTGACCTGAAAAAGCACCATGATATGGCCAGCGCTGCCATGTCATAGCACTTTTTGTGTTAGGAGGGGCAGGGCAATAATCTCAACTTGGCATTGGCTCAATATCCAGTGATTTTGGGCTTTCCGTGACTTTCACTCATGCTGAACAGCAGATGGGCTGCTAGACAACATGGCTAAAAGACATTCACATTGACGAGACCAATAGCCGGGCATTGCCGAGACCAATTGGCTTTGCCAATGTTTTTTCTCTTCTGTAATTAGGATTAAGCAAACTAGGCACTGCTTTTGTGATCTGACTAATAACCACTTTTTCTCCGGTACTTCACTCACATGGTCTAATTGTACTGTTACTTCAGTCAGGGGATCTTCTGGATCGGGAAGAGGCCGCTGTTTACAAACTTGTTTTGGAAATGTGCTGCAGGGTATGGACAGGACACAATTTGGCTGTTCTCTTGGCATTCCAGGATTCATGTGCCACCATCAATGCCTGGAATCGAGATGGCAGCACTCTCATGTCATCATGGATTGGCAGTGCTATCTGGCCTCCATAGAAACTGACAGATATTGGAAGCGGTTTCTGTGGAACTAGATGTAGAAAGGTCATGCTGCCCTTTCATACTTTCCACTGTAGAGTTGGGCAAGGGCTGGAAAAAGTGACCCAACTGTGAGCATTTATGTTCTTCGTAAGCACCTCCCTCATTTTGGGAGAAGGGGTAGGTTCCACATGCACTTGCCTTTAAGACCCAGCTGCTGCTCACTGATAAATCAAAGGAAGCCCAGAGATGGGCCTGCGGCACCCACGATTCCTCAATAAAGCAGACCAGCTGGTCAAGGTTGTAATACTTTATTCGATAGATATTTATCATAAAAGTACAAACATACATACAAAGGTACATAAAAACAATCTACCCAAAAGTACTACATTCCAACGGAATAACTCAAACAATTTAAAAAGACGTGGTTATTTTAAAATAAGGGGGAAGATTAAAACTATACAGTCGTTTCAGATGAGTTATTGTACATTGCCCAACAACCTAGATCGAATTATCCAGGCACCCGCAAGATATTTTGCAACCCCACAGACAATATACATTGAGGCAGTGTTAGTTAACATGATACGCAGGGCTGATCTATGATCTTTCACACCCAGAACCCTGCATACTGGTTTCAGCCATTTGTCCATAACACGCTTGTATGCTGTGCATGCGAATAAGAAGTGACCTAGGGTTTCCTTCGGGCAAGTGCAACCTGGGCAATTTAAGTCATGCCCCCCCATGCCTTTCCATCCTTCCATAAATTTTTTAAGGGGCGAAGTTCCATATCTCAATTTCCAAAAACAAGGTCCTGTCTCTGGGTAGCTGGATAAAGTCCAAAAAGGGTTCCAGTTTACACGTTGGTTTATGTTCAAGGAATTTGGTCGTCAGGGATCCCAATTTGGGGTTGGCATGGACCTTGGTCTCAACCCAATCCCAGTATAACTTTTTGACAAATTGTTTGGGAGGTGGACTTTGCGAGACCCAAGATTCTCCCAAACCTATAGAATTTACCAACAGCTTAAGGTTGTTGAGCCACTTTATTTTATTGTTGGCATTGAGGGAGATTAATTTGTCCAACACTCGGGCATATTTAATTAGTTCTTGGGTCCTTCTGAGGCGCACCCAAAATAACAGTGGCCTGAGATGGACTTTATCAGCAATTGGTTTCTTGCCCATGTCAAAAAATAATGGTAACAAAGGGGTTGACACTGGAAGTGATACCAAATCTCTAATAAACGTATTCTCTGCAAACACCAGGGCCTTGATGTTTTCAGTACCCCATAGTTCCGAACCGTAGACTGCCGAGGCTACAGCCTTCCCCTCATAGATTGCCAGGGCTGGAGCAACCGGTCTGCTAATGGAGAGGCGCTGGTTTTTTAATATCATTCCAGACACCCTTTTGAGGTTAAGTACCATTTTAGATATGTGGGAACCCCAGGACATATTATTGGATAACCTCACCCCCAGATAATCAAATTCATTTACCACCTCCAGAGGTGACCCGAAAAGTGAGCTGTGTACTTTTCTCACCTTTCTTTTTGCAGATAAAACCATTAGCTTTGTTTTCGCGGTGTTTATTGATAAACCACGCTCTTTACAGAAGAGAGAGAAACCGTCAAGCAATTTTTGCAGGCCCTTCGGGGTCTTGGACATCAGGAGGGTATCATCCGCAAAGAGGAGTGTGGGGGTCTTCTCTCCGGCAAGGACGGGCGCGTCCGCAGGGTCCTCCCTCAAATAGTTCACCACCCCATTTATAAAGAGGGAGAACAACGTTGGGGCCATCACACATCCCTGCTGCACCCCTCTGTTTACTGGTACCCTCCTTGTCAGTTGCCCCTGACTCCCCCACCGTATCCTTGCAAAATTGTCCTCATGGAGCTTGATGACAAGTTGCAACAGATAGCTAGGAAGCCCCATGGCCAATAATACCTCCCACAATTTGGCACGTGGGATAACATCAAATGCGGTTTTGAGGTCTATGAAGGCCAGATAAAGGCTGCCCTTATTAATAGATACTGACTTCCAGTAGACCGCACAAAACCGAAACACCTGGTCCATTGCTCCTACATTCTGCCTAAACCCAGCCTGGAAGTGAGTTAATATACCCTCATCCGTAAGCCATGTCTCAACTCTGCTTATAATGACCCTGCCAACTACCTTTTGAATTGTGTCAATTAAACTAATTGGTCTGTAGTTGGCAGGGTCCTCTCTGTCTCCTTTTTTATAAATCGTGATCACCTCCGCCCCTTTCCATGATTCCGGGACGGGGTGGCCTAGCTGGATTAAATTCATTAGGCATGCAATGAAATCTGCCCATATTAAGGGGTCGTAAGATAACAGATCTCCGGGCAAGCCATCTGGACCGGCTGCTTTACCGGGAAGGATTTTAGAGATGGCATCTCGGACCTCTCGCACAGTAAATAGGATTACCTCGGTAGGTGAATCTATTCTTGGGTAACGTAAAACTAATGGTGTTGGGTGAGGTTGAGCGTCATCATCACAATATAGTTTTAAAAAATGGGCATGCCATTGCTGTTCGCTTATGTGATTTAAAATGGGATCAACTCCTCTACGGTCTAGAATATTAATTAATTTCCAGAAAGTGACTGAGTTCTTTTCATATGCCGCGATTTTAAGCTGCTGCCAATGGTTCTCCTCCCAGTTCTTTTTGGCTAGGGTAATGGTTTTGCGATAGTCACACAATGGCCAGTGTCACGGCTCTTGGATCTTTTAGTTTAATGGCTAGGCCAATAGCCTTCCTCTTTTCCCTACAGTTTGCTGTATACCAAAGATTGGTCTTCGGGGTTCGCACATCGACCGGTGGCTTCCCCTTAGAATTTTTAAGGAAATACTTTCCTATATTAACTACAAAGTTCTGATAATGGTCTAGTAATTTTGGCCCCGAGAGATTTGTATTTACCAAATCCATCGCTGCGAGATTGGAAGTTTCTGCGATAACTAATTCCCTGATATGGTTAAGTTTCCCCTCTTCACACTCAACCACATCCCATTTTAGTTTCCTGTTGCAGTTGGAGGGAAAGACCTCCTTAGTGATCAGCTTCGGTCCTACACTCTCGTTTAACCCATTGGCCCAGTTAATTCCCATACACAAAGGGTTGTGATCACTGTCTGAGGACTGCTTGATCTCCATATCTACAAGGTTGGCCCAGGATTGGACATCTAATAAAATATAATCAATTCGCGATGGGGAGCCTATCCTATTATAGGTCATCGCCCCATTACGATCAGAAATGGTCCGCCCATTAAGAGCTCGTAAGTTATGGTCCAAAGCCAGAGCATTCAACTGTATTGCTCTGGGGTACCATTTCTTGATAGGAGCCAGATCTAGAGGTGGTATAGAATGTCTCCAATCCTCCGAGCTCCAACCCAATATGTCCTCATCATCCAGAGGTTCGAATGTACAGTTAAAATCACCCCCTACCAGGATTCTTGAACCAGGTGGAAGTTCTGATAACTTGGAATCCAGTAGCTCAATTGTTTGTGAAATTTGGCAACCCTGTGCCCCTCTTGCATAAATACAAAAAATGTGTATTTTATCCCCATGGGGACTTTTCAGGGAGATGTGCAAGATGTCATTTGAGGGGACACTGTGCATGGTGACAACGTAATTTAGATTAACTTTCACCCATATGTGGAGGCCACCAGACGGGCGACCTTTCCCTGAGGAGACTGCCGGAACATAATAGGTAGAATACCCATTTTTGTAGTGCGGAGAGAGAGACCAGGTTTCCTGGAACATGCAGATATGGAAGAGATCAATGAAATCATTCCACTCTGGAGTTGCAAGGTTTTTCTTGAGCCCTGCTATGTTCCAGGAAAGAATATTAATAGGAGTGCCGACTACAGTCGGTACAGTAAATAAATGTGTGGGACCGGGTTCCTCTTCACTGAAACTAGGGCCGCAAGGTTCCGAGTGTAACTCGCCCTCCCTGAGACTACCAACTTCAGCCTCCGAAGGGTCTATCATTTCCCTCAATACTTCTTTGTCCGGTGTGGTTGAGAGTGAAGGGCCAACTATCTCTTTACTATCACTGGGGCTACAGGTTTCCAGATATACTTGAGTCTCTCTAGACATACATACATCAGCCCCAGAAGGGTCTAGCACTTCCCTCGGTGTTGCTTTCTCCGATGAAAAAACTGGGAGTCAGTCAACTGCTTCCAACCCACTAAAACGGTTAAAACAGGGTATAGGAGGAGGGTTATGCTGTTGTCCTAACCATGCTCCATCAAAATGGTTTGCCTCATACAGGGGCCTGCCAATTCTTCTCGGGACTGTACTCCACCCTCCATTGTTGCCACCATCCCACTGACTAGTATTATTATGATGTTGCCCAGACCATGCCCCATTTTGCTGGTTGTAGCTATGGGGACGGCTACCCATTATAGGCTGCAATGGAGTCCACCCTCCGGTATTACTACCATTCCACTGATTTAGGTTGTGGTCCCGCCAAGGCTCCCCTCTTGTTCCTCTTCCCGTGTGGTTAGAGCCTCTTAGCCAGCTCCACCTATTACTACGATAGTCTGAAACCATATAGAAATAGGATAGAGGTTTGGCTGAAACTGAAGAGTTAGTGTTGCATGGGGACCCAGCAATTATATGTTCCACCGAACACGAATCCTCAAATGTCACGACAACACAGTCCCCTTGAATATTTTTTTTATTCTCGCCTACCCAGGGGGCTCTCTCTACCATAAGTAGATTACTGTGGATATTTGGTGGTAACGGATAATTTTGATCTAACCAATGGCAGACTTTATTTTTGAGAGCCCAAAAGGATTCAGTTATTGTAGGGGCCAGCTCAGGGACGCCTGTTAGCACTATTACATAGGGGCATGCGTCAGGTGTTAAATTAATATTACGGCGTGCCTTAGATTTCACAGGTGGGGGGGTTGATGGTTTGGGTGCCGGGGTGGGGGGTCCATCAGAAGTCTTGGATTTACTAGGGGCATTAGATGACAATTTGGCAGCACTGTTATTGGTGGTCTTCAAAGTGGGGGTTTTAGGTGGAAGTAATGTAGTTGACACATTTTTCCCTGCTAGCTGTTTAGAGGGTACAGGTGGTTTAGTATTGGACAGTACTGGGGTACTCGAGACTTTTTGGACAGGCGCTTTTGAGTGGATTTTAAGCTCCAGGTGTATAACCTGGAGCTGCTGTTCAATCCCCTGTAATCTAGTCTCCAAGGGTGTGAGTAAAGATTTGATAAGATTAGATAAGGAACTCATGAATATACAATTTCTATCTTCCAATCGCTCCGTGGTTTCATCCAGGCTGCTTGTCTCAAGGAGACTCGCAAGACTGGTGTTGGAGGCTGAGTTGTCAGGAAGACCCATCGAGAGGGGATGGAGCGCATGGCTCGCCTCCACTCTCGCTACACTGTTAACCGGGTTGACCATACTAACCCTTCCCTCCATATTGCCACTGGTGTTACTGGCAATCTCTATGGGACCCACCGCCCCATCGTCAACCTCTATACAATCCTTACTTTCCTTACTAGACGGTTTTGGATTTTTGGGGATAGCACCCTCCCTTATGCCCCTAAGATTAGATGTCTCTTCCTGGCGGTCAATAGCTGCCTGGGAAATCACAGATGGTGTAGGAAGAGCTAGGGGAGGGGCTATCAGAGTGGGAAAATCCAGTGTAGCAGGCTGGCTACTATTAGTAGAGTGGGAAATAGGCGATGAGACGATTGGGTTTAATTCGGGGGTTGAATGGGTTTTTAGTGGCGTGCGTGCAGAGGCTAAATTACCTAAGGAAGACCTTCTCGCATATGCGAGATCCTGGGACACCCTTCTTTCCATAAGGGCGATACCTTCATCAATTAATGAATTAGTGCGTACAATAAAGTTATCTAAAGTGCCTGTCAATTTGGAGGCACCGGCTGCAGTCTTACTACGTGTTTCACGGGTACACATTCCTATGGCAAGGGGTTGGTCCTCACTACCAAAAAGCAAACCGAAAGACCTGCTTCCAAAATGCTAAAAAAATACAGTAAGAGAAGGGGAAACAATCACAATAATAGCGGACCCCGGTATCTACACAAACAGCTGGATTTAACAAAGCCAAGGGTTCTGGCCCAGACCAGACACTACAGGCCTCGGAGGGCCACAGGGAGCCCGCCCTTTGCCCGGGCTTCGCCCCGGGCTGGGTCCCGCGCGCGTCCCGCGCGCGTCACGCGCGCGCGTTGCTGATGGAGCTAATATACAAAGAGTCTCTGAAGGGGGCGGGAAGAGGACCAGCTGCGGCCGATCAACGGCGCTGGGCAGTCTGGTCCTCTCAGTCCCGCCTCTTGTCCGTGGATAGTTCAGGCACTTAATGTGAAATCCACGGGTTCCAGGAGATTCGGTGTCAGCAGAGTCCCAATCCGGCGAGCGGCTCCCGCGAAGCGGGGGCCGCGAGAGGTAGCGCGGTAGCCAAAGAACAGGGCGAAAAGATCAGCGGGAGCAACAGTCTGTTGAAGGAACCCACTGAGCACGGACGCTGCACGGTCTTTGTGCTGGAGGGGGCGGGAAGAGGACCAGCTGCGGCCGATCAACTGCGCTGGGCAGTCTGGTCCTCGCAGTCCCGCCTCTTGTCCGTGGATAGTTCAGGCACTTAATGTGAAATCCTCCGGTTCCAGGAGATTCGGTGTCAGCAAAGTCCCAATCCGGCGAGTGGCACCCACGAAGCAGGGGCCGCGAGAGGTAGCGCGGTAGCCAAAGAACAGGGCGAAAAGATCAGCGAGAGCAACAGTCTGTTGAAGGAACCCACTGAGCACGGACGCTGCACGGTCTTTGTGCTGGAGGGGGCGGGAAGAGGACCAGCTGCGGCCGATCAACGGCGCTGGGCAGTCTGGTCCTCGCAGTCCCGCCTCTTGTCCGTGGATAGTTCAGGCACTTAATGTGAAATCCTCCGGTTCCAGGAGATTCGGTGTCAGCAGAGTCCCAATCCGGCGAGCGGCTCCCGCGAAGCGGGGGCCGCGAGAGGTAGCGCGGTAATATAGATGTAACAGGTACTCAGGGCACAAAGAACAGTTTTTACATATTACGGTTACTCTTGTCTAAAGGCAATTGCTCTATATGTAATTTGTGCAGCATTCACTACAAAATACACAAAAAAAGAAGAAGGTAGTTCTTTTAGCATGTTTCCTCCCGTTTTGTTCTTTAAACTACCTTGATTTACATGTCAATACACTCTATCAAGAATGGTGGCTTTAACTTCCCTTAAATTCTGACCTAGTAGAAGATTTCCAAAAGTTCTGAGAAAAGAGTACAATAAATCTTACTGTTCTTCATAATAATACATGAAATGACAGGTGTCACGTGCATGTTTTTAACCATTGTTTATTGTAAAGAAATGTATTTTGTATTGTATTGTAATATGTATGTTTTTATATAAATTGCTTCCAGCCCTGAAGAAGTCACGGATGTGACGAAACGCGTTGGCAACAAGCAATTCTGTGAATTTTAACTGAGAAATTGAATAAAGAAAATTGGAAAAATCTTCAATCAACTCTTTTTGAAATTCTTACTTGTGGGAAGTTTCTGTCTGAATATCAACTATAACTGAAATATAGAAATTTGATAAATCAAATACTTGTCTACAAACCTTTGTGCGGGTCAACTTTCTGTGCAATATGTTTTGTTTAACTGTCTTATATTTTTCATCTGTAAAAAGAAATCATAAAAAATAAAACTATAAAACGTTCTGGGCATTGTACTTTATTGTATGTGATTCCTGTATCATACCATAGTTAGACCCAAACCTCTTCTTTTTCAGTACGCCTTGGGTCTTCAACCAAGCTACTCTAATTGTGTGGACATGGGGTTCTTGTATACACAATCAAAGTGTTACATTGCAACAGAATATGATGCCCTGGAACATTATGGGATAATTTCTACCCTACCTTGTATCCCTTTGTTCTGCTGACACACAGAGAAGTCCAGACATATTGTAAAATAGTCTTGTGCATTGCAGATGTCGAGACATATAGAGGTGCAACAGGAAAGCTTACCAAGAGGGCTTTGGCAGGCGGATTACGCACAGTGCATGTGCCCGTGCACGCGCTTGCCATTTGCTCCCTGAGCCGCCTCGCATCATCGCATCAGACCCACCACAGCAATGCCGAGAGCTTCACACTTCAAAGGAATGCTCTCCCCGCCCCCCTCTGCGCAATGCTAGAGCTTCAATGCCGAGAGCTTCACACTTCGAAGGAATGCTCTCCCCGCCCCCCTCCGCGCAATGCCAGAGCTTGTACTTCGAGAGGCATGCCATTTCCCACCAGCCACTTCACGCGCTCCGCAGAATCAGCCCTCCTCCCAGTGCTGCCTGTCCTTCAAAAGCAGCTTTTTCAACTTTCAAAAGAACAACGAGTCAGCCTGAGGAACAGACGGTACTCTCTCAGCTCAATCTATTTTTTCACTTAAAATCACAATTTAAAACGTTTATAAAGGTATATATTTAACATTTTCCGTGTTCCAAGAGAATACATTCGCCTCCTTTGTTAAGGTCAGAGCACAGTAACTTTATTTAAACATGCCTGCCATCTACCTTTCTCTCTCTTTCACTACCTCACTCTCTCTCGCTATCTCACTACCTCACAACTTCACTCTCCCTCACTACCTCACTCTCTCTCACTACCTCACTACCTCTCTCTCTCTCTCTCTCTCTCTCTCACTACCTCACTGCCTCACTCTCTCTATCTACCCCACTAACTCACTTTCTCTCTCTCACTACCTCACTCTCTCTATCACTACCTCACTCTCACTACCTCACTACCTCACTACCTCACTCTCTCTATCTACCTCCCTAACTCACTCTCTCACTCTCACTACCTCACAACCTCACTCTCCCTCACTACCTCACTCTCTCTCTCACTACCTCACTCTCTCTCTATCTCGTTCGGCCTACCTCACTCTCTCTATCTCACTATCACACAACCTCACTACCTCACTACCTCACTATCTTACTACCTCACTACCTCCCTATCTCACTACCTCACTATCTCTCTCTATCGCTCACTACCTCACTCTCTCTCTCTCACTACCTTACTCTCTCTATCACTCAAAATCCACACTCTAACTCCACCATGCAAATCCACCCTCCAAATCTACCCTCCAAATCCTCCCTCTAAATCCATTCCCAACTCCACCCTCCAAATCCAACTCCACCCTCCAAATCCAACTCCAGCCTCCAAATCCAACTCCAGCCTCCAAATCCAACTCTAGCCTCCTGTAGTTCTGAAAATTCTGGACTCGTGAATAAAACTTCATCATAGCATGACGATTTTTATATCAAAATACCGAGAATGGCTAGTACACTATGTACAAGCATTTTCGTCATATTCCAGTAACGATTTCACCTCGAAATCGTTATTTTCGTCTTGAACCCTGGCTTCCATTTTGTGTATGGCAGCCATTTTGTGGGTTGCCCTCACATAGGCTTATAATACAGCTAAATTCGATTCCAAAGGACACGTACACCTTAATTGACTTTTCTCTGACCTGGGCAAGCTGAAACCATTGCCCCAGGCCGAACCTGTTTGGTCAGTTCCTCTCCCAGTGGCCGAATGAGATAGCATCAAGGCACAACATGCCATAAACCCTTTTCATCGCACACACACCCTGGCTAATCTTGCTCACACCTGTCCCTGCTCTTTTCTCTCACTTGCTTTATGATGAGGAGGTGCCCGTTTTTATTGGGGGTCCACCGATATCTGATGAAAATGTTGGGCCTTGCCGGGTAATTTGTTGTTGAAATGTGGGCTTGTCATCATGACTCTGCTTTTTCTTTCTAGTGGAAACATGTGAATAGTATACTAAAATGTGGAGAATGTTTGCCTCAAGCACAATATTTTGTATAAAAAGAGAAGCCTGGCTTTGTAAGATTGAGCAGTCTCCTGAGAATATACATCCCGTGTTGTTGTACTTCTAGGACGCCTGTTACTTGGTTGCAGCCAATAAAATCGATCCTTGACTTCACCTAGAAGACTCTGAGTTTCTGTGGTCTAAATCAGGAAAGTACTCGAGGTCTTTGGGTGTGTACCCTGACACCACTGGGTTACCGGTTCGGTACCAGTTCTGAAAAACCCAGTACCTCAGTTGGCGCCCAACGTGGGGCGATACCAGCGGTACCGGTCCAGCCAGAGGTTCGTGAGGAGCTTTGTGTGAAAATTCTGGAGGAATGCCAACCACTTCATTGACCCCTGCATGTCGACGTGGTCCGAAAGTCTTTGCTGCGAGGTTCCCCGCTTCCCGACGGCTACAAAGGACTGCTGCCCTGGCTATCGCCCTGATTTGGACCCTTGAAGTTTGGTAGAGCGAAACGATAGACAAGTCTTCTGGTGACGTCATCGATATCTCAGTTAAGTATAAGTGGAGCGTCTCCCAGTGCTTAGTTGGTCTTAGTTTGGGTATCCCCTTTTGGGATCACTTTGTTTGGAACTTGCAAGTGCCAAAGCCAAAGGACTCGTGTATTCACGAGAATATCGTAATCGATAATCCTTTGAAGTTTGAAGCTAGACTAGAGAGCGAAGATGCCTGGTCTTAGCAGACTTGAAAATTTGTTTTGTCTTGGTTGTAGTAATAGAGATTCCCGATTGGAGGACTCGTGTCCGGTTCGTCCGATTGGAACTCCAACTTATGAATTATATGTGAAACATGGAGTAGGCCCCATCACATACAATGAAGTGTGGATCAAATACACCAGAAAAGATGGTGTTTTAAAATGGCCCCAATATGGTAGCTTTGACACGGAAATCCTAGATAACCTCAAAGTTAAACTTTTTAAGAAGAAAGCCCGGCCGGCGATGATTGACTCTTTCCTCCTATGGCGTAAGGAAGCCAAACAGAAGGAAATTAAATTAGCGAAGAAAAATAAGAGAGAAAGGGGTATTTCGATAATGCAAGCTGCTATGCAGTTTAAAGACAATGAAGAAGAACAGATGAGTGAACAGTTGCACAGGCAACGTAAAATGGTAATAGATAAATGTTATCCAGTTTTGCCGCCTCTTCAGCAAGATGCAGCAAAAGAGCTTGAAAAAGATCCCTTAATGTCGCATTTGTTAAGTTCGCCACCCCCTTATGCGCAGAATGCTACGGCACCTCCGCAACCTTTAGTTGCGCAACCTTTGGTTGCATTGCCTCCTGCTCCTCTACAGCACCCACCAGTTGTTCTTCAGTTGGCTCCTGCTCCTCCGGTGCAGCCTCCTCAAGGGCCACCGGCTTTTACATCTGCTCCTCCTATACTTCCTACAACTTTAACTACTATAACGACTACCACTCCTGGTACTCCTCCTGATACTGCCTCTGCATCTGCCTTGCCTCACCCTGCTTTCCCGCTGGTCTTTTCATCGACCTCTCCTTCTGTTCGTCAGAGAGTGGCTAGTACTGTTACTAGTATTTTATATCCTTTCTTTGGAGCGGCAAGTCCGGCTCCTGTCACTGAGCATAAACAGTTGCGTAGTCAACAGCCTGATTCTAGGGAGAAAGAAACGTTAAATCATTTGCCACATAGATGGGCGACTGACCCGATGAAATATGATCTAGAATCTGTTATGGATGTCTTCCATCAGTGGGAAGCATCAAGGCAGAGATACGTTTTTGAGAAATTGTGTGCTTTTCTGTGTGAAGATTTGGAGGACAATGATTTGGACTCTAATCCGCCCGAGTTGAGCCATGTACGGTTTGAGTTTTCAAAAGGCGCAATTGTGGGTTCAGATGTTAAGAAAGCAGTTGCGACGTTGTTGTCGCTTAGGACTGAAGGTGTTTCTAAGTTGTTGTTTGAGTCTGATTCCTCTGTTAAAAAGAAGGGAAGACAGTATCCCATGAGAGAAGTTCCTCCAGTATGGAAGGAAACAGTAGCGGCTGGTCCTGGTAATGTTCCACCAGCTATACCAGCACATTTTCAGCGTGTGTGGGTACATGTTCCATGGAAGCAAGCTGAAGTTTTGGCCCTTAAGCAGACATTGCCTGAACCCCGTAAAAATCCAGCAGGGTATTACAAAGAGTTGTCACAGACTGCTGGGTCATGTATCATGAATTTAGCAGATATAGACATGTTGTTTGGGAACGTTCTTCCACAGCCTTTATGGGGCAAGATTCGTCATGCAGATCATGATCAGGAGTTAGGTGACTCATGGGCTAATATTGCGGCTGCAGATGACCGGCAAGTTGGTGGTGCTAAACCTGAGCCTTTAGTAGCTGAACTTCCTGGTAAGATCATTGATTACATGAAGACTTTAATGCCTGCCATGCGAGTAAATTGGGATAAATTGTCTGCATGCAAGCAGAAGAAAGATGAAACGGTGTCTGATTTCTTCACCAGGTTTGAAGAGACGTTTGTCGACCACAGTGGTCAAGATATGAGCACAGAAGGTGGTCAGCGACTATTCGTCGATAAATTTGTGCACAATCTGCTTCCCGAGTTGTGTAAAAAGTTAAAAGATTCAGAGAGTTCTTGGGCAGTTTCCTCTTCAGCACAGATATTGGCTACTGCACAGTATTACGAAAATCGAGACAAAGATGAGAAAGATAGGGCAGAAAAGAAAACTAAAGAGTTAAAAACGAAGGTTCTGTTACAGCAAGCATATCCGCCACGTGGTGGTCAAAATAGTGGTGCTCAGAGTAACTATCAGAATAATTATCAGCAGCCTCAACAGTATCAGAGGAACTCGGAAAGAGTCGAGTATACTCAACTACGTGTCCCTGTAGGCCCCAATCAGTGTTCATATTGTAAGGAAGAGGGTCATTTCAAGTATAGTTGTCCTATTTTATTACAGCGTGCAAATGGTGCTTCTGGTGTAAGAGGTCGAGGTGTTCAACAAGCATATAGAGGTAGAGGATGTGGAAATTTCCCCCAGAACACACAGTCTCTTCCACCTCAAAATTCGATGAATAGGTTCGATCAGCAGAATAACGCATCTGGTAGGACGGCTCAGTACTACGCTGATGATTACTATGCAGAAGATGAGCATTTGGAAGGTAATGATTGCTAGGACAGCCATAGACAAAGAGAGGGAGTTGTTTCAGTTCCAGTAGATCAGAGTAGACCTTACGTTGAGGTGATTACATCAGGTGTGTCAGAACCTTTTCTGTTGGATACTGGTGCTACAAAGAGTTCTATTATGCACTCCAAACTCCCTGGCGCACCTTTGTCTGGCGAAACGAATGTATCAGTAGGTTTTTCTGGCGCCCCAGTTAGAAACCTGATTTCTGACCCTTTGTCCCTTTCTGTTGGACCTTGTGAATTAGAAGCACCCCTTATTTTAACAACAGGTTGTGGTGAAAACTTGCTAGGATTGGATCTGTTGAAAAGATTGTATGCGACTTTATATTGTTCTCCTTCAGGAGTACAATTTACACTGGGTAAGAAAGTGATTTCTCCAATGTATTTGTCAAAGGACAAACTTCCAACAGAATTGTCATCTCTCCCTAAAATTCTTTGGGCTACTGGTCCTAATGATGTAGGTCTTTTGGAAATACCACCATATGTTGTAACATTGAAAGCCAATGTTAAAATGCCACGCATTCCCCAATACAAAATTTCTAGTGAAGGTGAAAAAGCTTTACTAGCGATCATTTATGATTGAAAAAGATGTGATTGAAGAGACAAGAGGTAACGTTTGCAATAGTCCTGTTCTGCCTGTTTTGAAATGAACTGATCCTTCCCAGCCAACTGTTTACAGATTTGTGATTGATCTTAGAGAGGTCAATAAAATAGTTGTGCCACAATTTCCAGTTGTTCCTGACATTACTGCCCTATTGACTATGATTCCAACTTCTGCCACCTGGTTTTCGGTGATTGACTTGAAGAATGCTTTCTTCAGCATCCCGATTGCCGAGGAGAGTAGGGATATTTTTTGCTTCAGTTTAGGAGGTCGAAGCTTCCGCTTCAAACGCGCTCCCCAGGGCTACTGTGAAAGTCCATCAATATATAGTCAAGCTTTAAAAACACAGCTTGATACGATTGTTTTACCTGATGGCGCTACCCTCATTCAGTATGTAGATGATTTGCTTGTTGCTGCAGATACTGAGGAAATCTGTAAAGAAGCCACGTTGTCATTGTTGCGTCATTTGTGTGATTTGCACCACAAAGTGTCTCTCTCAAAATTGCAATATTGTCGACAAGAAGTGACCTACTTAGGTCATCTCTTATCGAAGGAGGGAAGGAAACTGACCCCAGAAAGAATTCAGGCAATAGCGAAATTGAGTGTGCCAAGAACACAGAGAGAAGTGCATGCTTTCTTGGGCATTACATCATATTGCAGGCAATGGATACCAACTTTTTCGTTATTAGCCAAACCTTTGGTGGCATTAACGTGTAAAGATACACCCAATCCCGTTCCTTGGTCTGAAGAGTGTCAGAAAAGTTTTTTTGAATTGCGCACAGCATTATGTTCGGCTCCTGTGTTAGGTACACCCAACTACAGTAAGCCCTTTACATTGTATGTCCATGAGAAAGAGGGTTGTGCATTATCAGTGTTGACTCAGTTGTTTGGAGACAAGCAGCATCCATGCGCATATTTTTTTCGTCGACTTTGGATCCGGTAGCTAAAGCATTGCCGAGTTGTTTAAGAGCAACGGCGGCAGCAACTGTTTCTATTCGACAGTCTGCTGGTCTAGTGATGAATAACATGTTAGTTGTAATGGTTCCACATGCAGTGGACACGTTGTTAAACAGAACCAAGACACAGCACTTAACTAGTGCTCGATTGTCAGGTTACGAGTTAACATTGTTAGCGAGTCATGTGCACATAAAAAGATGCAACACTCTCAACCCAGCTACGTTGTTGCCAATTGTAACAGAGTTAGATGATTCAGAACAGCATGATTGTTTTCTTAGAACAGAAGAAGAAACGAAAGGGAGAGTAGATCTCCAGGATACTCCTCTTGCTGAATGTGATGGTACCTTATGGGTGGATGGTTCATGCTTCAAGCTCCCGAATGGTGACACGACTGCAGCATATGCTGTCACGACTTTGCATACAATTGTTGAAGCTGCACGTATTCCACATAATTCAGCTCAAGCAGCAGAATTGATTGCACTTACAAGAGCATGTGTGTTGTCAAAAGGAATGAAAGTGACCATCTACACCGATAGTCAGTATGCGTTTGGAGTGGCTCACAGTTTTGGACGATTGTGGAAGGAACGTTGGTTCCTGACTTCGCATGGAGCTAAGATTCAGCATGGTCAGTTGGTGAATGAGCTTCTTGAATCACTGACCTTGCCTCTGCAAGTGGCGATTGTGAAATGTAGTGCTCACAAGAAGGTGACTGATGATGTTGGTCGTGGAAATGCATTTGCTGACGAAATCGCGAAAGAAACTGCAAGCAATGTGATGAGCCGAATGTATGTTACAGGCCCTGCAAGATGGGTTGGTGATGTTGGAATGTGTGAAGACACGATAGAAAGTGTGAAATCTATTCAAGCTGAAGCTACAGAGAAAGAGTTGAGTGTGTGGAGAGAAAGTACGGGTAAATTGGATGCCAATGGTTGCTGGATTGAATTTTCAGAGCATCAGAGATGGTTGTTACCCGATGCATATGTGCCTGCAGTGGTTACAATGGCTCATGGAAGGGCTCATATCAGCGTGAAAGGGATTTGTAAGTTGTTGGCTCCAGTATGGCAAAATGCAGGAATTCCTAAATGTGCAGAGAATGTGGTCAAGAATTGCATGGTGTGTCTGAAACATAACCCTGGTAGGGGAACCCCAACTCCAGCTGGTCATTTTGCACCTCCTACGCATCCATTCGAGGTTTTGCAGCTAGATTTCATCCACATGGAAAGGTGCAACAATTTAAAATACGTACTCGTTGTTGTTTGTGCCTTTTCAAGATGGGTGGAAGCCTATCCCCTAAAAGACAACACTGCCTTATCCACAGCTAAAGCCCTTGTGAAAGAGTTCTTCCCCAGATTCGGAATGCCTAGAATGGTCTGGAGTGACAATGGGAGTGAATTTGTGGGTCGTGTGATGAAGAGAGTATGTGAAGGGCTAGGCATTCAGCAAAAGTTCCACGCTGCAAATCACCCCCAATCAGCTGGATTAGTAGAATGCTACAACGGCACTTTAAAACTTAAACTGGCCAAAATCCAAGCGAGCTCTGGTCTTAAATGGCCTGACGCTCTCCCTTTAGCACTCCTATCCACCAGAATGACTGTGCATTCGCGAGTGGGACTTAGTCCTTATGAGATAGTTTTTGGCCGCCCGGCCAACATATATGGGAAGTGCCAAGGCCCACAAAATTTAGTGAAATCGAACACCCTGTTTTGCTTGATTATTTGTACGAATTGACGGCAAAATTGCGTGTTTTACACCAACAGGTCCATGACACCCTGCCTCCGGTCCCTGAAACTCCAGGTCATCAGATCGACCCTGGATCTTGGGTTCTCGTGAAGAATTTCCAGTGAACCAAGAACGACCAGCCAAGGTGGACCGGACCGCACCTCGTTCTTCTTTCCACAAGATCAGCTGTTCGAGTGGAGGGGAAGAAAAACTGGATCCACGGGATCCACTGCAAGCGGATCCCTCTGCCTCTGCCATACGACCGGTGGGTCCAGGAGGGTGTCGCCGACTCAGAGACTGAAACCGTGCCACGTTTTCTGCCTTTCAGTGATGCACGCATAAAAGGAACACTTACTGAAAAAGAGAGCGACAACATTTTGCAACCAGCGGTATCACCGTCAGTTCCATTGGACACTACAGAGCCTGAACTCCTTTTCCGAGATCATACCATATCTGGAAAGCAAAGATACAATTTGAGGCCGAGACCTATGGACAAATAAACAAAATTTTCCTTTTTCGCTATTTATGAAAGCGCAGCTCTCCCATCTGAGAAACTTGCTTATTTTTGTTTTTCGAATCGCCATCCGGGTTCCGCTGCTAGGGCCGCGATTGCCCAAAGTCTTTGGGGTGCAGCTGACGACGTTAGGTCGACAGTTCTGGTTGGTCTAAGGAAGTTGCCCTAGACTGACAGAAGCATTCCTTAGCAGAAACAACCTCCCATCGCGGGCAGCACTTTAGAGAGGATGGAGTTTTTCGAGATGGAGAGACCTGCCAAAACAATGAACTTTAAAAACCGAATATGTAAAATGATGACAAAGAAAAGCTTTTTGATATTGTGCATTTTCATGTTATTCAGTGTGATGATATTTTTTATAGGATATGTTTTATTCTCTTTTCGAGTAACATTTGCACCCACTACATCGCCTGTACCTCCTCCTTCCACTGTTTCCTCACATTCTTTTCAACCCCTTCCTGAACATGAATCCGCTAGGAGATTAGAGTTTATTAATAACTCCTTTGTTCAGCTCTTGCACCAACACCAACTTGTAATGAACACAACTAACTGTTGGGTGTGTGGTCTTATGCCTCACACAACGAATAAAGGTATCCCTTATCTGGTCCTGCCTTTCAGCCACAATGGTTCTGTGTGGGCATACAGAACCATGTTCATATACGCACATGAAGTCTACCCCCTACGTTCTGTAACAGACAATCCTAAGAATAGTGCTCTAGTTAAGGGTATAGTAGATATGATAAAGGAAGACATTTCTTATGAGACTATCCCGAGAGATGAGACACTAGTATACATAGGATGGAACGTGACCGGATATGGAGCTACTCTGAGTGAGAAACAGCAAGCTAAGAGATCTTCCCCGATTTGGATTGGACCCCATCAGGGTCACCTGTGTCTGCAAGGTAATGGCAAGAATCCCAGAGCTCAGTTAGGGAAGAGTATCTGCACTAAAACGTATGTTTTTGCAGCCCAGACTTCCCCTTCGTTTTTAGCAGCTAAGGGTACCTATTTCATCTGCCATGATAGAGCCTATACATGGTTGCCCCCTGACTTTTCGGGCACATGTTTTGTTTCGTTCCTGCTGCCTCCCACCTACACAGCGGCAGCAGATTACCACAAGACAAGGATAGTTAGAAGTGCCTTCAGCGAAGAAGACACTGCAGGACAAGAATTTGGGGACTTCGTAAAGGGTTTTCTGCCGTTCTGGGGACCGATGGCTAACAGCAGGAACATAAGGCAATTGACAAGGGTGGTTGAGTCCACCGTAATTGAAACTGCTGGTGCACTTAGTAACTTGACTGCTGAACTCCAGTCGGATCGTCTTATGACCCTTCAGAACAGGGTCGCATTAGATGTCATCCTTGCAGACCAAGTTGGGGTAAGTAGATTGATCCAATCGAGTTGCTGTGTTTTCATTCCAGATAACGCTCCAACAGTGTACCAGGCCATCTCCAAACTACATAAGATTTCTGAATCTATTCATGTGGATAAAGGAGATTGGTCGTTAATGGGATGGTTCTAGGAACTGATATCCGCCTGGGGATGGAAAATTCTGATGGTCATTGGGATGGTCATAGCCATTCTTTTCCTGTTCTGTCTGTGCGTGCAGTGTGCTCCTGCAATATGTGGCCTCTGTGCTACATCATGTGTAAGGAAACCTGTATCAAGAGACAAGCTGAGTACTAGAATGATGTTACAGCAACATCTCAATGACTTTAGGAACATAGACCTGGACTCAGATTAGCATGAGGATAGGTTAATTGCCTATGTAAGGGCAAAAGGAGGGGTTTGTAGTTCTGAAAATTCTGGACTCGTGAATAAAACTTCATCATAGCATGACGATTTTTATATCAAAATACCGAGAATGGCTAGTACACTATGTACAAGCATTTTCGTCATATTCCAGTAACGATTTCACCTCGAAATCGGTATTTTCGTCTTGAACCCTGGCTTCCATTTTGTGTACGGCAGCCATTTTGTGGGTTGCCCTCACATAGGCTTATAATACAGCTAAATTCGATTCCAAAGGACACGTACACCTTAATTGACTTTTCTCTGACCTGGGCAAGCTGAAACCATTGCCCCAGGCCGAACCTGTTTGGTCAATTCCTCTCCCAGTGGCCGAATGAGATAGCATCAAGGCACAACATGCCATAAACCCTTTTCATCGCACACACACCCTGCCTAATCTTGCTCACACCTGTCCCTGCTCTTTTCTCTCACTTGCTTTATGATGAGGAGGTGCCCGTTTTTATTGGGGGTCCACCGATATCTGATGAAAATGTTGGGCCTTGCCGGGTAATTTGTTGTGGGCTGGACAAACTGAAATGTGGGCTTGTCATCATGACTCTGCTTTTTCTTTCTAGTGGAAACATGTGAATAGTATACTAAAATGTGGAGAATGTTTGCCTGAAGCACAATATTTTGTATAAAAAGAGAAGCCTGGCTTTGTAAGATTGAGCAGTCTCCTGAGAATATACATCCCGTGTTGTTGTACTTCTAGGACGCCTGCTACTTGGTTGCAGCCAATAAAATCGATCCTTGACTTCACCTAGAAGACTCTGTGTTTCTGTGGTCTAAATCAGTAGAGTACTCGAGGTCTTTGGATGTGTACCCTGACACCACTGGGTTACCGGTTCGGTACCGGTTCTGAAAAACCCAGTACCTCACTCCAAATCTAACTCCAGCCTCCAAATTCAACTCCACCCTCCAAATCAAAAGCCAACTCTGCCATACAACTCCACCCCCCAACTCCACACTCCAACTCCACCTTCCAACTCCACCCTCCAACTACACCATTCAACTCCACCATGCAAATCAAAATCCTACATCCAAATCCAAATCCACCATCCAATTCTACCCTCCAAATCCACCCTCCAAATCCAAATCCACCCTCCAAATCCAACTCCACCATCCAAATCCAACTCCAGCCTCCAACACCAGCCTCCAACTCCACCCTCCAACTCCACCCTCCAAATCCACCCTCCAAATCCACCCTCAAACTCCACCATCTAAATCCAACCTCAAAAACCAAATCCAAATACACCCTCCAAATCCAAATACACCCTCAAACTCCACCATAAAACTCCACCCTCCAAATCCACCATCCAACTCCACCATTAAACTCCACCATCCAACTCCAAATCCTACATCCAAATGCAAATCCACCATCCAACTCTACCCTCTAACTCCACCACCCAACTCCATACCTCACTCTTTCTCACTACCTCACTACCTCTCTCTCTCTCTCTCTCTCTCTCTCACTACCTCACTGCCTCACTCTCTCTATCTACCTCACTAAATCACTCTCTCTCTCTCACTACCTCACTCTCTCTATCACTACCTCACTCTCACTACCTCACTACCTCACTCTCTCTATCTACCTCCCTAACTCACTCTCTCGCTCTCACTACCTCACAACCTCACAACCTCACTCTCCCTCACTACCTCACTACCTCACTCTCTCACTCTCTCTCTCTCTCTCACTACCTCACTCTCTCTCTAACTCATTCGGCCTACCTCACTCTCTCTATCTCACTACCTCACTACCTCACTATCTCACTACCTTAGTACCTCCCTATCTCAATACCTCACTATCTCTATCGCTCACTACCTCACCCTCACCCTCTCTCTCACTACCTAACTCTCTTTCTCACTACCTCACCCTCCAAAAACACCCTCCAAAAACACCCTCCAAAAACACCGTCCAACTCCACCTATCCAACTCCAACATCCAAATACACCCTCCAAATCCACCCTCCAACTACAACTCCAGCCTCCAAATCCACCCTCCATATCCACCCTCCAAATCCACCTGAAAACTACAACTAAAGCCTCCCACTCCACCCTCCCACTCCACCCTCCAACTCCACCCTCCCACTCCACCCTCCAACTCCACCCTCCAACTCCAACTCCACCCTCCAACTCCAACTCCATCCTCAAACTCCACCCTCCAACTCCAATTCCACCCTCCAACTCTACCCTCCAACTACAACTCCACCCTCCAAATCCAACTCCACCCTCCAAATCCAAATCCACCCTCCAACTCCAAATCCAAATCCACCTTCCAACTTCACCCTCCAACTCCACCCTCTAAATCCACCCTCAAAATCCACACTCTAACTACACCCTCAAAATCCACCCTCAACATCCACACTCTAACTCCACCATGCAAATCCACCCTCAAAATCCACCCTCCAAATCCTCCCTCCAAATCCATTCCCAACTCCACCCTCCAAATCCAACTCCACCCTCCAAAACCAACTCCAGCCTCCAAATCCAACTCCAGCCTCCATATCTAACTCCAGCCTCCAAATCCAACTTCAGCCTCCAACTCCAGCCTCCAACTCCAGCGCCCAACTCCAGCCTCAAACTCCACCCTCAAACTCCACCCTCAAACTCCACCCTCCAAATCCACCCTCCTAATCCCCCCTCAAAAACCAAATCCAAATACACCTTCAAAATCCAACTCCACCCTCCAAATCCACCCTCAAACTCCACCATACAACTCCACCCTCCAACTCCAACTCCAACTCCACCATCAAACTCCACACTCCAACTCCACCCTCCAACTCCAACTCCACCCTCAAACTCATAATGCAAATCCACCCTTCAAATCCACCCTCCAACTCCACTCTCCAACTCCACCCTCCAACTCCACCCTCCAACTCCACCCTCCAACTCCACCCTCCAACTCCACCCACCAACTCCACCCTCCACTCCACCATCCAACTCCACAATCAAAATCCTACATCCAAATCCAAAACCACCATCCAACTCTACCCTCCAAACCCACCCTCCAAATCCAACTCCACTCCCCGACTACACCCTCCAACTCCACCCTCCAACTCCACCCTCCATATCATCCCTCCAAATCATCCCTCCAACTCCACCCTCAAAATCATACCACCAAATCCACCCTCCAAATCCACCCTCCAAATCCATCCTTCAAATCCACCCTCCAACTCCACCCTCCAACTCCACCCTCCAACTTCACCCTCCAACTCCACCCTCCAAATCAAAAACCAACTCCACCCTCCAAATCAAAAGCCAACTCCACTCTCCGACTCCACCCTCCAACTCCACCCTCCAACTCCACACTCCAACTCCACCTTCCAACTCCACCCTCCAACTACACCATCCAGCTACACCATCCAAATCAAAATCCTACATCCAAATACACCATCCAACTCTACCCTCCAAATCCACCATCCAACTCTACCCTCCAAATTCAACTCCACCATCCAAATCCAACTCCAGCCTCCAACTCCAGCCTCCAACTCCACCCTCCAAATCCACCCTCCAAACCACCCTCCAAATCCACCCTCAAACTCCACCTTCCAAATCCAACCTCAAAAACCAAATCCAAATCCACCCTCGAAATCCAACTCCACCCTCCAAATCCAAATCCACCCTCAAAATCCACCATACAACTCCGCCCTCCAAATCCACCATCCAACTCCTACTCCACCATCAAACTCCACCATCCAAAAACACCATCCAACTCAAAATCCTACATCAAAATACAAATCCACCTTCCAACTCTACCCTCCAACTCCACCATCCAACTCCACCCTCCAACTCCAACTCCACCTTCCAACTCCAACTCCACCCTCCAACTCCAACCTCCAACTCCAACTCCACCCTCCAACTCCACCCTCCAACTCCAACTCCACCTGCAAAAACAACCCTCCAAATCCACCCTCCAAAATCCACCCTCCAACTCCACCCTCCAACTCCACCCACCAACTCCACCCTCCAAATCCACCCTCCAACTCCACCCTCCAAATCAAAAACCAACTCCACCCTCCAACTCCACTCTCCAAATCCAACTCCACCCTCCAAATCCAAACCAGTGTTGTTTGTAATATCAATACATGTAAGTCACATAAATACAACACATATTGCATTACAAATGCTATAGGTGTCACATTTGCAAAACTTATAACTATTAGCGTTGTAAATGACAAAGCAATTATTTTCACTATTTTCTACAACAAAACATTTTTTTTTAAATTGGTCTTTTACAATAGCAATAGCTCAAACTTTGCAAATGAGAAACATATTACATTGCATTTTAACACCCTATTAACTTCTGCTGGTCTGCTGCTCTCTTCCACCCCACCTCCTTCTTTAACTCCCTGTTCTCTTCTGCTGTGCTCATCTGTTTCTCTCTTCCAACAAACTCCTTCTCTAACTCCCTGTTCTCTTCTCTTCTCCTGTGCAGAACTGATGATCTCTTCCACCCTGCCTCCTTCTCTAACTCCCTGTTCTCTTCTCTTCTCCTGTGCTGATCTGCTGCTCTCTTCCACCTAGCCTCCCTCTTTAACTCCTTGTTTTCTTTTCCTGTGCTAATCTGATGTTCTCTTCCACCCGCCTCTTTCAATAACTCCCTGTTCTCTTCTCCTGTGCTGATCTGCTGCTCTCTTCCACCCTCCAAATCCACCCTCCAAACCACCCTCCAAATCCACCCTCAAACTCCACCATCCAAATCCAACCTCAAAAACCAAATCCAAATCCACCCTCAAAATCCAACTCCACCCTCCAAATCCAAATCCACCCTCAAAATCCACCATACAACTCCGCCCTCCAAATCCACCATCCAACTCCTACTCCACCATCAAACTCCACCATCCAAAAACACCATCCAACTCCAAATCCTACATCAAAATACAAATCCACCTTCCAACTCTACCCTCCAACTCCACCATCCAACTCCACCCTCCAACTCCACCCTCCAACTCCAACTCCACCTGCAAAAACAACCCTCCAAATCCACCCTCCAAAGTCCACCCTCCAACTCCACCCTCCAACTCCACCCACCAACTCCACCCTCCAAATCCACCCTCCAACTCCACCCTCCAAATCAAAAACCAACTCCACCCTCCAACTCCACTCTCCAAATCCAACTCCACCCTCCAAATCCAAACCAGTGTTGTTTGTAATATCAATACATGTAAGTCACATAAATACAACACATATTGCATTACAAATGCTATAGGTGTCACATTTGCAAAACTTATAACTATTAGCGTTGTAAATGACAAAGCAATTATTTTCACTATTTTCTACAACAAAACATTTTTTTTAAAATTGGTCTTTTACAATAGCAATAGCTCAAACTTTGCAAATGAGAAACATATTGCATTGCATTTTAACACCCTATTAACTTCTGCTGGTCTGCTGCTCTCTTCCACCCCACCTCCTTCTTTAACTCCCTGTTCTCTTCTGCTGTGCTCATCTGTTTCTCTCTTCCAACAAACTCCTTCTCTAACTCCCTGTTCTCTTCTCTTCTCCTGTGCAGAACTGATGACTCTTCCACCCTGCCTCGTTCGCTAACTCCATGTTCTCTTCTCTTCTCCTGTGCTGATCTGCTGCTCTCTTCCACCTAGCCTCCCTCTTTAACTCCTTGTTTTCTTTTCCTGTGCTAATCTGATGTTCTCTTCCACCCGCCTCTTTCAATAACTCCCTGTTCTCTTCTCCTGTGCTGATCTGCTGCTCTCTTCCACCCACCTACTTCTCTAACTCCCTGCTCACTTCTCTTCTCCAGAGTTGATCTGCAGCTCTCTTCAACCCACCTCCTTCTCTAACCCCCTATTCTCTTCTGCTACGCTGATCTGCTGCTCTCTTCCACCCCACCTCCTTCTTTAACTCCATGTTCTCTTTGCCTGTGATAATCTGCAGCTCTCTTCCACCCACCTCCTTCTGTAACTCCCTGTTTTCTTATGCTGTGCTGATCTGCTGCTCTCTTCCACCCATCTCCTTCTCTAACTCCCTGTTGTCTTCTCCTGTGCTAATCTGCTGCTCTCTTCCACCCCGCCTACTTCTTTAACTCACTGTTTTCTTCTCCTGTGCTACACTGCTGTTCTCTTCCACCCGCCTCTTTCTCTAACTCCCTTTTCTCTTCTCCTGTGCCGATCTGCTGTTCTCTTCCATCCGCATCCTTTTTAACTCCCTGTTCTCTTATCCTGTGCAGATCTGCTGCTCTCTTCCACCCGTCTCCTTCTTTAACTCCATGTTCTCTTCTGCTGTGATGTTATGCTGCTCTCTTCCACCCACCTCCTTCTCCAACTCCCTAGTCTCTTCTCTTCTCCTGTGCTGATCTGCTGCTCTCTTCCAGCCGCCTCCTTCTTTAACTCCCTTTTTCTCTTCTCCTGTGCTGATCTGCTGTTCTCTTTCACCCGCATCCTTCTCTAATTCCCTTTTCTCTTCTCCTGTGCTGATCTGCTGTTCTCTTTCACCCGCCTCCTTCTCTAACTCCCTTTTCTCTTCTCCTGTGCTAAACTGCTGTTCTCTTTCACCACGCCCCCTTATCTAACTCACTGTTCTCTTCTCTTGTGCTAATATGTTGTTCTCTTCCACCCACTTCCTTACTTAACTCCCTGTTCTCTACTCATGTGCTGATCTGCTCCTCTCTTCCACCCACCTCCTTATTTAACTACATGTTCTCTTCTCCTGTGCTGATCTGCTGCTCTCTTCCACCCACCTCCTCTTTAACTCCATTTTCTCTTCTCCTGTGCTGATCTGCTGCTCTCTTCCACCCGCATCCTTCTTTAACTCCATGTTTTCTTCTCCTGTGCTGATCTGCTACTCTCTAAAACCCGCCTCCTTCTTTAACTCCATGTTCTCTTTTCCTGTGCTGATCTGCTGCTCTCTTCCACCCGCTTCCTTATTTAACTCCATGTTCTCTTCACCAGAGCTGATCTGAGGCTCTCTTCTACCCGCCTCCTTCTTTAACTGCCTGTTCTGTTCTCCCATCCTGATCTGCTGCTCTCTTCCACCCTGCATCCTTCTCCAAACCCCTGTTCTCTTCTCCCGTGCTGATCTGCTGTTCCCTTCCACCGCCTACTTCTCTAGCTCCCTGTTCTCTTCTCTTCTCCTGTGCTGATCTGCTGCTCTCTTCCACCCGCCTCCTTCTTTAACGCCCTATATGCAGGTATACCTGCATATAGTCTTAGGCGGTTGCAGATGATTCAAAACCAGGCGGCTCGGTTGGTCTTTAACCTTCCTAAATCCTCACATGTCACTCCCCTCCTGAAAACCTTACATTGGCTTCCGGTCCGGGAACGTGTCCAATTCAAGCTTGCGACCATCACCTACCAGGCTCGACTGGGCACGTCCCCTGCTTTCATTTCCTCGGCGATTATCCCTTACTTTCCAGCTAGGGAGCTTCGATCCTCGTCTCAATTTCTGTTGACAGTCCCCCGGTTTCGCCGGAAAAAGTGGGGGGGTTCAAAATTTGCGACCCTTGCCCCAGCTCTCTGGAATTCATTACCCTTAGAGCTCAGATCCCTAACTTCATATTCCCAGTTTCGAAAGAAACTTAAAACCTATTTTTTCAGCAAAACCTTTATCTAGTTTCCGGTCACCTGTCCTCCCCCCATTTTCCCCTGTGGAGATCTGCTAGTTACAGCGCCATGAAACCGCTGGTGAAAGAGCGCTATATAAAAACTTTTAAACTCAAACTCAAACTCCCTGTTCTGTTCTCCCATCCTGATCTGCTGCTCTCTTCCACCCCGCCCCTTCTCCAAAACCCTGTTCCCTCCTCCCGTGCTGATCTGCTGTTCCCTTCCACCGCTACTTCTCTAACTCCCTGTTCTCTTCTCCTGTGCTGATCTGCTGTTCCCTTCCACCGCTACTTCTCTAACTCCCTGTTCTCTTCTCCTGTGCTGATCTGCCAATCTCTTCAACACGCATCCTTCTTTAACTCCCTGTTCTCCTATAATATGCTGATCTGCTGCTCGCTTCCACATACATCCTTCTGTAACCGCACACTCACATACATACAACCATGCACGCACGCACACACATACAACAACACACATACAACCACACATACACAACCACACACATCTATCTATCACCCTCACTCTATCTATCTATCGCCCTCACTCTATCTATCTATCGCCCTCACTCTATCTATCTATCGCCCTCACTCTATCTATCTATCGCAAAACAACAGCATCACTCAGGGGCACCACAGCATCACTCAGGGGCACCACAACATCACTATGCGCTACCACAGCATCACTGAACGCCACAACATCACTTGTCGCCACCACAATATCACTCAGCGCCACCACAGTATCAATCTGTGCAAACATTCAACAACAACTGGTTCAAATATGTTCTCTCAATGTTTCAAGCTTCATTACAAATGTCACAAAAAATGTTGATATTTCACTTCTGTTCTTATATTTTAGTCACGATAAAATACACTGAACATAATCTTCACAAAAGTTATTTACAAAAGTTTAAGCTATTGCCATTATAAATTACAATAACTTTTATTTAAGTATTAATTATTTTTAAAAAAAAGAAACATTGTTATTTGTAAAATCACTACTTCTAAGTCACATAAATACAAAACATGTTGCATTAAAAATATTATAGGTGTCACATTCTATTAGCATTGTAAATGACAAAGCTATTAATTTCCCAATTTTCAAAAATAACACATAAATAACAAATTTGTCAAGTACAGGACAAAAAACTCAAACTTTCCTAATGCAAGACCTATTGCATTGCAAATGCTTGTTTTGGTAGGCACGGTGAGATTAAGTGATTTGCCCAGAATCTAAGGATGTTGAGCGTCCCTGCCGAGACTCGAACGTGATTCCCCTGTGTGGAGGTCGACCGCTCTAACCCTTAGGCCACAGTCTCTCCGAAGTTATACCATCACACTACAACGAACCCTGAGACTACAACAGAACACATAGGATGATACCAAAAAAGCCCTCAAATTTAGAGGGTAATACGTCATACAAATGGGCACCCTATTGCAGTCCGAAGAAAAGCAAGACTCTAAAAAACTACAGCCCCAGATCACAACACTGCTTATGGACTGAGGCAGGAACAGCCTGCAACCAGCAATCACAACACAGCTTTGAATTTCAGACAGCAACACAGCCTGCAGATAGTAACCACAATGATCCCTGCAGTTGAAGACCACAAAACAACCTGTAGATGAGACTGCAATATAGATAAACCCAGTGATGGCAAAACAATCAACACCCAAATATCACACCACAGCATGACATCACAACACAGCTTACAATGGAGCACTGCATCACAGCCTACAGTTGGATAACAGAATAGAGACTACAACCTTAGGCAATAAAGCACAGTTTACAATCAGATACTACAGCACAATGTAATGCACAGCATGAAGCAACTACACAACTGGAGACCACAAGAGGGTCCAAAACATGACATCACACAATAGCTCAAAGTGTGAGTTTATGAATCTCTCAGAAACCACAGTCCCCAGAAACACTCCTCATGTCCTTAGGTACAGGACTCCCTCACTTCTGTCATTGAAGAGAGCTCTTCTTGTCTGACCCATAGAGTGCCCTCTCTTCTATCCATTTAGAGTGATTCCTCTCCTCTCTCTATGGAATGAGTCCCTCTTAGATAAAGTGTGGCCCCCCGGTCTGTCACTACAGAACGGTGCCATCTTCTTCCTCTGTAGCACTCCCTCACTTCTTTTGTATAGAGACTTTGCTTCTTCTGCTTGGTCAGAGCACTTCCCTGCTTTGTCTTCATAGTGCACTCCACCTCTTCAGCAATGGAGCTTTTTCCCTCTTTTATTCCTATGGAACACTTCACCTCTTCCAGCTATCTTGATCTAGAAAGTCTCCCTATTCTCTAGACAGGCGTTTTCTGTTCTATCCCCATACAGTGCTCTACGACTCCGAGCTGTAGAGTCTTTGTCTCCTTTCTGTACTTACGTGGGCTCTCTTTCTGCTGTCTATAGAGCTCCCCTCTATTTAGCCCGTAAAGAGCACCTTTTCTGTTGAGTCTATGTAGCTCCATTCTCTTCCATCTATAGAGCACTTTTACTCCATCTATAGAGTGTCACTTCTGCTGTGTCATTCGGTTCTGCCTGTGGAGCGCCCTGTCTGCCTTTACAGAGCACCTCTTCTGCTGTGTATCTAGAATTTCAGTCTCATCTGTCTATATAGAAATCACCTTTTGCTGTGTTCCTAGAGCTTGATTCAATTCTGTCTATAACGTACCTCCTGCCTTGTGTCTCTGAAGCTTCACTCTCTTCGGTCTTCAGAGCACCTCTTCTGTTGTGTCTCTGGAACTCCGCTCACTTCAGTATACAGAGCACCTCTTGTATTGTGTGTCTGGATCTCCGTTCTCTTCTGTCTACAGAGCATTCTTCCAGCCTCTATTGAAGCCTCTTCTGTTGTTTCTCAGGAGCTCCATTCTCTTCTGTCTAGAACGTACCTCTTCTGTTGTGTATCTGAAGCTTCACTGTCTTCGGTCTATAGAACTCTTTCTACTGTGACTCAATAGCTCAATTCTCTAGTGTCTATAGAATGCTTCTTCTGTTCTTTCTCTAATGCTCAATTCTAACCTGTCTTTAGAGTGCCTCTTCTGTTATGTCGCTAGAGCTCCGTTCTCCTCTGTCTACAGAGCACCTCTTGTTTTGTGTCTCTGGCGCTCCGTTCTCTTATGTATACAGAGCACCTCTTGTGTTGTGCCTCTGGAGCTCCGTTCTCTTCTGTCTATAGGGCACCTCTTGTGTTGTGTCTCTGGAGCTCCATTCTCTTCTGTCTACAGAGCCCCTCTTGTGTTGTGTCTCTGGAGATCCGTTCACTTCTGTCTACAGAGCACCTCTTGTGTTGTGTCTCTGGCGCTCCGTTCTCTTTTGTCTACAGAGCACCTCTTGTGTTGTGTCTCTGGAGCTCCGTTCTCTTATGTATACAGAGCACCTCTTGTGTTGTGCCTCTGGAGCTCCGTTCTCTTCTGTCTATAGGGCACCTCTTGTGTTGTGTCTCTGGAGCTCCATTCTCTTCTGTCTACAGAGCCCCTCTTGTGTTGTGTCTCTGGAGATCCGTTCACTTCTGTCTACAGAGCACCTCTTGTGTTGTGTCTCTGGCGCTCCGTTCTCTTTTGTCTACAGAGCACCTCTTGTGTTGTGTCTCTGGAGCTCCGTTCTCTTATGTATACAGAGCACCTCTTGTGTTGTACCTCTGGAGCTCCGTTCTCTTCTATCAATAGGGCACCTCTTGTGTTGTGTCTCTGGAGCTCCGTTGTCTTCTGTCTACAGAGCCCCTCTTGTGTTGTGTCGGTAGAGCTCCATTTTCTTCTGTCTACAGAGCACCTCTTGTGTTGTGTCTCTAGAGCTTCGTTCTCTTCTGTCTACAGTGCACCTCTTGTGTTGGTCTCTGGAGCTCCGTTCTCTTATGTATACAGAGCACCTCTTGTGTTGTACCTCTGGAGCTCCGTTCTCTTCTATCAATAGGGCACCTCTTGTGTTGTGTCTCTGGAGCTCCGTTGTCTTCTGTCTACAGAGCCCCTCTTGTGTTGTGTCTCTGGAGCTGCGTTCTCTTCTGTCTACAGAGCACCTCTTGTGTTGTGTCTCTATAGCTCTGTTCTCTTCTGTATTCAGAGCACCTCTTGTGTTGTGTCTCTGGAGCTCCGTTCTCTTATGTATACAGGGCGCCTCTTATGTTGTGCCTCTGGAGCTCCGTTCTCTTCTGTCTACAGAGCCCCTCTTGTGTTGTGTCTCTCGAGATCCGTTCACTTCTGTCTACAGAGCACCTCTTCTGTTGTGTCGGTAGAGCTCCATTTTCTTCTGTCTACAGAGCACCTCTTGTGTTGTGTCTCTGGCGCTCCGTTCTCTTTTGTCTACAGAGCACCTCTTGTGTTGTGTCTCTGGAGCTCCGTTCTCTTATGTATACAGAGCACCTCTTGTGTTGTGCCTCTGGAGCTCCGTTCTCTTCTGTCTATAGGGCACCTCTTGTGTTGTGTCTCTGGAGCTCCGTTCTCTTCTGTCTACAGAGCCCCTCTTGTGTTGTGTCTCTGGAGCTCTGTTCTCTTCTGTCTACAGAGCACCTCTTCTGTTGTGTCGGTAGAGCTCCATTTTCTTCTGTCTACAGAGCACCTCTTGTGTTGTGTGTCTGGAGCTCTGTTCTCTACTGTCTACAGAGCACCTCTTGTGTTGGTCTCTGGAGCTCCGTTCTCTTATGTATACAGAGCACCTCTTGTGTTGTACCTCTGGAGCTCCGTTCTCTTCTATCAATAGGGCACCTCTTGTGTTGTGTCTCTGGAGCTCCGTTGTCTTCTGTCTACAGAGCCCCTCTTGTGTTGTGTCTCTGGAGCTGCGTTCTCTTCTGTCTACAGAGCACCTCTTGTGTTGTGTCTCTATAGCTCTGTTCTCTTCTGTATTCAGAGCACCTCTTGTGTTGTGTCTCTGGAGCTCCGTTCTCTTATGTATACAGGGCACCTCTTATGTTGTGCCTCTGGAGCTCCGTTCTCTTCTGTCTATAGGGCACATCTTGTGTTGTGTCTCTGGAGCTCCGTTCTCTTCTGTCTATAGGGCACCTCTTGTGTTGTGCCTCTGGAGCTCCATTCTCTTCTGTCTATGGGGCACCTCTTGTGTTGTGTCCCTGGAGCTCCGTTCTCTTCAGTCTATAGGGCACCTCTTGTGTTGTGCTCTGGAGCTCTGTTCTCTTCTGTCTATAGGGCACCTCTTGTGTATTGCCTCTGGAGCTCCATTCTCTTATGTATACAGAGCACCTCTTGTGTTGTGCCTCTGGAGCTCCGTTCTGTTCTGTCTATAGGGCACCTTGTGTGTTGTGTCTCTGGAGCTCCATTCTCTTCTGTCTACAGAGCCCCTCTTGTGTTGTGTCTCTGGAGCTCCGTTCTCTTCTGTCTACAGAGCACCTCTTCTGTTGTGTCGGGAGAGCTCCATTTTCTTCTGTCTACAGAGCACCTCTTGTGTTGTGTGTCTGGAGCTCTGTTCTCTTCTGTCTACAGAGCACCTCTTGTGTTGTGTCTCTGGAGCTCCATTCTCTTATGTATACAGAGCACGTCTTGTGTTGTGCCTCTGGATCTCCGTTCTCTTCTGTCTATAGGGCACCTCTTGTGTTGTGTCTCTGGAGCTCCGTTCTCTTCTGTCTACAGAGCCCCTCTTGTGTTGTGTCTCTGGAGCTCCGTTCTCTTCTGTCTACAGAGCACCTCTTGTGTTATGTCTCTGGAGCTCTGTTCTCTTCTGTTTACAGAGCACCTCTTGTGTTGTGTCTCTGGAGCTCCGTTCTCTTATGTATACAGGGCACCTCTTGTGTTGTGCCTCTGGAGCTCCGTTCTCTTCTGTCTATAGGGCGCCTCTTGTGTTGTGTCTCTGGAGCTCCGTTCTCTCCTGTCTATAGGGCACCTCTTGTGTTGTGTCTCTGGAGCTCTGTTCTCTTCTGTCTATAGGGCACCTCTTGTGTTGTGCCTCTGGAGCTCAGTTCTCTTCTGTCTATAGGGCACCTCTTGTGTTGTGTCTCTGGAGCTCCGTTCTCTTCTGTCTATAGGGCACCTCTTGTATTTTGCCTCTGGAGCTCCGTTCTCTTCTGTCTATAGGGCACCTCTTGTGTTGTGTCTCTGGTGCTCCGTACTCTTCTGTCTATAGGGCACCTCTTGTGTTGTGTCTCTGGAGCTCCGTTCTCATCTTTCTATAGGGCACCTCTTGTGTTGTGTCTCTGGAGCTTCATTCTCTTCTGTCTATAGGGCACCTCTTGTGTTGTGTCTCTGGAGTTGTGTCTCTGGAGCTCTGCTCTCTTCTGTCTACAGAGCACCTCTTGTGTTGTGCCTCTGGAGCTCCGCTCTCTTCTGTTTACAGAGCACCTCTAGTGTTGTGTCTCTGGAGTGCTGTTCTCTTCTGTCTACAGAGCACCTCTTGTGTTGTGTCTCTGGAGCTCCATTCTCTTCTGTCTACAGAGCACCTCTTGTATTGTGTCCCTGGAGCTCCGTTCTCTTCTGTCGACAGAGCACCTCTAGTGTTGTGTCTCTGGAGCTTTGTTCTCTTCTGTATACAGAGCACATCTTGTGTTGTGTCTCTGGAACTCCATTCTCTTCTGTCTACAGAGCACCTCTTGTATTGTGTCCCTGGAGCTCCGTTCTCTTCTGTATACAGAGCACCACTTGTGCTGTGTCTCTGGAGCTCCGTTCTCTTCTGTCTACAGAGCACCTCTTCTGTTGTGTCACAAAAGCTCCATTTTCTTCTGTCTACAGAGCACCTCTTGTGTTGTGTCTCTGGAGCTCCATTCTCTTCTGTCTACAGAGTACCTCTTGTATTGTGTCCCTGGAGCTCCGTTCTCTTCTGTATACAGAGCACCACTTGTGTTGTGTCTCAAGAGCTCCGTTCTCTTCTGTCCACAGAGCACCTCTTCTGTTGTGTCGCTAGAGCTCCATTTTCTTCTGTCTACAGAGCACCTCTTGTGTTTTGTTTCTGGAGCTCTGTTCTCTTCTGTCTACAGAGCACCTCTTGTGTTGTGTCTCTGGAGCTCCATTCTCTTATGTATACAGAGCACCTCTTGTGTTGTGCCTCTGGAGCTCCGTTCTCTTCTGTCTATAGGGCACCTTTTGTGTTGGGTCTCTGGAGCTCCGTTGTCTTCTGTCTACAGAGCACCTCTTGTGTTGTGTCTCTGGGGATCCGTTCTCTTCCCTCTACAGAGCACCTCTTGTATTGTGTGTCTGGAGCTCCATTCTCTTCTGTCTAGAACGTACCTCTTCTGTTGTGTCTCTGAAGCTTCACTGTCTTCTGTCTATGGAACTCTTTCTATTGTGACTCTATAGCTCAATTCTCTAGTGTCTATAGACTTCTTCTTCTGTTCTTTCTCTAATGCTCAATTCTAACCTGTCTTTAGAGTGCCTCTTCTATTGTGCCTCTGGAGCTCCGTTCTCTTCTGTCTACAGAGCACCTTTTGTGTTGTGTCTCTGGACCTCCGTTCTCTTCAGTCTATAGAACTCTTTCTATTGTGACTTTATAGGTCAATTCTCTTCAGACTATAAAATGCTTCTTCTGTTCTTTCTCTAATGCTCTATTCTATATTGTCTTTAGAGTGCCTCTTCTGTTGTGTCGCTAGAGCTCCATTCTCTTCAGACTATACAGTGCCCCTCCAGCCTCTATAGAACACTTTTTCTGCTGTGTATCTGGAGATCTGTTCTCTTCTGTATACAGAGCACCTCTTGTGTTGTGTCACTGGAGCTGCAGAGCACTTCTTGTGTTGTGTCTCTGGAGCTCCGTTCTCTTCTGTCTACAGTGCACCTCTTGTGTTGTGTCTCTAGAGCTCTGTTCTCTTCTGGATACAGAGCACCACTTGTGTTGTATCTCTGGTACTCCATTCTCTTATGTATACATAGCACCTCTTGTGTTGTGCCTCTAGAGCTTCGTTCTCTTCTGTCTACAGTGCACCTCTTGTGTTGTGTCTCTGGAGCTCCGTTCTCTTCTGTATACAGAGCACCTCTTGTGTTGTGTCTCTGGAGTGCCGTTCTCTTCTGTCTACAGAGCTCCTCATGTGTTGTGTCTCTGGAGCTCTGTTCTCTTCTGTCTACGGAGCACCTCTTGTGTTGTCTCTCTTGCGCTCCATTCTCTTCTATCTACAGAGCACCTTTTGGGTTGTCTGTCTGGAGCTCCGCTCTCTTCTGTTTACAGAGCACCTTTTGTGTGGTGTCTCTGGAGCTCTGTTCTCTTCTGTCTACAGAGCACCTCTTGTGTTGTCTCTCTTGTGCTCCATTCTCTTCTGTCTAGAGAGCACCCTTTGTATTGTCTGTCTGGAGCTCCGCTCTCTTCTGTTTACAGAGCACCTCTAGTGTTGTGTCTCTGGAGCTCTGTTCTCTTCTGTATACAGAGCACATCTTGTGTTGTGTCTCTGGAGCGCCGTTCTCTTCTGTCTACAGAGCACCTCTTGTGTTGTGTCTCTGGAGCTCCGTTCTCTTCTGTCTACAGAGCACCTCTTGTGTTGTGTCTCTTTAGCTCTGTTCTCTTCCATCTATAGATCATCTATTCTGTTATGTCTCTTTAGCTCTGTTCTCTTGTGTTTACAGAGCTCCTCTTCTGTTGTGTCTCTGGAGCTTTGTTCTCTTCTGTCTACAGAGCACTCTTTCAGTCTCTATATATGTCTCTTCTGTTGTGTAGCTGAACTCCATTCTCTTCTGTTTTGAGTCCTCCATCTGTTGTTTCTTTATAGCTCCATTATTTTCTGGCCATAGAGCGACACATATATTGTACCACTAGAGCTCCATTGCCTTCTGCCTATACAGCATCCCTGCTGCATTTATGGAATGTCTTCTCTGTTGTGCCTCTTGTGTTGTCTCTCTACTCTAGAGTTCCATTATTTTCCATCAATAAAGTGTGTCCTCTGTTGAGCCTATACAGCACCTCATCTGTTGTGTATTTAGAGGGCCTAGCTGGCATGTAAAAAGAACCTATTCTGTGTGTCTGTAGAGCACCTTGCTTGCTTCTAAGAGTGCCCCTCCTGTTGTATCTGTAGAGCACCTCTTCTGTTGTGTCTACAGAGCACCTTTTGTGTTATCTCTTTAGGGTCCATTCTTATCTGTCTTTAAAGAACGTCTTCTGTTGTGTCTCTATAGTTTCATTCTCTTCTGTCTATGGAGTGCTCCTCCTGCATCTAAAGATGCCCCTTCTCTTGTGTCTGTAGAGCACCTCAATTACATCTAAAGAGTGCCTCTTCTGTTGTGTCTAAAGAACACCTCTTTGGTTGTGTCCATAGAGCACCTCTTTTGTTTTGTACATAGAGCAACTTGCTTGCATCTAACGAGTGCCTCCTCTGGTGTGTCTAAAGAGCACCTCTTGTGTTGTCTACTTAGGGTCCATTCTCATCTGTCTTTAAAGAACGTCTTCTGTTGTGGCTCTATAGTTTCATTCTCTTCTGTCTATAGCATGCCCCTCCTGCATCTATAGATGCTCCTTCTCTTGTGTCTGTAGAGCACCTCTCTTGCATCTAACGAGTACCTCTTCTGTTGTGTCTAAAGAGCACTGCTTCTGTTGCGTCTATAGAGCACCTCTTTTATTGTGTACATAGAGCACCATGCTTGCATCTACCAAGTGCCTCTTCTCTTGTCTCTATAGAGCACCTTGCTTGTTTTTAAAGAGCGCCTCTTCTGTTGTGTTTATAGAGCGCCTCGTGTTGTCTATTGAGAGTTTTATTCCTATCTGTCATTCGAGAGCATCTTCTGTTGTGTCTATAGAGCACCTGTTTTGTTGTCTATAGAGCACCTTGCGTGCATCTAACGAGCAATTCTTCTGTTGTGTCTATAGAGCACCTCTTCTGTTGTGTCTATAGAGCACCTCTTTTGTTGTGTCCCTAAAGCAACTTCCTTGCATCTAACGAGTGCTTCTTCTGTTGTGTCTATAGAGTATCCCGCTTGCTTCTAAAAAGCACCTCTACAGTTGCGTTTATAGAGAGCCTCCTGTTGTATTTCAAGAGTTCTATTCTTATCTGTCTTTAGAGAGCGTCTTCTGTTGTCTCTATAGACAGCTCCTTCTGGTATGTCTCTATAGCTCAATTCTCTTTTTTTTTTTTAAACAATTTTTATTTGAGTTTTAAGTTTAATACACACTTCCCCTCCCACCCACCCCGCCCCCGAAGAACAGGTTTCCATTGATTTTTCTTTTTGTTACAATATAGGCAATAATAAGCAAGACAGTTTTTAAAGCAAAGAGACATCATGCAATTGGAGATATATCACATTTACAACATTTGCAGCATTTACAGCAGATGGTCCATGTGTGGTGTTTCGGCTCTTAATCGTCCTTAATCCAAGCTAACAGTGGGGCCCAGATTTTCATACCCCTATTCCGCTTATCCCTCTCTTTGTTACTGTATATTGCAGCCTCCAGGCTGCAGGTCGCAAGCAGCTGGGCTCTCCATTCTAAGAATGAAGGAGGTAACGGATCTATCCATGCTGAAGCGACACACAGTCTGAAGACCGCCATGGCTACAAAAATCAAGCCTTGTATTTCATGAGGTCGGGCGATGCTAGTTATGCCCAACAAAACTTCTTCATTAGTAATGTTGATCCTGCCGTGTGCGATGCTCGAGATGAAGTCAGATATTTCTGCTAAAACTTTAACTAGATTTGGGCATGATGCAAACATATGAGTTAAATCTGCAGCAGGATATGCGCATCGTGGACAGGATGTTCCTTTCCCAGTTCCCCATTTAGATAGTTTCCCAGGAGTATAATAAAGGGAGAAGAACGTTTTGAAAAATTGTGCCTGAAGTTTCATTGACATTAAGCAGGTAAGTGACATTTCGTAAGCTTCGAGAGCAATTTGGGGATGAACCCCCACCCTTGTCTGCCATGCCACCCCATGTTTATTCATATCATTGGGTAATAATAAATTTAACCCTGCATATATTTTGCCGATTCTCGGTGATTTAACTAATCTTAGTTTATCTATGATTTGAGACGGCTCAAATTTGATACGGCCGCCCACCTTCTTTGATATAAAGTCCCGCACCTGGAGGAATTTAAAAAAATCCCGGTTTGTCAGATCATAATCAGTTTCAGTTCGTCAAATGATTTCAATCCGTTAATAGAAAAGAAGCACCCAAGCTGGGTAACACCTAATACAACTCATCGTTGCATATATGCATCTTAGAATATTTCAGGAAGATCCGTATTCTGTGACACAGGGGTGTAAAAGAAATACCGACCTAGGCCTACTAGTTTTTTTACATTGCCCCATACATTATAGACACTAGAAATAGTTTTAAACTTCACTTTTTTAATTTTGATGATTCTCTTCTAACTATAGAGTGCTCCTCCTGCAACGAAAAAGCACCTGTTCTGTTGTGTCTGTCGAGAAAATCTTCTGTTGTGTCTATAGAGTACCTTGCTTGCTTCCACTCCAATCCAATCCAATCCAAAAATTCTTTATTTCGGCCTTTTGAGAATATAAAAGATACAATAAAAACATACAATATAAAAACAATGCAGGGAAGCGAAGGACTTATTAATTCAGTGCATATAAGAATCTGGAACTAATTAATTCAGTGCATATAAGAATCTGGGAAACTACAGGCCCAGTTAACTACAGTTCATTACAGTTCATTGCACATTTGGAAGTTAAAAGTTACCCTTTCAGTATTTTTCCCCTTATCTGCCACATAGCCATTAGATACTTGGTTACAGCAAAAACAATATAGTGCAGGGTACTTGTCTTCAGGATTCTGTATGATTGTAAGTATATTCTGAAGCCCAGATTCCCACACAGTGGCACTAGCTAGTAATTTCTCGGTCTTTTGTAAGCAGGGCAAAAAAACAGCACGTGTCGTTCATCCTCCACGTTCGTGCTGCACCCAGGACAAGTTTTATCGTCCAGCTTTGTCCATTTACTTGTAAAGGCTTTAAGGGGCAGTGTGCCAAACCTCCACTGGATAAAAAGTTTCCTTGCAGTGATAGAGAATATAACATCCATATATCCTTCAAAGTAAAAAGAACTTTTGGTGGCCAAAAATTGTTCAGTGAGGGTGCCGGTGTTAGGAGCAGACACGAGTAAAGTTAGGCTCTTGTCCTTGAAAGTCTTGGTAAGCATTTTGCGGGACACCCCTTGACAACCTCTTTCGGGATCATCCCACAGAACAGCCAGTCCCAATCGATAGAATTCTCGTTTTACATATACCACCCATGGAATTCTGTCGCAAAAATTAAGACTCAGAACGTGCTTCAGGTCTTGCCTATAGTGGGAGAGTTCACTAGTAGACCAAAGCCTATGCCAAAACCTCAATGGCTTTAGAGCCAGTTCATCACCTATTGAAGGGAGCCCCAAATCTAGTCTCAGTGGTAGCAGGGGTGTACCTTGTGGTAAAGCCAGCAAACGTCTAAGGAAGTTGTTTTCCACCTTGACGAGTTCTGTCCCGGCATTATGACCCCACAGCTCACCACCGTAGGATGAGGCTGCTCTGGCTTGGGTTTTATACATCTCCAAAGGCTGGACTAACTGGTTTGAAGGTTGATGAATTCGAGACCTTCAGAATTGCCCCCACCATTTGGGATAACTTTAAACGGGATCTTGCTATCTGTGGACCCCAAGATAGATTTTCATGTAAAGTTACCCCTAAATACTGGAACGTTCTAACCCTTTCCAGCCTATCGGATCCCAGGGTTGGATTAGGCCTAGTTGTTGTCGAGGGATTGAATACCTTGAATTTGTTTTTTTCTGCGTTGATCTCGAGGCCATGCGCCCTGCAGAAATCCCCAAACCCATCCAGTATCCGTTGGATCCCCATCGGGGATTTGGAGAGCAGGAGGGTGTCATCGGCAAACATAATTGCCGGAACCATCCTGCCTGCCAACCTGGGGGCATCGTTGTTCATGACATTGTCAAGATGAGATATTACACCGTTAACAAAGAGGCAAAACAGGGTCGGTGCAAGGACACAGCCCTGTCTTACCCCCCTGAGAACTGGAATCTAGATGACAGCGCCCCCTCCCTCCCTCACCTGACCTGGGCAAAATTTCCATCGTGGAGCCTGATTATTACCTGTAGTAGCTGTGGAGGAACACCTAGCTCCCTGAGCACCGCCCATAGTTTCTTGCGTGGTACTAAGTCAAATGCAGACCTCAGGTCCACGAACACCATGTGTAGACTCCCCCCCTCGATCCCCACCATTTTCCAGTAGAGAAGAACGAGGCGGAAAATCTGGTCCATGGTGGACGTGTTTTTCCTGAAGCCCGCCTGAAGCGGACTAAGGATCGCATTGTCCTCCAACCAGTCCAGGAGGTGGTCCAGCAGAAGACGGGCGAAGAGTTTTTGAGGTACATCTATAAGGCTGATCGGCCTGTAGTTGACTGGGAGCAGAGGAGAGCCCTTTTTGAAAATCGGTACTATCTCTGCCCCCAGCCAAGTACAGGGGATCTTCATCCCTCTTAGAATGGAGTTGAAAATAATACGCAAGTAGGGACCCCAGATCTCTGGTTGATGTCTAAACAAATCTCCAGGGAGTTTATCGAGACCCGGAGCCTTCCCCGTAGCTAATCTCCCTATAGCGTTTAATACCTCACCCAGTGTCAACTCTAGTTTTTCATTGGGCTCAGAAGTGCTATCAACAACTGCCTCTATGGGAATTGCAGAGGTATCTTGATACAATTTACTGAAGTGGGATTCCCATATTGAGGCAGCGATGTTTGGCTCCACAGCTGATTTCGGTTCGCCTGCACCTGTATGGACTAGTGACCAGAATTTTCTTGAATCCCTGGTTTCCAGTGCCAATGATAGGTCATGCCATCTATCCCAATCCCATTCGGACTTTGCATGGGCAATGGCTTCCCTATATTTCCGTCTCAGCTCAGATACTTTATTTTTATCGGTGCCAGACTTGACCATAAAGATCAACTCTGTTTTTATCTTTTTATACGTGGAATTGTACCAAGCTGAGGTTGGTGTCCTCTTCTTCCTGCTCACGGTCTCAGGGTAGAAAACCTCTCCTAAGCTTCCCACTAGGTCTGCATGAATTTTACCTAGTTTCTCATTAAAGTCGGTGACTTTAGGTTTATTAATCAGTTCATTCAATTCAACTAGCTTTGGGAGCGCCAGTTCATACATTTTCTTAATGCACTCTGTTGAACTAACTAATTTCCCCCATCGTACCCTACGTCTGTTATTAGATAGAACTAGGGACCCTGTGTCTTGGTTTGGGTCATTGAGTGGCGTACCTTCTTTGCTTGCTTCTGAAGGGTGCCTCTTCTGTTGTGTCTATAGGGCATCATGCTTGCTTCTAAAAAGTGCCTCTTCTGTTGTGTCCACACAATGCCACCTTGCTTGCTTCTAAAGAACGCCTCTTTTGTTGTGTCCACAGTGCCTCACTTGCATCTTAAAAGCACCCATCTGCTGTGCCTATAAAGCGCCTAGGGTTGTCTCTCCAGACCATTATTCTCCTCTCTCAAACATTTCACTTGCATCTAGAGTGTCTCTTCTGTTGTATCTATAGAGTACCTCTTCTGTTGTGTCTACAGAAAGCCTCATTTGCATCTAAAGAGCCCCTCTTCTGTTGTGTCTATAGAGCGCACCTAGTGTTGTCTCTCTAAAGACCATTCTCTTCGGTCTATATCTTCTGTTGTGTCTATAAAGCGCCTCTATTGTTGTTTCTCTAGAGCACCATTCGCTTCTGTGTATAGAGCACCTCTCCTGCTGTGTCTATTCAGTTATATCTATAAAGCACCTCGTTTGTAACTTCAAAGCGCCTCGTCTGTTGGGTTTTTAAAGCACCTCATTTGTTGCGTCTATAGTGTCCCTCTTCTGTTGTGTCTCTAGCGCGCCTTTTCTGTTGAGTCTATAGAGCACCTCTTCTGGTGTGTCTCTGGCGTGCCTCTTCTTTTGTGTCTGCAGAGCGCCTCTTCTGTTGTGTCTCTGGCGTGCCTCTTCTGTTGTGTCTTTAGCACACCTCCTCTGTTGAGTCCATAAAGCGCCTCTTCTGTTGTGTCTCTAGATCGCCTTTTCTGTTGTGTCTCTAGAGCACCTCTTCTGTTGTGTCTCTAGATCGCCTTTTCTGTTGTGTCTCTAGAGCACCTCTTCTGTTGTGTCTCTAGATCGCCTTTTCTGTTGTGTCTCTAGAGCACCTCTTCTGTTGTGTCCTTAGCGTGCCTCTTCTGTTGTGTCTCTAGAGCACCTCTTCTGTTGTGTCTCTAGATCGCCTTTTCTGTTGTGTCTCTAGAGCACCTCTTCTGTTGTGTCTCTAGATCGCCTTTTCTGTTGTGTCTCTAGAGCACCTCTTCTGTTGCGTCCTTAGCGTGCCTCTTCTGTTGTGTCTCTAGAGCACCTCTTCTGTTGTGTCTCTAGATCGCCTTTTCTGTTGTGTCTCTAGAGCACCTCTTCTGTTGTGTCCTTAGCGTGCCTCTTCTGTTGAGTCTATAGAGCGCCTCTTTTGTTGTGTCTCTAGAGTGCCTTTTCTGCTCTGTCTATAGAGTGCCTCCCTCTTCTGTGTGTCTTTAGTGCGCCTTTTCTGTTGTGTCTTTAGCACGCCTCTTCTGTTGTGCCTACAGAGCACCATTTCTGTTGTGTCTATAGAGTGCCTCTTCTATTGCGTCTCTAAAGTGCCACATCTGGTGTGGTGCTAAAGCTCCATTCTCTGTCAATAGAGCAGTCCTGTTGCCTATTAGGAGCGCCTCTTGTGTTGTGTCTATAGAGCGCCTCTTCTGCTGTGTCTATAGAGCGCCTCTTCTGTTGTGTCTTCAGCTCACCTCTTCTGTTGTGCTTTCAGCACACCTCTCCTGTTATGCCTATAGCTCGCCTCTTCTGTGTGTCTTTAGTGCCCCTCTTCTGTTGTGTCTCTAGAGCGCCTTTTCTGTTGTGTCTACAGAGTGCCTCTTCTGTGTGTCTTTAGCGCCACTCTTCTGTTGTGCCTATAGAGTGCTTCTTCTATTAGTCTCTAAAGCGCCACTTCTGTTGTGGTGCTAAAGCTCCATTCTCTGTCAATAGAGAAGTCCTGTTGCCTCTATAGAGCGCCTCTTCTGTTGTGTCTTTAGCGTGCCTCGTCTGTTGAGTCTATGAAGCGCCTCTAAGTCACCATTCTCGTCGTTCTCTTTAGGGATACGTTCTTTCTCTAGAGTTCCTTTCCCATTTCCGTCCCCATAAAGCCCTTGGCACACACATCCGCTCTGTCAATAAGTCGTACATAATGCACTACAATAAAAGGCTGCTTTGTTGGCACAACTAAAGGACGTATATGTTTCCCTATCCCTAGCCAGGCTGTACACAGCATTTCTTTTACACTGTCGGGACGTTGCACACACACTCCATGGCGCCCCTCACCCACCACTCCAGGGTTCCGGTCCAGGGAAAGGGGTGTTCTTGCCTCCAGGCCTTACATTCCAGAATAAAAGGGTCTTGTGTCAGCCCAACATCTGGGAGGAATTAGGGCGAGGCCAGAGCGCCGCTGCACAGACAGGATATCCAGGAGGAGAGGCCCGGGCAGGGAGAGCCGGGTTTCCTTGTGCCTCCTTCCTCCTCCATCACAGGCAATGCACCCCCAGCCCTCGACTCACAACATGGCTCTGCCCACTCACCAATGTGCGCTACACTTCCCAGCACTCGGCTCTGCACCCCCACCAGCGGGCAGTGCCCTCTACTGGTCATTGTATCTAGGGCCGGCTTTAGGGGGTGGGCTAGTGCGGCTGCACTGGGCCCTGACCTGGAGGGGGTGCACTGACCTCAATGGGGCGCTGTGTTTAGCGATAATTTACCATTTAAAAGCACCTGTTGCAGAGTTCCTTGTGGCTCCAGTTTTCAGGCAGCAATAAAAATGTCAAGATAACTCTTGTAATTAATGTTCCTGTAGAGAGAAAGATCCTCGACATAAAGTAGTGCAGAGGGTTTATGTGCCTGTGGCAAAGAACAAATCGGTATTCTATGTGGATAGCTGAATGGATTAGTTAATCCAGCCTTTACAAGCGCTTGAAAACAAATTAAATGTATGTGAGAGAGGGGCTATCAAGAGATGAGGGGCACTTTTGCAGGGTGGTAGTGAGGGGATCCAAGGTGGAGGTCATGGAGGGGCGCCAAAAAAAAGACTGTTGGGCCGGGCGCCACCAGAGCTAAAGCCTGCACTGATTGTACTATTGATCTACAGCACTAGGCACTGCACTGTAGCACAGTGTCCTGCAGCCCACCAAGGGCCCCTCCACCTGCTCAACTGGAGACTGCACATCACAGGCACTGGGCTCTGTATCCAAACTACTGGGTCAGATGTCATAACAACATCCCTAAAAATCCGAGGGGGTTTCAGTGCTGCATCAATGGCTGATGTTGCCCAAACAGTGGGTTGCAATCCTACATCACATTGCTTTCCTCTAATTGCTGGTTACTGCACTCTTACCACTCGTACTGACATCACCTCTGAGGAATGAACCCCCTCCACTCCAAATAATACTGCATATTCACTGCTGGGCTGTTGGACCTGTCAGTCTTAGGGTGTTCTCCCCCAAAACATTTAGCCTTCCCCCATTTTTCCTGATCTAGTTTTTGCTGGCCTTAGGACTATATGCATTTTACCACGGCTAACCAGTGCGCTAAAGTGCTTCTGCTCTTTCCTCTAAATGTTGCAATATTGACTTATCCCCAATTGGCATATTTAATGTACTTATAAGTCCCTAGTAAAGCAGTAATACATGTACACAGAGCCTGTACATTAAATTCTATAACTGGGCCTTCAGCACTGGTTGTGCCGTCTACTTAAGTAGCCCTTTAAACATGTTGCAGGCCTGCCATTGCAGAGCCTATGTGTGCAGATGTAAACAGCCATTTTGACCTAGCAAATGTTTCCAAGCCCAAACCTTCCTTTTTAATGCATGGTTCACCCCCTAGGGTAGGCCCTGAACAACCGAGAGGACAGGGAGCAATATATTTAAAAAGTAGGACATGTACTTTTAAGTTTTGCATTGCTTGATAGTGAAAAAGTGTTAAATTCATTTTTTACTTCTGCAAGGCCTAGCTCTCTCAAAGAATAGCATAGGAGTTACCTTCTTAAATGTTATAAGTGCAATTTCCAAATGAAAAGTGATAACTAATTCATGTTTGGTTTTTCTGGAATCACAATTTAAAATCATAACTCATGGTGAAGTCAGATTTTAAATTGCAATTCTGGAAATGCCACTTTTAGAGAGTTGACATTTTATTGCCTTAGCCATTTAGTGCCTGTAGCTTTTCTCTGGTGATATGACTGGGTGTAGCTGACAGCTGAGCTTTGTGTATTCCTCCTAGACAGCCACACACAATAGGGAGCTTAGGTGTGCCTATATGAGCATCACTGACAAGATGGAAGGGGGGGAGCAGCGCCCAGCCCCACTTACACCTGAATAGGCTGTGTTCTGCCTCCACACTAAGGGCTGCATACCCCCTGCAGTTAGTCTGGAGACAGGGAAAGCAATGTGTCTGGGACTTCGAAGAGAAACCTCTGGAAGCCCTCTAGAAGCTTCTCCCCACTTCAAAGGCACAAATGAGTATAAATACTAGACCTCAGACACCAGCTCTTCAGTACACTTCCAGACCTGTGGATACTCTTCCAGGAAGAAGGACTGCTGTGCTGATGAAGGACTGCCACTCTGCTGGAATCCTGCTTTGCTGTGATGACCTGCAGCCCTCTTGCCTAGGTGAAAAGAACTAGACCTGCATTTTTTGAACCCAGAGTGATTCCAGGGGTTAGTTGGTTGGCCTCCTGATCTGAAGCCTCAGGAACATAACAGGCTTTCAATAACCTTGCATCTTCACCTGGACTCTGCCATCTGGGAGTCTACCCTGCCAAGTGGGGTACTTTAGGCCAGGCCTGTGGAACTGGGCTTTAAGGTCTTTGCCAACCTCTATGTATCCAGCGGTATGCAGTGCATCTGTCTGATGCACGGTGCAACCCGAGCAGAACCAACACATCTCCGCTACTGTGTGAACTGGACCCATTGCAAAGACACTCATCACCGCTGCAGCCCACATCATCTTGGGACCCATCACTGTGTGGTGCATTTTCAGTGCAGGCCCTCGCATCTCTCGACGATGGCAGCCTCAAGGACGACAAACTCATGGGTGCATGGAGTTTTAGCATCGCAGCCTTGCAGCTCCTTGGAACCTACTCATCGGCTGACTGCAAGTCGCATCATTGACGGGATCCTCAACATCACTGCAACAGGACTTCGCACCACAGTCTGGCTGCATCTTGAAACCAATGCATCGCCTCGGCTGTGTAATCCATCTCCAACGTGGATCCACAGAATGCTTTACAAACCAGGATTTAAGGTACTCTGTTCGGCAGTTCTAACTGGGTCCCTGTACCCTGCGGTAGGCCTGAGGATTGGATTCCTCCTGAGGCGAAAAGCCGGGAGTAGGCCTGTTTGTTTGCTTTTAAATATTTGAGTATCACTAATCTGCTGTATTGTATATTGCTTACTCTCCTGATTTGGGCACACCCTCGCTTCCAAAATCACCGCGCAGCGGAGTTTATCGCTGTCGCGGGATTAGGAAACTACCGCCAGCATCGACGCCCGCATAGGCCCCGCCCCCCGCCCGAGAGGCCACGCCCCTCGCCAGAGAGGCCACGCCCCCAACCTCCTCTATATCTGGCGCTGACTGCTAGTGTCCAGTTGATTGGATTCCTCCTGAGGCGAAAAGCCGGGAGTAGGCCTGTTTGTTTGCTTTTAAATATTTGAGTGTCACTAATCTGCTGTATTTTATATTGCTTACTCTCCTGATTTGGGCACACCCTCGCTTCCAAAATCACCGCGCAGCGGAGTTTATCGCTGTCGCGGGATTAGGAAACTACCGCCAGCATCGACGCCCGCATAAGCCACGCCCCCCGCCCGAGAGGCCACGCCCCCAACTACTGTTTTCAGTTTCCCATAAATGTGCAACCCCCGTCCGCGCAGCGGACGGGCGCAGCGGGCGCGCCGACTGCGCGCCGAAGGCGTGCCTAAGGCAAGCCCGTCTGCGCCCGTCCGCGCCAGACCGGGCCACGGGACACAAAGCTCTGCCCTAACCACATCATACACTGCTGACCAGCTGCGCTCGTTTAATGCTGATTGGCAACTGAATCAAGCCACAAAGGCATACACCCATAAATTGGGCATTGCAACACCAGGCTCTATTATACACCCCCCTCCCCCCCCCCTATTACAACTACCTCTGCCCTTCTCCTTAATACTAGGTCGGCTGTTAAGCACCAGATCGAAATTTACGATCTCCTGGATTCAAACTCTCCTGACCTTTTGTTTCTCACGGAAACTTGGTACAAATCTGACTCCCTACCGTGCGTCCTAGCTGCCCTCCCTCCTGGATATTCTATACACCGTACTGATCGGCCGGACGGCAGAGCAGGAGGTGGGGTAGCTTTGATTGCTCGCAAGGAATTCAACTTTCAGACTCTCGCTACGCCCACTCTACCAGCTGCTGACTGCCTTGTGGTACGCTCTATTCACCTTAAGACACCGATCACGTGTGTTATAACGTACCGACCCCCTCAGTCATCTCCTAACTTCCTCCTTGCTTTTCAGAACCTTCTAGCCACTGTGGTAATCAATAACGCCTCAGTTTTAGTCCTGGGCGATTTTAACTATTGGCCCACGGATCTCGCCGAAGACTCCCCTTCTAAAGATTTCACTCAAGCTCTTTCCAGTCTCAATTTCATCCAACATGTTCAAAGCCCCACTCACATCGGTGGCCACATCTTGGACCAGATATGGACGCTCAATATTCCTATCTCTCCTCCGATCCCCTCGCCCTGTCTTTGGTCGTATCATTCTCTCCTTGCTTTTTCCATGGACCTGAACCTTAAAACTCCCTCCTCGGCTCCCAAAATCACCTGGGCAAGGAACTGGAACAAAGTGGACATAATGTCTCTCTGCAATTCACTTACAGCTACCTGCCCTGATACCATGGAATTAGATCCCCACTCTCAGATTGCTACACTGGACCAATGGCTTATTTCTGCTTGCGATCCAGTGGCTCCTCTGAAGCGTATGGTTATAAATCGCTCCCATCAGGCCAATAAATGGTTCACTCTGGACCTCAAAGCCAGGAAATGGGAGGTTAGACAGGCCGAACGTGCCTGGCGCCGCACCTACTCACCCATTAGCCGGGAACACTTTGTCACGGTACTCAAGGATTATAAAACCTCCTTATTGACAGCTAAAACTGACTACTTTTCCGGACGCATTCTGGCGGCAGAATGTCAACCCCGCGTGATTTTTTCCACTGTACACGAGCTAGCCGCTTCGGACAGAACCTCACCCAAAATTCCCCCCTCCCAGGCACTATGTGACTCTCTCAATGATTACTTCATTGACAAAATAACCCTCATCAAATCCAATATTCCCCCCCTCCCACCTCTTTCATATCTCCCCAACCATCTGATAACCCTTGTACCATTACTTCCGTTCCCCCACTTACAAGAGAGTCACTGCTCCCCCTACTTAATCGAGTCAAATCGGGCTCCCCGGCTGACATTGCCCCAGCACGCATTTTAAGCCAGCTTTTTCAGGTGGTCCCATCCCCTGTTCTGGCTCTCCTGAACAATTGCTTTGCTTCGGGCTCGGTCCCGGCCTCGCTCAAGGCAGCTACTATTCTTCCAATACTGAAGAAACCCGGAGCGGACCCCTCCTCTCCTGCAAATTATCGCCCCATATCCCTCCTTCCCTACCTAGGAAAAATTGCAGAGTCTCATGCCACCCAGGTGCTTAGCTCCTTTATTGAAAGTACTAGCTATCTTGCACCCAGCCAGGCGGGCTTTTGCCCCCGGCACTCCACAAAGAAGGTAGTTATCTCAGTAATGGACCAACTCAGGGAGGGCCTAGATACTAACATCCCTCAAGCCCTGGTCCTTCTGGACTTATCGGCCGCCTTTGACACAGTAGACCATACCATCCTTTTGTCCCGTGTCAAGGCGGCGGGCATTGGTGGCCAAGCCCTTGCCTGGATAGGCTCTTTTCTGGAGGGACGCACACAGGCGGTCCACTTGGGTGAATTTTCTGCCTCACCTAGCAAAGTGAACTGTGGGGTTCCCCAGGGCTCTTCCCTCTCCCCCCTCCTGTTCAATTTATATATTTTTCCTCTTATTTCTGCACTCCAACAAATGGAGGTCACAGTCTATAATTATGCTGATGACCTCCAGCTTATTTTTAATTTTTCCTCTTCTTCATTTGCCCCATCTAGCTTCCAGTCGGTCCTTCTGTTTATCCGCGGTTGGATGAATGCAAACCATCTCAAACTCAACCCGGATAAGACAGAACTGATCTTGACTGGGGGCAGCGGCAATCCTTGGTTACCCTCTTTTTGGCCTGTCTCCTTTGGTCCCCCACCCCCTCTCTCTCGGTTAAAACCTTAGGGATTTGGCTCAATCCCCAGTTGACACTCCACACCCACATTAGCTCTGTTGTTTCTTCTTCCTTTTTCACTTTACGTATCATTAGGAAGGTTTCCCGCTTCTTTTCTCCCTCTGCTTTGAAACTGATTGTCATGGCCATGATTTTATCCAAAATCGATTATGGTAACATCATCTATAACGGTGCACCGGCCTATGCACTCCATCGACTCCAGCTGGTGCAGAACCAGGCTGCTCGCCTGGTACATGGCCTACCAAAATTCCATCACTCCTCCCCTCTGCTCCTCGCCCTTCATTGGCTCCCAATAAAGCAAAGAGCCCTCTTCAAACTTGGCTGCCTTACCTTCCAGGCCCGGGCCGGCACCACCCCTGCCTTCATTAATACAGCCATCACCAGCTATCTCCCTGTCAGAGATTTGCGCTCCTCCTCTAAATCCCTCTTAGTCATTCCTCGATTCAGAAAGAAGCGCTCCGGCGGCCAGAAGTTCTCGGTGCTTGCCCCTATCTTTTGGAACTCCCTTCCACCCTCCATCAGATCCCTGTCCTCTTACACAGAATTCCGTAGCCATCTTAAAACTTTTCTGTTTCAACAAGCATTCAGTCTATAACTCTCCCCCTCACTCATCTGAAATCCTATAGCGCCAAGAAACTGACTAGTGAACGTGCGCTTTACAAACACCTCAAAATTCAAAATTCAAATTCAAATTGTGGCTTTTTTCCGGCCCAGCACTACAAGATATTCACATTTGGCACTTTACAACTTTTGTACCTCTTTGTTCCATAAAAACTAAAATTCAATATCTCAGGTTCTACTAATACAATTTCTGGTGTTTTGGTATTGCTTTACTTATTAAATTAAGATCTAATTTTCTAGACCTAGTGTGGGATCTTTTTGTGTCGTGTTCTCATTGTTTTACTATTTGAAGCGTTGTGCAAACACTTTATACATTGTCTCTACGTTAAGCATGATTGCTCTGTGCTAAGCTACGCACAGGTTAATTTGGGGTTGCTTGTTCCTTACCCTGACAAGGATTATGGTTTCTGCTTGACCAGGGATTACAACTCAGTCAGCCAGTAACCCAATTTTTACACTGATGTTCAGTGGTGAGGATTGGACTTGTGTTTGTGCAGTGCCATACAGTGATTTGGTATACATTACCATCCATCCCATATGTAAGACCAATTCGAGTTTAAATTCTCCCTGATTGGCTTTTTTGATTTTTCAAAATTCTCTCCCTGTCTCTTGTGCCTGAATCCACCTCTACAAGCATGGAATTTGAGTTGGCAAACAATAAGTTGATGGAGCGTGATGGTGGTCTATCATTGTAGGGGTGCATTATAATCACAGATAGTCCACATCCATACATATATTCATTTGTCGTGATAACATTTGTCATTAGGTTCTATTTAGCAATAACATGTGAAAGTGTAAATGGTAGGAAAAGTGTTGTGCCTTGCAAAGAATCAATGTGGCATTTTTGTTCTAATATTGTAATTTATAGTTTTTGATGTAATTTGCCTAACGAAGTTGCCTATATGTGATGTAACACATATGATTTAAACATGCACCATATTAAAGTTGCACGTAGAAGTGACTAATTGCATTTAACATGTAGGTTTTCATAGGTTGCTTGCAAGGAAAAACAAATGTGATATGCTTTTGTAATGCAATGATGTAGAAAGGGCTAAATTAAATGTTCACTTATGTGTGTATTTGAAAGGCCTATGTGTTTCACTCTTAAGTTGGCCGATTTCTGTAGGCCTGCAATCTATTTTCCTTGAGGGCTCTCGAGTAGGGTTTCTTAGCAAAATTCATGTGTATGTTGAATTTGTTCTGTTCTCACGTTTCTGTTTCAGGTGGAGAAAGTCGCCTTTGTTAGTAGAATAACGTCTTTTGTTTAGGAGAGTTAGGCTTGGGAGAATGTGATACAAATGAGCAAGGAGCACTGATAATTGGGAGAAGGTGTTCGTTTTCGTTGAGGTCATCGAGCCAGGAGCTGGGACTCCAACACTGCATGGAAAATAACCTATGAGAAGTATCCAGCGGGATGAGGTGATCTGTGGGCGTGTTCTACGTTTTGTATTAGAGATACTGCTCCGGGCGTTGAGTCAGAAGAGAGAAGAGTCAGGAGTCAGAAGATGTGGTGAGGAGATCGAAGGAGAGAGAAGGAGCATCTTAGAACAAGCTCTGTAACTTTGGCTACTTGACCCCAACAATGTGAGTCTACTTCTTATGAACTCTTCACACGTTGACACCTTTTTCCTGATCTTGCCTGGGAAATGCTAAGTAGGGATGTCACAGTAGTGGTAGTGTAGGGACAGGCTAATGCTTTTCATTCATTCGCCACAGATGAAAACCGAACTTGACTTGGGGGTCATCATTGCCGGCGTTCTACTTCTGGAGATTGTCATTCTTTTTATGATTCATCACATTAAGCTAGGCCGTAGGTTCGGATTAGTTTTAGTTCCCATTTATTTCTACAACATCGTAATGAGGTGCTTGAACATCCAGTTGTTTTTGGACTTGTAATAAACCCACTAACTTGGAATTCGGAGTTGGTGATTCTTCAGAGTTATGGTTCTTATAAATTGTTGCCTGTTTAAATGAGTTATTTCTCCCCTCTACACTTCTCAGCAGGTAACAAAGGTCCATCAGCCAAGAGTTCCACAGGAAATTGGTAGGGAGGAACTCGGCCCTTTCAGAGTCCTACACTGTGGCCCAGGTCAGGGAGGTCTGTAAAAAGAGAAGACTTCCAACCAAGAACACCACCAGGAAGGTGGAATTGTGAAAGCCGCTGAGGGCATGGGCAGAAGTCCACCAGTCACTTGCTACAGCAACTGAAGAAAATGAGGAGATGGACAGGCAAGGAGAGGATTTGGATCTCAGTCCTGAGGGCCAACAGCCTGCTGAAGGGGATAACTTTACCCATAATCTGGAGCTCCTTGCCGAGGCATAGAGCAGTATATCTTCCTGCTGTCTATTCCCAGAGGAGCTGGTGGAGTGGAGGGAAGAGAGAGAGTTCAAGCTGGAAATGGCCAGTCTCAGGATGGAAGAGAAGAAACTGGCCATGGATACAGAACAAAAGATGGCTGAGGCTGAGAGGACCTTGGAGGAAAACAAGTTAATACTGGCTCATGAACTGAGTTTGAAAAGGCTGGGTCTCAAGTCAGGAAGGCAGATTCCAGCAGTGATGGTGAAAGCATACCTGCAGTGTCTGAAGGAGACAAAACGGTCTGCATCCCCAAGGATTTGTTGCCTAATTATGTAGTGGGAGATGACATTGACAAATAGTTTCCTGCCTATGAGGTGTCCCTGAGGGTTCACAAGATCACAGCAGAGAAATGGGTGGGTGGTTTGTGGAAACACATGCCTACAGTGGGGCTGGACACACTTCTTAGTTTAGGGGTTGGGGACCATACCAGGTACTTTCCCAAGAAAGCCATCTTGGTAGCTAAATTTGGGCTGAAAAATTACTGAAAAGTACTGCCAAAGGTTAAGGGACAATCAGAAGCTCCCCAACCAATCCTGGGTAGATTTTGTAGACTATTCCAGCAAGCCACTGAATGGTTGGGTGCTGGGAAGCAAGGTTAATGATTACAATGGGTTGTACAATCTAATTTTGGGAGAGCACATGCTCCGAATTAAGAGCCGCAACACCACCTAGTTGACAGCACGCTGACTGACCCCAGAAAGCTTGCAGAGGAGGCAGACCACTGGGCCAGCACCTGAGTGTCCAAAAAGGTATATGGGTGGAAACTGCCACAAAGGTGGTTAGGGGTCCCACCAAAATAAAGAGGGGGAAAAGAAATTTAAAATAAAGAGTTCTTAAAAGGCTCCCAAAATATTCCCAAAGGAGTAGTGGTAACTATTTCTAGTCTGAGTCTAAAAAGGGGGTTATTTGATAAGTAGACAGGGAGGTTTGTATCCCAATGTACAGAGTGCAACAAGTATGTGCACTTCAAGGGCAACTCCAATTGTCCCAAGAGGGCACAGTCCCCACCGGTGGCCAGACACCTGGGTTGCTGAGTATGTCACTCAGGAAGGAGGTAGTCCCAGTTAGCTTTGGGGAACAGACAGAGGTGACCCTAGTTTCCCTCAGAGATACGGAAATGGTGCCAAAAGCCCATAGGCCTGCCAATATTTCTAGGGACAGATAGTGGGTAACCATTAATGGGTAACAGGTGAAGGCTCTGAGGGTCACATGAACCAGCATGGCTGCTGTAAGGTGTCAGCTGGTGTCCTCAGAGCAGGTCCTCCCTAACACTTTCCACCAAGTCATAGTGGCCGACAATTGTGAGAGTCATCTACTGGTGGCTCTGGTCCCCTTTGAGTGGAGGGCCCAAGTTGTCTAAAAGTTGCTGTGAGCCCTGCCATGCCTGTAGATTGTCTGATGGTCAATGACCTGGAGCACACTATCTGGAGTAATGTAGAGCTCAAGTTACACTTGGAGATGTCGGTGTTGCCTGAATGGGTCTGTATGGCCACAAGGTCCGTGGCTGCATAGGAAGGCAGTCTGGAGCCTGGAGAAATGGCCTACACCACTGCGAAAAAGGAGAGGGGCGCAGGAAACCAGCCCCTGAAGTTCCCATGGTGAAAGTTGATGGGGAACCTGAGGAGGATACCTCCGATCCAACCAGGGAGGATCCCCTGGATGACATCCCTGAGCTTTCTAGTTGGCAAGTTGAGGGTGGGCCCACCAGGTAGGAATTCTGCAAGGCACAGAAACAGTGCCCCACTCTAGAGGGCTTGGGGCAGCAAGCTGAGGCCCAGGCAGCAGGTTACACCTCAGGATCTGATCTATTGGGAGAATGACCTCCAGTATAGCGAGCCTGAGGCTCCTGAATTTGGGCAGCTCATGTGCTAGTGGTTTCCCAGTGTTACAGGACCTTCCTTCTGGGTTGGGCTCATGACATACCCCTAGCAGGACATCTGGGGCAAGACAAAATCTTCGGCAGGTTTGTTGCCCACTTTTATTGGTCCCAGATGAAGACGGACTCAGATGCATTCTGTAGGTACTGTCCCACCTGCCAGGAAAGCAGGAAGTCCGGTAAAAGCTTAAGAATCCCCTTGCCTCATTACCCATCATTGGCACTCCCTTTGAGAGGGTAGGCATCAACATTGCTGGACCCTTGGACCCCAAGACAGCTTTAGGCAATAGGTTCATACTGGTCTTGGTGGACCACGCTACTCGCTACCCAGAAGGTCATCCTTCTGAGGTCTAGGTCTGACCTAGGGTGGCCAGGGTCATGGTGGGAATTGTTACCCATTTGTGGTTCCCCAAAGAGGTAGTGTCTGACAGAGGCACTAACTTCATGTACACGAAGTCCATGTGGGATGAGTGTTGAGTGATTTATACGTTCTCCATACCCTACCACCCCCAGCCAATGATCTTGTGGAGAGATTCAACAAGACCTTGAAGGGCATGAAAATGGGCCTACCAGAGTCCATGAGACGTAAGTGGGACATTCTCCTTCCTTGCCTTCTCTTTGCCTACAGGGAGGTGCCACAATAGGGTGTGGGGTTTAGCCCCTTTAAACTCCTCTATGACCACCCTATTAGGGGGATCTCAAGGCAAAAAATAATCTGGAGGCCAGTCAAGAGGTTATGAAGCTCTGGTAGTGACCAGAGGGCCACTCTGGTACAGTTTCAACTTGGCTAGGAGGTGTGGGTCATGAAGTCTGTGGAGCCCAGAGCTCTCTAGGATTGCTGGTCAGGCCCATATGAGGTAAAGGAGTGGAAGGGGGAGTCCCTCTACTTGGTGGATCTCAAGACCCCAAGGGACCCGTTAGGGTGCTCCACATAAACCCCCTCAAACCACACTTTAAGAGGTCTAAAATGAGCACGCTCCTGGAGACAGGTGAGGGAGTAGAAGAGGAGAGCGAGTCTCTCGCTGACCTATCTGCCCAGGAACACAATGGGTCAGTAGAAAGTGTCAATCTCTCCCCTACTCTGACCCCAGAAAAACAGAGTGATTGTTGCCAGTTACTGGGGCAGTTCACTCCTCTGTTCTCCCTCACCTCTGGACTCACGCACCTGTACATCCAAGACATAGACACTGGAGACAGTCCACCGGCTAAAAATAAGATTTACAGGTTGTTAAACAAGGTGAGGGCCAATAACAAGGAGGATGTCTCCAAGATGCTGCTGTTAGGGCTGATTGAGCCCTCCAACAGCTTCTGGTCCAGCCCTGCAGTGCTGGTACCTCCTAAGGCTGCCCCATCATGCGCCACTCCAGAACTTAGGACCTCATTTACAAAAAATTGGTGTATGGCAGGGCCGCAAGTCAGTTTGCTGCGCTGCCCTACGCCAATTTGAAAGGGCAGGAATGCACCATATTTACAAGATACAGGCATTCCTGCTCATTCAGCCAGCGCTGACACACAATTTGCAGCTGAGCGCTAAAGCAGACACCCTTGCACCATGATGAAAGGGTGTCTCTGCTGTTGGCATTTTCCTCATTCTATGGGTGGTGCAGCACATGTGGAACGAGTAAAAAACTATGAGAAATGTAAACATTTCTCCTCATTATGCCTGCTCTCCGGAGGTGAATGTTTCTGGCACAGGTTTACGTGATGTCATAAATCTGGGGCAGTGTCAAATTCAATGGGTGTTGAGTGAGAACACTCACAGCAACACCTATGGAAGCCTTCTAGACATAGAGTAAGGTAAAGCTGCACTTTGCCCTGCTTTTCCTTACTCCATATCTATGACACCATGCAAAGCCACGCAGCATGGCTTTGCATTGCAAAAAAGATATGATTGAGACGCCTGGACCACCAGATCGTCATAAAAAGTGATGCTCTGGTGGCGCAGGCCTCTTGTAAATGAGGGTCTTATGTTCTATATAGACTTCTAGGGTCTCAATTTTGTCACAAAGACTGGCGCGCACGCCATCCCCCGAGCTGATGAGCTCCTAGACAGGGTAGCCACTGCCAAGTTCCTCAGTACTTTTGATTTGACTACTTGCATGCTGATGACAAGCTCAGCTCGTCATGCAGCATGGTGGCCGTGTGCTGGTGACAAGCTGAGCTCGTCATGGCCTCCGCGGAACGCCCACGCGGGGATAATTACCCCGCTGTGCTGGGCGTTCCATTGAGCGGGTGTGACCATGACGAGCTCAGCTCGTCATCAGCACACAGCCACCGTGCTGCATGACGAGCCGAGCTCGTCATCAGCACTGCGGGGCAGCGCGTGGCCCCCTTCCCCTCTGCATCGCGGGGGAAATAGCCCTGCGGTGATGGGGTTAATATCATGGTTCTGGCATATCGTTCTAAATGAGGGGGAAACAGACGTCTTTATTTTGAACCCCAGAGGGCGACTTCCAGTTTAGGGATGATGCCCTTTGGTTTGAAGAAAGCCCCTGTCATGTTTCAGAGGTTGGTCAACAGGGTCAATAGCTCCAGCTGTGAAGAACACCTGTAATCCCTCCAGGAGGCGCTTCAGGCCCCCGAGAAGGCAGGTCTGACTATTGTGATGAGTAAATTCCAGATAGGCCAGGATTCCGTGGTTTATCTGGGCACATGGTGGCGGGGCAAAGAGCAACCCCCTATAACACAGACAGAGGTGAGGGCATTCCTGGGCCTCACAGGATACTATAGGTGGTTTGTTAAAGGATATGGCACCATTGTTTCCCTCTGTAACAGAGCTGACTTTATAGAAGCGTATTACAAAAAACAGGGGTCCCTAGTAGTTCAGGGATCTTTCGCAAAAATGATAGACATACGCTCAATAGTATGTATGACCTTTGTCCAGCCGGACAGGAATTTTAATTAAAGTGATAAGCAAGAATAAAGAGGATTTTTTACACAGTGGGTGCAGCCAGCAACCCACAGGGGACAAGACAAAACAAGGAAATGGGGTTAGAACGAACAAGGCGGTCTGTATACTAGTAGTTCAGTGAACAGACAAAAATACATTTTAGAAGCATCATTGTATACAATTTATACTTTTCATTTTACATATGACGCTAAAATGTCGACTACGTTTCGATGCCTATTGTGAAATGAGTGGCATCATCTTCAGGACAAAGAATAAAAAAGCTTGTCTTGAAAATCTTTAGGCAATTTTTGGCCAGATTTAGGTCCAAACATTGTTTATTTCCAGGGGGCGGTGCCCAATCCCCGCCCATCTGAGCCCAGAATTGCCATCGAGCAACCCAACCAGGAATGAGACACGATCGGTCCGGTCTCCTATGAAGAGGCTTTCTTGCCCTGGTTTGGAAAATGCTCAGATAATTGAGTACCCCACCATATGTCCCTTGATATTGGGCACCGCCCCCTGGAAATAAACAATGTTTGGACCTAAATCTGGCCAAAAATTGCATAAGGATTTTCAAGACAAGCTTTTTTATTCTCTGTCCTGAAGATGATGCCACTCATTTCACAATAGGCATCGAAACGTAGTCGACATTTTAGCGTCATATGTAAACTGAAAAGTATAAATTGTATACAATGATGCTTCTAAAATGTATTTTTGTCTGTTCACTGAACTACTAGTATACAGACCGCCTTGTTCGTTCTAACCCCATCCCCTTGTTTTGTGTTGTCCCCTGTGGGTTGCTGGCTGCACCCACTGTGTAAAAAATCCTCTTTATTCTTGCTTATCACTTTAATTAAAATTCCTGTCCGGCTGGACAAAGGTCATACATACTATTGAGCGTATGTCTATCATTTTTGCGAAAGATCCCTGAACTACTAGGTACCCCTGTTTTTTGTAATACGTTACTGCCCAAGGTCCCTAGTGCTATACCTTTGGGTTCCCTTGTTTTGTATAAAAAAATAAAATAAAAAAAAGACTTTATAGAAGCAGCCCAGACAGGTAATATGGAGGATTGCCAGAAAAACTTTGATAAGGCTTAAGGAGACCAAGTGTACAGCACCCTATACTCCAGGCTCCTGACTTTTCTATGAAATTCATAGTGCAGACAGACACTTAAGAGCATGGCATAGGGAAGGTATTCGCTCAGTTAAATGTGGGGGGCCTGGACAATCTGGTAGCCTTAATTAGCAGGAGGTTCTTCCACAGTAACAGAGGTGGAGAGTGATTGAAAGAAAGGCCTTTGCTGTGGTCTGGGCTTTAAAGAAGCTGAGACCATACCTGTTTGGGACTCACTTCCAGGTTCGGATAGACTACAGGCCCCTCAGAGGGCTCATGCAGATGAGGGGTGAAAATTCCAAACTGTTGAGGTGATCCATCTCCCTATAGAGAATCAACTTTACAGTGGAACACCGTCCTACGTCAGACCACACCAATGCTGATGATCTATCCAGGTTCTTCTGCTAGTGATAAGCACTCCTAAGGGGTAGAGTTCTACCCACTTTCAGCTGGAGGGGACATATTTTAAACCGGTCACCCTTTGGGTGGTCTCCTTTTTGACTGATATTGTTGTTGCTGACTAGAAGACTCTGCATGCTTTACTAGTGCTAACCAGCGCTAAATTGCGTGTGCACTCTCCTGTAAACATGCTAATATTGGCGTATCTCTAATTGGCACTTTGAATTTACTTATAAGTCCCTAGTAAAGTGATACTATATTTTTCCAGGGCCTGTAAATTAAAGTCCAGTAGTGGGCCTGCAGTATTGGTTGCGCCATCCACCTTAGAAGCCCTTTAACCATGTCTCAGACCTGCCATTGCAGAGCACATGTGTGCAGTTTTAAACTGCCGTTTGAACCTGGCTAACTAAACCTTTTGCCAGGTCCAAAACTGTATTTTTAACCCCTTTGCTGCTAGGCCTCCCAACCCCCGTGCTAAGCCTTTCTTTTTAGCTATTTGGGGTAGTTTGGACTTAGGCCCCTGTAACTTTTTGACCACATAAGGTATTTACGCCACATTTGCGTCCTTTTCTTCCACCATCATGGGGATGCTAAAGGTTCTCAGGGTTTGTGGATTCCCCTGGAGGGGACCCAGAAATTAGCCAAAATACAGCAAAATGTTGTTTTTTTGGGAAACAAAGTGCAGCAAATGAAAGAGTCTGTTTTTCCCCTGCAAATGGTATCAACAAAGGGTTTGTGGGGATGAAATCACCATTTTCCCAGCTTTCAGGGACTGACAGACTTTTGACAGAAACCCAACAGTGTTTGCACCGTTTTGGCATTTTAATTGAACATAGCCTATTTTTGCTATTTTTTGTGCTTTCAACCTTATTCCAGTGAATGGTAGAAATGGGTATGAAAGCAATAATGGATCCTGGAAAGCTATACATATTTTAAAAAATTAGAAAACATTCTGAAGTCACCAAGGGGTCATTTGCGTAGATCTTTCAAGGTTTCTTTATAGAAACTAACAGTTGAAAATAGGAAAAATTCTAAATGAGTTGAAAAAAACAGCCATTTGTGCCAACTTTTTAATTATGACAGTTGTTTGAAAGCAATATACCATTGAATCTGCTGTACCTTTCTGGTTGTGGGGATATATAGGGCTTGAAGGTTCTTCAAGAACCCGACGAATCCAGAGCCAATAACTGAGCACTGTCATACAATGGTTTTTTATTATGTACCGGGCATATAGCAATTAATTTGGGAAAATATATACAGTGAAAAATCAGGATGAAAGATACCTATGTATCTCTGAAATTGGAACAAACGTTAGAGTTTAGAAATAGTAGCTATTTGCACATTTCCAATATTTTGAGAACAAAAACTAGCATGAGAATAATAGGACATTTTTCAAAGTGACTTCTTTTTTACACATTGTCTTTCATTTGGAAGGCAGAAATGCATTGAAAGTCAATAGGTAATAACAGTTGCCATACAATTCTGTGTTAACCTATGTCTCCCGAGAAAAATGGTACCGCACTTGTGTGGGTAGGCTTAGTGCCTGCAGCAGGAAACGGCCCAAATGCAATGTGGACACACCACATTTTCACAGTGAAAACTGACCCTTTTCTTGCAAAGTGCCTAGCTGTAGATTTTGAACCCTAGGTCTGCCGGAACCTAGGGAAACCTAGCAAAAGTATACATTTTTAAAAACTAGACACCCAGGGGAATCCAGTATGGGCTGACCTGTCTGGCTCTCACCAGGTTCGGTTATCCAGAATCCCTTGCAAACCTCAAACTTTGTTAAAAAAACACATTTTCCTCACATTTCTGTGGTGGAAAGTTCTGGAATCTGCATAGATCCACAAATATCTACCCACCCCACATTTCCAAAAGTCTTCCGAGAAAAATCATACCTCACTTGTGTGGGTAGGCCTAGTGCCCGCAACAGAAAACGGCCCAAAACGCAACGTGGACACACCACATTTTCACAGTGAAAACTAACCCTTTTATTGCAAAGTGCCTAGCTGTATATTTTGAACCCTAGCTCTGCCGGCACCTATGGAAACCTAGCGAACCTACGCATTTTTGAAAACTAGACACCCGGGGGAATCCAGGATGGGGTGACTTGTCTAGCTTTCACCAGGTTCTGTTACCCAGAATCCCTGGCTCTGGGCCTTTGCCAGCTGAGTCACCAGGATGTTGGCATAGATCTTGATGTCTGTATTAATCAGAAAGATTGGGTGATAGGCCAAACACTGGTCTCTGGGGAGGCCCTCTTTGGGTAGGACCACAATGGTGGCATGGTCAAGGTCAGGTGGACATGGTCCCTGTTGTATGGTAGCATTGTAAAAATTCTGAAGATGAGGACTCAGGTTATCTTAAAAACTCTTATAGCATTCAATAGGGTACCCATCTGGGCCACCCGTCTTCCCGGACTGCAATGCTGTCACCGTAGAGTGTATCTCTTCCAGCTGTAGATCCTCGCCTACATCCTTAGTTACCACAGATAGTATGGATGGCAATTGTATGCCATTCAGAAGATGGTTTGCGACCTCCTCAGGTGGAGGGGGGTGCCGTGAGCACAGCTCATGGTAAAAATCCACAAAAGTGTGGACAATGGTCGGCAACTTCTCCTGGAGGCATCCCAATCTGCAGTTCTTTTTACCAATCTGCTGATCTCCTATGGCCCTGAAGGCATCTGAGGCCTGGCACCTTTTGCCTTTTCAAAGTTTCCCATGTGACGCGTGGCTGTTTGACTGAAGAGCATTTTGAATTCTAAAGTAATGTTGGGCGGTAAATTTCGCTCTGCCGGCAGAATTGGCAGGATTTTGCCACTCCGCAATCTGCTTGGAGCTCAGAACAGCTCAGCGAACCCCAACCAAGCCGCCAACAACCTCACAAGGTGGATCACCAACTGCGCAGACGACCTCGCCCCACTGAAGACCCCCCCATCAGGCCCGGCAGCAAGAAAGCATCCTGGTTCACCGACGAACTCAAGAGCTCCAAGAAGAACTGCCGGGCCCTCGAGCAAGCCTGGCGCAGAAACCCGACTACAAACAACATGACCACCCTCAAGCACGCTACCTGAAAACACCACCAGCTGATCCACACCACCAAGAAAACCGCATTCAAGGAACGACTAGACAACAATGCCCACAACAGCAAGGAACTCTTCAACATCATCAAAGAGCTCTCGAACCCCATCGCCGGAAACAACATCACCCCCTCGCAAGACCTCTGCAACTCGCTCGCCTCGTTCTTCCACAGCAAGATCGCAGATATACACAACAGTTTCAGCACCCAGCCGACGCACCCTACGACCGTACCAACGCCCCCCACCACCACCCTCCGCGTCTGGACCCCGGTCAACACTGAAGACACCATCTGCACGATGAACTCCATCCACTCCGGATCACCAACCGACCCCTGCCCTCACCACATCTTCAACAAGGCCGACTCCGTCATCGCACCCCATCTCCGGGACATCATCAACGCCTCCTTCGACACCGCCACCTTCCCAGAGAGCTGGAAGCACGCCCAACTCAGCGCCCTACTGAAGAAACCATCAGCGGACCCCGCCGACCTCAAAAACTACCGCCCCATTTCGCTCCTTCCTTTTCATGCCAAGGTCATCGAGAAGACCGTCAACAGACAGCTGGCCGCCTTCCTCGAGACAAATGGATCCCTCGACCACTCGCAATCCGGCTTCCGGGCCAACCACAGCACCGAGACCGCCCTCATCGCAGCCACCGATGACATCCGAGCCCTGCTCGACAACGGGGAAACAGCGGCCCTCATCCTCCTGGACCTCTCCGCAGCGTTCGACACGGCCTGCCACCGCACCCTAGTGCAGCGCCTCAACAACATCGGGATCCAGGAGAAGGCACTGGAGTGGATCATCTCCTCCCTCGCCGGAAGAACACAGAGAATCCGCCTCCCCCGTTCACATCCAAGGCCACCGAAGTCATCTGCGGCGTACCACAAGGATCATTACTCAGTCCCACGCTTTTCAACGTCTACATGAGCCCCCTTCGTGGCCATCGCATGCCAACACAACCTCAACATCATCTCCTACGCCGACGACACCCAGCTGATCCTCTCCCTCACCAACGACCCCGCAACCACCAGAACCAACCTACACGAAGGAATGAAAGACGTAGCCAAGTGGATGATGAACAGCCGCCTGAAACTGAACTCAGATAAGACGGAAGTCGTCATCCTAGGATCATCACCCTCTGCCTGGGACGACTCCTGGTGGCCCCCTGCCCTGGGCAGCGTACCCAAACCAACGAACCACGCACGCAACCTGGGCTTCATCCTGGACTCCTCCCTCTCGATGACCAGACAAGTCAACGCCGTCTCCTCGTCATGCTTCAACATCCTACACATGCTACGTAAGATCTTCCGGTGGATCCCCACCGAAACCAGGAAGACGGTCACCCAGGCCCTCGTCACCAGCCGACTGGACTACGGTAACTCCCTCTACGCCGGAACCACAGCCAAACTTCAGAAAAGACTCCAGCGCATTCAGAACGCCTCAGCACGACTCATCCTGGACATCCCCCGTCACAGCCACATCACCGGACAACTGAGAGACCTGCACTGGCTCCCCGTCAGCAAGAGAATCACGTTCTGACTCCTCACTCACACACACAAAGCTCTCCACAACCAAGGCCCCAGATACCTCAACGACCGCCTGACCTTCTACACTCCCACCCGCCAGCTACGATCGACCAGCCACGCCCTCGCCGCCGTTCCCCGCATCCGAAGAGCCCCAACGGGAGGAAGATCCTTCTCCTACATGGCTACCAAGACTTGGAACTCCCTCCCCATCCACCTCCGCCTGACCCAGGACCACCTCTCCTTCAGGAAGCAAATCAAGACCTGGCTGTTCGAGCAGTAGCGGACCCCCCTCCCCCTAGCGCCTTGAGACCCTCCAGGTGAGTAGCGCGCTATACAAATGCTTTGATTGATTGATTGATTGATTGAGAACAAACTAAACCTCTGCTGTGTGGTGGAGTTTTACTGCGCTCACCCCGATTAACCATGCCCCTAAAAGACACCACTGACAGCCAAGGTTGTGTTTAATTAACATAACTTCAGCTTCCCACCAATTTGTCACTGAGGTCAACTTGGTCACATCAATGACCTCGGGAAGACTACATCTCCCGGCAGGTCTAGTGTACACTAATGCTGGGGGCAACCAATAGGGAGGAGGCAATCAGGTGAGCAGCATCCGAGATCGAAAAGTACAAATCAGAGTCAAAGTTACTCCTAAGGGTTGCTCTGAAGCCAGTGCAGACTGTGTAGGCGGGGCAGAGAGAGCTTGGAGAACCCTGCATCTCTCTCCAGTCCAGGCAGGTCCATGTCTGTTAATACAGAGCCCCGGGCTGCAGCCTCCCCAATCCGTCCACCTCATATCAACACACAGCAGCCTGGAGTGACCGTCTCCCCACTGTACAGCGGGGCCAAGTACCGGGGCCACCGGAAAAGCAAGAGTGATGCCTATGATGTGAAGGTGGTACTACAGGTGTTTGGGTCGTGGAAGAGGCATCAAAGGTTCACAGTATAGGTTAACAAGAGATTGAGGTGCCCAGTAAGCAATAACAATGCTTGGTGCCAACAGAAGAGATGTTACCTTCTGTTATCCGCGCAAATACGATCAAGGCTCGTTCTCGCTACTAGATATTTTAGTAATCATCCATATTTCGGAAGATCACATCGCAAGATTAAGAAGGAAGGTTATCAGGGCCGCATTGCAAATCACTGAAGATGACTTTCATCATAATGACATGAACATCTCTACTTTTGGGGTTACAGATGCACAATGTTTTGCGAAAACTTACCTTTTTTGGGTAGGTGCGATGTCCCTCTAAAATGCCAAAACTGGATGACGAGGTTGTTATTTTACCATTAGCTTTCATTTGAGTGGAGGACGCTTTAAGGGGGTAATGCTGAAACCCGATCAAGTGGATATAGTTGGTATGTGTGTTCCTATTGATAATCGTTTGCGACTACAAGTGACTTCCCACCCACAGCTCCCATTCACATCTCACGAGTGTCATCCCAGACACGAGTGAACTCCGGAGCGTGCCACGCCCTCTCCGCCAGGGCAGGATCCGATGGAGACAGGCGCTTCAGCAGAGGGCGCTGCTGCCTGTTCCGCCAGGCAGGTTCCGCTATACATCATTTTCATTTAACCTGTTGCTGCCTGCCAGAGGGGCGCATCCGGGCAGAGAGTGAGCGCCAAGGAGAACCCCGGCAAAGAGCACCCAGGCCAAGCCAGTCCGTACCTGCACCACCCATGCCACGGACTTGATGATTAGTAGTAGTCACATAGCAGGTGGGTCTGTGTGTCCTGTGCATGGCAGTTTTCTGGCAGCAGAAAGTGACGGCGGCTGGTAACGCGAGCCTGGGCATTTATAAGGTATGGTGACATTATCTCGATTGAATTCTATGGGGCAGATTTACAAGCTCCTTGCAGCACTTTTACGCCGCCGTTGCGTCACTTTTGTGACGCAGCGGTGGCGTGAACAATGTACCACTATGCAACATATTTACAACGTGACACATCTAGTTGCGACACAACTCCAGCACTACGTCACCTTTACGCCATCAGATGCGTCACGCATCTCTCTATCCTTGCGCCACGGTGCGCATCCATGGTGGCGCAAGGGGTTTCAACCATCACGCAAAATAACTGGCGCATCCCTGCTGATATGCACGGATGCGCCAGTTATTGTAAATCTGCCCCTAAATTGGAAAGTTTTGCAGGGGCTGCGTTACCGTGCACTCAGCTCCCAGTCTTTCAATGCGGGCAGCTTCTCTTACCTCTAATGAGAGTGCTGAGCCCACCCGAGCGGAGGTCCATGGCTGAGCAATACTCCTCTCGCAAGCAAAACTCTGCTGAATTTGGCTGAGGCTTTTGGAAACTCCGTGGAATTCAACCAAGTGAAACTCCGCAAGCTCTGTCCAGGCCTAATTTTTAAGTCCAAACTTTGGAATGAGCTTTCGCTCTGGCTTTGTGGTGTTACGGACCATCAAATCTTTCAGAAAGTGATAACATTATATCTTTTTTTTGTTATTGTTGTTGGCTATCTACTGGTGTTTATGGAACACTAGTTCCTTGTCGGAGTGTGCCGATGGGTGAAGGGCCCTTGATTTCCTACTACCACGATGCCCACAAGTCAAAGAAGCTCACTATAAAAAAGAATGCCATCCTTTCCAAAGAAAAAAAATACTAAATACCCATACACACTAAAAATGCATGTGCAAACTTTGTAGCAAACGGACTACTTTCCTACAGCAGAATTTCTTAATCTATTGATTTTTGTGGGGCCCAGCTCTATCACAAGGGAAAGCTGGGGATCCCACACCACAGGCAATTTTTAGAACACGAACCTCAAAATATTAAGCACAAATAAACAAGTATACATCAAACAAATACACAAATCTTTAATAATTTAATAAAAAATATGCAAAAAGTAACATTTTAATTTTAATGGGAACTTTGGAGCTTTTCAAAATTAATATTTAGTTTTAAAACACTGAGCAGTACTTATATTTATCACTTTATCTTGTTTTTTGCACATAATGCATCCACTCTTTTAATTTACACTTAACCACTGCTTCAATTGAGGTGATCAATAGTGCATACTACATTCCAGGGCTTTAAGTGGGATGAAAAAACTGGGAGGTCCCTCAAAGGGGCAGGACTGATGTAATTAAGGGTGTGGCTTAAAAACATGTAAGCTAAACATCTGTGCTTAGCATAGTGTGCCACCTGATTTGAATTTTGCTGTTTCTGTCATTGCATCCAGATATATGATACAACAAGTCACATCATACCAACAAGTGAGGACTATTGGCTTTGTCAATGGTTGTTAGTTTCATAAGATAAATAAGCAGCAACTATGGCTTGTATACAGTGATAGAAGTGGGCGGGGACGGAAGGGCACGGCGTGCCCCTACTTCTAAAAAATTGTTCAGTCCGTTCCCCTACTTCTTGCTTTCAAAAAAGCGTCCCGGGACGGCAAGAATAGTCCAACTTTAAAATTATAACTTTTTTCTTTCCGCTTCCAGGGGCTGCTCGCACTTCTCTGTTGTACTCCAGAGGCTGCAGCAGCCCCCGCCCCCCCTGAGCTCGCACAGACCGAGGGCAGGCCATTGTCATTCCGATTGAGGCAGATTAGCCCCTTTAGAATGACAATGCGCCCGCCCTCTGCCTTTAACATATAGTGCCCCTGAGATCGGAGTTGGTGATTAGAGAGGAGCTTTCCCCGAAGCCGAGTACTGTGGGGAACTTGACACCTTTGTCAATGTTGTACACGGAGTGAAGTGAACTGGGCAGGAGCAGTGACCACAGTGACCGGACAGAAGAGGCGACAGGAAAGGAGAGGTACTAGGGCAGGAGAGGTGTCGGGGCAGGAGAGGTGTCGGGGCAGGAGAATTGACAGGGCAGGAGAGGTGACGGGGCAGGGGAGGTGACGGGGCAGGGGAGGTGACGGGGCAGGGGAGGTGATGGGGCAGGGGAGGTGACGGGGCAGGGGAGGTGACGGGGCAGGAGAGGTGACGGGGCAGGAAAGGTGACGGGCACGAGAGGTGACGGGGCAGGAGAGGTGACGGGGCAGGAGAGGTGACGGGGCAGGAGAGGTACTAGGGCAGGAGAGGTACTAGGGCAGGAGAGGTACTAGGGCAGGAGAGGTGTCGGGGCAGGAGAATTGACAGGGCAGGAGAGGTGACGGGGCAGGAGAGGTGACGGGGCAGGGGAGGTGACGGGGCAGGGGAGGTGACGGGGCAGGGGAGGTGACGGGGCAGGGGAGGTGACGGGGCAAGAGAGGTGACGGGGCAGGGGAGGTGACGGGGCAGGGGAGGTGACGGGGCAGGGGAGGTGACGGGGCATGAGCTAGAGCAGTAACCGGGCGTGAGCGGTGAAAGGACAGGAGCGGTGAAAGGACAGGAGCGGTGAAAGGACAGGAGCGGTGAAAGGACCAGGAGCGGTGAAGGGACCAGGAGCGGTGAAAGGACCAGTTGCGGTGAACGGGGCAGGAGCAGGGAACAGGACAGGAGCAGGGAACAGGACAGGAGCAGGGAACAGGACAGGAGCAGGGAATGGGACAGGAGCAGGGAACGGGGCAGGAGCAGTGAACGGAGCAGGAGCAGTGAACGGGGCAGGAGCAGTGAACGGGGCAGGAGCAGTGAACGGGGCAGGAGCAGTGAACGGGGCAGGAGCAGTGACTGGGCGCAGGAGCAGTGACTGGGCGCAGGAGCAGTGACTGGGCAGGAGAAGCGACGGGGCAGGAGAAGCGACGGGGCAGGAGAGGCGACGGGGCAGGAGAGGAGACGGGGCAGGAGAGGCGACGGGGCAGGAGAGGCGACGGGGCAGGAGAGGCGACGGGGCAGGAGAGGCGACGGGGCAGGAGAGGTGACGGGGCAGGGGAGGTGACGGGGCAGGGGAGGTGACGGGCCAGGAGAAGTGACGGGCCAGGAGAAGTGACGGGCCAGGATAAGGGAGGGGGCAGGGGAATTGACGAAGCAGGAGTGTTGATCGAGCATGAGCAGGAGTACTGACTGGACTGGAGCAGTGAAAGGGCAGGAGCAGGCGTTTCCCAGGGCGACTGGAAGGGTAGGGGGCCAGTTTAGTTTGGGGGGACCGGTTTTGTACAAGTGCAGGAGTTTTAAAAACACTGCAAAGTTCTTTGTATATTCAGCAGGATTCGGTCAACAATACAAGTGCCAAGATAACTTTGGTGATCAATGTACCTGCTGGAGAGAGATGGGAGCATGTTTTGTCTAGTGGCTGTTTTACTCATCTAAGGTAGTGCAGAGTGGTAATATGCCTGCTGCAAAGAACATGTACCATGCATATCAAAGAGCAATATGTTATGTGCATAGTTCAGTGGGTACTGCTTTGTGTTCACTTCCCGAATGAAAGGACACTTGAATACATATGGCCTGGCAGTTCAGGCTGGACTGTTCACATTGGGCGCAGGATCAAGACTGATTTGCATTGGACTCGGTCCAAACTGGAATGGCATGGTGAGCAAAAAACGATGGATTTAAGCCCAGATCTCTGAACTGGGGTGAATGTATGACATTGTTCTGCCTTCTGTCCATCAATTGTTCTTTTTGCATTTGCCACCCCGAGTGGGACAGGTATGCTCAGACAATAGTCCCGTGCTCTCCATGCCACTGGAATCAAGCTATCCTGGTTGATGAGGGCTGAAAGCCCGAAACCGGTCCTAGGATGCTTGATTCCGGTCCAGGGAGGACCTGGCCTGGCAGTTCGGGCTGGACTGTTCTCATTGGGTGCAGGATCAAGACTGATTTCCATATGGCTGGGTCCAAACTGGAATGGCATGGTGAGCAAAGAAACAATGGATTTAGGCCCAGATCTCTGTACTTGGGTGAATGCATGATATTGTTCTGGATTCTGTCCACCAGTTGTTCTTTTTGCTATATTATGATTGAGCAGCTAGCTGCCTGACATGAATATGAAGGAGCCTTTGTGGGTTTCCTTGAGTCTAGATTCTCCTGAAGAGTCCCTTTCTCTTCTGAGCCCTGCTTAACACATGTGTACAGGAGGAGCCCTGTATTCATGTTCTCAATGTTTGAGACATAAAATGATCATGGATTTCTGAACAATGAGAGTAAAAGCATTAAGGTAACATGTTGTTCCTGCTTATATTTCACATGCTTTACATAAACCTGTATTCCCTATGCGTGTTTGCTTTTTCCTGAATTAAACCTCTAATAAACATATCCATTCTTTTAATTAAATAATGTTATAAGCTGTAACTGGTCAGTGAAATGCTAAACGTACTAAAAATTGGAATGTTTTGCTATTTCTAGCCACACCCCTGACTCCGCCCACTGATTCAATCTTCGGTTATTCCCGCCCCCTGATTCTCCACCCACAGTTCCCCTACTTTTGTTTTCCCACTTCGACCACTGCTTGTATATAATATTGAAAAAGCTTCCACTTAAGGCCCTGGTGACACCACGACAATGTTGCTGCTCCACTGTTGCAAAAGAGAACAGGAATCCCGAGAGAAAGATTAATCTCTTTAACCCCTTCACTGCGGGGCTGATTCTCCTGCTCTGCTGGGGGGCGGGGGGCGCGCACAGCGCCCCGGTGCTCATGACGAGCTCATATCGTCATGAGCCACGGTGCTCGTGTGCTCATGACAAGCCAAGCTAGTCACGGCCACACCCATTTGTGTAGAACGCTCGCACAGCAGGGGAATTAGCCCCACGTGTGAGCGTTCTAACGGTCATGACGAGCTGAGCTCATTATGAGCACACGGGAACCGTGGCTCATGAAGAGCTGAGCTCGTCATGAGCATGGGAGGGGTTAAAGGATTCCCCTTCCCCTACAATGCTCACCTAGCATGACGTCATGGCGTAACTTCTCCACTACTGATAAGTAAGCAGTGTAAGCACGCGCACATCGATGTGCCTGCTGTCACTACAGTCCGGAAAAAAACAGACCGCCTATGCCAGGGCACAAAAAAGAGTCCGGTAGGGATCCGTTTAAAGGCCCCCTTTTAAAAACTGCCATTGCTCAGCACTGGTGAGACCCGGCCCACTTAAAGCCCAGCTAGATTCCTTTGCTGTATTTGGGCTGCTTTCACGAATCCAGATTAAGATACCAGCTACGCTTTTAGCCCCCAGTTTCAAATTCTTTTACATTTACAGTGCGTTTTAAAACTTTCTGTTTCCAATTTTGCTTTATTATGAATATATACCAGCCGCGGTGGGTGCCGGTAAGCACGGTGGTGGGTGCCGGTAAGCACGGTGGTGTGGGCCGGGGTGGGGGGTGATATCTACGGAGGATGGTACATGATTTATTTATTTTAATTTTCCCTATTCAGTCATCTGTTGACTTCCTTCCCTCCCACCCCGCTCGCCCTACCACGCTTACCTGCACCGGCCGCCGCTGAATATACTTCATCAATCTGTTAATATTGTTTGATGTTCTAAACCGTTGAGCACCCATGAGTTGGCGTTATGACAAAACGAGGTCCATAGACACCAGGTTAAGAATTGCTGTTCTGCAGCACTCAATACTGTCAGTATAGCCCACGCCTGAGCATTACCAGCTTCATAGAGAGGACAACGGAGACGCAGCCTTCACCTCTCACAGGTCTTCAACATCACCCACATGAAACTGCTCGGTTCCACCAATTAGAGAAGACTCCTCTGTGTAGCCCAATGTCAGAGAAGCTTAGTATCCAGGGTGAAGTGATAGCAAGATGAAATGTGGACCTCATTTACAGGCTTCAAGCAAAAAACAACAGCTTCTCCAGCTTTCAACCGTGCTGTTTCCCACCCTAGTTAGAGGTGAGGGAACTGTAGGGTTTTGGAAACCCTCAACAGGGCAGCTTGACATCCACTGGACAACCAGCTCTCTGGTTTTCACTGCTGGGACCCTATGCAAGGTATGTCAGCCCTGGGGCAGGGAAAACAAACAATGCATTGGTGGAGGCACTGAAGGAACAAAGGTCCCTGCTGGGCACATGGCATTTCTGTGTATGCCGGAGACCCACCAAACTATACATGAAAAATACTCTCTTAGTGCTCTACAAAACAACAAACATAAATAAAGACCAATGCATTTAAATTCCAATAATTTTCTTCTGTAATTCTTTTAAAATAAATTCAGTTGCATAGTTATTCTGTATATTCAGCCCTTGCAGTGAAGTAAACTTCATCACAATCCCAGGCGTACTTAACTTTAAAATCTAATTTCTCTACTATACCACATATATATAGCAGCCGACCATATAGTGCATTTTATTTTCCACTTCCCTCAAACCACACAGGCCTACATTAGAAGCTGTGCCATGTCTGATCTAAGTACAAGTGCCGTACCGTATAAATAATAAATGTAATCCCCGCCTTGTACTCTGGATTCTGCGTCTAGAAGCCTTCATTTTCCTTTAATGCTAAATGTTTTGGAAGGGAACACAGAATGCTGCACAAATCTACAAAATTATTTACGTCAGAGCCGTTTCGTAGTCTTCCAATGGACCCAGTTGAAGAATGTTGCTTATTTACATCTTTAATGAGCTTGCAAAGTTTCGTTTTCACAAATCTGTACTTAAGTGAAGTCAAAGGAGGTTCACTTAGCAATGTACATCACCCTTTGAATCACTTCATTAATATCAAGTCACATTTATGATACTGTTACTTTGCAAAACTTTAGTGAATTACTAATGGATTTTTATTCCTACTCTGCACATCGGATTGACAAACTGCACAATGTAAAAGCACACGCACACATCCCCACGCACATGACATTGGCCTTCAGTAAGCAGGAGAGTTCAACAAACTTATTCAAGGCCTTCTCTCCACTCCCACAAATCAGTCAGATGCGATCCTGCATTACAGATTGAAAACAAGCATTGGCAAAGCAGGTTTCGCAAGAACGCAACTATTGGCGCTGTCTATGTTTTTAGGTCGAGCCTTGCAAGACCTGTTGTTATCTCCTCTATCGGATTTTGGCATGCCCAGGAATTGCCATTTGTTCGTTGTTGTGCTATTTAGAAATACAGGGGTTTTATTGGTGCATTGGGTCTGATTCTCCTGCCGTTGAGTGCCTGGGTGACGACCAGGCGATTTCACTCATTGTTTGCTTGCGCTGGCCATCCCAATACGTCCGCGGTTCCTCCTGGTCATCCTGATCTGCCCTTTTGTTTTGTATGCTATCAACATCATTTTAGGCTTTTAGGCCGTTTCACAGAGCAATGCTCTGTTCAGCCCCTGCAAAGAGGCAATTTCTGTCCAGTAGCTGTTGAGCTATACCAATAGCTCGAACTCAAAAATACAAGATCTAAAGTAAATAAAAATAAAACAAAGCCCTATAGCGCAGCTAGCATGGTCCAAGTCATAGCGCATTTTTTGTTTACTTTAATGCATTTTGCACAGCAGCCAGTGCTGCTGTGCAAAATCTCTAAAAAAAAACGATAACAAAGCCAAATAGCTCAGCTAGAGCTATTTTTCCTTGTTAATTTTTTTTGTGGTGGTCAGGAGGGCCAGAGGAGCATGTAGGGGGTGGACTGCAGGAGGGGGAGTAGGACAGGACAGGCAAGCACCACTAGGGGGGAGTGAGAAAGGGAGTTGGTGGAGGACAAGGAACAGAGGTAGGAGGTTTCAAAGAAAACAGAGAGCGGGAGGGGAAGTGGAAGTGGGGCAAGCAATATGAGCCGGGTGGGGAAGGAGGTATGGGCAAAACCATGGATGGCAGGAGGTGGGAAGGCAACAGGAAAAGCATGACGGACAGTGGTGGGAGGGCAGACAGACCGCAGACACATGCTCTCTTAGAGAGTGAATGTCTAAAAGTAACAAAGAAGTACCTCGGGAAACATGCGGCCAGTGGAAGGACAATGCCAACAGACTGGAAACTGTAGTTGGTGTATGCTCCACTGCAGGGATGGAAACTAGAAGCCCAGCTGGAAGCAGGGAACCCCTGAACAATAAGAGCTAGAAAACAAGAGCAATGAGCAAGCTAACCTATGGTAAGTAATGAACAGGCTCTAAGCCCCATTTAAGCGTTTAGTCCACAAGAGATTACCCCTGTGGAGAGCATAAGTGCAGCCTACAGACGAAACCTAAAAAGGATGCAGCAGCAAGGGCAAGTGGAGTAGGATTGATGGAGAAAGACAATTTTCCTGGTACATAATCAGGTGGAATAACTGCAGTCCTGAAATCCCTAATGGCACCACCATGTGTTACACAATATCGGCTCCCTCCAAACGGTCATTGTAGGAGGATGGATATCTGACTATGGTTACCCCAGATTTTTTGCCTTGTGTTTATCTGGTTTTTGACTTAGTTGGCCTGGGACCCTGCTAATCAGGGCCCCAGGCTATCTGCTCTCTCTGTAAAATGGACTCCATGTACCCTAGGTACATAACTAATTGGATATTGAGTCACCTTATCAGCCCCTGTACAGTGTACTATAGGTACCCAGGGCATAGGTGCACCCAAGGCCTACCAGGGGCTGCAGCATATCTTTTGCCACCCCTGGCTGGCCATCCAAACTGACACCACTGGCTGATCACTCAGCTGGGGCAAGGTCGTGTAATCACCCCTTGCTTAGATATAGTATAGCTATGTCTAAACCTATATCTGGACACATATGCACCTATAAGTCACTCCTGTGGCAGGGCTTAACAATCCTGGAGGCAGAGTGCTTGGTTTTATGTGAGATGGTGCTCTAGCATGAGCTGAGCCTGTCTGCAGCTTTCGGAACCATGTCCTTATAGCTGTTCCTGGGTATTGCCATACCATATACTCTTAAGTGCATTATAATCCTCGCGGTTATTGCTAACTTTGGTTTGGCTTTATCAAAACATGTCGTGTAAGGTGTCATACACTTTGGAATACTACCCACTCACCAGGTCTGGTGACGGGGGTAGCATTCCACCCTTCTAGAGGGATAAGACATGTGGGTAACAGTAAACGCGGTTAAAACTAACCAGAGCCTCAGCATCACAAAATGGATGCTGCTGCCACAGACACAAGTCTGGCCTCCTGCTGCTGACCGAAACTCCGGCAGGGGAGGCCTGGACAAAAGGTTTCCTGTCACAGGGAGGTGTTACACCACCCCAGACAGGAGATAGTGGATTGAGGCAGGCAGGGCAAGTGAAACTAGACACAGCCTGGGGCGCACAAGGCCCCCCATGCATAGCCCAGTTCAAACCAGTGCTGGGGCACTCCAGCCCCAGCTCTGGCGTTTAACTGGACAAAGGGAAAGGGGTGTAACATCCCCCTTCCTGGGTCCCACCCATAGGAGGGACCTAGCAGGTAATCCAGCCCCTTGATTTGGAATAAAGGTAGGAGCTGTGTCCATAGACTTTAGATATTCTGACTGAAACTTTGAAACGAAACTCTGGACCCTTCGACATCCCACTCGACGTGGAAGACTGAAGAATCTCCCTTGTGGTCAAGGAGTGACCACCCTGTGCAAGCAGGCACCATCAAGCGCCCAACGGTTTGCTTTGTTGCAGCTCCCGCCGGAGCTCGAGCGACAGAGATCAACAAGAACTGGATTCCCAGACATCCAACAGCCCGATTCACAGCCACAGCAAAGCGGAGACCCGTGGAGGCGACGTGGGACGGCCATCTTGAAAAGACTGTGAAGTGCTTCCCGTGCAGCTCCCGAGGCTCCCTCGAAGCTGTGCATTGGGGACTAAGACAGCCCCGAGCAGCTTTTGCACCGAAGATCACCTCTCCACACTCACCGAGTGCTGCGTTGGGCCCTTTTGCATTTTCCTGCTCGACGCGTCTGTCCGGTCACTTGCCTGTTGGCTAGTGGCCACTACAATGATGAACCTTTGAATTTACACCGCTGGTCTGGTTGCTCCAGACTGGCCCTCGCTCCCCTGAAAAGGAGCAGCCTCTCTGACCTTGCTGGTCCGAGTAAGAAGCGATCTTCCAATCCTGCGTGGGTTGCATTTGCCAAGGCCTGTTGACTCCGATCCGGAAGCCGACACCGCCGACAGCCAGAGCCTTTGTGGGACAGTCCGTGATCCACTCCTGGTCATCGTCGATGCCCCTGAGTCCACGTGGCAGCGGAGACAAGCTTCTCAACAACCACCTGATTGCGCCCGACATCGCCTGGTTCCTTCCTGGTTCCATCCTGGTCACTGGCTAGTGACCCAGACTCTGTCCCCTCTGCTTTCAGGTACTCTACATCTTCGATCCACCCTTGGATCCAACCGGACTCTTCTCTCCTGGCCGCCTGCAGCATCTTCATCTCCAGGCTCCATAGAACTCCACGACGAAACCCGACACACTTTGACACCTATGCACCCGCTTCCTGTGGGTGAGGTAACGAGAGTACTCCGGTGCTCCTGTAGTGGTTTACACCTCTAGTGTCCTAGTTTAAAGTGGTTAAGTTCTAGTCCAGTCGGAAGACTTCTAAAACTGCAACTTTGTAACTTTTACGCACCATTGACTTTGCATTGGTGCATGCGTGTGCTTAAAGCACTGCACCTGTATCCCATGGGCCTCTCCCGTCCTAACCTCAGTTAGTCCAGTGTAGCCCCAGCGATTCTCAACGCCCTAGGCCTTACCATTGTTCGTGACGTGGTTCTTATACCACTATTTTAATATATGGTTTAAGCGGCCACCAGGCCTATCCATAATTGTGCAACTTTTGTATCTTTAACTGTGCTTTTGTTTAAACGCTTGTGCCTCTGTCCTCATAAAGAGAGGATTATTCTAGTACTAAATACATATATTTTTTATAATATATAACTTGTGTGGTGTCCTTTCATTTGGTATTAAAAGGATTGCATATGGTAAAACAGCTGGCTTCACATACCCTCTTGAGTTAAGCCTAAGACTGCTTAGGTCCATGCTACCCCTAGGATAGCTTGTCTATAAGGTTGACTTTACAACCACTGAGGTACTGGGTTTTTAAGAACCGGCACAGAACCGGTAACCCAGCGGTGCCAGGGAATCAGCACCCAGAGACCTCGGGTTCTCCTGATCCAGACCTACAGAAACTCGGAGTCTTCTAGGTGAAGTCAAAGATTAGTTTATTGGCTGCAACCAAGGTAACAGGTGTCCTAGAAGTACAATACGGGTATGTTCTCAGGAGACTGCACACTTTCATGAAGTCAGTATTCTCTTCTTATACACAGTTTTGGGCCCTAGGCAAAACATTTTTGGTTGTAAAGTAAATAGTTAACATATTCTGGTTCAAAGAAAAAGCAGAGTCATGATGACATGTCCATATTTCACTTCGTGCTGCCGACGACAAATCATTTGGCAAGGCCCAACATTTCATCAGATAACACTGGACCCCTAATAAAAACGGGCACCTCCCCACCATAAAGTAAGTGAAGCAAAGGAGTGGAGAAAGATGTGAGCGAGATATGGCAGGTGTGCGCGCTGAAATGGTTTTATGGCTGGTTGAGCCTAGATGCTATCTTGCTCGGCCACTGGGAGGGAACTGACCTAACGAGTTCGGCCTGGGGCAATGGTTCTAACTTGTACTGAGGTCAGGGAAAAGTCGATTAAGGAGTATGTGTCCTTGTGGAATCAAATTCAACTGGATTAAGGCCTATGTAAAGGGCAACATATAAATGGGAGCCAAGGGTTCAGAATGTAAATGACGATTTCGAGGTGAAATCGTCACTCGAACACGCCGAAAATACATGTACATGAGGTATTCGTCATTCTCGGTCTTTTGATACCAAATTCGTCATATTTCGACGAAGTTTTATTTCTCGAGTCCCGAACTTATTATATGTGTCCAGATTTTCAGAACCACAAACCCTCCTTTTGCCCTTACATAGGCAATTAATCTATCCTCATGTTAGTCTGAGTCCAGATCTATATTCCTAAAGTCATTGAGATGTTGCTGTAACATCATTCTAGTGCTTAGTTCATTTCTTGACACAGGCTTCCTTACACATGATGTGACGCAGAGGCCACATATTGCAGGAGCACACTGTATGCACAGACAGAACAGGAAAAGAATGGCTAAGACCATCCCAATGACCATCAGAATTTTCCATCCCCAGGCAGATATCAGTTCCCAAAACCATCCCATTAATGACCAATCTCCTTTATCCACATGAATAGATTCGGAAATCTTATGCAGTTTGGAGATGGCCCTGTACACTGTTGGAGCATTATTTGGGATGAAAATGCAACAACTAGACTGGATCAATTTGCATACTCCACCTCGGTCCGCAAGTATTACATCCAAAGCGACCCGGTTCTGAAGGGTCATAAGTCGATCCGACTGGAGCTCAGCAGTCAGGTTACTAAGGGCACCAGCAGTTTCAATCACGGTGGATTCAACTACCCTTGTTAATTGCCTTATGTTTCTACTGTTAGCCATGGATCCCCAGAACGGCAGAAAACCCTTTGCAAAGTCCCCAAATTCTTGACCTGCAGTGTCTTCTTTACTCAAAACACCTCTAACTACCCTTGTCCGATGGTAATCCACCGCTGCTGTGTAGGTGGGAGGCAACAGGAATGAAACAAAACATGAGCCCGAGAAGTCAGGGGGCAACCATGTATAGGCTCTATCATGGCAGATGAAATAAGTACCCTTAGCGGCTAAAAATGCAGGGGAAGTCTGAGATCCGAAAACATATGTTTCTGTACAGACACTCTTCCCTAGCTGAGCTCTGGGATTCTTGCCAATACCTTGCAGACACAGGTGACCTTGATGGGGTACGATCCAGATAGGGGACGATCTTTTGGCTTGCTGTTTCTCACTTAACGTAGTGGCATATCCGGTCACGTTCCAACCTACATATGCAAGTATCTCATCATCCGGAGTATCTTTATAGGAAGTTACTTCCTTGATCATGTCAACTATACCTTTGACTAGGGCGCTAGTCTTGAGGTTGTCTTTTACAGAACGTAGGGGTTGGATTTCTCGTGCATATATGAACATTGTCCTATATGCCCATACTGAACCATTGTGACTAAATGGCAGGACCAAATAGGGGATACCTTTATCCGTTGTGTGAGGCATGAGACCACACACCCAACAGTTAGTAGTGTTCATTACAAGTTGGTGTTGGTGTAATAACTGAACGAAGGAGTTATTAATGAACTCTAATCTCCTATTTGATTCGTGGTCAGGCAGAGGGTGGAAAGAATGAGAGGAAACAGTAGGAGGAGGTATGGGTGGTGCAGTGGGCGCAAATGTTACATGGAAAGAGAATAAAACATAACTTATCAAAAAGATCATTACGCTTGATAGCATAAAAATACACAATATCATAAAACTTTTCTTTGTCATCGTGTTACATAGTCTCTGCTTAAAGTTCATTTGTTTGGCAGGTCTCTCCACATCAGGAAACTCCATCCTCTCTAAGGTGCTGCCCGCGACGAGGAGGTTGTTTCTGCTAAGGAGTGCTTCTGTCAGTCTAGGGCAACTCCCTTGGACCGACCAGAACCACCGACCTAACGTCGTTGGCTGCACTTCCGAAGACTTTAACCAATCGCGGCCCTAGCAGCGGAACCCGGATGGCGGTTCGAAATGTGGAAAAGTAAATTTTGCCATGTTCTGTGTCCCTACGCCTCATCCATCATATGTTATGTGTGCATGACCAATATGCATATGTTATTCCCCGTGTCTGATTAATGACGCAATTACAGTTGTGTCCACCTCTGGTATGTCATTTTCCAGTCCTCGTGAATACTACGAATATCGGGCCTATGTAAAGTTATGTTGCCACGTTTCTCAGTGTGCACGTTATTCCATTATAAAGTCCCCGTTTCTAGGCCTCAAAAGGGCCCGGACATCAGATTCAGCTCCTGTCTCCTGAAAGCCTCGCTGAGGAGCGATACAGCCCCCACCTGTATCCTCGACCCTTCACTTACTTCCTGCCTCGCAGTGCCCGGTGCAGCTTGGCTCTGCCTCTGAGTCTGCCAAAAGTATGTTATAGTTCCAGTTATCAGTTCAGTCCTCCTTCTCTGCATTCCTGAGCTACTGAACTGCATCGATAGTTTCCGTCATTGTCTAGCCTTCTCGTCTCCATGTTAGAGAAATACTGCATTTAATGGTCATTTAATATTCTTCATCACGCACTACATGTAGAATAATGCATGGTCCAGTCTTAGAATCAAGTTAGCTTTTCCCCTCATGACTTCTAGTTTATATCAACATGTTCCCTAAACATCAGATACCAGATAGGGTTTAGGTACATGTCGCTCCGACCCTCCAGACTTTAGTCTCTGCTCCTAACACAGAGTTCGTAGCCCCCAGCTTCTCCTAGTAATACGTCATTGCCAGTTTTCGCGCACCATTAGGTTAGAGGTCCCGGCTCCTTAGGTAGCCCCCTCCTATGTTTCCGCCCCATTCATGACATATTCTGTTACGTTTGCACCACATGCCTAAGTATACTCCCAGTTACACCTCTTTCTACTGTTATCTTTCGCGACTGCTACGCGTCACGCCTTCTGCTCCACCCACTGCTACGCCTACTGCAATGTAATGCTATGTGTTTGCGCTATGTATATAAGTCGATGTATTGTTATTAAAAGTTAGCGCGCTCATCCCAGATCAAGCCCCGGCAGCTGCTGGGCCCCAGTTGTCCTGCTGGGCCCTGTTACCCCCGTTCTATGCAGGTTGTCCTGATCCTGTCCTTATGCTGTAATAAACCTGCAGAAACTCCTACTACCTCGAATCTTGACTCTTATTTTATTGAGCTATCTGTTATACATTTATTCATCCAAAAATAGATCCGGTATTATTTATTTATATACCACATAATGGCGCCCGAACAGGGACTTGCCCTTTCCCCACGCGTCGGTGAAGCCACGCCGACCCCCTGACCCTCTGCAGCCGTGACGGAACCATACCGGCCACGTGCAGATATTTCTGCTTCAAGTATCCCTCAGGCCCACGGAGGAGACGGAGGAGGCGGTCCAGCATCCGAACGAGACGGTGGAGGAACGCGGCGAGTCCCGACCAGAGCCCAAGCCGAGAGTCCAAGGTCCGAGGTATCCGGAGGCCCACCCGTAACTGAAGTCCGAAGTCCGAAGTTCGTCGTCGTAACAGTCCAGTCCCGTCCGAGGCCTTCCGTTCCGTGCTGCCCGGTGAGTACCATTGCTGGGGTAGTATCTAGACAGGACCAATCTAAATTGACTCCTGGTCCGTGGGTTGGTGGTGCCCAGACTCACAAACGAAGTGTCCACTTCGGTGGATGCGGGTTCTGACGTGTCTCTTTATGGGACCGGTATGCTCCGTACTGTTACAGCAGTGCATCCAGTAACTCTAGTCTGTTCCGTTCTCGAGAAAATTCTTGTATTTCTGTTCTCAGTATTTCAGGTAATATTCTGTTCGAACTGTTATTTATAATGTTCTTTATGTATTTTAATGTTGTGGTATGAGTGTGATGTGATTTCGTGTTTTCATTGTGTATTGTATTGTGCCCAGATTACAGTTCAGTCATGCCTATATTTTCCAAGTTACGTCAGTTAAAAACTAGAAAGGGTTTATTAGAAGAAGCAGTTCCTGTTCCGCCTAGGGACAGTCCAGGCCACTTTATGTATCAGAAACATGGCATAAGCGCCATATTGTATCTAGATTTATGGGTAGAGTATACCAAACAGTTAGAAGAAAAGTATAGATGGCCCGTATCGGGTACATGGGATGCCGAATGTATCATGCGAGTAGAAGAAGCATTATGGAAAAAGAAAGCCAGACAGTCACAAAAGGATGCCATCGAGTTATGGCGTAAAGAAGCGCATAGAAGAATTGAAAAGGAGGTCAGAAAGTCAGAGTTAAGTAGAGAATCCCAGGAACGAGCCCAAGAAAGAGAATTAATCGAGATAGGTGAACAAGTCAAAGTCGAACAGTCAGACAGACAGAGGCATGCCCTCATTAAGGGTATGTATCCTCTTCTTGCCGAAGGTTTGCCAAAAGCGACCCCAGAGGCATCCAGTAATTTCCCGCCACCATTAGTTCCGACCAAGCTACGTCACAAACCGACCGCAGCTGATATTTTTATTTCGTCCTACTTGGACGACACAGTCCCAGAATATGCAAATCCTGTTCGCGCTCCGCCAGTCCCTGTAAATCAGGCACTTCCTGCTCCTCCAGACACCGGGGTGCCCTTAACAGCTCCCCCGGCCCAGTCCGCCATACAAGTCCAGCCCACGTTACAATTACCGACCCTGCCAGGACGAAGAATGTCAGTAGACGATTCTAGTCTAGGGGCCGCAGGAGGAGGTCTTCCTCAAACCCCGCCGCCACACAAGCGTTTAACATTACTCGAATTACATGCTCAAGCGTTACAGCGCACGCCCAAACATCAGTCTGTTACAGAAATCAGGCAAACCCTTAACGAATGTGTCTATGATCCAGTCCCAGGCGAGTATAATATGGTTTTATATTCCTTACGTGTAAGGAGAGTGACCGAGTATCTAGTCACCTTACCGAATATGAAAGAAGATCTAGACAGAATATATCGTTTCATCCGTACAGGGGATGATCCAGAAAGTATTGGCGAGATTATGTCTCAAAGGAAAGCCGAGATCCAGCTCATGATATTAAAGTTCCTGATCAATTGTCTAATAAGAGAACAAGATTACCCGTCTAAAGATCCCGCCGAAATGAGAATCCTGACAAGGTGGAGTGATAATATAGCCGAGGGTAAGCACAAGACCGTCGGTGCCATGGAAAGTATGTACAAGAAAATTCGTAAAGAAATAATAAGGTTACACGAACAGCGTAAAGCAGCACAAGTAAGCGAGAAAGAAAGTATCTCTGATCCTGAAGAGGAAGACGAGAATCCCGCCAGAATAGCGTATGTAGGAAAATCTAGATTTCCAGATCGCCATTTACGCCTAGAACGCAAGTCTATTTTCCATCATCAAGCACCAGAACAAGGTTCTCTAGAACAAGTATTTCAAGCTACCGATCACATTCTGAAATCACGAGTCGGTTACAGTGAATTAAGTACTATGCATGAACAAGAACTAGTCCGATCAGCAGTCCGATGGATTACTGATTCTACCACTTTTCCAGACGAAATAGTGGCACAAATGTTTCTGAAATTGCCCCCAGCCGAGCAGCGACTGGTGGGTATGTATATGATCCAGCACCTCATTACTTTGTATGAGGATCAACATTCTGATCCAGGTCCGTTGCACGATGTCCTGAACGAGTTACTCCAGTATAGATGGAGAGGTCTAGGTACCGATTTAATCAGTATCATTCTAGAACAGCGTCACAAATATAGAACGTTCCTGAACCCGCATTTTGTTCATGTCTCACCCCCAGAAAGTAAATCATTCTACATAGACAGACAGAATCCGTTACGAGAAGTCCACCCAGTCCAAGGGGCGGGTGGCGTAATGCAACGAGTGTTTGTATACACTCCGATTTCAAAGATGGAACTTCTTGAAATGAAGAAATTAATTCCCTGTCATGACAAAGATCCAGCAGGGTTCCATAGAGAATTAAAAGACATGCTCCGTATGGGAGAATACACTTACCCAGATATCATTAAAATGTTAAAAGTCCTGCTGCCCGCAGGGGTATATGAAAAGTTAAAAGAAAAAGAATGGGAGGTGGGAGAGAAAAAGATCGATTGGGCAGCTCTAGAAGCTGAAGACAAGGCACGAGTACCAGGTACCGGTCTTGGAGATAAATGTAAAGAATTACCAGAATTATTGATTCAAGTTTTACCCAGATTATTGACAACGAGAAAAGAAGACTGGGATGCAATCTCAGCCTGTAAACAGAAACAAGATGAAGATATTAGTGATTTTTATTCTAGATTTGAAAAATGTTTCAGTATCAACAGTGGTCTCAAGACAAGTAGTGAGTCATACCCTCACCTTTTCGTTACCAAATTAGTCGAAAATTCAAGCCCACAAATTAAAAACCGAGTTTTGAAAGTCGAAAGCACCTGGCAAGCAAATACTCCGTCCCAGATGCTCCAGATGCTCCAGTATCACCAGAATAGAATCAGAGAAGAGCAAGAACACGAAAGAAAACGTATGAAAGACACGAAAATGAAAGTACTAGTTGCACAATCCGTTCCTCAAGACAGTCAGAAGAGGGGTCCAAATCAAGCCAATCAAGCCAGTCATCCTGCAGCTCCCGTTAAAGGGAACTGCAATTATTGTAAACAGCCAGGTCATTTTATAAACGAGTGTGCAGTTCTGAAACATAATATAGCTACTGGTAAGACTAAAGAAAGACCACGTCCGCCGAGACAAGAACAAGTTTCACAGATTCCTCAGTCACAGAATGCACAACAGACAGTTTCCGCACCGCAGCCTATTGCTGCAACACAGCACGTTACATCGCAGATGTACCAGTATGCACAGTCTGAGTATCCAGAGTACCAGCCATATTCATGAAACAGCCTAGAGAGGGAGGTAGGCTTGCCTCTCATCGAGATACCTGTAGATCAAGAAGGTCCCTATGTTCACAGTCAAGTATTAGGGAAAGACAGAAAGTTTTTGATCGATACAGGGGCAAGTAGGACCACAATTAGTCACGCCGAAGTTCCAGGGGCTCCGCTCTCAGGCTCAAGAAATGTTTCCCTTGGATTTTCAGGAAAGCCAATAGTTAATGAGATATCTAAGCCAGTCACTCTAGAAGTAGGTCCATTGTCCCGCACTACTGATCTGTTACTTACTAAGTCATGTCCAGAAAACCTATTAGGCATTAAAACACTGAAAGAGTTAGGTGCAGTCATATGCTGTTCCCCAGAGGGAATACGTCTGTTCCTACGTGACTTTAAGGGTCACTATGTATTACGAGATTTTGATTCAAGATTGTCTAATGTTCCACAGCATTTATGGGCGCAAGGTCCAACTGATGTAGGTTACATGCAAATCACACCCCATCGTGTGACTCTCAAACCAGGTGTAGTGTTACCCCGAATCAGACAGTACAGATTGCCACCTGAGGCTGTAGCAGCCTTATCCAAAATTATTGACGAGCTCATGGTTCAAGGAGTAGTTGTAGAAACTGACTCCAATGTATGCAATTCTCCGATCATTCCAGTCATGAAACGTACTGATCCGAATGCACCCCCAGTATATCGATTAGTGATTGATTTACGAGAGCTTAATAAATGTATTATTCCTCAGTACCCAGTTGTCCCAGACATCTCTTCCCTGTTAACAGCCATTGATTCCGAAGCCATGTTCTTCACTGTTATTGACCTCAAGAATGCATTTTTTAGTGTTCCCATTCATCCAGACAGCCAGTTTCTTTTCGGATTTTGTTTAAATGGAAGGAGCTATATGTTTACACGCGCTCCTCAAGGTTTCACAGAAAGTCCTAGTATTTACAGTCAAGCACTCAAGAGACAACTAGACAATATTCACATGCCAACTGACACTGCCCTGCTCCAGTATGTCGATGATCTACTGATCACAGCCCGTTCTGAACGTGACTGCGAGCGAGCATCCCTTACAGTCTTGTATTTTCTAGCCGAGATGGGGCACAAGGTGTCACCTTCGAAGCTTCAATTCTGTGTCCAGCAAGTGGTATACTTAGGACACTTACTGTCCAAGAGGGGTAGGCAGTTGACACCCGACCGTATCCAGTTAATAGCGAGTCTTCCCCAGCCCAGAACCCAGAAGGAGGTACGTGCCTTTATCGGCCTTACTTCTTATTGTAGACAATGGATTCCCCAGTATGCATTTCTAGCCAAGCCACTGATACAGTTAACGACACAGGAGGCAGCCGTATCGACTGTCCTCCCTTGGACATCTGAACATACACTTAGTTTCAACGAGTTAAAGAAAGCTTTATGTCAAGCTCCAGTTCTAGCTACACCGAACTACAGTAAGCCTTTTACACTTTTCGTTACTGAACGCGAAGGTACAGCATTATCTGTTCTCACACAAGATCAAGCAGGACAATACAAGCCCTGTGCTTATTTTTCGAGCACATTAGATCCAGTCGCCCAGGCGTTGCCTGCGTGCCTCAAGTCAGTTGCAGCCACAGCACTAGCTATCAGACAAAGTGATTCCATAGTTTTAGGACATTCCCTGACAGTACAAGTTCCACATTCAGTAGAAGTTCTTTTAAACCGAACACAAACTCAGCACTTGACAATTGCACGTTTAACAGGTTATGAATTGACACTGTTCCAGCCACACATAGAAATTAGACGCTGCAACGTTCTGAATCCTGCTACACTGTTACCATCAGTTAATTCAAATCCAGACACACATGACTGTGTGGAAGTAGTTAACATTACGACAAAGCCAAGACAAGACCTGACAGACATTCCGTTACCAGATCCTGACCTGACACTTTATGTGGATGGTTCATGTATGAGAACTAGTACAGGAGAACTAGTCGCCGCGTATGCAGTAACTACCGACACCGCAGTTATTGAAACACACCGTATCGATACCCTGTCCGCTCAAGCAGCAGAGCTAGTCGCTCTGACACAAGCCTGTATACATGCCAAGAACCTGAAAGTTAATGTTTACACAGATTCACGTTACGCATTCGGAGTTGTACACGACTTCGGAGTGCTCTGGCAGGAGAGAGGTTTCATGACTTCTCATGGAACCAAGATTCAGCATGGTCTCCTTATTCAAGCCCTGTTAGATGCCGTACATTTACCGACATCCATTGCTATCATGAAATGCAAAGCACATACGAAAGTTACTGACATTATTTCTCAAGGTAATGATCTAGCAGACCGCACAGCCAAGCTTACAGCACAGACTCCAGACATTCCAGTTAACATGACACATACTCCAGATCCGATTACATGCATGACAGTTAAGGACCCTACACAAGACGTCATAGATATACAGTTACATGCTACTCCCGATGAAATCAAGAAATGGTCTGAACAAGGAGGGGTCCAGACAGATCAAGGATGGTTAACGAAGGGTAGAGCCACATGGTTTCTCCCCGATTCTATGGTTCAAGTCATTATCAATACCGCACATAGTCCAGCACATTTAGGAGAAAAAGCTATGTTAGACAGTATCCAGAACATTTGGTTCAACAAGCATTTACGAGCTGCAGCCAAGCAGAAAGTCCGTACCTGTATGATATGTTGTCAGTTTAATCCAGGTAAAAGTGTCCCGGTGGAACAAGGTGGTTTCCAGCCCCCTGACCACCCTTTTGAGGTCCTCCAGATGGATTATATTCAGATGGAGCGATGTCGAGGTTTCAAGTATGTCCTTGTAGTTGTATGCGCTTTGTCCAGGTGGACAGAAGCATATCCAGTCCCAGATTACACAGCCGCGACCACTGCCAAGCAGTTGGTTCGTGAATTTTTCCCTAGATATGGACTCCCTAGAGTCGTATATTCTGATAACGGTCAGCCATTCTCATCTGAACTGATGAAGCACGTTTCCCTTTTGTTAGGGTACCAGTGGAAGTTCCATTGTGTACGCCATCCTGAAGCAGCCGGTCTGGTCGAGAGACATAATCAGACCCTGAAAATCCGTATTGCCAAAGTCTGTAAAGAAAAAGGTGTGGACTGGCTAGTAGCTCTGCCAGTTGCTTTGTTTTATATGCGCATGGTCGCACATTCCAGATCAGGTCTGTCCCCGTATGAGGTCGTATTCGGCCGCCCCCCTAACATGTGGGGTACTCCTAGACCCCGAAGTATTACCGATGTTTCATGTAATATGCTGACAGATTACCTAGCTTCCTTGATGTCTGCCCTCAACTCATGTCGTTCACAGGTTGCCGCCGCATTTCCAGACAATACCGAGGTGGCACCGCACGAGATCGTTCCAGGCTCCTTGGTGATGATCAGAAATTTTGACAGATCAAGTCCGCTGGAACCACGTTGGAAGGAGCCACGTCAGGTCCTCTTGACCACCCGTACTGCCGTCAAGTTGGAAGGCAGAAAAGGATGGATCCACCTTTCTCATATTAAACTTTTTAAAGGATTGAAATCCGTTTCTAAAAACATTTCCCAGGATTCGAAAGACTGCCAGAATATTGCTCTTAAGGACTGTCCCGCACAAGACATTATTACAACCCCTCCCTTGTTAGAGAAAACTCCGCAGCAGGAGTATAAGTTAAAGCTCAGGTCTAGTAAAATAAGTCAGTCAGTTTGATTGTATAAGTCCTCCCCTAGGTGAAACGGTTAGACTGTTTCTGACATGTATAAAATAGACCCCCATAGTGAGAGAGTCAGTAATAACTCAATTCAATGTATCGTTTTTCTGAGTTTCGTATTATTCATCAGCATAATGATTTCCTGCACCAGCTATGCGTTCTATTTGTATTTTCCAGTTCCTCATGTAAATATGTCTGCTAATGCTACAGTAGAGCACACGTTTAGTGATCTGCCTCCTCACGAATATTCATACCGCCTCGCTATGCGCAACAACACATTTATCCGTATGTTACATTATTCACACCAGACCAGCAATGCCACTAATTGTTGGGTGTGTGGTCGACTCCCCCCTTTTCAGACATCAAAGGGAGTTCTGCCACTTTTTCCTTATCCATTCTCACACAATGGTTCGTGTGGAGCATGGTCCACGATAACGTCATCCTCAACAGATATGTCTTTTCTTAACAGTACATGTTTTTCAGACAAGCAAGGTTTCCCCCACAGAACAGGCTTAGATCTAGAAAATGAAGTATATAATTTAGGTAATTATTCGTCGAATTTTATGGTCCTGAATGTTCAGTCTGATACTACTCCAGACTTACCTGCTATTTCAGTACTACCTGTCAAAGGCGAATTATGTGTCCGTAGTTATGGTTCTGTACATGTAGGTCATAGTGAATGTACTACTGTTATCCAGTATAGTGACGGTGGGAAATCTGTTTTCAAAGCTTCACGTCATTCTTATTTTATTTGTGGTCAAACCGCATATGCCCGTCTGCCCCTCGATTGGGAGGGAACCTGTTACATTGCCTTCCTACTGCCACCTGTTTTCCTAGCCCCATCTGATTATCACAGAAACACACATTTAGTACACATTAGACATAGAAGGGAGTCCCCAATTGTCGATTATACTGAAACTACTCTAGAACAGTATACAGATTTCAATAAAGGCTTCTTCTTCTTTGTAGGACCTGTCCAGAATAGTAAACTGATCCGTAGGTTAACAAGAACCCTTGAAGCTGTAGTAAATGAGACTGCCTCTGCTCTAGGTAACTTAACCGAAGAACAATCTGCTATGAGATTTGTCGTTTTGCAAAATCGTCTCGTCCTTGACGTCATACTGGCCGATAGGGGCGGGGCCTGTAGAGTCATCGGATCTAGTTGCTGCATTTTCATTCCAAATAACGCGCCGTCTGTTTATTCAGCTATAACCAGACTCCATAAAATTGCCCATCTGTTACACCAAGATCCAGGCACCTGGACATGGTCCAGTTGGTTCTGGAATATAATTTCCGCATGGGGATGGAAAGTCCTGTCCTTTCTAGGTATTGCAGTAGCGATCATATTTAGCTGCTGCCTCTGTATACAATGTGGCCCTGCGATTTGCAGCATGTGTGCTACCTCTTGTATTCCTAGTCCTAAGCCCCGTTCTAAATCCCGTTCCAAGACAATTCGAGACGAGCAAATGGTACTGTATGAAATGATAGATGGTATCATGAAAATTGATGTTTCCTGATGGAAACGTAGTGACAAGGAGGGAATGTGGAAAAGTAAATTTTGCCATGTTCTGTGTCCCTACGCCTCATCCATCATATGTTATGTGTGCATGACCAATATGCATATGTTATTCCCCGTGTCTGATTAATGACGCAATTACAGTTGTGTCCACCTCTGGTATGTCATTTTCCAGTCCTCGTGAATACTACGAATATCGGGCCTATGTAAAGTTATGTTGCCACGTTTCTCAGTGTGCACGTTATTCCATTATAAAGTCCCCGTTTCTAGGCCTCAAAAGGGCCCGGACATCAGATTCAGCTCCTGTCTCCTGAAAGCCTCGCTGAGGAGCGATACAGCCCCCACCTGTATCCTCGACCCTTCACTTACTTCCTGCCTCGCAGTGCCCGGTGCAGCTTGGCTCTGCCTCTGAGTCTGCCAAAAGTATGTTATAGTTCCAGTTATCAGTTCAGTCCTCCTTCTCTGCATTCCTGAGCTACTGAACTGCATCAATAGTTTCCGTCATTGTCTAGCCTTCTCGTCTCCATGTTAGAGAAATACTGCATTTAATGGTCATTTAATATTCTTCATCACGCACTACATGTAGAATAATGCATGGTCCAGTCTTAGAATCAAGTTAGCTTTTCCCCTCATGACTTCTAGTTTATATCAACATGTTCCCTAAACATCAGATACCAGATAGGGTTTAGGTACATGTCGCTCCGACCCTCCAGACTTTAGTCTCTGCTCCTAACACAGAGTTCGTAGCCCCCAGCTTCTCCTAGTAATACGTCATTGCCAGTTTTCGCGCACCATTAGGTTAGAGGTCCCGGCTCCTTAGGTAGCCCCCTCCTATGTTTCCGCCCCATTCATGACATATTCTGTTACGTTTGCACCACATGCCTAAGTATACTCCCAGTTACACCTCTTTCTACTGTTATCTTTCGCGACTGCTACGCGTCACGCCTTCTGCTCCACCCACTGCTACGCCTACTGCAATGTAATGCTATGTGTTTGCGCTATGTATATAAGTCGATGTATTGTTATTAAAAGTTAGCGCGCTCATCCCAGATCAAGCCCCGGCAGCTGCTGGGCCCCAGTTGTCCTGCTGGGCCCTGTTACCCCCGTTCTATGCAGGTTGTCCTGATCCTGTCCTTATGCTGTAATAAACCTGCAGAAACTCCTACTACCTCGAATCTTGACTCTTATTTTATTGAGCTATCTGTTATACATTTATTCATCCAAAAATAGATCCGGTATTATTTATTTATATACCACAGAAAAACAAAAATAAGCAAATTTCCTAAATGGGAGAGCTGCACTTTCAAAAATAGTATCTGGAAGAAGAAAAAAATACTTTCGCTTGTCCATAGGTCTTGGTCTCATATCATAAAAGGAATCACTTTATTAGTCTGCTTTTCTCGGTCTTAGATTGTAGCGTCTTCTTCCTGGTAGTGTCTGGTCCTGAAACAGCAGTTCAGGCTCCAAAAAGTTCGATTGTTCTGGTGGTGGCACAGTTCCTTGAGAAATGTTCTCACTTTCACAATCAGGGTTAGTTTCTTTTACACGGTCATCGCTGACAGGTATGACACGTGTCACAGCGGCAAGTTCTGAGTCAGTGCCACCTTTCTGGACCCATTGGTCATAGGGCAGAGGGAAGGGTACTTTTTTACAATGGACCCAGTTGGCCTTCCCTTCCACCCGGACGGCTGACCTCGTGGACAGAAGGACGAGGTGAGGCCCGGTCCACCTGGGCTAGTCGTTTCTTGTTCTTTGAAAGTTGCGGACGAGAACCCAGGAACCGGGGTCAATGGAGTGACCCGGAGTCTCAGAGACCGGAGGCAAGGTGTTGTGGACCTGTTGATGTAAAACACGCAATTTAGCCGTCAATTCATACAAGTAATCAAGCAAAATAGGGTGTTGCAGCTCGCTGAATTTCGTGGGCCTAGGCACTCCCCATATGTTGGCTGGCCGGCCAAAGACTATTTCATAAGGGCTGAGTTTCACTCGCGAATGCACAGTCATTCTGGTGGATAGGAGTGCTAAGGGTAGAGCGTCAGGCCATTTAAGACCTGTGCTCGCTTGGATTTTGGCCAATTTAAGTTTTAGCGTGCCATTGTAACATTCTACTAATCCAGCTGATTGGGGGTGATTTGCAGCGTGGAACTTCTGCCTAATGCCTAGCCCTTCACACACTCTTTTCATCACACGACCCGCAAATTCACTTCCGTTGTCAGACCAGACCATTCTAGGCATTCCCAACCTGGGGAAGTACTCTTTTACAAGGGCTTTCGCTGTGGACAAGGCAGTATTGTCTTTTAGGGGATAGGCTTCTACCCATCTTGAGAAGGCACAAACAACCACGAGCACGTATTTTAAGTTGTTGCACCTCTCCATGTGTATGAAATCTAGCTGCAAAACCTCGAACGGATACGTAGGAGGTGCAAAATGACCAGCTGGAGTTGGGGTTCCCCTACCAGGATTGTGCTTCAGACATACCATGCAATTCTTGACAACATTCTCTGCACACTTGGGAATCCCTGAATTCTTCCACACTGGGGCCAACAACTCGCAAATCCCTTTCACGCTCATATGAGCCATTCCATGAGCCATTGTAACCACTGCAAGTACAAATGCATTGGGTAACAACCATCTCTGATGCTCTGTCAATTCAACCCAACAACCATTTGCATCCATTCTTCCTGTACTCTCTCTCCACGTGCTTAACTCTTTCTCTGTGGCCTCAGCTTGGATGGACTTCACACTTTCTATCGTGTCCTCACATATTCCAACCTCGCCAGTCCATCTTTCAGGGCCTGCAACATACATTCGGCTTATCACATTCTTTGCGGTTTCCTTAGCGGTCTAATCAGCAAATGCATTTCCACGACCAACATCATCAGTCACCTTCTTGTGAGCACTACATTTCACAATCGCCATTTGCAGGGGCAAGGTCAGTGATTCAAGAAGCTCATTCACCAACTGACCATGCTGAATCTTAGCTCCATGCGAAGTCAGGAATCCACGTTCTCTCCACAATCGTCCAAAACTGTGAGCCACTCCAAATGCATACTGACTGTCAGTGTAGACAGTCACTCTCATTCCTTTAGACAACACACATGCTCTCGTAAGTGCTACTAGTTCTGCGGCTTGAGCTGAACCATGTGGTATTCGTGCAGTTTCAACGACTGTGTGCAAAGTTGTGACAGCATATGCTGCAGTCACATTCCCATTTGGGAGCTTAAAGCATGAACCATCTACCCATAATGTACCATCACATTCAGCAAGAGGAGTGTCAAATAAATCCACTCTCCCTTTTGTCTCTTCCTCTGTTGTGAGGAAACAATCGTGCTGTTCTAAAGCATCTGATTCTTCTGCAATTGGTAACAACGTGGCTAGGTTCAAGGTACTGCACCTTTTTATGTGCACATGGCTCGCTAGCAGCGTCAATTCGTAACTGGACAGTCGAGCACTAGTTAGGTGCTGTGTCTTGGTCCTATTTAACAATGTGTCTACTGCATGCGGGACCATCACGATTAGTGTTTTATTCATTACTAGACCTGCAGACTGTCGAATAGAAACAGCTGCTGCTGCTGTGGCCCTTAAACAACTCGGCAATGCTCGTGCTACCGGATCCAAAGTGGCCGAAAAATAGGCGCATGGCCGCTGTCTATCTCCGAATAACTGAGTCAGCACAGACAATGCACAGCCTTCCTTCTCGTGGACATACAATGTGAAAGGCTTACTGTAGTTGAGGGTACCTAACACAGGAGCCGAACATAATGCTGTGCGTAATTCGAGAAAACTTTTCTGACACTCTTCAGACCAAGGAATGGGATTGGGTGTATTTTTACACGTTAATGCCACCAAGGGTTTGGCCAATAACGAAAAATTTGGAATCCACTGTCTACAGTACGATGTAATGCCCAAGAAAGCACGCACTTCTCTCTGTGTTCTTGGCAAACTCAATTTCGCTATTGCCTGAATTCTTTCTGGGGTCAGTTTCCTCCCCTCCTTCGATAAGAGGTGGCCTAAGTAGGTCACTTCTTGTCGGCAATATTGAAGCTTGGAAAGTGACACCTTGTGATGCAGATCACACAGATGACGCAACAATGTCAATGTGGCCTTTTTACAAATTTTCTCATTATCTGCAGCAATGAGCAAATCGTCCACATACTGTACAAGAGTGGCACCTTTTGGCAAAACAATCGTGTCAAGCTGTGTTTTCAGAGCTTGAATGTATATTGAGGGGCTTTCACAGTAGCCTTGAGGAGCGCGTTTAAAGCGGAAGCTTCGACCTCCTAAACTAAAGGAAAAAATGTCCCTGCTCTCCTCAGCAATTGGGATGCTGAAGAAAGCATTCTTCAGGTCAATCACCGAAAACCATGAAGCAGAAGCTGGAATCATAGTCAATAATGTGGTAATGTCGGGGACAACTGGGAATTGTGGCACAACTATCTTATTTACTTCTCGAAGATCAATCACGAATCTGTACACAGGTGGCTGAGAAGGGTCAGTTCGTTTTAAAACAGGCAGAACAGGACTATTGCAAACATTGCCTCGTGTTTCCTCAATCACATCCTTTTCAATCAATTCGTAAACGATCGCTAGCAAAGCTTTTTCACCCTCATTAGATATTCTGTATTGGGGAATTCTTGGCATTTTAACATTCGACTTCAATGTTACAACATATGGTGGAATTTCTAAAAGACCTACATCATTAGGACCAGTAGCCCAAAGAATATCTGGGAGAAGTGACAATTCCACTGGAAGTGCATCTCTCGACAAATACATGGGAGAAACCACTTTCTTACCTAAAGTGAGTTGTACTCCTGAAGGAGAACAATACAAAGCCGCATACAATCTTTTTAGCAAATCTAATCCTAGCAAATTTTCACCACAACCTGTTGTCAGAATAAGGGGTGCTTCGAATTCACAAGGACCAACAGAAAGAGATAAAGGGTCAGAAATCGGATTTTTAACTGGGGCGCCAGAAAAACCTACAGAAACGTTCATTTCGCCAGACAAAGGTGCGCCAGGGAGTTTGGAGCGCATAATAGAACTCTTTGTAGCACCAGTATCCAACAGAAAAGGTTCTGACACACCTGATGTAATCACCTCAACGTAAGGTCCACTCTGATCTACTGGAACTGAAACAACTCCCTCTCTTTGTCTATGGCTGTCCTAGCAATCATCATTCTCCCACTGCTAATTTTCTGTGTAATAATCTTCAACGTAGTATTGAGCGGTCCTGTCAGATACGTTATTCTGCTGATCAAACCTGTTCATAGAGCTTTGTGGTGGAAGGGGACGTGTGTCCTGTGGGGCGTTTCCACGCCCTCTACCTCTAGGCGCTTGCTGACTGCCACGACCTCTTACACCAGAAACTCCATTTGCACGTTGTGATAGGGCAGGACAATTATACTTGTAATGACCCTCTTGTTTGCAATATAAACACTGGTTGGGACCTACACGGGGTTGAGTGTAATCGAATCTTTGCGAGTTTCTCTGATACTGTTGAGGCTGCTGAAAAGTATTTTGGTAGTGATTCTGGCCATTATTATGTTGATTACCACCACCACGTGGCGGATAGGCTTGCTGTAGCAAAACCTTCGTTTTGAGTTCTCTAGTTTTCTTTTCTACTTTATCTTTCTCATCTTTGTCTCTATTTTCGTAATATTGCGCAGTGGCCAATATCTGGGCGGAAGATGAGACTGCCCAAGAACTTTCTGAATCTTTTAATTTTTTACACAATTCTGGAAGCAGATTGTGCACGAATTTATCGACAAACAATCTCTGACCACCTTCTGTGGTCATATCTTGACCGCTGTGGTCAATGAATGTTTCTTCAAATCTGGTGAAGAAATCTGAAACAGTTTCTTCTTTCTTTTGCTTGCATGCAGACAACTTATCCCAATTTACGCGTATTGCAGGCATTATCATTTTCATGTAATCTACTATTTTACCAGGGAGTTCTGCTATCAAAGGCTCAGGCTTGGCACCACCAACTTGGCGGGCATCTGCAGCAGTAATATTAGCCCACGTGTCACCTAATTCCTGGTCATGATCTACATGACGAATTTTAGCACATAAAGGCTGTGGAACAACATTCCCAAATAGCATATCGATATCGGCTAAATTCATTATACATGACCCAGCAGTTTGTGACAACTCTTTATAGTACCCTGCAGGATTTTTACGCGGATCTGGTAATGTTTGTTTGAGTGCTAAAACTTCAGCTCGCTTCTATGGGACATGTACCCATACACGCTGGAAGTGTGGCAAAACAGGTGGGACAGCAGTCGCGTCACCCTCTCTCCACTGTGGGGGAACTTCTCTCATAGGGTATTGTCGTGCCTTTTTCCTACTGGATGTATTACATTCAGATGGTGACCCAGAACTGTTTCCCTTACTCCGATATGATAATAACATTTCAACTGCCTTTTCCACATCTGGACCTACAATCATACCCTCTCCGAACTTAAACCGTACACGACACATTTCTTGTGGGATGCATTCTTGATCATTGTCTTCTAAATCCTCGCCAAGAAAGACACACATCTGTTCGAAAACATATCTCTGTGTCGCTGCTTCCCATTGATGGAAGACTTCCATGACAGACTGTACATCATATTTTGCAGTGTCCATAACCCATTTCCGAGCTAAACTATTCAGGGAATCTCTCTCTTGATAATCAGGCAGTTGACTTCGCAACTGTCTTCTTCCTATGTTAGGGGTCGTAGCAGGCGACCCGAAAAGAGGTAAAAGAAGATTAGTAACAGTGCTGGCCATTTTCTGCCGAATGGAAGGTGAAACTGAAGGACAAACAGATGGAAAAACGGGGTGAGATAAGGCGGGTGTAGAGATGGCAGAAGAGGTATCAGGGAAAATAGAGGTGGTACTAGGCAGAATCGTAGAGGGAGCATTAGGAGATGTAAAAAGTACAGTAGGCAAAATCGTAGAAAACACAGGTGAAACAGAAGTGGTCGGTGGGCCTGGAGGAGGCTGCACCAAAGAAGTAGGAGCCAGCTGAAGAACAGCTGGTGGGTGCTGTGGAAGAGCAGGAGGCGCAGCTTGTGCAACTAAAGGTTGCGGGGGTGCTGTGGCATTCTGCGCATAGGGGGGGGTGAATTTAGCAAATGTGACATTAATGGGTCTTTTTCACGTTCTTTTGCTGCCTCTTGCTGAAGAGACGGCAAAACTGGATAACACTTATCTATTGCCATTTTACGTTGCCTGTGAAACTGCTCATTCATCTGCTCTTCTTTATTATCTTTCAACTGCACAGCAGCTTGCATTACTGAAAGTCCCCCTTCTCTCTTATTTTTCTTAGCTAATTTAATTTCTTTTTGTTTGGCTTCTTTGCGCCATAAGCGGAAAGAGTCAAACATCGCCGGCCGGGCTTTCTTTTTGAAGAGTTTAACTTCAAGGTTGTCTAAGATTTCAGAATCAAAGCTACCATATTGGGGCCATTTTAGAACACCATCTTTCCTAGTGTATTTAATCCATACTTCGTTGTAGGTGATGGGGCCTACCCCATGTTTTACATATAGCTCGTAAGTCGGAGTTCCAACTGGAGGAACCGGACATGAGTCCTCCAATCGGGAGTCCCTATTATTACCAAGACAAAACAAATTCCCAAGTCTAAGACTAGGCATCCTCGCTCTCTAGTCTAGTTCCAAACTTCAAAGGATTATCGATTACGATATTTCTCGTGAATACACGAGTCCTTCGGTTATGGTGCTTGCAAGTACCAATACAAAACCTTTTGTATCCCAAAGATACCACAAAGTAAGTCCAACTAAGGACTGGGAGACGCTCCACTTATACTTAACTGAAAATATTGATGACGTCACCAGAAGACTCGTCTCAGTGTTTCGCTCTACCAAAAACTTCAAGGGTCCAAATCAGGGCGATAGCCAGGGCAGCAGTCCTTGTAGCCGTCGGGAAGCGGGGAACCTCGCAGCAAAGACCTTCGGACCACGTCGACATGCAGGGGTCGATGAGGTGGTTGGCCGTCCTCCGGAATTTCCACACGAAGCTCCTCACGATCTTCTGGCTGACTGGTACCACTGGAATCGCGAAACAAAAAGAAGAAACCTGGTCAAAATCACTGTGAGTATGCCATGTTGAGTCCGAGACCATGAGTCCATTAATAACACTATAGTGATACCACTGGGCTAGAAACAATTCCCATCAGCCCACCCATCTGGTGGTATTTCGTCACGTGGGAGATGTATCATAAATCCAATTCTTAAAGCAACTAAGATTGATGCAAAGAAGGATTTTGAAGATTTTTAGACCACAGTGATTCACTTGTGATGCCAATGGAGTGCAGTGCGCGTGAGAAAGTGAAAATGTGAGATAAAATTGACTCAAAGGACCAAAAATCAGTTTATTCAGTATGGTACTATGGTCAAAACTAAAAACAATGCCTCAATAGTTTTAAATAATAACTATACCGAGGCATAGTGCATATTGGTCGACATGTTTCAGCTAGATGGACGAATGGTCCTAGCTTTCTTCAGGACCCAGTGAAATACTGCGACTGCAAATTTACACGAATAATAATATAATTCTAGTGCCGAATTTGTACAACAATAATGGATAAATCCTACCAGTAGTTCTGAGCCCAGATGTATACTGGTGGCAATCCAATCTTAACGTCTATCCTAAAACAAGATAGAGAAATGTACAATTCAATAGTGAAAAAAATGATCTCAAGGATAGTGTGATTTTTATACACCTATCCAGTGGTATTTAAATAACTACTGTGTTGCGGCGAGGATTTCTCTACCGTATTGTGAGTGTGTCTGTTGTTTGTTTGTAGTATCCTTCAGATCATTTTTATCTCACATTTTCACTTTCTCACGCGCACTGCACTCCATTGGCATCACAAGTGAATCACTGTGGTCTAAAAATCTTCAAAATCCTTCTTTGCATCAATCTTAGTTGCTTTAAGAATTGGATTTATGATACATCTCCCACGTGACGAAATACCACCAGATGGGTGGGCTGATGGGAATTGTTTCTAGCCCAGTGGTATCACTATAGTGTTATTAATGGACTCATGGTCTCGGACTCAACATGGCATACTCACAGTGATTTTGACCAGGTTTCTTCTTTTTGTTTCGCTATCATAGGGGCCTAAGTAGCCTTGGTCGTTAAATAACTGCCCTTTTTGACCCTCCCCCACTTCATGTTTTTCACCACTGGAATCGCCCCACGTTGGGCGCCAACTGAGGTACTGGGTTTTTAAGAACCGGCACAGAACCGATAACCCAGCGGTGCCAGGGAATCAACACCCAGAGACCTCGGGTTCTCCTGATCCAGACCTACAGAAACTCGGAGTCTTCTAGGTGAAGTCAAAGATTAGTTTATTGGCTGCAACCAAGGTAACAGGTGTCCTAGAAGTACAATACGGGTATGTTCTCAGGAGACTGCACACTTTCATGAAGTCAGGCTTCTCTTCTTATACACAGTTTTGGGCCCTAGGCAAAACATTCTTGGTTGTAAAGTAAATAGTTAACATATTCTGGTTCAAAGAAAAAGCAGAGTCATGATGACATGTCCATATTTCACTTCGTGCTGCCGACGACAAATCATTTGGCAAGGCCCAACATTTCATCAGATAACACTGGACCCCTAATAAAAACGGGCACCTCCCCACCATAAAGTAAGTGAAGCAAAGGAGTGGAGAAAGATGTGAGCGAGATATGGCAGGTGTGCGCGCTGAAATGGTTTTATGGCTGGTTGAGCCTAGATGCTATCTTGCTCGGCCACTGGGAGGGAACTGACCTAACGAGTTCGGCCTGGGGCAATGGTTCTAACTTGTACTGAGGTCAGGGAAAAGTCAATTAAGGAGTATGTGTCCTTGTGGAATCAAATTCAACTGGATTAAGGCCTATGTAAAGGGCAACATATAAATGGGAGCCAAGGGTTCAGAATGTAAATGACGATTTAGAGGTGAAATCGTCACTCGAACACGCCGAAAATACATGTACATGAGGTATTCGTCATTCTCGGTCTTTTGATACCAAATTCGTCATATTTCGACGAAGTTTTATTTCTCGAGTCCCGAACTTATTATATGTATCCAGATTTTCAGAACCACACCACCACCAGGGTTGTTTGGACTGATACAAGGTGCTCACTAGAATAGTGAACATCATACATCAGGCCAACTTCTCACAGTCAACAGCTGAAGTGTCACTGTCACACAGTGAGCACAGTGGATCTGGAAACTGCTGAGCAGAGTTGGTTGCAGCTTGTGCATGGAAGCTCTGCAGAGTGCAATCCATTAGGGATTTTGCAGATTTCAGGATAAGTGTGTTAAGAAGATTTTTGTTTCCGATTGTGGGCTCTTTCTGATCCATAAGAGATAGACTGGGGATAAATTCATGCCTGCAATTAAGAATCAAGTTTATAAATAAAAGTATTAAGGAGCCACTGAAGGAACATTCCGCCCAATTGAAGAATAATAAGGTTAAACCTAAAAGACCTTCAGGTCGATGGATCTGACTTAGAATGTTAGTGGGATGATTGACACCACATTCAAGTTAATAATAGATTACACATATAAACTTTATGAAACAACACAAACCTCGAGTAAAATAGGGACTTGGAGACACATCTCTTGAGATGAATTTGGAAAAAGAAACAGCCAAACTGAGTTTGATATCCTGATGAAAACTACAACTAAAGCGCCCAAACTATGTGTGTATTGTGAATAATTCCCAAACATGTAGGCTGAAAGTAGAATTTAATTAACTCAAAGCATATATTGGCCTTTATCATAAGGTCATCATTGTACAAATGTATGCTGTAAACGTCTACCTCGTACAAACCGAGATTGTGAATGTGCTGTGCCTTTTTCTCTGTGATGCTTATTCTATTACTGATAGATCAAGTATGTCATTGCCCACTGAGCAATTGTTTGATAAAAAGATTTGCCCCCCAAAATAATGAACATGCAATGGTGATTAGTGAATATCTGTCTTTATGACAGGTTAAGTTATACAAACATCAAAAATGTCCTGCATCAAAAGGTCATAACTCTTAAAATGTTATTGTGTAAATAAAGTATTTACACACACTGTCTCCAAAATATAATAGGAATACAAATGGGTACATGTAACCATCCACAAAATACAAAGGCCTGTTCTTATTATTGTACTTTTCTCAACAATTTATGACTTGGAGTCTTCCAAACAGCTGAGGCTGTGTATAGTCACTCCTAAAATGAAAAGAAACATATATATACTCTTTGAATACGTTAGACAGCAGTGTGATTTGGAGACAACTCGAAAGAGGGACCTATATTGTCTATTTAAAAAAAGAATTTGTAAAATAATAACAAGCTAACTAAGAGTTATGCTGTTGGAAGTTCAGTCCAATATCAGTGTGAAAGAAATCATACATCCGCAAGATATAGACCAGTGTGGAAGAGTACATAGATGTGTTACATTTCACACCGGCATTGATAATCTGTTGCATGTTTGGTTCTTCACCACTGTGGAGAGATTTGTATACAAAATAAATAAAAAACCGTTGTCTGCCCCAAGAAGGTGCCATTTATGTGGTGAAAACTTTGATGTAAAATTCTGCCAAGGCCAGGGCTGCATATTAGAAATGGATCACCTCCTGATGGGGAGTGCATTTTGTGTCTATTTCTAGGTAACCAAAATAAAGAAGCATGTTTTAAACTGATGGAATTAACTTAATTCTAACACTACTTTTTATTGCTTTCTATATGATATCCTCAGGAATGTCCTTTTTAAGTATTCTCTGTGCATGCCATCACATTCTGGTTCCCTCCTAGTGGCCATAGAAGATGTTCTCCAGCTTTCTCCCCACTTTGTAGCCAGCCGCCTCAATTGAGGAGGACAGTGGTCTTCAGGTTAGGGATGACCATCCAATGACTGACATCACTTCCTGCACTCCATGCCTGTAGAAAGACTGATCAAAGATACCTCTAGAGTTCCAGTATTACTCTCTCTGGTGTTTTGTGAATGAGTTATTTACAACTGTGGTTAGTGCTACAAACACTTATCATTTAGTCTCACACTCTGTAGATTATTGTTGCTTATCATCTGAAAAGCTTTCTTTAAGAAGGTAGAGAAACTGCTTCTGACACAGTTATCAAACAGCTTGATAGAATAATTATTTGGGATCAAAGCTATGTAATCAATATTATCAGGACATCCAAAATGCTGGAACGGTCTTGATAGGCTTTTGATGTTCTGTAAGATTACCCCGAGTCAACACCTCTTAAAAGTGTTACGCAATTTATTTTGTATTCCTATTTTGGGCTGATTTAGTCAGCTAACATTCATGAAAGGGAATTTGCAAATTCACGACACACCCCACAGATTTCTGCAAATTTTCACATTTTTGTGCTAATTGTGGATTTCAACCTCCTGCTTATACCTCATAAAAATCAAGTTGCCAAACAAAGTGTCTAAACTATTAAATGCCTTGTGTAAATCTTCTCACACCTCCTCTCACCTCAAAAAGTCCAAGCCACCATCACCAGTCCTTCCCCACCTTGATTATGCCAACGGGCTATACCTGGGAGCATCTGTATTAATCCTTCAAAAATTTAAAATAATTCAAACTTCAGTGCTAGGCAAATCCTAGGCTACTGATCAGACCAGGCACCATATGCTTATGCTGACTAGAAGCATCATCTTCACTGTAATGTCCTTCGCTCATCTCACATACTCTAGGATTGACCCACTTTTCCTTCAACACAAACTCCACGTCCATCACCAAACAGGACTATTGTATTCCAAACTGGTCTTTATGTTGACCATTCCACATTTCAAAGCGTGGCAAACTGGAGGGTGCTCATTCTCTGTCGAGACAGCCATGCTCTGGAACGCGATCTCTCCAAGAATAAGAAGAAATAAAACCCATTTGAATTACTGGCAGCACTAAGAATTTTAATCTTCTCAGCTACTCAATCACAAGATGTAGATGGCTGACATTTAAGTGCGAAGTAGGAATAGACTTTGGGGTCTATTGACACACTCTCTGCAACTCCTCAGACTATTGCAAATGCTGCATCATGTTTAAAGTAGGTCTTTGAACCTCACATGCTTCAGTCAACAGCTTCCATATTGAACTCCCCACATCTCATCTCCTTTTAAAGGGCGTCAGGAACCTGATGCAAAGTGGAGCGCGTTGTGACCTCATCGTGGTATGTAGCGAGATGCAAAATCTACAGTACAATAAAATGCACAAAACATATATCTAAAGTCATCAACACCACAATATAATGACTATTGAGCTTCTGGGCAGCTAGTAAGTGTACAGACCTGCCAATTACTATCAACTGTCGTATTCATCATGCTTTTTTCAATTACCCAGCCACTGGATTGTTAGATGACCAGGCCTTCCCTCAAGTCAGAGTTTCAGAGGAATCAACTAAGCAAGCTGTTTGGGTGGGATCATTGAAGGTGGTGTGAGAAAAAAAGTAGGGGTGGGTGTAACTTGTGTAATTCAGTGTGTCGTAATCATGAAGAATTACCTAGAAATTCTGCAAGATTATACTTGAAATACGCGAGAAGAGTAAGCCTGAATTTAGCACTATTTCTTAGTGCAAAACTGCCCCCTCACATCTAAAATGGATGGGAGGATGAATTTTGCTCTAAGAAATAACGCTAAGTGCAATAGAACACGAATAGCAAGCGTGAGCAGCCGCTCACACTCACTAAATGTGTTCTTGGGGTAGGTAGGATTTTCCCCAGCTTACAACTGACATTTAGCACTATTTTATTAGTGCATAAGGCACCCTTGCATCAAAAATGGACACAAGGATGCATTTTGCCCTAAATAAACAGCTCTAAAGGCAACAGGACACAAACAGTGAGAGTCGGCAGCCACTCTCGCTCGCTAAATGTGCTCTTTCATTAGGATTCCCCCCATACCCCATATTACTCTTAATTATGAGAGAAGGAGTAATCATGTAATTACCAGTAATTCAGCGTTAGGGCCGGACTGGCCGTAGCGGGCACCGGGCGTTTCCCTGGTGGGCCGCTAGGGTGGCTGCCGATTTTGGGCCCCTGGGGGCTGTTTTTGTTACAGGGAGGTTTTTGTAGCATAGCTGCAAAATTAGCCCCTGTAACAAAATCGTCCGAAGCCGGCCCTGGCAAACAGCTCGCCCGCTCCCAGGGGGGGCGGCCAAGCTCTTTGCCAGGGCCAGTTTTGGTTCCCAGTCCGGCCCTGTTCAGCATCTAATAGTAACGCAGAATTACCAAAATTATTCCAATTACTCCGGCATTATTGAAATTCAGCCAACACCTAAAAAAGGCCCAGCGTAGGAGGATGGGGAAGAAAAGATCCAAAGTATCATCATCTCCTTCAAACTCCCTTGTGGGCGTGGCTTGACGCGCAGTGGAGATGGTTGCCTTCTATTGAGCTCCGTCACACTGCCGGTACGGACGCTCATTTGGCATGAGAAACAGGTGATATTTCATTATCCCTTGGCTCCGATGAACAGCGGAATACTTCAGGAATGCTGGGAGTGTTTTTCTTCCCCGCAACACTTTTTTTTGAGGTTGAGTCATGGAAAGTCTGTGTCAGAGTGCTTCCCAAGATGGTGGCCGCCGATGGAATCGTCCTCATAACACGACCTATGGTAGCTGTATTTATTATTAGAACACTCCTTTGCCATTTTTGAGGCTTCTTAAGGTTCTGTACGCTATTATTTTTCTTTTTGGGGCACTTCGTTGGATACATAAATATTGAGGCGTGACACATCGTTATGTGGGGGCGGCTACAGGCTATTGAGGTTTGTGTCACTGCCTGTTCTGTCGACTAATCTCCAGACGCTACGAGGGATTTCTCATTGCCCTGCAGCCCGGAGAACAGCAAACGTGCTTAAGAATGTTAAGGAGTGTTTCTCCCCTTTTAAGATAACTAATCTGAATCTGCAATATAGCGTGAGGTGTCGTGTAAGGTGCAGTGTTATTTTCCAAAATGGCGGCAGACTGGGTAGTTTTCCTCTCACAACATGAAATGAGTTACCTTTTATAATGCAAGGAGGTTTTCTCTTCACGTTTTGAAGTTCTTAAACGAAGACTGCTGATGTACAGTTGGTTTCATACTGTGCTACTATTCTGGAAGGCTATATCTGGTATTGAACCTGGTTGTAATGCCTGTTGTCCATTTCATGTGATGTAAGGTACCATGATATAATTTTACTTTGCTGCTTTTTACTGATTTGGTGGCACAGCAGAATTATTTTGACTGACTGTTAGAGAGTATACTCTTCACTCTGTCTTTTAGGCTATACGCTGCCATGTCTGTGCTGTCTAACCTTCTCAATTTTTTCCAGTGGCAGTTGCTGCAATCTTAGCTAAATGGCGGAAGGCATGTGTGTCAATGCTAAAGACAGAGACTCCATGGGTCATTTAAAGCGCTCCAAACAAAGCTCTCCTAGTCCAGAATCATCAACCAAGAATAACCTTGAGTCTTCTTCTACTTTAGGAGCGATTCTACTTAAGCTTAATACTGTTCATGAGATTGCACAAAGTACCAAAACTAATACTTAAGTCTCTCTCAATATGTGTTTCTAATGCCGAAACTAAAATAAATAGTATGGATGACTTTACAAATGAACAGTCGAAACATATCCAAAATTTGGAGCGCTCTATTACTGCTTTGAGGAGGGATCTCACAGAACAAGAAGATCGTAATAGAATAAGTAATCTTCGAATTTTTGGTTTGCCGGAGGACTGTGAAAAGTCTGCTCCTTCAGTAATTGTTTTTTGCTTACATGGATCCCAAATACATTGAATATTTCCTTCAATAAAGACTTTGAGATAGAGCGCACCCACAGAGTTCCAATCTTCAAACCAAGATCGATGACCTCTCCAAGGCCCCTGATTTTTAAACGTTTGCACCATAAACATACAGAAATAATTCTGGCACAAATGAGGAAAATTAAGTCAATACAATTGGGGTCACAGAATATCCATTTCACAAGACTTTGCCAGAGACACTGTGATCCGCCGCAAAGGCTTCCGGAATCTCGGCAAAAGACTTACTGATTTAAATATCCCATTCTCTTTTGTTGGTCCCTCAAGATTCCTGATCACTTTCAAAGGCTGTCCACAATTCTTTTATGAACCTTCAGATCTCTCGACATTTTTGGATAATCAATTGGAATTGCAAATGGACTCAGACTCTCTTCCTGGTACTTCTCGTCTCTAATATTTTGCATTCATTGAAATAATTTGTACCTAATATTTTCCTATTTATCTAGTACAGATGCTGGTGTCTTTCTTTTTTTCTATCAACTGTTATTCTTTCATGTAGGACAGGGTAACTTTTTGTGTTGTATTTAGTTCTAATTGTGATCACATCCCTGGTTTTGTTCTATGCAGTGCTGGTCGACTATTCTCATATGGTCCTTTGGTACTGTTTGGGTGTATAGCCTTGGTGTTGGTCTGTACTTTGTTGGTTGGCCTAATTTATATGGCTTCTTGCTGTTATGTTGTTACATTTGATTACTATTAATATAGTTTTACATTTTTATTCATCTTTATTTTGTCCCTTTTTCTAATATTCCACTATCAGTAAGTCTTTGATGCTTTATTTATTTGCTTCTTCCACTTTCTACTTTACTTCTTGCTCTTTCTTCCCTCTGTTCAATGATCTTCGTTAAGAGGTAATCTACTTATATGATATATTATTCTCTGACACCATTGACCACCAATGACATGATGGATATACACTGGCCCTATGCCATAGTTATGATGTACAGTGGTCATTTCCGCTATATATATTGTGTACTTATTTTGAGAATAGCACTATGCAGTTCTGTGCTTTGTACTTTGCCTCTTGGAGACTATTTTTTATAAGCTAAACGTTTGCTTGTTTCTTTTTATTATTTCACTTATGTGCTTTCTTTTTCATCAATCACTTGATAAGATCAGTACCCTATTTTCTATACTCTATTTTCCTTTCCTCATCTTATTCTACCTTTTCTCTTTCTTATGTTGGGTTCGTTTTTTCTATCTTTTACTCTAGTTTTGTTCTTTTCTCTGTGTTTTGTGTTGGTGGTAACACATATATATATATATATATATATATATATATAATATATATATATATATATATATATATATATATATATGTATATACTATTTATTGTTATTATTGATCTTCATTGGATTGTTAATTATTTTGATTATTTGTGTCATTATATGCATCTAATTAGTATCTATTTATTTTACCTTTTTAATGCATTTTTAACCTTAACTTCTATTCTATTATAGCCATGTTGCTTTGCTCATGAGTTTCATCTTATATTAGATACTCTACTTGTATTTCATTCTGATCTAATATGTTTTAATTGTATGAGATTGTTCCTAATTTGTATTATTCTACCATTTTATAGTTGGTTATTTATTTCATATATTGTATCTATTTATTTACTTATGAAATATCTATTTCTCAAATGTTCGTATATAATATATTTATTGAATTTATACTATTTATTCTTATTAGCAAGTTGTAGTACTATACTAATCCATCATCGCTCTGCAGCCTGTTCATCGTTGAGCTGTCCTTACCGAGGTGGGTAGCCTCTGCTGTTGCTTCTCCACGTTGCTTCCCCCGTGCAATTTGACTCCTACAGACATCCCCTGGTGGGTTGCATTTATTTGCTACTCCGTTTTTCTATGGAGTACTTTTGTTCTTTCTTTTCCTTCTTCTATTCCCCATTTCATTTCTTTCTCGCCACCCTAATTCTGGACATCTGCTTCATTTTATTTTGGGATACACGATTTATTTCATTTAGTTTTTAATGTATCTTGGTTGTCCTTTTCTCTTGTTATCAGATGCATTCATTTGTGTTGTTTCACACATATCTAAGCCTGGTTTAAATGTAGTTTCACTTAATGTTCGGTACTTAAATCACCCCGTTAAGAGGGACAAAATTTTAGATTATTGCAAAAATTATCTGGTGATGTGGTTCTACTTCAAGAGACTGAAATAACCTTCAAAGAGGCTCTTCTTCTGAGGAAAGATTGGGTTCTTGATGTTACTTGCTCAAAGGCTTCTGAGAAGAAGAATGTTGTTGTTACTCTTATTTCCAAAAGCTCTGGTTTGTGTATTGTTACAGCTGAACATGATATCAGTGGCAGGTGCTTACTTACTCGTTTGACTAATGGTTTGGATGATTTATATATTATGAATTTATAGCCTCTAAAAATTGATTATCCACTTTTTTAGCGTTCCATAATTAAAAAACTTACTGAAATTCCACAGAATTCATAAATAATTGTAGGTGGGGATTTTAATCTTCCCCTTGATCCTATTTTGGATAGACACTCTGCTTTTAAGTTTCAACCCCCTAGGGCGCATAAACACATGCTCAATATCTGCTTGTCATCATCTTGTTGATGCATGGAGAGTGCATAATCCTACGGGTAGTGATTTCACGTTTTTCTCCTCTCCGCCTTCTAGCTTCTCTCGTATTGATTATCTTTTGGTAGATATCTCTCTTTAAAAACATTCTATAAATGTTACAATTCATCCAGTAGTTGTTTGTGATCATGCAGTGGTCTCTTTAACTATACTTAATCTCACAGATACGAGAGGCCCTCGTAATTGGCGCCTCAATACAGAAATTTTGGAAGATAATGATGAAGTTAAAGAATTTAAGGAAGAGATTGAAAACTTCTTCTAAGATAATGAGTCTTCAGTGAACTCTCCAATAGTATTGTGGGACGCATAGAAATGTACTATACAGGTTCACTTTATTAAAAGAATATCTAAACGAAACAGCGACATTAGGAAATCTTTTCAGTTTCTGAGGGATGATATTAAACAAAAAGAGGAACTTTTTAGACATTCTAATGAAAAATCACTCCTACAGGATATAAAACATTTGACATACTCTTTCAACTCCATAGTCACTAAAAGAGCTTATATCGATGTCCATGCTCAAAAATCCCATCACTTATTACTACGAATAGAGCTGGTAAAGTGTTGGCCGTCACCCTCAAATATGAAAGCGGTACAAAACAGCTACTCATATCTCCCATTTTACAGATAAAACTGGGTCAAAGAAGTTTCATACACCTAGAGATCAATGTTCCAAGATGGCTTGTCTGCAGTTTCTTGATTCGATTCCTACTAATACTATTTCGCATTCCAATATGATGGAACTGGGTAAACTGATTGATACGGACAAGATCATTCAGGCTATTAAGGCTACTCGTTCGGGGAAGGATCCAGGCCAGATGGGTTCCCTATTGCCTTTTATAAAACATTTTCTCCCTCAATAATCAAATATGAAAGAGATTTTTGATAATGTTGTTCTTTCTGGCAAGGTCTCTGGCTCAGCTGCTGAGGCTACTACTGTATTGATTCAGAAAGATGGCAAAGATCATTCTGATCCTACAACATTTCATCCAATTTCATTATTAAATATGGGAGCTAAAATTTGTGCCAAGATCCTGGCAAAGTGCTTAGAGGGACTTATTCCTAATTTTATCCATGACTCCCAAACTGGTTTCATTAAGGTGATACTCGCTAGAGACAATATTAGGACCGTTGCCATATTTTAGAAAAGGCAACACTTTCTATATTGCCATCAGCGGCGATCGCCCTTGACGCTGAAAAGGCTTTCAACAAAGTCTCTTGGCCTTTTTTACAAGCAGTGCTACAATCCCATAACCTCAGTGACTCCTTTATTAATATAATAATGTCTCTCTATGCGCAGCCAAAAGCTAATATCAGAATTAATGGGTCTTTGTCTTCTTTTTTTAATCTTCGTCAGGGCACTAGACAAGGGTGCCCTTTATCACCCCTTCTTTTTCTCTTGTCTATAGACCCACTCCGTTGTCCACTAAATTTGGACCAGAGTATTAAAGGTTTTCAATTTGGATTGTATACGCTTAAAACAGCTGCGTACACTGATGACGTCCTTATTCTTTTCAGAGGATATTGCAACAGCGAGTCCTGTTATTTCTAACATCATTAAGCATTTCTTGTTTGTTTCCGGGTACACTCTTAACAAAGAAAAAACAGAAATGTTCCCCTCAATTCATTGTGCTTTCCTTCTCACAAGGGTTACTCGGTTTTAAATGGCAATCGACCCGTATTAAATACTTAGGGATTTGGTTCTGTAATAATCTTTCAGATACTATCACTTATAACAAATCCCATATCATATCTAAAGTTAAAGATCTTTTGTCTTCCTCGTCTCCTAAATATATTTCTTGGTGGGGAAGATTACAAACTCTCAAAATGATGATAACCCTGATTATTAATTTTTTATCCTCCGTGTTACCTATAAAGCTTTCTTCAACCATCTTCCATGAAATTGAGTCAATCTCTTAAAAATTTCTATGGAATGATAAGTGAGCTAGAATTGCTTATAAATACCTTAGGAAGCCTTCTGTCCTGGGTGGTTGTAATTTTTCAGATTGGAACCTATATCAGATTGCCTTTCTTGCATCGCAAGGTGCACTTTGGTTCTTACCGGACTTCCAACACATACCCCCTTGGATTTATATTGAACATGAGCTGTGTACTCCTTTCTCCACTATTTCCTTTATCACAGCTTCTAAACTGGGTTTTGATCACTCTCAACGTATAATACAAGATACGATTAATGCACTAAAATGTATTGACAAAAAAGTATCCAAACCTATTCATATATCAAGATGATCCTCTTTATGGTACAATCCTAAACTTGTTACTGAAATCGATCCTAATACGGCCTCTTTATGGGCTGCTAAAGGTATCAGAGTGGTAAAAGATCTTTATGATTCTAATCATGATCCGCTCCCCTTTTCTTTCTTAGCCAAGACATATAATCTTAGTAATATGGATTTTTATTCTTTTTTTGAACTAAAGGTTAAATATCCCTCTCTACAGATTCGGTTATTTATCTATTTATTTCTTTTAATTTGTTTTTATTGATTTTTCCAAGTAAAAAATTACAGAATCAGTAAAAACATGTAATAGCAGACACAGTATGTATGCATGTAAGTTACATTCCTTATCTCATTATAGCGTGGTATAGTACTGAAAATTGGCCACATAGTTCGCCGCGCTCTTGGTGTGTTTTTTCCCACCGACACCACAGTATAACATTGCTCATGGCAAACTCAACATATTTCTGGGCATGCAATATACATGGAACGATGAGACACTCAGTACAACATTGCTTAACAGTTATATCCCAGGATGTATGTATGGGGGGAGGTGTCGTCATGCGAGCGGTGTGGTGCAGGGGGTTCTGGGGTAAGGGAGGATATGCAGCATCTATCCCGTAAGTAACCCATGTGCCTCTTGTGGGGGAATCTTTATGGTGTTTTTGTTGCCGGATTGTTAGCTGGAGCATCCCGCGGGTACGCAAAAAGGTAACAAGTGAGGGGTCCCCATATGTCTTTAGGCTGTGAAGTGCGGAGAAGCAACGCTGCATAGTTGGATAGTTGCTCCTGGCAGTAAATGAAGTCATTGAGCCAGCCCTTAAATTTGGGCGCTCTTCCTCTGCCCCAGCGGCAGGCAACACAGTGCTTAGCCATCAAGAGTCATATAGCAACATATCTGCGATATGGTTTGGGGATGAGTTTGGTATAGCCGAACAAGGCTAATAGTGGAGATCTCTCAATAGTGAGCGCCGTCATCTGTTCTATGGCTTCCAGGAGCTGTCCCCAATAGTCATGCACCCCTGGGCAGTCCCAGGCCAGATGGAGAAAGTCAGCACCTGGGGTTCCGCATCTATCACATCGATCTGAATCTTTTAGCTTGTATTTGTACATTTTAACAGGAGTGTTATACAGGCGATGAAGGAATTTAAAAAGCGTGATACGTAGTCTCCTGCTGGCAGAGATGTATTCAGTTTGCGAGCAGCAGTATGTCCAATGGTCATCTGACAGCTCGTAAGCAAGTTCTGTGTCCCAGTGTGCGCCCAATGGGCATGGAACCTCCTCCCGTTGAGTGTGTTTGGTGTGAAATATCGTTGAGACCAGACGTCCTGGGGAAGTAGCACGCAGTATCAGCTGTAAGGGGGTGAGAACGAAGGGTTCCTGGGGGAACTCCGAGGTGACGGAGCGGATGCCTTGGCGAAGTTGTACGTAAAGAAAGATATCCAGGGGAGAGGGCTGGAGCCCATGAAATAATTGTTCGGACGTTCAAAACGTCCCATTATGATAGAGATCCCCTCATGTGCCAATTTTGGTCAGTTCCTTAAGCTGTTGGAACGCAGTCTCCTGAAGGAGCTGCATGTTGGGATGATATGAAAGTGGGAGGGATGGAGAATGTAGCATGGGGCATTGCAGCAGGATGCGGATACGATTCCAGGCATTTATCGTACATGTAATTGTGGTTGGTGTTTTATCCCTTGGGCTGACAGCAGCGTAAAGTACACCCTCAATAGGTATGGGGTCAGCTAGCCAGTGCTCTGCCGCCACTTGCGGCATATACCGCGGGAGATGTACCCAGTAATAGGCATAGTGAGCCTGTGTAGTACAGCTCGAAATTAGGGATATCGAATCCTCCTTGTGAATAGGGCCTAGTGAGGATGTTCCAAAGCAATTGCAGCTGTTTGCCCCCCCACACCAAGCGGATCATTTCAGACTGGAATGTTTCAAAAAATACCCTCCAGGATGGTATGGGATATTCAGAAAAAGATATAATAGCAGTGGAAGTATTACCATCTTGTTAAAAAATGCCCGCCCTGCCAGAGAGAGCGGCAATGAGATCCAACGGGTGACACGTCCATTGATGCGTTCGAGAGTGGTGCCATAATTGAGATGCATCAGCTCCTCCCTGTCCCTGGAGATGCGAATCCCTAAATAACGTAGATCGGTGTTGCACCACTCCAATGGAAAATCTAGGGAGAATCGAGTAGTCACTGTAGTAAGGGAAAACATTTGGGATTTTCCCCAGTTGATGTAGATTCTGGACAATTTCCCAAAGACTATGAATTCCCGTAGAATTGGGTTTAAGTTATGTTGCGGATCTCCGATATATAATGTGATGTCATCCGCATAAAGAGATGAGGATCTGTCGCAGGTTGCAGCGGAGTGCGTTATCTTGGTGGTGTTGTCTCAATTTAGTTGCTAGTGGTTCGATCGCTAGGGCAAAAGCAGGGGGGACAGAGGGCACCCCTGCCTGGTGCCTCTGGTGATATGAAAAGCATGGGATAAGTGACCATTTATGAGAACTTTGGCCATCGGTAGTTGATATAGGAGCTTTATCCAGGAAAGGAATAATGGAGGAAAGCCCATTCGTTGCATCACCCCGAAAATGTAATTCCATTCAACTGAATCAAAAGCCTTGGTGGCGTCTAAAAGAACCACCACCAATGGCAGCTCTGGAGCGACATTATGTAGGATTGTAAAGAGGGTCCACAGATTATGTGTAGTTGCCCTTCCAGGCACGAAGCCAGATTGATCGGGGAGAATCAACTTTTCCAGGAACAGGCAAAGTCGATTTGCTATGATCTTGGCTATAATTTTGGTGTCGCAATTAATAAGGGACATTGGCCTGTAAGATGTTAAGATTGAGGATGTCAGGCCTATATATATAAAGGAGGGCCTGTTACCCCAGTGGGGTTAAAGGGACAACCCCCATAGCCAATTCACTCTGAAAGTGACATTGAAGTCCTATAATGTTTCGAACGCCATTACTACCACTGCTTTTCTAACTGAACCAAAGAAAAATAACAAAGAAAAAAAATTAAGATGAAGAATTAAATAATAAGAACACAGAAAACCAAATTCTTTGTTGTACCACGGGACAATTAAAAATGAAAATGATGGTTTATTTTCATCTTTTGGGGGAAAGGTTTGTATACTTATTCTAAGACTTATATTTTAGGTAGGAGAGATTTCAGGGACGCCACCCCACATTTGCATGGGTCCTCGCTGTTTTATGGTACTGCGATTGATTAGACAGCATTTCCAGTTCTGGCTCGTGCGCTGTCTCTTGTGAGGGCTATGAGCTCTCTCGTAAGGGGCCTGGTGAATTTTCTCAGCCCCTGTTGAAGGAACGGGGCTGGGCAGGACTGAAAAGGGGTCCGGTTACATTCATGCTTTCTTTCAACATCTGGTTTCTATAAGAAAAGATCTGCATCAACTATAAACAGTTGAATTCCTCGAGTCCAGTGAGCAGCCAGCAGACAACAGTCACAAAAGGGGGGTGGGGGAGCGGTAAAGAGGCAGGGAAAATGAGACCGAGAGCAAGTGGGAAGGAAAGGCGTTGAGGGAAGATGAGGCTGTGGGCAGACAGAAAGGAAAAGAAGAAAGGGAACGGTAGCCACGACTAGGGGAGGAGAAAAGGGAAGGAAGGAGGATATTTTTAAGGAAGATAAGATTATGGTGAGAGAGAAGGTCAGGAGGAAAGGGTTAGGAGAGTAGATTGTGGTGAGATAGAAGGCAAGGAGGAGAGGGTAGGGAAGAAATGCCTATAGGAAGGAGGAAAGGCAAGGGGGAGAGGGTAGGGAAGAAAAGTCTATGGGAAGGAGGAAAGGCAAGGAGGAGAGGGAAGGGATGATAAGACGGTGGGAGAGGTAAAAGGAAAGGCAGAAAAGGAACAAAAGGTACGAATAGGGGAGAAGAAAAGGGAAGATGGAGATTTTAAGGAAGATGAGATTATAGTGAGGCAGAAGGCAAAAATGAGAGGGTAGGGAAGATAAGATTATGGGGAGGGAAAGGAGTAAGAAAAAGCAGACAAAGTAGGAAGGAAAGACGAAATAGAGCGCCATAAGAAAGGAATTGTCGTGAGGGTATTGTGAAGAAGGAAGAGGATACTACCAAGAAGCGAGAAATTAAGATGCAGGGAATAAAGAAGGCATTAGAAAGCAGCCAGCAATAGATGCCCTGATAGAATTATACAATCAGTGGTACATCTCAATGCCAGATTTTTTTAAATGTCATTTTATTCATGTCATTTAGCGCCACACATGACTTGGCTTTAGTAGCCGACTGTGAGACAGGCGAGGGTGAGACAGTGGTTTAAAGACAACGCCAGAGATGGAAGAAACAGAAAATAAAAGAGGGGAGCATTGGGAGGAAAAAAGAGTGGAAGATACACCCTGTTGGAAAAGAGAGGTACAGAACGAGGAGCACAAGATAACAATTAGACATTTACCCCCAGATTCATCAACAACAAATTTGGCTATTCCTTAATAGCGAAAAATACCGATTCGCTATTAAGGAATAGCAAAAAGCTATTCATCAAGAAATCACTTAAAAAATTGCGATTTATAAGAATTCCTTAATTGCGAATCGCAAATTGCGAGTCGCAATTAAGGAATATCTCCCCATTCATTCCTATGGGCCTAGAGGCCCATAGGAATAATTGGGAAGACAATCTCAATTTGCGAATCGCAATTAGAGATTCGCAAATTGAGATTGCGATTTCAAGGGTGCAGGGGTGTCCAAAGGACACCCTGTTGCACCCCTGAAATTGATGTGTGCACATATGTTGGTGTGTGCGCAACATGAAACTTTGAAAAAGTTTTTGCTATTTACCACGTAGTTAGACTTCGCGGTAAATAGCGGCCCCAGATTGCGAATTCGCAATTTTAAAATGGTTCATGAATTGCATTTAAGGAATCTCAAATTGAGATTCCTTAAATGCAATTAATCGCAATTTAGCGATTTCTAGAATTGCGATTTTTGCATTTGGGATGATGAATCCCAAATGCAAAAATAGCGCTCGCAAAGGATTCTCAGAATCTGGCCCTTTGCGAGCCGATTTTAGTTTGATGAATCTGGCTGTAAGTGAATAAGTGAGAAGGCATAGAATGAAGGCTGGAACACTGGGGTAAGGAAAGGGGTAGTAGCCATGGAGGGAAGGGAAAGATATGACAAATGGGCAGACAGGGAGGTAGAAAGGGTGGGGTAATTACAAGTTAGACAGATATGCTCTAGAGAGAAGTGATGATGAGGCAGTGGGAAAGAAGGAACAAGAACCAGGGCACACCACTCACTCACAGAGCAGAAACCAACATGGAAAGGAAAACAAGAAGGGTCGAATTCTATTGAATGAATTATGCAAAGGAGTAGATATGGACCAACGGCCAGAGCTGCCGTGGAGAACCAGGTTCGAGTCCCTGCCTCATTCTCAGCATCCTATAATTCTGGGCTAATCACTTAATTTTGCGATGCCTAAAAAATGTGTAATGCCATTCCATGCTCATGTAAAGTGCTTCGATGACCTTGGGCCAAGTTTGCACTCTTTATAAATGCACACAAAAAAGGGAGAACCCGGAGAAGATAAGGAGTGAGAATAAACCTGCAGGAGTGGTGGGGGCGCACAGGCTAAGACTGAAATGTCGAACTGGAATCCTTCCTGGAAATTCACATCCACAACCCAGTGGTTTAAGAAAACAGGAGAGATACGCTAGTTGAACTGCACCACAAACTAGCCTAAACATAGGGAGTTTCAGACATCTTGCACCTGTTCCCAGAACTCACTCGGGCAGGCTCCAGGCAACGTGGAATTGAATGATCAGCGGCCTACAGCCTGCGTGTTGAAGGCAGGTCCTGTCTGCGGCGCATCTGATCTAAACTCTGAGGGCGGGAGGGGGAAAGGCACGTTTAAGACGCTGGCTCCAGTTAAAAGGGGGGCTTGACGCTTGAATGCACTGAGAGGCGTTCCTGTGCCTTGCCAGACCTCAATTCCATATGGCAACTGCCAATAACTCTGCTAATGGAATCTTACAGTCCTTAATTTGTGACGTGGCTCCAAATCGTAGGCAATGGCAGTCATTTTTGAGGGCCACGACTTTGTTTTTTCATCGTCAGACCGACAGCAAGTGAGAGGAAGAGATAAAAGACAGTAAGTAGGAGAAGAAAAGGGAAGGAAAACAGCAAGAAAGCCAGAAGGCAGGGATGACAGTGATCCAGAGAGATTGAGACACGAAGTGTAGGAATAAAAATACATGAGTTGGAATCAGGGCTAGGCAGGCTTAGACTTTGCCAACCCTGACATCTGGCAGTGGGCTTCTAAGGAAAACTCACTTTATTTAACACTTTAACCACCAGAACTCCAGTAGTCACAAAAAGGAGTTAGTTTGGTGGGGAGGAATGTGATCGGAAATACAGTTCATGCTGGCACCATGAATATCCTCAATAGCGCCCAGATGAGCTGGAATGGCTCTCAGAGAAAAATAATTTGGTGGAATACTGCCAAATTTGCCCTACGTGCCAGGCCAGTAGTAATGCTCATAGCAGCAACAGGGACCTAGGTCTTTAAAAGTTTACATGACCGAAGTCTACTGCTTCTCTCAGGTTACCTTGGGGCTGAGACTGAGACCAATCGGTTGATCAACTACCTTCACAGCGCTAGGCCGCTGGAGATGGGTAACCGTTGGTGCTGGGTGGAGCTTCCGCCATTTTCCAAGAATCTATGATGGCGAGTGCTGACATTGCCAGCAGAGTGGATACTAAACAGGAGCCCAGAGGGTGGTCTGCCTAGAGTCAGCATTTGCTGGGGAAAGCTGAGGACAGTTTGTGCATGCCCAGCCTGCTGCCGCAGAGCAGCTCCCGGACTAGAGGCCATGATTTCTATCCTGAGCCCGCACATGCTGGATGTGATTAACATCTCCCTAACTAAAGGCCAGGTCCCTGCAGACTGGAAAAGGGCGGTGGTGAACCCGATTCGGAAAAAGGCATCCTCTCCTTGGACAGACCTCTCCAATCTACGACCCATCTCCCTCCTGCCTCACCTGGGTAAGGTTACGGAGAGGCACGTGAACACCTATCTCTCTCAACATCTGGAAGCGACGGATGGCCTGGACTATTCACAATCTGGGTTCAGGCCAAACCACAGCACAGAATCAGCCCTTCAGACAGTGACCAATAACATCAGAATGGCACTGGATGAGGGCAGCTCCGTGATTCTGGTGTTGTTGGACCTTTCCGCCGCTTTCGATACGGTGTCTCACACGGTGCTTCTTGACCGCCTAGGTGAGGTGGGCGTAGAGGGAGAGGCTCTGACTTGGTTGAGGAGCTTTTTGACTGGTCGTGTCCAAGAAGTTAGGCTGGGCTCCCACAAATCCACACTAAGGGAGCTCAATAAGGGAGTGCCACAAGGCTCATGCCTTAGTCCTACACTTTTCAATGTGTATGTGGCACCCCTAGCCAACTTAGCTAGATCTTTCGGGTTCACCCCGGTGTCGTATGCTGACGACACCCAACTCCTTTTCCCTTTTAAAACTCTCACATCTGCAATAAAAAGATCCTTTGCAGATGGTATGAGAGCCATAGCAGACTGGATGTCAACTAACCGTCTGCAGTGCAATGTGGGGAAAACGGAGGTTATGTGTTTTGGGCAAGCGGCAACATATTGGTCATCTGACTGGTGGCCTGTGGAGCTAGGCCCTGTCCCCACTCCCAAGAGTTCTATCAGGAACCTGGGAGTGCTCTTTGACCAGCAACTTACTTTTAAGGGACATGTCAACCAGGTTGCTGGTACCTGTTTCCGGGCTATCGGGATGTTGAGACGAGTCTTTCCCTATATACCAAATCATCACAGAAAAACGCTCGTGCAGGCTCTGGTCATCAGCAGGGTGGATTATTGCAATGGGCTGCTCCTCGGAGCTAACGAGGAGCAGCTCAGTAAATTGCAAATAATTCAAAATACAGCAGCAAGGGTTGTCCTGAATGTTCCAGCCAGGACCCCTTCCAGTCCCCTGCTGATGAGACTCCACTGGCTTCCAGTTAGGAAGCGAGTACAATTTAAGACCTTGTGCACCATCCACAAGAGCATGATAGGGGAGGGCCCGAAATACATGATTAAGATCTTTCAGCCCTACATCCCGGGACGACTTCTGCGCTCCAGCCATCAGCAGCTCCTGCAGATACCAAGAGTAAAGAAGACCAGACAAGGTGGCCGTGCATTAGCTTACGCCGGCCCTACACTCTGGAACTCTTTGCCTCCAGAACTCAGGTCAATTTCCAGCCATCTGAGCTTTCGGAAGAATTTAAAAACGTATCTGTATTCTGACAAATAAATTACCTCTCTGCCTCTCCACCCTTTACTTACCACTCTCTCGTAACTAGCACAATCTTGTGGTACAGCAACAGCGCGGAGATACCCCTTCGGGAGTCTAATCTGGCGCTCTATAAGAATATAAAATAAAATAAAAATAAAGAGTGAGCTTGTCGGGTGTGAAACACAAGTAGGATCGCATCTTTAGGTAATGTGGATGTAAAGAGACAATCCCAACTGGGATATGAATCCTTCAGACATCAGTGGCGACAAATGCAATCTCATAGTGCTCATCTATGTTCTCAGGTAGCCAGCCAGCAATGTGTTGATATCATCAGACCCCAGGATAGGTGATGGCAGGCTGCTGATTTTTTGTTAGGAAGGATTTTCTGCAAACTTGTAATCCGTCCGGGCAAAAACTTCATGGGGGCTCTCTAAATTAGCATTTGTCACACTTGTGAGGTATAACACACACACACACACACACAATAGAGGCTTCCAAACGCAGACTAAGGAGGTTAGTGAGAGATTCAAATTTTACGAAGATAAACATGCTTACTATCACCCAGATAACCTGGAGAAGGCAAGAAGGAGATGTATGTATGTATATGGTATTTCTATAGCGCCAACCTAGCCAAACGCCATTCGAGTACTCCAGAAGCTGACCACTTCCCTCACCAGCTGCTTGTGTATTGGGTGGCAGCCCAGGCAGCCATGGACATTAGCTTCTGCAAGATCCTACACAGCAGGTGACATAAGCCAGGCAGAAGGTGTATTATTATTATTAAGTCTGTATTATTTATTGTTAATCTTTATTAGATTTAGTCCTCTTCACCCCAAGTCCTAGTGAGTAGAACTGCAGACAGGCACTTCTGCAGAATACTAAAATACAAAATAAACTTCAACAGTCTTAGGACCCTTCCCATCAACAGATAGTACTCTGCTCTTTTCATTAAAAAAACTTGTGTCACATCCAATTTACAATCGCTACTATACATTTCCTAAACGCAGTGCATAATTTGAGTTGGTGGTTTCGTTGGGTGCCATCAGCTGACATTTTCAAAGGGCAACTGATGGAAAACCACACAGCAAGCAAAGAAGGAGGAAGACAATGACGGAAGAAACATAATAAAGGGACAAAGCAGGAACCTGCAAGAGTGAGATGAAGGGGCAGGAAGTGGATTAAAGAGGCCTTGGGTGGGTTCAAGACTGCGCAACCTCATTATTCGACAAGCTGACATTTTATAGCGCTGGCCGTGGGCTTCTGAGCAGAGCTTTGGGCTCCGGCACTCATTCTTTTGCAAATCAAGTGTAAATATGTCACCGACACCAGACTAGTTCAAAAGTATACTTTATTCTCCTAATACCCCGACACACCAACTGGGCAGTATGTGTCCGTTCTGTCAGTCAGCCTTCATCTGCACCCGTCACCCATCCCCAAGGCTCCAATTCTTTTTACTCTCACTCCATCTCCAATATTTATGTGCACCAGTCTGCTTCTATGTTTTGCATCATAATATTTCTTGCATAACTCCTGTGCATGCTTCAATTTCTGTTTAACCACACCAGATGACCAATTTGCTTTCTTAGCTGTGACCATCAATCCTACATTAGCCTTAGTATTAGGTGTTCTTCCCTAAATATGACAAAAGGGCTAAAGACAGTGGATTCACAAAGAGTAATTCTGTAAGCCAAAATATTGTGTACTAACTCCTTCCTTCAATCCAGTACATTGTTGTTTGCTTATTGTACTATACCTTTATTAAAGCGGTTAAACCTTTCAACTGCACCATTACCAGTTGGATGATACACTGAAGTGGTCTTGTGTGAAATGCCAGTCCTCAATAAAATAGTCCTGAATGCATCTGAAGTGAACTGAGGACCATTGTCACTAATTATGCTTTTAGGCAATCCCTCTTACAGAAGTACTATTCGTATGAAACCAATAATAGTACCAACGCTAGCTTTATGGACATTATCCACTTCAGGCCACTTAATAAAATGTCCACCAGGAAAAGATACTTCTGTTCACAATCCTACCAAATAGGACCCGCAATATCAATGCCTACTCTTTCCCAAGACATATTGAACGGGGGAGTGGGGGGGGGCACATGCATCAAGCATTTACCGTTTGCAACTGGTAAAATGCTATTTCCGATGCAACCAGCCAAAAGGCATTCACAATTAAGGAAATCACAATTTTTGCGATTTCCTTAATTGCAAATGCAGTTAGGGAGTCACAGCGATGTATCATGCATTCGCAAATCGCATGTTCACAATTTGGAATTGCAAATTACCATCAACTTCAAGTTAATGGTAATTTGCACTTTCTTAGAAAAATGCATAAAATTGCATTTTCTAAGTGCCATGTGGTGCACACATACCCTTAGGGCATATGTGTGCGCCACATGTGCACACATGCCAATTTTAGGGGTGCAGCAGGGTGGCCTTTAGGGCCCCTAGCACCCTTCAAATAGCATTCGCAATTTGCGAGTACCTATTTGGTACTTGCAAATAGCAAATGACTTCTCATTTATTCCTATGGGCCTCTAGGCCTGTAGGAATGAATGGAAAGGCATTCCTTAATAGCGAGCCGCAATTTGTGAGCCGCTATTACAGAATTTGTAGGAATCACATTTTTTTTTGCGATTCCTACATGCATAAGGAATTGTGATGCCTAAATAGCGATTCCCTAAAAATTGCTATTTAGGGATTGCACTTCCATTCTTTGATGCATGTGGCGCATAGACTAGATAGGGTGTAATGCTAGTCGAAAGGTAGTCTGAATTTTCACAAGCTAAGCAATTCCTCACTTTTCTTTTAATTTCTAAATCCAACCCAGGCCACCAGTATGAACATTTCACTCAACTCTTTGTTGTTCCAATGCCCAAATGCCCTTCATGACATATATCCAGAATTTTGGATATTAAACATACTGGAGGAACACTCTACCATTTCTCATCACTAACCCTCCTTCAAAGGTTAGTACATGCCTTAATTCCCAATATGTACGAAAATCCTTATGCACAAATTTGTTCTCAGGCCAAACTTCACAGATCCTTCTGCTCACCTCAACCAACATTGCGTCTTCCTTCTAGGCTTGTGTCCCCTCCTCCTCGGAAATACTAGGTACTTCTTTAAGAGCATTAGCTACACAAAAGTATCCAAATCCGTTTCAGATTCTTCTTTCAATGGTAACGGCATACGACTTAAAAAGTCTGCAACCACATTCCTCGCCCAAGGCAGATTCTGTATCTCATACTTGTAGACTAACAATCTTATAGACATACGTGCAAGGCAGGGAGAAGCATTATGCAACCCTTAAGTAGTTCGTATTTTCATGAGCGGTTTATGGTCCCTCCGTAGAGTATTTTTATAGCCCCAAATATACTGTTTGATATGTCTCAGGCACAAGCTAGTGCCTCTCATGCTATTACTGAGTATTTCTCCTCATTAGGGGTAATTGAATGAGATGCAAAAGCTATAGTCCTAACCATATAAATCGCATCTTGGTCAACACTGCTCCAATACCTCTCCCACTAGCATCAGTGGTGGCTACACTATGTAAGATTGGATCAAAACCTTGCAGAGGTGGGGCATTGCAAATGTCTTTTTTGGTATTCACAAATGCCCTTTCACATTTCTTTGACGATTCAAATGTATTTGTCAATTTGAGTAGTTGTCTTAAAATATAGGTTTTCATAAATAAATCTTGTACAAACTTGGCATAGAATTCTACCAAACCGAAAAATGCCCGTACATCATCTTTGTTTTTAGGTGATGGAGCTTCTTTGATAGCATCCAACAGTCATTTGTTTTGCTTACATACCCTCTCATGTTATCTCATGGCCTATCTACACTTACTCAACTCAGCAGTAAAGACCCTTTTCCTCCAGAATCTTCACTACTTGTGAAACTTTTCAATCATGTTCCTTTCTACTCTTCCTCATTACCATGATATCGTCCTGGAATATTATATATAGAAAAAAAGGGCCCCTGCGGGTAAATGAGAGTTCCTCTAGGCAGGGAAAAATAGAAAATGTGCAAAACCTCGGGCAACACACCAAGGTTCATCTGAAACATGATGTTAATGTCAATATTATTTGCTATAGCGCACGTCTCACCCGGGGGCATCTCGGCGCTGTTGCGGATCCTTACAGGAAGAGCGTACCAGGGAAAATCAGAATAAGTAGGCTTTTAATAATTTCCTAAATTTGCAGAATGAGGGAGTCTCTCACGGGGTTAGGGGGAGTTTGTTCCAATATCCTGGGGTGAGATAGGAGAAAGCATTTCCCCCAGTGCGAATTAGTCAAATCCGAGGCACACACAGTAGTGCTTTGTTACTGGCTCTGAGGGGGCTTACCTGCAAACTTTGGGGAACTCTTGGGGGCACAGACAGACGCCAATCCTATCGGCTGCCAGCTTGTGTGGTTCCCCGCCGCCGCAGTTCAACGCGGCCGCCGAGTGGGGACTACACTACCCAGAACTCTCTGGGACGCCGCCTTCTTTCTTCCCCGGACTTCCGCGCTCGGAGGCGCTTAAATCCCAGCTGCCCCTCCGGTGGAGCGGGGCTTACCTGCAAACTTTGGGGAACTCTTGGGGGCACAGACAGACGCCAATCCTACCGGCTGCCAGCTTGTGTGGTTCCCCGCCGCCGCAGTTCAACGCGGCCGCCGAGTGGGGACTACACTACCCAGAACTCTCTGGGACGCCGCCTTCTTTCTTCCCCAGACTTCCGCACCCGGAGGCGCTTAAATCCCAGCTGCCCCTCCGGTGGAGCGGGGCTTACCTGCAAACTTTGGGGAACTCTTGGGGGCACAGACAGACGCCAATCCTACCGGCTGCCAGCTTGTGTGGTTCCCCGCCGCCGCAGTTCAACGCGGCCGCCGAGTGGGGACTACACTACCCAGAACTGGTGATGGACAGATGGTGGCGCTGCTGAGACGAGTCTGAGCCGAGGTGTCCGTGGAGAGAGGCGAGAGGAGAGGAGAGGAGTGTACGCCGCCACCAAGGCACTACGAAGACACGAACTGCGGGGGCCGCGGTGGACACTGTTGGCGTTTTTATCCCCTTCTCCTCCCTCCCTCCCACGTGAAGACGCAGTTAAGCGGGGCCGGCAGCGGCGACACCGGAATGAGCCGCGAGCTGCGACCCGCGAGGAGCTAGCGGAGTGAGCTGCCGCCTGTGAGGAGTCGCGAGGAGGGAGCAGCCTCGCCGCGGGGAGCGGTGAGGGGGGACCGTGAGTGATTTGCCCGGACCGCGAGTGCTGGCATCAGCGGCTGGGATACCCACCCCCACCTCCACTGCACACCTCCAAGCAATACTACTCCCACAGTTTAGAACGCCTGAAGCCGGTGCCCCTGCTGTTGGAGGCGGAGTGTTCTCCTCTGAGCTCCATGTGCTCCGTGCCGGGCTTTACAATCCCTTTCAAAGGAGCCGCAAAATATTTTTCAACGCGGCAAAACCCCTGGGCACGTTTGAGCGTGGCAGAGAGCTGTGGTGAGCTGCGAGTCGCCCCACAGCGCGGCGGAGAGCCGCAATCTGCCACACAGTGATACAGTGATACACAGTGACACAGTGAGACTCACGGGAGGCAGAGGCTTGGCCTGAATCGACCAGCTGGGACAGCCGCCTGCAAGAGCACCTGGGACACAAAGAACATACCAGCTGACCCAGGTACGTGGCTACACGACAAAGCTATCCCTGTAGGATAGTATTTCCTGCCCTCCACGAAACTGATAAAGAACACTGCCAATCAACTGCTAATTAACTGCATGGAGCTTACAAACATCTAACTGATTATTTTATCTTTAATGAAATTACAATTTAAAGTGGTCCACACCTACTGTCATTCACCTATCAAACACTCTAAATAAATAACTTATATTGGGAAATAGCACTTATTCTCTTGATTCACATGCAGTGGTGAAAAAGAGCTCAAGCCAAGACCTTCCTGGAGCTATGAGATCCGGAAAAGAAAGAAAGTACACTGCACCCAAGCGAAGGAAGTCCAAGCAACTAGACGCAGCTGGGGTTCAGGGCCACGTCAAGCACACCCCAAAACCTCAGAAACTCAAAAGCCTAACTCTACGGGATTATTTTAGAAAGACTCCATCTAAAACTACAGAACTAATACAACAATTAGAGCAATACCCGCAAGCCTTGGAGGCAACCACCTTTACAACCTCTGACCACCAAGGGTTTGACCTTAAAGCATCACCGAAAAATTGGGTATTTAACACAATGCCAGCAAAAGAACCGCCAGAGGTCTATCTCTTTGGGACTACCTGCACCAACCAAAACAGGGAAAACACCCAAACAGATTCTCTTAAACCGGAGAAGTCTTCCACCCCTCGGGCAGACGATAACGGGACCGCCCCTCCACTGCAAACACAGCTGGAAGACATCATGTGTTCAATAGAAGCCTCTCCCTTGCTGCTACAACTTCCACATTTCCCGATTAAGCCACTCATGGGCTCCCTACAACAAACAACGACGGCCCAAATTCACGGGCAAGTCGGGCCACCGCTACTTAATGGTAGTTGCCAACCTCCAAATTCGCTAACTTCACCAATAACAAAAACATTAATAGAATCAACAGACTTAAGTCCATTACATAAGTTATCTCCACCTTTTGGCCAAATAAGAAGTCTATGTCAAAGTCAACCAGCGCAGATGGCAGCAAATGATCAATCCATGCCGAATTTGTCACTTTTCTTTAAAACCACCTCAAATTCCCCAAACCAGAGTCTCACTCTGGATGATAAACCTAATACAGAAGAGGACACTACGACCAGTGCTTGGCCCCAACTATTGCAGACCCTCCAACAAATTGTGACCGCACTTAACAATCACTCAATCAAATTAGAGGTCCAAGTGGATCTACTAAATACCTTGGCACTCTTTACGTCAGGGATTGATGGCAAACTAGATCAATTGAATTCTTTAATTCTAAGAGCGCAAGCATCTGCAAACTTTGTACAACCAACGTGCTGCTGCTCTCCAATTATTGACTCCCTCTCCCTGCTCCCAGATTGCCTTTCCACAGTTATCAGGGAAGTAAAGCAGCTGAGGGGGGGTAACGTGTCAGCCATATCGCAATCCATTAAACATCAAGAACAGGACAAACCACTGAAGGACTGTGGAAATAAAAACACAAAAACAAAGGAAGAAGAAGCGGATATCAAAGGATCCACTAACCGCCTCCCATCGATGAACGACCACCCTCATAGCGCTCTAATAAATCCAACACCGATAGTTGAAAACTGCATTCTTCCATCATCAACCGGGGCTACAAACCAGTATGTCAAACCTGAGGACGGACGAATCAACAGCCCTGATTTTCCGCCCGCTCCATCAGTCCTGGTCTCTCCTAGGCCTATTCCCCCTTGCAGCAAAAGAGAGCGCAAACGTCAACGAAAAGCGAGGAATAAACTCAGAGCTAACTCCAACCTGGCCCATCAGAACCTCTTCCCCATCTTCTCGAAAGCCGAAAGTAAAAAATCCTCTTTAGAGCCCAGCACAGTGGTACCTACAACAAACCTAACAACAACTTCGTACGGACCAACTGTGGACTTACCCATTCAAGAACTGGCGAGGAGCCCCCAGAGTCTAAGTACATCAACAACTGCCTTGGCAATGAAAACAGAGGGTAGCGATCCTGCAACAAGCACAAGGGTGAGTCCAGTTAGGTCAAGTAACACTGAGCAAGTGACAGCGGCAGGAAAATTTCAGCCTTTAATGGATCTTCCCCTTTTTGGGAATGAAAAAACAACGTCAAAACTGAGTCTTACTAAAACCATTTGCAATGACATAGCTGCTCGGATCAGACATACTTCACAATCAAAACAGGCTCCCCTCCAACCACCTCAGAAGCCACATAAAAACAGATCCGATGTAACAATCGAAAAACTGATCCCCAAACCCACAATTGCACCAGAGCAGCGAAGCGACAACCAATCGTGTCATCGGATTTTATTAGCCCCCGAGTACAAATCTAAGGGGCGGCACGATATTCTCAACAGATAAAATCTGCTGAAATTAGCGGAAGGCATACCGGGGCTAGTGGGTCTGGATACGAATAACATCGAATCCATTGAATTTCTTCCCACACGAGGAAATCAACCCTCTGAGGTCACTGTCGTAACTTTCGCGCAGGCAGGCTGGGCAGGAGCCTTTCTCAAACACAAGGCCACACTGCGGAATTGGGGGATTAGAGTGCACCCCTACTCAACGCCAGGGTATCCAATCACGCTGCTATCAGGAGCAACTACATCCAACAAGCCAGCCTTCATCAAAAATACAGAGTATGGGAGGCCGTTCTCTGTTTTAAAAAACGCCTCAGGGCCGGACACAGAACTTAAATGCCCTGAAACAGCGGCGAGAAACAATGAACCAGACCATGCCTGGGGATGGTTGCCAGTAGCACTGGCCACAAAAAGCAGAAACTGACCACCTGCCACAGGCCCATCAGCAAAAACATACAATTCACTAAAACCACTCCCTCCGTCAGGGATACAACAGCACAGTGCGGCCAGTGGCAAGGGGGAGCCACTTTTCTCACTGTGCTCATGGAACATCTGTGGCCTACACCAAAAAATCCTAAATGAAGACACTATGTCTTTCCTGGGGGAACATGTGGCATTTGCCCTGCAGGAAACCTGGGAGCTTGAGGGTCGCCCCATTGAAGGATTCATTGAATATTGGAAGCAGGCACTGAGGGACAGCCGCTTCGGCCACCCCAAAGGCGGGCTCTCAATATACGTATCCAACAATCTAAAAGGTGAATTGAGTCAACTTAACTTGAAGGAAGACTGGCTATTGGGGGTCAAAATCAAACTACGGAACAGACAGCGATTGCTCCTACTTATAAATGTGTATATTAATCCCAACACCCGCACAAAAAAAGACCACCTGGCCAAATTTTGCGAAACAATGAACGATATAGCCATAGAATACCCCAACTCGGACCGCATCATCACTAGGGATTTTAATACGAACCTTTTCCAGGGGAACATAGCAGACTCAGAAGGACCCAATTTGACCAGCATTATTGAGGATGTCCCCCAGTCTAGATCCCCCAAGCAAATTTCTAATACACTAGGCAAGGTCACCGTGTTGAGGCTTTACAAAGCAGGGTATCTGGTGGTGAATGGAAGATCAGCAAGCGATTCCCCACCAAATTGGACCTGGTCAAATGGAAGAACAAAATCCTACCTGGATTTCGCTATTTGTAATTCGGAATTCCTGTCCAATCTGGCCAGTTTCTCCGTCCTGCCAAGACTTGAGAGCGACCACAGGCCATTGGTCGTTTCCTTTGCTACAAATTTAGTTCTCCATAAAAAGGCACCATCTACATACAAAGGAATATATTCCGACAACCTAAAACGCCTGAAATGGAGTGAGGCTAACGGACAGTGCATCCTAAAAACCAGCAAGGATCTTATCACGTGTGCTCTAGACCAAATGGCCTCCCCAACAGCAACATGGTCGCAGTTATGCACACATTTGATCAGAATTAATCCAGCTACAAGGCAGGGCCCATACCGCACACCACCAGTAGGAGCACCAGCACTCCCCATGATAAAAACATTAAAAAGAACGAGAAATAACGCACTGAGGTTGTTTTTAAAATCTCCAGAGAACAGCAGCCTCCTCGACACATATCGTCATGCCCAAAAGGCCTTTAGGAGGGCAGTTACCCAAGAGAGAAAGGACCAGGAATCTCAATTCTGGGTTAAACTAGTATGGGAAAGCAAACAACAAAACTCAAAGACATTTTGGTCTCTTATCAACAATATCGATCGAAATACAACATCCTTCGGATCAGCGAACATCCAGGAAGCAGACTGGATCTCGTACCTAACAGAGCATTTCCAGGCACAAGATAATCCTGACTGCCCTGGATTAACAAGGATCTCTGACACTGGCACGAGTACAACATCGAATTCTCCACTTGATCAAATGCAGGGGCCTTCCTTATTCGCGGAACTGTCTGAAGAAAGAGTAGTCAAAGCACTGACTAAAGGGAGACAAGATGGAGCACCAGGCCCGAATGGCCTGCCGCAGAGGCTATTCAAGTCCGACGTCCCTTTCTGGTCCAAAGTGCTATTAAGTCTTTTTAACTACACCCTGACCTACCAAACCATCACGGATTCTTGGAGAGGTGCTATTATCCATCCCATCTACAAAGCCGGACCACGAGGCAACCCGAACAACTACAGATTAATTGCCTTGTTGGACATAGAGGCAAAACATTTTGCAGGCCTCATTTTGGAGGATCTCAGACAATGGGCAAAGGATAAAAATCTGATTCCTTTTAATCAGACAGGGTTTGTTGCCAAATCAGGAACAATGACAAACTTATTGGCAACCTCCACCATCATTGATAAAGCCCTCACAAATTCCAGGTCGGTCTTTTGCTGCTTTGTCGACTTCAAAGCAGCATTCGACAGGGTGCCCAGGGCAGCGCTGTGGCAAAAACTGAAGCAGTGGGGAATCCCAAACAACATCTTGAATTCTATTATTCTGCTGTACTCCAACACATGGGTTCGAGTGAAGTTAGGGTCTGGCGCGCATCTCTCACGGAAAATCTGGACCTCTTGTGGTGTCAAACAGGGATGCGTGCTGGCTCCCCTTCTCTTCAATCTATTCGTTGCGGACCTATCAAGTACTCTAGAGGAAGTAATCAGTCATCCACCAAAAGTAGGAGGCACGGCATTATGCAATCTTTTATATGCCGACGACTTGGCACTGTTCAGTCTCACCAGAGTGGGGCTACAGAGACTTCTGGACGCCTTAATGCAATACACGGCCAACAACCAGTTAGAAATTAACATGAAAAAAACAATGGTTGTCCCGTTTGGCAAAAAACGCTACAACGGTGGAGGCTGGACAATAAACAAAGAAAGCATTTCAATCGGCCAATCGTACAAATACCTAGGGGTCCATTTGGACTCCAGGGGCAATTTTACCAAACAGAGCACTGTGATTGCAGCCAAGGCAACAGCGCTAATGATATCCCTGGCTAAGCTATCGAGGAGACTCTCAGGCCCCACGGTTCTGCCCTTACTGGAAGTGCTTAGAGCAAAGATCGGGCCCACACTTTCGTATGGCATAGAGATCTTTAAGGGAAAAATGAACAAATCCCTAAACAAACTGACAACTAAACTCTATAAGAAATTGCTTCACCTGCCGAGTTCCTCCTCGCCAGCACAGGTCAGACTAGAGCTGGGCTTAACTAATTATGAATCCTCCAATGTTGGCTCATATCTTAATCTGATCCACAAACTAAGGAAGGCAGAAGCTGGCACCTTGGAACTCCTGGTCTGGAATGAAATTAGTATGAGCAATCCGGGAGGAACATACGGCCGCCTCCTAAATAACTACATCCAACAAACGTCTACTGCGGATCTCTGGGCCCTCAACCCAAGTCAGACTGCCTTCAAAAACACAATTAAAAAAGTTATAAGACTAAAATCCCTGATTATGGACAAAGCTCTCCTTGCGAAACGCAGCCATGCTTGGGCAGTAGCCAACTCCTATAAACGACTTTACCCGGCAAATTATCTTTCGATAACATTCTCCTACCATCTAAAGCGATGCCTGATCACCCTAAGACTGGGAGACTGGCGCTTCCTACAAAATCTCCCTGTATGGCGGCAAAAAAGGGCTGATCAAACGTGTAGAGGGTGTGGGTCAGTAAGCGAAACTTTTTTGCATGTGCTTTGTATATGCCCCTTCTTCATTTCCCAACGCAGACGCCTACTCAGGCCGGAATGGAACAGGCTGGGAGTTCGGACTTGCAGACACGCCATTACTGCTGCTCTGTCCTTAGAGAGCACTGTCTTAAACATAAAATTGGCCAAATTCGTTCAGTATGCCTACAGGCTTCTAGAAAACTTGGACTACTGTGCAGCATAATGTGTACCTAACCCCATCTGTATTGTCCGGGAGTGCTATTTCTAAATTGATACGTTGCAGTAAGCACTGATAAGAAAGCCACATTTTATTCTGTTTTTATTTTCTTCATTTTTAATCTCTTTTAAGCTGTAAGATTGTATTAATGTGCTGGAAGAATCTTTTAAAGATATGTTTTTATATCTAAATAAAGAATTTACTACTACCCAGAACTCTGGGACGCCGCCTTCTTTCTTCCCCGGACTTCCGCGCCCGGAGGCGCTTAAATCCCAGCTGCCCCTCCGGTGGAGCGGGGCTTACCTGCAAACTTTGGGGAACTCTTGGGGGCACAGACAGACGCCAATCCTAGCGGCTGCCAGCTTGTGTGGTTCCCCGCCGCCGCAGTTCAACGCGGCCGCCGAGTGGGGACTACACTACCCAGAACTCTCTGGGACGCCGCCTTCTTTCTTCCCCGGACTTCCGCGCCCGGAGGCGCTTAAATCCCAGCTGCCCCTCCGGTGGAGCGGGGCTTACCTGCAAACTTTGGGGAACTCTTGGGGGCACAGACAGACGCCAATCCTACCGGCTGCCAGCTTGTGTGGTTCCCCGCCGCCGCAGTTCAACGCGGCTGCCGAGTGGGGACTACACTACCCAGAACTCTCTGGGACGCCGCCTTCTTTCTTCCCCGGACTTCCGCGCCCGGAGGCGCTTAAATCCCAGCTGCCCCTCCCGCGTCGCGGGAGCGCGCCGGGCCGCGCCGGGCTAAGCCCGGGCAAAGGGGGGGCCCTCTGTGGCCCTCAGAGGCACGAGGAGGACGGGACGGGGACAATCCCTTAACATTTCCTCCTTAAGGTACTTGAGTGACTGCCACTATTTTGTAAGCCCGGGTAGTTATCCTGAGGATTATTGACAATATTGCTTTATATCTCTGTCGGGAGAAGCAACATGCTGATATGTAGTCATCTTGTTTTGTGTTTTGCCTGGTAATCCACGTCATTTCTCAGGCATTTGTTTACCGCATTTGCTTTGCTCATTGCTTTGTCCAATAGTCTCCAGCTTACACTGTGATTGTTCAGTATATGCTATTACCACTATGTCTCCAAGGGGCAGCCGCAGTAAAACAGCTGCTGTGGGGGGTGGTCCAGTAACTGGCCCTATTGATAACTTTATAATTAAGGCTAATGATGCAATCAACCAGGGTATTTCTCTTTTAGAACGCAGGGTCTCACAAGATCTGGCCCATGCTAAACGTTCATCCCTTGGTCTTATTGCTTTAGCTACTACACCTACTCAGACAATGCCCAACAACATTATTAGACCTTTAGTAAATGTATGCGCTGACATTCACACTATTCCAAGTGAGGTAAATTTATCTGCCTCAATTCCTTTGATAGATTCGGAGACAGATATTAGTATGGATTTGGAGAAGACCCCAGACCTGCATATTAATCCCACTCCTAAAGTCTTATCAGTTGATAACACAAGGCAATTAAGAGCCAGACGTGAGGGTGCTATTCAAAAACAAAAATTATATGTATCGAAGTCCCGGCCTACAAAGGTCAGAAAACATGGTTCGACAAAAAGGAAAACTGGGAAAGGTACAAATTCTAATTTGAATCAAAATATGAGTAGGGCTACGGAGTCATTTCAGGAGGACGAAAGGGAGGAGGAGCAACAGGGTGGATATCAGACAAGGATGATATAATTAATGATAACACTGAGAATGTAAATGATCGCATGCTGGAAAGGTTGGGTGAACTATTAAGTATTTACTTGTCTCCCATTGAAAGTAGGCTTACTCGAATAGAAAAGCAAATAGCCGAATTGAGCATCCCCATTAAGAAGCTATACAAAGAAGGTGCTGTAAATAGTGCAACAAAACCGAGTTCCACAAAACCAGTATGCACCAATTCTAACACTTCTCAAGCACCAATCGCAAATACAAACATTGTATATAAAGCCCTATCAGTTACAAAAAAAGGTCCAACTATTACCCAGCCAATAGCTAACCCTAGTACTAATAATGTAGCCCTAGACAAAAGGAATGACCAGAATACCAAACAATTGAATGGGACTACCGCAGGACGACCCTTGAATCCCGCAAGTAGTTCCCTCACGGTCCAACCGCCACAAAAAATAACTAGGCAAGTCCCTTCCCGCATTAATCTTCCACCGGAATGCGGGGCGTATGTACTGGTCCTAGTAAATGTCTCCAAATTAAGGAAGGACCAGGACGAAACTCCCACATCTCTCAAAAACAAAATCTTACACTGGCTAATTGCTAATTGCAATTTTCCTATAGATGGTGCAAGGGAGATTATTAATACCCAGAGAGTGGGCTGGATAGGCCCACTCAGGAAAAAGTTTGAGGGTGATTGTGTTACAATAAATTTCAAAAACCCACAATGGGCAGAGAAAACACTAGCTAGCGCCCCATCACCCTCACCATGGGAATTCAATACCACACTCCTTCCACTAGGCTATTTTTATAGACATTTGATACCCCCCAAACAAGCTATGGCGAACTACTCTATAATTCCATATCAAGACTTGAATTTTGGAGCAAGGATCAAATCACCGCTTTTTATTCAGAACCAGGAGTCCAATTTTAATCACATGAATAGCCGCAATTGGCGGAATCAGGCCCCAATGTCAGTTCCCATCTCCCATCCTCTGGATAATCCACAATTCTCAACCATGCACCAATATATTTATAGAGACAGGTCTTACCCAGTCCCCGACCCCTATCAGTTTACACCGATAACTGAAGCCAGGCAAACATTTAACATCCCTACCTACAATCGGTTTGAATATTTTTCAAATTTAGACGAACAGGACTGACTGGTTACATTGGCTAATAATGACATGCATAGCCAAGTAACAGTCAGTAAATCAGAGGGACAACCAGCACCAGTTGTAGTTTCCCAGGATCTGAATGGCCCTAATGAAATCATGTTTTCTAACAGCATTTTGCCCATTTTTGCCAATACAATCTATGACAAAATAGGGAACACTGGGAGTAGACCTGGCAAACGATGCACTACCTATGGTTTATCAATTTTAAGCTGGAATGTTGCAGGACTGGAATCTAAGTTGTCGGACCCCGCATGGATTGAGATAATTAATAATGTGGATATTCTTATGTTTCAAGAAACATGGGCTGTAGGGAATCTATACATAGAGGGCTATCATTGTTTCAGCTTAACATCATCTAAACCCAGCTTCGGCCGAGCAGTGGGTGGCTTATTCATTGGGATTAGAATCCTGGCAGGTGGTACAATTAGAGACTTGCAGATTGATAACCTTGACAACCCCAATATCCAAATTCTTGAATATAAGTCAAAGTCAAAGACCACGATTTATTTAATCAATTTTTATAATAACGATTTTTATTGTGTACCGAACAAGAATTTTTGGGCATTATCTAAGGTTTTAAGTAAATTTGAATGTTCTTTATCAGTAGATACCGAGACTGGTATTCTAATAGGGGGTGATTTTAATGTGAAACTAACAGAGAATTATGGGTCTGAAGATCAGACCCACCTTGATTTAGTTGACCGCAGGGGTTCGGAACTATCTAAAATATTAACCGAATTTGACCTTGTTGACGCAATGAGAGCAGGGCATAATCCTAATTCCCCTTATGCCCCCACGTTTATCAGTAGGGACAGCAGTTCTACTATTGATTATGTATTTATGTCACCACTGTTAACAGATCGCATAGTAAAAACTTCTGTGGTACAAACATCCTTTAGTGATCATAATCCATTGATGGTAATTTTAAATTTTGCACCCAGCCAGATCTTTATGAATTTAAATGGTGCAAGGGATATTACACCGTCAATTGATGGCCTTCGATTAAAATGGAGGGGAATCGACTGTGGGGCCATTCTAGACAGTGTACTGTGGAAAAGGAAATTTTGCCATGTTCTGTGTCCCTACGTGTTCCCCATCTTATGTTGTATGTGCATGATTAATATGCATATGTATTCTCCATGATCGATTAAAGACGCAATTACAGTTGTGTCCATCTCCAGTATGCCAGTTCTCGTGAAAGCTACGAGTATTAGGCCTATGTAAAGCTACGTTGCCACGTTTCTCAGTGTGCACGTTATTTTATTGTAAAGTCCCCGTTTCTACGCCTCAAAAGGGCCCGGACTCAGATTCAGCTCCTGTCTCCTGAACCCTCGCTGAGGAGCGATACAGCCCCCACCTGTATCCCTGACCCTTCACTTACTTCCTGCCTCACAGTGCCCGGCTCGGCCTGACTCTGCCTGCCAGTCTGCCAAGAGTATGTTATGATTCCAGTTATCAGTCCAGCTCTCCTTCTCTGCATTCCTAAGCTACTGAATCGCATCAATAGTTTCCGTCAAGGTCTAGCCTTTACTTCTCCATGTAAGAGAAATACTGTATTTATGGTCATTTAATATTCCTCAACACACACTACATGTAGAATAATGCATGCACCAGTCTTAGTGTCTGTTAGCCTTTACCCTGATAACTTTTGGATTCTATCAACATGTTCTCTAAACATCAGATACTAGATAGTGTTTAGGTACATGTCGCTCTGACTCTCCAGACTTCAGTCTCTGCTCCTAGCGCAGAAGTCATAGCCCCCAGCTTCTCCCTAGTAACACGTCATTGCCAGCTTGCGCGCACCACTAGGTTAGAGGTCCCGGCTCCTTAGGTAGCCCCCTCCATGTTTCCGCCCCATTTATGACATATTCCGTTACGTTTACATCACATGTCTATGTATACGCCCTGTTCACGCCTCTTGTTACACCTACTTTCTGCCTTATCTCTCGCGACTGTTACAGGCCCCACCCACTGTTACGCCTACTGTATGTATTGTAATGCAATTGTTTTAACTATATATACTTGTGTACTGTTATTAAAAGCCAGCGCGCTCATTCCAGCTCCTGCCCGACAGCTGTCGGGCCCCCCTGTTGACTAGCCATCCCAGACCTTGCCCGTGCAGGTTGTCCTGTTCCTGTCCTTTATGCTGTATTAAACCTGCAAACTCCTACTACCTCGAATCTTGACTCTTATTTATTGAGCTCTCTGTTATTGTTATATCTAGTCAAAAATAGAGGTATTATTTATTTATTTACCACATAATGGCGCCCGAATAGGGACTTGCCCTTTCCCCACGCGCCGGAGAAGCCACGCAAGCCCCCTGATCCTCTGCAGCCGTGACGGAACCATACCGTGCACGTGCAGATATTTCTGCTTCAAGTATCCCTCAGGCCCACGGAGGAGACGGAGGTTGCGGTCCAGCATCCAGACGAGGCGGTGGAGGAACGCGGCGAGTCCCGACCAGAGCCCAAGCCGAGAGTCCAAGGTCCGAGGTATCCGGAGGCCCACCCGTAACAGAAGTCCGAAGTTCGTCCGTCCGGCGTCGAAGCAGTCCAGTCCAGTCCGAGGCCTTCCGTTCTTGCTGCCCGGTGAGTACCGTTGCTGGGGTAGTATCTAGACAGGGTCAATTGCATTGTCTCTGGTCCGTGGGTTTGGGTACACAGATCCAACACGAAGTGTCCACTTAGGTGGATGCGGGTCCTGACGTGTCTCTTTATGAGACCGGTAAGTTTCGTACTGTTTTAGCAGTGCATCTAGTTTCTGTTCTAGTCCGTTCTGTTCTCGAGAAATTCATGTATTCTGTTTTCAGTATTCCAGGTAGTATTTTGTCAAAACTGTTATTTTAAATGTCATTCATGTATTTCAATGTCGTGGTATGAATGTGTTGTTTAGTAATCATCGTGTTCATTGTGTATTGTATTGTGTCTAGACTCCAGCCCAGTCATGCCATTGTTTTCCAAGTTACGTCAGTTAAAAACTAGAAAAGGTTTGTTAGAAGAAGCAGTTCCTGTCCCGCCTAGGGACAGTCCAGGTCATTTTATGTATCAAAAGCATGGCATAAGTGCCATATTGTATCTAGATTTGTGGGTGGAGTACACCAAACAGTTAGAAGAAAAGTATAGATGGCCCGTATCGGGTACATGGGATGCCGAGTGCATCATGCGAGTAGAAGAAGTATTATGGAAAAAGAAAGCCAGACAGTCACAGAAAGATGCCATCGAGTTATGGCGCAAAGAATCTCATAAAAGAACCGAAAAAGAAATCAGAAAGTCAGAATTAAGTAGGGAATCCTTAGAAAGAGCCCAAGAAAGGGAACTAATCGAAATAGGTGAACGAGTTAAAACCGAACAGTCAGACAGACAGAGGAATGCCCTCATTAAGGGTATGTATCCTCTTCTTGCCGAGGGCTTGCCAAAAGCAACCCCGGAAGCATCCAGTAATTTTCCGCCACCCTTAGTTCCGACCAAGCTACGTCACAAACCGACCGCAGCTGATATTTTTCTCTCGTCCTATTTGGACGACACAGTCCCAGAATATGCAAATCCTGTTCTGCCAGCTCCTGTAAATAATGTAATTCATGATCCTCCAGCCACCGGGGCACCTGTTGCAGTACCTGTTACGGTACCCCCGGTCCAGCCCGTAGTACAAATTCCCGCTACTTCAGTCACTCTGCCAGCTCGAAGAGTATCAGTCGACGATTCCAGTTTAGGGGCCGCGGGAGGAGGTCCTCCTGGTACCCCGCCGCCAAATAGACGTTTAGGAGCAGTCGAGTTACATGAACGTGCGTTACAGCGTACGCCCAAATATAAGTCCATTGCAGAAATCAGGCTACTTCTTACTGAATGCTGTTATGATCCAGTCCCAGGCGAGGTTAGTATGGTTATATATTCCGTACGTATAAGGCAGGTGTCCGAGTATTTGGTCACCCTACCGAATATGAAAGAAGATCTAGACAGAATGTATTGTTTCATTCGTACAGGACAAGATCCAGAAAGTATTGGTGAAGTCATGTCTCACAGAAAATCTGAGATCCAGTTCATGCTGTTAAAGTTCCTGATCAATTGTTTAATAAGGGAACAAGATTCCCCGACTAAAGATCCGACCGAAATGAAAATTCTGACAAAGTGGAGTGATAATATAGCCGAGGGTAAGCACAAGACACTCAATAGTATTGAGAGTATGTACAAGAAAATACGTAAAGAAATAATAAGGTTACACGAACAACGCAAAGAAGCACAAGGAAGCGAGAAAGAAAAGGACTCTTCTAGTGAAGAGGTAAACGACGAGAATCCTGCCAGAATAGCGTATGTGGGTAAATCTAGAATTCCAGACCGACATTTACGCTTAGAACACAAGAAAGTCTTTCATCTTCCAGCATCGGAACAAGGTTCTCTAGAACAAGTATTTCAAGCTACCGATCAAATTCTGAAATCACGAATCGGTTATAGTGAATTAGGTACTATGCATGAACAAGAACTAGCCCGATCAGCAGTCCGATGGATTACTGATTCTACCACTTTTCCAGACTAAATAGTGGCACAAATGTTTCTGAAACTGCCCCCAGCCGAGCAACGACTGGTGGGTATGTATATGATCCAACACCTCATTACACTGTATGAGGGTCAACATTCTGATCCAGGTCCGTTACATGATGTCCTGAACGAGTTACTCCAGTATAGATGGAAAGGTTTAGGTACCGATTTAATTAGTGTCATTCTAGAACAGCGCCACAAATACAGAACGTTTTTGAACCCGCATTTTGTTCATGTCTCACCTCCAGAAAGTAAACCGTTTTACATAGACAGACAGCATCCGTTACGAGAAGTACACCCAGTTAGGACAACGGGTGGTGAAATGCAACGAGTATTTGTTTACACCCCAGTTACCAAGATGGAACTCTTAGAGATGAAGAAATTAATTCCCTGTCACGACAAAGATCCAGCAGGGTTCCACCGAGAATTAAAAGACATGCTCCGTATGGGAGAATACACGTATCCAGATATTATTAAAATGCTAAAAGTCCTGTTGCCTGCGGGCATATACGAAAAACTCAAGGAAAAGGATTGGGAGGTGGGAGAGAAAAAGATCGATTGGACAGCTCTAGAAGCTGAAGATAAGATACGAGTACCAGGTACCGGTCTTGGAGACAAATGTAAAGAATTACCTGAATTGTTAATACAAGTTTTGCCTAGATTATTAGCCACTAAAAAGGAAGACTGGGATGCAATCTCAGCCTGTAAACAGAAACAAGACGAAGATACTAGTGATTTTTATTCTAGATTTGAGAAATGTTTTAGCATCAACAGTGGTTTGAAGACGAGTAGTGAGTCATACCCTCATCTTTTTGTTACTAAACTAGTCGAGAATTCAAATCCACAAGTTAGAAATCGAGTTTTGAAAGTCGAGAGTACCTGGCAAGCTAATAGTCCGTCCCAAATGCTCCAGATGCTCCGGTACCACCAGAATAGAATCAGAGAAGAGCAAGAACACGAAAGGAGACGTATGAAAGACACGAAAATGAAAGTACTAGTTGCACAATCTGTTCCACAGGACAGTCAGAAGAGGGGTCCGAATCAAGCCAGTCATCCTGCAGCTCCCGTTAAAGGGACATGCAATTATTGTAAACAGCCAGGTCATTTTATAAACGAGTGTGCAGTTCTGAAACACAATATAGCCACTGGTAAAACTAAAGAAAGACCACGTCCGCCTAGACAAGAACAAGTTTCACAGACTTCTCAGCCACAGAATGCACAACAGACAGTTCCAGCACCGCAGCCTATTGCTGCAACACAGCATGTTACACAGCAGATGTACCAGTATGCACAGACAGAGTATCCAGAGTATCAAGCGTATTCATGAAACAGCCTAGAGAGGGAGGTAGGCTTGCCTCTCATCGAGATTCCTGTAGATCAAGAAGGTCCCTATGTTCATAGTCAAGTATTAGGGAAAGACAGAAAGTTTCTGATTGATACAGGGGCAAGTAGGACGACTATTAGTCACGACGAGGTTCCAGGGGCTCCGCTCTCAGGCTCTAGAAATGTTTCCCTTGGATTTTCAGGAAAGCCTATTGTAAACGAGATATCAAAGCCAGTTACTCTGGAAGTAGGTCCATTGTCCCGAACTACTGATCTATTGCTTACGAAGTCATGTCCAGAAAATTTGTTAGGCATTAAGACACTGAAAGAATTAGGTGCAGTTATTTGCTGTTCCCCAGAGGGAATACGTTTGTTTTTACGTGACTTCAAGGGTCACTATGTTTTGCGTGATTTTGATCCAAGATTGTCTAATGTTCCGCAGCATCTATGGGCGCAAGGTCCAACTGATGTTGGCTTCATGCAAATCACACCCCATCGTGTGACTCTCAAGCAAGGTATAGTCCTGCCAAGAATCAGACAGTACAGATTGCCTCCTGAGGCTGTAGCAGCCTTATCCAAAATTATTGACGAGCTCATTGCTCAAGGAGTAGTTGTAGAAACTGACTCCAATGTATGTAATTCTCCTATCATTCCAGTCATGAAACGTACTGATCCAAATGCACCTCCAGTATATCGATTAGTGATTGATCTTCGAGAACTTAATAAATGTATCATCCCCCAGTACCCAGTTGTTCCAGATATCTCATCTCTATTGACAGCCATTGATTCTGAGGCTACATTTTTCACAGTCATAGACCTCAAAAACGCATTTTTCAGTGTTCCAATTCATCCAGACAGCCAGTACCTTTTCGGATTCTGTTTAAATGGAAGGAGCTATAAATTCACACGAGCTCCTCAAGGTTTCACAGAAAGTCCTAGCATCTACAGTCAAGCACTTAAGAGACAATTAGACAACATTCACATGCCAACTGACACTGCCCTGCTCCAGTATGTCGATGATCTACTGATCACAGCCCATTCTGAACGTGCTTGCGAGCGAGCATCACTTACAGTCCTGTATTTCCTAGCCGAGATGGGGCACAAGGTGTCCCCTTCGAAGCTTCAATTCTGTGTCCAGCAAGTGATCTACTTTGGCCACTTACTGTCCAAGTGGGGTAGGCAGTTGACACCTGATCGTATCCAGTTAATAGCGAGTCTTCCTCAGCCCAAGACCCAGAAGGAGGTACGTGCTTTTATCGGCCTTACTTCTTATTGCAGACAATGGATTCCTCAGTATGCATTTCTAGCTAAACCACTGATACAGTTAACGACACAGGAGGCAGCCGTATCGACTGTTCTCCCTTGGACATCTGAACATACACTTAGTTTTAATGAGTTAAAGAAAGCTTTATGCCAAGCACCCGTTCTAGCTACACCGAACTACAGTAAGCCTTTCACACTTTTTGTCACAGAACGTGATGGTACTGCATTATCTGTTCTCACACAAGATCAAGCCGGACAGTACAAGCCCTGTGCTTATTTTTCGAGCACACTAGATCCAGTAGCCCAGGCTCTGCCTGCGTGCCTCAAGTCAGTTGCAGCCACAGCACTAGCTATCAGACAAAGTGATTCCATAGTATTAGGACACTCCCTGACAGTACAAGTTCCACACTCCGTGGAAGTTCTTTTAAACCGAACACAGACTCAGCACTTGACAATTGCACGTTTGACAGGTTATGAACTGACACTGTTCCAGCCACACATAGAAATCAGACGCTGCAACATTCTAAATCCTGCTACACTGTTACCGTCAGTTACTTCAAATCCTGCCACACATGATTGTGTGGAAATAGTTAACATTATGACAAAGCCAAGACAAGACCTGACAGATATTCCATTACCAGACCCCGACCTGACACTTTATGTGGATGGTTCATGTATGAGAACAAGTACAGGAGAACTAGTAGCCGCGTATGCAGTGACTACTGACACTGAAGTTATTGAAACACACCGTATTGACACCCTGTCTGCTCAAGCAGCAGAGCTAGTTGCTCTGACTCAAGCCTGCATACATGCCAAGAACCTGAAAGTTAATATTTACACAGATTCACGCTACGCATTCGGAGTTGTACACGACTTCGGAGTGCTCTGGCAGGAGAGAGGTTTCATGACTTCTCATGGAACCAAGATTCAGCATGGTCTCCTTATTCAAGCTCTGTTAGATGCAATACATTTACCAACAGCTATCGCTATCATGAAATGCAAAGCACATACGAAAGTTACTGACATTATTTCTCAAGGTAATGATCTAGCAGATCGAACAGCCAAGCTTACAGCACAGTCACCAGACATACCAGTTAACAAGACACCGACATCCACTCTAGAACAGACTACTTGTATGACAGTTAAGGACCCTACTCAAGATGTCATAGATATCCAGTTACATGCTACTCCCGAATAAATCAAGAAATGGTCCGAACAAGGAGGGGTCCAGACAGATCAGGGATGGGTGACGAAGGGTAAAGCCACATGGTTTCTCCCCGACTCAATGGTTCAAGTCATTATTAATACCGCACATAGTCCTGCACATTTAGGAGAAAAAGCCATGATAGACAGTATCCAGAACATCTGGTTTAACAAGCATTTACGAGCTGCAGCCAAACAGAAAGTCCGTACCTGTATGATATGTTGTCAATTCAATCCAGGTAAAAGTGTCCCGGTGGAACAAGGTGGATTCCAGCCTCCTGACCACCCTTTTGAAGTCCTCCAGATGGATTATATTCAGATGGAGCGATGTCGAGGTTTCAAGTATGTCCTTGTAGTTGTATGCGCTTTGTCCAGGTGGACAGAAGCATATCCAGTCCCAGATTACACAGCCGCGACCACTGCCAAGCAGTTGGTTCGTGAGTTCTTCCCCCGTTATGGACTCCCAAGGGTCGTATATTCTGATAACGGCCAGCCATTCTCATCTGAACTCATGAAGCACGTTTCCCTTTTACTAGGGTACCAGTGGAAGTTCCATTGTGTACGCCATCCAGAAGCAGCCGGTCTCGTAGAGAGACATAACCAAACCTTGAAAATCCGCATCGCCAAAGTTTGTAAAGAGAAAGGTGTAGACTGGCTAGTAGCTCTGCCAGTCGCTCTGTTTTATATGCGCATGGTCGCACATTCCAGATCAGGTCTGTCCCCTTATGAGGTCGTATTCGGCCGCCCCCCGAACATGTGGGGTACACTTAGACCCCGAAGTATTACCGATGTTTCCAGTAATATGTTGACAGATTACCTAGCTTCCTTGATGTCTGCCCTACACTCTTGTCGTTCACAGGTTGCCGCCGCATTTCCAGACAATACCGAGGTGAAACCGCATGAAATTGTTCCAGGAAGCTTGGTTCTCGTCCGGAATTTTGATTGTTCAAGTCCGCTGGAGCCTCGCTGGAAGGAGCCGAAGTTAGTCCTCCTGACCACCCGTACTGCCGTCAAGTTGGAAGGCAGGAAGGGGTGGGTCCATCTGTCACACGTCAAGAAATTTCACGGACTAACAACTGTTTCCAAGTACTTTTCCAAGGATTGTCAAGATTTTAAAGACTGCCAAGAAACTATTCTTAAGGACTGTCCCGCCAATGACATTGATATCAAGCCCTCCCTGTTAGAGAAAACTCCGCAGCAGGAGTATAAAAGTAAGCTACGGTCTAGTAAAATAAGTCAGCCAGTTTAATTGTCTAAGTCCTCCCCTAGGTGAAACGGTTAGACAGGTATCTGACATGTATGAAATAGACCCCCATAGTGAGAGAGTTAGTCAAAACTCTATCCGATGTATCGTTTTTCTAAGTTTTATATTGTTTCTCAGCCTGATGGTTACCTGCACGAGCTATGCATTTCATTTATGTTTTCCAATTTCTCATGTAAATAAGTCTTCTAATGCTACAGTAGAGCACACGTTTAGTGATCTGCCTCCTCACGAACTATCCTATCGTCTTGCTATGCGCAACAATTCATTCATCCGTATGTTACATTATTCACACCAGACCAGCAATGCCACTAATTGTTGGGTGTGTGGTCGACTCCCCCCTTTCCAGACACCGAAGGGAGTTCTGCCACTCTTTCCTTATCCATTTTCACATAACGGTTCATGTGGAGCCTGGTCCATGTTAACGTCATCTTCAAATGATATGTCCCTTCTGAACAGTACATGTTTTCCAGACAAGCAAGGTCTTCCCCACAGAACAGGGTTAGATCTAGAAAATGAAGTTTATAATTTAGGTAATTATTCTTCGAAATTCATGGTCCTGAATGTTCAGTCTGATCCTACTCCAGACTTACCTGCTATTTCAGTACTACCAGTCAAAGGCGAATTATGTGTCAGAAATAATGGTTCCGTACATGTAGGACATAGTGATTGTACTACTATTGTCAAGTATAGTGACAGTGGGAAATTTATTTTCAAAGCTTCACGTCATTCTTATTTTGTTTGTGGTCAGACCGCATATGTTCGTCTGCCCCTCGATTGGGATGGAACCTGTTACATTGCCTTCCTACTGCCACCAGTTTTTCTAGCCCCATCTGATTATCATAGAAACACACATCTAGTACACATTAGACATAGAAGGGAGATTGAATCCCCGATTGTCGATCAAACTGAAACTGCTCTAGAACAGTATACAGATTTCAATAGAGGTTTCTTCTTCTTTATAGGACCTATCCAGAATAGTAAGTTAATCCGTAGGTTAACAAGAACTCTTGAAGCAGTAGTGAATGAGACTGCCTCTGCCCTAGGTAACTTAACCGAAGAGCAATCTGCTATGAGATTTGTCGTGCTCCAAAATCGTCTCGTTCTTGACGTCATACTGGCCGATAGAGGAGGAGCATGTAGAGTCATCGGATCTAGTTGCTGCATTTTCATTCCTAATAACGCGCCGTCTGTTTATTCAGCTATAACCAGACTTCATAAAATTGCCCATCAGTTACACCAGAATCCAGGCACCTGGACATGGTCCGGTTGGTTTTGGAGTATAATTTCTGCCTGGGGATGGAAAGTATTGTCATTTCTAGGTATTGCAGTAGCGATCATATTCAGTTGCTGCCTCTGTATACAATGTGGCCCTGCGATTTGCGGCATTTGTGCTACCTCTTGTATTCCTAGTCCCAAGTCCCGTCCTAGATCCCGTTCCAAGAAAATTCGAGACGAGCAAATGATACTGTATGAAATGATAGATGGTATCATGAATATTGATGTTTCCTGATGGAAACGTAGTGACAAGGAGGGAATGTGGAAAAGTAAATTTTGCCATGTTCTGTGTCCCTACGTGTTCCCCATCTTATGTTGTATGTGCATGATTAATATGCATATGTATTCTCCATGATCGATTAAAGACGCAATTACAGTTGTGTCCATCTCCAGTATGCCAGTTTCCAGTTCTCGTGAAAGCTACGAGTATTAGGCCTATGTAAAGCTACGTTGCCACGTTTCTCAGTGTGCACGTTATTTTATTGTAAAGTCCCCGTTTCTAGGCCTCAAAAGGGCCCGGACTCAGATTCAGCTCCTGTCTCCTTAACCCTCGCTGAGGAGCGATACAGCCCCCACCTGTATCCCTGACCCTTCACTTACTTCCTGCCTCACAGTGCCCGGCTCGGCCTGACTCTGCCTGCCAGTCTGCCAAGAGTATGTTATGATTCCAGTTATCAGTCCAGCTCTCCTTCTCTGCATTCCTAAGCTACTGAATCGCATCAATAGTTTCCGTCATGGTCTAGCCTTTACTTCTCCATGTAAGAGAAATACTGTATTTATGGTCATTTAATATTCCTCAACACACACTACATGTAGAATAATGCATGCACCAGTCTTAGTGTCTGTTAGCCTTTACCCTGATAACTTTTGGATTCTATCAACATGTTCTCTAAACATCAGATACTAGATAGTGTTTAGGTACATGTCGCTCTGACTCTCCAGACTTCAGTCTCTGCTCCTAGCGCAGAAGTCATAGCCCCCAGCTTCTCCCTAGTAACACGTCATTGCCAGCTTGCGCGCACCACTAGGTTAGAGGTCCCGGCTCCTTAGGTAGCCCCCCTCCATGTTTCCGCCCCATTTATGACATATTCCGTTACGTTTACATCACATGTCTATGTATACGCCCTGTTCACGCCTCTTGTTACACCTACTTTCTGCCTTATCTCTCGCGACTGTTACAGGCCCCACCCACTGTTACGCCTACTGTATGTATTGTAATGCAATTGTTTTAACTATATATACTTGTGTACTGTTATTAAAAGCCAGCGCGCTCATTCCAGCTCCTGCCCGACAGCTGTCGGGCCCCCCTGTTGACTAGCCATCCCAGATCTTGCCCGTGCAGGTTGTCCTGTTCCTGTCCTTTATGCTGTATTAAACCTGCAAACTCCTACTACCTCGAATCTTGACTCTTATTTATTGAGCTATCTGTTATTGTTATATCTAGTCAAAAATAGAGGTATTATTTATTTATTTACCACAGTACAAAGGTCACATTCACATTTGATTCAATTTTTTATGTTCCCCAGTGGTAACCATGACAAATTAATTGCTGATTTTGCAGTATTGTGTTCAACTATTAAAACCCTCTTGTCTGTTCCACTACCCAAGGAATGCAAAGAGCCAAGGTGGTTTGATTCATCTTGCTCCTTGGCAAACAGAGAGTTAAGAAAGGCACTTTCTGCCAAACCTAGGTGCAAAGTTATTGTTCAAGCTGCCAGGAAAAATTATAAAGTAAAAATATTGGAAAGGAAGGCTAATCTACTCTCTGAACAGTGGGACTCTTTGGTTATTAGTGCAAACCTGGGTGGCAGTGGCCCATTTTGGTCCGCTGTAAGAAAAACGAGGGAAATGGGAAAGGAGCTCACCCAAATTAGTTGCAACATAACAAGTGCAGCATGGGAGACTCACTTTTCTAGAATTTATGCAGCCCCCCCTGATGAGCACTCTCTCTCTAATCTAGGTCAATTAAGCAGCTTAAAGATTTTGGACCATGAAGTTAAAACAGCCATAAATGAGAGTTCAGGAAATAAGGCGCCCGGACCCGATGGCCTCCCTATTGATATTATCAAATATAACGTTGATTTGTGGACACCAATGCTTCTTAATATTTTTAATAGTCTCCCAAAAGTAGCCATGCCGGCTACATGGGCTACCAGTATTATTGTCCCAATCTACAAAAAGGGAGATAGGTCGGATCCTGCGAATTATCGCCCTATCTCCCTTTTGGATAACACCCTTAAAGTTCTGGGCCGCATAATTTATAATAGAGTATTGGAATGGGCGGTTGACACTGACTTTTTAGATCCCTGTCAGATGGGGTTCCGGAGTGGGGTAGGAACAGTGGAGCAATGTTTAAATCTGAAATTAATAATCGATAAATACAGTGTTGCCCGATTATCTCCTACCTACCATGCCTTTATGGATCTTTCATCCGCTTTTGATCTCGTGAATAGATCCAAACTCGGGTCAATCCTCTCATCCAACGGCCTTGATGAAACTCTCGTAAGATTTTTAGCCTATCTCCATACCGACCTGAAAGCACGGGTACGTATTGGGATGGGTGGAGAGGTCTCAGGAGCCATTGAAATAGGGAGAGGGGTGCAACAGGGGTGCGTTTTAGCACCCCTGTTGTTCATCATTTATATTAATGGTCTATCCAACTGTTTGGAAAAAGTCACCTCAGATGTCCCCATGATTTTAGGTAAACCTTTACCTGCGCTTTTATACGCAGACGATGCGGTGCTTATGGCCCGCACTCCTAATGCTCTTCGTCTGCTTTTACATAGTTTTGTTAATTTTATGGAGGGTCTGGACTTGAGGGTAAATTTAAAAAAATCTTTTATCATGTCCTGTGGCCCGGGCAAAAGGAAACTCAATACTATCCAGATAGGTACAGATAAACTAGAATCTGTTCCTAAATTCCCCTATTTAGGGTTGGTTTTCGCTGCGAACGGCTCGTAGAGTGGGCATTTGGCCCACGCCACGAGCAAGTTCTCGAAAGCCAACAACTCTGTTTTGAGCCTCCCTCGCCCAAAGAAAATTGGTGCCACTAGGGCTATTTTAAAGATTTTTAAATTGCAGTGTTCACCTGTTGCCACGTATGGAGCAGAGGTATGGGGGTCGGGAAGCAGTCTTTGTATACAAAGGGAGGAAAACCGCTTTTGTAGGAAAGTGTTGGGCACACTGATTTCCTCATCTGATTTTATCTGCCATAGTGAACTAAATTTTCCTTATATAAGTGATTTTATTAGAGTAAGACCAGTCCTCTTCTGGATTAGAATCTGGATGAATGATGCTGCTGTCCTTACACAAAATATTATTAAGGACTGCTTAAATTGTGAACATGGAATGAAGATTCCTTGGTTCACAGAAGTTTTTAAATCACTTAACGAAGTTGATAGAGGTACTTTGTTCACTGACCCTACGACAATTGAATTAAAGGATAAGGCTGAGGTTCAAAATGCACTTTATGCACTTTACAGAAATGGTCGCACAGGAAGAGAATCCCAGAAATCAAGTGTTATGAAATATATAGGAAATGGACTGTGTAGACAAATCTTGCCGCCCTATCTTTCCCTCCCTATGTCCAGCTGGGAGCGATCATTGTTGTTTCGCTTAAGGGCAGGTACTGTAAAATTTCTGCTGTCTTTTCCTATGGGGTATCGACATAGTGCTGATTTCACTCCATGCCCTTGTGATGGTGTGAGTACACAGGATGATCTGCACTTTTTATTTTTCTGTAAATTTTATCTGAGATTTATTAAATGGTTTTTAACTCCTTATTTTAAAAAATACAGACCTCTCACACTTAAGGAATCTTATATAATGTTGATTACTTTGGACACTGATGAATTGACTTTTCGTACTAGCACCTTTTTAAGATCGGCCATACGAGCGCGCAAGACGATGGAAAATCCATGAACATAGAAACTGAATGTAGTAACTAGTCACAATGGTTTTATGAAGAAAATAATATAATGAAATGAAATTCACTGTACAGTTACTGTATGGAATTTATTGTTATTATTATGATATGTTTTTCTGTATAATATTCTTTGTATTTTGTTTTATATTTAAATGAATTATTGCTGTAATCGGTACTTTTATGAATTTTAAGAAATTCGAATAAAGGTCTTTTGAACTTGAACTTGGCTCTGAGATTGTGGCTAGGGACATAAGCTGTTAGTTTATTTTGGAGATATAGCGGGCCTTTGCCTTTTAAGGCGTTGTACGTAAGGCAACCAATATTAAACCGGGAGTGCTTCTTCACTGGTAGCCAATCAAGTTCTTGCAGCAAAGGTGCGTAGGTGGAACTTGCAGGACAGTTCAATATAAGTCTGGCCGTGGTGTTCTGGCCCACCTGGAGCTTGAAGAGCACAGTATCGCTGACTTCTGAAAGAGAGCATTCCCATAGTACAGTCTGCTTATCACCATTGCCTGAACCAGTGTTCTGCGGACATTTGTAGGGAGAAAAGGGAAGATTATGCGCAAAAGGCTCAGGTTATAGTAGCAGGCGCTCGTAGTTGCTGCAATCGTAACTTTCATCGTCAATGCTTGATCTAATTTTATCCCCAGGTTTCTTACTGTTTGTTTGAGTACGGGGATGGCACCAAATTTGTGGGGCCACCAGTCATCCAACTAGATGGCGGGGGCTTTTCCAAGCAGCATAATCTCAGTCTTTTCTGTGTTTAACTGGAGGCAGTTTTCAGTCATCCAATTGGTGATTGCTAGCATTCCTGAAGCAAAACGTTGCTTTTCTATTTCCACGTCTTGGCCTATAGTAAACATCAGCTGGGTGTCATTGGCATATGATCTGATCTCAAAGCCGAAGTGCTCCGCGATCTTTGCTAATGGGACCATGTAAATATTAAACAAGTTGGGACTCAGACATGAGCCCTGTGGTATACCCTTGTCCAAGTGCATTTTGCATGAAGAATATGGGCCCAGTATTGCAGCCATTTTAGTGCCGTCCCCTGGACACCTATTGCCTGCAGTCTTTTCAGGAGCCTTGAATGAGAGAAGATATCAAAGGCTGCCGACAAGTCTCAGTACCACGGGTCTTCCTGCATCCATATCCTGTCTTAGTGAATGAGTCACAGCCAGGTGTGCAGTCTCTGTACTGTATCCGGGTCAGAACCCAGATTGAGGGGGATCTAGGATGTGATTGTGTTCAAGGTAGGATCCCAACTGCTTATTTATTAGGCCTTCAAGTTGTTTACCCAGAAGAGGGAGGAGGGAGATCGGGCGGTAGTTGCTGAGTGATTGTGGGTCCTGCGTTGCTTTTTTGAAAATAGGCCGTACATATGCTTCCTTCCACTCTGCCAGGATAGTGCTTATTTTCAAGGAGCAGTAAAAGATATCTCAGATCATGTGGGCACAACAGGTGGCAAGAAGAGGTATTATCTTGGGTGGACATAGATCCCGGGGGACCCGGACTTGGCTGCGACCAAGGAATTGCGTATTTCCTCTAAGGTGAAAGGCAGGACGCTGTCTAGAGTACAGGGGATAACTTTTTTCTGCGCTCCTTTCAAGACGGTTGTCTCTACGTCCTGCAGAGGCGCAGCAGGAAATTTAGAGTAGATGTGGAATATTTTTTCCTGAAAAAAGTTAGCCAGTGAGTCGCAGAGCTCCTGGGATTCCACAGGAGACCAGCTGCATGCTTGTGGGGAGGTAAAATCATGTCCTATACTGAAAAAAGACTTTTGGGGAATTGTTGGCTTGCTCGATTTGGTTGATGATAAAAGTCTGTCTGGCAGATTTGATATTTCTATGGTATCGGGACAGAGCTTGTTTGTACTGTTCCTTATCTTGGGGCTCTTTCCCTTTACCCCAGAATCTCTCTAGAGTCTTACATTTATTATTTTCTACTTTTAGTTCTGGTGTAAATCATGGAGCTGATGGTCGCGGATATGTGGTGCCATGATTTTTAAAGGGGATTGTTGCGTCCATCGTCCCGTGAGGGTAGCATTGAAGGAGTTCAGCAATTGAGAGACCTCAGAATTGTTGTTTGGTTGCTTGGGGTGAAAGGCACCGTTAAACGCTTCCTGAGTAAGTTTATGCCAAGGTCTGCGTGCATCATGTCGCCATCTGTTGCTTGTAATGATACCGAGCATGAGGGAGTTGGATGTCAAATGTAATTACAAAATGATCAGTCCAGGTGAGGGGATGTGGGGTCGTATAGTCCAGTTGATCTATGTTGGAAGAGATTCGGTCCGATGTGTGGCTGGCAAAATGTATCGGGCTGTTGACTCTTTGGGCGAGGCCTAGTAATTCTATATCTGTTAAGAGTTTCCCAACTTCTGGGTTAAAATATTCTTCCCCGTGGAAGTTAAAATCTCCTAGCAGGAGAAATTCATTAGAGGCTAGGACATGCCATGTTCTGTCAAAATGTTGATAAATTTAGTATTTTGCCCCGGGGGACGGTAGATTAGTGCTATGTTCCAGCTGTCCAGTAGCAGATACACTTATCTTAAAAATACCAAGCTCTACAGTGTCATTACTTATGGTTGAGACCCATGTCACATTTAAATCGCTTTTGAAAGCTATAGCATTGCCGCCGCCCGTTTTTCCTCCTCTACCGAGATGGATTCGTTTATAGTTATCAGGGATAGCTATTTCGATAGTTGGGTGATTGGCAGGGTTTAGCCAAATCTCTGTTAGAAAGCAGATAACCGGAGACAGAGAGGAAATCATGTTACATATCTTGGTCGAGCGCTTGGCTAGTGACTTGACGTTGCTAAGAAGACTGTTTAGGCCGTGTTTTGGTGAAGAGGGTCTGTTTGCTTTCCCTGGTGATCAAACTTACACTGACATATAAGGGCAACAACATAATTGTGAAAATGGATACATACGTTTATTCAATTCATTCAAGAAATCTGGACAAAACAAAATGTGTTACACACTAATTAACATCCACACTCCAGTCATATCTGCATTCACACTCAGTTTAACCACATCATAAAAACAGGGTACACTACCAAAGTGCACATATAAAACAAACATCAATATAAAAGATAGCACTACAGAATGTGCTTAAAGTCCATGATACAATAATGTTCCATAAGGGCTAATGATAAATGGCAAAAACTTGAATTCAAATAGACAGTCGGAGACTTGGCAATAGAAATTCTTTCATCATCTACACCTGTTTTGGTACAGAGTCCCTTTTTAGGTCTTGGACCGTAGGCTGCGCTTGCGCAGTCTCGCTCCGAGATTTAATGTTTCTTAGTATGGGGGCTTTAACCTGCCCCTCTTCTCCGTTGGCTGGCTTCCTAAACGGAGGCCAGCCATTGGAGGAGAGGGGCATCACTCAGTTTAAGCCCCGTCTTTTTCGGATTGGGGGCATGCTTTTTCGTTTCTTTCTGTCTGTGGCGTCATTATGAAAAAACACGCCCCCCATTCTGAAAAGGACGGGGCTTAAATGCAAATGGCGAGGGCTTCTCTTGACGATCCCTCACCTGGTGTCCTCCTCCTGCCCAGTCTCTTCCCACCTCTTCTCTTTCCCTCTGTCTCTCTGTCTCTCTCCCTGCCCCTACTGTGCTCCTCCCCACCTCCTCACCCCTCGGTGCCCTCCCTCTTCCCTACCCTAGCTGTCCCCAGCCCGTGCCGATCAGAGCTGGAGCCCCTTGACGGCCCTCCCCGAGGGGCGGAGATGTGCTGACTCACGGTGCCTCCCCCTCCCCTCGTCGGAGGCTAAGCTTTCACTATGGGTCTCGCTGCGGGAGCACATGAAGTGAACGCTCTATTGGCACTGTAGCTCGTTAAGAGAAATCTAGAGCAAGAAATTAGGCTGGCTCAGTCGGCGCACATTCAGGGGACTAGTGTCTCTTGTTTTGAGCATGTACATTGGATCCGGTATGGTAATCCAGCCGTGTTGCTTGCTTCCTGTTGGCTTTGGTCAGGGAAGAGAGAGCAGTGTGGTTTGGGCTTGCTTCATCACGTTTCAACGTCAGGTTTTCATCTGAAAATACCCTTTAAAATAAGAAAAGAAATATCGCTCAAGCTTTCAGATAAGGTGAGTCATGCTTTACATAAAGGAGCACAAATAGCCTCCCCGACGATCTCCCCCTCCCAGGTTGGCTAATCACCCCCACCTTCCTCTACTTTGTACTTAGACCACTTGCGGCCTTTGGTGGAGGATGCACACCCCCGTTCACTCGTGCAGCACTCTAGCCACGAGAGAATCCCGCAGACGGGCTCCTGCCTCCGTGCTACACCCTTATCCACTCAATCCCCCCAGCGCCATACACTCCACCAGGCACCACATCCCAAGTACTCCGTGCATCGTCGGCCTTGCCCAACCAACCGCAGCAGGGGGCGGGAGGCTGTGACCACCATCCTGCATATCCTGGAACATTTGCGCACCCGGCTCCCCCGGCCATCCGCTAATAGGCAGTGTCCCGCATCATCTCTAATTGGCGCCCAAGCTGCCCTCACCTAGCACTCGTTCCTGGCTCCTCCCAACCTGCATAGAAACCCCCCACACACCCTATTCTGCCACCCCACAGGCCTCTTGCCCCTCAGACAGCACCACGCTTCCAAACGCAACGATCCCTGCAGCTGCCAGCTTATCTCCATCCCCCCTGCACCCCGCCGCCCAGAATCAGCCCCCCTCTAGCGCCTTGTCTGACAACCCACCGTCCTGCGAAAGCAAACCGAGTACCCAGCAGCTCCCCCCTTCCTCCACAGCACCCTTGTGCCGTCGACAGCTGATGTTGGGGGGAGTGACGAACAAATCTTCATTCCCCACCTCTGTAGCCTTGCCCTGTTTTTGCTATGCCATCCTTACTTTGCTGGGGCATGTATCTGCATTACCCACTCTGCGCGCGGCCCGTTCCTCTACATGTTCATCTGTCCGTCGCCAAGTAGGACCTACACTGGGGCAGCATCTGGGTGTCATCTCTGTGCTACGTGGACATATACTTGACCGCCCGGCTATGGCTGCATGGGGGAGGGAAGTGGAATGTGCCTCTGTTCCCTGCTTGTCCCTTTGTTCCCTGCTTGTGATCCGGTTTTTGTGCCTCTGTTCCCTGCTCGCGCCTCTGTTCCCTGCTCGTGCCTCTGTTCCCTGCTCGTGCCTCTGTTCCTGGTTTTCGTGCCTCTGTTCCCGGTTTTCGTGCCTCTGTTCCCTGCTCGTGTCTCTGTTCCCGGTTTTTGTGCCTCTGTTCCCGGTTTTCGTGCCTCTGTTCCCGGTTTTCGTGCCTCTGTTCCCTGCTCGTGCCTCTGTTCCCTGCTCGTGCCTCTGTTCTCTGCTCGTGCCTCTGTTCCCTGCTTGTGCCTCTGTTCCCTGCTTGTGCCTCTGTTCCCTGCTTGTGCCCTCTGTCCCATGTTCGTGCCTCTGTTCCCAGTTTGTGCCTCTGTCTGTTCGTGCCTCTGTTCCCTGTTCATGCCTCTGTTCCCTGTTCGTGCCTCTGTTTCCTGTTCGTGCCTCTGTTCCCTGTTTGTGCCTCTGTTCCCGGTTTTTGTGCCTCTGTTTCCGGTTTTTGTGCCTCTGTTCCCTGCTTGTGATCCAGTTTTCGTGCCTCTGTTCCCTGCTTGTGCCTCTGTTCCCTGCTTGTGATCCAGTTTTCGTGCCTCTGTTCCCTGCTTGTGCCTCTGTTCCCTGCTTGTGCCTCTGTTCCCTGCTTGTGCCTCTGTTCCCTGCTTGTGCCTCTGTTTCCTGTTCGTGCCTCTGTTCCCTGTTCGTGCCTCTGTTCCCTGTTTGTGCTTCTGTTCCCGGTTTTTGTGCCTCTGTTTCCGGTTTTTGTGCCTCTGTTCCCTGCTTGTGATCCAGTTTTCGTGCCTCTGTTCCCTGCTTGTGCCTCTGTTCCCTGCTTGTGATCCAGTTTTCGTGCCTCTGTTCCCTGCTTGTGCCTCTGTTCCCTGCTTGTGCCTCTGTTCCCTGCTTGTGCCTCTGTTCCCTGTTCGTGCCTCTGTTCCCTGTTCGTGCCTCTGTTCCCTGTTCGTGCCTCTGTTCCCTGTTCGTGCCTCTGTTCCCTGTTCGTGCCTCTGTTCCCTGCTTGTGCCTCTGTTCCCTGCTTGTGCCTCTGTTCCCTGCTTGTGATCCGGTTTTTCGTGCCTCTGTTCCTTGCTTGTGATCCGGTATTTCGTGCCTCTGTTCCCTGGGGTGTTACTGGGCAGAGCTGTGTGTGTGTGTGTGTGTGGCTCTGTGTGTGTGTGACTCTGTGTGTGTGTGTGTGGCTCTGTGTGTGTGTGTGTGGCTCTCTGTGTGTGTGACTGTGTGTGTGTGTGTGACTGTGTGTGTGACTGTGTGTGTGTGTGACTGTGTGGTTGTGTGTGTGACTGTGTGTGTGACTCTGTGTGTGTGTGACTGTGTGTGTGTGTGACTCTGTGTGTGTGACTGTGTGTGGCTCTGTGTGTGTGAATGACTGTGTGTGGCTCTCTCTGTGTGTGTAGCTCTGTGTGTGGCTCTGTCTGTGTGTGTTCGGCTCTGTGTGTGTGTGTGGCTCTGTCTGTGTGTGTTTGTGGGTCTGTGTGGCTCTGTGTGTGTGTGTAGCTCTGTGTGTGGCTCTGTCTGTGTGTGTGTGTGTGTGTGTGTGGCTCTGTGTGTGTGTGGCTCTGCGTGTGTGTGTGGCTGTGTGTGTGTGTTGCTGTGTGTGTGTGTGTGTGGCTCTGTGTGTGTGTGTGGCTCTGTGTGTGTGTGTGTGGCTCTGTGTGTGTGTGGCTCTGTGTCGCTAATACTCTCTACACTCTCTAATGCTCACCTATTGCCATTGTAAATGGCAATACCATTTATTTCTGTTTTTAAAAAAATGCCATTTGCAATGCCAATAGCTCTAACTTTAACAAAGCCGAGGCCATTGCATTGTAAATGCTTGTTCAGGAAGCCACTAGGAACATGTGTAGTACCAAAATGTTACCTCCCAAGGACTATGGAAGGGAGTCCTAATCTGATAATTTACAATATGAGGATGCCTTTATGAACTCGCCCAGGAATGGCTAAAGGGCTAGATGGATCTGTGTCCAATAATACCACATTTTGAACATTTCTGCTTTCGTGCAAGATAATGTTTTTCGTTGGCTAGGCGATACTGGCTACCACATCTAAAACACTTTTTTTTACCAACCAACATTTTAGATTTGTTCACATTGTCCACTTTACTAGAATTCATCTCCTTCGTGGACCTGCTAGGAAAAATATATGTATACTTTACACTTGCTACAACAGCATTTCCATCCTTCGAGCCTTTTGCTTCTCCTCAGGTAAAACTTAAAACAGTCTTAGCACATGTCCCTGTTAATTCAGCATTCTTGACATTATCCATTACTTCTTGATGGAAGATACTCCTTTAGCCCAAGGTTATCCTGTATATATATATATTAGCTGCCTGCATAACTATCTGATCGCAAATTAGTTCATCGTAAAGCATACCGAACTGGCATGTGAGAGGCACATTTTTAAGTGCACCTACAAAATCTTCAATAGATTCTTCTTTTGCTTGCTTCCTATGAAAGAATTAATAACGGTCTACTGCGAAACGAACTATGGGCTTGAAATAATTAGTTACATCTTCTAAAGCGTTTACTTTCGCATCCCCTTGGCCCTCCTCTCTAGGATTTTTATTTTACGATTGTATAACTTCAAACTACGTGCACCCAAACAATCTAAAAGTATCTTCTTCCTTTCCGCAGTGAGTTCTTCATCCTCCTCAAGCTAGACATGTAGTTCTCAAAATACTTACGCCATTCTACTGATTTGAGTGTTAATTCACCCGAGGTTGATAAAAATGGTTGGGGAGCAGACAGATTCCATACATTGCCTGAAGCCAATTGAGCTCTTAGCACTTCAAAATATGAACAACAACCAGCACAATATGACAGTCAAATAGGAGTAGAATTACTAAAAATGGGTAATACGAATGATAATGCTCAATGCGCCCCAGAAACGAATGCATACAGAATGTTACCATAAACACAAATCAAAGTGCACAGGGAATTATTAGTGGTGTGTGTCACATTGCGAAGATGGAAGAATTAATAACACACAAGATCCATAGAAGTGAGTGTGTCACTGTAAACTAAATTCAAATTGCAAGGTAAAGTGACATTGAACATCCTGTGATTCCGGGGAAATCGCTTAATCTCCCCGTGCCTAACAAAAATGAATGTGTTCTCATGTAACGCAACTGGTGCTACGTAAAGCGCTCTGACACCCGATACCGGATCAAGTTCACGCTATATAAAAATTGGTATTTTTTTTTAAAAGTGTGCGCATCACTGAAGTGAAACGAGCAAACACTAGCTGATCCAGCACGTAGAAAATGTGTGTCACGGAGAACATAGGTGGAACTTTTGACAAATGATACTCCAGATTCAAAATTCAAAATGCAAGGCAAAGTGTGTGCTTCACCGATACAAAACGCACATGCATTATTCCAACGGGCATACAAATACTGTTAAAGAGAGTGATCTCCTTAAAATATCACGGAAAGTGTGCGCATCACTGAAATTAAGACGCGCAACAAGCATTTCAAATCGTGTGCTTAAAACCTTGCTTTGAGGAGATAACACAAGATGTCCGCCAATGTAATTGCGTGCTATGTTTCTCCTGAAAGGAATTGGAATAGGCTGCGTTCCAATGATGTAGAAATCGCGTGCTCGGTTCAAACTAATACTGCAGCTGCCTTGGATGGTTGGGCTCACCATAAGGTAAAATTACAAAACAAATCTACTTACCATACTCCTTTGCCTCAGCAAAACAGGATTCAGGAGCAGTTTGAATAATAGAATCACACAACAGATGAAATGTTAAGATAACCATTTCCTTCACCATTACGCTGCATTCTGTCAATGCCCAATAAATTCTCTGTTGCACAAGTTCTTCCAATTGTCAGGGTGAAAGCAGTTTGTCGCCAATTTTGTAAAGATGTCGCTGACAACAGACTTGTACAAAAGTACACTTTATTCTCCTAATACCTTGACACACCAACTAAGCAGTATGCGTCTGTCCCCGTCAGGCATCCTTTCTCATCTCACCTGTCACCCATCCCCAAGCCTCCAATTCGAAACTGACTGACATCAAAATATCTGTGGCACAAGTTCGGCATCTCGTTAGCGCATACCGTTCCCTCAATAATGTTGATACGGCACAACATCAAGTACTGCCTATACTAGTGGTTTGGAAGAAAAAGCTGGGGCTCGCATGATGTAGGGTAAGACTCAGAATAATAATAGCTGGGAAGCTACCTGGACATTGACACTTTGGAAGGTTTCCTAAGCCCTTAAGCAGGGCAGCAAACATGAATAAAACCACAAACCACAATACACTGCAACACTCAAAATGTAATTAAACAGTATATAAAAACCGCAGTGAGATGCTAATGCAGCACAACCACACCACACTGAACAAAGCCAGGGTTATACATTTTCAGCTTCTAATTATATATTAAAGTGTGTGGTAAGTAAGCAGGCACCACGAAGAAGACGTATTTCATTAAAGTGGATACGTTTATTTCCATACAACTTCAGCCACGGCAAAGAGGGGCGCACCTTCAGGATCTTGATTGGAACTGACAGCAGTTGATCGAACTCCCAAGGACGCACACTCCAAGCACGGTACAAACAGAACTCAGAATAACGATCATTCCAAATACAAACCCATTACATCACCTTCCCCCTTAACACAAAAGAAAAAGAACATCCCAATTAGTATGTAACAATATCCTTGAACTTGGAAGTTTTTTTTTAATATGACACCCCGTACAGAATTATCTAAATCACCACCCAAAGTACCACAAACCGGCCCATCGACCGACGTACTCACATTCTCACTCCTGAACCCAGGCTGTTCATGATCATGACACCAATGCGTCCACTCAAGATCATGCTCCATCAATGAGACCTTCTTGCCTCTAATTAATTCCGCTTGATCCTTCTTCAACTTTACTAACTGCCTCTTGTTCCACCAACCTTTGCCTTCCAAAAATGCAGCGTCTTTACTAACCTTACAGACGAGAACAGGATCCGAAAATACAGATTCGCCTTTTTTAACCTTGAATGGTTTTTAAACAAAACCCAGTCACCCACAGAAATGTCCAAATCACAAAGAAAACCTCTCCTGTCTAACCTTTTCTTCATGTCAACCTGTTTCTCCTTGACAACCTTTGCCACACACCTAAAGTCAGAGCCATCACCAAGAGATAATCTACTGTCAAGCCATGACAGTAACAAAGTAGTGTTTGCTTTTCTACTCCTTAGTAACTCAAAGGGAGTGATTCCAGTGGTAAAGTGTGGCAAAGTATTGTAATTCCACACCTTTTCTTCCAAAAACGTTCCTACATCAAGACCAGCAGCCAGGGTCGTTTGAATACCTTCTTTAAGGACTTTATTGCCCCGTTCCAATGGACCATTGGAAGCTAGAGAATACATAGCCACCTTCAAAGGCTTGATATCATGAGTTTCCAAAGATTTACACATCCTATCCGACACAAAGTGAGTTTCATTATCTATTACTAAAGACCTAGGGGTTCCCTCTAACAAAAACACTCTTTTGAAAAAATGAATAGTATTATCTGTGTTAGGAGAATCCACAAATGTGTAGTACATCCATTTCGAATGGTAGTCTACAGCCAAAATCAAGTACCTCAACTCCTCTGCTAAAACATTATAAGGACCAGAAAAATCCAAGCCAACTTGCAAAAGGTAACTTTGAAAGTTTCCAGTGCTTGTCCGAAAGCAAACATTCCTCGCAACCATCCACTACACTTCTAGCCTGAGTCTCTAAAGCAGGCCACCAGTAATGCTGTTTTATTTTCATGCACGTTTTTGTCACACCCAAATGTCCCTCGTGAGCGACTCTAATAATAGAGCTTCTCAGACTAGCTGGAGGAACATATTTATTCCCTCTCTGCACAAAGCCATCCTTAACCGAAAGTTCATCAGCCACTAAAGCGAAATTCCTCAACTCTCCAGTTAAACTTCTCACCTCCGGCCATTTGTTAGTAGAAAATTCCAACACCTTGGCGAGAATAATATCATTTGAGCAGGCAATCTTCCATTCTGCTTCTGAAATAACTGGACAACAAATTTTCAACTGCGTCCAGTACAGCAACACACTCTGCCTCATCTTCAATAAAATCTTCCTCATCATCATTCTCCATCAACATCCTTGACAAGCAATCGACACAAACTTTTTTGCCCCCCTGAATGTGTTTCATATCAAAGTTATACTCTTGCAATTTAGAAATCAAATGGGTCAACCTAGCAGACATTTGCTGAAAATAAAAGTGAGCGGCTTGTGGTCCGTAAAGATTTCAAACTTGCAGCCCCAAATATACATTTTGAATTTTTGAGCCACCCAAACACAAGCCAATGTTTTGCGCTCAATGGTGCTGTAATTTGGCTCAAAGTGTTTGAGCGATCTCGATGCGAACGCCAGTTTGCACCGTGCCATTCACTCATTGACTGAGGACAGTACCCAGACCCAGTACTTGCGTCAACTGTAATCATAGAAGGACAATCATCTCAAAAAGCGTGCAATGCTTGAGCCGAAATAATTAAATCTTTAACTTTAGCAAACAAACCGTCCAGTTCTTGAGACCACAACAGTTTTTTACCCTTTTTAAGGAATACGTGAAGGGGCTCAACAATTTGAGCATAATTGCCAATGAATCTAGCGTAATACTCAGCAAGCCCCAGGAAAGAGCGCAGAGCATCTTTATAGCAAGGTGGTTTAGCCTCTTTAAGGGCCCTGATAACAGAAAATGTAGGTTTGATACCTTTGCCAGATACAGCATAACCCAGATAATCCAGTTCCCTCACTCCAAACTTACATTTATCCGATCTTACAGTCATGCCATGTTCACGAAGAGCAGACAACACCTTCTTCAACAAATCATAATGCTCTTTTGAATTTTCAGAAAAACTCAGGATATCGTCCAAATAGGCTTGCACACCTACCATGCCCTTAAACACTGTGTCCATTATTCTCTGAAAGATACTAGCAGCAGATGCTAGGCTGAAGGGAAGCCTCAGGAACGTATACGCACCAAAAGGTGTAACAAATGTCGTCAGTTCCTGAGACTCCCTATCCAGAGGAATCTGATGGTAGGCAGACTTTAAGTCGATTAGGGAAAACCATTTAGCTCCCCCCAAATTTGATAGAAGTTCATGAATTTTGGGAAGCCGATGTCAATCGATCAAGATGTTCTTATTTAGGCCCCTCAAGTCCGCCCAAAGCCCAATCTCACCAGTCTTTTTACGAGCAACAACTACGGGGGCCACCCATTGTGAAGATTCGGTGGGTTGAATGATACCCTGAGAACATAAATCTTCAAGCTAGGATCTTAACTCCTCTCTCGCACTTAAGGCTGACCTTGTGTATCACCGATTGTGCATTAGGTAATAACCTCATTTTATGCTCGAAACCTTTCACGCAACCAACGTGATCAATGAACACAGGTTTAAATTCACCCAACAAACTTTTAAAATCCACTTCAGACTCACCCACACTACACACAGAGGTTCCATTGACTCTAACTGGATTATCTTCAACAGCCACTAAATAAGACCCATCCTGGCAAGATCTTTCCAGCCCACAATGTTCTTCCCCTTTACAGCCACTTACACTTTTGTAAAAATATTGCGGCCCAAGACTTCAACATTGGGCGTAAAAAAACCCAACCTGTCAATATCCTTTTCTCCGAAGGCCTTCGGGTTCACATCCGTATGGGACAAAGTAACCTTTTGACTCATTTCTCATAGAAGTAAGAATCACGAAGAATTGTTTTTTAATATCCAAAGTCAGCCATATCCTTGGTTTCCACTCCATCAATTAAAAAGTCACATAAAGGACCTTTAACTTCCAAAAGATCATCTTTATAATCCAATGTCAAAAGTAAATTATCAAGGGATTCAGTACACGTATCCATTTCAACGTTCACACTGTTCACTTGGATAGGCTTTCTCCAGGGATGTGGAATTCCTATAGCCCAGCGCCCAGGACAGGTTGTTTGGGGTCAAAGGCAACAAGTTTTTATGTTTACTTTGTCCTTGGGACAAGTAGGCCCAACCCCCTGCAGCACAAACCCTTTGGCTGCCAGTTTGCAGTACCACATTATGGATCAGGGAAGGAGACTATCTGCAGTTAAGGTAATATTTTTGCCCATATGTTACTGCTGTTCAAACTAGTATTTATGGTTCATTAATTGGAAGCCTTTATTATTAGGGTGAGTGCTCTAATTAAATGTTGTAAGCGCCGACTACACTGCTGACAGAGGTTCCAGTACAAAAATGTTTGCACACGTTTTCAAAGTTTAGCAAAATGAGGCTATGTATAATGCTCCCAGAATGCTCTCTGATTTGATGCAAATATTTGCAAAAGCCTGAAATTAAGATTGATGATTCTTTGCTTTCAAAATAAAATGTTCATTAAAAAAATGAAAGCAGGAAAAAAACATTTACCTAAACTACTGTAAAGTTTCAGGGACCCTTTCTTTGCATCATCATTTAGTAACATGTGTTGATGCATGCTAGTGTTTCCCAAAAATATTCATAACAGAAAATCAGTGTAACCAGTTTCAATATGATAATGGGAAACAAAAACAAACAAGCATTGGCAAAGCCAGTGGGTCTGACATTAGTAGTCAGCTTTTTACCTATGTCAATGTGTGACTTGTTTATGCATGTTTTTTGTAAAATCTTATTGAGGTGTGAGCTGCTAGGCCCTCACCATTATAACAAACATTGGCAAAAGCAAAAATAGTTTTTTGGTTGCAAAAATAGTTTTTGGGTCTCAAAAAGCACACACTGCCACGGTAGTTACTGGCAATGAACAAAAATACTTTGTGTGCAGATATGCTCCTTGAGAAAGAACAGAATGCTGTCAACTCACACTGAATCCAGCCGAAACAGAACTTTAAGAAACACAAAAGGTCACGGTCAACACCAGATAATATTAGGGGCCCAATTATTAAATAAAGTCTCAAAAGTGCACCCAAGGTACATGTCCTTGCATTAAGGGTAGCTATGCGGCTTTCGTGAATTCCCAAGAATTTACAGAAGTAGGACAATAAGTACTCCTAGAAAATATTTGCGAACTGCATTTTAGTATGGGCAAATATGCATGTGTAGATTTGCACATGTGAAAATCTTGATTGAAAATCTTGAGTGTTTGCAAGTTCACTTTCCCTCCAACAACTTTTTCCCTAACCCTGGAAGAAAGTTTACATCTACCATTGTCAGGAGTAAATTTCCAACATTTCTCTGTATGGGATTATATTAGTAAAGAGTTTTTGATACCCTTAAAACATGCGAGTTAGTAGGTTTGCACCGACTCAAAAGGGCACTCTGACCCTGGAGCTATTGCTTACCACTAACTCCAGCCCCAGTATGTAGATCTGTGGAAACGTGGCAACATAAGGGTATTGCAAGTATTCAAACACTACTATGGTATGAGCCCTGGCATAATCAAGGAGGCTATATCAGAACTCTTATATAATGAGATTGCGGCCATAATTTGTCGCTGCAGTACATGGCACCAAGTGGGCAAGTGGATTTTGTTACAGGACAAGTAGATTTATGAAGCAACCTACCCCATGGACAAGTAGATATTTTATTAAATTCCACACTCCTGTTTCTCTGACCATTGCAAACTTTTTGAAAATGTCCCATTTTTTTACAAATACAACATCGTTTACACAACGCAGGACAGCCAGGAAAATTACCCATGTGGAATTTAAACCACATCTATAACTAGAACATTTGCCTTTCTTTTGCACACATGTTTTAGCCTTATCCTTTACTCAAACAGCAAGCAAACTATCCTCCGAGGTCTCCTCTTGGTCGGAAACCAGATTAACTTTAACAGGAGCACTTGCTTGCATGGCCTTAGTAGGAATGATAGATCTCTCGATGCAAAAGGCTAAGCCAATTACTTAAGAGAGAGGATGATTTTTACAGCTCAGAATCCTCTTTTATTTTGTGAGAAGTGCAATTAAAAACAAATTGGTCCCTGATGAAATCATCCAATAAAGGTCCAAATCCACAAGTCGTAGCCAAGACCCTCAAAGCGGATATGTATTCTTCGACTTTTTCCTCTTCACCTTGTTTGCGTTTGTAAAATGTGTGCCTTTCTAGCATTATATGAGGTGGTTAAAAAAACTGTTTAAGTCTTGCGATTGCCTCTAAATAAATGTTCCAGTGCCTGTCACCAGATTGGCCAGAGGGAGGAGGAATTGGAGGCAAACTGTCAAAAATGCGTTGTGCTGCTTGGCCCAAACTGCTAAAAAGTAGAGCACATTGGCAGGCTGGAGAATACTCTGTAGCATCAAAAGCCACCAAGTGATTTTCAAACAAACAAAACCACTCTGACCTGGGCATACATGGCTTACCAGGTTTCCCTAGAAATGGCGGAGGTTGCATGATTTGTTGTGGAGTGCACCCTTCTTTTAAAAAAAATAAAATAAAAGAAATAAAAATGATTTGCTTTTAATTCCCGCCCTGGATTTAACAAAGGTGAAATACCAAGGAAATGCAATGGTGTGCATGTCACAATAACACATTGCTTGAATAATCAACTGTATATTATATAATAAAATCCGATGGTAGGCTGCTTAGTGTAAGAGTGCAGGTGATAGGAAGTAAGGTGTGTGTAGCACCGGGTATGACTTGGATTAAATAGCACCGTGACATATGAAGAATCCAAGAAATGTGAGTGTGTCACAGAATTACAGGTGTGCTTTAGCTGACTCAACAATATAGGAAAAATGACATTGACCCAAAATGTGTGCGTATCACGGACATGTGCAAGAACTAAAAATATGCTAGAACAAGCAAAGAATGGGAGGTGTGCACATCACCTCAATGCGCAAACAGCTGATTTCAGAAGGAAAAGTGGTGTGCGCATCACCGAGATGCACAAACAGATGATTCCCAGCTCTCCTTAATGCGAGGACTTTAACCAAGCCAAGATGGCCCACACATGTCCTCAAGTAGCGTCAGCACGTTAGGAGGTGTATCTGACGTTCAACCAAGCGCTGCAGTGAGAGTTCTAATCGCGCGATGACCGTGGAACGTCCGACTCAGCGCGAGCAAAAGCGGGAGCCACCAACAGTCAAGTACATGAACAGGTCTCGAATGGGCCGAAAATGAAGAAAATGGATCCTACCAGACCTCCTCTGATACAAGTGGGATGCCCGTTTCCAGTCACAACGAGAAGTCACTGAAGGTCAGAAAACTGTGATCGACAAGTAGACCCCACTGCTTGGATTTCTTCAGGTGGCTGAAGCTGGCTCCCGATTGTGGCCCAAATGTTTGATCTAGGTAAATCTGTACCATTCTCCCTAGATCTAGTGACAGTAGGGCCACCTCCAGAAGGCAATAGGAAGGACATAAACTGTGCAGGACAATAGCCAAAGAAATGTAGAGATAATATAGGGAAACACGTTGGAGATGGAAATAGGACCAATCCCTCAAGAAGAAACCTGGCAGTGTTACAAAACGGAACCGCCGCTTAACAGACAGTGAGAATATATTGCGATAACCATGATTACTGCCATGACTGTGTGTAGGGCCTATGGTTAAAGTTTCTCAACTTCACCTTGGGGTAAGTTAGCCTTATCCAGTACGAATTCCTTCCAGTCAAATGTCCTACCTAAGAAGAGCATGATGTCAAGCTGCAGTGAACTGGCTGCCTAGTGTGAAGTCTTCCCAGTACCACTTATGAAAGCAGTTAACTCAAGTGGTAGGATGGAAGCAATGAAATACCCCCACACTGCCCATTTCCTGCAAATCAGAAGCCTATCCTGGTTGTACTCTGGCAGGGAATCAATGGTGAGCAACTGCAAAGCCTTCTACGCAAGGGAAATGGTGTACATTTCCATTCATTTTGATAACCCAGCTCACCAAACAGGAGGTTACTTAACCTCAATGTACAGGGTTCCCAATGTCACACCATCTCCTTAGTTAAGTAGAACGTGGATCAATGAGAAAGAACATGTCTGACTGGTGGGTTCACATGGATGTGAGCCCAAGGTTCAGTCAGGACACCAGGGGTCTGATTACAAGTGAGCTGTTGAATCCCGATCCTGGCACAAACAGCTGCTGCAATGTTTATTGCACCCAATAATTACCATGTGCAATAAAGTCCACACTAACCTGCTAGAATTTAACAGGGAGAATAAGACCGCTTTTTACCATCACATGCAGCTTTTGGTGCAGTAAGCACAAAAATCAGTATGTTATTCCACAGAAAGAGGGAATAGGTGATAATTATCGCACCCAACAAATTTGGAACACCTCCGTTTCGGATTTTATCGGGTGCAATAATAATCTCACCCAAAATGGACCCCTGGTGAACAGGCCCAAGTGGTCAAGTTTATATGCAACTAAAGACAATTTCTAGCGGATACTAATGAAAGCATCACGAAAACTGAAAGTCAGGCTCTGTGCTAGACTAACTGATCAAGTGGAAGGAGCACCCTCCCTTGTTTGATGCCAAAAGTGTGCCCCTACACAGTCCAGTTGCCATAACAGGTCAATAGTGACTTTTCAAAGGTCATTTTTCAGCGGTGGCCAACAAGCTGTAGTACACCTTCTGAGTGTCCACCACTGCCTGGCCTTGAAAAGATACTCATATTAATAAATCATTTGGTTAGGGATGTAGCTCTATTTCTGTGATATGATGCACTTCCACTAATGCAACACTGTTGTAAATATTGGACGAGAATCCTTCATATCAAAAGGCAGCACCTTCCGCCATGAACCTGAAAAACATCTGATATCATTCCGTGATGGGTATGTGGAAATATTCATCCAGTAGGTCAACAGCCACCTGTTACCTTCCTGACATGGCTGATGGCATATATCATATGTTCTATACTGTCTCCGTCTAGAATAAGATTGGCCTCACAGTGCTGTTGACCCTGAAGGCCAAAACCAGATTCAAGGTACAGAAGACATTTAGATTAAATAGGAGGGTCAATCAAAACATGTGACCTTGTTTGTACTTGGGACTGGAACAATGCTTCCTTTCCTATGAAGATTCTATATCTCAGACAGCAGAGCTTGATCTCTACAGGGTTATTGGGAATTATGAGTTTTTGAGTCTGAAGACTATGAGGGAAAGTGGTAGAGCTCATCTACCAGGCTTACATTTATCCCATGTGCTAAATATCTCTGGATCCTCTAACTGGAGACTGTCTCCTAGGAACTGGTTGTGTGCTTCTGCCACAAATAGAAAGCCCACTTGTCCTCCATGAATAATATTTCTGTCCATAAATAGTCTTCTTGGAGTTGATCTTTAGCTTTAACAGGATGGGTCAGCTTTTGTAGAATCTGTATGACTCGTGTCAAGTCACAGGCATCTCTTTTTTTTCTGAATGGAAAAGCAAGATTAGCATCCCCTATAGCTTGCTTCACCACATTCTCAACTGTGACCGAACTAACTTTCTAGGTGTTCCAGTTAGAGCAACTAGAAAAAAACATTTTGAACAGCATGAATGTATGTTCCAAATCTGATTTAGATTTCCTAATTTATAAAATCAGGTTGGCTTAATTGGCCCCACACTGTGGATAATAGAACCATATTGAAGATTTCCCTAGAAATGTCTTAACTCAACTGGGCCTCCTTTTCCAGCAAAGACTTTGCCATCTGTACAGTATCCCTGTATTGGTACGAAATGGAAAAGATGCTGCCGCATACTCCTCTCGACATGTGTCCAGAAGGTGTGGGGGGAGTGGCAGCCTCTGGTTATGAGCCGAGAGACAAGAGAGAATATCAGTCTTAACTGCTTTGAGTAACTCCTGTTCACATCCCTCAATAACCATTGCCCTTTGCTAAAAACGGAAAGCAAAACCAACCAGATTCATTGGACAAAGAGCATGTCTAACATTGATTTCATAACTTCTTGTAGACATACATCTCCCACCGAAAGAGAAGAATGGGGGCTCCTCCTAAATATCCAAGATTTTTGTTCTTATGTTGGTGCAGGTCATGCATTAGCTCTATCCAAATGAACTTCCAACAGGCATCCCATCTTTGTGCTCAAATCTTTAAGTGTATTTCCTCCTCTACTTAGACTGCTTCTTCTATATGCAGAGACTAGGGCTCTGCTTAACAGGGCAACCATCTTGGTTTAGGTACACTGATGGAGCACACAATCAGTTCTTTCTGACAACCCTCTAAATGAGCTTCAGCTGAATGCCCAATCACATGAAGCCCTGTCAGATTCACAAGTACCACAGGAACAGTACTGATGGAGCTAGTTTACTATACCAACTTCACGGTCTAGAACTGTGTCATCTGGATGGGGACCTTGTTGATTAACATTTACAGTGCTAAACTTTGAGGTCCCTTCGAACCACTATAATCAGGGGATGGGGATCCGTTTAATCATGGAAATGAGCATGAGCACCTCATTCCTTCTAGGTCATTGTCTTCAATTCCCATTCAATATTAATTTGCCATAAACGCCTCCAAGCTCGTGACAGGAAGCTTATGGCACCTCATTGTCCTCTAACTACCCCATACTGACCACCAGTAATGGCATGCGGCTGAGTAAAATCTCAAAGTATCACCGCTCTGGCCTTTGGTGTGTGGCTCACTAGCCCGGTTAGTCCTAGATGGCTAAATTCTCAGTCTGGTCTGCGCTGCACGTATAGGGCACGCTTTTGTCTCAGCCAGCTCAGCGGGTCTTTTCTGGTTTGAGGCACCTAAGAATCTAAAGTACTTGATCAAGATGCTTTAGTCTAATTAGATTTCCCTTTATGAACTGGATAATATGGACATTTAATAATGAATTTTCGATATTTAAACATTCTAATAACTGTATTTTGACTTGTACGTAATGTATAATATCAATTTACAACATTGTAAAAAAATAAAACAATGAGCATGCCTTTAGAGATTCATGTTCATGTAGTTACTTTATCATTCAAAGATGGACTCAAATAATTTTCAATAAGACAGACCAAAACAATACTTAAGTTGTTATTGAAAGACATTACCCCATTTGTCAAATTACAGCCAGCTGCTTTGAATTGGAAAACTGAAGTCAAATATATATTTTCATGAAAGTGAAATGCTAAAGCATTTGATGTTGAAATGCCTGAAAATGCATAAAATCAGAAATGTAAGCAATGCAACTTTTGATCGCATCAGCTCCAATAGTGTAACTACTTCCTTGGTGTTCCTTCAAGCTTAGATGCATTGAAAGGGCTCTGTGTAAAACTACAGTCAGTACTCGGGAAAATTATGCAAAGCACATATCTGAGCAGAGCGTATTCTGCATACTAAAGGATCCGAAAGTTGGAAAATTTAAAGTATGTGACCTCAAACTGTAGTTCTATAACCATGTTTTAAATAGAATTTTAATTCTTTTTCATGTTTGATTGTCAATGTTTGACATGCTCCAGCAACCTCTGTCTAACTCACACATTGTTTTAGTGCTGCGACTATTTCGCTAATTTATCACACTATCAGGTAGGTTTAGATACTATGAAAAGTCAATTTGGTTCAGGTTTGTCCTACTCTAGAATCCACCTTAGTGTTCGAGGTTAGCCAAATAAAAAGTCTCTCAAATTATTTTCTAAAACTAAATTCTTATTTGTTTACCAGACCCCGCTATCAGATCTAGAATTAAGATTCTGAGGCTTATGTTTACAAATGGCATGCAGAAATGCTGCACGGCTCATGTACATATGATATCTAAAAGGCATGTGGCACTGGAAGGTCACTCCATGTATCTTGACGGATACAGCATGGAGATGAAATGCCTATATTAAACAGGGACAATACCACCTAAGTTTTGTAGGTGATCAGCGACCGCAAGTAACAAACCTTTTAAGTGTCCCCACTACATAGTGATGGTATAGTGATGGCACTTTACATGCTTATCTGATAGATGCCACTGATAGCAAAGGAGTAAGCTTCAATAGTAGCAGAAATATTTGTGAGACAACACTTCTATCAGCTCATTAAGATGCCAACATAGATGGAGTCTTCTGACCGAAGGGGCAGGTGCAGAAGAGCCACAACATGAACTATAACAAGTGTAAGAACCAAACATTCCGAATTTCTACAAGGCCCTGTTTAGGTAATATCGCCACTTGGATGTTGCAGAACACGCTGAAACTCAACTCGGACAAAACTGAGGATCTATTTTTTCAATCAAACAAGCCACCCTCCTACATCGCTATGGTGGCCATCCGAGCTGAATCCCCCTCCCAAGCCGGTGAACTCGGCTAGGAACCTTGGGTTTCGTTTTGATAATGAACTATCGTGTAAATCCCAAATCAGTCAGGTTTCCTCGGCCTGCTTTGGAAAGCTGCATATGCTCCGCAAAATCCTTCTCTTTCTTCCCATGGAGTCCCGTCGTACCATCATCCATGCCCCGATCACCTCCCATCTCGACTATGCAAACAGTCTCTATGTGGGAGCTCCAGCTTATCTGATCAGACGTCTGCAGATCATTCCAAACGCGGCTGCCAGGCTGATATGTAAAATCCCTTACTGCCACTCAATTTCTCCCCACTTGAGCAAACTTTATTGGCTTCCCGTGACCAACCGCATCCAATTCAAGTCTCTTGTCCTCGCCTTTAGATCGCTTCAGGGTCACAGCCCAGTCTATCTTAGAGCTCAACTTAAGCACTCCCAGTCCAGCCGTGGCCTCAGATCAAACAGTCTCCACCTTCTGGCTAATCCACGCTTCTGACGCTCTAGAATGGGCGGCAGAGCCTTTGCCGTGATCACAGCCAAAACCTGGAACAGCCTACAACTCTCCTTGCGGTCGGTCGAGTCTGAGACGCTCTTCCGACGTTCACTAAAGACCTGGTTGTTTGCCAGCCCTTAGACCCCATCTAGTACCTCATCTGCTGCCTGCCACATTGCCAGTACACCCCCATTGGGGGTAGCTGTGCACTTTATAAGCTTCAAAAATAAATAAAATAAGGCCCTGTAAATCAAAAGGACTTTCAAGGGTCCACACAGATAGCCGAATAAGACATGTGGAACACAAAGAACAAGTCGTACTTTATGAAAGATAAACAAATGAGTACTGTTTTTGTCAAGTGTCTACATGATGTACTGAGGCCTGAAGGAAAGACAACTGCTGATGCTTGCATCATTTTCAGGTTTTAGCCTAAATTCTCGAAATGCCCTTGCAGTTGCTGCTCAGGATTCAAGGAACTATACTCAACAATAGTCAGGATGGATGGAGAACTTGCCTTCCATTCAGAGACAGCATGTCCCCCTGAAATGTCTGAAGACTTGGACAGACTAGGGGTGTTGGAGAAACTAGACTCCGCGAGCACACCAGGAGTTACTTTGAACTTCTGAGAGCTCCCCATCTTCTGAGACAAAGAAGGAAGGGACTATCGGGATTAAAAAAACATTTTAATGCACCCTGCATAAGTCAGGACATTGGCAAGAAGTCAGAAAGGCCTCCAATCACTTATGATCTATCGTGGCTATGATGTCTAGTGTGAATTAGGATAGGCTTTTATCTTCACCTTCTGGTCCATGTTACAACATTTATCTCCTCTGCCCCTAGTGCCAGTACCTCTGACATGATCATAAGTGTTTGATGGTGAGGACTGAAAAGAACAGACTCTCCTTGGTACAAGGGTGAAGAAGGTGTGCAGGGCAGCAGAGTGACAGGCAACATCTTGACTGGATTTGCAGACTCTTTATTTGAAGTAGGCAATGTCAGAGGCTGTGGCTCTAAAGCTGAAACTGGGATACAGTACTAGATGTCTCAATGGAGTAATCTGTCAAAGTAAGTATATCTTTTAAGTACTCTAAGGAGGCCTCGCTCATCAGACAGGGAGTGGAATTGGATCCAGTGGAACAAACCGGGGTTCACAGAGTCATCACCTAAGTGATCCCAGTGGCTCCCACAAACTAATTCGCTCCATACAGGGGGACAAGCAGTACTGAATACTATACTATATTGGGTGTCACCGACCAATTTAAAGACCCCTGGACAGACGCATCTGCCAGTGAACTGGAAGTGGTATCCCTCTTCAACAGTTGTTCCTCAGAGCCTGCCAACTACAAAAGCGCAGCGATGTGCCTCTGGATGTCTCTTGTCCAAATATCTAAAGCAGAATATTTCAGGTGCAGTCAGACCATACCAACATTGGACAATAGAGACTTTAAAACATGTCTCTACTAACGCCAGACATCAAAATACCCAACTATTTCTCGGAGACCTCAATCTCCATTGGAATGACCCCTATGACTCAGTGGTCAATAGACTCAAAAAGTTCCTCTCAGACCTTGACCTCACCAAAATCTGCAACAGCTCCACACATGATAAAGGAGCCATCCTTGACTTAATCATCTATAACGCAGATGCCATTCAGCTAGATATGATTTGTCCATGTGATTGGTCCGACCATCCTATCATCACCTTCTTCATCAACGAAACAGTGAAACTTAAGTCGGCTCAACCCACAAGATCTATGTATGGAAGAGAGATCTGAGAAACATTGCTTCTAAAATAATCACAACCTTCACCTCCAACATCCTTCTTACCCCAGAAGGGCTATCAGACGTTCAAGACCCCACAATCCACTACTTCGATTCCATGAGCATGATATTAAACAAGGTCTCCCCCCTTCAACTAAAGAGAGTCTCCAAAAAAAGACTCAAAACCCTGGTACAATGGAAGTCTCGATGAGGACAGACGATCCTTAAGACTAATTGAACGTAGATGGCGATCGACTCCATACGCCAACCACCTCAAGATGCTAAGAAGCAAGAGAAATTCCCACTACAGAAAGATCAGACGATCTAAAGCAGACTTTTTTAGCTATCAATTAGACCAGGCCAAGTATCGACCCAAAAAACTTTTCGAGCTAATCAAAACACAATCTAAGGATGCACCTCACCTCCCCCAAGCATATCAAGCTCACTACCCAACTGTGAAGAGTTTGCCTCCTTCTTCACTCTGAAGACTGAAAACATAAAGAAGGACCTACTCAATGATTTTATCACACATACTGACACACATATTGGCTCTTCAGCACTCTTTCTAGGAGCCCCACACAGGAGCTCACCAAAGTTCGATGCATCTTGGTCATCCTTCAATGCTTATAATGAAGAAACTATACTCAAAATGCTCACGCCTGTGAATCATGCCAATCACTGCACTGACCCTCTCCCAGCAAACTGCATAAAAGACTTCATCTCGCTGATACTGCCTCTTTGGACCACGATTATAAATACCTCCCTCCTTCAAGGAACCATCCCTGATATCCTTAGATCCGGGCAGGTATCCCCCATCCTAAAGTAACCAACAATTAACCCAGCAGACTTAAATAACTACCGCCCAATATCCAACATCCCTACCCTGGCCAAACTCTTAGAGAAATGTGTACACCTCCAGCTTGTAGGACAGATAAACCATTTCAACCTGCTCAACAAATTCCAATCAGGTTTCCGTGCAGGATACAGCACTGAATCAGCCATGGCCCACATAATTGACGATGCGATACAAATACTAGACCAGAACAAAGCCTGCTTACTTATCCTGCTCGACCTTTCCTCTGCCTTTGATACCGTCAAACACGACAACCTGCTAGACCTTCTGAAACACAGAATGGGACTATCCGGATCAGTTCTAAACTGGTTTACCACGTTCCTCCAAAACAGATCGCAACAATTCAAAGTTAACCATTTCCTGTCCAAACCCGTCCTTAGGAGTACCACAAGGAATATCCCTCTCTCCGACACTTTTCAATGTATTCATGGAACCACTCACTGAAATTCTTAAGTCTTCTAACGTACAAAACCACATGTACGCAGACGATACACAACTATACCTAAAGATCCATTCACTAGAAGACGTCAAATCTCTCAACTCAACTCTCGAAAAAACTCAGACCTGGCTGGCCGAAAACCATCTAAAACTGAATACCCTCAATACCGAATTCCTCCTAATCGCTCCTCCCGCCCAAGTACCCATAGTTCAAGACTGGATCAACCACTTAACAGCACTCAACTGCCAACCTCTTATCGTTGACTCAGCGAAATCGTTGGGAGTAACGCTGGACAGAAATCTCAATATGCAGAAGCACATCAGCACCGCAACAAAAGGAGCAAACTTTCAGATGAATACTTTGAGAAAACTTAAACCTTTCCTGCCTGAAAAGGACTTCAAACTGGCAGTACAAGCTCTAGTTATCCCAAGATTGGAATATTGGAGTGTCTCTCTCTGCAGCCTTCACAGATCCTCAACGGCCCCTCTTAGAGCTTCAATCAACACAGCAGTGAGACTTATTACTGGCTTCAAAAGAAACTCCAAATGAAAAAGAAGTGTGATCAGTTGAAAACTGACGACATCCCTTAGGGCACACTGGTTAGTGGTGTAATCCTCTGTTGTTCAAAAAGTAAACATAAAAAGTTTTGAAGAGTTTATTGTCTTATTGTCAAATGCAATCAAATTGTATCCATTAACAATAAAGTTTTTCTTGGCTTCCGTAGAACGTGCTATATCTTCATATTCCATTTTGTGGTAGTTATACTTGCGTGCAACGGGTCATAAGGTGAATTGAATTGTAAAGTACTATAACGTATATTTGGCCCGTGCACTGCCTTTTTATGGAGTTCAATAAAATGTTATTCGGGTTCAAATAGGTGCTCCTAAGGTGTCGCCCTCCACCATTGGACGAGTAACATCAAATGAAAAAGAAGTGTGATCAGTTGAAAACTGATGACATCCCTTAGGGCACACTGGTTAGTGGTGTAATCCTCCTCTGTTGTTCAAAAAGTAAACATAAAAAGTTTTGAAGAGTTTATTGTCTTCTTGTCAAATGCAATCAAATTGTATCCATTAACAATAAAGTTTTTCTTGGCTTCCTTAGGAGCACCTATTTGAACCCGAATAACATTTTATTGAACTCCATAAAAAGGCAGTGCACGGGCCAAATATACTTTATAGTACTTTACAATTCAATTCACCTTATGACCCGTTGCACGCAAGTATAACTACCACAAAATGGAATATGAAGATATAGCACGTTCTACGGAAGCCAAGAAAAACTTTATTGTTAATGGATACAATTTGATTGCATTTGACAAGAACAAAAATTTGCATGCTAACATCAGCCAAAGAACAGAAATTCCAAAAGTAGCTGAAATCCTAAGACATCAGCCTATTGAAGAAAGCAATTCTTCTGAATATGTAAATAAAGGGACTCCGTAAGTGTGCAGCTAGGCCTGAAAACGGAAGGACTAAGCACTCCAGTCAGACACTATGGGTCAAATGAAGCAAATGACTTGCAGCCAGTTCAGAAATTCTGACATCTGCAAGAAGCAGCCGAAGAAATGGAGTAATTTTCAGAAAATGCCATATAGAAGAAAACGCCAATCACCAACAGGGCGTTGAGAGCTAAGCAAAAACACAAAAGATCCCTACCAAACAGAGAAAGGGCTTTCCAGAAGAGAAGCTAGAAGGCGCAGAAGGCTCTGGCATCTGAAGGACTACACATACCCCCAAATTTCAAACAGAACCCATCTTAAACTGGGCAACAATGCACCTTAGTGTTCTGACTTTTTGGCAGGGACAGCCATTGGGTTTGAATGCAGAGGACTGCACATGAAAGTGTACACGGTGCTCTAAAATAAGTATTCCTGATCTGAAATCAGGGTCTTGCAGGCATTAGCTTGATGATTAAGTGCCAGTGACCCCTCAAATCAGTCAAGTCAGTACAGATGTTTTAAGTCCATGAGGGGAGTTCTCCTTTATCTATTGCTTAGTTTCTGTAGACGATTACAGAGTCTGTTTTTGGGAATTCCACCAATCCAGATCAAATGCTTTCATAAGGGTTTAAAATACAGTCACTGCCATGGCTTTAAGCCGCACTCTGGCAAAACAGAGCTGCTCGGCCCAACGCATCTGACAAACAAGGTCCTGAAAAAGTCGTAAGGAACCTGGATGGTTGTTTGATATCTTACCTGTAGATTTAGGTTTGCGGATGGCACACAGAATGTGGGCATTTTATTGTATTGAGGTTTTGAGAGAGAAATGTAGCTGTTTAATGATGACTGCCAAGACGGAGAAATATACTAGTCGCTTGGTGTTTGTAGAGTGTGGTATATGGTTGGTCTACTACATGATTTGAGTGTATGCCTGTTAAGGTGGAGTTAGGGTGTAAATCAAATGCTGTACTGCAGCAGAGCTGGGTCGGTATGGTTGTCCAACAGGTGTGATAGATTTTGGGATTGGTTTATGGCACTAAAGTTCGCCATGTGGGGAGAGCATATGATTTATGCTGGATATATAACTGGAATATGAGGCGTCTTGTGCCTTCCCTATAATGATTTGTGTGTGGATAAAAGGTATGATGAACAATTGGGGTTATGGCTGGTATGGTGTATTGGTGGCTCGGCTGTGTTGGCAGAAATTACCAGAATGGTGAAATAGATATCTTGTTGACTTGGGCATGTATGTTTTGCCCGTACAGATATTCACTCACAGACAGATCCCCAATTTCTAGCCTCACCCACCCTCTTCCTCGTATCTCAGCTAACATGATCAGTGTAGTGCTAATCACGCTGGTGTGAGCTGAGGTGCTCGTAGTATGAGAGGAAGCAGAGTATCAATGTTGAAAATCAGTTGCGTTACCCGGCTGGTGGGCATTGTGGATATCCTTGAGTCCCAGTGGTTCAAAAAATAAGGACTTACACCACCATTGCCCCTGCCAGCACTGCCAATGACAGTACCAACACAACAACAAACGATCACACTCCTACAAGTGTGATCATTTAGACCATTCGAGGCCCCCAAAGCTATAAGAATGGCTTGAGTTACACATATAAGTATTTTTTAATGTATATGGAATTAATAAACAGCTGTTGTGCTCATCTCTAAAGTAGACAAACAACTCAACAATGTGGCAGACTGTCATAAGTGCTGGTGTTGCCAATTAGGTGCCGGTGCAGAGTACAGGAAACCATTGGTACAAATTAAGCATTATTGACTCTTCAGTCAGGTTTTGATGAAATGTTTCCCCACTCGTCACATGAGAATAAAAAAAATAGAAAACAGCAGCATGTCACCCGTGAACTGAATGCTTCAAACCTGCCACCTGTGTTCAAATCTCAGATATTATAGAAATTATGCAACAAAATGTGAGAGATCCACACAGGAGCGGCCCGTGCAGAAAACAGCGGTGGGCTGGGTTGGGGAGGGATTCGCAAGACGACCAAAAGGGAAAAATAAATAAATAATACATTTTTCCTCGTCGTCTGTCGCAATCCCCCCTCACCCGGCACCACCACCCCACTGCTCTTACCTTACGGGCCTTGGCTGGATACAAACTGTATGTCGAATCAGCTTCTTCCAGGGTAAACCTTGATTGCACGTGAGGCTTCCTGCTTCCGGTATACCAGTAAGAGAACCATTGGGATGGCTCAGAAGATGCTTTTCTGAGGTCAGCTTGTAGACGTCTGTTAATCTTTCTCCACATACCATACCAACACACTATCATCTATCACTGGCCGATTATGGACAAAGAAAATCAAGTTTTATTTACAAATGGGCACAAGATGTTAATACAGACTTGTCCAGAATGCTTTATGTACAGCAAAGAAAGTCCTTGGGCCAATGCCCTATCACAATACAAAGTCAGAATAAATACAAAACAAGAAAGTACTTTTAGGCGTCGGCATGACAATATTCTCCCCACCCCTCTTCTTGTTCCCAACTCCCCACCCCAAATCACAGATACTGTTGAGTCCTGATTGGGATGGCAATATGCTTAGACCAACCCATGAGTGCAGGAGCCACTTCTCCTGCCCATCCCCATAGTTACCACAAACACTTTCCAAAATGGAGGGCACTTAGGCAGAGCAGACCAATGGTGTTTAAGGATGCAGAGAGTATTTAAACAAAGTGTATGGGTGTGTGTGTCTGCGCAGACATTTGCACTTGGAGACTGACGGCTGCAGTTGAATGATTGCATGAACTACCATAATATAAGCTTAATCAAGTGTACACATTTTGAGTCCTTCTTAATTTAGTATTTTAAGTCAGAAGGAAACTGGATGGTTGTTTGATATCTTACCTGTAGATTTAACTTAGTTGATGTTGGCATTTCGTTGTACTGTGGTTAGGAGAGTGAGATGTAGCTGTTCACTGATGACTGCAGGAATGGAGAAGTACATAGATTGCATGGTGTTTGTAGAGTTTGGTATGTGGTTGGCACATTTAGGGTGATCTATATATTTTGGGTATACCCTGTTAAGGTTGGGGTATACAAGAAATGCTGTATGGCTGTAGAGCTGGGTTTGTGGGTGGGTCCACATATTTTAGGCTTGGTATATGGCACTAAAGGTAGGCATGTGGGGGAGCATATGATTTATGCTGGATATGGAATTGGAATATGGGGCGTCTTCTGAATTCCCTATAATGAATTATGCGCAGATATGAGGTATGGTGAGCAGTTGAGTATAAGGCTGGTATAGTGGTTTGTTGGCTGTGTGTTGGTATTAATGGCCAGGGCAGCGAAATTGATATTTTTTTGTAGAATTGGGCATGTTGCTGTGAGTATGGCATGAAGCCAGGTTGTTGGCGAAGCATGTATGCGGCTGGAGTGAACAATATTTACATTCTCAATGGATAGCTTTAGTACATTATGGTGCTGGCACGTCACGTGTGGAGGTGAGACCAGGAAAGGGGTGTATGCTACTAACGGTGGCTATGGATGTGAGCATATGGAAGACAATATGGTGTGGCTATACAGATGTTGGGTATATGGCTTAAGAGGTAGGCATATGGTCGGATTTTAGAATAAGATGTTGGGTGTATTACTACAGAGAAAAATATGCAAATAAGATTTGGAAAGTGGAAAATAAATGTTGTATTAGGGGCTGCAGAAAGGAGGGGTATTGTAACTTATATTTTATAGTTATTTCTGCGATCTTAAAGCTTCACAAAGGTGTAAGTAACAGAGCTCATAGTACCCAATTACATAGTGCTCAATAATTTAAAATGTTAAGGCAATGCACTGGGTTACAATCTGAGTCCTTTGGTAAGTACATTAATTCACAGCCTTATTGGCACATATGTGGAATATAAATTATGTTGATACATGTTGGATATATGAGCATAGGAGAGGGAGTGTAAATGCTTTTAGAATGTGAAATGGGTCTAGTGCTTAGGCAATGGCATGTGGCTGGATTACACACTTAGTGTCTGCAGAGACAAATCTGTTTATAACACTATTTTGTGGATAGAGGTTTGGTGAATAGCTGCACAGTCGGATGTGTTTTAAATTTTACTAATGTACTTGTGTTGCTCTATTCCATTTGGGCCAGTGTTCAGCAAATGTGAATGAAGGATTCCAGTGGATAGGATGTTACTGAATATCTGGATATTATTCACACGAAGGGTTTATAGTACGTGCCTTATGTAGATAGGTTTTAGGCATAAGTAGGTGGAAATGGGCATGATGATGACACACAGGTGTAAAGGAGAGGTGTTATGGGGCTGACTGTGGGGTTTATATTGGTGATATGATGAGCTAAGAAGATGCATTACGATTGGGTATTCTGGGTATTTGTATAGTATAACATCAGTGGTTTAGAGGCTCTGGGGTTGCTACTGGCATGAATGGGTGACTGACTAAATGACTAATTTAGAATAAAAATGGTGAGATCGCCATTCACAAAGACACAGAAGGGCATTTAGAAGATTATGTGACTTCATGACCAATCTGCAACTACCACAACTAAGTAAATAGAAGTTTTTCTCAAAAGGAATGATCATATGAATTTTAATCCAAGGCAACCGGGGAAAATAATGATTGGCCATGCTGGGACATTTATATTTATTGTGTGGGAAGTACAAAGGTCCTAAGAATTGTAAATTCTAGTTAAAAGAGGGAAGTTCGAATCCACATGTATGGTTTAACATTCAGCATTCCGTATCCTATGCAGGATGCAAATCTGGTACTTCGGTAGCTGCAACTTTGCGTGGCTACAATGGCAATGCCAGGAGTACACCGAAGCATCCACCAGCACAAATCAAACTGAAAATGAAAGGTACATTCTGAGGACATAGATACAGCTTGAAGTATGGAACCACATTTTCTGATCAAAAATATCCTATGCAGACTATTAAAGCCTTAAGATTGGCTTACAAAGGTGTGCCCAAGAAAAGGACATGGGTGTAAACAGCATCTGGAAGGTGAATTGGATGATATCAAGAAAATTGCTTTCAGTGGATGGCAACAATTTTCTGTGCCTGTCCTTCTGTGCCCATTGAATGTTGGGCTAGGTAGATACTTTAGAGTGTGGGTTTGGGGAAGTGGGAGCTCAATTCAATGCAGGTTAGAGTGTATGTGGGTGTGGGTTTTGAATATTGTGTATCCTTGGAACACTACTCGAAGTCTGGAGCAGGTATTCAGTGATGGCTATGCACATGACAATCAATACCCAAGGGAAGTCGGTATTCTGTGATTGTGAAGGAATTTATATATTTACGGGGGTCCTTTCAGAAAAAGAATGTATCTGTTGCTGAGCATTTAAAGAGCTGATTGCCTTTAGTGCTTCTAGGCACTGGAGAATATACATTGGCCCTTATTACGAGTGTCCTGGAGGATGGTTCATTATAATTTGCAACCAATAAAATCTGACAGTGCAGGCCTCAGAATTGATATGGTGTGATAAATCGCATCTATTAAGAGTTTTGCTGGAAAATGGTCACACCATGCAGATTGTAGTCCTTTCCACACCAGAATCCACATGTACCTGGAAAAAGTTTCAGTGGTGCCGTGTTTGCTGCAAAATATGTAATTATGATATGTGCGATTAACAGGATTTATTCTACAAATCACAGCTTACATAGGCACTTCAAATTGGAGCCTTTGTGTTGGGTATTGACATCTATATGTAGCTGCATTTGAACTTGCACAGCTGTCACTTGAGGAGCGTGGCTAGGAAATAACCTGCACACAGACACACACACACACGGTATGGTAAATGCTCACTCATTCAATTAAGAAACCTACAATCACATTCGTACCAAATTCGTCAGGCTCCAAACTCATCTTGGTAGAACTCTATCCTGAAGCACTCAGATCTGAGGTGATACATCAACCTGACAGTGAACATGAAAATATAGATAGAGTCTTGAGAAGAAGCCATTTCTCTACACCTCTGCTACAACTCAGTCAAGAACTTTGTTCCCTTCTCTATAAATTTCCCGACATCAAATTACCTCTACACTACTCTTCTATTTACTAACCAATCATGGAAGTTCAGTGGTTAACCTAGGCAACCTGGTTCCAAGTACTAGTCTTTAGCTTAAAGTCTGCAGGAGGCTTCCTTGTAAGTGCCTTTTGGAAACAGGAAATACAAACTGCCACTCAATGAGCCTTGAACATGAGGTTGTTAGTGCTAAGTATCAAGTGATCCAATATTATCCCATATAGATTATGTCTTTTGTGAAGAATGCAACTTTACTGTTAGATACCTGGGAAAGGTCTAGCAGCAAAGTTGATCCTAACTATCAAGAGGCTCATCTTTCCAACTCTCTGCCAACATCCTCACAGACTTAGAAGAAACAGCTGGTCTACCAAACAGATTTCGAATAAGCAATAATAATTTAAAGTAAAGAAATCCTAAGGGTTTTACATTCCATCCCTGTTATCTCCGTTTGTTTCCAGAACTGCTGGAAGTCTCTAGGCCATACCATATAATGAGATACATGAATGTATGTGTATGTTAGCTAAAGGGAGTGTTTGCTCCGCATAGATGGTGAGTGAAGCTTTTATTTGAAGACTGTTCCTAGTTTCGATCCATTTTGGATCGTATGTGGATAAAATGAACAGTGAATCGTTTTCTTGGTGCAGTTTGACGTGGTACTTATAATGCGTGTATGACTAAAGTTGAAAATGTGTAAATGGCCTATAGAGTGTGGTAGCCAGATTTGGCACATCATTAGCGGTGCATATATGATTGGCGTGTACGAACAGATAATAGGTGCTAGTTGGGTGAACCTTTGGTTACGTGCACATGGTGTGTTTTGTATATAATTATGTGTCGCTGCAGATGTGATGTTGTGATAGTGGACGCTGTGTGTAGTACATGGGTGTTGGGGACACTGATGTCCAAATTTAGATGTCATGCTCCATCTTACAGGTTTGCAGCTTGAAATATATACGTTGGATGAATGGCTCAACAGGTATTTAATTTTATGGCAAGCAAAGGCCAACAACTTTTTTTTTAGGATGTGACAGAATGATGCTGGGTGTGAAGGTTTGGCTTTATTTAAGTGGATATTATTTTTAGTGCTATTGAAAGTTGCCTTTGTGTAGCTTTGTGCAGCCGTACAGCTGCCTAGGTTAAGGTGGCATAAAGTAGTAGAGTGATGTAGGGGGCGTGATCATGGAGCTATCTTTGCTAGTGGTCTGTTGAAGAGCACCAGTTAGGTACTGGATACACTGCTGTGCTGTCAATCAAGTATAGTCAGCAAGAGGTGGTGGGCAATAATTTAGTTGGCAGTGGTTGATGTGAGGGGTATCTTTGCGGTGGAAGATTGACACAGAGTGCATGGCTTTGCAGTGAGTTTGTGGCTGCATGGAAAATGTGCAGAAAAGTATAGAAGTGACAGCACTGGCATTCTGGAAACGTGGATGTGTTGCTAAAGTGCAGAGTGTTAGCTATGTGTGTCTACAGGCAAGATGTGCTGTGAATATTTTAGGTGAAAAATACTTAGTTTACAAATACAGATCACACGGGCGAAAACGTGAGGCAGATCCAAACCATTCAAAAATGTGTCAATTGATTGGAAGATTATGCAAAAAGGAAACCTGTGATAGGCAATAATATAAAGATAGCAGATGGAGGCTGAAACATGGCACTGAGAAGCAGGATGAGACTTGGAAAACACTCAAATGTTTAAGGTGGGGCTCACATTTCACACTGTTGTCATAACTTTCAGAGACCCTGTCCGGAACCGAAGAATCTTCTTTTTCAAGGCATGGGAGGCCTTGATCTTGACAAATACTTTTGGCTGGCCCCCATTGTTCCCAGCACCCGTAGAGGACACTACTCTGGGTGAGAGCTGCTGAGGCCACACCAGCCCACCGCTCTCATCGGAGTCACTCTCGTCCGTGTCGCTGGAGCCGGGAGAATCGGCCTCACTGAGGCTGGACTCACTCTCGCCATAACAATTGCCAGTGTATCCGCTTAGGTCCTCCTCAGGCTGGCACACGGGGGCCCGTGGCACTGGTAGGCGCTCTGCTGAGTATTCAGAATCACTCCCGGTGTATCCATAGAGTATGTGACGGCCTCCAGGAGAAGCAGACCCTGGTGGGGGTAGCATAGCTTTGGTGGGTCTCTTGCTGCGCTTTGAGCCCCGATATGGGTCGCTGGGGGTTACTTCATCTTGACAAATCTCTGCTGTGGATCTCCATTTCCGGTATGCACCAATGGGTGGACGGCGCTGCCGTGAACCCCTGCTTTGGGTTACTTCTTCTCGATCCACTGTATGATATTTTGTGACCGTCCTATCAAGAGAGGCCTGCTTGTTCATGAGACTATTCTCGGATTGTGACCGTGGCGTTTTTTTAGACCGGGGTGAGCCTTTCCTTAATCCGTGCTTGCTAGCTTCCCCACCTTCCTCTGGAAACCGACACTTCTTGGGGGCAGTGCCCCTGGTCCTCGGTGGGCACCGCTCTGGTGACAGTTCAACACTTCGAACCTTATTGAGTGGTGGAGGCTTCTTCTTGGCTGGTCGATGGGATGGCTGTGTCCGTGGTGCCACCTGGGCAGGGATGTAATGAGCATTTACCATCTGACAGCCACTGTCCTCCGCAGATATTGGGTGCTTCTGAAACTCGTCTCCATCCTCGTATGCTGGCAAGGGAAAATCCTTATCAGGTGTGGCAAGACGGGGAGATCCAGATAGGAATTGTGGAGGAGGGCTGCTGCTTCCACCCCCATGAGGCGAGGCTTCAAAATGCATACTGTCAGGGTAGTTGCTTGGGGAAGTGGGAGAATAATTCCTTTCATAGTGGTCCATAGACAAGGATCGAGGATGGGCTGAGGCCACCTGAAGTTTTGGTGGCTTCCTTAGGGAGGAATGTGGTTGGATGCAAATGTTGTTGGGTTGAGAATTCTCTCCTTCCACTCCACACTCCCAGGGAAGCCACATCTTGTTTGTCATTGCATTGCTTTCAAAACTACCTTGGGATACACCTGGAGAGGGCTGACTCTTCCGCTCTGGCTCAGTAGGCCTCTTGCACAGGCTGTTCTGCCGAGCCACACTCTTTCCGGGTTCTGTATTTATACTGGTGCGGGGTTTGCTGGCTCTCACCAGTGGCCCGCGCCGGTGGATCAAGTTCAGCATGTAGTTTTCCACCTTTCGCCACTGGGTGGGCTCAGGAAATTGCTGGTAGTCTTCTGGGGTTGTGCTATACTGATCCATCCCACTCGTATGCTTGCCCGAGTAGCCAGGGTACGAAGTATCCTCATAGTGTCGGCTCCGCAATTGAGACTGGCTGATGGTCGGGTTTTGCAGAGACACAGCATGGAGTGGGCTTGGGAAGAGAAAGGGGTCTACTTCACGGGACCGGCGATCACCATGGAATCTCATGTGCGAGTCAGCAGAGTAGTCCTGGGAGCTGGAGTAAGGTGCAGAGAAGGAGCGGGGAACCATTCCTCGGTTGCCCCTTGAGGGACTTGCCCCACCAAGTCCTATGTCTCCTGTGGAAAAATAAAACAAAGGATCAGGAATATATACTGTATCAGGGCTCAGCAGAGACTGAAAATGGAAGAAAACAGTCAGAGGAGTAAGTAAGGTAGGAAGGTCAGAAAAACAAGGAAGAAAGGGAGAAGGAAGAAAATTAAGGGTGGGGAATAAACAGAGGAAAAATGAAGAAAATGGTAGAGACTGGAAAGAAGGATTGACAGGCTACAGAGGACTATGGTGAGTGACTCAATGAGACACATGGGGGAAGATGGACAGTGGTGTGGAGGGCCACTTCTGTTTACTAAGAATGGGTTCAGTAAAAGAACAATACATTTTACCTACCAAATTCATAATGAGATGTAAAGTATGAAATTGAGGGTATGTCGTTCGGGGGATTGCAGAGCAGAAGAGCAGGGAAAGAGGGGAGAAAAAGACCGGAATCTTGAATAAGTGCAGACAGGGTTTAGGGTGGGAAGACGGTTGTTGATGTTCCAACTGAGGGTCATGTTTGTATGGTAAGAGTTTATGCAAGGTTGGGGATGGATGGCGAAAGGAGCAAGACCATGATTGAACTGCTTCAGTAGAAGGAGAAAGAATCTTGCTGTGCTCTCTATGCCAGCCTGTGTGATGTCCACAGCAGCGGGTGGCTCTAGTGGTTGCCTCAACAGAATCGTTTTGCATGGGGTTGGATCAAGGGATCAGGAGTCTGACGAGGCAGCAGTGACTGTCCATCTTGCTCAAGACAACAGTGGCTATGAGGGTCCTGTTCAAATTAAGTGATGGTGATGTGTATTTCACAGGTCATAAGCAAGTGGTAGTAGTAAAAAGTGAGGTACTATAGAATATTGCCTTGTTTCATTGCCAAACAAAGATGAATTCTGAGGTTGCTTGTAGAGGGAGAAGAGGGAATGGAGTTGATAGGATGTGTCAGGAAAGATGGAAAGATTTTGGGTGTAGCAGCAGGGTTGAGCATTATGTAGAACATAGCCATCCTGTACGGTTAACAGAGAGGTACTTAGTTATCTGAGCATGAGCTGACCGAAAAAGGGCGTCACAAAGAGGTGACAGGAGAGGCTAAAATAATTCACCTCAGGAGACGGTGTAAAGGTTGATGACTAGGGTTCTGAGTACAGACACTTTGAAGATACCTACTGGTAGGAGAGGGGAAATGCACTGACCTCCACTTGCAAAGAGTCTCTGAATAGAGTCAGCCCATTTTACAAGACAGGCCAGTGCGAAAATACTCGGCAGAGGATATACTATGGTCAACAGAACTAACGTGGGTAGACAATACAAGCAGAATGAGGATGGGACAGAAACAGTTGTGAAAATCAGAGATTATTACATTTTAGACGTGTTTGTGCTTACTGAATATAGAGGCGGTAGTGCTCGCTTGGCTGCAAGGGATTACAGCATCTTTATCTCCGTGTGTCAAGTTATTGTCTCACTTTGGCCAGGCTCTATCTCCCATTATCACAGAGGCACTGTCTTGTCCCACAGTTCAAAATGCACTGCTGCTGACTGACAGAGGCATTGTTTCGATATCAAGTGGCATTGCCTTGCTGCAATGACAGCACTGTCCCTTACAGCTGAAGATCTTTTTCTCAATTACAAAAGCAGTATGTAGCTGTCACATGGAATCACTGTTTCACAGAAGCACTGTCTCCAGTTGTCATCAAGCACTGCTCTGCATTTTCACGTGATGGGCTACGTCATGGTCACTGAAGCTTTGTGTTTAATTTTCATCACAGAACTGTCTTTCACTGTGTTGTACCTTGATTTCCTTTCCCTGCGGCTCAGCCAGTATGAATGTGATGTGGAATGTTAGAATGTTGATGAGAGAGCGGAATGTTGGAGTGCCTGGTTGTGAGAGAGAGAGACAGTTGGAGAGAGTGGGCTGAGCAGCAAGGATGCTGCTCCTGGTGGGGCCTGACATACTTAACTGATGATCTATCATCTTGGAACTGCCATCCTTCATCTAAGCTTAAATAAACCTCTACTTGATTTATACCTCATGGCTATGTCTGGAGTTCCTACCATTCATCATTGTAACATTGGCGACGATCTGGAGACTGCCATACACAGGCAGCCACGGTCGGTGCAGGTAAGAGCAGTGGGGCGAGGAGGGATTTCGAGGGACGATGACGAGGGAAAATTAATTACTGTGTACAGCTGCGGCACCACCACTCTTACCGGCATGGGACGCGGCTGTACACAGGTGTCCTAAGCCTATCTTCTTTTCGACTTCAGCTTCTATCAAGCACTCACCTGCTGACTTGGGGCGCTCGCTGGCGTACTGCATGCGGGCCTCCACATGATCTGTCCGTGGGTAGGCTTCAGGGACCGACTGGAAGCTGGGAAATCCATTGCCACAGAAAGATGCCGGGGAGTCCGGAGGAATGCCTGGGGAGGCGGGCTCATGGAAACCTGAAAAAAACAAAGGACTCCGTGAGATGAGTGTCCAGGTCAAGCAGAAGAGCCTATGCTGCCTGAGGGCAGGTTTACTATCATGTGTGCATAGCAAAGAGACCCTACCCCCGTATTTACTAGCCTCTGATATCAATTCAAACACTCCGCCCATACTTCTTATTTTTCTAAGTGAGATGTTTAAGTGCAACGGGTATGCCTGGAGAAACTTCAAGGGCTCTTTGTGTCACTGGACTCAAGATGTACCTCGCTCATGAGGCATACATTGGCCAAAAATGGTTTGAGGTTGCTTGCGGTGCCGTGGAACAGGGCAATTCTGATTCGTATATGGCTGTTTTCATTCTAGGGTGGCACGGTGGGTAAAAAACTACAATGGACTAGAATGTGGCCAAAATAACTACCAGTGGCTAAGTTTAAGTTAAGCACTCCACCCTTCACTTTTTTTCCCCCATCAAAGAAGAGGCCAGTAGATAATATCCACCAAACCAGAGACTCTGCCTCACCTGTATCCAATGAGAGTGGACCAGGAGTGCCTGTATTGTCTGAACAGAGAATATAGTCCGCCATGCACCTCAAAAGTGAGCTGATCAGGCGAACCTCTGCCACCTGAGTTAAAGGCGCTACTGTTACCGGTACAAGGGTGCATGAGTGGGAAGGGACCAGCAGATCCTATGGCACCAGATTTAAATGAAAAAACACGGCCTACAATGAGAAGGGGCTTGTAATATTGATTCACCTTCACTGACAGCCATTCACATGACCCCCAGAGGAAAAGAAGAGGACCTGTGCCACTTAAACTGAATTTACTCCCATGAATCTGAGACTCATTGCCCGTACACCTGAGGCTACTGCCTCACCCTGGCACACCACTGAATGGTTGGGCTACAGTCCATGCCAGCATGTCTAAAGTCAAGCAGTGCAGTCGCGCCACCGAAAGGAGGGCAGGGGTCACCTGCGACTGTACCAATGGCAGAGGCGACAAGATACCTCACCAGAGCCAGGTGATGGTCAGCCAACAGTGAGAAAGAGAGAAACAGAAGGGAGAAGTAGAGAGAGAAAGAGCGAGAGAAGGTGAGAGAGAGAATAGCGAGGTAGAGAAATAGAAAGAGATAGAGGTGGGAGAGATAGAGAAAGTGCGAAAGACATAGCCCATAAGAGACAGAAAGAGAGAGTAGAGCAGCGAGTCAAGATCCTTCTCCCAAGGAGATAACCACCTGTGGGATGGGAAGTATACAAGGGCTCCTTTTGGGGTCTTTATACACTAGCTCAGAGTCCTTCCCCGACTTAAACAAATGCATCCAGGGGGGGCTATAGGTCTAATTGACAGCTATGCTAGCAAAACCCAGGGCTCAACCTGCAACTCTCCGTCTGCGAAGAATTGGCGTTGTTTATTGCGGTAAATACAGCCAGAAAAGTTGTTCATGTTCACAATTAAACACAATCATTTACCCAGACAATACGTGCAGTACAATCAAGCCTTAGGCTAAGGAATAAGACCCGGGAAATTTCAAATATACTGGAATTTCTCCTTTTCCAGAAACTGTCTGATGGTGAGAGATTGCAGATTTTCAAGAGCAGCGGTCAGGGACAGTCAAAATCCAATTAAGTTGTCAAGATAGGTCACCACAATGAAATCATGAATATGAGGAAAACAAATACATAATGAGTTTCAGCAGGGATTATTGACATACTAGTGAGGGATTCTGAATCCGCAACATGATTTTAGTATTAGACCAGCCCACCCCTTGTTATGACCCATCTGATCTCTGGAGATACATGCTGCTCTAGCTTGGCTCCTTAGTTGAAGAATGTTACTTTACATCTGTTTTTGGATGGTGCAGGTTATTCTAGTTCTATTCCATGGGTGCTGCACGCTATGCTAGCTCTGTTCTTTGGCTGGTGAATGCCACTCTATCTGTTCCTTGGTGGAAGCAGCTTCTATAGCTTTATTCCTTTGATGCTGCATGCTACTACAGCTCTGTTCCCTCGTTGGTGCATGCTATTGTGGCTGATATAGCGCAGAAGCCTTTTTTAGGAGAAGCCTAAAGATAGCGTCTCTCCGGCCTAGTTTTGTAAAAAATCGTCAATAAAAAATACAAACATATATACACACACACACATATAAAGGGTCTTTTGGACAGCCCTCTTATTGGTAGGTTCATCTGTCATTCACAATTTGCTTCCACCCACAAAAGCACACAGAAAGGGGCAATGTGCACGCCTACTTCAGCCACTGGTTCTCTTACACTGTATGAGAGTGACAGAATTTTGCCTTAACACGTCCACAAACGCTTCAACCTAAATGCACATTTGTGCCTGGGTAGGGGGCCTGTGCTTTACTTTGGCAATGGTTTTTCCTTTCCATCCTGTGTCCTTTTTCTATTTTCATTGCCATCCTACTATATTTACACACAGTCTTCAGGTTGCATGAATCTAAAGCCAACAGATCCATTTCTTTGCACCAATAAGAATGATATTTTCCAGTAATGTGCTTTCAAAAATAAAAATGATTTCTATGCCTGCAAAGGACCTGAACGAGTCATCATTCAAATATCAGCTTTAATCATATTCTGGAAATTCAACCATTATTCTTTATATACCAGCTTATGGGTTCTGACAATACAAGCATTTTTCACATTTGGTTATATATATATTAATAAAAACCAAGCAAACGCTTCTAATGTAATAGGTTGGGCTGCTAAAGGGAGCTACTAACTGGTAACTGAAGAGAGCTATTCGCCGTCACCTAACACTGAATGATACAACAATATTAACCCCCTAATAAATGCTTTATTTATTTTGGGAGGGGATAAACAAGTGAGATTACTGAAAAAAGTGTTGATCGCCCCAAAAGAGAAAGGACTTCTAGCGCTCCTTAGCTACATAGACTCCCATCCCAAACATCAATATCATTTTGGGGAGAAAAAAAAACACAGTAAAAATTTGGGATAGGCTCACAATTAAAGAAGACCTCACTACATTCCTGTCCCCTTAATACCTTTAAATCCACACTTTTCAGTGATGGAGAGGGAAAGGTTTGACAAATGGAAAGTAGTGGAAAGTCCTATGCTAAGAGATATGATTATTAAGGTCAAATTCAGATCCTTTGTAGACAACAAAAGAGACTATAGAATTACAGAACCTGATCGACTACAATATGCCCAATTGAGTCACTGGGCCATGCACCCCACCAATAAGGCGGAGCAGTGGTCAAAGTGGGCGTGATTGGCAGGGCACTGCCTGTCCCTACTTTTTTAATCTAATGGAATTCATTCCCATACTTTTTATTTTAAAAATGTGTCCAAGACAAGGCCTATAAATAAGATTCGCCTGTTCGTGGCAGCTAGGGGAAGGGCAGCGAAGGAAACAGACTTGTCTCTTCCTTCTTGCCCAAAGAAGACAAGGACAGTGTCCACTTCTCCTGCTCTGCCCATGGCAGCTGCCCCCCTTCCTATCCTTTCCTCTCTTTCTGTCTCGCTCCTCCTCTTCGAAAAATGGCTTTTATGGTCTCTTTCCTCTTCTTTCCTTTATTCGTTCCCCAGTGAAATTAATCCCCCCCCAAAAATACGCTTTTCCTGGAAATTTCTTCTTTTTCTGACATTTTTCTATTCGTTCCCCAGTGAAATTAATCCCCCCCAAAAATACGCTTTTCCTGGAAATTTCTTCTTTTTCTGACATTTTTCTATTCCAGAGTGCAGCCCCCAGAAGAAGATTAAAAAGAGTTACAAATATGAAAAAGAACTAAATAAAGCAAGAAAGACTGGTCGCAAAGAGGCCACATTGGCGTCACTACCCCCCCCCGATGCAAAAGAATTTGCCAGGGAAGGGCTACTTTTGTTTTCTCGTTTTTCTTTGAACAACATTGTTTTCCACAGGTGGAGAAGTGCACCATTCCTGGAAGTACTGCAGTACCTGGTTGATGCCTGGAGTGGAAAACGTTTAATGTGATCCCGATCAGATGTTTTTCTTATTTTAGCTTATAAAATGTGTACCGCTTCCGTTTTGTAAGGACATAACCAATGGACATTGAAACGGGTCCCTTCCTGGCCCTGTAGTCATGTCCTTAACTTTTCAGGCAAAAACACTCACTGATTTCTGAATAAGGAGTGTAAATGTGTTAGGTAAATGTTGGTTCTGCTTATATTTCACATGCTTTATTTAATTTCCCATTCCCTATGAGTGTTTGCTTTTTGCAGGATGTTGTAACTTTTTTTAGGCAGAATATTACTCTTGTCTACTGCATAATTTGAATTCAGTCGCATCAAGGATTTTATAGCAGGGCACACTTGGGTTGTAGCTGAAGGCAGTGTAAGTTTCTCTCAGTGGGGCAGTATGCTGTTCAGTGGGGGAGAAGATGTGGCTCTAAGGCCAGAGGTGCCGAATTTGGAACTGGGGTACCAGGTTCAACCTTCATGACCAATCCACCAGACCACTGTCTTGCGGGAGCACATTCCTATGCTAGACCTTAGAAGCCCCCGCTACACCTTAGAAGCCCTAGTGTCTTAGCACCAGCAGGTGGGCCCTAGCGATGGCAAGTCTTGGCTAACCTTGAAGGCCTGTCCACCACAATCCATACGGAAGTTCACCTCCAATCATGCGGGCAGGCCTATGAAGCAGCACACCCTAGAGCAACAGTGAATGTCCCTGAGGTCACAGGACCCTTGATGCCAGTTCGTCTCACAATTGGTACCTCCATTGGGCTTGTTTCAGCAGTAGTAGTGCAACTCACCAGGTATCGGTACATGGGCGTTATTTGGGAGTAGTTAGGAGTCGCAGCTGTGACCTCTAGCTTGCTCTCTGCTACTCCAGGTGCTTCCTTTGCGACCCCTAGCCTTAGAGGGGGCAATTGCCTCATCTAAGGACAGGGATCGCAAAGGATGCGCCAGGAATAGCAGGAAGCAAGGTAGAGGTCACAGCTGTGATCACCGACTGCTCCCAAATTATGTGCATGGATCGGCAATGCAGGATTTGCACGCACACCAAACTAAGTTCACAAACTTCACGGTCTCCGCTTCATGCACAAGCACTTTTAACATGTGCTGCCTGCTTTGGGGGACCTGGAATTAGGCAGCAGTGGGGGACAAACTTATGTCACAGTGTTGACTAAATTATGCAGACGAAAAGGCTGATACTTTTTTTGTTTTGACATTTTTACACATTCTAACAGTCTCTGCAAAGTTTTTGCCTCATTATACCAGTGTAGATAGGACTGGAGTGAGGTAGACTAAAGTCGAGTGGGATAGTTTAGAATGAAGTAGAGTGAGGTACATCTGGGTAGAGTGGAGTGGTGTAGATTACATTGATTGGAAGTGTGGTAGACTGGAGTGGAGTGGTGTAGATTGTGGTAAATTGGAGTGGGGTAGATTGTGGTGGAGGGCGTAGATTGTGATGGAGTGGGGTAGATTAGAGGGGAGAGGAGTTGGTTAGAATGCAGTGGCGTGGCAAAAATTGGAATGGAGTGGGGTAAATTGGACTGAAGTAGATTAGAGTGGAATGGAGTAAAGTGGAGTGGGGTTGATTGGGATAGAGTGAGGTAGACTGGGTTAGCGTGGTGTAGATTGGATTGGGTGGATTATGGTAGGGCAGATTGAAGTGAAGTAGGGTAGATTAGAGTGAGATAGCTAGAAGTGTGGGAGTTGAGTAGATTGGGGTAGATTGCAATGGAGTTGGATAGAGTGGTGTGTGGTAGAGTGGTGTGGGGTAGATTGAGATTGTGTGTGGTAGAGTGGAGTAGATTGGAGTAGGGCAGATTGTATGAGGTAGATTGGAGTAGGATGGAGTGGGGTAGATTTGAGTGGAGTGTGGTAGAATGGGGTGGGATGGAGTGGGGTACATTTGAGTTGAGTAGAGTCTGATAGAGTGGAGTGGGGTAGATTGGAGTGAAGTGGGGTAGATTGGAGTGGCGTGAGTAGAGTTGGGGTACATTTAAATGGGGTGGATTGAGGTAGATTGGAGCTGAGTCTGGTAGATTGGAGCAGAGTAGGGTAGATTTAAGTGAAGTGTGGTACATTAGGGTAGATTGGAGTGGGTGGGGTTGATTGGATTAGGTTGGAGTGGAGTGGGATAGACTGGAGTAGATTGGAGTGGGGTAGATTGGAGTCAGGGCCGGCTTTAGTGCTGGTTGCGCCCTGTGCAACAATGTTTGTTGGCGCCCCCCCACTCATGGTTGAAGTGTTGAGCACCTCCACCACAGATTCCCTCACCACCTCTTTTTAACAGTGCCCCTCAAGTCTCCATAACCACTCTCTTTCAGATGCATTTAATTAGTTATATAGCGCCACTCATACCAGTGTAAGTTGTCAGAGCACTTTATATCGCACACATTGCACAGAGACTTTCTATCATACATGTGTGTAAATCAGCTTATAGGAAATGTTACATAAGCCAGAGGACTACAAGCTGTAGGAGTGACATGTCATCCGTACTGGTAGGTAATATAGTTTAAGAATGCTTCGTCTGGAAATGCACAAACTCAGAATTGAAAACGGAAGACCATAGTTGGAGGTTCACTTAAATAATTAGAATCAATTTCTACCAAAATGAACCCTTTTTGCAACATTAATCTATGGTCTAATCTATACTTTGCAGTGTGCATGCGGTCCTTTGATGACAGTTAATAATTCACTATTCTATATTTGGATTTTAACTTATAAACTGCAAGAAACAAATAATGTCTTTTAGAAAAGGAATAACCCACTGACCTATTTACATTAGATGCACTTTGTGAACTGCCTTGTACAAGTTATTTGCAGCAGGCATATTAATCCTCTGTGCTATTTCATTATCAGTCAAAACCTCAACTAGACAAAAGTCCAATCTCTCTCCAGAAAGAATATTAATCAACAGAGTTATCTTGGCATTTTTATTGTTGCCTGGAAATTGCTGGAGGCAAGGAATGCGGCAGCAGGTGCTTTTAAAACAAATAATAAACTTGCAAACACGGCGCCCCCTGAAGTCAGCACCTGGTGCTGTGGCACCTGTGGCACGCCCTAGTGAGGTCCTCATAGGAGTGGAGTGGAGTAGATTGGGGGAGAGTGTAGTGGGGTAGATTGGAGTGGGGTAGATTGAGTAAAGTGGAACTGAGTATGGTTGATTGAGTTAGTAGATTGGAGTGGAGTTGGATAGTGCTGTGGGGTAGATCGGGTTGGGTAGACTGAGTTAGGGCGGGATAGATTGGAGTGGAGTAGATTGGATGGGGTGGATTATGGTATGGCAGATTGAAGTGAAGTGGGGTACATTGAAGTGGAGAGGGTGGGTTATATTGGAATGAGACAGATTGGAATGAGGGTAGTTTGGAGTTTAGTAGTTTGGGTGGAGAGGGGTGGGGTAGATTGGGGTAGGGTGGAGTAGGTTAGATTGAACTGGAGTGGGGTAGATTGTCGTGGAGTTTGGTAGAATAAAGTGGGATGGGTTGGAGTGGAGTAGGGTACATTTGTGTAGAGTGGAGTGGTGTGTGGTAGGTTGGAGTGGGGTAGATTGAGTGGATTGGAGTGGGGTATATTGGATTGGAATTGGGGGTAGACTATGGTAGATTGGAGTGTGGTAGATTGTGGTAGAGTGGAAAGATTGGAGCGGAGTGAGGCAGATTGGAGTGGAGAGGAGCTGGCTAGATTGCAGTGGAGTTTGTAGTGGAATGGCGAAAACTGGAATGGAGTAGGGTTCCTTTGACTGGGGTAGATTTGCGTGGAATGGAGTAGAGTGGGGTAAACTGGAGTGGGTTGGATTGGAGAAGATTTAAGTGGGGTAGACTGGAGTAGATTGGAGCAGAGTGGGGTAAATTTGAGTGGAGTGTGGCAGATTGGGGTGAAGTGGGGTAGATTGGAGTGGAGTAGGTTGGAGTAGAGTGGCGTGAGGTAGATTGGAGTGGGGTAGATTGGAGTGGGGTGGATTGGATCATAGTGTAGTGGATTTGGGTAGAGTGGAGTGGATTGGGTTAGAGTCAGGTAGATTAAAGTGAGGTAGATTGTAGTGGGTGGGGTAGACTGTAATGGGGTAGGTAAAATTCGGGTGGGGTAGATTGTAGTGAAGTGGGGACGAGTGGGCTGGTAGATTGCAGTGGAATAGTTTGGGGTAAATTGTAGCAAAGTGAGGTGAGGAAGATTGGGGTACACTGGAGTGTGATAGTTTGGATTTGAGGGGGGTAGAGTGGAGAGGGGTACGTGGTGTGGAATGTAGGGGAGTGGAGTGTGTGTTGTGTCATGGAGTGAATGGCATAGATTAGAGTGGCATAGAGTCGAGTGGCGAGTCCTAGAGTGTCTAAGAGTGGAGGGGCGTGGAGTGGCAAGCCGTAGAGTGGAGTGTCGTAGAATGGAGTGCAAGGGCAGAGAGTGGAGTGGTGAAGTGTAGAGTATACATGGTGTGGTAGCACACTGCCATTACAGGCAACACATTTTCTATTGAAATTACCATTACGTTTGTAGCAAAATACTGTTTTACTGCACACAAACGAAAATGTGTGCAAACCTAATTACCTAGTGTATTGATGTGTTTTTATCGTATTCAAATATTTGTTTTCACCACACTTCAGAATTACAAATAAAAAATGTAATTCATTTGTTCAAATTCTGAACTATTCTGTAACATTAGCACAGTTTATTTTGTTTGCTGGGTGCTACCAAAAAAATTCTATAGCCTCTCCTCTTGCATGGATACTCAGCAGGATTGTCACACAAATTATCTTGCTTTGAAGTCAGAACGAGAAAATTAAACACCAAGCTCTCAGATGTGACTAGATAAGAACAAGATTTATAGGCCTGTTTACAGAAAGTGAGGTAGTGGAAGAGTACAGTAAAAAAGGTTTGGGCAACGGGAGTGATGGATTCAAGCTGGACAGCCAAAAGCAAATAAAGGCAGCAAATGTGAGTTACAAACCTCAAAGCCAATGGTAAGCAACGAGCGAAATGCTTTCCTAGGTCAGCTTTCTGAATATTCCCATCATGTCTTTAGCACCCTAGACAGCTGCGCTGTCTGGTAGGTTTCGACCTAAAAAAGGTGGAGCCCACTCAAAACTGACCTACACCCCAGGCCAACTGAGAGACTTTCCTCCTAAATTGAGAGCCGTGTAACTTTTTGAACTAAATGACGATTACAGGACACTCCTGTCCTAAAACCACCTGCGTTTGAGCGGGTTGTTATATTGTTAATGCATGTAGTGCAACAATATGTTTTGCCTTTTCTCACTTCTTTCCCTCATCATATGTATTTCTTCCCTTTCCTTTAACCTTTCTCTCCCCCCGGATGCACGAGGGTGCGAGCTTAGAATATTGAGGGTATAACGTTAAGGGGTTGACAGTTGTGGATTAATATATGAGAGAGGAAGGTTTGATAGGACACCAGAGCTGCCAACTCACACGGTTCCACCACGTGTCACACAATTTCGGCTCCCTTCACATGGTCACACAGTGAGAAGGAGATATCACACAGAGGTAGGGAAAACGAGCTAAAACCCACAGTAAACAGTGTATTTTCAGATCATTTTCTGAGGCTGTAAGCAGCCAATGTCCATAAAGGGTGTGAAAACGCCCCATGACATCGGCAATAGCCTTGATTACGCTTTTTTGGGGGGGGAAGGCGGGGTGCTTGGTGAGGGGTAGAATGTCTCTCAGCTCTTGGCACCGGGCCCGCCTCCTCAAAGGCCCCAACCCCTCCTCACAAGGTGAAAATATTTTGTACTTTTATTTTTTATTTTAAAAGTTTTATATAGCAATAGCTTGACTCGTAGGTATCAGAGCGCTTTACATACACACTGTAAAAAACAGAAGGAAATTGCATTACAAAGAAGGCAGGAAGTAAGGAAGCAAACCAGAAATTAAAAAATACAGCATGAAAAGTAAGTTGTCAGGAATGTCTCCCAAGCACCTGGAAGGAATCAATTTCGGTTCCTATTTTTAAGAAAGGGAATAGAAACCAACTCTCCTGCTACATGCCCATTTCTCTCCTAGATTCCTCAATCGAGATCTTGGGGCGAGGCATTCTCCGACTTCGAGAGGACTCAGCCCTGGGTAATAAGTTATTTTCTGAGGCTCAGTTAGTTTCCGCCCAGAAGGAACCATTGAACAAACATTGAATCTACTTATGATTGGAGGTAAATATGTTCAGTTCAGAGGTGGGGCACTCCACATGGCGGTCACGAACCTGTCGACTGCCTTTGACCTAGTGGACAGGGGCAAGCTATGATGAGGAAGGCTGGGAGTAACCCTGCCTTGGTTGACCTACTAAAACGCTTGCATTGGGGCACTACAGTGCGGGTGCTTTATAATTTAAATGGAGATTGCACCTGTGCTTTTAACTCCAACAAGGGTGTAAGGCAGGGCTGCATATTAGCCTCCTTTTTATTTTATTTTTTATTAATGTCCTTGAGAAGGAGTCAGTGGCAAGAGGAAAAGATCTTCCCAGATTTGGTAGCCTCGTCGTCCTGGTTTTATTATACGTGGACGATGCAGTTTTAATTGCCCGTACAGCAAATTGCATTCAGCTCTTGTTGGATATTATTTTAATGATTTTATGGGGGAACTCAATCTGAAAATTAATTACAAGAAGTCTTTTATTATTACATGTGATCCCAAGAATACTCGCTCCCGTTCCTATCACATTGTAGGGATCTCCATGGCTAAAGCAACCAATTTTAATTATTTATGGGGTTTGAAATCTTCAGATTTTAGTTGGGGTAACCTTTTGTCCCAGAGAGTAGGCAAATTCGAGTGGGCAATTGATGCAATGTTTAGGTTTTCAAAAAGACTTGGAAACAAACCCATTAGAGAACGTATTACTCCTTATAAAAGTAAGTACATTTTCCTGGGGACTTATGGGGCAGGCATTTGGGGCTACGCTCGGAAGGCAACTTTCAAACAATTAAAAATCAATTCCTCTGTAGGTTACTCGCTGTGCCAAGGAGTACGGCTACTTTTATTACTCATTTGGAAATAGGATTGGCTTTTGTGGAGTATCTAGTTCAGGTTGCCCTGCTGTTGCTATGGTTAAAGATTTGGCGCCCGCATCACACATTGTTTAGCCAAATGATTCTCGCAGACTGTTTTAAATGAGATCATGCTGCTGTAATCCCCTGGCTTGCTTATGTCCAAAAGACATTTATAAATATAGGACTGTCTAAGATCTTTCACAAACCACAAGAAACTAATGGAAGCTCGAAAATATTGGTAAAATCTACTTTCACTTCCTATAGACTGCATTCCAGGCATGTAAATCCTCAGTCTATGACCTCAGTCGTCCGTTATTTAGATCTACAGCAGGCTGGGGGCGAGGAATGCTACCTTACCAGGATTACAAAATTTGGAAAGAAGATTTTATCTGACTCGTTTTAGATTGAGTACTTTGTATTTCCTGGTAGCCCACCCTAAGCAGGGATCCTGGTTCTCTTTTTTACCTACCTGTCCTTTTGAGTGCTTTCTAAGCAAACACCTGCCCATTTTATGTTGTTTTGAAGTTTTTAATCTAGACCAAGGGCGTTTTTTTATGCCCATTGCTGCATTCTTTTAGTTCTAGCTCTTTCTCTGTCTGCTTGCTTTGTATCCAACACTTAGAGTATGAATGTTGTTATGTTGCTATGCATCAGTATGATCTTATATTCGTCAGTCACTTAAATCTTGAAGACTGTGATCTCTTTTATAGACTAATGCTGTGTTTACTCACTTTGTATTGTGGATGGAATTTGATAACAGTATTGTGAATGGCTTGACGTTCCACTGTAACGTTCTATTAATTTTAACAACATGTATGTATGATATTTATTCTTTTATGGCCTTGTGCCTAAAAGTTTTTCGAATCAATGTGACCCCTACATAAAGAGCTCCTCGCTTCATCGCTGTTTGTTTTCACTTACTTTATTTATAACAAGGGTTATGTACCCTTTTGTACTTCAAAGCTGCATTCAAGAGGACGTAGGGGGAGGGGAGGAGTTACAGATGAATTGGGTAAGGGGGGTTCTTTGTGTATTACAAAGAAATAACTCAGTAGGAGAACCAAAAGTTCTATGTGACTTGTATAGGTTTTGTTTTTCTTTCGTTTTTGTTATGACCTAAAATGCAGCAGTTTGTTATTCCCTTTGTATAAAATAATAAAATGTTCTTTAAAACAGATCAAACAAAAAATAAAATAAAATGTTTTACACAAAACATATATGCAAATGACCGCCATGCTTAGGCCCCGGCATGTTTTCTATTCTTCTTTATATTTGTGTAGCATCTGCAAAAGATAAAAATAGAATTAAACCAGCGCGCCAAGGCCAAACCTACTGGCTTTACCAATGTGTATAATTTCACAGTAAGGCTGGTGACTGGGTGCAGGGAGTCTGAAGGACACCCAGAGGTGGACACTTCCCCACATTTATAAAAGTGTTTGTATTTGTACAGCCAGTGCGGATCAGTAGAAATCAATGGGACTGTTCACACTTGCACAAAGGCCATGTTGTTGACACTTTTTTGTAGTGGAAAAAAACATCCTTTGTGTAGAGTGCTTTGGTACAAGGCACGCGGCGTGCCTCAGCCTGGCTCCATTCAAAGTGGAACAGTCCATGCTCATATTTTTTTTATTATTTTATGTGGTCATCTCTACAACAAGGAAACCAGGATAAATAAAGTGGAGCAAATTGATAAACATTCAGATTAAATCATCAATCTTGTTGAAACTCGGCGGATATTTAGATTACTCCCTTGTTCTAATAAGCTTTACATTTGGACTACATCCTTTCAAATTTCTTGGAGTCCAGGGGGTGCTGCAACGCTTTGCTCAAAACACTTAGGGGCAGATTTGCAAGCCCCGTACGCCACATTTGCTCCGCCGTTGCGTCTCTTTTGTGACGCAGCCGCGCCGCAAAGCCAGTGCCATGCTGCGGGGTATTTACAACGTGACGCATCTGGGAGATGCAAAAAAACAAGGCCCAGATCTCTGAACTGGGGTGAATGTATGACATTGTTCTGAATTCTGTCCATCAATTGTTGATTTTGCATCTGGGAGATGAGTCACGTTGTAAAGCCCTGCACCACATGTGGGCGTTCCGGCGCAGGAATGCCTCGGAAAAGTGGCTGAGTGAAATCTACAAGATTTGACTCAGTCACTTTTACGGCCATGCTGCGTCAAAATCCTGCGCCTGCTTGAAGCAGGCGTAAGGATTGACGCAGCATGTTAGGCATCCCGAGCCTTGCTGGAGCTGCGCCGCGCTTGCAACGAGACTCCAGCAATGTGCCGCTTTCCCACCGAAGGATGCGACACGCATCTGCCCATCCGTGCGCCACGGTGAGCCGCATTGTAAATGCGGCGCATCAGTGGTGGCGCACAGGTGGTTTGGCGTGTCGCAACTGTCCTGGCGCATCCCTGCTGATTAGCAGAGATGCGCCAGAAGTTGTAAATCTGCCGCTCAGCACTTAAATAATTCATTCCATCACTACCCAAATGCTGGTGGGTCCTCATCTGTCCATTTCCCTCTGTCCATTTCAGAGTGAAGCCCCAACAGGCAACAATCACTGGTTATACCCTAAAGCATAGCTGTAGGATCAATGGACAATTTCCAGTCGAGCACTGAAATCTACTATCGAAAAATAGTTTTCCAATACTGCCCTGCTTTTTTTTTACAGTGTTTGAACTGCCTCATTTTTATAAAAAAAATAAATGCTGAGACCCCAAGTTTTTCTTTGGACTTTACCACCAGTTCTGCAGAATGCAGGGTTTCCGGTTACCAACGCTGCGAGGCCTCTGCTAGTCTTTATTCCACCTCATGCCTCTTTCTCCTAACGTCTATGCTTTCTGTCTTTTTATTTCATTCACGCAGGTTGTTTTTCATACCTGCTTTTCACGTTTCTCATTGTTTTCCTATTTTTCTCTTACTCCCTTTCATGCCTTCTTTCCCTGTCTTGCTCGGGGTCAACATTTTATGATGCAGCCACTTACACTAAGCAGGTAATGAACAATTGAAAGTGGCTGATTAAGATATGTCGTGTAACAATAAAAGTTAAATCTAGCAAATTAAAAAAATATACTATTATTTTTATTATCATCTTCATAATTATGCGTCCAGCTCTAAGTCCCCTTCAAAATCCTTTTAGCCATTCTTGCTTATGAGGAAACATGTTGCTTGCCTTGACCAGCTAAAATTTACTATGAGATGCGGTAGAGAGAAATCTAGATTTACCAATAATGAGTGAAAATGATTCACTCTCTGGTGCTAAGTGATAGGAAGCTCAAGCTACAATCACATTTTGCCCACCCATGTCCGTGTTCATCCACAATTCCTTGATATAAGGTTACGATACAAGTTATCTAATAACTGGGCCTCAGCTACATAAAATGGTTAAAAATGCTTTTGTAAATGGACCGCGTTTATCAAACTCCCTTATTATCAAGTTTTTTTTTTTAATTCCTCTTGGTCGATTTTAAGTGTAGTGCCTATCTGAGTGATTTACTTAGGGTGCGTTATCTTCACATAATTAAAATATTCTACCAAGAGGAGTGATTTTCTGTGTCTTCAGTTGGCATTATGGAATATTGCAACATAAATAAAACAGAAACAGTGGTGGTCTCTGATAATTGATGTCCCATGTAAGTGGGAAACTGCAAAGTATTACATGAATATGCCAAAGAATGCAGACAAACACCTACATCGAATTTGATCAGAAATTGGAAAATGTTAAAAGTGTTTCTCATCTACCAGACTCTATAAAGATATGAAAGATGGATGTCCTGAAAACAATGGGCCATCAAAACCGTCATTGCTGTAAGCAGGCCTGTGAGTGGGCAATGTAGCATCGTGCTACAAAGAACCACAGACACAGCTGGTTACTATTCAGGGAGCTTTATTCTATACACCCTTCATCAACCCTGTCCCTACTCTAACTGACCCTCATCCTGTCCTGACCCCTCCTCTTCCCCTCAGCCCACCTAGCTCCGCCCCCCAGCTACTAGACTGTTAACTCCATTACATCTCCCCCTTTCTTAATAAACAAATGAACGTGTTGTCAGTCCATCTCTTCAATGAGTCTTTTTGGTGGCTGGATATCACGACGTGGTCGCAGAGACATGGCTGCTGTGGACGCTGTCGGCGGACATCCAATCTGATGGTCACTGCTGTCTGGATCACAAGAATCAGGTCCCTCAGGTGCAGGTGGACCAATGGAGCTCGTCAGTGGCTCATCCGTGTCTCTAGAACACCTCTTTAAGTGAGAGACATTCCTGGTGATTCGGCGCCGGTCAGATTCGGCAGTCAGCATGGTGCCCTTTTGTCGGGTGACCAGTAGTGGCTCATCACGAAATCGACAATCAGTCTTTTTCTGCTGTTCTTGCTTGACGAGGACGTAGTCCCCTTCATGGACGGATGGAGACCTTGCCCTCCTTTTGGCATCGGCGTATGACTTCATTCTGTCCTTATTGAGTTTGTCAGTTGCAGCCATTTCATGATGGTCGTGACTTGGTGACTCAGCTTGCAAAGCTCCTTCCCATGTTGGGATGCCATTTCTCATTGGTCGCCCTAGCATGAGGGTTGCAGGGCATTGTCCTGTAGTAGAGTGTGGGGTCGATCGGTACGCTCTGAGGACCTCATTCAAAGCAACCTGCAATTCCTTCTTCTCCGCTGTGGCATGCTGAAATGTCTTTTTAATTGTCGCCAAAACCTTTCGACGGTGCCATTTGCTTGTGGCCAGAGTGGGGTGACCTTCCTGTGCCTGAAGTCCATGTGCTTCGCAAAAGCACTGAATTCATGCCCATTGAACGGGGGACCATTGTCTGTCTTAACCACTTTAGGGACACCCCACGTTGCAAATACTTCATCCAGTACTTTGAGAGTGCAGGAAGCACTTGTAGACGACACTATTTGCGCAATGGGAAATCTAGAATATTCGTCGATTATGGCAACTACATATTTTCTGGACGGCAACGGTCCGTAGAAGTCCATGGCAATTTCTTGCCAAACTCCGCTAGGCAGGTCGGTCATCTGTAGTGGTGCTGGTGGATTGCTCTTGTTAGTCAGTTGGCAAAGATGACAATCCTTTAGAGTCGACTCCACCATCTGGTCAAGGAAAGGAAACCAAACGCGTTCCCTTAAGGCTCGTTTCGTGGACACTACTCCTCTGTGGCCCTCATGGGCTAAGTTGACGACTCCCTGCCGGAGTTGGTTAGGGATCACGAGCCATTGCCCTCTCAGGATGACTCCGTCATCGGTAACTGACAGTTCGTCACATACATGCCGAAATGCCTGCATCTCTTTCTGGACTGTGGGGTCGGTGTCTTCATCCTGGGGATTGTGTCTCCACCGATTGGATTGGATCCGGTGGCGTACCATTTGTAGAACAGTATCTTGCGCAGTGACTTCCCGGATGTCGTTCATGGGAATGGCAGGTGGCAATGCCTGGTCAGCCACGAAGTGGATATATTCCTCAGCAATCGATGGTTTGGACCCAGATGACGGTTGAGGGTGGCGGGACATGTAGTCAGCCGGGTTCTCCGCCTTCCCCGGTTTGTGAATTATGGTGAAAGTGTATTCCTGGAGCCTGAGACCCCACCTCTCAATTCTTGGGGGCATTTTGGATCTTGGGTTGCCATAGATGGTGACCAGCGCCTGATGATCCGTGATCAGGGTAAAGTGCTTGCCATAGACAAAGACATGAAAGTGTTCACACGCCCAGACCACAGCAAGACTTTCCTTTTCAGGTTGAGAGTACTTCTTCTCAGGATCAGACAGGCTGCGGCTGGCATAAGCAACAATTCGTCTCTGGTCAGAGTCATTATCGTATTGTGCCAAGATCGCTCCCAGACCAACAGGGCTTGCATCCACTGTGATTTCAGTTTTCCTGTGAGGGTTGAAGTACGAAAGGCTATCAGCTGATTCAACGGCGCGCTTGATGTCTTTGAACGCTCGTTCGCACTGAGGGGTCCAGTCGAACAGCTGGCCGAGTTTGGTGAGGATCCGAAGGGGGTGGCTGACGATCGCATAGTCACGAATGTAGCGAGCACAATAACTGGCCATCCCCAAGAAGGATCTCAGGTCGTTGACGTCTTGTGGACTCTTGGTATTGTTCAGAGTTGCAATCTTGTCCGGATCCGGCTTCATACCCTCAACAGAGAAAATGTGACCAAAGAATTTTAGGGTGGCCTGATGAAACTCACATTTCTCTTTGTTCAATGTCAGGTTGGCATCTAACAGTGCGTGACAGACGCGATCAAGAGCAATGTCGTGTTCACGAACATCTGACCCATAGACTAAGATGTCGTCGCTAGTTCAGAGTGTTGGGGATGTGCTGGATTATCTGCCGGATCGCTTCCTGGAAGATCTCAGCGGCCGACGAGACACCAAAGCTCAACCGTTTGTACCTGAATAAACCTAGGTGCGTTGTAAACGTGGTGATGTAACGGGATTTGGTGTCCAGTTCCAGCTGGTGATAACCCTTATTTAAGTCCAATTTTGAAAATACTTTGGCACCATTCAGTGCAGCGATCATGTCACTCAGGTGAGGACCAGGGTGCCGCTCCCTTTCAATCGCAGTGTTGGGTAGGCGCATGTCAACGCACAGTCTCACTTTGTTGGGAGTCCCTTTCTTCGGCACAATGACCACTGGCGACACCCACGGGGTCGGGCCATCTGTGCGCTCAATGATGTCCGCTGCAAGGAGCTCTTGAAGCTCATCCTCAACAGCACTTTGAAGATGGAATGGAACCCGTCGTGGGTGCTGCGCAACGGGTCTGACCTGTTTGTTAATGTGCAGATGGATTCGACACCCTTTTAGCTTGCCTGGGCCCTGAAACAATTTGGGAAATTTGCTGACACAGTCTTGGTTGTCAGAGACTTTGAATAACACATTCACCAGGCGGAGACGTTCTGCGGTGGGGAGGCTGAGCAGGCAGTCAGCTTCCGGTCCCTTGATGACATGAATGACCGCAGGTATGGTGACGTTGTCATAAGTGAGGGTCGTGTGGAATATGCCCAGACACTGGAGTGGTTTTTTGGACATCCACGTGAAAACATGGACAGGTGTAAAAGTCAATGGGGGCTTCGGGACCATTTTATCGTGTTCTGTGACTGGGATGTAGTACAGCGAGGCCCCGCTGTCCATTACGAATTTGGTGACATGGTTTCCCACATTAATGTCTAGGCGCGGGTACCTTTTGAGTTGATCAGGGTCCGCAATCATGTTTAGATATGCTACTGTGTAGGCAGAGTCCCTTGATGAAGACGATCTCGAGTCACACGACGGGGATCTGCGTTCCCACCGCAACCTGCGTGATTCTCGGCTGGAATGCGATGAGGTCGGAGACCGCATGGGCTCTTCTTGAACAGCACGTACGTGATGCTTCTTGGTGTCAGAGCGAGATGGTCTTGATGTCTCACTACGCCTTTCTTTGTGATAATCTCTGCACATTGCTTCGAAGTGATTCGAGCGCCCACATTTCCTGCAGCGTTGGCCCATTGCTGGACAAGCATCTATGTGAGGATAGTCATATCCACAACGATAACATCGTCTGTTTCTTTCTGGCCTTCGGTCTCGTCTCCCTGGATCTCTCCTCTTATGTTCCGAGCGTCGTTGGCGAGAGGACGGCCTTGGCGTCCACTGTTTTTCGTGCGAGTATTGGCGTCTGCTGCTGTGCCGTTCCTGAACACGGTGTGCTTGTTCGTGACTTACACTGTGACCTGTTTCAATGGTGGCAGCGTGTTCTTCCGCTTGGTCGTAGACACGAGTCATTTCCTCTATTTCTTCCAGTCCATGGGGCTTCCTCAGCAGTCGTCTTCTAAGCGTTTCAGAGTGACAACCAGTTATGATTTGCGATTTGATGGCAGCGTCAGGCGAGAAGGTTTCAAATTCGCAGTGTCTCGACAGCCGTCGTAACCGGGTAATGAATGCACTCATTGGTTCTTCTTTCCCTTGACGCGCCTGGTGAAACGCATGGCGTTCATAGTCCACGTTTCTTTTGTGGAGGAATTTCTTGTTTAACGCCTCACGTACTTTGTCGTATGTTCCCGCATCTGCAGGCGGAAGGTCCTTGACAATTTTGCTTATTTCTCGGCCCGCTAGGTTGCGGAGGGCGATTAACTTCTCCTTGTCTTCCGTCACTTTGGACCCCTCAATATAATCTTCGAAGTCTTCTAACCATTCTTGCCACTTGGGGCCCATACTCCCTCCCGTGGTCACAGTCAAAGGTTCCGGAGCTCGCAGGTGAGATCCTCCCGCGACAAGGGGCTTCCTTTGTGGTGAGGCGTTGGGGGTTACCATTGTGTTACTGTCCTTTGTTTATCCTCACCAATGCTTGTTTATTTGTTCTTGACAATGCTTGTTTATTTCTACTCGCCAATGCTTGTTTATTTGCTTTTGTCAATGTTTGTTTATTTCTACTCGCCAATGCTTGTTTATTTGCTCTCTTAACAATGTTTGTTTAATTCTGCTCGCCAATGCTTGTTTATTTCCTCTTTCCAATGCTTGTTTATTTCCTCATGCCTGACTTCAAAATGGCCGCTCTATGAAGATCAAGGGGTCTGTCCTGAAGAGCGCCTGACTTTAAGATGGCCGCCGTCACTGCAGTCACACGAGGCTTTCTCTCCTGCTTCACCCAACTCTGGCTCACTCTGGACTCACCGGCCGGTAACCTCGGGGGCAGCACACATCAGGGCTCACTTTTCTTCGGCCACCGCAGCTACCAGGTGAGGTTGGGGTGGGCTCCCGCCTTACTTTCCACGTTCCCGCTCTTCTTCTCCGCTGGCGTGCCAAACCTCACGCATCGGGCGTGAGGTTTTCCGACCTCCGACGGCACCCGGGCTCAGTTTTCAGCGCGCTCAGCAGCGCTTGTCACCGGGCTCTCGGGGACAGCGTCCTTGACGTCGGGGGACGCTGGTCTCGATCTGGGGTGCTGGACAGGGTCAGAGTGGGCTCCCGACTCCTGTTCTTTTAGGGTGCCAAGTTGCACGCATCCGGCGTGACTTGCGCTTTCAGCGCGAAACAGCTTCCTTTTCCTGAGCGTTTCAGCGCTCGATTCAGTGGCTCCCTCTGGGCTCCCACAGTCGCTGGGGGGGAGCAGGGTCACCGGCTGCTGACCTCTTTCTTCAGGTGGCAGCACTACCAGGCAGCAGATTCTTTACTTGCTGCTGCAGGGGACAGGGCACTCCTATTGGGTTCTGCAGGCTATAATCATGCCTATCCCATCCTCGTCGCCAGTTGTAGCATCGTGCTACAAAGAACCACAGACACAGCTGGTTACTATTCAGGGAGCTTTATACTATACACCCTTCATCAACCCTGTCCCTACTCTAACTGACCCTCATTCTGTCCTGACCCCTCCTCTTCCCCTCAGCCCACCTAGCTCCGCCCCCCAGCTACTAGACTGTTAACTCCATTACAGGCAATATGGCAGTGGAGGTGGAAGTGGAAGTGGGCTGGGAGGTTAGAAAGACTGAGGTGAAGTAGAAACACTGGTGGCAAACAAGTAGACATGGCTATAAGCTGCTGCAGTTGCCTTGTGCCCTCATCATGCTCATAATCAGTGTGCCCTAGGTGTTTGTGCAGGGTATTGTGCATGTTGTGACAGCACATTAGCCAATGACTGTGGGAGACAAAGGGCTTGTTGGAACATGCATGAGTAAAACAGCATGGCCTTGGGGCATTTTATTTAATATACAATGAGGGAACAAACAGTTGATACCATCTGTTCACCATAATTTAAAAACGCCTTTAAATTCAAAACATAATTTCTTTGAATGGCCTGGCCTTTTTTTGGGTGTAGTTCACTCACAACTCTTGTTAAGCACTTTAATACATTTTCCTAGCAGCAGCGATCTGATTTGAGCAACAGCTTTTATTGTATTGTGTTGTAGAACTTTTATAATGCTTCTTAACCCTAGTGAAGCCACAAAGAACTTCAATTCTCATCCAACTCCTAGCGAACATTTGGAGTTCATGGTTGATGGAGTCAAAATACACATTGACTTGTATGGAGGTGTTGGATGAGGTGCACAGGGGTCAGAGACCTGCTCCAAATCTGGTGAGGCAAACTGGTAACTGTGCATATGCATGATGTGTTCCAATGTAGTAGGGACATATTAGCTAAGACAGCAACCTAACACTACTTTGTGGTCTTCGTCACCGAATTATGTAGACAGGAAGAGACAGGTCTTTTTTCATAGGTGATTCACAATGTATCTTAATCTTGGATGAATCAAATTCAAGAGTTTAGCCATCTGACCATAAAAGGAGCTTACATACAGATGACTTAGAACAAATATATCTTGTTTGGTGGTAAATATAAAGCTTTTGCTGAATGAAGGACAGCCCTTTGGCATTGATTACTCCTTGTAGAATGCACATTGCTTTAAATGTTATGTATCAGGGAACTGGAAGGCAGTTTGGTATTTTTGAGAGACAGTGAGATGCAAGTCTTGACAGCGGGGTTGAAGAGGTGCCTGGCTCGTGCATGCTGAATTCTACAAAATAGGAGGAGAAGGGCACCGAGTAATAATCCATTGCCACAGAAGAGGTTGGAAAAAGTACATGGTGATATAATTGTCTAAGGAAAAATATGGGGAAATTCGACACAGGCACGCTTTACTTGTAAAGAATATTTACTTGCGGTGCAAGGGAGGGACTTGAACTCATCATCAGTGAAAAATTCATAACATAGTCTGTGTAAAATAATGGTGCACCTAGGTCATGTGGCCACATAGTTGATAGGCTATAGCTGGCCTATTTCCTGCATGCTAGTATCTCTGTTTTCAACATGTTGGCTGGATAGCATCCAATGGCCAATGGCTTGAAAGTATTGTATGATGGTACAAAAGTCAAGGCATGATGGATGGATATGGCAAGATAGGAGGGTAAAGAAGACATTGAAGAGAAGTGAGACAATTATCGAGCTTTGAGGGGCACTGGCTGCGGAGGGGAATGGTGCTCAGGAGCATGGTAGATGAGAGAGCAGTCTGTCATCAAGGGGGCAATCCAGTTAACAATGGTTTCTTGGACTCCTATCATGTCAATAGTCTGTGGTAACAGAGTTATTAACAGTATCATTGACAAGGGATAGATAAACAGCACCATTGACAAGGGATAGATAAGTACGAGAAGTGTTGCGGCTCACTTTGAGTTAACAGTAGGCTTGATCTCATTCCTAGTGGAGAGTAATGGTGCGTACACAGCCCTGCCAACATAGAATCCGGTTTGGTAGTCAGAGAGCTGCTTACTTTCTTATATGATTACTTTTATTGTCCGCGTGTGGATCTTTCATTACGTATGCCTAACAGTGGGGTCAAGGTCATTTTTTTAAAATAGATTTCATGTAGGAAGTTTTGACTTCACTGTGCCTTTACCAAGGAAAAATGCATCTGGCTGGGATGGCTGATGAGCTATGAAGATGAATGGTCTTGAATGTAAAGGCAGACATTGGGCATGCCGGTTATAATGATGAGCCACAACCTTTTGAAATGTGGAGGGAAAAAAGGGATGGAGAACAGCAAGTTGGTGGACTGCACTGTTTTGTTATGTGGGTTTGGGTATGTTTATTTATCCTTTTGTAGTTTTGTACCCAAGATGTTTTCCAGGTCTTAGAGTAAGTAATTTTCCAGAACGTCACATAGAATTCAGAAGTTATTTGCTGGAGTTCCCTTAATGGATCTGTAAATGGCTTATGAAATGAGGGTGTAGTAAAGGAATCTCTTTGTTTTTTGATAGTGAATCCAAAAATACTGGTCCAGTTTAGCACTGCAAGTCTGTCATTATTGTTGAAGGATTGCTTCCAGTGTTTTCAAAGGATCATTTTATGTTTTTGGGGACTGATTTACGTTCAGATGTCAATGAGCAAGATTTTTTACAGCATTGAGTAGCTGAAGTCTTGAGTTGGGTAATGTTGTCAAGGGCATCAGTCAGCCCGGGCTGGAGGTGCTCAACTCTTGGTCGGAAAGTCATTTGCAAAGAAATTGGTTGTTTGGAGGTAAACAAAGGAACGTTAAGCTTCTTCGAAGCTCTACCCATATTTTGTGGCTTGAGGGCGTAGTAGTCTCTGGTGACGATGAAATTAAAATGAAGTGAATCAATTGGCGGTCAGCCCAAGTGACTGGATAGTTACAGATCACAGTGATAATATTAAGACTAGTAAATGTAGCATTGTGTTTGGGCCCTGCTATATTAGTGGGAGTGTAAACCAAAGGATGAAAGTTAATCAATCAAATGTTTGAGAGGAGACATTTACTTTGGTAAGTTTGCATTTGTAAAATCAGGCACTGAAATAGCCTTGCATGCAGAGATTGTGGTGCTTTAAGGCCATCTCAGATACAAGGTTGGGAAAGGTTTGGGCAAATGCTGGGGTTCTGTGAGGGATGGTCTGTAGATCACACGAAATTAGCAAATAAAGGTCGGCGATTGACATTAGTTAAGTAGTAGCGATTGGTATTGTGAGGCAGTGTAGCCCTGGAAATATTTCATTGCAAATACTTTTTTTTTTTTAATTGACAGCTGGAACACCTCTAACCTTAGTCAAATCATTTCTGAAGAGAATTCTTTACTCGGGGTTATGGCTTTCTGTAAATAGGAGCCATATCCTAAATTAACCATATTTGTGTGACGAGCAGCAGATGACAGATGGAATCTGTTGTAGGTACATTGATGTTCAGAGGATTGTTGTTCATTAACCTTGCAATCAGAAGTATACCAGAGAGGACATGGCTAGATTTAAGAGGTACGGCTGAGCTTTTAGCGCCTGAAATGTTAGTGATAAGGGAAGTAGAGGGATGGCAAATCACTGTCTGACATGAGTAAGGGTTAGAGTGAAACAAGGGAGATTGTAGCTGTCAGAAGGAAAGATACATTTACAAGTATGGACACAATCAATGCATGAGGCTCACGCAGAGTGTAATGGTCTGGTGAAAAGAAGGAGAAAGCAGAAGCAGCTTGTAGCACCAGCACAGTGTAAGAAGTGGCTTGCAAGATAGATTGGTGATGTACCGTGAGAGAATAAATGGACTGGTAACAAGAAAAATAATATAGGATGGAGGTGAGGATACTGGTGGTGCGAAGGTGCCACAAATTATCCACTTTTCCACCGCAGCGCGCACGCTCGCATACTTTGTTTACTAAGCTTTTTAATACTGTATTCTTTTATACGATCGCGCTGCTGTTCAAGCATACAGGCGCTTGCTTTATACTTTAGTTTAATTGGGGGTGATAATTAGTTCCAGCTCCTACCTCGCACTATAATTGTTGGCCACCCCGCATTTGGCGGGATTTAGGGCGATTTAGGTCCCGATACCCACCGCGTCGCGGCGATTTAGGCCGCCATATTGGGTGGGGGTAATCAGGTGTTGCCGATTTTGGGGCGCCATCTTTGTTGTGGGCCTAGTGGTTCCCTCGCAGGACTCCCGCGTTTACGGCCTTTTAGATGATCAGTACTGAAGCGCGCAGCGCCGGCGCGCAGCGGAAGCGCGCCAGAGGTAAGCTCGTTTGCGCCCGTTCACGCACAGTTCGCGCCGGGCATGCTGCCTCTTCGGCTCTTACCCATCTAGCATATTCTAGAGATGAGCTCATAAGTTTGAACTCACGCTCCAATATGAGCTGTCGGACATACACCACCGCTAGTCATTTGCAGACGCTGTCCTGTGGCTTGCTTAATGTTAGATCTCTCAGCAAGCATTATGTGGAAATTGCACTCCTCATTGAGTCTTATGAGTTAGATGTACTTTTCCTGACAGAGACTTGGACTAAAGCGGATAGCGTGGTGGAACTGGGCTTAGCTTGTCCCCCGGGCTATAAAATTAGGCACAATCCTCGTGTAGGGAATAGAGGAGGCGGTATAGGCTTTATTTTCAGGGAAGAACTGGACCTTTCTCAGTTGGAGATTAAGGAAGTCCCAGGTTGTGAACTAATGGGCTTTTCCTTAAAAGGATTTGGAGGTGTCCGGCTTTCTGGGTTGCTGTGTTACAGACCCCCGGCCAATGTTTTGTCAGCCATACCGGAGTTGGTAGATCTCATCTACGACCTATCTAATACCCACACCAGGTTTATGGTTCTGGGAGACTTCAACCTATGGCCGAACGGGCCTGCTGATTCAGCTTACAAAGATCTGGTCCAGGCCTTCTGCAATATCCATCGGCAGCAGTTGGTGCTCTCCCAGACTCATTTAAAGGGCCATGTCTTAGACCTGATTTTTGCAGATGTTAATCAGGCTGTGATCCGGGACATCATTCCTCAATGCTGGACGGATCACGCTCTCGTTCATTTCTCACTCTTTCTCCCTGCTGACTCTTTGAGGAGTGGCAGCACAGGAGCTACTACCAAACTTAGTAGGCAATGGTCCAGGCTCTTGAAACACTCGAGCCTGACAACTCTGCTTTCAGAGGGATTTACCCTAGGAGGAAGCGCCGAGGAGAGCTATGAGATCCTTAGTCGGAAAATCACAGACTCCTTGGATCAAATGGCCCCTTTGCGGAAAGCTAGGGATAGGTCCAAACTTGCCATGCCTTGGTATTCAAAAGATCTTCTCCAGCTGAAACTCCGGTGTAGGCGGGCGGAACGAGTTTGGAGAAAACAATATCTTGAGTCAGACAAAGCCTTCTTCAAACAGACCCTGCTGGACTATAAAGCACAGATTAAGTGTGCCAAAGCCAAGTTTCTTGAGGAGACGCTGCTGCAAGCAGTGAATAAATCGCAGACCCTGTTTAAAATCATTAAGGATCTCTCTCATCCTGCCTGTGCTATCAATGACATCCCGGCCTCTCAATCTTTATGCAACTCCCTGGCAAGGGCCTTCGAGGATAAGATTGCCACTATTCTGAGCACTCTTGGTGTTCCGGCCATCCCCTGCCCCCAGCGCTTGCCTGATCCAGCACTTGTATCCACCTCTGAGAATTTTGGGGAAGTCGGAAGCAGGTACGGCTGGATAGTTTTCCCCTCCCCTCCTTTGATTTTTTTGCTCTTTGGCTAACGGTGTGTCGTCAGGCTCTATCCTGGACCCGCTACCTCATACATTTTGGAAAACGTTTCAAGAAGAGCTTTTTCCCCCTCTTCATGCTATCTGTTGTCAGTCCCTCAGCACCGCCAGAGTCCCTGAATGCTGGAAACTGGCCGTGGTCTCTCCTCTTTTGAAGAAGGCAACGCTGGATCCCACCGGTTCGGCGAACTATAGGCCTATCTCGTTGCTTCCTTTTCCTACTAAGATCTTGGAGAAACTGGTCACCAAACATCTGTCCAGCTTCATGGAGACTAATATCTGCCTGGATGTGGCTCAGTTTGGCTTCAGGCCGGCTCATGGTACTGAGTCCGCACTGGTGGTCGTTCTGGACGACCTACGTTCGCGAGTCGACTCTGGTCGGGCAGCCTTCTTAGTGCTGCTCAATATGTCGGCCGCGTTCGATACGGTCAGCCACGCCATTCTGATCAGCAGACTGGAGGAAATCGGGGTGGCCGCCCTGGCTTGGGACTGGTTGGTCTCCTATCTTGGTGATAGACACCAGGTGGTAGCCTTGCCTACAGACCTGACATCAAGAAAGTAGGGCAGGGTGTACCACAAGGGTCGGCTATCAGCCCTATTTTATTTAATCTGTATCTCCGTCCTCTGGTCAGGCTGATAAAGTCTTTTGGTATTGCGGTTATCAACTATGCTGATGACACGCAGCTTATCTTCTCTTTTGAGGGTAGCGATGCTGTGTCTCAGAAGACTTTCCACTGCTGCATGACGGCTACTTCGGAATGGCAGCGTCAAAATTCTCTGCAATTCAATAGCTCAAAAACGGAGGTATTGCATTGTTCCATGGATCGCACCCCACTGCCCTTGCTGATGGATTTTTGGCCTATTTCCTCTCAGGATACTGTCGTGGCAGCAGATTCTGTTCGGAATTTGGGTGTTATGTTCGGATCTAACTTACAGCTGGATGCGTTCGTGAATAAAACAGTGGCTACTTGTATGATGCTGCTTCGCACGTTTCGTAGGATCCTTCCCATGCTTCCGGCCCATGCCCGACCAGAGGTAGTGCGTAGCATCATCTTAAGCAGGCTTGATTACTGCAACGCACTACTTCTGGGTGCGCCCGACACCCTGATTGGTAAGCTGCAGCGAATACAGAACATGGCTGCCAAGATGTCTCTCTCTCGATTGCGATCTGACTCTTCTTCTTTGGCGCTTATGGACCTTCACTGGTTGCCAATCCGCCAGCGCATTTATTTTAAAGCATCATGCTTAGTCTTTAAGGCCTTCATGGTCAGGGGCCGTCTCCGCTGCAGGAGCTGTTTTCTTGGTATACGCCAGCCAGACCTCTGCGGTCTTTGTCGGCTTGCCTGGTGGTAGTCCCCAAGATTTTGAGGATTCGGATGGGCGGACGCTCCTTCGGATTCGCTGCAGCCAAACTGTGGAATTCTTTACCTCTGTCCCTCAGAAGTGCTGGGGAATTTTCCTCTTTTAAAAAAGGATTAAAAACTCATCTTTTTCCTAGGATAATGTAAACATTGTGGCAGTGTAACATCGCGTATGGTCCTAAAGAGTCAAGTGCCAGGATACCCTTTGGGTGACAGTTTAGCGCTTTACAAATACGCGATACATACATACATACATACAAATTACTTGAGAGAGGAACAGCGAACGTTAACATTTACATTTATAGAATGCACACTCTGGACTGAGCCCTCTCTGAACACAAGACATTGATGGAAGAGGGGAGTGGACAGATAGTACAGTTGAATGTATTTGTGTGTCGGGGCACAAAATGGATGAGTGGCTATGAGCTGCGGAGTCCGTGGTCTCAGTTTCTTTTGGTCTGATTTTACAGGGTTGATCTCAGGGGAGCTGGCCAGCAGAGGCAAAGTTATGATTCAGACTCAGAGATGCTACTAGTAAAGATGGTGGCCAAAATTAGCATGCTGCCTTAGGGTATACCAATGGGTCAACATGATATGGACTTGACCGGGAGCATTAATCTCCCTTCAATAATGGCACTCGCTTACTGCAGGATAAATATGAATATAAAATCCTAAAATGGCAGACAAAATTATGGTTCCAGTTCCAGGTCCCAGGGAGGCAGTGTGCACATGCAAAGAGTCCCTTCAGTTAGTCACCAACCACTGAAAGTGTAGGTACATTCTCCCACAGTTTTCTTGACTTTGCCCTAAGGGCACATTCATTATTTTCTCATGTTCCTTTTGGGTTTCTACTTAGTACTTTACCCATGAAGAACACTGCCTTAATAGACTGCACAGAGATTTTATTGGTGTTGTGTTTTGGTTTGGTTATTTACCGCTTGTTTTCCAATCTGTTTCACTTGTTGCTTCATTGGTTGACATCTGTCCTTCTGAAGGCTCTGCCTTTTTCTGTCCTACTGAAGGCTGCACGTTCCTCAGACGGATGGCTGGTTATGACCTATATATTTATATTCAGAGGGTGAAATGTTGCAAAATCGTGGAATTTTTTGCTGAGTGTTTTATATGTGTATCTATATCTCAGGACACTGACTAGCAGCTTCTCAATGTTACTGCCTCTACTTCCCTTTCTTCTCCGGTGTCCCCGAGATCTGATCTTCAAAATGTGATACTCTTACAGTAATGAGTGTTCTAGACTTCTAGGATGCATTGGACAATCTTCTCACATTTCTACTTCTCAGAGGTTTGTTGTGACAAGGAGAGACATTGAAGCTTCTTAATAAGCGTGTATGCTGGCATTTCTGGTGAGGTTTCTGTCTGGATTTTGATAGGATTCTATTTTTCTCACATAGGTTCTAGTTTATTTTGCAACAGAGAAAGAACAGCCTTCATGTTCTTTGTTGTTATTCGGTCTGATGTAGGTTACACATATTTGTGGTGCACAATTCTGGATCAGCAGAAGCTGTTTGGGGTCTTTTTTATGGATCAGGACGAAGGATGTTCCAGTTGTTATTAGAGACAGTTATTTAACTCTGGCACAATTGGGATTCAGCAATCGGAACTCCTCTGTATCTTTGTTGTAACGTAGCCTGATGGGGAGGTTCCACTTATTAGTATTACAGTGTTATGTTTCAATCAATCAATCAATCAATCGCAGCATTTATATAGCGCGCTACTCACCCGGAGGGTCTCAAGGCGCTTGAGGGGGGGGGGGGGGGGCGCTACTGCTCGAACAGCCAGGTCTTGAGCTGCTTCCTGAAGGCGAGGTGGTCTTGGGTCAGGCGGAGGTGGGTCGGGAGGGAGTTCCACGTCTTGGCGGCGAGGTAGGAGAAGGACCTTCCTCCTGTGGTGGCTCTTCGGATGCGGGGTACGGCGGCGAGGGCGTGGTTGGTTGATCGAAGCTGGCGTGTGGGAGTGTAGAAGTTGAGGCGGTTGTTGAGGTATCTTGGTCCTTGGTTGTGTAGGGCTTTGTGAGCGTGGGTGAGGAGTCGGAACGTGATTCTCTTGTTGACCGGGAGCCAGTGCAGGTCTCTCAGGTGTCCGGAGATGTGGCCGTGTCGGGGGATGTCCAGGATGATCCTTGCTGAGGCGTTCTGGATTCGCTGGAGTCTCTTCTGGAGTCTGGCAGTGGTTCCGGCGTAGAGGGCGTTGCCGTAGTCCAGTCGGCTGGTGACGAGGGCCTGGGTGACCGTCTTCCTGGTCTCGGTGGGGATCCACCGGAAGATCTTACGTAGCATGCGCAGGATGTTGAAGCATGACGAGGAGACGGCGTTGACTTGTCTGGTCATGGAGAGGGAGGAGTCCAGGATGAAGCCCAGGTTGCGTGCGTGGTCTGTTGGTTTGGGTGCGCTGCCCAGGGCAGGGGGCCACCAGGAGTCATCCCAGGCGGAGGGCGAAGATCCTAGGATGAGGACTTCCGTCTTGTCTGAGTTCAGTTTCAGGCGGCTGTTCTTCATCCATTCGGCTACGTCTTTCAACCACTCGTGTAGGTTGGCTCTGGCGGTGGCGGGGTCGTTGGTGAGGGAGAGGATCAGCTGGGTGTCGTCGGCGTAAGAGATGATGTTGAGGCTGTGTTGGCATGCGATGGCCGCAAGGGGGCTCATGTAGACATTGAAGAGGGTGGGGCTGAGCGAGGAGCCTTGAGGAACGCCGCAGATGACTTCGGTGGCTTCTGATCTGAATGGGGGGAGGCGGACTCTCTGTGTCCTTCCGGCGAGGAAGGAGACGATCCATTCTAGTGCCTTCTCTTGGATTCCGACGTTGCTGAGGCGCTGCTCTAGGGTGCGGTGGCAGACAGTGTTGAATGCCGCGGAGAGATCCAGGAGGATGAGGGCCGCTGTTTCCCCGTTGTCGAGCAGTGCTCGGATGTCGTCAGTGGCTGCGATGAGGGCGGTCTCGGTGCTATGGTTGGCCCGAAAGCCGGACTGCGAGTAGTCGAGGGATCCATTTGTCTCGAGGAAGGCGGCCAGCTGCTTGTTGACTGTCTTCTCGATGACTTTGGCCGGAAACGGGAGGAGCGAGATGGGGCGGTAGTTTTTGAGTTCGGTGGGGTCCGCTGATGGTTTCTTTAGTAGAGCGCTGAGTTCTGCATGCTTCCAGCTCTCCGGGACGGTTGCGGTTTCGAAGGAGGTGTTGATGATGTCCCGCAGGTGGGGCGCGATGACGGAGTCAGCCTTGTTGAAGACGTGGTGAGGGCAGGGGTCGGTTGGAGATCCGGAGTGGATGGAGTTCATCGTGCGTAGTGTTTCCTCGGTGTTGATCGGGTTCCAGGTGCGGATGGTGGTGGTGGGGGGTGCAGGTACTGTCGTGGGGTGCGCTGGCTGTGTTCTGAAGCTGTTGTGTATGTCCGCGATCTTGTTGTGGAAGTATGAGGCGAGGGAGTTGCAGAGGTCTTGTGATGGGGTGATGTCGTTGTTTCCGGCGCTGGGGTTGGAGAGCTCTTTGACGATGTTGAAGAGTTCCTTGCTGTTGTGGGCGTTGTTGTCCAGTCGATCCTTGAATGCGGTTTTCTTGGTGGTGCGGATCAGTTGGTGGTGTTTTCGAGTGGCGAACTTGAGGGTGGTCATGTTGTCTGGTGTTGGGTCTCTGCGCCAGGCTCTTTCGAGGGTCCGGCAGTTCCTCTTGGAGCTCTTGAGTTCGTCGGTGAACCATGGTGCTTTCTTGCTGCCGGGTCTGCTGGGCGGGGTCCTCAGTGGGGCGAGGTCGTCTGCGCAGTTGCTGATCCACTTCGTGAGGTTGTTGGCGGCCTGGCTGGGGTTCGCTGAGCTGGCGGGGGGGTCCCGGCTCAAGGAAGCGGTGAGCTGGTCGGCTGTGATCTTGTTCCATCTTCTGCGAGCAACCTGTTGCTGGTGGTGGTGGATCGTGTTCTTTCTGTAGCTGAAGTGGACGCAGCTGTGGTCCGTCCAGTGGAGTCCGGTGGTGTGGCTGAAGGTGATGTCCTTGCTGGAGGAGAAGACGGGGTCGAGTGTGTGTCCGGCGTGGTGGGTGGGGGTGGTCACCAGTTGCTTGAGACCGAGTGTGGCGAGGTTGTCCAGCAGGGTGGCGGTGTTGCGGTCGTTGTTGTTCTCCAAGTGGAAGTTGAGGTCCCCGAGGAGGATGTAGTCAGCGGAGGGGAGGGCGTGCGGGCTGATGAAGTCGGCGATGTCTTCACTGAATTGTGTGCGTGGTCCCGGGGGTCTGTAGATGAGGGTGCCTCTGAGGGTGGTCCTGGGGTCAGTGTGGATCTGGAAGTGTAGGTGTTCGGCGGTTTTGAGGGTGTCGTCGGAGTTGCTCGTGATGCAGATCCTGTGGATGATGGCGATGCCTCCTCCGGTCTGGTTGCTGCGGTCCCTCCGGATGATCTTGTAACCGTCTGGGATGGCGATGGCAATGTCGGGCGCTGAGGAGGCGTTCATCCAGGTTTCCGTGAGAAAGGCGACGTCTGGTGATGTCGTGTCGAGAAGGTTCCAGAGCTCGACGGTGTGTCTGTGGACGGAGCGGGTGTTGAGCAGGATGCACTTCAGGTGGTTGCTGCTGCTTCTCGGTTTGGCGGGTGTGAGTGCAGTGCAGGTCCGGATGCAGGAGAACTTGCAGGAGTGGCAGCTGATGGGTCCGTGGGTGCGTCTCGGGGTGGCCCGGTAGCAGCCGGGGGCTCGGCCGGTGTTGAGTGCGTTGAGGGTGGCGGCGTCGTAGGTCTTGCGGGTGGGCTGGCATCCTCGGGGGCCAGGGGTCCTGGGGCTGGGCGCTGTCCAGGCACGGACGGGCGCAGACGGGCTTACCTTTGGCACGCCTTTGGCGCACAATCGGCGTGCCCAATGCGCGTCAAAAGCTGCGCGTTTCACACTCTGCCATATGTGGAGAGTGGGGGGGGGGGCGGAGCGAGGGAGGAGCAGCTGGGAGGCGGGAGCGGGGCGGCGAATGGGAAGGGCGACAAAGGGAAGGGGGCGGGGCCGCAGGGGGGCAGCGGCGGGGAGCGGGGAGGTGGCGGGAAACGCGACAGGGGCTGGGCACACCAAGGGGCAGCAGGGGACAAAACAGCGAACTAGAACAGGGTAGAAAAACAATGACAGGAATGCACAGACAACAGCAAACTAAAGCGGAGCCAAATTAACACAGGAGAAATAAAGTACAATGCAAGTCAGCGCAAACAGGGCACAAACCGCAGCAGCGGTCAGGGGCCAGGAGCACAGCTGCGGGCAGCGGCGGCACTCGGCAGGAACGGGGGCAGCCTGGGCTCACACCCGGAGGAGTGAGCGCGGTGCGTGGGGTGACCGGCCCAGAGGAGGTTCCAGAGGAGGTTCCACTTATTAGTATTACAGTGTTATGTTTTGAATCTGGAGCTGCAGAAGCCCAGGTACAAGGATCTCTTTAATTCTTTGTTGTGATTTGATCCATTTGAGGTTCCAGTTATTTGTGTCTGGGTGTGGTTTGAACTCAGTAGCAGCGGAAGCTCAGCTACTCATTTTGCTGGCCTTAAAGTCAGATGAATTGCCTCTGAGGGGCGTTGCCTTTAATTCTAAAGTAGTAACAGTTCAGAGTCCAGTGACCACTAGTATTGTTCAATGGAGATCTTTAAATAGTGTTCGGTCACAGCATGGGGGCAGAATGTCAACTTTAAGGAATCATTTGACACTTAGATCATATGTGTCTATCTAGGAGCAACAAGTTGAGCCACCCAGCGGTACTGAATTGGACCTCTGTGTTACATGTTAAGTGGGTCCACCCAGGACTGACATGGAGGAAATCCAACAAGAAAGCAGTTAACAGCAGGCCTACACTTTGTTTTTTGCCTGGGTACCGTTGAACAATCTTTAAATCGTTCATTGATTGTTCAAAAAATATACTAAGTCCAAAAAAAGATGTGTCCATCTCGCAGACTAGGAAGTTTGAATTGCGCCTAGGTTCTTCCATGTCATGCTTGCAAGTTTGGGTGCTTAACAGGGTTACGCTTGGTTGAGAACTTATGGTCTCTCTCAATGCAGAGGTTTGGAACCCTTAAGCCACTGGAAGCCCAGAATGTCCACAGAGAAACCAATGTGCACCAGGAAGAAGTTGTATTACATTTTTTTTAAATTGCTACCTGCACTGAGGTGCTGTCATGCAGCTCGGAGCCATGGCCGCAGCTAGAGAAAAGGCTGGTACTACATGCTAAAATGGGGAAGCAATGTAGCAGTGGCTTGCTCGAGAAGCCCCGCAAAAGCAGTTTTACACTTTATTAGAAATTCTTATAAAGCGGAACCATCACACTTTCAGCTCTTGGAGCACTCTCGCGCGTAATATCAAGGTGAAACAAGTTATACAAAAATAATCAATTGTAATAGACAAATTCATAAAAAATTATAAAATGTCAAACTAGATTAATAAAAAAAAAGACCACAATGCACTAGCTACATCACAATACACTAGTTACAAATGTTCAGCAAAACAAGACAAAAGTTCCTAAGAAAGCAGGTATTAAGACCTATCCAAAAGACGAGAGCGAGAACATTTTTGCGAGGCTCAGGGAACATACGGAGTGACAAGGACAGCCATCTTCAAATGTCAAGCTGAAAGGTAACAAACCACACCCTCATGAGCAGACACATTCTGGTCATGTTGGAAAGGTCACTGGCAACAGATGATAAAATATCCAGGTGCAGAACCCCTTTCTTCAGGAAGCAGCAGCAAAGCAACACAGACCAGGCAGCATGCCTCGTCTGTGCAACCTGCAGAAGATGCTTTGCATAAATTCGCAATATTTCTACAATATATGACCACAGACTAGAGACAACAGACAATATCTGCTACTTCATCTCATCCATGAGTCACTAGCAGAGGAAATGGGGAATCCATCTGTGGCCTGCGGGAAGCAACTTGGAGCTGACACGAGAACAGAATGTGATCCTCATAACAGAGGCAGAACTTGGAGGCAGTCTCTCACAAATCACAAATTGGAAAAGTCAAGAATGTATCCTCAAATGTGACAAGGGTATTGCAGCGGGCCTGAAAGCCCTGTCCTCACTGTGACCAGAAGCACAAACTTTTAGAGTGGAAATGTAATCCCCCCCCCCTCCCCCAATAAAAATAAGAAAAGCATTGCCCCAGGAATTACAATTTCAGACATCCAAGGCCAGAAAACAGAAAACATACAACAGGAGCAAACAGTATGTGGAACAAAAGAACGAATGGCCTGAAAATTCAAGGACTGCGTACTGTAAGGAACAACATCTACTTTCAAAAGACGGCCAAGAACATAAGGAAACCGAATAAAAGCAATCATTATTTCAGATCCTTTGTACACCAGGAAAGGAAAAGGGTGAAATTAATTATACGCCCACACTAGCTACATCAAAAAGTGAACTCTGCAAGTTACATTGTTAATTCTTTGCCTTTTCAAAAAAGATTTTACAAAGAAAAGGTGCCAGGTTATACTTTGACACTGATTACCCTGCAAAATCCATCTTACGATATCAAAAACCTGTCTAAAAACCATAACAGCTTCGCCAGCTCACCAAACCGGTGGAAATTAAGAATAGTGTGAATCACTAAGACCAGCATCACCCTGGTTAACATACCAATTAAGGTGGACACTAAGTGAGACACTTGTGGACCCCAACATGCTTACTTCACATCAATCTTATGACGTGCACAAAGATCCAGGCTCAACTAGATTGGTGATCATTGGAAAAGAGTTTTGGATCAGATCAGGATTATCCCACAAAGGGTACAAGCAGGCCACCTTAGAAGGAAGATACGTTTGATCTGGAACAGAAACATATTGTGTGACTTCCCTTACCCGTCGTCACGCAAGCCGAGATAGGTTAAAGTTTGACCCTTTGCACTACGCAATGCATCAGGCTTTCCAAAAACATTTGTGAATTGTATCAGCTCTATCTGGGTCGCCAATGGCTCCAAAAACAGGACTTCCTTGCTCTTTCAGAAAGGATTGAAATAGGTTGCAAGGCAGGGATGTCCTTGTTGCCCTAATGTGTCGTAGCTTTTGCAGGCTATGAATTTCAAAAGATGTATATGAGCTGGAGCACCTAGTAATAGTAATTGCCGATAAACGAAGAAAGGGAATAGCCAGGGTGCTATGTTCAAGAGACAGTGGCCCTGATGTATTTGGCGGGGAAACTGGCCACCTTGGGGTCGATCTCGGGGGGCAGCGCCACTTTGCCACCCAGCAATGGACAGAGGCACTCTGCCCACAAGCGGTTGCAGATTTCCTTGTTCAGCGGTTTTCGCAACTTTCTTCCCACATAGATGGCTACTTTTTTGGCTGGGGCCCATTATGAAGAGAGAGGGTGTAAAAGATCTTCTGGGTCCAGCATTTCGTACTCCTTGTCACTAACATCTGTATCTTGTTGGGATCCCCGCTGGGTGTGTTTGCAGACGGACGCCATGGCTTGTCAGGCTCAGCATCCACGTTGGGCCCCGTTGGGGAGTCATCACCATCTGGAGGGAGGAAAAGAGGGGGATCAGCACCATGCAAATCAGGCCCACTTAAGGCCCATGGTGGTGGGAGAGGGGAAGGTAAGGGCTCCACCAGCGGAGCCTGGCTCATAAATGCCTTTTTTAGTCTGGCGAAGGTGTCTAAATCAACCCTAGGGTCAATTTTGCATTTACGTTTGGTCTCAAGGGCTCATGCATAAGGATGACCTAGCGGGTGAGGAACCAGCAGTTGAATAAAGTCTTCCCCCGGAGGGAGGGGTTTAAAGCATTTTTCCGCCAACTATAATAGCTTCTGCTCTAAGGGCACCGTAGGAGACTGCTTTATGGACATAGGCATCCATTGCCTCTCAAAACTCGTCAGTGATCGAAAAGTAGGAGATGGACTCCGCTTCCATGCACAAGTTCTCAGACTCTTGCATCCCTCTAGAGGGAAATGGCAATTAGAGGGTACCCGGGATTTCTCTTTTATTTATTGGCCCCAAAGCCGGTTATGGTCAGAGCCCAGGGACACCACATGCCCGCTAGGATAATCGGTCTCAACTGCATGTGCATAAACAGTATGCTGCCTGGGTCAGTGTCACTGGCTGTGTTCCAGCTGGTTCTTTGGTCCAAACCCAAGTGTACCCCAATGTGGCTAGTTTTGGTCAATTACTTGCTCATAGGGATACAATAAGATCTTGTGGGTCTCTGTCCTCTAATGCTTGTGTACGTGTGCTAACAATATATATTAAAAAAATTGTCTACTGAGCTATCATAGCATGTCTTAATAATATAACTCCTGGCATATGTTAAAACCAAAAGGCTGGTGTTGACCCAAGATTATGGAGGCCGACATGTTTCACTGCTGCACATTTAGCATTTTCTCCAGGACAGGAGGCAAACAAATCATCAACTGTGTTGTTATTATGTTACTCGTGTAAGAAAATGAAAACAGTTCAATAAATACAGCTGTGTACATGTACTGAAGTAGAGACAGCATACTGGTGAGTAATTCAGTTCTAAGTCTTTCTTGACAGAATTCTATATTTCACCTTCTTGGGATACCCAGAGCTCTGCAGCCTGACAGTCCCATTCTGGTGACAAGCCATTGATTCTTGATAAACAACCAAGTTGATTCCAATACCTTTTGCATCACCCATTGAGACATTCGTGGATGCAACACAATGAGACACCACGCTACAGACCTCTTCTGCTGCACTGACAACCAAGCGTTGCAAATATCATGAATTCAACAAGCGACAATATGCATTTTAAGGAACCTAGGCACATGTGACCTGCCGACAAACAGTCTGAAACATGCAAAACAGTTTTCGGAAAAATATGTTCAATCTTTATGAAGGGCCACTGGAATTATGTGGCAGCAGAGGGCCAAATTGTGTGCCTGGGTTGACTAAATTATTCATCAAGAAAATGAAATTATGCGGCGTAGTGTAGGACATTTTGGGATAGTATTACTTCAAAACTATGTCTATAATGGGCGCTTGCAAAAAATAAATAAATAAAAAACTTACTGGGCGAACACACCTTCCTCTGCTCCGGACCTCCAGAGGAACTGGAAATCCCTTGACCAATCAGGGCGCTGCTCTCATGCTGTTAGAGCAGCGCCCTGATTGGAGGGAGCGGCTCCTCTTGGCGCTCCACAGCGCCCTTGAGGCCTGCACTGACTCTAACCCAGCTGTCTTAAGACAGCGTGATTATAGATATTTAAAGTGCGCTTATGTGGCAGGCCGTCTTCAAATGGTCATCCCTGCTGCTGTCACTCAATAGTGACCCCACCCCATCCTGCCGCTTGGCTCGGGATGGGGATGAAAAATAAAATAGTAATAAATTACAAAATTATTTTTCATGGGGTTTTGGGGGGGGGTTTAAGTGGGGCGACGCTCCAACGGAGGAGCCGCCCATCCCAGGATTAACAAGGGATTGTTAACAGACCCATAAAGTGGAGCTGCAAGATAGTAACATAAAGAACTAACCGAAGACCGTGGTAGTACCTTCGAGGATCATTAAGAAGGCCTGATGGTGACACATTTGCCCCCAATGCAGCACTATCCTATGTCTTAACAATATTTTAGGGAAAGTTGCTACTCTCCCAGAATTTAGGCTCATTTCTTTTTTTAAGTTCAAGAAAAGTTTTATTGAAAAGATTAATATGATCATAAAAACAATACTACGTATATGCAGTTATTTGTTAATACATAAATACATGAAGGTGTAATAAAGAATAATAATGATACATAATATCCATTAAAATAGTAAAAGGATAATATTGAAGATGATATGAATACAATCAAAGGTTCCCAGAAGTTGTAAATAACAGTACATGTCAAAAATACACAATTAAAAAGAATATTATGGAAAATGATAAATTAAACATCATTATAAATAAACAATAGGAGATCAAGTAGGCTTGGTAACTTTTTGTTGTGAGGGAGCAGGTAAAGAAGTTTTCTTCATGGTATCGTCTAAAAATTGTGTGAGTGGGCCCCAAAGGTAAGAAGGTTTAGTAGCAAGAGAGATAGGATGAACGAGTTCTGTATCGAGGCGATGATTGTGACATACAGAATACCACCAAGCTAAAAAATGTAGGCTTATTTGTGACAGGCAATTTGAATACATCTGTGAGTCCAAGTATGGACCACAGAATTTGGGAGACTCCTGGAAGAAGCAGCAGTGTCCTAATTAGTAGTCAAAGAAATTGACAGATCATTATGCACTGTTAGCACAAAGCGTGCAGTATGTGGGACTGCAGAAGACAGGAATATGCTGGCACGCTGTTTCACACATCACTTTGAACACTTAGGAACATTTGCTATAGCAACAAAGCAGGTTGAATTCGGGATCACACTTTAAAGAAAACATAATATGATAAGTAAGAACTCCTAACACTCAAGTGATAAACATGGTAAAAGAAGGACTAAATTGCTAGCCGATCAATTAATAAAATATACTCAGCATTATCTAAAGCGGGGTTCATATTAACTATGATTTGTTTTACTTACGGGGCAGCCCTATGTTCCTTGAATGTGTTTGATTTCAGTTAAGGGGACTGTGTGACTGTGCTTGACCGTAGTGTTTTAGCTCTGCACTGAGAACTGTTGAACCGGTAACGTGACCCTGCCACAGACCAGTGCCTGTCACAGTAGAATGATCAGGTGAGTTTAGCATGATTCACTTGGAGGTGGGAGCCAGATGAAAGCCATTTCTAGAGCGCATGGCTACCTGGTGGTACTGGTGTAGGGTGTGCTCTTGGCTAGTTCCTTGAGGCACTAGGTCGGCACATCTCACGGTCTGCCAGGTGGCCTCTGGCTCCTCGTACAAGTCTGAACCACGACTGCCACTCAATGGTGTAGTAAAGTAAAGTAAAGTCCACATTTGTAAAGCGCACAATCACCCGTAAGGGTCTCTAGGCGCTGGGGGGCCGTCGGGAAGATTAAGCGAGCTATTGCCCAGAGTCACATGGTGCTGGGCTATCCTGCCGCCGGAGCCGGAGATCGAACCGTGATCCCCAGATTCCAGCGTCAGTCGCCCTGGCCGCGGCGCCACACCTCTCCCAAGTGAGTTCTTCAATGGTGATAGGTGGAGGCTCCAAAACCTAAACTAAGTGATGCATTGAATCATGATAGCCACTACAGTTTCAATGAGCTCTGTGCGAATTCCTGAGAATGAGCAAGGACTGACGCGTGACAGTGTGAATGAAGCCTGGCTGCTCTCTGTTATGTGACACAGAGCGGCAGAGGCTTACTCAGTGGTAAGGAAGAGCTGAAAAACGGTCTTGGTAGGTTCCACCCGCTCAGAGAAGGGTTTCCCACAGGTCTGGGAATGGTAGTCAATGTAAGGTACCTACCAGAGGAGAAGGGCCCACTCCTGTCTACAGGCTTTTATTAACAGAGGTTGAAAGAGGGAAAGATTAAACTGGAGACAGCCCACGGCTCCAATTAAGGGTTATTAAAAGGATGTTTTAGCTATGACCCCACTGGTTTCCAAGACCAAAGCAATTTAGCAAGGAAAGCGGGTTAGATTCAGGAATGGAAGTAGTGTGGTGTCCTGTAAGATTGTTTTCACTTAGATAATCAGCACACATAATATCCATCAGTACAGATTGTGTGTATACACACACACACACACACACACACACACACACACACCCCTGTAATGTTAGAAGTGACTCAGATTGAGCCACTGATGTCAACCAGAATTGTTTCCGGTTTCACAATGAAGGATGTTTTCAAGGTGCACCGCAGTGTTTACGTCTCAGATAGGAAGTAATAGGGAGAGGGAAGGACACTCTGAAAGGGTGTCAGTGTATAAGGAGTGCAGAAAGAAAACGTAACATGTTATGGAGAAACAGCCGAAAGCAGCCCTGTGCTCCTGACAATGATAATGTCCCTTATAAGGAGGTAAACAAGCATTTTCAATTGAATAGGTCTCGCATTTGCGAGAGTTTAAGCTATTGGCGTTGTAAATGACGATGCCTTTTATTTGTGCATTTTTAAAATCATCACATATATAAAAGGCATTGAGATTTCTAATGCCAATAGCACAAACTCTCGCAAATGCGAGACCACTTTAATGATGGCCGTACCCCTTTCTTTAGACGCTGCTCGCCTTCTTCGGGTTACAGTGAGCAGTATCTAAAGAAAGGGGCATGGCCAACATTAAAGTGACGGCGCGGTCTGGGGCGCTTTCACTCAAACAGAAAAAAAATAAAAAATAAAGAAAGGTTCTGTAGTGTGGCCGCTAAAGTGAAACCGGACCACGTGGTAAATTTTAAAAAATAAGCGCCGCCACTAAAGTGAAAGCGGACCGCGCTGTAAATTAAATAAATAAATAAGCACTGACGCTGAAGTGAAAGCGCACTGCACCGTAAAATAAATAAATAAGCCCGGTCTCTATAGTTAAAGCTGACCCCAATGTAAATTAAATAAATACATTACTAATAAGAATATAAAAGCGGGGGCGTGTTGCGACGTCGTGGGTGGAAAAGGGGAAGATCATTGTGAAGAAAATAGTGCTCACCGACTACATAAAGCAGACCGGGTAACAACACAAGTAAAAAGTCCAGTCCTTATGTGAGTTTACAAATGCAGACAAGGCGGCACCAATGAGGGACTACTATGCCTATTAACGTATAAAAAGAAATGATGTCGAAAGGACAGCAACAGGAGGCAATTGAAAAGATGGGCGGGAAATGGGCAGAGCTTCTATTCCAAATCTGAATACAGCAGACCTCGCAGAGCAGCGCATGCGCTGCCAAGGCTCGACCTAAGAAGACACACATGGTAATGAATTCCTTGCATAGGGATGGTGGCCTAGAAAGTGCTTAATGTGTGACCCTAGGTTTGCAGCTGAGAGAAAGCAGAGTTGTGTGCCTCTGATAACCAAACACTGTTCAATGTTAATAAAAGACGAAATAATGTATCCCAAGTAGGCGAGTGGACATTATGAGAGAAACTTTGTACGATAAACCTATGACCTGATCCAACAACCCTTAGCCAGTACACAGGGCCGGACTGGAGAACATAAAGCAGTCCAGCCAAAAAAAGCTCATAGGAGCCTCGCTCCCTGCATCTCCTCTTCTCCATCTCTGATCACTTTCTCTCTAACTTCCCTCCTTTTCTCTCTCTCTCAGGAAGCTTCCTTGAGCCTGCTCCAATTACCTCTGGAGCTGGGAACGTGTCGGAGGCACAAGGCGCTGCGCTGGGCTTCCAGCATCGGGGAAATGCCCAGTGGACTAAAAAGCCAGCCTGGCCCTGCCAGCACAGACATGAGATGGGGTGGAGACACTAAAAGTATTCAAACATGGATGATGTCAAGGGAGAAACCAATTTAACTCTAGACCCAGCCCCTGCCACCGCCCACACGTGTCTTTAACTGATAGGGTCTCGATAGTCAGTTACACTAATGTACTGCACAGTTACAAAAGGACTCAAGCCGCTGATCTTGACCATAGCAGGAAAGTGACCCCCCTGTCTCCTACAGTTCTGAAGCATATGTACAGAGCACAGAAAGAGGACTGGGAAGTGCTTGCAGGAATGACCACCATACAAGGAACACAGGGTTGCACACACAACACTTAAAAGGATAGTAAAGTAGACATGCATCATCCTTTAAAAATAGATTCACATTTAAGGGACCTTGAAAGGGCTGTGTATGATGAATCAGAAAAGAGACCAAAGAAAACAAAAGCATAAGTAAAATGCTTTAGATTGGGAGATGTGAATGAGACACCTAGGATGGGCATGTGCGATAAACAATTCCTAGGCAATCATAGATGAAAACAAATATACATATGCGGAGGGTATGGCAAGAATCCAAAACAATAGCGTTCTATAAAAAATATATAGTATATTTATTGTTCATTAATAAAAATTCATGACAAATTAAAAAACATCAGAATTCATTTCGTAGCACATCTGTATCAACAAAAAAATTTGTTGATATAGATGTGCTACGAAATGAATTTCTGATGATTAATTTGTCATTAATTTTTATTAATGAACAATAAATATACTATATATTTTTAATAGAACACTATTGTTTTGGATTCTTGCCATACCCTCCGCATATGTATATTTGTTTTCATCTATGATTGCCTAGGAATTGTTTATCGCACGTTTGATTTTCCCTGTCCTAGGAATTGAACCACTATAGTTCAGGGGGCCTTTGTTGATCTCCTATACACCTAGGATGGGCATGCACACTCCTTTCAGGAGCGTACCTGGGGCACAAGAGATACAACAGCAAACGATTCAGTTTTACACCAGGTGCGGAAAACACACCTGTTAAAACCATATGCTTTTCCACGCACATTTCCCATTGGCTGAAAACAGTTGGAAAAAAAGTTTGCAATCGGGGATTCGCATGTGGTACATTAATCCGCATTCCGGGCCTGGAAACTTGTGATGGGCAGCAGCTGGTGTTCAGATACTGACTGGAATCGGTGAGAGGTGTGGCGCCGCGGCCAGGGCGACTGACGCTGGAATCTGGGGATCAGGATTCGATCCCCGGCTCCGGCGGCAGGTTAGCCCAGCACCATGTGACTCTGGGCAATAGCTTGCTTAATCTTCCCGACGGCCCCCAGCGCCTAGAGACCCTTACGGGTGATTGTGCGCTTTACAAATGTGGATTATTATTATTATTATTATAGCTCCAGGCCCAATGACTCCCCCTACTGTTACTAGCCATCTTACAATGGAGCCACCAACGTAAGAGAGAGGGGTCCTCAATGGGAAAGAGAAACATGGGGTCCCAGACAGAAACCAATGGGTAATTGGACATGGGGACAAGGAGTTTCAGTCAGCAGAATTTGGTTAGGGAAAATCAGATACGCACAGACGCAACAACACATTGATAGAAGAAAACAAGGACAGACCATGAATGGGGAAAACAGGAGGTGAGCACAGGACATCAGGTAAGTTAAACAGGGGTACTGAGATGGAAAAATACAGGAAGCAGCACAGAACAAGCATTTGCAATACAATGGATCTCACATTTACGAGTGTTTGAGCTATTGGCATTGTAAATGACAATGCCTTTTATTTAAGTGTTGTTTTTAAAACAGATAAATACGAGTATTTGTCATTTATTCTGCCAATAGCTTAATCTCTCACAAATGAGAGACCTAATGCTATTTGAAAAAAATAGTTCTCGGAAGCTGTAATTAAAGCATCCCGAGTAACATCACTCGTAGCAGGGGGTGTCGCCATGGGAGGTTACAAAATGAGACAAGGCGGTACTATGGAGGGACCACTAACCCTATTCACCAATGAACAGCCACATTTTACAGTGGACAATGACACAAGCCTATTAACAATATGGGCGGAGAGTGGGCAGAGCTTCAAGTCCCTACCTGAACACAGCATGCCTCGCAGAGCAGCGCACGCGCTGCCCAGGCTTGACCTAACAAACAATGGTACAGGGACAGGAAAACACAGATACCAGGACAGGAAACAGAGGGACTGGGATATTAAATACAGGCACCAGGACATGGAAACCGAGGCATTAACACAGAGAGTATGGAACGAGGGGCACTGGGACAGGGAAACAGGCTCCAGGGTAAGAAGACACAGGTATCAATAGGGGAGAATGTATGCAGGGGGACATGAAAACACAGGTACCACAGGTACTCGTCATCGCACGCATTGCTGTGCATTTTACCTTGTTCTAAGCTGGTTACCTGGCTTACTGTTTTAATCGCGCTGCCTTGATCGCGCTGCTGTATTTTTGCCTACCTATCAGGCGCTCGCCATACAGTGCAATTTGGGGAATAGTCAGGCTTACCTGCACTATAATCGTTTTACATCCGCACTTGGCGGGACTTAGTTAGGGGGGTCCCTGTGGGTGGCGCTCCGACCGCCATCTTGGGTGGGTGTTTGAGGCTTGGGCCACTTTGCAGGCGCCATATTGGTTGGGTCCAGAGGCTCTATGAGCCAGAACCCCGCGTATTGGTGAGCTCACTTAAGCTGCTCGTCCAGGACGCTCGGCAGACCTACCTCGTCATCGCGCGCATTGCTGTGCATTTTACCTTGTTCTAAGCTGTTTACCTGGCTTACTGTTTTAATCGCGCTACCTTGATCGCGCTGATCGCGCTGCTGTATTTTTGCCTACCTATCAGGCGCTTGCCATACAGTGCAATTTGGGGAATAGTCAGGCTCACCTGCACTATAATCGTTTTACATCCGCACTTGGCGGGACTTAGTTAGGGGGGTCCCTGTGGGTGGCGCTCCGACCGCCATCTTGGGTGGGTGTTTGAGGCTTGGGCCACTTTGCAGGCGCCATATTGGTTGGGTCCAGAGGCTCTACGAGCCGGAACCCGCGTGGCGTAATACACTAAAAGAGAATGGGGAAGCAGGCGCGCAGCGTATGCGCGCAGCGAGCGCGGAGGTGCGCCAGAGGTAAGCCCGTTTGCGCCCGTTCGCGTCCCGGGTGCTCCCGGTGTGCTCGCTACGGCTACTCCTCAGCTGGTAGATCCTCGCGAGGATTTGTATGATCTACCGAGTCACACTGATGTTGGTAAGCAATGTATTTCGACTCCATCTTCTCTTAGGGCCCTTTCTTATGGTCTGTTGAATGTTCGCTCTCTCGTAAAGCATTATGCTGAGATTGCTCTTTCAATAGAATCCTCACATTTGGATATACTATTTGTTACTGAGACCTGGGCCAAAGTGGATTGTGGGGTGGAACTTGGTTGGCCTTGTCCACCGGGTTACCTTATAAGACATACCCCTCGAGTCTCTGGTAGAGGGGGTGGAGTAGGATACATCTTCAGAGACTCAATTTCCCTCTCGCAGTTGGTCGTAAAAGAGGTGCTGGGGTTCGAGCTCATGGGTTTCTCTATTACGGCCCAGGGCGGCACTCTGGTAGCAGGTCTTTTATGCTACAGACCGCCCTCTCTGACCACTTCGGCCCTCCAGTCATTCGTTGATTTGATCTATGACCTCTCAAACTCCCATGCTAGACTTTTAGTACTGGGCGACTTCAATCTTTGGCCCTCTGGCCCTCAAGATCTGGCCTATAGAGAACTTTGCCAAGCGTGTAGCAATATACAACTTGTACAGCTAGTTCTGTCGCCTACTCACGCTAAGGGGCACACTCTTGATCTAGTATTTGCGGAGAAGGAGCTGGTTGCAGTTAAAGAGGTCATGGACCAATGCTGGACCGACCATGCACTGATTCTTATGTCTATTTCCTTGCCTGGTCCGTTAAAATTAAGTAACCCGGGCGGCACCAAGTTCAATAGGCAATGGTCTCGCCTTCTAAGGGAACCGAACCTACCCACATTACTGCCCAGGACTTTTACTATGGAGGATAGTGTGGATAAGAGCTATGGCGTTTTCTGCCAACAAATCTCGACATATTTGGATGAGCTGGCCCCTCTACGGAGGGTGAGGGACAGACCTAGAAGAGCCAATGCCTGGTTTACCGGCGATCTTGGACAGCACAAGCTCCGCTGCAAACAGGCAGAGCGTGCCTGGAGGAGAGGGTATAGGGAGTCAGATAAGGCAGCGTATAAAGCGGCCCTGCAGGAATATAAGGCCCAGTTAAGGAGGGCCAAAGCACAGTTCCAGGAAGACACCTTGGCTAAGGCCCCTAATAAGTCGCAGACCCTGTTTAAGCTGGTCAATAACCTAACTAATCCGTCCTGTACAGTACCAGCTATCCCGGCCTCTCAGGAATTATGTGATTCCTTGGCCCTCGCGTTCGAGGAGAAAATCAGGACAATTTTGAATGGACTCATGGTTTCTGGGCAGTCCGCGCTGTCCTTATCTTCCTCCTCGGACCCCCCCCGCCATTCGGGTTCCGAGTGGGATGACAACAAGGACGAGTCCCCCCAGCTGTCCTGCTTTACTATCCCCTCGCTGGAGGAATTTTGCGTCCTGGCCAATGGCATGTCCTCAGGTTCACCGCTTGACCCAATGCCACATAAGATCTGGAAGATATTCCAAGACGAGCTGTTTCCCCCGTTCTATTCCATCTGCTGCCAGTCGCTGACCACAGCATCAGTTCCAGACAGTTGGAAGTTGGCAATAGTAACACCATTGCTAAAAAAGGCTTCTCTGGACCCTTCATGCTCGGCCAATTATAGGCCCATTTCGCTTTTACCATTTGCGATAAAAATTATCGAGAAGTTGGTCACGAGAGCCTTGTCCAACTTCCTGGAAACCAACTCCTGCCTGGATGCAGCCCAATTTGGCTTCAGGCCGGCCCATGGCACCTAGACCGCATTGGTTACCGTGTTGGATGATCCGCGAACGCGTGTCGACAGGGGTAAGTCAGCATTTTTAGTGCTGCTTGACATGTCTGCTGCGTTCGACACGGTGGACCATGCGGTTCTACTGGGCCGCCTTCGGAGTGTGGGAGTAACTGGCCTGGCTTTAAGATGGTTAACATCTTATCTTTGCAACAGACAGCAAGCTGTGGCGTTACCACCATTTCGATCAGCCACACGACAGGTGAATCAGGGTGTCCCCCAGGGGTCAGCGATCAGTCCGATCCTTTTCAATCTATATCTTCGACCCCTGGTAGACCTGATAAAGTCATTTGGCATATCAGTCATCAATTATGCCTATGACACTCAATTGATCTTCTCATTTGAGGGTACAGAGACAGTATCGAGGGACACCTTCCACCGTTGTATGTCGGCAACAGCAGAATGGCTGCGAGTTAACTCGCTTCAATTTAATGGGTCAAAAACGGAGGTACTCCATTGTTCCATAGACCGACTCCCCCGCCCGCTACCGGATGACTTCTGGCCAACTTCCATCCCGGGCACGATGGAGGCCGCAGAGTCGGCCCGCAATTTGGGAGTTCTGTTTGAGCCTAATCTGCAGCTTGATGTCTCTGTAAATAGGACCGCGGCGACTTGTATGGGCTTGCTTCGTGCCCTACGTAAGATCTTGCCGTTACTTCCCCTGGGAGCCAGAGCAGAGGTAGTGCGTAGTTCTATTCTCAGTAGGTTAGACTACTGTAACGCACTACTTCTGGGAGCCCCTAAGACCTTGATCCTAAAGTTGCAGAGGATTCAAAATATGGCTGCTAAATTGGCTCTATCTCGTTCACGCTCTGCTTCTTCATCTGCAGCATTGGCTGATCTTCATTGGCTACCTGTCCAGCAGAGGATTGCCTTTAAGGCCTTATGCCTTGTTTTCAGGGCTCTGCATAGACTGGGACCGATACCGCTTCAAAATCTCTTCTCTTGGTATCAAGCTGCCAGACTTTTTATATCTTCCTCAGCGTTCCTGGTGATGGTTCCCAGGATTAACAGAGTGAGGATGGGCGGCCGTGCCTTTAGTTTCACGGCCGCCACGTTACGGAATACCCTACCTCTGGCGCTAAGGAGTAGACAAGATCTGACCTCCTTCAAAAGGGATCTTAAGACCTACCTGTTTCCAAGAGCAATGTAGTGCGCTTCACCTGATGGAAAGATATGGTCTCAGCGCCAGGATACCCTTTGGGTGACAGCTGCGCTTAACAAGTATAAATACATACATACATACAAGGCCGTGGTTTAAAAACAGTTAAGCTAAAAATCTGTGCTTAGCATAGTGTGCCGCCCGAGTTGTACTTTGCTGTTTCTGTCATTGCATCCAGATATATGACAAGTAACATCATACCTTCAACAAGTCAGGACTATTGCTTTGTCAATGGTTGTTAGTTGCACAAGATAAATAAGCGGCAACTATGGCTTGTATAATATTTAAAAAAAAGCTTCCACTTGAAGCCTTGGTGACACCACGAAAATGTTGCTGCTCCTTAGTTTCAAAAAGAGAAGGGAAATCTAGAGAGAAAATGACTCTTTAAAAGATTTCTCTTCCCCTACAACGCTCACCCATCGTGACGTCATGCTGTAACTTCTCCATGAGTGAGCAGTGTGAGCAGGGCCCATCGAGGTGGAGAAGTGTGGCTCAATGGTTAGAGCGGCAGACCCTGATGCAGAGGTCTGGCCCGAGACCAGGGTTCAATTCCCGCCTCGGCGGCTCTTGGACACAATTTCCACGGACCTGATCATTCTCGCCTCGGTGCCTAGTCTAATCATGGGTCCCACTCTGTGACTCTGGGCAATAGCTTGCCTAATCTCCACAACGGCCCCAGCAGCGCTTGGATGCCTGGCTTCACCTTGGGGGTGCCCAGGAGTGGACATTTCACAGGAAAGCCAGGAAGGGTTCCACAGCGGTATGAATACAGCGCTAAGAGACCTCAGCTTAGAAGGCGCTATATAAATACAAACACATTTACACATGTGCCTGTTATCACTTCAGTCCGGAACAAAACGGAACACCTGTGCCAGGGAACAAAACAGAGCCCGATAGATACCCGTTTCGAGGCCCCCTTTAAAAAACTGCTGGTGCTCAGCCCTGGTGAGACCCGGCCCACTTAAAGCCCTGAAACCACCGACAACAAACATTCCCTGTAGGACGAGGTATAACAGACACTGGCACACAGAAAACCAGACACTAGAACAGCGAAAACTGGACACTGGGGATGAGAAGCAGAAACGTTTGAGTAGGCAGAAGGGAGGGAGACGACATCCCGCTAGACTCTGGCTTGCAGGAAACTCTAACCGTGCATAAAAGCACCCACCACGCCAGACAGCCAGCCAGCGAGGCCAACACCGTGCAGAAGTGTGCTACAAAAACAGCAAGCAACACATCTCAACATCACAGCCTTCTGGCAGCGCTCCAGGACCAGGTGGCTTCACTCAAGAACTGCTTCTAATCACTAAAAAATCAATTATCCCCCAATCCAGACAGTGCTCTGACCCCAATTTCATGATCTGAAGAGGTAATTTCCCGCCACATGACTACAAGCCTCCACTATTTTTTTCTCTTGAAGCATGAAAAACAATTTTTTTGTTAAACTTCTAATGGACATTTTCACAAAAATAATTGCCAGATGCCTATAACAAGGCCTCCAGTTTTAAATCACTTTTTGCAGAAACAGCACTTCCTGTGCTTGGGCGGCGTGGGTGCTGTAGCAGCCTGCACGGGTTGTGTCCAATTCGCCCGAAAAAAATAATAATCATAATTGAAAGGCTGCAGCAGCACTTCTCCTTCTGGCTAAATTTTTTAATTTTGTAAATATCAATAAATGTTGATTGGCAGACGCGAGGAAGCATAAATTCGGAAACACTTTTAGAAGTCTAGCGCGAACACTGGTGGGTGGAACACTGTCATACTGGAGATGAAATGTTTAAAAAAAAATTTAAAAACAAGGGAACAGGCCTTCTCCATTTTTGCACCCTCGATGTGTACAATACCCCTGTATCCACCAGGAGAGACCCAACGCTTCCCCAATTTAGAAACTGTTGAAGAACCACCTTGTAAAAGAACACTCTATGCAGGTTCTGAGAGAAAATAAAACGGGGCATTACAAAAAATCGACGGAAAACAGTTCTACGTTATAAAAGGGGCACAGACTAACTGCACTCAATAACAAACAAACGCAGTACTGAGGAAATGACATGCAATTGTTAAACCCAGCATGTAGCCTGTTAATTAAATTGTTTCTGATAAGAGAAGCTAACTGGTCTGGCTTTAGAACACATAAAAACGTGACCCTGTTTTCAGTCACCCTCTCTGAAAACCAGGGCAAGGCCAAATTTATCGAAATCTAACGGGGTAGCTGTAATGTTGCAGGATTAATAACAGGCGGACCACTAGGTTGTGTCCCAGTAAGTATCTTTATTTATATATATAATTAGGAGCAAATTGGAGGAGCGCCGGCCGGCGCTGCCGTTCTGTGTTCTCCCCGGCGCGCAATGGGGAATGCGCGCGCAGCGCGCCAACATGGCCGCCGCACGTCACGTCTGACGTGACGTGCATAAACTAGAATGCAAACTCTACATATCTCCCCTTTTTATCAAACATTAACTGAGTCACTTACAGTCCAGTGTCCAGCTCGAAATCTCGAAATCTGGAGGGCCGTACCACCGGCCTCCCACTTCTTGTAACCCTCACCGGGTTCTCCATAGTTTCTTGGCTCCTCTCCTCTTGGCTCTCTGCTCCTTCTCTCACAGCTCCCTCTTCACTCATGTTTCTCTCAAGCCTGTCCATGTCCATACCTCTACTTCCGTTCTCTTCTTCCTCTTCTCTATCCATTTCTCCTCTTACTCCGTCTTGCTGCTCGCTGGCTTCTTGTCTCTTCTCCTCGTTCGCACCTTCCATGTCTTCCCATTCATTTCCATGTTGCTCCCAGCCCAAAACCTTATTACACCTAGCCATCCGGTCCTGGGACCACACATTTCCATTGCTCAACAAAGCAGCTCGATCATACACCTCCACCACTTGCATAGGCTTGCTGTACTTGCTGTCTCCCTTCTTCTGTAGAGTGGCCAATTTTACTCTCACCCACTCTCCTTTCTCCAATCCTGTACCTTTGACATTCCTCAGTTTATTGTAGTGGTCACTGTAAATTGTCTGTGCTCTTTCCAGGTTGGCCCGCACCACTGCAGGGGACCATTCGCTGGTGACGACCTTTTCCTTCCAGATCCTGTTGTCGTGGGTGAAGGGTTCACGTCCCCTCAATATTTGGAATGGGCTGTACCCCGTGCCAGTGGGGGTTATTCTGTACGCCCACACCATGTTCTCTAACGCCTTTTCCCAACTCTGTCCACTGGATATGGCGGCTTGGATGGCTCCCATCACTACCCGGTTAAATCTCTCCACTAGGCCGTTACCGGCCGGATGGTAGATCGCCGTGTGTTTGACAGTGATGCCATTCCTTTGCATGAACTTGCTCCACCTTTCCGACGTGAACTGGGGCCCATTGTCACTTAAGACCGATTTGGGTATTCCTTCCCGGGTGAAAGTCTCTGACAAGAACTTTATGATGTTTTCTGTGTCCATGGATTCATCTATTTTCACCTCCGGCCATTTTGAGTATCGATCCATGAGTACGCACACATACTTCTGCGTGCCTTGGTCATCTAAGACGGGTCCCAAAATGTCTATTGATAGTTCTTCCCATGGATTGGCGGGAGGGTCAAACTTCCCTATTGCTGGTCTCAAGGGTTTTAAGGTCTTATCTGCTCTTTGACATTGTGGGCATTCCCTGACATGCCTCTCAGCCTTTATGTCCATGCCTGGCCACCAGTAGTTTTGCTTTGCCCTTGCTTTGAGTTTGCCTATGCCTCGGTGTCCTTCATGTAGCAGGTCCAACAGTTTCGAGGTGAGGTTCCTGGGGGGAATCACCTTGTCTCCTCTGTAGATGAATACCCCCTTGTCCCCTACTGACAGTTCCTCTCTGACTTCAAAGTACGGCTTGAGGCTCGCCCTCACATTCCTTTTCTCAGGCCATCCTTGAACAATGTTCTCTTTTACTTCTTGCATGTCCGCGTCTTCCTCATAGGACTCTGACCATTCTTGTAAGCTTATCAACCTTTCTTGGTCCTCTATAAGGGCTACCAGCTCTCCTTTGCTTGTATGGTCTTCCTCTCCTGGTTCCATGGCGGCCGCCCTACTCAGGTAATCCGCCACTCGGTTCCGGTTCCCGGGAAGGTACTCCACGTCATACCTAAACTCGAGTAACTTTAGTGACATCTTGGCTATTCGGGGAGTGGCACTGGCATGTCCACTCGATGTCAACACCTTCACCAATGGCTTGTGATCTGTTTTGAGCACAAAATGTGTTCCCCACAGAAATTGCCTAAACCTCGCCATGGCCCACACGACCGCCAGCATCTCCTTCTCAATTACGCTGTATTTGCTCTCTGTATCCGTCAGTGCCCTGGACGCAAAACAGATTGTCTCCATTTCTCCTCTTCCTCTGTCTTGCATGAGCACAGCGCCCAGGCCCTTGTCGCTGGCATCCGTCGTCAGTACAGTGGTGCCTTGTGGATCGTAGCCCTGGAGGGGAACAGCTCTTACTACGTCCCTTTTGATCGTTTCAAACTCGGCTTGTGCTTCCGGTGTCCATTGGAACACAGTGCTTTCCCTGGTCAGTAGCCTCATGTTGTGGGTCTTTGAGGCGAAGTGGACCACAAACTTGCTGTAATACTCCGCCATCCCTAGGAATGACCTGACTTCTTCCTTGCTTTTGGGTGGTGGAGCATCAGCGATGGCCTTTACATTTTCCAACTTGGGTGTAACGCCCTGTTGACCGATCTCATGTCCTAGGTACGTTACCGACTGTAGTCCCAACCGACACTTCGCCCACTCTGCTGTAAGGCCTTTTGTTTCCAGCGTCTGTAGCACGTGTTCCAGCTTCCGGTCATGATCCTGCTTGTCTCGGCCCATCACCAGGATGTCGTCCTGGAAATACTGGACATCTTTGCAGTCTCTGAATAGTTGGTGCATCATCTTCTGGAAAACCGCAGCCGCCGAGGCCAGCCCGAACGGCATGCGACAAAACTGGTAGCAACCAAACGGGGTGATGAAAGAGGTGAGACTTTTGCTGTCCGGGTGGAGTGCTATTTGGTGATAGGCTGATGTCAAGTCAATAGTGGAGTACCACCTCACTCCTCTGGTCTTGGCCAACATTTCTTCAATTCTGGGGAGAGGGAACTTCTCCACCACTATATTTTTATTCAGTTCTCTCAGGTCCACGCAGAGCCGGACCTTTCCATTGGGCTTCATCACGACCACCAGGGGCGCCAACCATTCCGCACATGTTATCGGTTCTATTATCCCCTTCTTTTCCAACTCCTGAAGTTCCTTCTGGACCGCCTCTCGTACCGCAATCGGCACGTTTCTCACCTTGTGAGCTACTGGTATGGCCCCTTCCTTGAGCACGATCTTGTGTTGGAACTTTTCCATCCGTCCCACTGTGCCTCCAAACACTTTTGGGTAGCTCTCCTTCCACTTGTTCAAGTTCGGCAATTCCTCTTGTTCTGCGAGTAGTATTTGTTCTTTTCCACCAGGATCCAGCTTTATCCCCAAGTCACCCTGGTCCAACCATCCTAGGACGGAGGGTCCTTTCTCCGCTATATATAGCTTGCACCACGCTGATCGGCCTCTGAATTCAAACAACAAGCGCCGGAACCCCATCATTGGAATGCGGTCGCCATTGTAAGTGACCGGCCAAATGTCTAGTTTTTCCAGCTCTGGGCCCAACTTGGGTCTGAACATTTCTTCCCACACTGCTCGTTGGATAATGGTGAAAGGGGATCCGGTGTCTGCCACTACCGTGATGGTGATTCCTCCCATCGACATGTCCAGAATGGGTTTCGTGGATTTCTTCCCTTCTACGCTTAGTACTTGGTCGTATATACATAAGACTGTGATCACCTCTTCCTCTGCGATCTCCTCTAGGTCTTCTTCGCCTTGGTCTATGCTTTTTACCATTCCCTTGGGATTTTTCTTCCTGCACACCTTCTCATAGTGGCCCAAGATGCCGCAGTGTAGGCACTTCGCTCTGAACGCGGGACATCTTCGATCACGTGCGTCATGGGACCAACTGCCGCACCTGTAGCACGATTTCTTGCCTTCATTGCCTGCTTGTTTCCCTTGCCATTTGTTGGTTCCTCTGGCCATCGGTTCTTTGCCTCTCTGGTCCTTCCGGTGGTCTCCTTCTTGGATCCTGTTCACCATCGTTGGGGGCGCTATGTCTTTCTTTGTCGCATCGGCACATCTCCGTGCGAGTTCTGCCCTTTTTACAATGACCATTACATCTTTGAGCGTGGTGTCACCGCTTGCCCATAACTTGTCCTGGACATTTGTGCTGGTGGTATGCATTACGATCTGGTCCTTTATGAATTCGTCTTCCCACAGTGCGTATTTGCATGGGGCAGCTAGCTTCCTCAAGGCCGCTACATATTCCTCAATGTTCTCTCCCGGCCGTTGTCGTCTCTGCTGGAAGTTAAACCTGTCCACTGATACGCATATAGTGGGGCGATAACGTTCGTCTAAGTCTTCCAATGCGTGTGCGTATACATCCTTGTCTGCATCGTCCCTCTTTTTGGGCACCAGGCTCTTGTAAATCCTGAGACCCTCCGGGCCCAGGTTCAGTAATAGGATCCTTTTCTTCCTTTGGGGGGTGAACGACTCTTCATTTTCATCCTCCAAGACCCCTATGAAATTGTCGATATATTCTTTCCAGTCCTCCCACTTCATCAGGGGGTCCCCTGGTTTCGGTAGGAATTGCACCGGCGCAATCGCATAGCCTGCTGGCGTGCTCATCCTCACCTCCCTGATCGCTGTCGATTTGACGTCCTTGCTGGTGGGGCTCCCTGGGGTGCTGTCCTTCACCTCTGTGGTGGTGTCTTCCAGGGGACTTTCAGTGCTAGTCCCCGCCTCCTCCTCTTTGGTAGCCAGCGCTATACCTCCAGGGCCCGGCGTGGTGGTAAGGGTTGCACCGTGGGCTGTCTCCTGTGGGGCGTGCTGCAGCCTCTCCTGCCTCTTCGCCGCCTCTCAGTTGTCTGTGGCACTGCCACGCTCCTCCGCTCGTGTGGTGGCTCAGCTGTGCCTTCCCATGAACCCTCTGCAGTGTGGGCTGTGTGGGGCAGCTCAGCTTCCTGCTGTAGTTGTGTGTGGGGTTGCCTTCCCTGCTGCTGTCCACGTGGTTGTCCTTGTATTTTCTTTTCCTGTCCACGTGGGTGGTCAGCCGGAGCCTCCCGACCTCGTCGCCACTGTAATGTTGCAGGATTAATAACAGGCGGACCACTAGGTTGTGTCCCAGTAAGTATCTTTATTTATATATATAATTAGGAGCAAATTGGAGGAGCGCCGGCCGGCGCTGCCGTTCTGTGTTCTCCCCGGCGCGCAATGGGGAATGCGCGCGCAGCGCGCCAACATGGCCGCCGCACGTCACGTCTGACGTGACGTGCATAAACTAGAATGCAAACTCTACAGTAGCTAGTGAAAACCGGGACTATCCAGGCATATAAGGGACGCCAGGTCACATGCAGTAACAGTGCACCCCTGCTCTTGGAACCCAGCCGCCTCTCCCATCATTCACTGACTGTATGCTGCCCTTTGACCTTGTGCAGCGCTTCGCTGCCTTTGGATAGGTTGGCTCTCTACAAATGCCACATGCATACATAGAAAACAGAAACCTAGTAGAGAAGTGGCGATAAAGCATGCTATTACTGTTTTCTCTGGCAATACCCCTTTGTTTTGATTGGATATGCTTTAGGATGAAGTGAGTTGACTTGAACGTGTAGCATGAAAGGCAAAAGTTTCAATCTCGACCGGCCCACTGACAAGCTCAGCCTACAGTGGTCGAGAAAATGGCTGCCTTAGGACTAGGACAGGTAATGATGCCACAGGTTAATCTGTGCCTAGTGCTATGGCACTTTAAGGCACGTGCTATACTAGTACACTTTTTAATAAAAAATGGGTCACTGCATCAAATTGTATTTTTCTTTTAAAGCGATTTAACTGATAGACATCAATAGGATTTGCAGCAGGAAGACTAGGTTGGTTAACAATATAAGATTTCCAACTGTCTGGACTGGGAACGAAGATTCCCTCACCTCCTCTTTGAATTTTAGCTAGTAGGGAGAGCTGGCTCTGGGGCAATGTGATGCCACACTGGTGCCTAAAGCCCCACCAGCAGGGTGTGCCAGAATGCCCCTAAAACCAGGGGCAGCCCTCATTTCCAGTGCTTGGCAAAGTTACATCATGCCTTAGATGTCAATTTTTTTCTCGCAGATTTAGATTGTTTTGTGAGGGAACCAAAGTAGTAGCAAAAATGGGCATACTTACTGATCATTAGCTGTTGACAATTTTTTGGTTTAAAAAAGTCAAATTCTTTAAAAAACTGAGCACGCAAGTGAAATTTGTATGCACAGTAAGTTGTATATGCACCCACAAAAGACAGGCCCTGGTTATCAGAATCAGGATAGGCACATTTTTAGGTCGAGCATTTGCGACCTTTTGTGTATACTTTAGTATATACTTTAGTATATACTTATATGTGTATGTACTTTGTGGGCTCTGGAGATCAGCCCTAGGACTTGTCTGCATCCGCTTCGGAACTTTTTTTCTGTTCAACTACCTCTATTTAACTGTCTTGATAGAAAACGACCAGCAGAGGTCAGTAAAATACCAGAAATGCTTTCTGCTGAGGGACTTTAATTTTTCTATTTTTCTGGCAACTGCCTCTTTTTAACTTTCTTGATAGAAAACGACCAGCAGAGGTCAGTACAATACCAGAATCACTTTACCATCCTCTAGATTCCAGTCCATAGACATTGTCCTCTACGAGCACCTGTAGACAAAAATATTTTTTTCACATCTTGTATTATTGGTGATATGAGCACTGAAGGCCCTGATTTTATATTAAAAAACAGACCTTTGGACTATACCATTTCCCGCTGAAAGGCAATATTTCTCTCCATGTGTTCCCATACCTGGCGTGTCACGCAGTTTGGTGCTTACTTTACCTCCATGTTAAAGAACAGTAGATGTTTCAGTACTCAGGCTAATGTGCTGCATAGCTAAATACATATAAGGTCCCAAAGGCAAGACCGATTGCATTGCAAATGCTTGTTACAGTTGAGAGAGGGACCTGCATAAAATTTGCTCGGGCTGGACTTTCCTCAGTCGTACTCGGGGCTTAAACTGATCAATAGAGGATACCACAGTTGAACCATTACAAGACTTTGCCTTATGGTATACACCCACGAAGAAATGAGCCTGAGTATTCATAAACACTTGCTTTGCCTTTTCCCCCACTCTTCTAGTACTTCTAAACTCGTCACTTTTAAAAAATAAGACCAAGTACAGCAATGAATGTAGATACACCAATTCTTTTCAAGGGCATAAGGGGGGAGTTTTCTTCACATTGAAAAATATTTCTCATAAAAAGAATAAATAAATGTACAACTCCGTACTTCGGCTAACCCAATAACAAAGTGAAACATCTATAGGCGTAGTAGTTAGGGCAACGCTAAGAAAACTCCAAAAGTCGTAGCTTTTTATTTTTATTTAAAATTCCATACCGATCGGATCTGTACACCCAGGGCTTTAAAGATTTATTCTTTTTTTATTGTGAATCAGCCCCTATTCTTCTACATAAACTGTTACGTCATTTACTTTTGAAGACGGATAATAGTAGCCTCTAACAAGCACATAACGAAACAAAGAAATAAACAAACTCTGCAAACCAGAACCAGTTTATGATAATCTACCCGTCCCCTTCCCTGTCTACTCTTAATGCATAGACCTAAAAGTTTTTCTATAGTCCTCAAATTACAACTAGATTTTTTTAATCTCTTCTAGTGCTGTTCTGAATAATAATTTTATTATTGATAGTTTTTGTTGATTTCTAATCTGTGTTGATTGCTTCTATCGTTTGATAATCTTAACTTAGTGTCTCATAATCGGCCTCCCACGCTGCACCCATATCACACTACACTTAAGGAAGCTTCACTGACTCCCCATTCACAAGCAGTGCCAATTCAAACTTCTTATGCACACATACAAAGTCCTGCACAATGCAGGACCAGAATACCCGAACGGCTGCATACATATTTTCCAACACACCAGACAGCTACGCTCTGCCTCACTCACACACACTCCCTGCATCCGCATAACCAAGGCCGTAGGTCGATCATTCTCCTACATCCCACCCAAGACATGGAATGACCTCCCTCAACACACCACAGCCTCCTTCCTCTTCACTTCTTGAGTTCCGGAAGAAGCTGAAGACCTGATTCATTGTATAAAGGCTCTTCGTAAAAGCATCTTGAAGGGCAAACGTCTAAACACCTGCCCAAGCACCTGGATACCCTCTCAGATGATTAGTGTGCTATACAAAACAACATAACCTAACACAACAAACCTCAATTAGAATCTAACTTTTACAATTGTAATGGTTTTGTATTAAATTGGCAATACAATGGAATCATTACTTTGTGTTTGCTCCATGCATGAGGACTTACTTTAAATCCATCCATGACTTTTGCCGAAATTGCTATTGGATTGAGGTTGTTTTTCAATTTAACTTCTCATCTGTAACAAAATCCTCTCTTTTTACTCGAACTGAATGTAGCTTTTGACACAGTCCACCACCTTGCATAGACTTAAGGAACTTACAGTTAGTCAAATTCAAGGATCTCCTTACTCTGGAGAACACTGCTCACATCATCCAAGTCTCGGATTTACAGTTTTCGCTACTAAATCAGACACCCCTCAAGTGTCCACCTTAATGCCCGTATTCTGCAAAGCCTACAGAAGCCCATTCGTGATATATAACCTCAGCTCCAACCTTCCCCTCTGTCAGCTCCAGTACTGAGAAGTCCAACTGCTTCTAGGCCTATGACTTTGGGACCACATCACCCAGCATAATGAACACTGTTCTGACTCCCAACAGCCAGTCATATAAATCCCCTCAAGGGTACTCTGTATCACACATCCTACCACCAATGGCATAGGCTTCCTCGGTTTGAGCATAAGCTCTGGGTATACCATCAAACGTTTAACCTCAAATCAGTACCCAACCCCCTTCAAAGTTGCGCAAATGTTGGAAGGATGGTCCCGCTGTCGTGGTGCACAGCACCAGAATCTAGAACTTATTCCTGTCCTGGGGGAAAAAACAGATGGATCAGCTTATATTCTGGAAGATACTAAAAAACATGCTGTCAGTTTAACTCTCTTCACCATTACTAAAGGACATGAAACACATTGGTATTCTTTTCCATCACAGCAATCTACATCACACATGGTGGTATGAATTTAATAAAGCACTACCGTATCCTCCGAACGGTCCTAGCAAATGTATGTGCAGAGTCACAAAACACAAGCCAGTTTGGAGCACCTTTCTTTCCCTCACATACAACCTCAGCACCTCCAACATATGCTACTCTACAAACATTAAATCTATCAAAATCAAGCAAAGCTTAACCTTACACTAAAAGAGACAGGGCAAAACAGACAATAAGGCTCCAGCTATCACCAAGGTAACCATCTTCAGAAGCTTCGGATTGCACACAAATCAGTCAAGGTCAACACAGCACTAAAGGACCACACCAGTAGCAGGAGCATAACACAGAAATTCTAGTATGACAATATTGGGACTTAAGAAGTACCTTTTCGCTGAAAAGAACTATCCTCTTTCAATGCTTACATTCTTGTAAAATTGAAGGTCTTTTTCTTACTCACTAGACCTTTTTTATATGTACTTTTAGAACTGGCATTGACATTTATTTATCTGTCAAACCAGCCTCATGTTACAAAAAAACAAAACATGAGGCTTTTGGTTAGCCCACTCCATCCATTGGTCTGCTAAGTGTCGTTCACGTGCTTCACTGTGAGTGACCGCAATTCTCTCTGGCATGTGTGCACATCCACCTCATAAGCAGTCCACGTCAGTTCTAGAGCTGTCTATTTTATTTTCCATTCTCCAAGCTGAGCCATGTTTGAGGGAGGAGCCACTGTTGCTGACTGGCAGTAGGGGAGTGGTGCTCACTCTACCAGTTTATTGTGCGCATGCCATTTTGGCTGTCTGTCTTGCGATGGCCAGCCCGACATGCGAACTATAAACCATTCTACCCAGCGGTCTTAAACAGCTGGGTGGAGCTCAGGTACAGGCCCCCAGTGCCTGCAGGAGCAGAGGCAGCCCACTCCAGCCAATCCTGGCACTGCTCTCATGCTGCTGAACATTATCAGCAGGATGACAGCAGCGTCTGGATTGGTGTGAAAGTCGCTCTCTTCCGTCTTTGTGTGCACCGCCAGTAACGCCATTAAGCACAGAGAGGGAGTTTTGGAAACACCAGTTTTTCCTGACCTTGCAGTGAATGTCCGAAAGAAAGGCAGCACTCGGACTGGAGTCAGCGAAAAGAAGAAGAAGAGGTAACGAGTTAGGCAACAGCATGGGTTAACAACTCCCCCCGCCCTCAAACCACCACCAACTCGAGATGCTATTACTGAGCCAAGCTTCTATACACCAAGTTCCTGTCTAAGAAGCCATCACAAATGTCAAAGTTTAATTTTGCCCAAAATCCTTCCACTGAAGCTTCTGGTATCTGCTTATGCAGCCTCTTAATACCTCATTTATGTCATTGCTCATCCCTAGATCATGTCCCCCACCCCTTTCCTCAAGCTGCTGCTGTGTCTCAACCCGGGCTGCTGCAGCTTGAGATGCTGTAGGCTCGGCTGGGCAGTGTCTGGAGTCTTATTTTCACCACACCCAAGTTTTTCACAGGCCTTTAAAAGACCATTTACATGCATTTGTGAACTGGTTAACAAGGCTTTGTGTTTTTTCACTGGTTCCAGTACCCCCTGGGTCCCCACTCTGCCTATTCCTTACATTCGTGTTTTATTTTTACTGCCACAGAGGGAGATCAGCACATTATTTATTTCCTCCACCCTCAATCCCTGACTGATGCCATAATAGCAATAGTTTAACTTATATCTGAAACCCTACGCCAACCGTCAATGAAATGCTGAGTAACTCCAGGTGTCCTGGAATACATCCTGCATTCAGACAACTCACTCCTCAATCTCACCGCTCACCCTTCACTTTCATGCTCATCCGTACTCACAGCGATCACACTGCACACCATTCCCCTCCTTCTACCCTGCACTCACATGAGCAACCCCTCACCCTGCATGCACATGACACTACACTCACGTGTTACTTTCACCCGTCACCCTACACTCACATCGACCACACTGCATTCATGCTGTTACACCGCATTCACACTGTTCATCCTCCTCTTACCCTGCACTCACAGCGACCACACTGCACTTATGATCCTTACCATGAACTCACACCATTCCCCCTTCACCTACCCTGTGGTCACCTGAGCACATAGCTCACCCTGCACTCACACCACCCACCCTGCACTCACACCACCCACCCTGCACTCACGCTTTTCACCCGGCACTTACACAAACACACTACTCACTCTGCACTCATGGGACACTTCACTCACTTGCAACTCTCATGTTCACTCTGCAATCTCACTCAACCAAGCACATCACTTACCATGCATTCATTCCTCCCACTCTGCACATTCACCAGCACCCAAACTCATGTCACATCACTCACCCGGCAGTCACTCCTCTCACCCTACTGTCACACTGTCACATCGCTCACTGTGCACTAACAAAGGCAGTCCTGTCACCCACATTGCTCACCCTTCAATCAATTGGGCACAGCACTCACCCTGCAATCACACCTTACAAACAAGCACAGCACTCACCCTGGAGTGACACCACTCGCCCTGTGCTTCTTCCTCAGCCTGCACTCATACGGACAAACCTCTCAGTCTGCATTCATAGAGGCACTCTGTTCATCCTGCCTGCACACAGGAACAATAATCTGCCAGAATTCATAAGGACACAAAACTCACTCTGCACTAACTCCTCTCACCATGCACTCTCCTGTCATTCACAGACCACCCTTCACTCTCGCTGCTCAACCCGCACCACATACAGGTACACCACTCACCCTGCATTTACACCGCTAATACCACCCAGCATTCACTCCTGTCAACCTGCAAGCACTCCTCTCACCCAACACTCACAAGGGCCCTCCTTTCACATTGCATTCATGCAGCTCACCCGACACACACATCAGCACATTTTTCACCCTGCACTTGTACCATTCACGCTGCACTCACTCACACTATTCGCCATCACCCAGCACTTACAAGAGCACACCTCTTACTCAGCACATATAAAGATTTCACAACTCTTATGAAAATACACACTTCTACAAAGGCACCCACAGAATAACTGCTCTTTCCGTAGTTCTAGATGCCTGCTTAATTCCATCTGCAACAACGGGGCTGGTGCAAGAGGGGAAAGTAGACTGAGAATGTGGGATGGCGTGAGTAGGGAGACTAGGTCTGAGGTTTTGGGGTATGGTGATGGATTAAGGATCGTGTGACACCTTCAGGTATTATTAGCTTTCCATTCACTGCAATGTATATTCCGAGACATGTAGTTTTTTTAAAAATTGTAAGTTGGGTCTGAAAAAAACTAAAAATACAAAGTGTTACTGGATAAAATCAATTGTTGCTGAATAAGTCAAACATTTCATAAAATCAATTGAATGCTGTGATATAACTTAATACATGGATTAGTTCATTTCTAATTCTGTAACTGTTTGATTCACGCATGAAACCAAATATAAGCCCTGTACAGCTATTTTAAAGAAGTGTACTTTTCATTCGTATCATACTTGTAACAAACATTGACAAGAAATCTGTAAACTTGTTTTGCTTGCTGGAATTTGGGGGAAATATCCACGGCCGGACTGGCTGTAGCGAGCACCGGGCATTTTCACAGTGGGCCAAAGGGGTAGGGCCCGGTTTTGTCACTGGGGTCCGGTTTTGCAGCACAAAAGCGGGAGCAATGCTTCTTGCTACCACCCCCCTCCGCTCCCCTACCCGCTCCCAGGGCAGTCGAGCAGCAATCTGCCAGGGTTGGTTGCTGTTCCCAGTCCGGCCTTGGAAGTACTTCAACGTAAATATTTAAGGCAACATATACAAAACAATCATATTACAATCCGTATAATACAACTGACAAATGGAGAGAAGAAAGAACCAACATATCTGTTTCTTAGAAAATTACAAAAATTAGTTCATTGGGAATATTTTGACAAAAAGTCAAATGGAATAACTCAATCAAACTGATCCATTCATGTCCACATTCATGTAGTCTCCTACACTCTAAACACTTTTTAAAACAATATTTCCCATGATCATTGATGTACAGTTGTGATTTTCGTAGACAAAAAAGTGTATGGCACAATTTATATTTGAGAGTGGTCTTATACGCGCGTTTCGGCACAGGAAAGTGCCTTCGTCAGGAAAAGAGGGCCAAAAAGCTTTAACAATGATATCCGGTTTATGTTCAATGTAGCTACAAGTGCAGCACCGTATTTTGTATTGGGTATACCTGGGAGCAATAGTATTGTGAGACTGATTGGATCTTGACTTGTGCCTCAGGGGTGGCAATGCTATATATTGCTGCCAATATACTCTTTAATTAAAATGTCCATGGCTTAGAGCTCATGATATTGAGCTCAATGCGGGACAACGATTATATTTTCTGCCTGATGCTCATTGCCGGAATGCTGCCTGATGCTCATTGCCGGATATTCCGTCAATGAGTATCAGGCAGAAAATATAATTTTCTGATAATTGTTATCCCTGCTTGTAATGTAGAATCGTAATCAATGCCTAATTTGATCTAAGCTCATGGACTCTAGTGGAGCATCTTTTTTAGGATCTTTTACTTCTAATCCTGGAAGGTAATTTTTCAAATGTGCTACACATGCAGGAAAGGCGGTATTAATTCATCCGGTTTACTTTAAAATGTGCAAATTAAATGTTCTTCTTGGGCTCCATTGTATTTGTGGCGGTGCTTTATAATAGTTTTCTGCCAACTTCTTAAACAGTGCAAGCCTTGATTAAATACTTCCCACTATGACAACCAATTTTTGTCTGCCTTCTCTGGTAGCTGGTCACTAGGGTGGTACACTTGAATAATAATGTTTATTTGAATTCATTTTCATATGAATAAGCTTGACTTCTATAATCATACTCTTCACCATTTAACAAAAGTGATGTATTTATTTTATTTAATTTAGACTTCTCGGCATTAAACGTTCGTGTCTAGAAGGGGTCTCTGAAGTATCAAATGGCCATGTACAAAAACATTTTCGTGCTTCTTGCCTTGGGCGATGAAAAGGTACCAATAAACAGCCGAAATATTTATTGAACTCAACACTGCAACAGGCAAGATATACTAAATAAGGATGAATACTAGTGAATGACAAGACATGAAAAGGAATTATTAATATTACTAAAACGGTTAATTCGACAAAGAAACGTCAACTTAAACAAATACCAAATAAGCTTTCCAAAATAGACACTGCCTATTTTGTAGAAAGAAATGTGTGGGGAGCCAAAGGCTTTACCTGGGCACGCTCTCTGGCACTGCAGAATAACAGGGTTTCCTATTTTTGATTATAGCTCATACCTCTCTCTTTTGCCACCCTACACTTCACGTCCCTTATCACTCATTCTTGCAGGTTCTTTCTCACCTCTGCTTGCTCCCTTTGTTACTGGTTTTCTTTCTTTGCCTTGCTCCTTTTTAGCTCAAGATAAGACCGATGGTCAGCTTACCAGATCTTACAGTGGGCTTAAAGCATGCCCATTGCTTACCATTGGCTGGCATTATTGTTAGTCTAATTTACTTGGTTCTTATTCAACGGTTTGCCTTGCCAATGTTGTGCCTGCCCATCAGCTAGAACAGAGCTTCTTTACATGTGTCTGTGCATTTCCTCAATATTAGTGAACTACTTTTTTCTTTTTGCTCAAGCACTCCACAAGAGTGCATGTGTTTTTAGCTGCCTCCCTCGTGTACTTCTCTCCCTGACCACACAAGTGTTGCTCTGTCTCACCTGTGTGATTCTCTCTCCAAATGTAGCTCCTTTACGTGTGTGCTTCCTATCATCAGCTCTATGTCTCTTGACTTCGTTCGTCTGTGTTTTTTTCTTCATGCTACACATTGCTAGCTATCACTTTCATCTTCCCTCGCCATCCGCATTGCTTCCCCACCCTCTGTCACTTCTGACTTTCCCCCATGTTGCTTCCCCACCCACAATTTCCATGTTGCTTCCACCAACCTGCACGCACCATGTTGCTTCCCCTTACTCGCTTTAGGGGAAAAAAAGGAAGTGCTTTTGAGCTACTTTTTTTTTATTTAGTGATCCATCTCAGATAGAAAATATATATTTTTTTTTAAAAGCACCTTTTCATTTCCTCTAAGGCATACCTGACAGCATCAGGGATGATGCACAGCCTTGTAAATACTGGTAAAATCAATGCCAATGTTTATAATGATACATTCATGTGTAAGAAGAAAATTTAATCTCTATTATCCAATTTGCCCCTCATGAACTCTCCATCAACCCGACTCAGAATTATGTGGTCAGGTAGCTGATAAGACCTAGGCTTGAGGTTACCGATTGAAGGGTCACAGGTGTAGTGGCACGCAGCCGGCAGACAAAAGCACAAACAGGAAAATCAGGTCACTCCCTTAGATAAGCGCAGCAATACCACAATGGTCCAGACAGATTGGCCCCAATAAAGCACAAATGGAAAGAAGGGTGCACGCATTCCGAAAAACACCATAAACTCAGACGCCTCATGAAGTTAGGAACACACAGCCAATCAGGACACAGCACACACAGTGAACGCAGTGAACACATGTCTCATGCTGGACACTTTACCCACTGGGCCCCATTGCGTCCACACGAGTTTGAGGCCCTTCTACATTTGTTATCAGGGGCCTTATTTATGATTCCAAAGACAAGGCCCACGTTTTTTTTACCAAAAAAGGAAGCACTTTATGATACCAAAGAAATGTATAAAATCTAGTTCAGATTGATTGTACTTTGAGACAGTCCTCAGAACTGCATCTGTAACAGGGCTTCAGGCAAAAGTGTTTGATTAAAGCAGCTATTCCTGTTTTGCCAAAAGCCTCTTCGCTTTTGTTTTTTTAAGGTAAATTCATATTCGAGCAACAGCCTTACTTAGCCAGCATTGGTATAGCCAATAGGTCTTGGCTTTTGAACCTTATAAGTGTGTAACCATGCAGAATATTATCCTGGGTGCTGTGCTGCCAGGGATTGAAAAGCTATACAAATACAAATTTTTTTTTTAAGGGTGGACTATTCCAGTGTGTGTGGATTTTATGCCTGAGTGCAGGAAGAGCAGCTAATGAATAATGCATTGTTTACAGTCTGTGTCTGACAGCATTGAGCTTATGATGCAGTATTTACTGAGTGTGTATGCGGTGCGCACAAAATACCAATTGTCTAGGACTAGGTCAATAAACTTTCCACAGGTTTACAGTCTGCTAATTCTGCTGGCAGCAGCAATAGGACATTCCATCTAAGATACCAACACTTTTACTGGAAATACAAGTCACAGAGACCACAACATGTACATAGCAAAACTAAAGAGTTTTGCGGGTCACACTATGCCCATCCCCCAAACGCGTAGTGCTTACAGCGTCTTCAACTGAGGAAACTTTCACCTAGGTAAACACAGAAATACAATAAGTCTAAAAAAAGCAGTCTATGGTTACATCTGCACAAACCAATTGCTAACTATTAAAAAAAAAATCTTAATTACTGAATGCCAATTATAATTCATTGCGTAAATCACTGAAAACAAATACAGGTATGCATAGGTTTGCCTACTGATCTGACCAATGGGGAGCTGCAATAAAAGAGCAATAAAGGCTTTTTAATGAGCCCACACATTTACCTTGTTAAATGCTGTTTGTTTAAGAAAAAGAATAACTGGAGTTCGTATATTAGTGTTAAACCCCATTGGTAAATGTAAGGCAGCTGGGGGATTTTGAGGGGGCGCATGACCAAGCAGAAATAAAACGCTGGAGGAGATCCTTTTGGGATGGCGTAAGTGAAGGTGTTGATGAGAGCTCAGCATCGCTACCGCAAGACCCAAACTGAGGTCCACACTGGATGTCAGTTTTGCGTTCCACTGAAGACAACGCCCTATGCATCACTATGCTCTCACCCAACTCCGACATCAAAAGTGAAAGGAGTTATCCATTTAACAATGGATAGAAGATGTATTGGCTACACAAAATATACAGGTTGTTGTCAAATAGCCTACCAGTCCTTTGAGTGACACAGAACTTTAGCTCACACCTCAATCAGAAGAGCTATCTCACAAGTAAGGACTTTAGATGTCATGTAAATAAATTTAAAGAGCGCACGTATACCCGCAGGTGTCTTGATGCTGGCTCAACATGAACACAGACAGGGATGGACTACATGTTAAAAGGCAATGTCTTAAGAAGCATTCTGAATGTTAATAGAGTGGGGGAAGCTATGATTTTAGGAGGCAGAAGATTCCAGAGCTTGGACACTCTTGAGGCAAAACTACTTCCGCCCCATTTTGCTTTTATGAATCTGGGTTAAAAGGACTTTCATAGCTCCTTTGCAACAGAGATGCCTGCTAGGTTTGTACCAACTTAGCATTTGGTTCAAGTATTTAGTGCCCAGTTTGTTTAAGGATTTGTAGGTGATACAAAGAGCTTTGACCATGATACGATTCCTAATGGTCAGCCAGTGGAGCCCTTTGATGACCTGTGATGTGCGAGTTATAACGTAGTTTAGACAGGCCAGATCGTCTGAAAGACCCCAAACATCAGAAAGCCATCATTTTCCCTACCCCAGTCAGCTAGCATCGGCTTAAATAACATAGTTACCTGTCAGAAATTAACTTTGCAGAGCTGGGCATCACAAGGTATAGCTATGCTTTCCGGTGGCAAAGACTTCACTGACTCAGTCAGTCACACAACAGCAGAGCCAACATAAGGTTATACAGATCCTGCCGACACCTGTTGTAAGCAGCACAGCTATCCGTCAGATTGCACAAAACTGTGGGCATTAGCTTTTAGAGCACAGAGCGATATGTCAAATTTTATAAACTTTACTTGCTCAGGTCTTCGAGCGACAAACAACGTAATGGCTTTAAGAACAAATCGAAGAGCTACTGCTAAAGCTGTTTCTAATTTATAGATCTGGGCCTCTTACAGAACAGCTATCCCTCAGATGACAAAGGATATACCTCAGTTCCTCAAATTCCAAAACTTTTGTGCAAACTCAAGCTTCAGAATGGCTAGTGGGGGGGAAAAGCATAAAGCGAGGTAGGAGGTGGGAAGGAACAAACTACAGGGTCCATCCGATTTACCCTCAGACTGCTTTGAATGGTCCACTTACATCACCATTTCCTTCTGTTACACAAAAGCGCACGCAAACACAGAAATATTCCACATGATGCATAGCAAAGACGTGGCAACAACAATATTGGTAGTAACTCCTTCTGCGACTTTGGAACCCCCTACCACTACAAACCAGAATGAGGGTAGAGTAAATACATTTAAACAGACTTGTAAAAAATTTCTCTTCTAACTTCAGGGTTTTGGCACAGTCTGTCTTCATTAGATAACGGTGAGCTTTAAAATCCGCTCATTCAATTCAAGTGAAACTGACCATTATCCATCACCTTTCAATTTGAAGGATATCCTAAATGTTAGTATGTGTACTACCATCTCAAAGACCTCCCAACTCACCAGCAGTTCTAGGAGGGCTCTCACCAACTCCACAAGCAGGGAACCATGCACTGGAATTGTAAGCATGTGATCATAGCACATGCGCAGTAGCCCGAATGTAGCAGCCCAACCTTGAGGCGCACATTTGTAAATGCGGGCACCATCTTTCAACAACGGCTGGCCATATTCGTGGAGATAAAAAACTTGCAAAATATAAGAGATAGATTCATTGTCTTGTCAACTTGCAGACAAAATATAAGACATAGAAAATGTTTTGCATAGATTAGCCAACTGACGAAATTATTTGAACCTTTGTAAATTACTTAACCAATATTGAGTATCAAGTCCAAAGTGTGACTTTCGAGAAAGGAAAAAATTCTGTGTCGCTCTGGTATGTTTGTTTTAAACGTACCATGGCCACCACCGAGTTTTACAATGGCCATGCTTAAGCCTTCTTCTGTGTTGATAAAATCGACTAGGGTGTTTGTTATATCTTACTTACTAGTATAACATGTACTCTAGCCCTGCTGCCTCTAGCTGCTCAGCCAGAGTGTGACTTGGTCTTAGAATGTTGGTGTGCCTGTGATGCGTGGAATGCCTGGGTATCTGAGTGGGATGAATGTGACAGTTAGAGATGGGCTGAGCAGCTAGGCAGGCTGCTCCTGGTGGGGCTGGTACCACACTAGGCTGGCTGGAGTCAAGACAGATGTAACCTACAATTGAAGACTGAATAAAGAAGACCTAAATATACATCCTGGCTCCTGGTGTCTTTCTACTTAGAACACAACATATTTTTGGCGACGACTGGACTTGAACCCTAGAGACTCTTGGTACATCAAAGAAACTAAGGAACTAAGGAACTACAAGAGAAACCAAGAGATCCTACAAGCTACTACCACTACAAAGAAGGTTTTCCCAGGCAAGCCAGCACAAGCCCCACCAGTGTCCTTCCAATAGACCGCCCCAACGAGCAGTTTCACCACCAACGGACACTACAGCCTGGAAATACTACAGCCACCTAATGGATTACAGTGAGTTGGAGGAGTAGTTCAACTACAACCGCATTGATGCTCCAGCCACAAAAAGGATTACAGTGAGTTGGAGGAGTAGTGCAACTACAGCCTCATCTGGTGTTCCAGCCACATGGTAACGTACAAAAATGTTTGTGAGTTGGATGGGTAGCCTCTCTACAACCAGGTGTTGGTGTTCCAACCACATCGCGCAAATGTGTGAAGAGTGTCTTTTTAAAAAAGAGACAAAATAAAATATAAAGGCACAATTTGGGATTTGCAGTCATAAAGGTGTTAGTACATAAAGTGTGCAGTGGTTGCATAGATGGAGAATTTTAAAGTGATTTTTCACAGTATCTGAGATTCAAAGTACTTCCAAGACCATAGTGACTTTTATTGAATAAGTATTTTCACAACAATATCCGTGCAGTAGTTGGATTGAAGGACAGTGTTTGATTCCTGACAGGAATTCTAACCAGGCGAGTGTCAAGTATTTCTACCTAAGTCAGAACATCAATTTAATTGTATGTGCTAGTGTACAGCAGCCTGTTTAAAGAAAAGCGTTTTATGAAACATGAGAGCTGCCCTGGTTTTTCAACCTATGGATTTCTACTCTAGAGGCGAAGTGCCTGATTGGTGTCTCTTGGCACTTTGGTGTGTGTGCATGTTGGTTCCCATCTGCATTGGAGCAGAGAACCACACGGATCGTTTCTTGCATAATGTCTGCATGTGTAGGATTGCCAGCATTTCGCAGTTGGTGCACTGTTTTGGTGATCCTGGAGTCTACACACGACGCTGCACTACTTTTGGCATTTTATAGCCGAAGTGGTGTTTGAGTACTGAATCTGTCATTAGTTTATTTCATTTTTATTTTCTATTGGTTATGCAGCACATTACTGAGGAAATTGCTGTATTGTACGATTACAGCGCTTTTGAGGTGAGCTTTTCTGCAGCGTTCAACTGTTTTTTTTTTTTTTTCAACCGCCGTTTGGTACATTCAAAATCTGAGGTGCGCGCTATATTCAGCGCGCGTGGAATCTTACCTGCATTGTAGAGACTCATGTGTCATTCCAAGCTCGTCCTTTTGAGAAGCTGTGACGAAGTTTCAGGTGATGGACGCCTCCGCTTGTGATAGGACGTTTAACTGCAAAGGCGTGCTGGGAGCCACCCGGCGCTACGAAAAAAACGTGCCGCCATCTTGGGGTTTCTTCGGCCTGTGTGCCAACCACGTCGCTCTGTCTCAATAAAGTTGTCTCTCATTACTCAGAGGTCAACGCTGTGCGATCTACAACTGAACATGATGAAATATTGTCGAACTAGGTAGTCTTCGTGGAGATCCTCCGTTTCAAGTATGTCAGTGGAAATTTAGTTTGGGCATTTTACCTGTTTTGTACTTCATTTGTCTTTCCGGAGCAAGTCTGTTCTAAGCACATTTAATTACACCTACAACGTGTTATATAAGGAGCTTGAGTAACGTTTTTGCTGCACGTTTGGGATCATTTTACAGAAGATCCGTTTTATTTTGTGGAGTTCTACATCCATCTTATAATTCTTGATGCCTACATTACTTACCATATTGCCATGTGGTGTGTGATTTAACCCTATTTACAGGTCGCTCTGTTGGGATTTGCTCTGGGGCATTTTGTTAATTCTTGCGTTACTGTGAGATTTATTGTAATGTAACATGGACGAATTTGGAAATGTACCATGTGCACTTTTTGGCACATTATTGGTTGTTTTGTATGTCTTGCATAATGCACATTGTTTATTCACAGGTGTGGCAGAAACTAGTCTTGCAGTTTTGTTTGTGTTGTTCTGTTTTCTCTTCTTTGAGCAGGGAAAGTGTTTTCTTACCACAACTCGGGTGAGACATCATTCACCGGCGTGGTCGCAGTTCAGCAGTGTACCACTCATTCGCATTTTAGGTTTTTGTTGTTGCAATGACACAATTTTGTGCATGTTTAGTATAAGCCTATGATTTTTTTTCTTTTGCACATACAAATGTCGTGTTGCCATAGGCTTATGTTTCGCTTAGAATGCTCTTTCCTTGTTTCCTATGGGTGGTTTTCTCATTCTTCCCTTTCACGGGGGATGGTTATGGTCTAACTCTCTTATTATTTTTGACAGTTTGATACTCCTACTTGGGGGTATGTAACCTCTACAAGGGGTTTGGGACATGGTATAGTTCCCATACATATGTACCTAGATAAACTCCTACATGGGGTTGGATGTGGGTTTTAAATCCCTTTTACAGTTGCGCAGTACAATAGTACATATCTTTATGGTTGGTTCTATGGGTGACGACCCATTTGTTTCCCTTACACTTGGGATTGAAGTTGCAGGGTAATCTACCTTTAGCACTATACAAGGATATGCTTTTTGGCATTTGTGTTGTGGGGTCTTTTATCTTTTTACGCTATAGTGTTTTATGTCACTGTGTATTATTCAATATGATATGAACTGTATTTCTTCTAATTTATGCCATAGCTTACGCTTCAAAATGTTTAAATCTCTTTTTAAGGGGGATGGAGGATATTCCTTTTCAATTGTATTTATCTTAACCATTCTTTCTTTACCTAATGGTTCTTTCTCTTGCGATGTTTTGTCTTCACTGCAGCATCCTAGAGATTTGTACTTTTATTGATTTTTCTTGTTTTTATGACTATCTTCTTTGATGCTTTGTCCATTTGCTGCATCTTTGAGATTCGTTATATTATACTACTTGGGCTTAGTTCTCTGGTTTCCTTTTTGCTTTTGTTTAAAGAAAAAGGGGTAATGTTATATCTTACTTACTAGTATAACATGTACTCTAGCCCTGTGACTTGGTCTTAGAATGCTGGTGTGCCTGTGATGCGTGGAATGCCTGGGTGTCTGAGTGGGATGAATGTGGCAGTTAGAGATGGGCTGAGCAGCTAGGCAGGCTGCTTCTGGTGGGGCTGGTACCACACTAGGCTGGCTGGAGTCAAGACAGATGTAACCTACAATTGAAGACTGAATAAAGAAGACCTAAATATATATCCTGGCTCCTGGTGTCTTTCTACTTAGGACACAACAGTGTTTCTGTTCAGGTCAGGCAGAGACCTTGCTGTCTGATTGCAAATAGTGGCCATGTACAGGTCAGGCAGAGGGATGTTTTTTGCAATAGTGAACCCTGCGGGCACAGCAACATTCTTGCCTGTCCTTAAGTTGGCCACCAATTGTGACTCAGTTGCTGTGCATGCACAGTCCACTTTGGCTGTCCAGAATTAATGAGGTCCTCTGCACATGAGTGCCAGTTGAAGACGTTGACGGCATCGCACGGAGGTAAAGGAAACCAGCTTACCTGACACACATGCTTTAGCTTTCCCATTGTTTTATAACACTACATTGACTCTGTACTAATAAATGTTGTGCACAATATTAGGCTAAATGTTAAACCAGCAAATGTGCAGATTATCTCGAGACGGACATTCTTCTATGTAGTTGAGGGGGAGGCCGGTGTGTGAAGGGAGACGAGCAAAACTTCCTGAAGCCTTTTCTGGCTTTCCTGCACATAGAGCAGCGCACCCGAGGTCGCCGGTGTGTGCTGGCAAAGCTGCCCCTTCTCCCTTGCACATCTGCCATGCCTGATGCCTTAGCAGCCATAACCAATAAAATGTAGATAAATATAGCACGGCCATGTAGAAGCTGTGTTAACGACACTGGACCAATGCAGTGAAAAAGAGTGGGCCAAACAAACAAAAAATACAATTGGAGTGTAAGGGAACATGTAATAGGGGCAGTCGCCACAAACTGAAAAACACACCCAAAGACGGGCCAAACAGCAACGTTTTACCAATAAGAAGAAAGGACATCAGGAAGGGACAAGAAGAAACAAATGGAAAGCAGTGGGCGTGGTATATGCACCCAACTAGATACAGCATGCCTTGAAGAGCAGTGCATGCGCGCTGCTAGGCTCAACCTAAAAACTTTGGCACAGCCAATGGACCCCAAAGGTGAGACTTCTTGGCTTTGTCAATTTGCTACCACCTGTTTCTCCCTGTCCTGCATTGCTCTTTCTTGCTCTGGGTCAAAGCCGAATAGTGAAAAATACGTTGTGGTACCAAAAGTGAGTGCTAGTGCCCATCTCCTGCAACAACTGACACAAATTAATCATTGAACCACAAATACTCACAACAGAGTTTAAGGGTCATGTGAAAGATGTTTTTAGCCCTCTCTGATCAATCTTGTTCACTGAAGTGGCCAACTGAGTTTGGGTATGTGAGAACCCACGGGCAGGCTTCGCGTTCTGAAACTAAAGAAATATCTGGATTGGTTCTTCTCCACAGACACTTATTACCATTTCCTTCCTGCTTGAGATGGCAGGGGGTGGGCGGGACATGATTTTTAATCCAGGACACTCTCTGCCCTAGCTGCAGGCTGCATTACCACTATAGAGAATGTTTCTCTTCCCTTGACTTTTAGGTCTGGACTTTAAGACGGCTTTAGCGATCTTTCCGGATTCTCGTTTAAAAATGTTTTTTTATAGAATATGCATATTTAGTGGGGCTTTTGGTCAGCAGGCTTTATCCATTGGTCTGATAATTATCAATCCTATTTTGCTTCAGCACATCACATCAAGCGGCATGGGGCATTGGGTCAGTACACTTTACTAAATGGCTCCCTTCCAATCACCTAAAAATAATTCCTTTCTTTTCATTTGCAAAGCTGGTTCAAAGGGGACTTATATATTTTTTATATTAAAGTTAAATACTGGCTATTTATTCTGCATGCAATTTGGGTGTTTAGTTTGATGGTGGTTTATTCTCCACCTCCTTTTGAAAGTTGCTATATTACAGTTATAAGCTGTTAAGTGGACATTATAACATTGTGGCTGCCTGTGATGTGAGTGGTTGACTGGATAGAGACCAATTCTTGTCTCTTTCACAACTGATAATAATAATAAAATGCATGGCACATCTAACAACGGCTTGTTATTTAAAAATGTCAACAGGAAAATTGCTGCTTCAGTGAATATTTTTAAAAAACAAATGTTACAAGCATATGGCAGCCACCTCTTTTAGATGGTGGTATATTGTCTTTCTTTTTATTTTGTGAGAGATGCTTGCAATAAAAAAGTAGAAAAAAAAAAATTAAACCCCCTTGCCAAAAAAAAATACTTACTGGTTTTGCTAATGCTTGTTTTACTGGGTGTTTCCCCTTAAAGTCTTTTGGGATTTTGACAACGGCCAAGAGTAAGACCGTGCTTTGTGGTGTGAGACTCAAAACGAACAAGTAACCCCTGAAATATCTAAATAAACAAGACCGCAAGCAGAATCTGAATCCTGCTTAGGAAATCTAAGATGCGATTGTGAAGAATACGGTCATGCAGCTGCTTACCCCCATTGGGATCATTTTGAGATGTGTGGTGATTCGGCATCAGTAATTTTCGACCTCTATTGACCAATACTACTGGGATCTGTACTTCCAGGAAAAAAAATGACCATACCATTCCAGTTATCCCTAACCGAACACGAATGACTGTCTCAATTAGGAATTCTTCAGTACTTGGATTAAAGGCTTATGCCTTTTGGTGAAGATGCTGTACCATACAGTCTGCTGAACATGTGTCATTGCATGATAATCCCAGGTTAGGCCAGAAGCAACATGTTTATGCGATTTATAAAGCGCGCAACTACCCGTAAGTGTCTCCACGATGACTAAACATTGACATGACATGTAATGGACATGAGAATCAAGTGATCTGTAAGTCTGAGCGGTGAACTCCGCTCCGCTCGCAGAGTTTGTGGAGATTTCCGCACTCATTACGCAGAGCTCGCGGAGTTCCAGTTTTCTTCATCGCTCGCATTGGTCAACATCATGTTGGCGAGTACAAGCGAGGAAAATCCACCTCGATATTTTTCCTCATTCGCGATCGTCACCATCAAGTTGGTGAGTGTAAGTGTGGAATATCAACCTCCCAGCGAGATTTCTCACTGCAAGTTAGATTTCTCACTGCGAGTGGTCGTGTATGCTTGCGACCGCTCGCGTTGAGAAACTGTCCATTCGCGTTGAGAAAGCTGCCGCTCAAGTAAAAATCTTCTTGTGCGGCAGAAAGGAAGCAGCTCCCGCTTGCCCTGTGGATGATTGCACAGTGCAGACAAGCACCTGGCACTGAAAATCACCGCGAACAACATTTTTCCAATGAACTCCACTGCTTGCAGAGCTTTACATAGCGCGGCAACGTTTTTTTTGCACTTCGCGGAGTTCTGCTACGCAAAAAAAAAGCAACAGCTCATCGTCTTGCCTCATTCTGCCTATGGAAGATATGATCTGGCTGTAACAAAACAGGATTGGGACTACCAACCTTGACTCCCACTCTCTTCCCAAGATCCCAAGGATTGCATCACACTGGCAATAGATTGTGTAAACAATTAGAACAAAATCACAGACTCCAAAAACACAGACTACTAAAATCGTGTTCATTCATAAATATCCGCCTGCATAAATACCAACTTGCACTTAATCTCAGCACCTGGTCACAATTATTTTAAGAATGGAGTTAGCATGTAGAATTAGCGGAGTCCGAAAGTATGGGTGACTTGAGATTGGCTGGTAGGAAGATATTAATGTAATGGTAAGATTTTGTCGCTATATTTTGGAGTCTCAGTTTTTGAAACATATATTTTGCAGTTGAGGTCTATATGTGGAAACTTCCTCCCCAGCAATAATGCCTGCACCCCAACTGAGCGTGTCTCCCTATTTCAACACATTTCCATCACCGCTTACAGTGATATACTGCTCTCCATAAAACAATTAATCTAAACTCCATTCTTGACTCCTTTCTAATCCAACCTCCTACAGTGCTTAAATGGCCGTGTGGTTGCAGGTGGTGGTCACCGCCATCACTTTTAAGGATCGAGACCTATTTTATATTCTCACACTGTGCCTCAGATCAAGAGAAAGGGAAAAACGGGAAACAGCATGAGAAAGATAATGGTAGCAAGATAGTGACAAACGGTTTCGCCTTTGGAAAAGTTAGAGCTATTGGCATTGTAAATGACAAAATTTGTATTTATGTGTTGGTTTTGAAAACAGATAAATAAATGGCATTGTCATTTACATTGCCAATAGCTTAATCTCTCTCAAATGTGAGACCTATTGTACCCTACGGACGAGCTCAGCAGACAGCAATTACTACCACACACACACACCCAGAGCCACACACACACACCCAGAGCCAGCCACACACACCCAGAGCCACACACACACACACACACACCCAGAGCCACACACACACACACACACCCAGAACCACACACACACACACCCAGAGCCACACACACACACACCCAGAGCCACACACACACACACCCAGAGCCACACACACACACACACACACACACACACACACCCAGAGCCACACACACACACACCCAGAGCCACACACACACACACACACATGCCCAGAGCCACACACACCCACCCAGAGCCACACACACCCACCCAGAGCCAAACACACCCACCCAGAGCCACTCACACACACCCAGAGCCACACACACCCACCCAGAGCCACACACACCCACCCAGAGCCACACACACCCACCCAGAGCCACACACACACTCAGGGAAGCAAGCACAGCGAGGGGGCAGGGAAGCAAGCACAGCGAGGGGACAGGGAAGCAAGCACAGCGAGGGGACAGGGAAGCAAGCACAGCGAGGGGGCAGGGAAGCAAGCACAGCGAGGGGGCAGGGAAGCAAGCACAGCGAGGGGGCAGGGAAGCAAGCACAGCCAGGTGGCAGGGAAGCAAGCACAGCCAGGTGGCAGGGAAGCAAGCACAGCCAGGGGGCGGGGAAGCAAGCACAGCCAGGGGGCGGGGAAGCAAGCACAGCCAGGGGGCAGGGAAGCAAGCACGGGCAGGGAAGCAAGCACAGCCAGGGGGCAGGGAAGCAAGCACAGCCAGGGGGCAGGGAAGCAAGCACAGCCAGGGGGCAGGGAAGCAAGCACAGCCAGGCGGCAGGGAAGCAAGCACAGCCAGGCGGCAGGGAAGCAGGCACAGCCAGGGGGCAGGGAAGCAGGCACAGACAGGGGGCAGGGAAGCAAGCACAGCCAGGGGGCAGGGAAGCAAGCACAGCCAGGGGGCAGGGAAGCAAGCACAGCCATGTTTTCAGTGCTTGGCTATTCTGAACAAACCATTGGTATTCGGCCTGCCACTTAAACGAAAACAACTCCCAGAATACCTTAAATAGCTAAATGAAACCTCAGAAGTAGAAACATTATTACACCCATTCCTATGAAGCTCTTCACCCACTCTCTACTAACGCAACTACTAACCACCACGCTCTTACAAGTGAGACAATTAGGACTATTCAGGGTCTCCATAACTGTAAGAATGGCTTGGGTGGCAGGTATTAGTTATTTCTAAGGTCTGCTCTATTGAAATAAGAAACAACGTGTGCTCATCTCTAAATTAGACAATGAGAGCCGCCATGTTGAAGACTGTCAGACGTGCCGGTGTTGATAAATTAAATGCCCCTGTCAAGCCCTGGAAACCACTGGCTCAAATTAGGCACTGGGGATAGAGCCTCCGGAACCAGCTGCATGCCCTACTCACTCCAACCAGTGCTGTGTGAACATCCTCTTATGCACCAAATAAGTCATACAACCCCAACAACACTTTGCACGCTTCCTCACACCGTCTAGTGCCATGTGCACACCCTCTCACATAGCACACAACAGATGCAAACCTCATAACCCTTTGCACGTCCTACTCACACAGTCAAGTGCCATGTGCGCACCCTCACATACACACACCAAACAAGGGACAATGCCACAAGTATCCATACCATCCAATACCTTGTGCATAGCCTACTCACGCACAGCGTCACACACACACAAGTGCATCTACCAGACGTCCCTAAAGTAAACATTAAACGTGCCTACTCTAAACGGAGAACATATGACACCTTCCTGCAACGCACCAGCATGTTACACAAGGCGGGCAATGCACTAGTATTGCATTAAATTTGTTTGGGAAAGTACTAGACAGAGCCATACGAATACAGCGTGTGCAAACTAACACTGATGTGGGCCGTGAGAGGCGACTGCCTGGTGAAAAAAGTTAGAATACAGGATCGATTCCATCTTAAATGGATTGTGTGTGTGGTAATTTTGTGCGAGGGACATATGACTTAAACCTGAACCAAACAGCAGATTCCCATACATGCAAGTACAGCGATGCAAACATTTCACAGTGCAGAAGATGCAGACAGCAGTGACGTGCGAACTGAGACTGGTAACATCACTGCCACCCACACGCGCATCCTACAGTAACAAAAGTTAAATGTAAATACTGTAGACTTAGTCTACCCAAAAAAAGTAACTTAGTAAAGCGGGCAAAGCTACTAACAAAGAAATGGGTTGAGGACAAAAGGCAAGTATATCCACCAATCAATCTTCAGTTCCATGTTTGAGCAACAGCCTATGTTGTGCACAAAGAAATTGAGAAACCGTGTACTCCAGGAACAGCAGCGAGTAACAAATATGGCCAGACCCCACTATTCAATTAACTTTATCAAGCAAACTGATAATTTGCAAATAACAATGTAGAAACATACAGAATGTTGAGATCTTAGTCTCCAGCTCTGCTGTGTCCTGGCACAGAGGCGCATATGGAAGGGGTTAGGTCCAAAGTGGGGAAAGAGAGCTGGTACTAGATGCCCCGGCACCTGACATTCCAGGGATTCCCGGGTATAATTTACACCGCAGCCTCCAGTCTCCACACTGCAGGAGCTGCACGGAAAGAGAGTACCCGTACCTCAGTGCAATTGAGAGCTGAACCCACTCACCTTACTCTTCACCTCCACAGTGCTGTTACTCTCCAGGAAGCGCAGGTTCTGCGACCTGCTGAAGTTGCGGTTCATGGCCACAGCTGCTTCGGACGCCTTGGCTGCGCTGGCTGGGGATGCAGGTGCCCCTACTGGGCGCGGAAGGCTATATGCAACTGCTTGTATCGGGGGGCTGTGCACACTCTGCTGAGTAAATTCACTACCTCTCCCTGGACGCTGAGGATACTCTCCCACGCCTCATTCCCGCAGTTGCTCCAGACTCCTGGGATTGCTCACTCCTATAGGTAGAGGAGGGGCCGCTTGCCGCTCTGGGGCAGTTCCCACTTCCCGACTGGGTGCAGCTTGGGCACGGACCTGGAGCGGCCTGCACCCAGGAAGTAGGCCGGACTGAGGTCTCCGATCTGCATGTACCTTTAATGCAGCGCGGCTGGCTCCTAGCGTTCCTCCTTGCAGGCCGCATGCAGGACGCCACACCTGTGCCGGAGACACCGGTGTGGGAATATCAGCAGTGTTTTTATTTTATTTTATGCGTTTTATATAGCGCAGACTTTACCTCAAGGTGTCAGAGCGCTTCACAATAGGAACAGTAATGATACAAGAGGAGAAAATTACAAGTGAACAAATTACAAAAGCAAACATTGGCTCCATCTCCTAACCCATCAGTGCTCGCCGTGCAAAAGAGATGCAAAGTTTCACATGTAAAGGGAACCCCGCTCTGTTCAGAACCTGTCGTGGCCTGCCACCTCGCCACCTCCCACCCAACAGACAAAGGAAGCAGGGAGGCAATATCAAAGACCCGAACTGCCTCGGGGGACCAGGACTGACCCGCTGGACCCTCAAGGGGCCTCTTCTAGGGAGCCCGCCCGAGCCAGGCACCCGCACAACAAGGGAAGCACCAAATCTTGAAAACTGGCACAACATGCCCCCTTTCTCGAGTTCCATTGGTCCGTGTGACCCCCGCCACCAAACAGATCTAACGCACAGAGACGGTCATTCTGGGCACACACTGAAGTCTCCTGGAAGTGGAACATCACTTCCTCCATCAAACCACTTAACAGAAGAAATGCTACATTTTAAGAACATTCGGACCTCCCCACTCCAAATATACCCCCTAAGCCCGGATACAATGCCCCCAACAACCGATCTGTAAATAAGTGACTCGGGTGTCAGACTCATTGCTGCTCCTACCCCCTCCTCTAGGCTCTAAACACACTCTCAGCACACTCAAGGCGGCTCCAAGCACTGTGCGCCCAGACATCAGCGTGAACTTCTGTGGCTGTCTCATCTCGTGTCTAACACCGAGCACATGATGCGCGGCACTTCTAGTGGAAAAACATGAACTCAGAGACTAAAGGCTCTCTTCCCACACTCCATACCCCCCCTTTACTGGAGGCACCCACTGCCTTTTCTACCCCCGGCCGGGCAGCGGGGACGTCGCCCAGACTCGAGCACAAAGCACAGCCCTGCAAAAAAGATGGCAAAAATTTGGGTCCTACCTTGAGACAGAGTGTCAGAAAAGTCCAAATCCAGCTGAGCAGGACCAGCATGCTCCCTACTGCGGCCCCCGGGCGACGGCTGAGTGTCGGTGGGCTTGAAAATCATCCCCAACTGAAGAGATCCGCCAGACCGTAAGCCCCCTTGCCTCTCACACACTCTCACGCACACAAAAAGTCTTGTGTTAAGAGTCACGGAGTGATTATTAGAGAAAAAAGAAAAATGCAATACAGAATCAAATGTTTTAAAACAAGGACTTTCACTACTATATATTTAGATCACTGCACGGTGACACAAAACAAGCTACGTCTAGGTCATTTGTGTACCAGAATTAACAAGACGGCACTGGAGCTTCTCAAGTAAGCTACTGCCCGGCCGCCATCCTTGGCGAAATGACCAATACAAACCTTGAAAAAAAAATAAAAAAAAAAAAACATCCGCCCTCCGCCGCATGACGTTTTAAAAGAGGCGGAGAGGGAAAAAAAAAATCGCCGGAAAGCCCACGAATCGCCTCGGACAATGACGGACATATCTCTGTTCCAATGGCTAGCCTCCATTTATGGAGCTAGCCAAAGGAACAGAGAGGCGGGACAAAGCCCCATACTTGTAAACAAAAGTTTTCGCCTGCGCGAACGCTGCTGCGCAGCGGATCGCCAGGCAAAACCTAAAAAGGGCCTGCATGAGTCAGAAAGAGACTGAAAGTGTAGGGTAATTAAAGAACAAGGAATGAATTGGAATCAACTCTTGGTATTCAGCAAATCCAATATTCAACAGCATGAGCCCCTAAGAAAAACTATGGGCCCCGTCGCTATTTTGCCGGCATCATGAATCTTAATCTGTGCAACAAGCATCAATAAACTAGTTTCATTAAATAAAAATCAGGCCCTTTTTGAGCAGATTAGGGACCGCTTCTTTCTCAGCAGCTCCTCGTCTCAACTTCTGGCCCTGGCGCCCGGTTAAGGCGCCTGCTTTAAATGCCAGAGGTTAGATGGCAGCTCTCTCGCCCGGAAAGCTGCCGTGGTATGCAATGCCCTTCCCTTTGTTCTTCGGAACACCAAGGATCCACTGGCTTTTAGAAAGCTCCTGAAAAACACATCTCTTTGTTTAAGTTTCGTTTTCCACCCCTCGTATGGCTCCACGCCGGGACACTCCTTTGTATCTGTGCGCGTTATATAAAATAAAATAACATAACACTCCTTAGGGCTATATCCTTTTCATGACTGATCTCCTGAATCGGCCATCTAAGTCAGAAATCTTGGATGAGCCTTAATCAAAGTACATCTAGAAATGTTTATTTCCAGCACAGATACCATTTATCCGAACTTTCCGCATCTTCCATCTAATCTATCCAACAGCAATTTAGACTATTTCCTCACATGACTACCTCAAGCATGAATTCACCTTAACAACCTTGCTACTTACACTTTGATCAACCCACCAAGACAGTCACCACCATATCCTGTTACCAAGCAGGAGGCCTATCTGTCAAAAACAGAACCTTATACGTATCCCTGACAAAAGACGTCTTGCATGTAAATGTACCCAATTATATCACTGAGACCGCTTCTGGCTATACCCCTGCTAGAAATGTCAGCTCCGCCAACCGAAATGTACTTTTCAACTTAGATGCTCATTGAACTGCATTGATTCTTCAGCCTCCTGGGGCCCTTCCATGTACAGAATTTGATCGATGATCACATGAGCAACCCTAAGGTTCATTCTGCTTAAGACAGCCCTAAAAGGCAACCACCTTCATAAGGACCCTCAAAGCAGCTGATCACCAGAGGACTCTATTTCCAAATTCCTAGGCCTTAATCTTTACTTTTTGCATCTTGTTCCAGGTAAACATGATATATAATGGATATTATGATTATATGTATCATATTATACTATGAAGGTTCAGTATGGCATAAAGTCACTGCTAGGTCTTCCTTCTCCACCCACTCAGTAGGACATCGAGTTACAAACCCAACGAGATTTTGTCTTTTGGTCCAAGCATTACCATGTGCAGTATTTATTGGAGAAAGGCTTGATCGAAATAAATAGAAATTGCAAATAAATCCTGCTCATAATATGGACTTTTCCACTCGTCCACTTCTCCCAACCCTCGTCCACAGCGTATCAACATCTATCCTAAGGAGTCTTGCCCGCTATCAGATCTTCCATTTGGGCGGTGTTTATTGATTTCATCACTGACATATGTTATGATCAATAAATTAATGATTGCTGAATTAAGGCTGTGCAACACTTTGATGACGTTTACCACATTGCCTTCCGGGTTTATCAATGTGTGAATGTTCTGCCTGAAAGTTTTATCATCATGCATCCTTCCCGCACGCACATACTTAAGGCCAGCTACTGGTTCAGGGTTCTATAAACTGCCCCTACATCCCGCTCTTTCGAGCTGTCTTTGGTGCCCAATTCTTTTGTTTTTTTTCTCGTCTTCCGCCTCCTTTTTTGCTCTCGTTCATCTTCACCCACTTCAAAATGACTTTGGGTGAGGGTTTATAGATATATTGTCCCCACTACTTTTTCAACTATCTTTCTTTTCAGCCCTTTCACTCTCACTGTCCATCTCTCTATGGCTCTCTCCTTTTTGCCCATCTAACTTCCGCTCGCTATCTTTATGTCCACCTCTTTTCCACTAAATCAATATCCTTCTTTCTGCCCATCTATCTTTCTATATCGACTCCCTTGCTCTTGTTTTATATTTAACTCTTCCACTCTATGATCACCCTCCATCCTCGTTTTTTGTTTCTCCTCTTTTTCAAGACCGTACCCTTCACAAATAACTTGCTTGCGTACCAGATAATCATGGTCAACGGATTTTAATGGAGAGACTGACTGCATTAAGTGAAATATATCTTACAATAAGAACATTGCCTTTTCATGCGGATTCCCGTGCATAGTGCCTTCTAGTGATACTCAAACATATTTTGCTTCCTTCGCTGTCTCCCGTATTTCCCCAAGGATTAGCCAGTCTTGTGATTTTTTGGTGTAAATTCCTAAGGAAGCCATAATTTTCTCTGCAGATGGTAAAGAGATGTGCCAACAGTCTTTTGATTTGGGGCAGAGAAGGGAAAAGTGTTGGTGCTTGTTCCAGATCACAAAATGGCAGACTCTAGCCTATGCTTCACTCCGCCATTTGCATTCTCAGTGTGCAGTATGTAATTAGTCATACTCAGGGACACTGGAATTATGCGATGCTGCAGCTGTGGTGTTTTCCCATAATCATCAATTAGCCACATAATACATCATCTGCTGCATAATTTGCAGACAATAACAAAAAAAAAGTTGTTTTCTAGCTCAAACGGATCAAAAGTTAATAAAAACCCAGCAACACGTGTTGCCGAGCAGTGGAGGATCCGTCAGATAGGTTGACTGGTCTGTGTTAACAAATGTTAAAAAAATAAATAAATAATGAAGTAAAAAATCTATCACAAAATGTGTCGCATTATACTGCATAATAGTTTTATTGCAGCATAATTTATCTCTCCTTCCACATAATTGAATGCCCCTGAGCCTGGTCTTACTTCAATTGGTGCACTTTACCTGTAGTTTGCGTTTAGGGCCACTGCGAGACATTCTGCACGCTTTAGGCCCCTTATTCTGCAGCGACTGCAGTGTATGGTTACACAGCCTTACCACGGGCTCCTGCTATATTGTGTGATACGTTTTTTGGCCTCTTTTAGGTTCCACATCATCTAGTCCTGGGATGATTCCATGTGGTGTGTGCTGGCGGGTGGACCTGCTGGTGTACGAGGTCGGGGGGGAGGGGGTAGGATCATGACATAAGCAACAGTGGGAACATACCCAATTCTGCTCTGCGACCCCTGTGCCACCCTAGCCCAACCCTCTGCCTCGCGACCGCCACACAAAAGCACTTTAAAGCCCGCATGGGTGAGAGTTCCATGAACTCGCTCTTCCTCGCGCTGCCCTTTACCAGTCTCGCCCTCTGTCTCTTTGTTCCCACCGCTCCCTTTCTCTGCCCCCTTCAATGTCAGACCCCCGGTGGGGCGCGCTGTGGACAGCCCCTCTCTGTCTTCCTTTCTCTGCCTCTGGCAGCGGGAGCGGGAGCCGGGGCACCTCTATTCAGGGCCCGCGGGTCAGATCAGTATGAGGCCTTTGGGCACACAGACAGACAGCAACAGCGGCCAGGCAGACCGCGGGTCACAGGATGACCCCTGACCTCGGAGATGGGGAAAGCAGGCACCCCCTCAACCCCCTTCATTCCTTCAGTTCCGCTCAGACTGTCCCCAGAGCGCAAAAAGTTTGAACGCCACAGCGGGGAAAAGAAAACATTCGTGGTTTCGCTGAAGAAATCTTTTTACACAGGGCAGCATTCCGCTTTTACCCTCGCCTTCTGCTCACGCCGCGGCTCCGAGCGTCACCAGTGGAATGGCGGCAGGGGAGGTAGGTTTATTGCAAAAGGTAATTAAAAAATGCGTTATGCGTACAAGAACATTATGCCACAAACTTAAATTAAGGATTAAAAAGTGTTGTGCACGTAAAGAAATGCAGAGATGGAAAAGCATAATTAGTTACCACGATGTATAATCAATCAGTGCTTGAAATGGAAAAATAGAAGTGCAGGTACTCTGTACTGTATCTGCTTGTTTCTGAAAAGTGCCGGTAATCTCCAATCAAAAAGTATTAGGTCACTCTTCAGAAGTGCCTGTACTCTACCTCTCAAAATAAAAAAGTGCCGGTACTCCGTACCGGACAGTACGGGCCCATTTAAATAACTTAGGGGCAGATTTACAAGCCCCTTGCGCCACCTTTGCGTCATTTTTAACATGGGAAAAGTGATGCAAAAGTGGCGCAAGGGGCTTGTAAATCTGCCCTTTAGTCTTAATTCTATGTACAGCGCAGATGGATTATTATACAGTATAATAATCCATCCGCTCTATACATAGCATTAAAACTGAAATAAAGTGCGTCACTACGATTCATAAAACACACAATTATCCTTACATAATAGGACCACATCTCAAAGTAGAGGGACTAACAACATTAGCACCTACTAAATTACTGCTCACTTAGGATACCCCATGTGCGTCCTTCACAGGGTTCACCCTCCACTGAAGCAATGCGTCCATACTTCCTTGTTATGGGGGCTCTGTAATAGAGGGGTGGGGGGCAGGACACGGGAAGGCCTATGCTGGTTGGGACACACAATGAGGGGACACTAACTCCGGAGCTCAGTTCAATCAATCAATCAGCAAATTTGTAAAGCGCGCTACTCACCCGCTAGGGTCTCAAGGCGCTGGGGGGAGGGGGAGTCGCTACTGCTCGAACAGCCAGGTCTTGAGTTGTTTCCTGAAGGAGAGATGGTCCTGGGTCAGCCGTAGGTGGGTGGGGAGGGAGTTCCATGTCTTGCCTGCCAGGTACGAGAAGGATCTTCCTCCGGCGGTGGTTCTGCGAATTCGTGGGACGGTGGCGAGGGCGAGGCTGGCGGATCGGAGCAGGCAGGTGGGTGTGTAGAATGCGAGGCGGCTGTTGAGGTATTTGGGGCCCATGTCGTGGAGAGCCTTGTGTGCGTGGGTGAGGAGTCTGAACGTGATCCTCTTGCTGACGGGGAGCCAGTGCAGGTCTCTCAGATGGGCAGAGATATGGCCGTGAAATGGGATGTCCAGGATGAGTCGTGCAGAAGCGTTCTGTATGCGCTGGAGTCTTTTCTGGAGTTTGGCTGTGGTTCCAGCGCAGAGGGTGTTCCCGTAGTCCAGTCGGGTGGTGACGAGGGCCTGGGTGACCGTCTTCCTGGTTTCGGTGCCACCAGCCACGAGCCCGGACGTCACACTTTATGTATACCCCCTGGTACGAGACCGGCCAGGAGGGTGAAAGTGTTAGAAACTATCAGAGGGGCCGGGTGGCTCACTACATTCCTCATCATCAAAAGGGCTGGGCTGGGCTGAGACATACGTCATAAGCCAAAGGAGCAACAGCAAATCCACAAGGAACAAACAGACCAATCGCTGCTGAACGCCATTTATCTATCACCTATCTCGGTTTTTTAACCTAAAACACATATTTATGCCTCGAATTGTTCCTCATAGATTAATTCCCTTAAATAAAGCGGGGATTAAACCTTGGAATAGGTGAGTAGCCTCAAAGACCCCTTTTGATTTGTTTAGCTGTAGGACACTGTATGAAGAAACTATGGAGCCTCACACATAAGTTTTTTTCGGTCACTAACAACGATTAGAATTGCTTGGTGCCATAAAAATGTTTTTTAATATATATAAACCCTATTTTAGGAGTCAGTAAATTGCGACTCCTGCAGGAATCGCTATTTGAAAGGGTGTGTTGTAGGCGTCCCTACCAAATAATGACTCATAAGGTATGTATCAATGTTCGTGACCGAAATTCGGTAATAAAATATAAAAAATTTACTGACTACAGAGTTGAAGTGGTAAGCCATTCGCAAAATAGAAGAAGGTACCGCTGGGACTTCTACATTTGAATTAAAAAAAAAATTGGGGGAGGAAGGCAGTGGTCCAGAGGTCCACTGCCAACTCTTAAACAAACTTAAAAAACATATAAACTTTGCTTGCTCAAATTAAATTAATTTAGGGAGAGTAGAAAGCCATGCTTAAGACCAATATAAACTCATTCTATGAGACGGACCAATGTTTTCATTAGTCTGCAGTAACAACTCATCTTTTCTGCAGGCCGTGTCTCTCCCCACTTCTACGGAACCAGGAAACACCCAGGATCCCCATAGCCAATCACAACGTTGCAATGCAGTGTTGTGATTGGGCTGAGCACCGTGGATCAGCACTCAGATGGGGACTGGGCGCCTGTGCATGTTTCCCCATCAGGCTGTGTAATGCAGCATGGTGGGGAACTTGCAAAGTGCACATGACTGTTTGGCCAGGCTAAGACAGCCAGTCAAGCAGTCATGCCCGCTTGAGTGTGCAAACCACTTTCTCTAGCCTATTTTAGCCAAATGTATCTCTGTGAAATATGTTATGAATGACTTGTTATTTATATGCTTTTATGGTTTGTCTATCAAATCAAATCGAATAAAGTTATTATTATTAACTTAATTGCACTTATTTTACATGTATATACCTGAAGATGAAGGACAGAAAAAAGTTACAGCATATTTCGTTTTTTTAGCTACGCCTTTGACGCCACCCCACGTTAACTCGCCCCGCCCCATCGTGCACAGCATCACAGTGTAATGAAGTTAGCAGTCCAGTAGCTGGGGTGGGCGGAGTTAGGTGGGCAGAGGGGAAGAGGAGGGGTCAGTACAGGAAAGGGGCAGTCAGAGTAGGGACAGGGACGAGAGTGGTTGTAGAAGAATAAAGGTCTGTTAATAATACTACATAGCGTCTGTGGTCATTGTAGCAGGATGCTACAGCTGGCGACGAGGGTGGGATCAGCTTAAACCCAACCCACAGAACATTGTGAAAGAGCCCTGTCCCCCGGCAGCGTCGAGGAGAAGAAGACGCTGGTCAGAAAGACGAAACTACGACCGGCCACGAGAGGCCAGCAACCGGTGACCCTGTCCCCCCCCCTGCAGGTGAGAGGGACCCAGGAGGGAGCTGAAGCGCCGAGCGTTTGGACGCTCAAGGTGAAGGAGACCCTTCGCGCCAAAACGCGACTTGCGCGAGGAGTGCGCAGTGACCAGCCAACACTGCAGGAACAGAAGCCAGGAGCCTACCCTGACTCTGCCAGACCCTAGCAGGGAAGAGAAAGCGCCCCAACGTGGAGGACGGCGCCCCGTGTAAACCGCCTGCTGAGCGGTGTTGAATGCGCGCTGTTCGCGCCAAAGACGGAAGAAAACTCACCCCCGATGCGTGAGCATTCGCCTGCAAGCCCCGCAGTGAACCGGAGTCTGCCCGGAGTGCGTCTGAACTGCTCCAGAGCCTGAGGAGCGTCTGAAGAGGTGCGGAGGGTGAGCTGCCTGAAGAAGCCGGCTGCCGGTGAGTGCCGAAGGGAGAATGGAGGTTTGAATGAGATCTCGTGAGACACGAGATTCCCTGAGCGGCGGCCATCTTTAAGTCAGGCGATTCCTGGGACACCCCCCTGAACAAAATAGGGGCGGCCATTTTGGAGTCAGGCATCCAGAAAAGAAGGTGCAAAAGAGACAAACAAGCATTGCTAGCTGTAAGGGACAAACAAGCACTGCTATTCACAAGGGAACAGGCATTGGCCAAAGAAAAAAAAAGTGGAATAGAGACAAACAAGCACTGCTAGCCACAAGAGAACGGATTGTGGAATCGCACGCCAGTTGCTGACGCAAGAAGTGCACGAGAGCGCCAAAACCCCTCGCCAAGATGTCGAACCCTCCCGCGCAGAAGGACATTAAGGGAGGCACCCACCTGCGAGCCCCAGAGCCATTGTCAGTCACAACAGGAAGCAGCATGGGACTAAAATGGCAAGAATGGTTAGAGGACTTTGAGGACTACATTGAAGGATCCAAAATAGAACCGGACAAAGATAAGATAATAGCCCTCCGGAATCTGGCGGGGCGTGAAATAAGCAAGATTGTACGTGAAATCCCGGCTACCGATGGTGACACCTACGATAAAGTAAGAACCATTCTAAACAACCGTTTTCTGCACAAGAGAAATGTCGACTATGAGAGACACAAGTTCCACCAGCAGCGCCAGGCAAAGGATGAACCGCTGAGTTCCTTCATACATCGACTGCGGCGGCAGTCCCAACATTGCGACTTTACCAACTTCTCGCCAGACGCAGCCATCAAATCTCAGATAATCACCGGATGCCACTCGGAGTCACTGAGACGACGACTGCTGAGAAAACCTCAGGAACTAGCAGAAATCGAAGAAAATTCCCGACTGTACGACCAAGCTGAAGAAAACGCGGCGGAAATCGAAACAGGACCCAGTACCAGCCGTGAGCATGCCAACCGTGTCACTGAGAGACGGCAAGGACGGCAGGATCGGCGCGACAGTGGAAGACGTCACCCGCGAGACAGATCGCGGCGCTCCAAGTACTCGCCCAGGCGGCGCCCAGACTACAGGAAGACGGTATCCGAAAGGAGAGATCGCCGGCCTGAACGCTCAAGGCGTTGTTTCAGGCGTGGGTACGACTACCCTCACATCGACTCCTGCCCCGCAATGGGCCAGCGGTGCAGAAAATGTGGACGGTCCAACCACTTTGAGGCCATGTGTGGGGATTACCACAAAGAAAAACGCAATGATGGTGACAGACAGTATGGGTCGCAGCGACCCTCACGACCGGAGGCCAAGCGTCATCACATCAGGGCTGTTCAGGAAGATCCTCCTAGATCCCCCACGTCCTCACACTCCAGTCATGACTCTCGGCGCTCCCGATGGGACCGTCGTTCTCCATCGAGGGACTCAAGATCGTCATCATCCAGACATTCCTCCTACACCACTGAATATGTCAACTATGCTGACCACGATCAGTTCAAACGCTATCCACGCCTCAACATCAAAGTGGGCAACCATGCCGCCAAATTCATGATGGACAGCGGAGCATCGCTCAACTACATATCGGTTACCGAACACGACCGCATGGACCCCAAACCTCGTCTACATTTCGCGCCCGTCCGCGTCTACACCTGGATGGCGAAGAAACCTCTGCAGTGCTTGGGCAAGTTTGACACCACTCTCACGCATGGCAAACTCTCCATCCCAGCAGTGATCCACGTGATCAAGGGACCTGAGGCTGACTGCCTGCTGAGTCTCCCCACGGCGGAACGTCTCCAGCTAGTGCACATCCTCTTCAATGTCCACGACATCTCGGACTGCGCTGGAAAGTTCCCGTCCCTCTTCCGAGGTTTGGGGAAACTGAAGGGTCGTCAAATCCACCTGCATATCAACGAACAAGTCAAACCAGTGGCCCAACACCCAAGAAGAGTGCCGTTCCACTTGCAATCCGCAGTTGAACGTGAACTGCAGGAACTTTTGGACGCAGATATCATTGAGCGCACTGCGGGCCCCACTCCATGGGTGTCCCCGGTGGTTATTGTCCCCAAGAAAGGCTCCCAGAACAAAGTCCGTCTCTGTGTGGACATGCGCCTGCCGAACCAAGCAATCGAGAGGGAGCGACACCCAGGACCGCTCCTGAGCGACATGATCACAGCCCTCAACGGGGCGACTGTGTTCTCAAAACTGGACCTGAACAAGGGCTACCATCAGCTCGAGCTTGACGACAGCTCCCGCCCCATCACGACATTTGCCACCCATCTTGGTCTTTTCCGCTACAAACGCCTCAGTTTTGGCGTCTCAGCGGCCGCAGAGATCTTCCAGGAGGCCATACGTCTTGTCATCCACCACATCCCCAACGCGCTTAATTACAGCGACGACATCCTGGTCTACGGCTCGGACACGAAGGAGCATGACACCGCCCTTGATCGTGTCTGCCTCGCTCTGATGGAAGCTGGGTTGACTCTCAACAAAGAGAAGTGTGAGTTTCATCAGTCGACCCTGAAGTTTTTCGGACACATCTTCTCTGCGAGTGGCATGAAACCGGACCCGGACAAAATCGCCACGCTCAATAACACCAAGAGTCCGGCTGACGTCAACGACTTGCGTTCTTTTCTTGGGATGGCCAGCTACTGCGCCCGCTACATTCGTGACTACGCCACCGTGAGTCACCCCCTGAGGCTCCTCACGAAAGCTGGTGCGCATTTTGTGTGGACTCCGGAGTGCGAGCGTGCCTTCAAAGACATCAAACACGCTGTGGAATCAGCCAAATGCCTCTCCTATTTCAATCCTAGGAGGAAAACGGAAATCACAGTGGACGCAAGCCCGGTGGGCTTGGGGGCCATCCTGGCGCAGTACGACCATGAGTCGGATCAAAGGAGGATCATCGCCTATGCCAGCAGGAGCCTAACAGACCCTGAGAAACGATACTCCCAGCCGGAAAAGGAGAGCCTAGCCGTCGTGTGGGCGTGCGAACATTTCCACATTTTCATTTATGGGAAGCATTTCACGCTCATAACTGACCATCAGGCGCTTGTCACGATCTATGGCAATCCCAAGTGCAAAATGCCCCCCAGGATCGAGAGATGGGGCTTGCGGCTCCAAGAGTATACATTCTCAATCATTCACAAACCGGGGAAGGATGAGAATCCGGCCGATTATATGTCTCGCCACCCCCGAGACTCATCAGAGACTGTGCCTTCCATTGCAGAAGAATACATTCATTTCGTGACCGATCATGCTCGTCCACCAGCCATCCCCATGCACGCCATTCGGGAAGCGACCAGCCAAGACAGCACCTTACAAGCAGTGATGGAGCGCACCCGGACCAACAGGTGGAGATATCACCCGCAGGAGGCAGAGGAAAGTCCTGCTGTCAGGAAAGAACTCCAAGCCTTCCGGCATGTCTCCGACGAACTCTCTGTAACCAGTGACGATCTCCTCCTCAGAGATCACAGACTAGTTATACCAACGACACTGAGACAAGGAGTAATTGATCTGGCTCACGAAGGCCATCGAGGTGTCGTCTCCACCAAGAGAGCACTGAGAGAACGTGTCTGGTTCCCCGCCCTCGACCAGATGGTTGAGGACACATTGAAAGACTGCCACCCATGTCAACTGACCAGCCGCAGTAATCCACCCGCACCCCTACAGATGACCCCATTGCCTAATGGAGTATGGCAAGAAGTCGCCATGGACTTTTATGGCCCTCTGCACTCCGGGAAGTATGTAGTCGTCATCCTGGACGAATACTCCAGATTCCCAGTGGCCCAGTTCATATCATCCACCAGTGCTGCCTGCACCCTCAAGGTGCTGGAAGAAGTCTTCGCATCTTGGGGTGTCCCCCGGGTCATCAAGACGGATAACGGGCCCCCATTCAATAGTCATGAGTTCAGTGATTTCGCGAAACACATGGACTTTCAACATCGCAAAGTCACGCCACTCTGGCCTCAGGCCAACGGCACTGTGGAAAGATTCATGTCCACCATCAAGAGAACATTCCAGCAAGCCACGGCTGAAAAGAAAGATCTTCAGTCAGCACTAAACGAAGTCCTTAGTGCCTACAGGACCACTCCCCATTCCACAACGGGCCAATGCCCCGCGACCCTCATGCTTGGGAGGACAATGAGGAATCGGATCCCCACATGGGACGGAGCCCTGAAGAAACCTCCGTCGGATCAGCAACACAAAGACATGGCCTTCACAGATCGGCACCGCAAGGACAAGATGAAAGAGTATGCGGACCGCAAGCGAAGGGCCCGGTCCCCTTCCCTGAAAGAAGGCGACAGAGTTGTTGTCAAGCAGGAACAACGTCAAAAGACTGATTGTCGTTTCAAAGATGAGCCCCTGACGATCACCCAACAAAAGGGCACCATGGTGACAGCAGAATCCGAGACACGAAGAGTCACCCGCAACGCCTCTCACTTTAAGAAGTGCTCTCCTGAAGGTCATGCAAGTGCACCCATGGTCCCCACACCTGTGGGCAGAGACAGCCCCGAGACTGTTGCACCCGAGATCGGACCCTTACCCACAGAAGAGCCCTCACCTGCAGAGGTTGTGTCCATACCGGCGAGACCACGCCGTCAAGTGCGGCCTCCCAAGAGACTGATCACAGAGATGGACTGATCTCTATTTTTTCAGTTGTTACTTTATTAAGAAAGGGGGAGATGTAATGAAGTTAGCAGTCCAGTAGCTGGGGTGGGCGGAGTTAGGTGGGCAGAGGGGAAGAGGAGGGGTCAGTACAGGAAAGGGGCAGTCAGAGTAGGGACTGGGACGAGAGTGGTTGTAGAAGAATAAAGGTCTGTTAATAATACTACATAGCGTCTGTGGTCATTGTAGCAGGATGCTACACACAGTTGTCTTACTTTTTCTAATGCACTTCGACCACTGGTTCCAGAATCAGTGCTGGTACGTACCAGTCACCATGCAGCTAATCAGACAAATTAAGTACTGCGTTTATTGTAACCTGATTTGGAGGTCTTGCTCAAAATCCTTTAAACAAAAAGCGGGTTCTTTTGACGATGCATGGAGACGCCCACGGCTTCTGCCTGTGCTTTGAATCAAGTACTAACCACTACCCCCTCAAACAGCAGGCTTCGTGGTGGATCAGCGTGTGTTAATGCCATGGCCAGCTTGTCCAACCTTCTGTACGTTCCGTTCCAAAAAGCCAGCCATTTTATGCTTAATATTTTCACAGCGTCCTGCCGTTGCAGTGAAAGCACCTGGCCTCTGCAGACTTGTGGGCAATCTCATCTCGAGTGCCCCAGAACATTTCTAGCAGCAATAAAAGCCATTCTTGTCAGAAAACCTTTCCATTCCTAATGTGTCGTCTCTGTCAGTGTGAGGGTTATAATGGCACACTTGGAAAAGGATGACCCCAATTCACAACACCTCATTTCCTCAATAGGAATCTGGCAGGTTTTTCTTGATGACGTAAAACCATTCACAATGAGCAGAGGCTGGAGTAAACTCTTGGCTTACTGTATGTGTCTAGTATTTAGAGACTAGAAAACAGTGTCGATATGGTCCATAAAACTCCCTGACGCCCTGACTTCCAGAGAAGTGCAACTCGCTACATCACGTATATTCAAGTGTGCTACTCACTGCATTATGTGTTGCCCAAGTGAGCAAATACCAGCTTCATACATTCTTCAAGTGTGCAACTACCTGGTTTATACATTTACTTAATGTGCAACGCACTGCATTGGTTTAAGACCTGAAGAAAACAATAAGCAACTGAAATGTCATCAGTTCACCTTTGTCAATGGTCTGCTCACAAGGGACCTCTAGGAGCAGCTTGCAGTACTGTACCTAGACATGCAGTGCTGGTGCATTGCTCACTAGGGACCTCTATGAGTAGTTTGCGGTACTGCACCTAGACATGCAATGATGCTGCCTTGCTCACTAAGGAGCTCTGGGACCAGCTAGCGGTACTGCATTGAGACATACAATGCTGGTTCCTGGTTCACTACGCAAGCATTTGCAATGCACTAGGTCTCGCATTACTGAAAGTATGAGCTATTGGCGTTGCATTATTATTTGCAACGCCAATACCTCAAACGATCAGTAATGCGAGACCTATTGCATTGTTCACTCTAGTTGAAGGATCATATAGAATACTGCAGGACAGTTTCTTTGGCTGTTCTGCTCGGAGTGCTTTATACCATCCTTAGTTTAATACAGAGTACAAAAGACAAGACTCTCTGCTCAGAAGCTCTCTGTGCTCTAAACAGAATACCTAATTCTGAGAGGTCTAGAGCAAGACAATTTGTGGCAAAAAAAGACAAAGCTGTAGTGAGAAAGACAAAAAGAGATTATCAGGAATGTAAATGGACAAATTAACTGGCAGTTTGTAACAGAAGCATTTTGGTAAAGAGACATCTGGGTCAGAAAGAAAAAAATAATAATAATCAGATATTGAGATGGGTGAACAAAAATGGCAACTTTAATCGCTGATTTATATGGAGTGATTGGTCTTCAGAATTATTAATCTATTTTCCAGTTCTCATTCAGATCGGCTGGCAATCACCACCGCCCATATTCAATCCCTAATTGGATATTTAAATAATTTTAAGCTCATGGCCAAGTCGGCATTTCAGCTCCAATCCTTATATCAAAGGTGCCCGCCTGTCTGGGCTATTAGGTATTTTTTTGTTTCACATGTTATTATGTGGAGCTTGTCCTGCTTCATGGTCCAGTAGTAGTAGATTAATCCAGTTATATAAGAAATGGTCAAGAAGGGAGTCAAACTTTACTGGCTGATTCCCATGTAGGACATTGAGGGCAACGTTTTAGCCAAATACTTGTTAAACTCTTTTGATTACTGGCTACCTAGAGAACATATCCTTCATCAGCTAGAGGTTCGATTTCTATCCAATCATGGTACTTGTAACTGTCTTATAACTCTGAATATGACTATCGGTAAGGAGGTGAATTGAAGAAAAGATACGGTTTATTGTTTTTTTGATTTTAGCCATACATTTGTTAAGGTAAACAGTGAGAGCGAGACCAGGCTAATATGCAAGTGATACATATGAAACCAAAGCTATTGTGCTTCATTTGAACATTTTATAAGCATTCTAAAATACAAGTACAAATTGGCAATGGATCAGAGTTCACAAGTCAGTTGAGTTAGGAATCAAACCAGGTTGTATCTTCCTTCATTGATTATTTCACAGGAGCTGTAATAGAAAGCACAATACTCTCTCAATACTGCTAGTTCCTAACTTAATGTTCATTAAGAAAACTCCAAAATGATCTCCTATCATGCTCTTAAAATGAGCATGTTAAACACGTTCATTTTTATGCTTTTCATCAAAAAAGCTGAGTGCAGTATCTCATCACTGCCAGAAACATTAGAAATGTGACTTTCTCTACGATGCCGATCGGTCAAGTCACCATCTTACCTCATTCTCATTCTTCTTCTTCTAACACTTGCAAAGCAGAATCCTGGTAAAACACAAACCATCTGGAAAAGTCTACTCTCAAACCAGATGAAAGGCATGCCGCAAACTACACTTGCTGAAGCGCTGAAAATTATAAACACAGGCAGTAATAGAGTAGCAACTGACTGCATTGAGACCATACTTGGTGCTGTGACTGACCATGAAATTATTATTCTTGGCTAATAATCTGCTGGAGAAATAACAAGTTGGATCAGAATCAAAGATCACATCAAGATACACTAAACTTGGCAGAGGGCTAAGAGGCAACTCAAGAAGTCGAGCCAATGAATAATTAGTGACTAGGATTAACCACAGTGGCGGCCGCGTTTGAAAAGTAGTGGTAGGGCGAGAGGAGGGGCTTGATTTAAAAAAGTTCACTTATCTGAAGGGCAGTCGCCTCCGCTCCGTCCGATGCAAGGAAAAGGAAGCACACAGGCTCCTAGACTCCCCAAAGCCAATTACGACGCTGCAGCGTCGTAATTGGTCTGAGTGGCCTGGTTCGGTGCTCAGAGAGAGATTGGGAGCCTGTGCATGTGCTCCACCTGGCTGTGTAATACAGCCGGTTGGAGAACGTACTAAGTATGCATGAAGGTTTGGCCAGCCGAAGACGGCCATCCAAACTGTCATGCGCACTTTAGTGCATAGTAAACTCCCCCTCCCTCTCCCTGCGACGCAGCCCCGCCCTGCCCTAACCTGGCTCGAACTCCATAGAGAAAAAGAAAATGATAATAACGTAATATTATTAACGTTGTATTATCATTTTAATTTTCGTTTTACACTCAGTGGGGAAACGCCCCTCCCCCTTAGCAGCTGCTCCGGATTAACCAGACCCCATAGGGATAGCTATGATTTTTGAGGTATAGTGCTATAGACAATTCACGTACATCTAATCTGACCCTATCCTATAGTGACCATGAGTAGGGCTGGGTCAATTTGTTTTTTAATACCGTGGGAAGAGGAAATGGAGCGCAGAAAAAATATGTGACATTTTGCTGATTTGCTTCCACATTCCACAAATTAAAAACAAGATAGGAGAATGTTAACAAACCACCCTGAACCACAAACCTCCACATCTGTTGGTACTTCAAGATGTTCATGCAATTTGTGCTGTTCAACCCGGACTATGCTTTGTTAGATAAGGAGAACCAGTCAATCTGCACACACCGCCCTAAATACCTGAAATTCTCTATTTCTCTGGTCTGCCTGCAGGACACAATTGGCGGGATTAATATCCCGATATCTCCCTGCAAGCAGATTGGAAAAATAGACAATTTCACTAGTTTAGCAAATCAAGCATTTTTTTCCAGCCAGCTTTGCCAGGAGTATTATTCACATACATTAAGCTGAGCCATATACATATGATAAAAACAATAAGGGAACTAGAGAATCTTTAATCAACAACAAAATACATAACATATGATGAAGAAGAGTAAAGCTGAAGATGGAGCTGCTAGTAACAAATCTATCCTTAAAAGAACTAAGCCATCACAATACTTGTCAGTTGTTTCTAAAACAGTTCTCCAGACAATCCGGGAGGCCGGATTACCAACAGTATGAGAAGCAGCGAGTAGAACCAATAAAAGACATGCTAGCCTGACTATGGTCAGGTCTCTTGCCACAAGCAGCTCCAATCTTTATGTTCCTAAAAGCAGTTTCTATAGCATGACAGAGTCAACGATCAGACCCAAAAGCATCTAACTGGCAATTATTCCCCAATTGAGGATTGAAATGTTGTGATCATTTCCATAATTTGTGCAGACCTTTGGAATGGTTTTACAACCAACATTGCATTCTAAATAAGGTTGGCTGGACCACTAATTGTAGGCCCAAGCACATAAGTCTAGTCTTTAACCACTGTGGTATGGTGGACATCCAAAGAAAGTAAACAGGCTAAGATTTCAAAAGATCATGTTGACTTTTAGAATCTAAATTGTCATGCTGCTTAATAGTTGGTGCAAGCTGGACTGTTCGAAGCTGGAATGCCTTGGCACTGGGAGAGGTGACTTGCAAGAAAAGGCTTGCCAAAGCAGGTATGTAGCTTTCAGAACCAAGTGTACGCTCTTGTAACAAGGAGTAGGCCTGGGTGGCAAATTCCGTTCCGCTTGCAGAATGTGGGTAATTTTGCGTTCCGCGGAGAACGCGAAATTGCCCAAAATTCTGCGTTCCGCGGGATTTTTCGCTTGTTCGTGTTCTCAAAATACGTGTTTGCAAGATATTTCTCCCCGAGCACACACACAGCGATCATGAACAGGAAAAAAGCATCGCGAACAAGCAATTCCGCAGGTTCGCGGAATTTCTACATGTTGGTGGACATTTTTTACCATTTCCGGGAACTTTGCGTAGCGCGACTACGTAAATTCCGCCCACCCCTAACAAGGAGCCCTGGCATTCCACAGAAGAGTCTCTTGGAATAAATCCACCCTTTCATCTTGGTTTAGTGGACTGGATGGTTAAGATGATGCTTGAAAATGACAGCAAGATGTTTGTTTGAGCATTCCTAGCAGCCCCGCTCTGGAGGTAGATTGACCTCGGTCTCCAAAAGGGCTCTGTGGGTCGCTATCAAAACTGTGAACCTGACACTCTTCACCATGAACAACTGGTGATGTGCTTGGAGGATTGGCTGCATTCTGTGACTGCTGGTGTAGAGAGTCTGTTTGGCTTTTTTTGCATTGACGGCGGTTAACTATCCACTTCTTAAATAATCCGATGCAATAAAATACATACAAAACTGTGCTATATTACTTATGCTTTACTCATACATGTATGCAGGTGACCTGGGGACCAGATTTGTGGGTTCATACAATTTTTGCTGGAATTATGCCTGTTTTATCACTGCATTTTTTTACTTTCACAAATTTAGGGAAAGTCAAATAAACACTACCACATTTCTCATCACTTCAGAATGGGTTGAAGCAGAACCAAGAACTGGAGGATAGCAAAAATGGACGGACGTGGATGGAATGGTGTAACTGATCATCAACGTATACGTTTTTAGCCCACTCCAATCAATGGTTGTGGCTTATGTTCAACAGTGTCATTCCCCCAAGCACAGAGAGAAATTGATGTAATGGGAAATTGGGCCTTTCCATGTTCATGATGCATATAATACAATCATCATGCATGCACAGAAGCATGCTGGAACGCCCTACAAATGAATGCTAAATGTGGATTTGATATCAGAGGGGTACTCTTTTGGAAACGATAGAGATAGTGGGAAAGTACATTAACTAATCTATAGATGGTCAAAACTATTTGTAGAAGCACCTGATACCAATTTAAGGCAGTACATAAGTTAGTACAAGAGCTTTATGTCAGGAGAGCACATGGTATCACAAAGGAGTATAGGCCACTAGCAAATTTGGGTTTAGTGCACAATGTCACTTTCATACAATTTCTATATCAAAAGTATTCAAACTACATTCATAGTAAGGATCATGGAATAGAAGAACACTGTTGGCAACTCCCTAAAATCCCAGTCCTTCCATGTATTTACAGTTTTCCATGCATTGTATATGTTCTGTACCTCTTCTCATGTAGTTGCCAGAAGTCGTCTCTCTTCTTTACAGAGCCTTATCAGAATACTATTGCCAGAATATCGTCTGAGATAAATATTGTGTCCATAATAAAGTTTACAAATATAATGACCCATTGGAATTAATAATAGAAAATCTACAACCAATGGGTCGATTCAGCAAACAATATTTAGGAAACAATATTTAAGCCAGATGATATTTCTGTATCCAACTTTCTGATATAAAGCCCTTTTTAATGTATCTCCCTTCGGTAAGATCACCATTTCTCAGGTAACTATGAGATATATTATCTTTGTTACTTAGGCAACTCCCAAACGTTGTGTCTCTCCAATTAAAGTCTGGAATAGAATAAAAAACGACCAAGACAATCTAATGTCCCAGTTAATTTGGAGAGAAATTAGCAGCAATAGCAAATAACCTGCCTGGAAATATTTGGATGCGGCTCTGGAAGAATTTGAGGTTAGGTCGTTTTGGGATTCTAGTATAACTCAGGAATCGTTTAAAAAAATTATCAATAAAATAACAGATCACTTATCATTGATAAGCGACAAAGCCACTTTTGCAAAAAGAAAACATGCATGGCCCATAATAAATGGATTTTCAAAAAAGACGGCACAGCAATACTTGAATACCCCATGGTCGCTGAAAAACAAACCAACCTTTATTAAAGCATGTTTTGGTGCATTGCCGGGACCATGCCATTTACCACCTTGGAAAAAGTACGAAAAGGACAATGTATGTAGGCTGTGCAAATCTGGGGAGGAGATTATTGTCCACCTATTGTGTCTCTGTTATGAATTGAGAAATTAAAGAGTAACTGTACTAAAGAGACTATTTAACAAAAGAGGGGTAAGAACTTGTAGACAGGCATTGATCCTATGTCTTTCTTCAGATGATATACTTATGAATTCTGCTTTGGTAATATTTTTAACGAAAGTGTGGAAAACATTAGAACTCCAAGAAACAGAAAACTAATAACTACTATATTTTTTCCTTTCAATTCTTATTTATTTACTTTATTTTCACCTCACTGCAATGAATTTTATCGAAAATATTCACTCAAAAGATGTATCGAATTTTAAAGAATTGCTGCTATTCAAATTGTATATAATGGATTTTTGTACGAATTTGTTTTATTGTAAGATTTTGATTTAATCAAACAATAAAGAATATCTATCTAGCGTCTCCCCACCACATGTAATTCCTAGCTACCCTGGCTTTCTTGCAAGGCGACTTCCACTTTGAGCACAGAAGACCTCTACATAACAGTGAATCTAGTTAAAGTCATGAAAGCATCAGCCCTGGCACTCTTAAAGGCCTAAGAGTGTGGTTCAAATTAACAGGGTGACATTTGTTAACTTTATTCTTTCCTGATTGTTCAGGAATTTTGTTTTGAAGGTGTTTTATATCAGAGCTAGGATTGTTTTACCACTGCATTGTACCTTTTGTGTTTTAAGGTTTGTAGTAAAAACAAAATCCATCCTGAATACTGTGTGAGGGATTGCCTGCTTTTAATTAATGTGAGGTTCTTTACATTGGAATTGAGATAGTTTTATCATTGCACGTACCCCGTATGTTTCATAGCTTTTAAGTGATTGTAGGGTTTTTTTTTTTAAATTACTACTATAATAGGTACCTTTCGAAAGCCTGGTACTTCTAAACCCAGAGTATATAAATCTTAAAGACTGAAGCCGCTATAAACAAGTGATACTAATATTAACTGGCCTCTCTCTGATAAGGGGCAGTAGGTAACATGTTTGCCACAAAAGACTGGATGGGTTCTGCTCTTGGTACCAAATGGACTACTATAACAAATGAAGACAAAGACGTTCAAAAAACAGAAAAACAAGGTTACAGGCCTTCTTAATCTATGCACCCGGAATCGCCATGTACATAAGTTCCACTCACATAACCGGCTAAAATTTACAGCAGACCAGAAGACCACCCTTTATAAAGAACACTACACGTCAGCGCAGTAACAACCCACTTCCGTTCTCAGAACCCAGCTGCTTCTTCAGTCACTTGTTGACTGTATCTTTATCTTTGACAATGTACAGCGCACAACTGCCTTTTGGTGAGGTTGACGGTATGCAAGTATTACTTACATATGTATATGGTACTCCACTTTTCAATGTAAATGTAGGGCATTCGTTTGACCAGGATCATGCTATATAAAGATCTTTATTCCATGATTTCCCTTACTGTTTTTAATTTACAGCTTTACGGTTAAAGTACCTCTTGGTGCTCTGAAGCAGCTGTAAGGCTTCATGTTTTTACTATATGAACCTAGCCCATATCCCTTTCCACCTACAATAACCCCTGTCACCACAACACTGTCACAATCTTCGACTGTAATCTTGGCTACTGGCCGTGTTCAGCCGTCCATTGTCCCAAGGTTATGTACGCGTCCTACTAATACCCACACATGGTAGACATACAAACAAACACAGCAAAGTATTTGTCCAGGTGGTATTTCTATAATGCAAACATAGCGAAAAGGCAACAAATACATATTCTTCCGAATCATAATTAGAAATATATGCTTTCTGCAATATTTTTTTTCCATGCTTGTTCGATCCTCTTCTACCTGCTCTGTAAACCTCCTTCCTCCAAAATTATCCAACTCCATTCACTCACTCGTTGTCCACAGTGGTACTTGCCTGAGCTAGGCCAACTGTCCGTCTCCGCCATATCACTAGCGGTGCCACCGCCATCCAGCCGCAGACCGCCAACTTGTTGTTCCAGCTCCCACATCATCTCAGGCAGAGAGTCCTGTAAGGAGAAGAAAGGCAAGGATGTCTTATGAGGACAAAAAAGCTATCAAACCAGCGCCACATATACCAAATAAAAAAAAAAAGGCTCTGAATATTCCAACTAATCAGTGTAATAGAAATTATTTATTTCACACATTTTCCATGTGGTTGCATCTGATATAAATTACAGTTACACTGCGGTTGCATATATCGTCTTTGTAGGCAGGATCCTACAGCCCTGTTCCAATGAAGCCCAGCACATGCACGTGGCCACTTTCAATATTGCCCAGTAACAAACAATACCATTTTCATCATACTCAACTTACGCACATTGCCAGTTTCCATAATGCGGCTGTTTTAAAATGCCCCATTAGTACAACAGGCTACTTCCAAGATGGCTTGAAATGACCGCGTTCTGGCATGCAGAGGCGGAGAATGAACACTAGTGTACCAAATCAGGTGAAATTTTACCTCCTGATGGAGACATTTTATTAAATCAGAGGGCATGTGGACTTAAGTGTCATGGAACTGTATCATGAAGGACTTATGTGAACATTTCAGAAGAAATCATAATACGAGAAATTGCAAAATACCGATTAAAACAATTCACGAAAAAGCTCAACGAGAGATTTACCAATATTGTGTCCCCCCAAGAAGTGGGGGGAAGTAACCCCGACATAAGTCTATTAGCTTTGTAATTCAGAATGGTATCTGAAATTTAGAGGGGCACCAGACAATGTGGAGGAAAACTGAATGAGTGGCGAGATGCCCAATCTTCTGCCTTCTTTTTCTTAGTGTATGTTTTTTTGTTTTTGCCTGTGGTACACGTGTACTTCATGGAATGTAGACAAAGGTGGGACTGCAGACAGAATGTGAACAGGTGCAGAAGTAGCCCACCGGGAAAGCACGATTTCTGAATTTCTACCTGCGAATCATACAAGATTCTGCATTTGTAGCACCGGTGCAACCAACAGATGTCCACAGAGCTCAAAGGAGTTTCAGTGCGAGCCAACCAGTGAACACCTTGAAGTACAGCAACATTACAATCCCCCTTTCCTCCCGAAACACACAGAGTACACAACATAAATTGACTGGTAGAACCTGCACCTTCACCCTCCAAACACAGAAAAAAAACACAAAGAGAAAACAAATGCACTCTCTCGCCCTTCATACAAGGAAAGGAAATATTGCACTGAAAATGGAGTCATCTTCTCGGTCAAACTTTTAGCCTAACAGAGTAGGCCCTAGGTGCAGCGCCTGAAGTCCACTCTCAGTTTGTAGGTGCTATGTGAGAGCGATGACGCTGGAAAATTATTAAAACCGTGCTATTTTAGGGTCTTGTCTTCTAATGGCCTATGCACAGAGCCTATATGAACATTGTGGTACTGTAGGATCAACAATAGTTTAAAAAACAACACTTCTCATCTTCAGTACTGCTGTCCTCAAACAACCTTTCGGAGCACGAGCACAAAGGTGCAACCTGATATGAAAACATTAATAATTGAAGCAGAAATTCTCCAAAGACATTTTACTATGCTCCACAGAATATGTGGCACTGAGTGCGGAGCCCCAGCTGCATCGAGTGCCTAGTAGCTTAGGAGACAATTAGTAGAAATGTTATAAGGTGTTGGTAGCTGGTAATGCACAAAAGAAAAATCAAACCGCCAACCCCTTTTTCAAATCAGCTAAATTCAACCGAAACTCCCCACAACCAGGAGCCTAAGATTACAGTAAGAATCTGCCCCAGGCCACACTGCAAAAACTAAATAAAGAGTACTTCAGCTACAAGCTAGGACATAACCCCAGAACTACAAACAAGTCATGAGTCAATAAGAAGTAGTTCAACCTGTGATATGCGAGGACGAACTATGACATAGATCTAACTAAATAATACTGGCCAGTCTTGAACGAGTCGAATGCCAGAAACTCACAAGACATTGATCCTTTGCATGAGTTGATGTGCTCAAGTCAAGAACGAAGAACATACGAGACAAAGTACTGAATGGGATCTCAATACATTACTAACTCTAGCAAATATTTACATCAAATCTTGAAAGGAAAGACTTGCTTAAAGCCCTGAAGAAGTCCATGAGGATGAAACACGTTGGCTGCTGTTTAAGGAGAAATGAATAAAGAACATGCTTCGAGCTAAATCTCATCACAGTCTTTGAATTTATATACAATATATGTGCAGACTGATACAATATTTGCGTCATCACTGTCAAAAAGTAAAAGGGTTTTTGTGCCGAGTCATTTTGAACTAAAATGAGACATGTATTGGTGGAAATTAGTGCTGAACCGTTTGAATTGTAAGAAGTAGTTGAGGACTTACAAGAATGCAAGTATGAGTTTAGAACCAAGAATACAATGATTTGTACGGGCAATGTAATTGTGTGTAGGAAAAAAAGTATGGTCGGCACACATCAGCAGATACTCTGGACATATATAACAGTCTGCAATGGAAAATTGTTTTACGCTACTTTTAAATTGCTTCACTTAGTCGGTAAACTTGTCCCCTGTGGGCCTGCAAGCTCGCGAGAAATTAACTCAAGTACCCAAATTCGATATCAACTTGCTGCTTTTCCTAAGAAGCAGGTAATTTACAGATTTAAATTAAGAAATTACTCACCGTGTACTCTGATTTTTTTTTTTACTTAGTTTGGCCCACATTAAGCTCACTGCTACTGCTAAATAAATGATATAAAGATGAATGCACAAACATAACAAATAAATAAATTAACAAAGTAATTAAACTTTCACCCAAAGGCAGCAACCTACATGCCCAGCCAGAAAGTCTCGCCCAGTCCAGTCAGAAAGACATAACCTGTTCTATACGTAACTTCAAGACCAAGAATATGGATCACCAGCAATCACTAACCGACCAACCCCGAATAATAGCCAGGAATTAAATGGCAGTGAAAAATGAAAAGAAAATGGCAGCATTGACTAAATTTAACAGAAAGGAAAGTCAAATTTATGGCTATTATGAGGCACCTCTTTCCATTAAAAAATGGCTCTGCAGCACGGCACAGTATATTTCAAATAAATCTTGTGCATATTTAACTAGGAGGTACGTAACCTTTCGAGATATGGGTTCTTAAAAAGAGATTCAAAATGTCTGTGGATTCTGTTACTGTCTGGGTGCCTTACTGAAAATACTCCTGCTTTCAAAACTGTGTACCTTTTCCATAATTAATGAAATAAAAAAATATCATGGAAAAACAAGTAATTATTTATCCACCTTGTTTGAATTATATGCTCGCATTTAAGGGGTCAGTTTATTGTTGCAGAGAAAGGCTGCTTACATTACCTGGGCAATTTTAAATAGTTACAGCAATCAGCACCCGAAGGTGACTTTTGAATTTCACAATGAGCCTTGTGTAGTACTGCACCCTGTGTGCAGAAAAAAAAGCTTTTGCTTTGTTGTGACTTGAAACATTTTTTTATTACAATCTGCAAATAACGCAGCAGATGATATAATACAAGTCGTGTGCGGCATATATACATATATTGCTAGAAACGCTGCAACCGCACAATCGCCGTTTCCAGGACTGCATGTACTCACTCCCTTCACCTACAAGACCAACATAAATGCATAGCAGTCCTACAACTACATAGTCTCAACTATAATCTAGGACCAAATTCTTGGTTCTCCAAAAATCTTCATGGTACAAGGCGGACAGCAACTTTCATACACCTACTAACATTCCAAAATAAGAATGCACCAATAAACTAAAATCTCAGGACCGCCCCTTGCCTAAAAACACAGAATTTCACACAGTGCTTATGAAAGAGGAGTGGTTATGGCAGACCAGAGGTTTGAGGTTTGCCAATGTAGGGTGTGTGTTTGAGGTGGATTGAAGTTCTGGCACTAAAGCAAAGTTGGAAAACAGACAGTAAAAGTGAGCGACCAGGGTCAAATTTGCTTCATCCCATTGTGTGCATGATCGACACCGAGTAAATACTGGTCATAAAGATAAACAGCGGGAGCGACCAAGGTGAATGCTTCATCTCATAGTGCGCATTTGAGTAAATCCTGCCCATCATCATCATCAGTGGTCTCTGATGGTACATCTGTGTGTACGGCACTATACACACCACTGCAAGGACTTTTACATCATTGTGTCCATTGAGGACTCACACCTCTTTCTCAGCAGAGTGTGCTCCATGTAGATAGACATTCAGCCAATCAGTGTCATCAATTGACAAAAACACTAAGGTGCAGCTGGATAGCATCTGGGTGTTGTTGAACTGATATGGTGTTATCAAATAATGAACTGATATGGTGTTATCAAATAGAAGGACCCTCAGTGGTTTAGTTCATACATTTAATAGGACATGGAACAGGACTAATCTCTAGAGCAAGCCACCGCTCTTATGGAAATAATAGAATATTCGGGACTTAGTCTGAAAAGATCACAATATCTCCCCAAGAGGAAGGAAGGAAGAGGGCCAACTCGCGACATTCTGCCACAGCCTGTGCATGCAGAGACGAAGGTAAGTGTTCAATGCAGACCTTCCAACTTACAGGGTTCAATTGTGTGTCACACGATATTGACTCTATTTCACAGTTTCCAGGTAAACGGCTGGTATTGAATGGTAAAAGGCAGATAGAGCTGGAAACCCTGTGCAAAGAAGGGTTTCCAGCTTGTCATATAGTCTCTGCACTGTTGATGTCCATCAGGGGTTTAGCACGCTGCCTAGACCATTGATAAAAGACTTTGAAGCTTCTGTCAGTGTTTTGGGAGAAGAGTCCAGTCAATCTGTCCGGGGCTCTAAGCCCCACTCGTTCACCTTGGCTTAAACCCCCCGTTGCTAGAAGGGCAGTGATTGGCTCAAGGCTACGCTACCTCTCCAGTCGCCAAGCCCTCTTGATCCACTCAACATGATCAAAATATTTTTAAGTTTGGCTGGTCTGAGAATAGTTGATTAATACTTCCGGGCAATCGGCCATGAGCACACCTCTGGAATCCTGTTTGTGTAATCATTTAATTGTATTTACAACTTATCTCATATGTTCAGAAACGTATTTTCTACAATTAACTGTGGATTACCGAGCCATCCGATTCCAGGAACGTCCCCTCAAAGTGCCCCTCTCAGCTTTACCTCAATGTACTGCAGAAAGCTGAGGCAGAGGCAGAAGTTTAATAACAGGATGCTATAGAAAGTGGTTTTGTCTTCCAAGAAATTTCCACGGTCTACAGCCAACTATAAGAAGTTCATATTGCGAAAACACAAATATGGCATATGGAATGCAGCCAATGAAAGTACAGATAGAAAAAAATCCGCATTATTTTGGGAGAACATTCTGACAGTCCTTTCAGTAAGTGCCCAGTTAGCAGAACCGAACATCAATTCTCAAAGATGGTGAAATCATTTTCCTTTAATTTATAACAAGGCCACATAGGATATTAAGCAAATAACTAGGAAATATTTTCTTCCTCATACATTTGTGCATGGGCAGCTCTGGAAGGCTTTGCGCTAGCTGAAGAAAGGCCAAAAAATACATACTGTGGTCAGGGTCAGCACGATTCCAACAGACCTATTCTTGCAAGACCTAACATTATGACGGTCTATTTGGCAATGAAAGGGAATGCCACAGTAGAGCAAAAACAGGCTCAATTCCAGAGCCCTGGGGCAGTCAAACGAAAAAGCTATCTACAGGCCTATCAACCGCCTTAATGTACTTTTGAAATTACTTGGCAAATTGATAGGCAGCAGATCCAACTGTGGCTAGAAGAAAAAAAGATTGCATTTCTGATATTTAGGTAGGCTTCCTTTACAGCGTAAGCACCACTGTGAAATGTTTGTGATTGATTTTTGCAAAAAAAGCAATGTATCCACTGCAAAAAGGTTTCATTGTGCTTGGTATTTAGGTGACTAATGGTTTCTTGTTCAAGCAATCAGATCAAATTATGTATTGCACTGTGGGATCTAGTTCTGGATCCTTAGAGGATCAGACTGCTGCAAGCGCTATACCACAACAACACTGAAATATACAAAAAAGTGATGGATGGAATGCTTGAATTAATCTCAGCCACTGGTAATTACTTGAGTCTCATCTCAGTCCATAGTTATTTTGCACACCATGCCACATCAGTTTGGATACAGCCATATGCAAGTTGGACCAATGGGAACAGTCCAGCCCGAACTGCCAAGCCAGGTCCTCCCTGAATCGGAACACAAGCAACCCAGTACCGGTTTTGCCCAAGTTAGGACTCATCAGTCAGGCTTAGCCTGGTTCTAGTGGCACAGTGAGCAGTGGACCCACGGCTGGGCATACCCTTCCCACTTAGGGGGACACGCCAAAGTATACAAAAAAGTGATGTATGGAATGCTTGAATTCATCTCAGCCGCTGGTAACTACTTGGGTTGCATCTCAGTCCATCGTTATTTTGCTCACCATGCCACCTCAATTTGGAGGCAGCCATATGAAAATCAGTCTTGACCCTGCTCCAATGGGAGCAGTCCAGTCCGATCTGCCAAGCCAGGCCCTCCCTAAATTATAAGACAAGCAACCCAGGACCTGTTTAATCCTAGTTAGGGCTCATAAGTCTGGTATAACTTGGTTTCAGTGACACAGTGTGCACAGGACACGCGCTGGACTAAGTAATTAAGAGTGGCTGAGGTTAATTTGAGCATTCCATCTGTCACTTTTTGTATACCACGACAACACAGCACCAGCCCTGTATGGTAGAAGGGTGACAGCACATTGTAACCCCCCTCCCCCTCTCTACTCGGAGGGTTAGCAGGCAGGACCGGGTGGGGAAACAAATCAAGCCATGACAAAACTGCTAGAGTTGGACCCATATTACACTTTACAAGTGAGTGCACTGAGTGACCCACCCCCTCCCCCAGCCCACCCCGCTATCCCTCTGCATTAGTTTTGGTGGTGAGAGCAGCTTTCGTCTATGTCTAAAGAAAACTGATTGAATGTTGCAAACTGGAGCACAATTTTTCCAATACCTTGATGTTGGACTTGACCCACTCTGCAGGGTCACCCCTCCTGTTTTCTGAACCTGTCAATGTTGGCTTTAGGACTTTATGCCCTTTATTGCTTCTAACCAGTTCTAAAGTGTGTGTGCTGTCTCCTTTAAACATGGTGAAATTAGCTCACACAAAATTTGCATATTTAATTTAATGGCAAGTTCTTAGATAAGTGGTAATACAGTCACCCAGGACCTGGAAATTAAATGCTACTAAAGGACCTGCGGCACTGATTGTGCAACCCACTTATCTATCTTTTTAAAACATGCCCCAGGCCTTCCCACTGCAGCCTGTGTTTGCAGTTTTAAACTGCCAATTCGACCTGGCAAAATAAATCTTTACTAGTTCTAAACCTTCATTTTTAATACATATATGTCACCACATATGGTAGGCCCTAAACAGCACATAGGGCGGGGTGCACTGTATTTAAAAGGAAGTTGGGCATGTACGTTTAAGTTTTACATGTCCTGGAAGTGAAAAACTCTCAAATTCATTTTTATATTGAGAAAAAACAATCTATTCTAATAATGACGTTTTAAGACTACCACTCCCTAAAAGTTAATCAAAACCCTCACAGGGGTTCTTCCTTGGGTGTTCAGCGCCCTCCATATTAAGGTGAATCAGACTTTCCCGCGTCTTCCTTATCTGGCTCAGATAAGGCTCCAGAGATGCTGCTCATTAGAGTGTGTACGTGTGTGTTTACCATCCCTCCAGGACAGAGTCGCCGTAAACAAGACGCTAGCCTTTTCCAATCCAAAGTAGCTTAATCTTTATTAATTAGGGGGTTAAAAAGGTGTTTACGTAGGCCGAGTCAGTCACCCACATAATAATGACACTTTAATCTTTGGGAGTTTTTAAACTCACAGCTGCAGGGCCCCTTTCGAGATTACAATATGACCAAGAAAGACCCCCTAGGGCCTAGGAGGGAATAGTTTACTTGTGTGCTGTAAAGCACTCCAGGAAACCCAGTAAATGCGACAAGATAAAAGCACGACGTGTAACCTGATCCACGAAAAGGAATGTAGCTGCCACCCTGCCCCAGGCTGCTGCTCGCTCCAGAGAGCAAAACACCGTAGCAGTGAACATTTGAAGAAGAGGTGGGACATGCACCAGTCTTTGGCCATTTGCGTTCTTTCATTATTGAAAGACACACGCAAAGACCAATCCAATGTGTGGGAGGAGTTAGACCCACACAGAGAAGTTTTGAGCGCTGACAAGAAGCCTCCCATGGAGCACCGCATGCGCGGTACACTAGGCTTGCCCTACATTTTTTTTAAAATAGGCCCCATGACGTGACTGTTGTTGCCAGTCACATCATTCTGTAGGCGCACACACATGCATCACCACAGTTGCATGTGCCTACAGAATGAAGAGGGTGCCATTTCAATGTTTTTAATTTTACGATCAGAGATGGCAGATGCCATTCGGATTGGTATTTTAAAAGATTTTTTTTAATGCAAAATGTGCAAAATAAAAATGGCCCATGGGAGTGGGGTCGCAACGCAGCAAAGGCGGGGGGGAGGGGAGTTGGCAAAAGCACACTGGTTGGAGAACAGCACAAAGTGTGGGGTGGGAGAGAAGCACATTAAAGAGCGAGAGAGACAAATACAAATGAGAGCCAGCAATAGGAGTGCGGGGTTCTGGTATTTGGCAGGGAAGAAGCACACAATAGGGAGAAAAAAGACACACTAATGGAGTGCTTAGCCAAAAAGAAAAAAAGTAGTTCTCTAAAAGTGAGCAGTGGAAGGATATTTTGGTCAGTCAGGATGGTAACGAGGCTATGCTTCAGGGGAAAACAAACAAAGCAAACAAATGAGAACGATAATAAAGCCATCAATGGTCATCAATAGGCAGGCTGTAACCCCAGTATAAATTCACAATAAGTCTTTTACAACCAGGGGCCATATTACGGAAGTGCCCCAGGGGCACAACCAGTGTTTGCTCCCGCGTTGCGCATCCAATTCCGGGGATGCCTGGCTCCACCTTGGGGACTCCCAGCAAGGACCATCCCACAGGGAAAGCCAGGACGGGTTCCCTAGAGTTATACAGCGCCAGGAAACCTACGGACGGGTAGCAGTGCGCTTTACAAGCTCAAATACATTTACATTTACATTTACACCCGGGGTGCTTTGGTATTACAGCTGCAGGTGCTTGTGCATCTCCTTCTGTAATACAGATAGCGCTGTTGCATATAAAGCATCAGTGCTATCCTCACAGGGAGTTCTCTCATTTGCATGGGGACATGGCCCCTTGCTAATGAGGGAATCCCTTTGCCTCTGCGCCCACACCGTATTACAGATGCGGGTGCAGAGGCAAAGAAGTTGTCAGGAGGCACACTGACAGTGTGCACCTGATGCCAGTGCTCTGGAGTGAGTAAAGAGGATCCCATGGACCCCCCCGCAGAAATCCCATTGCAGGCAGGTGCAGTCACTCACTACACCCGCCTGTTAGGGGCTCTCTAATGGCCCTTAAAAATGCAGGTGAGTTGCTGCATGGACTGTGAAACATGGAGCGGCTTCAAAGCAGCTGCTCCATTTTACAAATGAATGTGATGCCCCAGGGCAGCACGAGTTTGTGGCTGTTCTGGGGGCAACACATTCATCAAAATAAGGCGCATATTCCTAGTTTGCACCGGGCTCTCCTTTTATAAGGTGTGCCTGACACAAACAAGGACCATATGTATGATACGCCCTAGGTGGTATTGTCTAGTAGGCAAGACCTAAAAATGGAACCAAAAATCAGATGTAATTGCAGCTCATTAAACTACATTTAGAAATGATTTTAGATTAGGGCACAACACATCGCACGGGCAATGGCACTTTCCCTCCAGGAGATTTGATTAGGGGAAACTAATAGGCCCTTTAAAGAACATGAATTTATTACCTACCCACAGTTCAAAACCTTCATAAATTCCAAAGACAGCATGGAAGGAACTATGAAAGCTGCAGAAGAGATTGAACTTTATTAATTGTAAAATCAATACAATAGTTGACAACATCTACTTTAGAAATCGCACTCTCTCTGCTGAGTAATGCCACCCCGCAATGCTTGCTGTAGGACCTGAGTAGGGGTAAGCAAAAATCCATCATATAGCAGAGCTTAAATCTTTGACAGACAGAAGGTTTCATGAAAAAACACCCAAAGGGCAGTATCCCTCAACTTGTTCAGAACTGATTACCCCGGAAAACTCTTGCCATATTGAGACTATGAGATCACACACTGGAGACTGGTTACCACTAGACCATAAGTCAAAGCATTTGGACAATGATGCTACAGAGAAGATGCTGTATATTAGGAATGCACAGAAACATACTTTCTTGGCTTAGTTTGGCGTAGTAAGTAACGTCTGCCCTTTATAAAGTTAGCGTACTGCTCCAACCAGCATGTAATGGGTAATAAATCATAGGGTTTGCTAGTATTTTCTCCTGTAAAACACAACTCTGTGTAAAGGTGTAAACCCCCTTTTTTAAAACTTACAGAAATCCTTAAGTTTGTGGAGTTAGCAAAGTTGTTTAAAAAGCTGAATTTGACCACACAAAATTTCACAGTTTAATCCACTACAATTTAAAATGGAGAATCCCTTCTTTCATCAAGCTAGCAACCTTCACCTTCCACCGTGAGTATCTGTTACACCTTCGGATTCCTGGCCCAATGACTTGCTGGACCTTGGTCCACGTCTCCTGCTGGAAAGGCTACCGTGATTTCTCGGCCCCCCTGTCCTCTGCCTTTCACAATGCTTGCATCTCAGGCGGAGGTGGAGTTTGCTGTAGTGCCTGTCCCCAAGATGGCGACTGGGGCCCATCCCGACTACTGCCATGGGGGACTCCTGAGGCACGGGGCACTCCCAAACCGACCCTGCTCCTGCTCACCCTCCATGACATTTGACTCGGAGATCTTTCCATCGGCAGCTGAGACCTAGACATTTTAACTGACGCCCAGTGGAGCTACCTCGCGAGCTAAAAGGGAGAAGGGCTATGGATTTCCCTCCTTGACCATCACCTACCCAGCCGGTCTTTGGGCAAACTCTCCTGCGTCTCTCTACTGGACTTTTTGCCTTTCTCCTCTTCTCCATACCCCCCACACTCCCTCCTCTCTTCTCCTCTTTACAGCTATTGACCTTTGCCCTCACCCGTCCTTGCTCATATTCCCACCCTGTCTAGCCACTGGACTTCTGATGGACCTTTGACGACGTCCCCTGGGCAGATACCCAAACTGTTTGTACTCACCTCGATGCATGAGCAACCTTGGCCAATGCCCGGTGGAGCTGTCATATGCAGCTAAAGAGGAGTCTGGCCCTGGTCTCACTCCCTCAGCCTTCACCTACCCAGACAAACATCTGACATTATTTTCCTCGTTTTTCCCATTGTGTATTCCCTCCCTTCCCCTCCTCCTCTCCCTGTGACTCTTTGATTTAAGTGATGTAACTATGTAACCTGTAACTCACTGTAACTCATGTAAAGCGCTCTGATACCTCCGGGTCTAGCCAGCGATATATAAAACTTTTCAAACAAAGGACAAAACTATTTCAGAAAATAATTACAACAGCCCTGGAGTACCTGTGTGTTTTACTCTCTCCCTTCACCCTTTACAGGAATTAAAAGAGCTGGCATCTGGGAAGGGGTGGCAGCAACTTATCAATTTCAATGTAACCCTAACAATGCTTTATTAAGCTTTAAACAGATAGGAAAAGTTACAAAATTCCCAAAAGGGTGGACCTCCTCATGGGCACATACCCATAGATAGCGGGCTGCCTACAGCACCTAAATACAAGTGGTGCTACTGTGTTCTGGGCCGTATTAGATGAGAGGAAGGCACTAAAGCACTGCACCTGAACTATCTCTCCTTTTCTATCCGCCTTTAGTGGGATGACAGATGTACACTTGCAATGTGATTGAACCCATACTCCAAACCACAGAACAGGAAGTGGCATCGGCAAGCACTGGTAAAATAGGAGGCCGCAAATAAGAGTGACAATGAAGCCAACGAATGGTAAGCAATAAATGGGCTTCAAGCTTCATATAATTCACAATAGATCTCACATATAGAGCGCATTTCTTGTTGTTAGGTGAGACCTAAAACAATAGATGGCACTTAGGTAATGTAGTTACAATTGTACTGTTACTATATTACTGTAAAGTGCTGACTACGTACAGAGCTGGATGAACAATCCACGTAGTGTTTACATTTTAGCATTCTAGAAATCGAGGGCCAGATGTATGAAGGCTTTTTGCATTCGCAAATGGTCGCAAACGGTCAAATTTGCAGGATCAGGCTACAATGTATGGCATGTATGAAAACCAAATTGCGATTCGGTAACATGTTACCAAAACTTAATTTGGGTTTGCGACCAAATACCAATTTGGTAATTGCAACGGGTGTGTTTAAGGCGACCCTTTCTAAAAGCAAATAGGAATAGTATGTATTAAGCACTCAACTGCTGAGGCTTTTCCATCCTAGTGCTGCGCCCTTTTTTTGGATACTTTGCGCCTGTCTCCATAACTTTTTCCACATAAAGTATACATGCCAAATTTGCGTCCTTTGTTCCACAAACTCATAGGGATCTTAAGGGTACCCAAGGGAGTGTGGATAAACATTGAGGGGACTGAGAAAACTGCCAAAATATAGATACATTTTGGGGCTTTGAAGAAAAATGGGAAAAGGTCTTGTGCATGAAAGTGTCTGTTTTTCCCCCTAAAAATGGCTTCAACATAAAATGTCCTGAGCTAAAATCCCCACCTTCCCAGCTTTCAGGAACAAGCAGGGCTGAATATTATTTTTTTGTTTTTAAATGTAACACAAATTTAGCATTTTTCTAAGAGGTAGTCCGTTGTTCCTAATTGTTTTACCTTTGAACCTACTTCCAGTTTGTGGTGGAAACCTGAGTGAAACCCACGGGTGTTCATGGAAAGCTATACTTTTCTGAAAAGTAGACAAAATTCTGAATTCAGCAATGGATCATTTGTATAGATCTCTCAAGGTTTCCTCAAAGAAACGAACTGCAGAAATAAAAAATACTGAAAATGAGTAGGAAAAAATAGCCATCTGTGAAACCATTTTGATCTGTAACTATCATGATGGCCGAATTACAAAAGCAATATACCATTACATCCACTAGACCATTCAGGCCATGAAGATTTCTAGGGTTTATATGTTCATTAAGAACCCGAGGTACGCAGTGCCAGCAACTCAGCTGCACCTTGCAATGGTTTTTCATTGAGTACCAAGTATAGAGCAAATCTTAAGGTAAAATATCAAAACTGAAAAATGGGTATGAACTTAACTAATGTATTTCTGAAATGTACGTCAGATGCTTATTTTACGAGCAGTGGTTATTTGTACATCTCTGAATTGCTAGCATGCGACTCAGAAGGCATTTTGCAAAATGTCTTCTTTCTAGCACACTGGTTTACATTTGGAAGGCACAAATGTGGAGTCGGAATTTGCCTCCCACGTTTTAATATTGGAGCCAGATTTACTAACATTACTGATTGATATTACCAAATAACAATTTTTTTAGATCTGCTGTTTGGTAATCACAAACACTAAAATACTAAAGTGTGTTTTACACTTTTAGCGATTCCTAGCGGGTTGCAAATAGACCTACCTCATGAATATTAATGAGGTAGGTCTCAGTTTGCGACCAATTAGGAATCACAAAAATCACAGGGATAAGTGGCCTGCTGGGGTCAGCAAACCACCATGTCTGTGATTGCTTTAAAATGAAGCAGTCATTTTTATTTTTTAATACAGCCCTTTTCCCTTACAGGAAAACGGGATGCATTAAAATATATATATATATATACACACATATATATACATATACATATATATGTGTGTGTTTTTTATTTTCATATTTTTTTAGGAGTAGGCTATGGTCCATGGGACCACAGTTTACTCTTAATAAATATTTGTTTCCTATTTGTGAATGGGTTCCACCAACTTTGAGCTGATGGTAAAGTGCGAATGTCTTGCAACAGTAATTTGGTCGCAAAACATTCATACATCCCATTCACATTGCAAACAAAAATTGTGATTAGGTAACACATTACCCAATCTCAATTTGTGTTTTATACATACTTAAAAGCATTTTTCCATTAGGAAATGGCCCAATCGGCCGTTTCTCACGGCAAAAATCCTTCGCACATGTAGCGGGTAGGTCAAATTGCGGCCCACTAGGAATCTGTTATGCGATCCGACCTATTAGTTCATAGGTCGGATTGCAAAACAGCACTCTAATCGCAAAAATACCATTTGCAAATTGCAATCAGTATTTTGTGATCAGTACTTCGAACATCTGGCCCTTATTTCAAATCTGTTACTATCCAACATATGCTTGCCCAGAAAAAAAAAGTGTGAGTGAAGATGAAAATTCTAATAAATTCTAATAAAATCAAAAGCTTTACACTACCTTCACCAAACTTTATAGATAATATTACAATTAGTTCACAGTGCATAATTAATGTTTTGGCGAACTCCCTAACTTCTGCCATTTACAGTAAGGCAAACAAAAAAAACATTGTCATATACAACTTCGGCCTGCTACATAGGGGCAGAATTATACTACTGTATTTTCACATACAGACAATGCCCACTGCAGGTTAATTTTTTGAGGACAGCTGGCACTCTTTTTATTATACCTCCTCAATTAGAGCCAAATTATCTAACCAGACAGAGCTACGATTTTTTTGTTTTTAAAATCTCTTTAAGCTGTTAACGTCAGGGTTTGAATTTGTCAAATCGTTTTCAGTTGCTGAAGGAAATGGTTTAAAACATCCAAATAGATAGGAACCCCCCACTGTTTAAAAAGAGTTCAATAGGATTCCAGCTGGATGTGCTATTGATTAATTCTGAGCTTAAGCTGTCGCTAGGGGATACTTTTGATTCAGATCAACCGTTATCATAAATGCACAGATGCCACTGCCTCTTTATCTCGCATTTGAAAATTCCAGTGGGCTCCTAGTTCAACCACAATTACGTGATTTCAGTTTTTAAATTGCTGAAATGAATTTTGCTGCAAAAGGTTCAAGCCTGCTTTGATTCTTTCCGCTGCCCCCGGATCAAATGCTTAAAGACCCAATATGGCGGCGCCATCCGTTACTTCCTGTCGTCCCAATTTTTTTCAAGCTGCGCCATCGCTTCCGCCGCGCGGAATGAGTCACCTGAAAGGTATTGTGTATCACCGGCTTTGTTTGTATATATAAAGGAATGGAAATGTTAAACACTGCATGTACCTTTTGTTAAGGCTCAAAACGTGACAAGTTATGCGCGCTCTCGGTCTTACTGTGGTAGCTCCCGCTGGTAGGGCAATTTGTGGTACCAGGATCTAAATGTAGCTCCCACCCACGAAACCTTGCTTTTAATCACTCGATATGAAATCAACTCTATATGTCTCAGGGTCTCTCTTTTTATGCGCTTAACAGTAGGACCGTCTCTCCTTTCCTTTCTCTCTTCATAGGGCGAGAGAGCGCTTACCCTACAACCTGGTAGGACAACCGGGTAATGGCTGATGTGAAGGGCAGCACACACAATAAGGAAAGTGAAGTTAGAGGAAAGCAAACAGAAAATACATTTAAGTAACAACGAAGTAATCAAAAAGTATTATAAACAATCCTTTTGTCCTTTATTTGATTTCAATGTCATGCTTTAACTCAAACAATGGTCCTGAATCTATATCTACACTACTATTATAAAGGAAGAACTTTGAGGCTTTGAGGCGGGTAAACTCGGGAACCACAGCACCAATCCACACACACGATACATCGTTGGAATCCTCAGGGTGTGCAGATGGACATAGGCTATATACATTTTAAAAATACGTTATATTTAAAAAATTTACATTTAAAAAAAAGTATTCCCCTCGAAGTAGCGCCGGCCGCGACCTGCGTGCTGACGTCGTCCAGGAGCGCGAGGAGGAGCGGCGTCCAGGAACGCGAGGAGGAGCAGAGGACGTGGCGCGGGGGAGGAGCACTGACGAGCGGCACACAGGCGGTGAGCAGCAGCAGACCGGCGGAGCGGCGAGGAGCACTGAACTGAGGAGCGGCGGCTGAGCGGCGGACATGGCGTGGGGGAGGAGCACTGACGAGCGGCACACTGATGAGCTGACCCACGGAGCGGCGAGGAGCACTGAACTGAGGAGCGGCGGCTGAGGTAAGGCTCCGGGGGGACAATGTCGGGGCAGGCGAGGGTCGGGGCACGCGGGAGACTGGGAGTTACAACAAAAAGGATCCGGGGGACAATGTCGGGGCAGGCGGGGGTCGGGACAGGTGGGGGACCCTCTGGCATAATTGTGCTCAAGCTCACGACTCCCGCCGGTCGCTCCATACTCTGTGAAGGAGTAGTTTCTGTCCTGTAACTCCAGTTCTGTAGTAGGGGTATCTCTGTTATAGTCATAATCTAGTGAATAGTCCCGCCCATGTGCGTGGACCCCGGAGCAATCAAAAATAATCTCTTACAGTGTCAAAAAATGCAGAAAATGCATAGACACTTAAGAGAGAATTTAAAGACAGATAATGCAGCCAAAAGGCTACACTGTCCAGTACTTCAACTAGAAATTTCCACCATAAAATCCACAAAACAGCAAAGCCTGTACAGATTTCCCTTGCTTAACAGCAAAATCCCTCAGGAATGATAGAGAGAAGAACCTGGACAGACAAGCCCCATAGGCTGCCATTATGTGGCTTAATTAGGATACTGTGCCTTTAAGAGAACCTTCCAGAACCTTCTCTCAGTATCCCAGAATGCATAGCAGGTCCAACTTAGCCTCAGTTCTTTTCGAGGGCGTAGGAAACGCCAGACCTGTAGCATTATGATCATGAACAACACTCCACCGGGGAGGCGGGAGGGCGCTTATGACTATAACAGAGATACCCCTACTACAGAACTGGAGTTACAGGACAGAAACTACTCCTTCTGTAGTAGGGGATCTCTGTGTATAGTCATAATCTAGTGAATAGAATGGCAAGCCCATCCCCACACCAAGCGGCGGTGGAGAATAAAATAACGCCACTACTGTGCGAACAGATTCCGCAGCGAAGCCTGCCCAACCTGAGCGTCTGCCCTGGCATCAGTGTCCAGGCAGTAATGCTTAGCAAAGGTATGGACCGACTTCCAAGTGGCCGCCTTGCAGATCTCTGCAATGGGAACATTACGGAGCATAGCTGTCGTAGCAGCTTTGCCCCTGGTGGAATGAGCCTTAGGCTTACCTCCTAAGGTCTTATTAGCTTTGTAGTAACACAACTGTATGCAGGACACAATCCACCTCGAGATGGACTGTTTAGAGGTAGCAAGACCTGTCCTGACTGAGCCATAATTGACGAACAATTGGTCTGACCTACGAATATCTTTAGTCTTATCAAGATAAAACTTCAGCACCCTCCGCACATCCAGGGAATGTAAAGACCTTTCCGCCGGAGATGAAGGATTCTGAAAGAACGTAGGCAAAGTGATAGTCTGATTGATATGAAAATCAGAAACAACCTTGGGAAGAAACTTAGGGTGAGTACGCATAACAACTTTAGCATTATGAAATACAGTATAAGGTTCTTGGCAACACAATGCCTGAATCTCACTCACCCTGCGGGCCGATGTAATGGCCACGAGGAACGCCGCCTTCCAGGACAGGTGCTGCAACGAAGCCTTATGAATGGGTTCAAAAGGCTCCTTCATCAATCTGGACAGCACCACATTCAAGTCCCATGAAGGCGAAGGAAGCCTGACAGGAGGGAACACTTTCTTCAAGCCTTCCAAAAAATCTTTGATCACAGGGATCTGGAAAAAGGAAGTCTGTGAAGGGCCTTTCCTGTAGGCAGTCAAAGCAGCCAGATGAACCTTAATGGAATGGACATTAAGGCCCGACTGCGCCAGATGAAGCAGATATGGAAGGATGACATCTTCCTTGCATGACGTAGGGTCATAGTTCTTAGACTTGCACCAGATGCAAAACCTCTTCCACTTGTAAGCATAGGAAGTCCTAGTGGAAGGTCGCTTAGCCTCCTTCAGTATGCCCATACAATCCTCTGGGAGATTCAGATGGCCATATTGCACTATTTCAGGAGCCATGCCGCCAAACTCAAAGACGAGAGGTTGGGGTGCACCATCCGCCCCCCGAACTTCGTGAGAAGGTCCGGCCTGCACGGCAGCTTCATGTGAGGAAGGAGAGATCGGTGAAGCAGGTCCGTGAACCACCACTGTCTGGGCCATTCCGGGGCAATCAGAATCATTCTCGCCCTGGATTGAGACAGCTTGATGAGAACCGCCGGAATCAGGGGAATTGGTGGAAAAGCGTACAGAAAGCTGTTCGACCAGTTGATCCATAACGCGTTCCCCAGCGTCCCTGGCTGGTAGTACCTGGAGGCGAAGCCTCGGCATTTGCTGTTTTCGGAGGTGGCAAACAGATCTACGTCTGGAGTTCCCCACCTTGCGAAGACTTCTCCTAGTACTTCGTCGTTTATGACCCATTCGTGGTTTTCCTGCACGATTCTGCTCAGCTCGTCTGCCTGAACATTCTGCACACCTGGCAGATGGGTGGCCGTTATCGACAGTCCTCGAGCCAGAAGCCAGTGCCAGATCGCCTGCGCCTCCTGCGACAGAGTGCGCGATCTCGAGCCCCCCTGCTTGTTGAGGTAATACATCGTAGTCGTGTTGTCCGTCTGAACAAGCAGAGAGTTGGTCTGAAAGGACGGATGAAAGGCCTTCAGTGCCAAGTGAACAGCTCTCAGTTCCAGGAAATTGATGTGGTACGTGGACTCCGTCGGGGACCACGTCCCTTGAATTTGCAGATCTCCGGAATGCGCCCCCCAACCTAGGAGAGACGCATCCGTCACGATGGTCTGTGTGGGAATGTCCTTGTGGAAGGGAACGCCTCTGAGGAGATTCTCCTTCGAGCACCACCACTTCAGAGACTGAAGAGCATGTAGAGACAGTCGTATCCTGTCGTCCCAAGAACCTCTCCTCTGGTCCCACTGATCCTCCAAGCACTCCTGCAGAGGACGCATCTGTAGCCGTGCGTGAGGAGTGAGAAAAATGCAAGAGGCCATCGATCCCAGTAGAGAAGACACGGTCCTCACCGTCGTAGACGGAGTTTTCATGAGAGCCTGAGCCTTCCGAACGAGTGATAAACGTCGCTCTTCCGAAGGAGACACGCTTGCTGACAGCGTATTGATGGAGGCCCCCAAGTACTGGATGCACTGCACCGGAATCGGGACCGACTTGGACATGTTGATGTGCAACCCCAGCCTGTTCAAGAGAACGCACGTCTTCTGGAAGTGTGCTCGAGCTTCCGAGAAGGAGGAGGCTTTGATCAACCAATCGTCCAGGTACGGGTAGACAAACACCTTGTTCTTCCTCAGGTGTGCCGCTACCACTGCCATACATTTTGAGAATGTCCTGGGTGCAGACTTCAGTCCGAAGGGTAGCACCGTGTACTGATAGTGATTGGTGCCGACTTGAAAGCGCAGAAATTTTCTGTGTTTGCATGCAATGGGCACGTGGAAGTATGCGTCCTGTAGATCTATGGCACACATCCAGTCTCCCCGTTGCAGCTGAGGGTAGATCTGATGCAACGACAGCATGCGAAACTTTTCTCTGCGAATCCACTTGTTTGCCTGCCGCAAATCCAGAATGGGCCTGAACTCGTTTTTGTCCTTCTTGCGGACAAGAAAGAACCGAGAGTACAGACCTCTTCCTCTTTGAGACAGAGGTACGTCTTCGATCGCCCTTTTCCTTAGCAGAACGTCCGCCTCCGTCTGAAGCTCGCGCAGTTGATACTGCGAGCTGACGGGAGGAATCGATGGAGGAGGGCTGGTGAAACGTAGACTGTATCCATTGCAAACAATATTCAGCACCCACTTGTCCTGAGTAATTTTTCTCCACTCTGCCAGAAAAAATTGAACGCTTCCCCCCACCGGAGCGGGTAACGGACGAGGGGGAAGTAACAGCTCAGGGACGGGACCCGGCCGGGCCCTTGGTCGCGGTAGAGGACTGTTGACGACCTCTACCACCCTGTCGCTTCTGGAAGGGCTGCCTGTACTGCTGCTGCTGCTGCCGCTGTTGATGTTGACCAGCAGACTGCCCCCTTCCACGACCCTGCGCCCCAAACCGACGCTGGTACTGTCGGAAGGGTTTCTTTTCCTTGGGCTTTTCCAGGCCCACTGCCGTCAGGGTCTCCGCTTCGGCCTTCATCCTGGCCATCTCATCATCCGCGTGCTTCCCGAAGAGGGTATCTCCGGAAAACGGGAGATTCGCCACGCGTTGCTGTGCCTCCGGTTTCAACGATGTCAACCTGAGCCAAGCATGGCGTCTCTGGTGAATCCCGTGGCAATATCCGTGCGCGGACAGCAACGATATGTCTGCTGCAGCGCCGATGGCCTGATTAGAGACCAACATCCCCTCCTTGACGATCTCCACAAAGTCCTCCTTGCGGTCTCGAGGGACGAGGTCTGCGAACTGCTCCATCGAGTCCCAAAGGGACCGGTCGTAACGTCCCAGCAAAGCCGAGTCACTGGCTGCCTTCATGGACGAGGCGGATGTCCCACACGCCTTGCGACCAGCAGAATCGATCCACCGGCTCTCCTTGTCCGGAGGCACCGTGGACGCAGGGGAGGTGGAATGAAGCTTCCGAGCAGCAGTCACGATGACTGAATCCGGTACCGGGTCTTTCCTCAAGAAGGCTGGGTCTGAGTCCGGAGCCCTGTACTTTTTCAGTATCCTGGAAGGGACAGATCTCACCGTCGCCGGCGTCAGGAATAGCTGTTCGGCGGGCTCAAGGAGCCCCGGCACCAGAGGTAACAGGGGGCGAGACAAGTGCCTCTTGTGTAAAGTCTCAAAGATTACCGAGGTAGAAGCCGTAGGCGCTTCAACCTCAATGCCCAACTTCGCCGCACCACGCAGGAGAACCTCCTGAAATGTGCTAATATCGTCTATCGGAGACACCCTAGTCTCCGGCGAATCGGACAGCGTGGGCGAGTAGGAACGGGTCCCAGAAGGAGAACGTGACCTGGACCGACGTCTCTTGTGATGATGCCTGGATCGTGATGAAGATCCGCGGCCACTCCTCGATCTGTCCCGTCTCCCCGAGCGAGACCTCGACCTCTTGGGCCTCGGACGCTCCTTCGGCCTCCCAGGGTCAGGAGCTCCAGGCTTCTTAGGAGTCTTCTTCGGAGGCGTCGGGAACTTAGGCATCGACACCTCCCTCGGTGGGATCGGGGGTGGAGGGGCAACCGGACGCGGGTCCCGCGGAGCCGGCTTCGGAGGCGGGGTAGGGGCCTTCGGAGGAGGACCCTTCGGCACAGCAGGCCGCGGAGGAGGCGTAGACGGCTTCATCGGAGTATCCACCCCGGAATGCGCCGGTCCCGGCGAGCCATCACCTCTACCAGAGAGTGGGGAGCCCCCCACAGTCCTGGGCCTGTCCTTAGGACCTACAGACGCTGAAGACCGGTGTCCAGACGACGACCGATGTCCCCTCGACGTCGAACGGTCCTTCGGCGTCGACCGAATCACACTCCTCGACGTCGAACCGTGTCTTCGTCTCGACGTCGACCCCGACCAGATCGACGAGCCACGAAACCTCGACGACGGGCGATGGTGCCTCGACGGCGACCTCGACCTCTTCGCCGGTCTCGACGTCGACTTCCTGGATCGCTTCGACGGCGACCCTTTGGATCTCCTCGACGTCGACCTCTCCGACCTTCTCGACGTCGATCTTCTCGACCGTCTCGACGTCGGCCTTTTGGAATGCTTCGACGTCGACCTCTTCGGCGCCGGAGATGCCTTTTGTCTCGACGGCGACCTTGACGACGAGGATCCCCTCGACGACGATGTCCTCGACGGCGAACGGCGGTGTCGCCTCGACGGCGAGCGCCGACGCCGGGCCCTCCGATGTCGATCACTCGACGCCGACAGCGACGACGAGGATATCGACACCGGCTTCGACGGCGGCCGGAACACGTTCCTCGACGTCGACGGGCGACGTTTTCTCGACCCAGAGCCCTGGGGAGACCTGGAACTGGCCGTTGACCGTCCCCTCGACGTCGTGGTCAGCGCAACTGACCCAGACGGAGACCTTGGGCGCGGGCTGGTCTTCCTGCCCCTGGGGAGCCCCCCAGAGGCCTCAGCATGGGTAGAAGGAGCCCCTCCTGACCCACCTCGTGCCTTCAGCTTCCTCTCCTCAAGCCCCTGAAGCCTGATCTTCTTCCTCTCCTTCAGGGTCCTTCCAGAGAAGCTTCTGCAGATCCTACACTCCTCAGGGATGTGGGAAGAGGGAAGGCAGAGAATACAGACCTCATGGGAGTCTGTCTTGGCCTTCTTTCTTGAGCACTCAGGGCACTTGTCGAATAATGCAGGCATTATTGGACAAAAAAGAGTGCAGAAACACAGAAAGAAAGTCACCAGAGTACTTTAAAAGTACCAAAAATCGAAATCAGTGTAAAACACCAACAAAAACCCTTGAAAGGGAGAGCTCAATGCTCCAGGGTCCTGCTTGCAGGAGCCGGAAAAAAGAACTGAGGCTAAGTTGGACCTGCTATGCATTCTGGGATACTGAGAGAAGGTTCTGGAAGGTTCTCTTAAAGGCACAGTATCCTAATTAAGCCACATAATGGCAGCCTATGGGGCTTGTCTGTCCAGGTTCTTCTCTCTATCATTCCTGAGGGATTTTGCTGTTAAGCAAGGGAAATCTGTACAGGCTTTGCTGTTTTGTGGATTTTATGGTGGAAATTTCTAGTTGAAGTACTGGACAGTGTAGCCTTTTGGCTGCATTATCTGTCTTTAAATTCTCTCTTAAGTGTCTATGCATTTTCTGCATTTTTTGACACTGTAAGAGATTATTTTTGATTGCTCCGGGGTCCACGCACATGGGCGGGACTATTCACTAGATTATGACTATACACAGAGATCCCCTACTACAGAACTCCTACTCTTATCCCTGCAACCTCTGCTCATCCTCGCCTCCCTGCAAACAGAGCGCCAGAGCCCCACTTACCCAGAAAGCTCCCCAGTGCCTCAGGCGCTGCTGCTGGCCAACACTGGGCCTCTGGCATAATTGTGTGAGGTAAGCCTCCGGAGGACAATGTCAGGGCAGGCGGGGGTCGGGGCGGACGGGGGCCCGGGCTGCTGGCCAATGTCGGGGCAGGCGGGGGACGGGCGGACGGGGGCCTGGGCTGCTGGCCAATGTCGGGGCAGGCGGGGGTCGGGGAAGCCTGATTGCTCCCGGACAAGGTCGGGACGGGCTGCTAGTAATGTCAATAGTTTTATCCACCTCTCCTATCCTTCTTTCTATCAAATAGACGCCCTTATTAATAATCCATTTCCCCCTTTTAGGAACCCTCGCAACCTACACGGATTGATAGGTCTCCATTCACTCAGGCTATCTGACATTCCTTCACAATCGGCCTGGCTATTCATGTGGGGGCAGATTTACAAGCCCCTTGCGCCTCTTTTACGCTGCCGTTGCGTCACTTTTGTGACGCAGCGGCGGCGTTAAAGATGTGCCATGGTGCGGGGTATTTACAACGTGACGCATCTGGGAGATGTATCACGTTGTAAAGCCCTGCGCCATAAGGAGGCGTTCCGGCGCAGGGGGGGGGGACGTTCCTGCGCAGGAACGCCTCCTAAAAGTGGCTGAGTGAAATCTACAAGATTTCACTCAGTCACTTTTAGGCCAATGCTGCCTCAAAACCCTGCGCCTGCATGAAGCAGGCGTAAGACTTGACGCAGCATTGGACAGATAGGGCCCCCCAGGGCATTGCTGGAGCTGCATCGCGCTTGCGACGCAACTCCAGCGTGACGCATCTGTGCCGTTTTTGCCCCATGGTGCGCCGCATTGTAAATACGGCGCACCATGGGTGGCAGAGCTACGGCGCACAATAACTGGCGCATCCCTGGGGATGCGCCAGTTATTGTAAATCTGCCCCGAAATTGCTACTGCTGTCAGCTCCTTCCCCTCACAGGGGAAAGTTGTCTTATCCACATAGTTCCTTTTCCTCTTACATCAGTATATTAATCAATACCCAATGTTTCTTTTTCCTTTCTCTCCCTTCTTGCCCGCCATTGTGCGCAGTGCCCGGCTGGGTTCCTTGTGAGTACCCTTCGTACACTTTCACCTCCTTGTGGTGCACAAATGTCACTCTGGCAGAGGTTGCTTTTTCGCAGGTACAGCCATTTTCCTGGACCCATCCACATAGCCTTATAGTTGTTTTGGCTTCTACACTGATGCAATCATTTTTTTTCTATTGTTTTTCTAGATGTCCCTATATTATTAGGTCCTGAAGAGACCCCTTACTGTAAAGGAGGTCGAAACGCCGTCGACATAACTGAAAGCGAACCATTCAACAGCCCCTATGATTAAATAAGGAAGCTGTGTTGATTGTTCTTGATGGTCGACTTTTTTATTGTTAGAAACCAAGTGTTTACTTCACAACATGTCACTATTTTAATTGGTTCCATGTTCACTGGGAACACTTTTGCACTTCTTTTGCACTGCTTTTTTATACTTACATTGAAGGTCATATATATAAATAATTGTTGCAATTACCAAACTTTGAGTGGTATATGGTTTCATTCTCCTTGGGACAGCCATCTAACCCTTTGTTTTACTGCCATTGTGCTCACTTTCATTTATTATCAATTAAATTTTCCACAGGAAACGTTGTTTCGGTTAATATAATAGGTACCCTGGTTCCTTGTGAGTAGGGTTTCCCTTGTCCCCCTTACGCTACTTTAAATTCAAAGCAGCCAACACTGGTTCTGTCTGGACGACTTTATCAAGGCTACAATGTAGACACTATGAATACAATATGAATATAAAATATATATCTGTTTGGTGTATACAGAAATAAAGTTTAAAAGCAAGACCCCGTAACTAGATTTTAAGGCATTTCTTAAAACAATGACAAATGGCTGTACACTAGGGAGAAAATTGTTCCACAACCAAGGTCCTAGTAACGCAATGTTACCAGCCAAAAGATAATACACATACCACTAAGGCCAGAATGATAAAACATGTGGGTTTGTCAGTTTCAATTTGTGAATGCCGGCATCTTTATCTCTGTGCCATAATGTGGGAGGGAAGTTATCCCTCCACAAATGCCTGTACAGTTGTGTAATGTGTGACTCTTATGCAGTATAGACTGTGTATTTTGTGCCACCCACCTTGTTTTGAGGACAAAGCCTACCAGAAAGCATAGCTGTCTGTTTTGCTAACATCATTTTGGGGACACTCAGAAAGCTTACCTGGGATTGCATTCTGCCATTGCTTACCATTTACTTTGTGGTTTGTAACTCATTTCATTTGATAACTTTATTTCGGCCGGAAGACCATAAAAGTGCGATAAAATATATACAGGCACAACAGTAAAATCACAAATACAGTTGAGTTAAAAAAAAAGTATTAAACAATGAGCTATCAAAGGATAAATGCATGGGTAAATACGAGACATTGTTTTCATGCTAAAAAAGAACTTCTTCTCCGCCACATGCAATATAAAAAACGGGAAACAGCAAAAACAATGGGAGGGGCAGTATCATAGGTTAGAACTCTTAAAGCTTGAGCACATTGTCTAAAACCCAGATTTTTACACAGTGGAAGGATCCAGCATTTCCGAGTTCCGCTGTATGCGGGGCAGAAGAAAAATATATGTACAATGTCTTCCCTCCAATGATTGCAAGCAGGGCAGTTGGCCTCCATCGAGTGTGACCATCTGGATGTTAGTGCCCCTATCGGTAGGGAACCATGCCTCAGTTGAACATACAGTTTTCTTGCGAATGGAGGCTGTACCATGTCCAAAAACACCTTCGTCCTGGGGCTAACTTTCGTCAATAAAAACTCTGTTGACAGCCTTCCCAAGGAGGTCGAGCAGTGTAGGGTTTTTAGGTTGTATGACCTTACAGCCGCCACTATTTGGGACCTTTGCGTCCTCACGCAGCTGTCTTCAGGTGCGTCCCAAAGTTGTGTCATACCAATTTGATGAAAACAAGCCTTAACATGGGCCAGCCAAGGTATGTTCTTAAGCTGTAGCTGACCCCAGATTGGGATGAACTCTGCCCTAAAGGATACAAGCTCCGGCACAGACCAAAGCCTTCTCCAATAGAGCAGAGGTCGTACAGCTACCAGCTCGTCGATGGGTTCCAGGCCCAGGTCTAGGCGTAGTGGTATGAGGGGGGTACTTTGTGGAAGAGCAACCAGGTGGCGCATGAAGGAATGTTCAACCTTCGATAGCTCATGTACTGTGTTTGTAACTCAAATTGCTTTATTTGTTTTAGGCTGTCGAGCTTGAGTTTGTCCCTTCACTTGGCAAAACCCTATTTACTGTATTCTTCCACCAGTACTGAATTTCTGTACACAGGCCTTTTAATATTGTTCTTACCTTGTCATATTTGCTGTGCATTCAAAGACAAGCATACTGGCTACTTGGGTGTGCTGTACAATTATTATTTTTTCTAGCGAAAAACAAAATGTAAATGTGTGTAAATGAACTGTGCGGATATTTCAAAATATGGAAAACACAAATTAAGCACATTTTTGGTAATTCTGAAGGGGGTGGAAACAAATATTTTAATACGATCAAAACAATCAATACACTAGGTAGTGGCATTTCCACACATTATTGCTTGTGGGTGGTATACTTTTATCAGTAAAACAGTAGGTCTGTGCAAATGTAATGGTCATTTCAATTGCTGATGTGTTGTCTGTAATGGCAGAATGCTATCACACCAGGCATACTCCACTTCATGCCACTACACTTTACTCTGCACCACTCCACACTGCATCACTGCACTCTACTCCGCACCACTCCTCTCTACACCACTTTACTTGATGCCTCTCTATTCTACACTACTCTACTATATGCCAATGCACTGTACCACATACCACTCTACACCACTGCACTCTATGCCCATCCACTCTAATCTACTCAGCACCACTGCACTCTACAACACTCTACTCCACTGTAAGCCACTGCAATCTACTCTGCACCACTCCACTCTCCCCCACTGCACTTTACGCCACTCTGTTCTACAATGCTGCACTCTATACCACTGAACTTTACTTAAAACCAATACACTCTATGCCACTGCACTCTACGCCAATCTACTCTGCATCACTGCACCCTACGCTATGCCAATGCACTCTGTCACTCTACGCTATGCCAATGCACTCTATGTCACTCTACTCTATGCCTTTGCACTCTACATCATTTTACTCTGCACCACTCTATGCCACTGCACTCTACACTAATGCACTCTACATCACTGTACTCTGCAGCACTGCAATCTCTGCCTCTGAACTTTGTGCCATTCAACTCTGTGCCACTGCATCTACTCTGCACCAATCTACTCTACACAATCCTAATGCACTCTACGCCACTCTAATCTACTGTGCACGCTGCACTCTATGCTACTTCACTCTATGCTGCGCTACTCTACTCTATGCCAGTGCATTCTACCCCACACTATGCACTTCTGCACACTGCATCACTCTACTCTACGCCAATGCACTCTACTCTGCACCACTCAACTCTATGCCATGCTACTGCACTCTACACCAATGCAGTGTATGCCACTATACTCTGCACTCTACCTGCACACCTCCACTCTGCGTCACTCTACACCACTGCACTCTATCCTGCGCCAATCCACTGACACTCAACTTCACGACACTCCACTCCGATGCTCCACTTTATTACATTCTACGCCACTCAATGCCACTCTACTGTACAACACTGAACTCCCGCCACTCAATGCCAGCCCACTGTACAACACTTAACTCCACTCTATGCCACTCTACACTACTCCGCTCTACAATGCTCTATGGAACTCCCTCTACACCAGTCAATGCCATTATATTCCACTCTATTTTAAGACACACTACTCCGCTCTCTGTCACTTCACTTTATAACTCTACTATATGCGTTTCACTCTCATACACTACTCGGCTCTATGACAATCTACTTCGCCCTACGTCACCCCACTCTACAACGCTCTAGCGATATCCTACTCCCGCCACGACTCTCTACAACACTACAATCCCTGACACTCCACTCTACGCTACTCTACACCACTCTCCTTTATCCCCCTATTAGTCATGCTGAAAAGCAGCCACACTGGTGTACAACATGGTTAAAACAAATTGGCAAAGCCAATGCTCGGTTTTTTGCTCTTCAGTGTGAAATGGGTCTTCCTTTGACATTTTCATCTTTTAGGTGACGCTGGTGTTAGATTGACATCACTTAGAGCTTTTTTCAGAGAGTTAAAAAGCACCTGCCCTCAAACCCAACCCTGCTTAATACCGCTTTTGCCTTGATTTTGATGCCATGTCTTTGTGGTGTAATGCGTTTAAGCAGGCCGGCAATGTGTCATTCTAATAACATGCTCTGTAGAGCTGGTTGGGGGTGGGGGGGGGCACTCCATTATTCTCGCTTCCCTCTCCTGACCATTCGCAGCTCAGGGACCGACACCATTGATCTTGAAATGAAGTTAAAAAATCACGCGTTTCCCCGAGCGTCAGCTGTGGTTGCCTGTCTGCGCCATGGCGCGGCTGACGGGCTGGAGTCAAAATGGATGGAGGGAGGGCCGTTCTCGTCTAATGCCCCCTGCCCCCCTCCCCCCTCTCTGAGCATCTCTCTCTCCCCGACACCGCTTGCATTACGGGAGACATTCACAGTGGGGTTCACAGCCACACAAAAAATACAAATGATGTGCATACAAAAGGGGTGTTCATGTGCATAGGAGCTTGCGCACAAAATCACGTACATAAGAGAAAAACACCCCCAAACGAAGGTATATGTAAAGAAATAATGGGCACACAAACAAATATAACTATGGGCTCGGCATGAGCGCATACAAACAGGTGTACACACAAGCTGCGTGTCTGCATTTGAACATGGTTAAAACAAACACACCAGACGCACACATGGCGAGAAACAGGGTTTGCACACACCAAAGATTGCTAGGCGCACTAAAGGAGGCACACCCAAAACATAGATATCCACCCCATAATAAGGCAGCATTTAATTGACTTGTCACATACACATGGCATTTTGAGCACGAAGACAGTGCATTCATGAGTTCACATGACACTGGCATTCCGGGATGTAAATTATGGTGTTAGTTTCCGCTAATAACAATACAAAAAAAATTCAACTCAACTCAGGTGGTGGAACCAAGTTATGATAATTCCCATTGGTCAACCTTTCTCAAACCCGGCCTCGCGCAGCTCGTGCGCCGCTCTGGCGCCTGCGGGGCACATGTGGCGCATGGCACGGACAGGGGACCAGCTGGAATATGCAGACGCTCACTCTGGGCTCTGCCTGGGGACGCCAAGCTTTTCTGCCCACGAGACCATGGCGGCTCAGCTGGCAGAGTCCCGGGGGGCACTGCCTTCAGCAGAGCAGGCGATGTTCGTTATCTGACAGGAACAAGGATCTGGATTAAAGGCATTTACTATCTTTTTTATCCAGACAACGACTCTTTTTTCACCTCTGTTTTTGTTTTATTCGAGACATGTGTCCGCCATGACCCTGCTAAAGAAATAAATGCGCCTTTACATGACTCACTAGCGCCCGTCTTCCATAATAAGAGTACATTCAAATGACAGTTTTGCACAGGTTCCTCGGTGCACATATTCTCTCTCTCGATCCCTGTCTTTGGCGTGTGACTGGTTCGGTGCTAGGATCAGGAAGTTGTGCATTGACCTAAGACCGGAAGCAAGGCCCCCTCTCCCTCTAAACCCCCGACCCCCATCTCCCGATCCCAGGGCTGGGACCGCGGCACCTCCAGTGGGTCGCTGCTTGTCTGCGGCCTGTCAGGGGTCTATTGTCAGGCCCTCACCCTCTCCCCTGAATGCGTCTGAGACCCGCAACTATTGTTTGCGTCCCGCACCCATCTGTCTGAAGGTCAGGGGTCTCTGGCTGGGCCCCGTTTTCTCCCACGGACAGACAACTTCCTTTAGACTCCCCTAAGCGCCTCTTTGGTCGTGGCCCATCACGTGATCGGTCCTAAAAACTTTGACCCCTTGGCCAACTCCTTCCTCCAGCCACGAGATGTTCATAACCTTTCAACTTAACAAAAGCTGTAAACATCCTTGTTCCCAATCCTCGCAGGCCTCTGTATGGCCCTCACAGCTGCCACTGGGGTCTTCACAACCTCTCACCACCTTATTTGCCGCCCCTCTTTGCAGCTCTTACCGGTCCCATCAGACACCCAAGTCTCTCTTCACAGAGCTTCCAGTCCTTCGCCGAGAAGGGCTTCACCGAAGAACTCACCGCAATGCTGACAGACCATCTCTACAATCCTCGCTTCTCTCACCACAGTCCTCATAGCCCTGGACTGCACTTTTCTACAGCCTCTCGGCTTCTGATCTGGATTTCTGTAGTTCAGATCAAGTTGGCCTCTGTATAGAGTCACCTGGCTCCTACTCAACAAAGTTGCACCTTGTAGCCCTTCTCGGGGTGGGCACGCCCAGAGGAGATAAATAAAGGGGCTGAAGACTGCTCGGGGTCTTCGCCCACACAAGGTAAAACTGTGTGGTGTGTGTGTGTGTGTGTGTGCCGTATATGATGCTAGACCTAACTTCGCACGAAGGCCAGGCCGGGAGTGTCACCCTCGCCCTCTCCAGCTTCTTAGCCTCAGGACACCGCGTCATGGGTGCTGCATAAGGTTTCCAAATGCCAAGCTCCCTTTTTAGGACAACAAACTTAGAGGACCCACCTGGCTTTAGTGGACAAGAGGCGGGCAATTTTTTAACGCAACTAAAGCAGTGCGATAGCGCAATGTCGTTTACTAACAGCACATTTTCCATTGGAATGTCCACTAAAATTGCACAAACATACAATTTTAATGATAAAACTATATTGCACAGTGATGATGATGTCTGGATATTGGGCTTCAGTGAATATTTATCATTTGTGCAACACCAAGTAAATTGTCTTGATTTGTTGTGATCCTATCAAAATATTTGTTTCCATCACACTTCAGAATTACAAAAACGTGCTTCACGTTTGTTTTCCAAACTGCTGAATGTGTGCAGTTCGTTTACAAGTATTTGTATTTGCATAACTAAAAACTATATCCAACAGCCTTTCCTTTCGCACTCCCTGTACCCCACAAGATTGTCATATAGTTCACTTTACTTCCTTTCCATGACCGCAAAGTGAGAGGCGTTTGTAAACCCCAATCTCCATGTTAAAAGAGCAACAATTTGTCAAAAGACATAGCCCAATATACGACCTCAGTCTCTGAAGTGCAGAAACTGACACAATACAAATATAGAATTTAAAGGCTTGGGGGCAGATTTACAAGCCCCTTGCGCCTCTTTTACGTCGCCGTTGCATCACTTTTGTGACGCAACGGTGGCGCAAAAGATGCACCATGGTGCGGGGTATTTACAACGTGACGCATCTGGGAGATGCGTCACGTTGTAAAGCCCTGCGCCATAAGGAGGCGTTTCTGCACAGAGGGTCGGGGGTTCCGGCGCAGGAACGCCTCCTAAAAGTGGCTGAGTGAAATCTACAAGATTTCAATCAGTCACTTTTAGGCCAATGCTGCGTCAAAACCCTGCACCTGCTTGAAGCAGGCGTAAGGCTTGACGCAGCATTGGACAGATAGGGCCCCCCAGAGCATTGCTGGAGCTGCGTCGCGCTTGCGACGCAACGCCAGCAATGCGCCACTTTTATGGCACACATGCGTCACGCATTTGTGCCATTTTTGCCCCATGGTGCGCCGCATTGTAAATGCGGGGAACCATGGGTGGCGGAGCTGCGGCGCACAATAACTGGCGCATCCCTGGGGATGCGCCAGTTATTGTAAATCTGCCCCTTGGACTTTTATGACCCACCACAAATCGGCTTCTGACAACCCCCAGTTTTGGAAACCCAGTTTATACTGAAATAACAGATGTATATTGTTACCCAACTCAATGGTACTCGTTTTATGGACCTCAAATGGATGAAAAGCTTAGTGGACCCGCTGGTATTTGAACCTGTGACCATGAGGTCGAACACAGGCCCCTACAGTGGCTGCATTAGGCCACTGAGCCACCAGACCCGGCTTCTCTATTTTGAAATATCTGGACTGCCCTCGAAGTGCAGCAGGATGCCCTCATGATTGGCCATAAATACCCTAGTGATCAACATAAATGCCCAATTACGGCCATGAATTGTCCCACAAAAAGAGACTGGGCTCACGTTGTGCCAGGAGTGTATTGAGCATCAACACTATAAACTGCTGCTCATCTACTCAGCATCTCGTGAGATACACATCCTGCTTCAGAACATTGATAACTGGAGCAAAAGTATATGTGCTGTTAAGGTACATAGCTAGAGCAGTCAACCTCGAAGCTGGTGAACCGGGTTCGAGTCTAGGCAGGGACGCTCAACATCCTGTGATTCTTGGCAAATCACTTACTCTCCCGTTCCTGCCAAAATGAATGATATCCTTGTGTATCTTAACCGCTACCGCGCTAGCGGATTTTCCCGCTGTGCGCTGAAATTTTAAAAACGCGCGGTTTGTGACAAAGCCAGCTCGTCATCCGCGTAGCGCAGGTAACGCCCATGACGAGCTGGCTTTGTCATCCGCATGGAAGGGGTTAACTGGTGCTCATGTAAAGTGCTCTGATACCTTCGGGTCGAATTTGCACAATATAAAAATCTCAACAAAGAAAAAATATCCATCTGTGCGTCAAAGTGTTGTCCATCAGTGCAAAAGAGCCCATTGCCAAGTGTGCCACAACATGTTTTCTATCAATATTACAGCATAACTGCCAGGCAGTGCCAAGTGGTATTCTCTATCAGTGCAACGGTATTCATTCCTACCAGTGTAACAGAATATTATTTTCCTGTTTAACAGTATGCTTTTCCCATCACTGCCCCTGAATATTGCCTTCCACTACAACAGTAGGAACGCCCATCTTTGCAATTCAATATCGTTTTTTCAGTCTAATAATGTGCATGTCCATCTTTGCCTTTGAATATCCTGTTTCAGTGAAACAATACTCCTGTCAGTCATGAACCCTCAAAATTGCCTTTCAGTGCAACAGTATACAAATCCCATCATTGCCACTCAGTATTAATTTTCGGTGCAACAGTATAGACACTCACCCCTTATTATCCTCAAATGCCATCTTTCTGAGCAACAGTATCTGGGGCTATTGGAATTATGCGGCAGGGTTGAGTAAATTATGCAGCAAGAAAAGGGAAATTATTTGACGTAATGCGGCACATTTTTGATAGTATTACTTCATTATGTTGTACTTTTTACACTTGTTAACATTGTCTGGGCATTGCATGCACCTCATTAGTACCAGTTGAACACCCAAATATAGCAATAAGCAACAGAAAGGTGACCAGTCAACACTGCGCAACAACACATGTTGCTGCGTCTTAGGAAACTTTTGACTTGTATGAGCAAGAAACATTTTTTTTTTGTTAAAATCTGCAGTTTATGCAGCGGATGATGGAGCATGTGGCAAATGCAGCAAATCGATAATAATGCGAAAATCGCCGCACAGTTGCATAATTCCAGTGGCCCCGAGTATACCTTCCTATAAATGTCAATAAATAGTTTCATTCAGTGTGACAGCATGCATGCCCTTTTTGCTATTGAATATGGTCTTTTATTGCAGTAGTATACCTTCCCATCAGTGCAACTGCATATTACCTTTCTGGGCAATAGTATACCTTCCCATAATTGACCCAGAGATTTTCATTCAGTGCAACAGTATGCATGTCCCCAAATTACCACTGAATATTGTCTTTAAGTGAAACAATGTATTTAGCAAACATTACCACCAACTATTGCCTTTCTGTTCAACAGTGTAACTTCCATCATTGCAACTAGACACAGTCTTTCTGTGCAATAGGACAACAAAGGACTTCTGTACTTTTATGATTTGAAAGAAAATCAAATAAAGTTATCACTAACTAACTAAGAACTTCTACCCAACAGCTGCTTGAGCCTCAGGAATGGCCTTGTATATCAGCAATGTATCTCCCCCTATCGCCAAAAGCAAGTACCATGAATTTGGTAAGTGCTGTTACTATTCTCCGTACTACAACAGACAACTAAGGTCCGCCTTTTGGCTTATCTTGTAAGGACTTTTACGCTTCCAATATTCACAGATGTTTACTTCGATACAAATAAATAAGAGAATCTCAACTATTTCCCATTTCTTATCAGGCATGTTTAATTAGAAGTATGTGTGCAGCACAGATCTAAGTGCAGGCAAGATGTTGGTATTGAATAGCCCGGGGCAGGGGTGACATGGTTATTGGTGAAGGGCTGCGGGCATCCGCTAACGCAATTGTCCCTAGCCCTAAGAGGTACCCCGTGATACACGCGGTGAGACAGGGGGTGTGGCTGCGCCAAGGGACCATGAGCTAACCCGGTTACCCAGGCTCGTCCCCCCATTGGGTGCCAGGGGGTGTCCCTTTACTGGGTTTGCGTTACTTAGTGTCAAAGGGGCGTTACATGGGTGGTACATGGACGTCCCCATGAAACCACCCATGCCTTTTGACGCAAAACCCTACCTACAAACAATTGTAGAACGGGTTTAGCACCAAAAGTTAACTTCACTTCAAAGGCGGCGCTAACAGGAGAAATGCTTTTATTGCTCCTTACTGTACCGACTTTTCATGCGCGCTGCACTGTGCAGCATACATACAAAGTGGGAAAAGCTTTAAAACTTGTCTAGGCATAGTACTTTGTACAGGAAGGGTACCCCCCTGTACAATACATATGCTAGACTCATGAACACACCCTAGAGGTATGGCGCTAAGGGGTGTGAGTGGCGCTCAGCAGCAGAAATCAGCCCCCGGGCGACGAAGAGGGGAGGAAAGTGCCATTTCTCTGAAGTTATGGTGCTCTCCTGCTCCCTCCCTGTCACACAACGCAGCGCAGCCTCTTTGGTGCTGTTCTGCGTTGTGTGTATTTTTTGAAAATCTGCCCCTTGGGACTCCATACAACCACCCATGACTGACTGACAGGGCACACTCAGAACATAGGCCCGCTGACAGTAGTAGCTCTTTGCAGCTCTAACCTACCCCAGTAAGAGGGGCCAGGAGTGGAGCGAATGGGGGCAGAGCGGTGGGCGCCACCAACTCCCCTCATTTCTGGCTGATGTGCCACCTCTCTAGCGCCTGGCAAGGTCAATGTAATTAAATGCATTTTACAAGTGAAATGAAAGCATTTTATTTGCATTAGCATCAATCACCCACGACAAGGCCTAACTGTACCATTTAAAATGCAAAATGCTTCACAATTCCTCCTGTTGGCCTCGTTGCAAGGAGGCTAAGACAGGGGTTAATGTCAGTGGCAGGGAAATGCGGGGAGAGATGCGGCGCTGCTTCTGGAGCACGACCCTGGCAGGTCACGAATCATTGCTTTCAGGCTTTGCTCATGGTTGTTCACATTCTGTGCTTTATTTGGCACAGAAATTACAATGTTGCCATCTTATCGATGCCCTCGTGCGCGTCTTCAATGACAGGAGGATCTGATGTGAACATGGAGGAGACCGCCCCGCCAGTGAGCACAAGATCACACAGGCGGCGAGACCTCAGGGCAAACCGAAAAGCAACATTTTATCCACATCGATGCTGATGACGGAACCGCTCCGTCATCAGCCACGGTGGCGCTGTGCTGATGACGGAGCGGTTCCGCTGATTTCGCGCCTGCGCGGCGCGTTCCATTGAGTGGGCGGGGCCGTGACGGAACAGCTCCGTCATCAACACAGCTCACCCGAGGCTGGTGACGGAGCGGTTCCGTCACCAGCGTGTGAGCGCCGTGCGCCCCCCTCTTAGCGCTGCGGCGGAATAGCCGCCGCAGCGAAGGTGTTAAATTCACTTATGTTTGAGGCTCAAACGGGAAAAAAAGTTATATTCATGGATAGGTTTCCTTCAAGGCACACTCAGACTCCATTCACTGGCTAAACTGCTGCCAGAGCTTTGCATCAATGGGTCGTCATTAGGGCAACAGAGCATACATGGATCTGGGTAATTCATTTAAAATCCTAAAATAACAGGGCTCACTTTTCACCTCGGCAGTTCACGGTCATGGAACCAGGAGCTAGGGTGCCCCCAAAGACAGGGGCGGCTCCTCCACTAGGGCAGAGGAGCGTCGCCCCACTGCTTTCTCACAGTGCGAGAAAGCCAAAATATAAAGTGGTAATAAGTTTTAGTTATTACCATTTTATGTTTGCTTTGCACATTGCGGGCAGGCAGGTGGGTGGGGTTGCTCTGCTCTTTGAGCAGGGCAGAGGAGGAGTGGTTTGCCCACTCCTGAGTGCACAAAGACTGTTTCGTTGGCCCTCTCGGGCCGCCCAAACCAGTAAGGCGCACTCTGCCCTTCTCCATGCAGGTTGCATTGCACCCTGCATGGGGAACATGGCTACCCCATTAGCCCCTGGCTGGGCAGCATCCCAACCAATCACAACGGTGCTTGCAGAGCTGTGATTGGCTTAGGGGAGGGAGCCTGGCTGCATGCTTCCTGTTCCTGCCAGAGGCAGGAGAGCAGGAGCCGAGGAGACGCGGAACCCGGCGGAAAGGTATGTTTAATTCCATTTTTTATATCCCCGCGGCACTCCCTGTGAATCCCCCCAGAGACACCCCTGCGAATCAACCTCCCCACGACCCCTTGCACTCACCCCCACCCACGAGCAATGCCTACCACTACTGCCCAAAGACTACGAAAGAGATCCCACTGGTGCTATGGCACACTATCCATCCTGGGGTACTTAGCGGGATAAAATTCCTGTGCTCCATACTTCTTATCCCTAGAATACCTGTTCTCTATGCTTCTTATCTCTAGACTACCTGTGCTCCCTGCTCCTGGTCTGTAGAATACCTGTGCTCCCTGCTTCTTATCTCTAGAATACCTGTGCTCCCTGCTCCTTGTCTGTAGAATACCTGTGCTCCCTGCTTCTTATCTCTAGAATACCTGTGCTCCCTGCTTCTTATCTCTAGAATACCTGTGCTCCCTGTTTCTTATCTCTAGAATACCTGTGCTCCCTGCTTCTTATCTCTAGAATACCTGTGCTCCCTGCTTTTTGTCTCTAGAATACCTGTTCTCCCTGCTTCTTGTCTCAAGAATACCTGTGCTCCCTGCTCCTTACCTCTAGAATACATGTGCTCCCTGCTTCTTATCTCTAGAATACCTGTGCTCCCTGCTTCTTATCTCTAGAATACCTGTGCTCCCTGCTTTTTGTCTCTAGAATACCTGTGCTCCCTGCTTCTTGTCTCAAGAATACCTGTGCTCCCTGCTTCTTATCTCTAGAATACTTGTGCTCCCTGCTCCTTACCTCTAGAATACATGTGCTCCCTGCTTCTTATCTCTAGAATACCTGTGCTCCCTGCTTCTTGTCTCTAGAATACATGTGCTCCCTGCTTCTTGTCTCTAGAATACCTGTGCTCCCTGCTTCTTGTCTCAAGAATACCTGTGCTCCCTGCTTCTTATCTCTAGAATACCTGTGCTCCCTGCTCCTTACCTCTAGAATACATGTGCTCCCTGCTTCTTATCTCTAGAATACCTGTGCTCCCTGCTTCTTGTCTCTAGAATACCTGTGCTCCCTGCTTCTTGTCTCTAGAATACCTGTGCGCCCTGCTTCTTATCTCTAGAATACCTGTGCTCCCTGCTTCTTATCTCTAGAATACCTGTGCTCCCTGTTTCTTATCTCTAGAATACCTGTGCTCCCTGCTTCTTATCTCTAGAATACCTGTGCTCCCTGCTTTTTGTCTCTAGAATACCTGTTCTCCCTGCTTCTTGTCTCAAGAATACCTGTGCTCCCTGCTCCTTACCTCTAGAATACATGTGCTCCCTGCTTCTTATCTCTAGAATACCTGTGCTCCCTGCTTCTTATCTCTAGAATACCTGTGCTCCCTGCTTTTTGTCTCTAGAATACCTGTGCTCCCTGCTTCTTGTCTCAAGAATACCTGTGCTCCCTGCTTCTTATCTCTAGAATACCTGTGCTCCCTGCTCCTTACCTCTAGAATACATGTGCTCCCTGCTTCTTATCTCTAGAATACCTGTGCTCCCTGCTTCTGGTCTCTAGACTACCTGTGCTCCCTGCTCCTTGTCTGTAGAATACCTCTGCTCCCAGCTTCTTATCTCTAGAATACCTGTGCTCCCTGCTTCTTATCTCTAGAATACCTGTGCTCCCTGCTTCTTATCTCTAGAATACCTGTGCTCCCTGCTTCTTATCTCTAGAATACCTGTGCTCCCTGCTTTTTGTCTCTAGAATACCTGTTCTCCCTGCTTCTTGTCTCAAGAATACCTGTGCTCCCTGCTCCTTACCTCTAGAATACATGTGCTCCCTGCTTCTTATCTCTAGAATACCTGTGCTCCCTGCTTCTTATCTCTAGAATACCTGTGCTCCCTGCTTTTTGTCTCTAGAATACCTGTGCTCCCTGCTTCTTGTCTCAAGAATACCTGTGCTCCCTGCTTCTTATCTCTAGAATACCTGTGCTCCCTGCTTTTTGTCTCTAGAATACCTGTTCTCCCTGCTTCTTGTCTCAAGAATACCTGTGCTCCCTGCTCCTTACCTCTAGAATACATGTGCTCCCTGCTTCTTATCTCTAGAATACCTGTGCTCCCTGCTTCTTATCTCTAGAATACCTGTGCTCCCTGCTTTTTGTCTCTAGAATACCTGTGCTCCCTGCTTCTTGTCTCAAGAATACCTGTGCTCCCTGCTTCTTATCTCTAGAATACCTGTGCTCCCTGCTCCTTACCTCTAGAATACCTGTGCTCCCTGCTTCTTATCTCTAGAATACCTGTGCTCCCTGCTTCTTATCTCTAGAATACCTGTGCTCCCTGCTTCTTATCTCTAGAATACCTGTGCTCACTGCTTCTGGTCTCTAGACTACCTGTGCTCCCTGCTCCTTGTCTGTAGAATACCTCTGCTCCCAGCTTCTTATCTCTAGAATACCTGTGCTCCCTGCTTCTTATCTCTAGAATACCTGTGCTCCCTGCTTCTTATCTCTAGAATACCTGTGCTCCCTGCTTCTTATCTCTAGAATACCTGTGCTCCCTGCTTTTTGTCTCTAGAATACCTGTTCTCCCTGCTTCTTGTCTCAAGAATACCTGTGCTCCCTGCTCCTTACCTCTAGAATACATGTGCTCCCTGCTTCTTATCTCTAGAATACCTGTGCTCCCTGCTTCTTATCTCTAGAATACCTGTGCTCCCTGCTTTTTGTCTCTAGAATACCTGTGCTCCCTGCTTCTTGTCTCAAGAATACCTGTGCTCCCTGCTTCTTATCTCTAGAATACCTGTGCTCCCTGCTTTTTGTCTCTAGAATACCTGTTCTCCCTGCTTCTTGTCTCAAGAATACCTGTGCTCCCTGCTCCTTACCTCTAGAATACATGTGCTCCCTGCTTCTTATCTCTAGAATACCTGTGCTCCCTGCTTCTTATCTCTAGAATACCTGTGCTCCCTGCTTTTTGTCTCTAGAATACCTGTGCTCCCTGCTTCTTGTCTCAAGAATACCTGTGCTCCCTGCTTCTTATCTCTAGAATACCTGTGCTCCCTGCTTCTTATCTCTAGAATACCTGTGCTCCCTGCTTCTTATCTCTAGAATACCTGTGCTCCCTGCTTCTTATCTCTAGAATACCTGTGCTCCCTGCTCCTTACCTCTAGAATACATGTGCTCCCTGCTTATCTCTAGAATACCTGTGCTCCCTGCTTCTTATCTCTAGAATACCTGTGCTCCCTGCTTTTTGTCTCTAGAATACCTGTGCTCCCTGCTTCTTGTCTCAAGAATACCTGTGCTCCCTGCTTCTTATCTCTAGAATACCTGTGCTCCCTGCTCCTTACCTCTAGAATACATGTGCTCCCTGCTTCTTATCTCTAGAATACCTGTGCTCCCTGCTTCTTGTCTCTAGAATACCTGTGCTCCCTGCTTCTTGTCTCTAGAATACCTGTGCTCCCTGCTTCTTGTCTCTAGAATACCTGTGCTGGTAGATTAGAAGTCACGTGACTATCTTCTAGGATTCTCCGAGGGTGTCCAACACCACTACCACAGCAAAGGGGTGATCATTCAAGTAGGCAACAGACTGCCCCTCCTCGTTACCCATGTCCCAACATGTCACTGTTCACCCCTACCTTCCACTCTACCTTTCCCTGCCCCATCTCCCTCCCAAATGAGCTATGACACCCTAAAATATCCAAGCATATCTACCAGCCCAAACACAGAGGCATAAAATAAGCAGACTGAGAATCACACTTCGGATGCTGACCTAGTAAGGAGTAACCAGTGTTGCTGGGGGCAGGAAGTCGGAGATATTGTCACACTTCCCTCTGTGTTTTTAACCTGTCTGTAGGTGTCCACAGAATAAAATTATTCTAAAATTTTAAGGGGACACCCGATATTTTAAACTTCAGTTGCCTTGGTCCCAATATCTTGATCCTTCGCGACATAAAAAAACTCCCCGCGAAAGTGGCATTAAGCCCGCCTGGTAATTTTCAGTATACCTTGTGAGGGCTCGATGATGAAGCAAACCACATAGAACTATGTGGATGAGAGTTCGTTAAAAACAGTTTTTTTCCCCACATTTTGTGGATCCTTCCAGACGGCAGATCAGAAGCATTGTGTAGGAGGTCACCTCCCCTTTGATGAATTTCTTTTTACCCTCCGGGGAAAATGTAAATCCGTATTTGTAAAGCACAAACTACTCGTCCTTATCAATCTCAAGGCGCTGGGGGCCGTTGTGGAAATTAAGTGAGCTATTGCCCAGAGTCACATGGTGCTGAGCTGAGCTACCGCCGGAGCCGGTGATCGAACCGTGAACCCTGTGCTCCGAAGTCAGCTGCCCTGGCGGCTGCACCACACCTCTCCACTCTCCACCTCTCCACAAATGAGGTTAACCTTTCCTCTCTCCCTTCTTTGACGAAGGTGGTAACATTTGCACAGCCTAATTAGGAAACATCAAGCTAATAGAGACATATAAACAATACATCTGTCAAACATTACATTTTCTCCCTCCACTTCTTCGGTAAACTTTCCCAGTGTGAAGCCTATCCTACCACACTATTACAACTACCACCTTGCTGTAATCTCACCCTCCTTGTTCCTATTTCGTCCTCTCTGTTCTTCTCTCTCTTCACCCACGTCTGTCTTTTCCACCTTTGTACTCTTCTCATCATCTGTCTTTCCTCTGTTACTCTCTCTCAACTCTTTTTTCAGATCTCACCATCTGAGACACACACCTCTCTCATCCCCCTTGCAACCATCATCCCACTTATTCTGTGGCTGCCCATGTTCCTCTTCCTGCCTTTTTTCACCCCTCTACTCCATAGTCACCTACGTATTTCCCACTGTTTCTCACACTTCCTATCACTTCTCTTTCTTTTCCTCCGTCATATTTTTCTATCTAATACCCTCTCTAACCCCACCATTCCTCTCATGCCCACTGTCCGTTCCCTCCCTTTTTTTCCCTGTTTCCTCAATTTGCTCTTTAAGTCTGTCTCCCTTTCTCTTTCTCTGTCATCGTCTCTGCTCTGTTCTTCTGAACCTCTTTTTGGTTCCTCGGTTTCATGAAATCTCTGTTGCACTGTCTCTTTTACTTGATGTTCCTCTCATCCTCTCCATCGTTCCCCTCTCTAATTTTCTTGCATCCTATTTCTCCAAAGGCACCCCCATATTTCCTTTCTGCTTCTTTGTCAAGCATCACAATGCCTTAACCACATCCAAAGCAGCAACCTCTCCCCTTACTTGCTGACTTTATGCTGGTCTTGGACATTGTACATCACTCTGTTGCCCTTTGGTAAGGTTTGTGTAGAAATACCACATGCATACATTAGCCAATGTTTTTTAATGGTTCAAAATATTTCATTTGTGTTATCCAGTATCGCGTACTCTTACCTATATCTGGAGACTGGTGATGCATAACAATAGAAAACAAGGGTCCTAAACTGCAGACCAGACCCCAGTCACCCCCAGAATCGGCTATGCTTCCACAGCACTAGGGCCAGGGTAGGGCGACCGCTCCTTAGTCCCTCGGCCGGGGACTGTTGTGCTGGCAGCTAGCGGTAACTGTGATACCGGCTCCCTGCGCCGCGACCCTGGAGTCTGGCGCTCCCCGACCGCCCGGGTAACACCGTGGCGGCTGCGGCAGCCCGGGCAGGAAGAGGGTGGAGCTGCTGCTGCGGCCCTTGCTGCCAGTGCCGGATGCGGCTCACAGGGCGGAGGCCAGGAATAGACTGCAGCAGCAGCATGAACATTACAGCCCCAGCCGCGGTAGTAGTCTGTGACATGCAGTGTATTTAGACATAGAAAACGGACAAGCACTGTCCAAGGAACTCCCATGTTCTCCAACGCGCATTGTGATAGAGCAGTTATTTATGTTTATGAACGTAAAACATCCACGTGGTAAACACACTTTATGCTAAAGAGAAAGGTACAGCTGCACATTTTGAAATTATTAAAACATGCTGAACACTTCTCTAAAACAAGAGGGCACAGAATGCGGCGCGTCGTGGAGGATTTTTATTTATGCGTTTTTATATAGCGTGAACTTTACCTGGGCTCCGACGTGCTGGTATCCCCCCTGCGCTTACCAATGCCTCTGCGGGCGCCGACGCTCGGCTCCTCTCCACCAGCCACACGCAAAACGAAACTGAAACACGAGGCGCGCGACGTGAGTTGTCTACGGTAGAAGCTCACGCGCGCGTCCCAATCCCAAGGCGCATGGCAGAGTCGGATTCCGACGCGCGCGACCCAATCCCAAGGCGCGCGTCGGAATCAGACTCTGCCATGCTTCTTAATGGTGCGCGTGGCCAGCTCTTGTCTCCACTCGTTGTCGGCTGAGCTGACGACTATAGTTCTCTCAGCGCGAGCGCGCTTTTCGCAGACGAGACCTAAAAAGGATATGCAACTTGGGGTGGCGCATGGTGTGGGACATGGATTTGCTATCACTGCAATTGGTCGAGTGGGAGAGAGGAATTCAAGCGTTAAGACTGACGACAGAAAGATTGCACACATGCACCTTGCGCTTCGCAAGGTAGCTGCCATTTTCACTTGCGGCACTGGTAGAGAGCAGACCTGCCAACTGAAACAAAATATTTACCGTGTGAGAAGGTAGTGGGGCCTTGAATGTGGTGGGGGCCTCGTGCCGAGATGTACCCAAGAGGCACTTTTGCCCCGTCCCACCTCCAAACCTCCTCCTTTCACAAAAAAAGCTTGCTGGGCTGGTGCCGATGTCCTGGAGCCATATTATGTATTGGAGCGTATTTTCATTCATTGCGAAGGGTGCACCTTTTAAAAGGTGCACCCAGCACAATAAAGAAAAGCGTGTCATATTATGGTGAATAATCTGCCCCCAGGGCCGCAAACTCACGCTGCTCCTAGGGCAGCACATTCAGGTGGAAAACGGAGCTTTGAAGCTGCTCCGGATTTTCACAGTGCTGGCAGCAATTCGCCTGCATTTTTAAAGGGGATTATTGAGCCTCTTGCAGGCAGGTGCAGTTAGTGACTGCACCAGTCTGCAAGGGGTGTCCTTCCTCCCCTCCAGAGGGCTGCCTCCTGAGAGCTCATTTGTCTCTGCGCCTATGTCTGTAATACAGCGCAGGTGCAGAGGCAAAGGGATTTCCTCATTTGCATGGGACACCCGTAATACTTCCCCCCCTGGGGTGTTTTCACACACCTTAATGGACTTCTTCAGTATTTGCAGTGGTTTTCAGCTCATATTACCTGCCACCGCGTGATATCAGTTCCTCGTAAGGTGACCGTGTGAAGGAAGCCGATATCGTGTGTCACATGGTGGCACAGTGTGAGTTGGCAGATCTGAGAGAGGAATCCTGCCATGACAAAAAAACAGTGAAGCATTGGCTTTTAACATTAGTGCACCTTCTGAACTAACAAGTCAGCCCTTTCAAAAGCAGGAGTTGAGTAACCCATGAGAAAGAACCAGCAAATTACAAGTTGATCGCAGGAGTTTCCTTGGGCAAGAAACCACTCTGGGCTACAAGTGCAAGCCGGCCAAATCGAGGCCTTCCACTCGACCCCCCCTTATCGCACAGGGGGAGAATGTGCAAATGCTCCCCTCTGGCAAGACACAGCCTCCCCTGCCCACCACTCAAACTAGCACATTTACTAACTACATAGGCCAGGAAGTAAATAGGAGAATCTACTGGAAAAGTGAACACCATGCACAATTTCACCTGAAAAAGACAGATCTGCATGGTTAATCCCGTTCGCTTGACTCAGAATAGACAAATTTATTTTAGATTTAGCGATACCTGCCAGAATTATTTATTTCGGCCACGTAGTATCGTGTCCGGGTCCCAAATGTAGGTTAATGTACAATTTATGCTAGAAAACTGTAGTGCTCAACAAGAGTTGCCAGATCTCTCAATATATTCCAGAAACATGTATCTAGTTTTTGGGGTTAATCTAAAAAATGCACGTGCTGTGGGAGTTCTAATTTTTGGTGTGGTCAACTGACACATTTGAACTAACAGGCTTGATAATGATTTGTAAATGAAAAACTCTGGACTGGTTACATGTTCTTCAGTATATATGGATAATTCTGGCAACTCTACAGACAGACTTCGACACAGGTCACGAATGTCTGTATGACACATGTATAATTATGTTAAAGAGGCCAAGGATGGAATGAGCATGTAGAGGTGATGCATTATTATAGATTTTCTCCACAGCAAAAATGATAACCTGCAGAGAGGGGCTAATTATTAAGTGAACAAGTAGGCCGAATTTCCCCAGCACCAGTTAAGTATGCAATCGTCTGTACGTCTGTCAGTTTGTGCAGCTGTCATCTGACCACTGTCTATGAATCCCTGCCTCTGTACTCTCTATTTGTGCGCTGTGGGAGACTGCATGAGGGTCTTTCTTGCCTCTTAATGTCTGTCTATTTGATTGTATATTTCTTTGTCTGTGCATGGCTGACTGTACATAATTTGTGTATCGGCATAGGTGTGTCTGCTGCCCTGTGTGCATGGGTATTTGATGACGTAGGTGACTGTACTTCACTTGATTTGTGTGCCAGGTGTATGTAGGTCAGGTGATGTGAGCACACCGATGTCTGTAAAGCGAAGTTCAGCTGTGTGTGCAGGATGTACAGTGTGTGTTGGTCTGTCTACGTGTGTGCATCTTTGTGCATATCAATATTATTCGACTCTGGTTGCATGAAGTGTACCAAAGCTTTCCTTTCATTCCCCAAGATCAACAAAAACTGGTGGTTACTGCGCTCGAAGTTAGATTATTGCAATGCACTTTATGTCAAACTGCAGCTGAAACTTCTAGACAAGCTGCAAGTCTTACAAATGCTGCTGGATTGGTACTGAGAATTCCTAAATACCATTCTGGCTCACTCGCTCTAGCCCAGCTTCACTGGTTGCTGATACGTAAGCGGATACTTTTTAAATCTCTTTGTATCGCCTTCAAAGCTTTTAATGGTATTGGCCCCGACTACCTGAAACAAAAAAGTATTCAGGGCCAATCATCTGGAACTTTGCGTTCCTCATCAGCATGTAATGTCATGGTTCCCAAAATCAACAAAAGCGAACTGAGGTGGCAGAAGTTTTATCTATTATACAGCTAAAATCTGGAACTCCAGGGCTCTCTCCCTTAAATCCAGTACAAGCCTTCATGCTTTCAGAAAAGGCCTGAAAACTTGGATTTTTAACCTATGATCTCTTTTGGGACGGGTCTTCTGCTTTGCACTGTTGTTTCCTCTACAGTAGACAGTGCCTAGACGCCCTCGGGCAGTAGTTGCACTATATAAATGACTATTTCATTTCTTTGATTTAATTCAAAACTAAATCTGTTGGTTTTATGTGCGGCTTCACCTCACATGGGAGAGGATGCGGCCTAACGGCTACAGCGGTCGACTTCGGAGCTGGGGAACCGGGTTCGAATCTCGGGAGGGACACTCAACATCGTGGGATCCTGGGCAAATCACTTAACCTCCCCGTGCCTAACAAAAAGGAATGTGTTAGTCTGTAACGCAACTTTGGACCTAGTTTGCGCTACATAAAACTCCTAAAAAAAAAAAAAATGCTTGCATCTTCTTGGTTAATTTTTCACCTATTTTTGCTACCCATCCCTAGATACCCTCTCTCTCTCCATGCTAGCCCCCTGCCAGACCCATCAATGATTACCATCTACTTCTCTCGCCCTATCTATTCCCTACTCCACCTCACTCACTCAAGCCCTGATCTTTTGTTTCTGTGAGATGCCCTCTCTCTGTCGGTGAACCCCACCATCTCTTTTGCTCTCACATCGTTTTCCTCTTCTCACCCGTCCTTGTTCGGCTTTATTCTTCTCAGTCCCCCTCTTTGTTCCCATGTGTTCCTCGCGCTGCATCAGACCCTAAACATCCATTTGTCTCTCTGACAGTCTCCCAGTCGAGCCCTCCATCCCTAGCTTCACTGCATCACCCCCTTTGTTCCTTTCACCAGTTATTTCTCTTACTACATCCTATTTTTCCTCATTCTCTAGATCTCCATTCCTCTCCGAATTCGCAATTTTCCTGCTCCTCTTTTGCCATCCAATGTTCAGCATCTTACCCCACCTTCCTCTACTGTTCACTTATTAATTTGACTGTTTATTAATTGGAAATGTCATGGTAGTTCGTCTAGCGCAGCATTTGTTGTGCCAAGTATAAAAGAATTAGTATTAATACATGGAATATTTTCCCCATGCTATTTAAATCAGTGTGTTGTTTCTGTGTTCATCTGCTCTAGTATGTTTATCTCACTGTGTGCTTCATCCTGTCTCCTTTCCTCTCTTCCTTTTTTTGGTCTACCCTAAGATAGCTGTGTGTTTCCAAAAGATGTATTGTTAATCATACTTAGAACTTATAGTGGACTTACAGCCCGTGCATTGCTTACCATTGGTTAGGTTTATCATCACTCTCTTAGACTTGTTTCTTCTTCAGTGGCTTGCATTTCTCTTATTGCGTTTGCTCGGCCCTAGAGCATTGCTTCTTTACCATCCTTTTGATTGGCTGACTTGTATCCCTGCCACTGCTCATATACAGGGAACTACTTTTTTTTGCTAAGCACTCCTTGAGAGTACATGAGTACACTTGCTCCTTTGTATGCGGATCCCCCGTTAAATACCTGCCTTTGGCGCACTCGATGCTACACCCTCCTCCCCACCCAGTCCTTTGCCCCCAAGGGCTTTTTAATGCATTTTTTTTAATTCATTTTCCCCACCCCACCCCAGGCTCGCCAATTGCTCCCCCTGTCCACTCCCTTTTGCTCCCCACTACCTGATCCTCTACTGCTCCCCACCCCTCGCCACCTTGGGGAAAAAAAACGAATACATTTTACATTTATTTGGGAGGCCCTAGCTGTTGCCATTTGGCTACTGGGCCGTTTTGCTTTCACAAAACCACTTTCGTGAAAGTAGATTTTTTTTTTTTTACAACTTCAAGTAGGGTCCGAAAACTTAAAACAACACATCAAAAAGAAATAACATGGCCCCCTTGTTTTTCCATAGGTGCGCGCATGCAAGCAAATCTGTCTTCATGCATGTGTGCGCCTATAGAGTGGCACAGTAACAGACCAGTGGATAAAAAAGGCTGGCTGAAAGGCGCCTGTCAGTCAGTAAGTATATTATCAATAAACGTTTAGTAAAATTAAAAGGCCTTGGCTAATCACAGACTATAAAAAATTATAAGTGGGATACGAGGTGCATTGAAGGTGTAGTTGTGTTTATAATCGACAGGAATTCTGCATCTCCAACTAAAACATTACTGTATAATATGTAAAACAGGAGACTGCTGCAATTCTTCTATACGCTCCTTTCTCCGGCTACATGTTCTCGCTTTCTCTACGATTTCCCCTTTCCTTCTATCACTTTCACTCAGTGTGCTCTTTTGTCAGTTTTAAAAAAAAAATGTATTGGTTCTTTCTCATACAAGTTCTCTTTCCACCCTGTTCCTGATCCCACTTTTTCTTTCTTAATTCTTGATTTCGGCACAATGGCCACAAAAGAACAATTTAAAGCACAATACATAATTATAAATAAGACAGTAAAAACATTGGACCAAAACTCCAGTTCATAATCGTTATCAAGCTGATCTAACACTGTGCATTTCGTAAAAATCCCAGTTTAGCAAAGTTAAAAAAAATAACAGTCTAAAAATATATTTAAGAGACAGCTACATAAGATAAAACCTAGACCGTCAGCTTAACATCTTGTTTTGTCTAAACCTCCACATGTACATACAAAAAAATCGAGAGACAAAGAACATAATGCATTGTATGGTAAGGCTTCTTAAAATTCTGTAAGTGATCCTGAAATTTCTAATCCCCAGGTTGCGGCCAAACAGGTAAAATCCACTTCCTTCTGATGCCTTGGTATGTTGGGCAGAAAAATACAACATGGTCAGCTGATTCTGCCACCTGGGGGCAGAACGGGCAGAATCTGTCGCAGTCGCCAGCGTGACAATTCCATTTGGCTGTAACAGAGCAAAAAATCGAGATTCCCCTGCGGAATGTAACATTTAAGGGCTTCGAAAAGAGGGATACAATCTCATCCAAGAATGCTTCAGGGTGATAATCTACTTGGAACTCTAAAAAAGAAACAGTGAGAGAACCAGCTCTAAGAGAGTATAAAGTTAGGTTATTCTGAACATTTGAGGTGGACATCCACTCATTCAACATGTTCAATATTATCAGACAAAACAACTTTTGTTAACTATCAGTGAGGCTGATTGGTCTGTAGCTAGAGGGTAGGGACCTAGAACCCTTTCTAAAAATTGGAATTATCTCAGCCCCCGCCCAAGTGTGGGGCATAAGTGCACCGTTCATTATAGCATCAAAGAAGAGTAAAAAATAAGGGCACCATACACCTCTATAAAACTTGAAATGGTCACCGTGTACCTTATCCAACCCTGGGGCTCAGTCATAAGTTCACGGGAGAGGTTAATTCCCGCCACCTCGGTGGCCTGGGTATAAGTGACAGCTTTGGACAATCCCTGGTCTACAGTTCGCGATACATGTTCTCACTTTCGCTACCATTTCCTCTTTCTTTCTATCACTTTCACGCAGTATGCTCTTTTGTCAGTTTTATTTCTGTAGTGATGATTTCTCTCTTGTACAAGTTCTCTTTCCGCCTTGTTCCTGATCCCACTTTCTCATTCTCGTCCATGTTCCCCCTTTCTCTATTCTATCTTTTGCCTATTTTATTTTCCATGTAGTCTTTCTCTCCATGTGTCTTTTAATGTCGCCATCCTAAAAGTTTTTATTTCCCCCCAGAGTCCTTTTCTCTTTCGGTTACTTTTTACCACTCTCCATTTGATCTAAAACATTTTACCTCTAACTATAAGCCACCTAATCTTTGGTTCTGCTCTGTCTTTGTTCCTCTTTTTCGTCCCCATGATCTCCTTTCTTGCTCCCCCCCCCACACCACTCTCTCCTGCTTTCTCTAAGTCCCTCTCACCATTTTCTCATACATCCTCCTTTTTTCTGTCAACCGTTTCTTCAGTTTCCTTTTATCCCTCTTCTACTTTATCTGTTCCATCCAACAACACTTCTCTAGTTTTCAGATTTAGAATTACTGGGAGAGCTTCGATCACAGCCTTTGAAAGTCTCTAAATGTCATAATATGACGGATATTATGATACTGTTTCAGCTCTCTTTAGATTTCACCAGCAAACCATGTATCGTTTCTGCATGTTTGCAAGTCTCACTTTTTCACGGCAGACTATTGCTTTCCCCAAAAATCATACTATATATATATATATATATATATATAACGAGAAATTAGGTTAGTGGCTGAGTTAGATTAAACCCTACTCATGTAGCAATCACAATCCTTGTCAGGGTGAAGTCACAAACCAATCCTAAATTAACCTGTGCCCAATCCTCTGGTATCTTGGCACAGAGCAGTCAGGCTTAAATTAGAGGCAATGAATAAAGTATTTATGCAACAGTAACAAGTAAAAACATGACAAGAAAAATTCAACACCAATACCAATATTGCGAGGGATTGGTGTCAGAGGCATGGCCATTAAATGGATACAAAGCGATCTATCAGATCGCACCTAAAGCATCCAGTTGGATTCCTTCGTGTCACAGACCACATTAGTGGATAGGAGAGTCCCTCAGGGATCCATCCTGAGTCCCACCCTGTTTAATGTGTATGTGGCCCCCTTGGCTGAAATCATCAGAAGCTGTGGGTTTGAGACCATCCCGTATGCGGACGATACGCAGTTGATTGTCCCCATAGAGGATGACGTTGTAGCAACTCAATCAAAATTCAAAAATTGCATGTCCAACATTGTGATATGGATGTGGAAGAACTTCCTGCAGCTCAATTAATCCGAAACAGAGATACTGCTGTTAGGGAAGGCCGAAGAAATTTGGTCCCCCGATTGGTGGCCTGTAGAGCTGGCAGAGGCCCCTTCCCCCAAAAATTGGGCTAGGAATCTTGGCATCAGGATCGATATTAATCTATCAATGGAGGAGCAGGTGAAGACATTGTCAGGCACCTGTTTTGGAACCATGAGGATGCTTAGAAAGATCCTCCCTTGGATTCCACTCTCAGAAAGTAAAAACCCTCATTCAGTCACTCTTGGTCAGTTGACTGGATTATGGCAACTCTCCGCTCGTTGGAATAAGGGAAGATCTACTATCTAAACTACAGGTGGTGCAAAACACCGCAGCCCGCCTCGCCCTTAACAAACCGGCGCGCACCCCTTCTGTACCCCTCTTGAGCCAATTACATTGACTTCCGATCAGGAAACGAGCTATTTTTATGATGCTATGTGTGGTTTTCAAGTCTTTACAGGGGAAAGGTTCAGCATATCTCAAAAAGAAAATAACCATGTATCAACCCATACGGCAGCTAAGATCTAGTAATGGCAATTTCTTATGTACGCAAAAAATAAACAAGGCTAAAATGGGGGGTCGAGCTTTTTCTCATCTGACTCACAGCCAGTGGAATAGCCTACTGGAGAAGATTCGGTCCTGTACCGATCTATCTAGATTCAAGAAACTGCTAAAAACTTGGTTGTTCTAAGAGTTCCTGCTCATTAGCACTCATTTCTCGAAGCGCTGGAGATCCCCCTGGGGATGATTTGTTGCGCTCTACAAATGAGTATAATAATATAATAATAATAATATAGAACAATTAAGTACATTTCATGGGGTTTGCATGGAAGCAAATAAATACCAGATGGTTTGCCGGTGGAGGGGCACAGGCTCTTATAAATGTACGAGGAACGAAAGAAGGGAATACCACTATAATATAATGAAGTATTTAGTCATGAGTCGAGTCTTGTTGGGAACCACCCCACTAAGACCACAATCCAGTGCACTGGTTACTTTTAGGGGTATGAGTTTGGCATGATAGGGAGCCTAGACTGAAGTGCTTTTGAGGAGCTGGTCTGTCATTCTGTGGCGATTTTGAACATATTTCCGCCCAAGCTTATATTTTTCATAACAACCCTAAAGCCTTCTGATAGACTCTCATGTGGTTTTACATGTGGAGACAAACTAGGTCCCCATACCAAGCATTGTGAATTCATCTTCGACAAACGCTGGCTGAGTGGGGTGGGGGATTCCAGAATAGATTAGCACCAAGAGATACACCTGTTAGCCACCTTGCAATTGTGCCTAAATAACAATGGGGTGAGTCAATTTAAATATCCGTATATATAATGGAGGTTAATGAGCTTTACTCTCTCCAACTCTTACTCCTGTAGCGTGGCCCTAGCGAGGATTTCGATTTACAAGAATGTCTGGGATAGTGAAAGTGACATCATAATCCATTTGATTTCTCTGCGACTTTGACTTCGCACGATTGACCCATGTCCTAACTCCAATATCTACCAGCCTCACGTCTGCTGCTAAGAGTCTGGAGAATGGCAAGTAGATAGAGTTAGGGATGAAAGTAGGACTCTCTTACAGCCTGGTTTTCTTTCTGTCCCTGCTGCTACCTCGATGACCCTTGAGAACAGTGTTAGCAACAGCATGGCTAAGGGTGCCAAGAAAGAAGATGCTGTCCTTGGCTACCCCTAGTTACTGTTGATGGCCACAAGATTTTTATTTTTGTATTTATTTATAAAGTTTTATATAGCGCGAACTTGATCCCAAAGGATATGTTCAGCTTAACTACTGGTTCAACTTTCCAACTTATATTTCCAAACTGGTTAATGCCTATTCTATTTGGGATTTCCTCCCTTGGGTGGTTTCGCCTTGGCTGTTCCACGGCTTGACACAAAAGTATGCAAGTGGCTCCCCGGTCTTTCTTTACCCTTTTTCCTCTTAAAGGTTTTTCCTATTCTGTGACACCATTAACTGCTGGTGTATGTACATTTTATCACACAACCCCTGTCTTCCACCAGTTAGATTGGCTCCCTTTAAGAAGCCGAATTATGTTCAAACTTGGCTGTATATCCAAACTCCTTTTCAGTAACCTGGGTCTTGTAGTGGTAAAGCGAAACGTGGCCAGATTCTGGGGTGCACCAGCCCCTCTCCACCACCCCCCACAGTGCAAGAAAGGGAAAATTGTGATGGACCCCTATATGGCAGCCGAAAGGGTCACACATAAGGCTAGAGGATGTTCAAGGAAGTTCACTAAGGTGTGGGGTTCAATGATACGGTACTATGGTATTGACATGGGGAGCAGCGAGGAATAACCCCTGTTTATACCTCACCCATAACAAATGACAGATCAAGTGTCATAATGCTGTCCGATAACTGTCTGGTCATTACCTTTAATTGGCTATGGAATGTATTGCTGAAATTTAAATGATAATGCTTTCCCTTCCATGTCTCTATGTTTTTGGCGTATTCAAGCTTGTTGTATCGCTTACAGAAAATTAAAATTATTTTTTTTATTTTTTTAAACTTACCTGTATAGTCTTTGACGCACTACTAGGCAAACGTCCCAGGCTTCGAAGGTCCACTCAGAAGCATCCCCGGCAGTCAGCGTTCAACATAATCCGGCAAAACACTACCATGAAAGTATCTGTGATTAAAAAAAAGCCCAGGGCACCCTTTATTCCTACAAAGGGCATATAAATAATTTATTTCACTCGATGGCCTTCTGAGAATGTACTGCGAAGTTTGCCTTTTTCGATTTAATATTCTTCTTTTCACTGCCGGTTATCCGCTATTTTTATTTGAACTGTGGATTTCATATCATTACTTCCTGAACTCTCTCGTAGGTCTTCATTTTTATTATATCAATATAATATTTTATTAAATTTCACAGCACACTACTATTCCTGCCCCAGGGTCACTGCTGCAATCTTTTTAAAAAAACATAAGTAATGAAAACAACACCTCTCCCTCACAATTAAATTATTCCACCTATGATCTCCACAGAGAAGCAATGCTTTCCAACATCAACTTGTTTAACCCTTTCCGTGCGACAGTCGGCCAACGGAAACACTACCTCCGTAGTGCTGCGCATGTCTGTTGGCCGACGCGGCCCCGCCCACTCAATGGAACGCCCGCACCGCGGCGGAAGTTTCGCCGCGGTTTAGGTGTTAACTATTTCCAAGAGTTGGTTGTAAAACCAGGAAAATAGACCTTGATAGTTTTTGAATATGCTAAAGAAAATATACGGTAACAAGAACTGCCCTGGGAGTGAGCCGTTCACCTCCCTTAGCTTTACCATTCTAGGAATGACATTATTAGAATGAAGGAGCACGATCTGCGATTTCAGACGGACTGAGCGTCAGCCAAGATCACACTGGATGTCAGGGTAGAGCACAGAAAGTATAAGTGCTGTTGTTACTCTTTCCCCCAGAGCTTGATGATGTCTATTGATGTGGAAATGACTTCTGCAGTAATTGGACGGTCATCCAATGACTCGGGGATGGTGTCTAAAGTAATCTTGTTTGACATGAGTTGTCTGAACTCAGAAGCCTGCATGCGTCTGCCGCTTCATTCCACCCAGTGTGACAGTTACCAAACTCACATGTGGGGAAAGAGAATTTGCGCTTCTTCCTGACCAGCCCACAAATAAACTGTGCTCGGACGCCTTTCCAAAAACCTCATACCTACACTAATACACCATCTGCATTCAGGGTAGTGTACGTAGTACAGTTAGGAATCCATACTACAAACTAAGAGTCTCTCTCACTCATTCAATATGAAGTGCTTTGTCTACACAATGAGGGAATCTGCTACTGGCTGACATGTTAGTACGGGGCAGACCGCCATTTTGAATGAATGAATGAATGAGTGAATAGCATTTTTATACCGCGCAAACTTAGCCCCAAAGGGCATCAAGGCGCAGAACAAACAAACATAGAAGTCCAAAACTACCAGATAACTGAACCAAGAAGCCACTACGAGTACAGCCCCTAATATGCCTGAGAAAAAAGCCAGGTCTTCAGGTGTTTCCTGAAGGCCACCAAGGAAGATTGACTAGTGAACTCCAAAGGGAGGGAGTTCCAAAGTTTAGGAGCCAAAACAGAAAAGGCTCTGCCTCCCCACCTTGCCTTCGCAAACCTGGGAACCACAAGCATGTTCTTCGATGATGACCGGAGGGTTCTACTGGGGGTGTACACACACAGAAGAGACCTAATACCTTCTGATCCTGAGCCATGAATAGCACCATGGGCCAGACAGAGAAGTTTCAAAGAAATCCTAGAAGGAATCAGAAGCCAGTGGAGGTCCCTTCTGGCCATTAGTACAGAAGCTCGCCTAGGGAGAATTAAGACCATTCTGGCCGCGGCATTCTGTACCATTTGGAGACGGTAAATGGAGGCTTTGCTAATGCCACCATAAAGGGCATTGCAATAGTCTAGCCTCGATAATACTAAGGCCACACAAGTATTGCAAATATGCAGATTGAGTGACTCGGACAAAAGGCCTCGGAATCCACCAAACACCGCCATGTGTGTATTCCTATCTTTGTTTGAGACCAGAACGCAGCAAGAGCTTCTGGCAAACAAACAGGCAGTCCCACTGGCTGCCAAGGTACTCCTTGTTCAATCCCTTTACTCTGGGGCATAGAAGCACCAGCGGTGGGGAGGATGGGGCAGTTATGGGAAGCCAGGGAGCAAAAGACAAAGGACTGAGCAGGTTGCACAGTCCTTTCTCCAGGGAGGATATAGGGAGGGAAGTGGCACAGGGCAGATGGTGGCTGCCCCAAGTGACGCCACGCCAAGCTTTGAGGAAAGGAAGGAAAATCAGTTTTGTTTCACAAGTCAAGGGAGTAACAGCTTGGGGACATCTATCACTAAATAATAACTCGTGACAGCAACCACATGTTGCCCAGGGGAGAATGACAGTGCACTGGGCAAGGATGCAGCTACAGTATCAGAAAGAGCAAGGGAACACGGATTCGCTGCTACAAGCTAGCATTACGGACATGGGGCAGGCAGTACAAAGCTGCAAAAATTATTCGACAATATTTGGAAAATGTTTTCACATTTCTGCAGACAAAGGAGGTGAGGCCACAAGCAAAGGAGTTCAAATTTGAGGAAATAACGTCCGAGAATGCTTCTTAGACCAAATGCCAAAATAACATAGAAACATACTTGAAAGAGTAAATATATTACTTCTTTCCAACATTCCCGAATGTGTAAGTATCAACCTAACTGAAATATGTAGTTTCTCTATCAACCCCAAACTCTCCTGATGCCAAGGTCTCGGTTTCCCTGAGAGATGTCCCCTGTGCACTCTGCAACCTTTCTGTTTCCTGATCACAAAGACCATGCACCCGCAAACACCCTTTTCTCACCTTTTCACCCCCTGGCGACCCTCCTGGTGATAGTGCGGTCCACAAATGTGCATGACAACACGTATTATTCCAGTGCAAAGGCCAAATACAAGTTTATCACCACAGTACAAAAATTTGCTAAAGTGCACAAAATGGGCAAGTAAACATAAAAAATGCATTTGACCTTAAATCTTGTGAAATGGAGAACAGGTACACGGGGGATCAAAACAGGAGATGAGTGTGTGGGGAAGCAACACAGGGAAGGAAGCTACACAGGAGGGGCAGAGAAGCACACAGTGAGACAAAAGCAACACCAAGACTGAAGATGCATCATGGGGGATGGAAACAACACAGGAGAGGCAGAGAAGCACACAGTGAGACAGAGCGGCATGGAGACGGGAGCACAGAAGCACATGGTGAGACATCAACATGAAGACTGAAAGTGAGGTGGAGAGAGAAGCACACAGTGAGACCGACCAATATGGAGAAGGGAGGCACAAAAGCACACAGTGACACAAAGCTACAAAGAGTCGGCGGCACAGAAGAACATGGCGAGGTAGAGCAACATCGAGATAGTGGCAGAGAAGCAATGTGGAGACAGTTGGAAAACAGACACTCTCATGGAGTGCTTAACTAAAAATAACAAGCATTTACAATGCAATCGGTCTTGCATTTGCGAGAGTTTAAGCTATTGGCATTGTAAATGACAATGCCTTTTATTTATCTGTTTTGATAATTAACCCCTTTACCGCGGTGGAAATTAGTGGGCAGAGCTGCGTCGGCCAACGGATGTGCGCAGCACTAGCCAGGTAGTGCTTGTGACGGTCGTTGGCCTACAGAAGCAGCGAACTGGTTAACACATAATACACGATGCCAATAGCTCAAACTCTTGCAAATGCGAGACCTATTGCATTTCAAAGAAGCGGCCGTAATTGTCCCAGGCGGCTTGGAAAGTGAAAGCGCACATGGCGCGCTGAATGTTGCAGGAAAGTATGTTGTGCCAGCAGTAGAAGAAACTCATTAAAGAAAATAGTGCTTATAGACTAAATAAGATGTACCCTGTGACAACCAAAGAAACAGCCAGTCCTCATGGGAAGTTACAAATGAAGACAAGGCGGTACTAAGAGGGACTAACAAGTCTATTAACGAATCAGAAGCCAGCATATATAAAGAACAATGACACAAGCCAATGACAAATAAGGGTGGAGAGTGGGTGGGGCTTCAAGTCCACACTCGAATACAGCATTCCTTGCAGAGCAGCAAATGCGCTGCCCAAGCTCAACCTTAAAAAGAAGCATCAAAAATAACGAGCAGTGTAAGGACAATGTAATGTTTCCATGTTCCAGGGGAGTAAAGCCCACACAAGTCATCAAATAAAAAGCAAGCAAATGAGTGTGACAATGATGCCAAACACTGGTAAACAATGGGCGATCCCAAAAGTAAACTAACCAAATGTCTTTCAACAGACCACACATGCACTGTCTTGGATGAGATCTAAAAAGTGGATATAGGGTAGGGTTACCCTGAACTCTAATTCTAGTGTATTAAGTATATTCTAGATTTTTTTGGTACTTATGTTGACAAATTATAAACAGTATAAACACTGAGTTATGGTTTCTGGCTCAAACGCGTAAAACTACTCAACTTCAGCAGTTATGGTTACGAATCCACACAACAAATGTTTCATCCTCATCAAAATCCCTAAACAAGATTCCTATTTTATCTTTTAGCGCATAGGGTCTACGGAAAGCCCTGTCCTGCTCAGGTTCCGTTTGATGCAAATACAATGTAACTGAACTCTAAGAACAGGTCTTTGTTTAGAGCAGCTTTTATTTTTCAAGAAGGTCCATATTGAAGTACCACATATACCCCTATAATTTAAATGTTGAGTCAGTTTTTCAATTAAGTTATAGATCCTAAAAGAAGAGGGTAACATATTCCAGCTTTTGTGTGCTGCACAATACTTCTCAGAGCTGCAGGACTTTTAGATTACAATTCAGTGGAGGCGAGGTCATAGTCGCCCACGTTTAAAAAACTGATCTCACAGCCAGAATTAAAGTATTCTGAGAAGCAAAAGAGCAAATCCATATAACCTTAAAAATAGTAAAGGAAAATATATGGTACAATCAGATAATATATGAAACCATATTTGTCAGTGTTACTCAGAAGCTCCTATTACTTTCTGCCTTGTTTGATTTCGAGATATTTATTTCTGCCAATCTGTCTGCTACAGAAGCGCGAGAAATAGGTAGTTATGTAATAATAATAATAATAATCCACATTTGTAAAGCGCACAATCACCCGTGAGGGTCTCTAGGCGCTGGGGGCCGTCGGGAAGATTAAGCAAGCTATTGCCCAGAGTCACATGGTGCTGGGCTAACCTGCCGCCGGAGCCAGGGATCGAACCGTGGTCCCCAGATTCCAGCGTCAGTCGCCCTGGCCGCGGCGCCACACCTCTTCCTTATGTATGTTTTGAAATTAAAACATTAAAAACAGCGGTACATGCTGCTCATCAATGTAATTTCCATTGAAATGAATGGGCACTCCATGACGAGTTACCCTTGTCATTAGCATCCAAGTGGTTATCCACTTGGATGCTAATGACAAGGGTAACTCGTCATGGAGTGCCCATTCATTTCAATGGAAATTACATTGATGAGCAGCATGTACCTTAGCATCCAAGTGGTTCACTATGAAGTTTAGAGGTCCTTCAAAAACGCCAATTATGCATCAAGATGGCAGAAGAAAAGTGTGCAGTCGATATAAAAGACACTTCTCCAAAGGCGAAAGGACTTGGCGGCACAACAAAAACAATAGAACTCCTGTCCACAAAGAACCGGCACTAGAATGAACTCTACAACTGTCTAAAGAGACAAAAGTGGTCTTTAAAGAACAGGTAGCTCCCGGGTAAAAAGTGTTTTTTTTAAGCAAACGTCAGAGTGGGCACAGCTAGTAAGCTGCAATCTGTGATGAGAATACACACTTCTACACTCTTGTTTTCCTGCACTTCTGTTTTCATCATGAGACCTTCAATAGAAAGAATTTGGGTTTTGGATAATTTCAACCCCTAAATCTGTGGGATCAATGTCGCAAGAAATGGAAATTATGGTGATCATTTTGTTTTCCTCTCCCCATGTTATCAAAGTATATATATTTTTTATTTTTGTTAAATAAATTAGATTGAAGATATCCCACTTCAATTCTGTGTGAGGCTTGCGTATAATAATTTGCACTCATTTGGTGACCCAAAGATTAACATTGGCTATTTAAAATACAATACATTAATTTGAATTCCTTTGTCAGCTAATTTTGCCACCATTTCACATTAACATTAACTTTGTTCTCTATTGTGCTGCTTTTAAGAAACCATTGTGCATGTACATGTAATCAGCTATGTTATGACCTTGATCTGACAAACCATAATCTCAAAAGTAGATTTGAAACTGCAAGAGCTTGTGTATATTATCACCAAATGCATTGTGAAAAATCTGAGGTGGATACTAATATTGTCAAATAATAGAAACTACAAGTCACTGTAACTGTAATTTAGGGCTCCACCATTGTAGAGGAGAGATTTGAACAGCTCTTGCATTTGTGTTAATTAAGTTATTTCAGCTATTGTGTATGTATAAAATTACCCTTGGAACTCATTAGCTTTGGCAAATGATAGCTTGGTTGAAGTACAAATGAATGTGGGTTTCATTATATTATTTTTAGGTTTTTTGTCTGTGCTGATTAGCGAAGGTCTCCGAGTGCCACCTATATCAGTATTATGCTAACAGCGAACACAAGGACAGTTTGCAAACTACTCCTAAATAACCCAAGTTTGAGTGGCACGCTTAATTAGGATGACAGTAGTACCATCCTATCAAATATGCTTATCGTTTCCCAGCATGTTAAGGGCACAATACCCACTGTTCGATGAAAACTTCCAACACTTCTCAGAGCGATCTTTCACGGGCTTAAATCTGTCAAAGATGGAAGCAGTCCTGACATTATAGCAGTATAGCCACCGCCATCTTTGGCAGATTTAGAAACACACTATTAGAGTCCCGGTGACACAAATGCAGCAACGCAACGCCACTCACACACGCAACGCCACTCACACACGCAACGCCACTCACACACGCAACGCCACTCACACACGCAACGCCACTCACACACGCAACGCCACTCACCCACGCAACGCCACTCACACACGCAACGCCACTCACCCACGCAACGCCACTCACTCACGCAACGCCACTCACCCACGCAACGCCACTCACCCACGCAACGCCACTCACCCACGCAACGCCACTCACACACGCAACACCACTCACCCACGCAACCCCACTCACCCATGCAACCCCACTCACCCACGCAACCCCACTCACCCACGCAACCCCACTCACACACGCAACCCCACTCACACACGCAACGCCACTCACACACGCAACGCCACTCACACACGCAACGCCACTCACACACGCACAATGCCAATAGCTCAAACTCTCACAACTGCGAGACCTATTGCATTGAAAATGCTTGTTTTGATTGGATGTCCCTTTAATCTGAACATTACCAACTAAAGGGGGACATACTCAAACTTTACACACAAAATTACTTATGAGCAAACTAAGTTACCCATAATGTTTGCAATTTTTTTCACACCCTAAATATGTATGTAATCTGGAACATACCTCTCAAATGGCCCTCTTTTTACATGCAGCTCTTGTATCTAGTACTAAAGCAAAACTCAATTTTCATGCTGTGGCTTTATGTACAATCTCAAAAGCTAAACAAGTCCCATCATTCAAAGAGAAGTTGGCTAAGCTGCCGAATGTATGTGTCCCAAACGGGGGAGCACTTCGCATCTAGCACGAGTTGTCCCTTTTAATATCTCGCAAAAAATGGAGTTTGTGAAAACCCAGGAGAAAAGGTGAAGTATCCAAAGCAACGGGCAGTTAGTTACAGGTTACAGCTAGTTGTAGAATTATGACGAGAACAAACGGTAAAACGGCCAAGGAGAGGGTCTTGGAATGCAGAGAGGGAGAAAAGAGAAAATGGATGAAATAAGAGTTATAGGGAGATAAGAGAGGGGAACAAAAAGGGGCAGATAGAAGAGAGCGAAAGAAAGTGACACAGGGTAGGGAAGAGGGTAACCGGGAGAGATGAGTCTAAGGCGGGGAAAAGAGCAGGAAGGAAATTGTGAACAAGATTGAGGAAGATCAGAGTAAATCAAATCGCAAATGAGGGGAGATGTTAAACGGAATTTCTGGAGAAGGAAGTAGAGGTGGGATGCGAGAAACAAAACAAGAAAAGCACGATGGACCGAAAGAAGTGATGAAAAGAGGGTTGCACTGTTCGAGTAAGCTGCGTGGGAGAAGGAACACACCGCACAGAGAGGGTGAAAGACAATGAGCAGGAGAGGAATGAGAGAAGGAAATGGATGGGACACGGGGAATTGGTGAGTAAAGGGAGCGCAGGGAATTCTGGCCTGGATGGGAGCACGTCTGGCGCGAGATGAGGATCAGTGCCCACGGGGTGGCGAATGAAAACTAGTCTGGAAAGCAGACGCCCGGAGGGGGATATCGGGGGGAGTTGTCAGAAGGCTAATGGGAAATGGAATCCAATTTCTCGCGAGCTGCCCCAAATATGAATAAAGAGAGAGCCGCTAGGGACTCTCCAGAGATTCGTCAAGTCCCATCACTGGGAGATAGACAAAAGGCGGCCATTCAGTGTAAAGGAAACCCAGGAGAGGCGGGAACGGCGGCATCTCTGTCAGGCTGCGACAGACAGACACCAGGAGATGCCGGGAACAATGAAGGACCTACGGAAACGGGGGAGGGGCACGCTCGGAGAGAACAGATGAAAGGAGATCACAGGAGGCGCACCCTCAGAGCCCAGGTGGAAGAGACACACCCTATGCAACACCGGGGGTGGCGGACGCATCCTCGGAGCACGGGAGGACGGTTGAGAGCACAGGGGATTGTGATCCAGCGGGCTATAGAAAATATATCATAAACTACGCTACCCAATTTCATAACCTATAAACAAAATTCTAAACTATACATGGACCCATTTATGAACCTGATATATTTTTGGGCCTACTGAATCAGGTGGTCAAATAAATCTATATACACATTATTTACAAACTATAAACATATTTATACATTTGCAGAAAGAATATTGTCATTAGAATAAAACCCAACCATTTAAACGACCACCATAGGCGACGTGATCTAGCTAAAGGTAACCTATACTTCTAAATAACCAAGACCAGCTTGTTTGTCAAAAGTAAGATTTTATTTTCTAGATTATGGTATATAAGTTGTAAGTTTTATAAATGAAATTTATTTGCAATAAAGCAAGCATAATGGTAAGAAATATGGAAAAATACAATTTAAGCAATTTAATCAAATTTAAAGAAATTATATAAAGTTTAGCATTTCTAAAACCTATTTCCCTAACTGAGCTAAATAGACAGAAATTAAAGTAAAGTTCTTTGAGGATTCTTACGTGCTCCACGCAAAGTCCAGCAGCACATCACCCTCATCGGAAAGTCAGAAAGCAGCAGCCAGCCCAACCCTAAGGGCATGACTTTTTATACCTTTCTACGCTAACTAAACTAGCAAAGGAAAGTTTTCAGAAATACTCGACGTCCCATTGGCTGAAAGTGACAAGTGACATGTCACCCGATTCTTAAAAAGTTCCACAAAATCATGTCTTACAAAGACCATTGTCTCTTCCACGTGAAGCCAGAGGCTTCCTGCGATTGCAACTTTGTTTTAAGTCATCCTCGCAGCTTCCATAGCTTTTCAGAGCAACTTCCGCGGATGCCAAGTTAAGGACTGACAAAAAGTTCACTTTCGACCTTGGCCATGTCCGACAGAATGATGTCAGCTCATCAGTTTTTGCTTTGTGAATGCAGCTTCAATAAACGTTTTGATTCAGAATGGGCTTCTCGTGACTTTCTGCAGAAATATGAATTAGCTCTTTTTGTGCGGCTCAAATAGTTAGGCCTCAAAAGCAGGCAACTTATGATTTCTAGTATAAAACAAACACAAGAAAAGTATTAATGTAAGAAATAAAGTATATTCTGTATCCACCCCATGGTTTACTAAATAATTAACCCACCCGATTAATCAAAATGTTACCTAGCCATTGCAAACAAATAAAGCAGCGTTTATATTTACCAGTCTCCGTTTTTCTATGAGACCCATATGCACCTAGAATAGTAGAAATGACATCATACAGACAAGAATAAGCAAAACAAGCACATGCTTTTTTTAAATATGCAGCAGTTAGTAATGACAAAAACGAAAACAATAAATTATTTTATTATTTTGCACGAACAAAAAGATGCAACATTTATGCACATTTATGAGCACACATGTTAGTCCCCCCACGTGTAAAGTTTAATCTAGGTTGTATTAGCACAACATATCACAAATCATTAATAATTTTATTCATGTTATGGAAATGTGACTTTGCGAGTTTAAACAAAATTTTGTTTTCTATCTCGCTCCATCAACTCCCTCATCTGGTGATTAACAAATCACCACACCAGCATTCAAAAATTTGGTAAATTTAATTTATATGAAATCGATTCAAATTCATTGTATTAGTAAACCTAAAAGTCTGTTTCAGCATAATCCTTGCAATTAACATGACGCTCTCTATGTAACTCCTGCAACTCAATCTCCCTTTCCTCTTCTTTTCTGAGTTTATAAATTCTCTTCTTTTCTCTCAAATGCTTCTTTCTTTTATGCAACAAACAACCTACTTTAGTCAAAATAAAAATGAATATAATTATAATCAAAGGTGCCAGAATCTTGCCAAGAATTGAACTTCCGATATTATGAAACCAGTTTTTAATTGCTTGAAACCTATTTGAAAGTTTCCCAGTAAAATCTTCTTCTTCTAAAGGAATTATTTCAGAATGCATTTGTGTAATATTCTTAATATACATTTCAATATTTTTACTTTCATCCGGTATATATGTACAGCAATGTTGGACATGTAAAATGCCACAGACTCCTCCCTCTTTTGCTAAGAGTATGTCTAAAGCAAGACGGTCTTGAATTACCATGGATCTAATTGCAATAACTTCAACATTCACTAATTGGAATCCATCAGCAGTGTCAGTTGATAATCTATCAACTATAGTGGACAATTTTCTGATTCTCCCTGCATTTAGGGTTATACCAACAAAAGGTATTACAGCTTGAAAAATATCTCCCAGAACTTCAGTAAAAGTTTCTCTTTTAGCTCTATTTACATAATTATGAATTTTAAATAATCCTTCTGAATCTCTGTCAACATGAAACACTTTAGGAAAAACAATTCCCACATAACAAGTTCCATACCAATGGTCTGGAAGGTTGTAGTAGGCTTTGTCACCACAGACAAAATAAATTCCAGGAAAGATAGGATCTTTTCCACCTTTAAATCCCCAACCTCCCATAATCTGATAAGTATCTTCACAGTTGCTTGCACCTACAAAATAATTATCAAAAAGTGTGTTATCTCTTCTAATGCAAAGCTTTCCACTAACAGGTTTGTCTATGTGAATTGCAATATTTTCAAGCATTTTACCATTTAGTTTCTCATCCTCTTTTTGCCAGAATGATGACTTAGTCTGCTTGACTAATTCATTTCTCTTATAAATTGCTCTTCTCTCCTCAACCATATTCAGAAATTTCTTCCCTTCAGCACTTAATTTACATGTTAGATTATTCTTGTAAGCATACTCATATGTGAGTTCATTAGTAACAAGGAAATATTCTCTCAATTGTTTAGCTTTCTTATGCTTATTTAAAGCATTATCAATCTTGATATTAGCAAAAATCTCATCATAATTTGAATAGTAATATTCTAAACGACCAGTTTGATAAAATAAACTAGTTAATACACTACATGTAACAGCATAAGTGAGAGGAAGCATATTATATGTTACTCCCTCAGAAACAGAAGCGGGTAACTTAACGCACACATAACAATCCTTTGCATCCATTACCTTTACATATTCACTCAAAAGCTTTGTGAATGTATTGCTTGAAAAATCACCTATTGATTTATCTTGATGAATGTTAGGTTGATGATCAATTACTTTAGCAGATGCACTATGTTTAGTTTGGCTAACTAGAGCTTTGCTTGTTAAGTTAACTTTGTGTAATTCTCTATTCATTTCTAAAGGTATAATCACAGCTAGTACCAACCAGAGCAGAACTAAAATGAGCAGACACACCAGAGTCATCTTACAGCATCTTTTAAAAACAGAGCATTTTGAAGTGCTCTCCTTAATGTAAGGCATTTTTTAGGTTAGTTTTAGCCTCAAAAATAAAATTAAAAATAAAAATAAATTTTAAAATTTATATACACCCCCCTTTTAAAATATTTTTCTTTTTATAACCCTAAACAAGATTTCTTCGACCTTATGTCATACATAAGTTTTTCTTCTACTAGACAGTTTTTCTTCGACCTTGTGTCAACTAACAGGATTTCTTCAGCCTTATGCCAATTTAATAAATTTGTACTTCAATCATTGTCACTAATTTCTTGGATTTCGTTTTCTTCTTCACTACTATCATATATGTCTATAACAGGTGGAATTACTAAGTAAGTCCACTCAGGAGACTTGTATTTCTGGTTTGGTCTAATTATTCTCTTCCCTTTTCTTGATATCACTTCTATTTTCCTTCCAACTCCAACCTCTTTTCCAGGACTCTTTTGACTACTGATTTCTTCAACTTGTTCTATTGGCTTTTTAATCAATCTGACTCTCAATCTTCCACCAGGCCAGTAGTCTGCTTTTCTCACGTACTTTTTCTTTGGTTCAGAATTATTCGATTCTGATTTCCAAGTCCTTTTCTTTCTGTTTTCACTTCCACCTTCCACGTCACTTTCCTCAGTTTCGTAGTCTGAAATTTCAATTGACTCAGGAACTTCTCTATATGGCAATTTCACTCCTTCAGGAACTTCACTTTGTCTTCCATCACTGGTACTCGGTAATTCGTTCTCCTCCTCTTCCTCAATTACCTTTAGCTTCCCAGATTTCGGATTTTTGTTCCCTACTTCAGAGCTTGTTCTCTGCCTTTCGATACTCTCCTGGTCTGAAACTTCTTTTGGTTCAGCTTCTTTGTCTTCAATATAGACAACCGAATCCTCAGTTATCTTTCCTTTTAACAGATTCTCTTCACCTTCAGAATCTATTTCAATTATTTCTAAGTCTTTTCTTGCCAGATTTCCATTCACCGGCACAGTTTCCAGATGTCGACTTTCTTGTCGATCTTCAGAATCTGGAATTACTTCACCTTCTGTTCTGTCTTCTGCTTCAGAATCAGAGTCATCTGTGGTATCACTTTCAACATCAGAATTCTCAGGAGTTGGTATTGGAATAGTATGACTTGGATGAATCCAACGCTTCAATCCTCTGCACTTTACAGCATTAGTAGTGATCAAGATTACCTGCCTAGGTTTCTGCCATCTAGGAGATAGACAATTCCTCCTCCGATGTACTTTCGTTCTGACCCAGTCTCCAGGTCTCAGATCATGTGTCAAAACTTTGTCATTTGATTGTGCTTCAGTTCCCACCTGATTAGATACAGAAGTTACCATATCAGATAACCTTTTACAGTAATCCAAAATCGCACTGTCATTTATGCTCAACAGTTTACCTACAGGTACAAAAGCTTGCCTCATAACTCTTCCCATCAAAATTTCATGAGGACTCAAACCTGTCTTTTTATCTGGTGTACTTCTTATTGACATCAAAACAAGTGGAAGAGCATCAGTCCACTTCACTCCTGTCTCTAGACACATTTTCCCAATTCTGTTTTTGATAGTTCCATTTATTTGTTCAACTACACCTGATGCCTCTGGTCTGTATGCACAGTGTATTTTCTGCTCAATACTCATAGCTTCGCAAATTAATTTCAACAGTTTGTTATCAAAATGACTTCCTCCATCACTCTCAATAGTGACTGGAAAACCGTACCTTGGGATGATTTCTCTGAGCATTAGTTTTGCTACTGTAATTGAATCACAATGTCTTGTAGGAAAAGCCTCTACCCATCTTGAGAATAAGCATACAATTACAAGTACATATTTCAAACAGTTGTGTAAGGGCATTTCAATGAAATCTATTTGTAACCTGGTAAAGGGACCACCCTCTCGACCAATTATTCCTGTCCCCACCACTGATTTTCTGTTTGGATTCATTTGTTGGCATGACAAACACCTTTGACAAAAAGATTCTGCAATGGTTCTAAATTTGGTATTGAACCATGTTTCTTTAAACAGTCTGACCATAGAATCTCTTCCTAAATGTGCAGGACCATGATATAATCTGGCCATGTCAGAAATCATGCAATTTGGTAAAACTACTCTCCCATCTTTGTAAACCCACACTCCATCTTCATCACGTTGTCTACAATCTGATCTTAACCACTGGTCTTTTTCTTCATCATCTGCTTCGTTTTGTAAATCTCTAATCTCATTCCATGTTTCTACAATAGTTGTTAGCATTAATGAATTTGAATCAGTTTCTGTACTTCTATTCCGATTGTAAGAATAATTTTTCCTTGCGCAGTACTTTGCTGTTTCATCTGCGAAGGCATTTCCTTTGGAAATATAATCAGTTCCTCTAGTGTGTGCTGCACACTTGACTATGGCAATTTCTTTTGGCAATTGTATTGCTTCAATTAATCTTCTAATGAAAACTGCATTTTTAATTGGTGACCCTGTTGATGTCATGTATCCTCTCTGTGACCAGAGTTGTCCATAATCATGCACAACTCCGTACCCATACTGACTATCAGTAATGATGGTAACTCTTATATCTTTTGATATTTCACATGCACGAATTAAAGCAATCAATTCAGCCACTTGTGCTGAACGAACTCCTTCAAGACATGATGCCTCTTCAACATCTTCGACTGTACAAACTGAGTATGAAGCTTTCAAGACACCACCTTCGGATCTTAAGCATGAGCCATCTACAAAGTAGACAAAATCCGATTCAGGTAAAGGTCTGTCTTTGATGTCTTTTCTTGGTTTTGTGCAGAATTCCATGACATCTAAACATTCATGTTCTGTCTCGATGTCATCAACAATTTCAGAATCAGGCAGTAATGTAGAAGGATTCAGATTCAAACATCTTGAAATTGAAACATTATCTGCTCCCAGTATGATTTTCTCATACTTTGTCAATCTGCTACTTGTTAAATGTTGAGTCTTACCTCTTGTCAGTAATATTTCAACTGAATGAGGCACAAAAACTTTTACAGGAAATCCCATAATGATTCCTTCACTTTGTTCAAGACTGATACTTGTAGCTGCAACTGCTTTTAAACAACCTGGTAATGCTTTTGCAATTGGATCAAGAACTGCAGAGAAATATGCAATAGGTTTCTTTAGGTTTCCATGTCTCTGAATTAACACAGATAATGCACATCCTTCTCTCTCACTGCAATACAGTTCAAAATCTTTCTCATAATTTGGCATACCCAAAGCAGGAGCTTGGCATAAGCTCTTTTTCAAGTTTTCAAAAGATTCCATCTCAACATCATTGAGAATAATTGGATCTTTTACATCTGATTTGGTCAGTCTTTGTAGTGGTTTCGCAATTACCGAAAATCCACTTATCCATTGTCGACAGTAACCTACCATTCCCAGGAACATTCTGACCTGTCTTTGTGTTCTTGGTGGTAACATTGCTTGAATCATTTTTATTCTCTCTATTGTTACTTGTCTTTTTCCCTTTGCTATTCTGTGACCAAGATATTTTACTTCCTGTTTGCAAAACTGTAGTTTTGCTGGGGACACTTTATGTCCTTCTTCTGCAAGGCGATTTAACAGAATTATTGTGTCTGTTACACAATTTTCTCTTGTCTTTGCAGCAATTAACAAATCATCAATATACTGCACCAACGTAGACCTACCTGGTAAGTCTAAATCTTCTAATGATCTTTTTAACAGTTCGTTAAAGATTGAAGGACTTTCTGTATAGCCCTGAGGGATTCTTGTCCATCCAAGGGTCTTACCTTGGAATCTGAAAGCAAAGATTTCATAACTGTCTGGGTGTAGAGGAACAGTAAAGAATGCATTGCAAAGGTCAATGACTGTGTACCATTCAGCATCATATGGAATCTGAAATAGAATTACTGCTGGATTTGGAACCACAGGACAACATGGAATAACAATTTGATTAACCTTTCTCAGATCTTGTACGATCCTAAATGTTCCGTTAGCCTTTTTAACTCCCATAATTGGTGAATTACAAGAGCTACTCTTCATTTCTTTCAATACACCTTGCTTGATTAATTTTTCAATTACAGGTGTAATACCTTCAATTGTCTCAGTTTTCATTTTATATTGTGGAGTGTTTGGAAATTCTATTCCCTGCTTCAATGCAATTTTAACAGGATCTACGTTTTTCATCAGACCCATCTCATTCCCAGTAAAATCCCATATTTCAGATTTCACTGTTTCTTTTAGCTCTTCAGGTAAATCTTTTTCTTCAAATGCAGGAAACAATTTTGTTTCTTCTGCTTCCATCATCATCATTGTCATTCTGTACAAACCATCTTCCTCCATTGTTTGTAATTCAACTCCTTCAGGAGAACAATATATTCTGCAATTCATTTTACATAGGATGTCTCTACCTAATAGATTTACTGGACTACTATTACAAACCACAAATCTGTGTTTGTCTCTGTAATTTCCAATTTCAACTGGTACTGGATCAGTTAAGTCTGTTTTAATTTGCTGATTACTTACTCCGACAACTTGGATGGTATCCCCAGAGAGAGGTAGGTTTTCAATTTCCACTGATCTAACAGTAGAACGGGTAGCACCAGTGTCCACTAGAAAAGTGATGTCTACATCATTAACTTTCCCGTTTACAAAAGGACCAGACTGGTCAACCTCAAGAGTGGCTCCAACAACACACTCTTCCTCCTCTCTCGGGCACCGTCAGCAATAATCATCAGAATCACTGTCTTGGCTTTCTGTTAATAAAAATTGTTGTGAAGCATTTTGCATTTGAACCCTTTGCTGCTTTTGCTGTTTTTGTGGTTTTATTACCTGTTCACATCCCTGAAATCCCACTTTTGGATTATATTTTTGAACTCCCCCACAATTCGGAAAAGGTGGTTGTGGCAACTGGTCTTGACGATTATTCACCTGTTGTTGTTGCTGTTGTTGTAATTGTCGCTGAATATTAAATTCATTTAACCCCTGTTGCATCTGTAGCTGTTGCTGCACGTTAACACCATTCTGCATCTGTGGATTCAATAAGGGATTCTTTAAGTTTCTAGGAGGATGAGGACACTCGTCCCTCCAATGTCCAATTTCGCCACAATTAAAACAAGGTAATCTTTGTTTCAGCTCTTCTATTTTTGGGCTAAATTTCTTTTGGAAATTATTACCTTTAAACTTTCCTTGTATCTGGTTCGTATTTCCAGTTTGAACAAAATTAGTGTTCTTATTTCCCATGCTGGCAATCTGTTGCTCAGCTACCTTTACCTGTGCCCACATGGCTTTCTCCTTTAGCTTCTTCTGTTTTACTTCTAATTCATCGCTACAATATTTTGCTTTTCTCAGAATATCATCTATAGATAGTGCTTGCCATCCGACAATACTAGTTCTGATCATTTCTCCAATTTCAGGTTTTAGTCCATAAACAAATCTATAGATAAAATGACTCATGTCTTTCTCATCTAATTTTTCATAACCACTGTATTGTTTAAAGATTAATAGTAGTCTTTCATAAAAAGAATGAACTGATTCTTTTGTTTCCTGCTCTGTTCTTTCTATTTTAACCCAATCAACTTCTTTGGGTGGAATTTTGTTTTTCATCCAAACAATTACTTTCTCATAAAAATCCATTACAAGTGGATTTGGGGCACCTGTTTCTTTAATTCGCTCAGGTTCTGTTTTTGGCCAACTAATAGATATTTTACATTCTGTCCAAAGATCAGATGGAACAACAATGTCAAAAAATCCATCCAAATCAATCCACAGAACTTTTGACACTTTGATAAATCTATCGACTTGCCTGTACCACTCAACAGGTTTCTCTCTTAATTTTGGAAAGTCATTTGTGAATAACAGAATGTCCTGTCTCGACCATGGGACATGAACATATCCTCCACCTGCAACTTCTCTCATTGGAAATTGTTTTGACATTCTTTCTAATCTTTCATCTTCCTTTCTTTTGGTCCATTTAACTCTCCATTTGTTCAGTTCTCCTAGCTTTTTGATATAGACAATCAAATCTTTAATGTGAACTATTCTTCCCATTGAGTTCAAACTCTCAATGTCGCTTTCTGAGAAATCTAATCTATAATGTTTTGCAAAATTCTTTTGTTTACTCACATCGATTTCAAGTTCTGCAGCTAGATCCTCTAATTGATCATATTTATTTTTCGTTTTCCACTGAATACTTTTGCAAATGAATAGTAGTTCATCATCCCGATAGTAATTTAAACTATCTGGGCCAATTGTTCCAATTATTAATTCTTCTATATTTGCTTTTAATTTGGCCACATCAAGCTTTGGTGTAGTTACCCTGACTTCAGGACTTCCTACATCTGACATAGCACCCATTGGTGTTTTTGGAGATAAATCCTCATTGAAAGTTAAATCAGGCATTCTCGATCTAGAAGTGTTTAATTCTGTCAAATCTGAATAAAATTTTTCAGCAGGCTTTTGAATTTCTGTATTTAAAGGAATAGTTAATCCAGTCTTGTTTGTATTTCTTTGTTCAAATACAGGCTGAACAGGACCTATTGTTACTGGAACTGTAACAGCTTCCATGCCTTTTGTCATTCTTTTAATTAATTCTTCTTTAGACCTTAAGTATTCATTATAATCATCATCCTCAACATTTCTTGTCTCTCTTGTATATTCTTTTGGAGGTTCCCTTGCTCTTGGAGTCATTGAAAAATGTCTACCCTCATTTCGAGCATTCTCAAATTCTGGTCTTCTAGGAGTTTCAGTGATTTCACAATTATTTGGATAAAGTTTAGGAGCTTCACTAATTGGAGGTGCACTCGGTGAAGTTTCAGTAGAAACCACCGGAGTAGACCATGATCTAGAAGGTCTCAAAGGTTGATTAGGCTGTTTATTTTTAGCAGTTGTATATATTTCTTCCATAATTGCATCCTCAGATTCACTTTCCATAGATTTTCCTGTAGGAGAACCCATTACCATTTCATGAATTAAATACAATCCTTCACTCATGTTTCCCTGTCTCCACATTCGTAATCTATCTTCATGAGTTTCTCTTTTCCATGATGGATTTTTAGAAGGTCTTTTAATTCCACTAGCTTCTCTTTGTAACTGATACATCTCATCTTCCCACTCAACTAAAGCTTCAAATTGAGTTGGTCTCGGTTTTGGAACAAGAGCATTCATTTTCTCTCGTAAGTTTCTTAAAACTCTTACATTAAATGAACCATCATCAGGCCAAGTCAAAACACCATCGTTCTTAGTATAACGTTTCCAACTGTCGAACCATAAGACAGTATGATATCCGTATTCACCTTCCATGTACGCTGCAGGTGTTTTATACTTATGAAGTAGTTTACCACCTCGCGTTTCGATTTTCTTGTCAGGTGAAAATAAATTCTTAAATTTCTGAAATAATGTTGTCTTTTTCTCAACATGTTTAAAATGATAACTCATTTTCAAAAGTAAAATTTAATTCACAAAATCGTTCGTAAAAATTTTCCGGGATGTTCCGCAAAACAACCAATCCGTGCGCGAAACACACTAACAAGCCAATGGCAGTTGAGCTGCGTCACTTTTCAGCTCGACCAATAATTTTAGAGTTTTTCTGAACTACCAATCAGCTCACTGGCCGTCAGAGACTCAGGAGCCAATCAGAATACAGCTTGTGACGTAGGTCACCCAATCCCAGCGCGGCTCTGTGACGTACACAGCAGCTGCGGTTTCTCGCTTCTCACTCCTGGCGCTTACCCCTCCTTCACAAAATCTTTTCACAGCGCCATTTTAAGAACACTTTTCGGTGTAAATTAATTCTTAACAATCACTTATAAAGACAACATCTGTTCGTTTCACTAATTAGGATAGTTTACATACATTCAAGTATCCACACTTCGGAATAGACGGCGCTATTCACACTAAGGATAATATTCAATTGTCAGTAGAGTAACCTTACCCCACCCTTCTAACACGTATAATTATGAACTTGCTTTGCTCTGAACCCACCGCGAAGTGAAAGTTCTAAGAGTTCCACTTGAACATAAAATACAATTCAAACTCGCACTTTTACACGGAAAATTCCCTAATTTCAAACACACACGAAATCCGTACAGGACTCTCACCTGTTTATAGAAATCATGCACCGTTAGCAAAATAACGACGTTATCCGTACAGGGCTCTCACCTGTTTATAGATATGAAACATGTACCCGTACAGGACTCTAACCTGTTTATAGATAATCATGCACCGACGTTAAATTTTACCCTTCACTCAAGCTCGGATATAACTAATACTCTCATCACAGTGAGTTTTATGGAAGGCGCTTTGTCCCTATTCTCATGCTGCTTTGATTTCTTAGAAAATCCTCACTATACAAGAATCAGACCTAGCCCTAAAACTGTGCTGCTCGGCGACAACACTATGGTACACGGCGATACCTCTTGTGATACTCGGCGATATCACTACAAACGAACAGATGGCTTGCGTGACTAATTTCTCGCCACACAATCTATACCGGTATAGCTTACAGATAGGCACGAAAAACGAACTTAACAAGTGTTAAAACATTAATCCTATTTGCATACCATGACGCAATCCTTAGCAACCAACATGTTACCTTGGTTACCCCTTAGCAACCATCAATTTCTGCTACCAGATAATTGATCCAGCGGGCTATAGAAAATATATCATAAACTACGCTACCCAATTTCATAACCTATAAACAAAATTCTAAACTATACATGGACCCATTTATGAACCTGATATATTTTTGGGCCTACTGAATCAGGTGGTCAAATAAATCTATATACACATTATTTACAAACTATAAACATATTTATACATTTGCAGAAAGAATATTGTCATTAGAATAAAACCCAACCATTTAAACGACCACCATAGGCGACGTGATCTAGCTAAAGGTAACCTATACTTCTAAATAACCAAGACCAGCTTGTTTGTCAAAAGTAAGATTTTATTTTCTAGATTATGGTATATAAGTTGTAAGTTTTATAAATGAAATTTATTTGCAATAAAGCAAGCATAATGGTAAGAAATATGGAAAAATACAATTTAAGCAATTTAATCAAATTTAAAGAAATTATATAAAGTTTAGCATTTCTAAAACCTATTTCCCTAACTGAGCTAAATAGACAGAAATTAAAGTAAAGTTCTTTGAGGATTCTTACGTGCTCCACGCAAAGTCCAGCAGCACATCACCCTCATCGGAAAGTCAGAAAGCAGCAGCCAGCCCAACCCTAAGGGCATGACTTTTTATACCTTTCTACGCTAACTAAACTAGCAAAGGAAAGTTTTCAGAAATACTCGACGTCCCATTGGCTGAAAGTGACAAGTGACATGTCACCCGATTCTTAAAAAGTTCCACAAAATCATGTCTTACAAAGACCATTGTCTCTTCCACGTGAAGCCAGAGGCTTCCTGCGATTGCAACTTTGTTTTAAGTCATCCTCGCAGCTTCCATAGCTTTTCAGAGCAACTTCCGCGGATGCCAAGTTAAGGACTGACAAAAAGTTCACTTTCGACCTTGGCCATGTCCGACAGAATGATGTCAGCTCATCAGTTTTTGCTTTGTGAATGCAGCTTCAATAAACGTTTTGATTCAGAATGGGCTTCTCGTGACTTTCTGCAGAAATATGAATTAGCTCTTTTTGTGCGGCTCAAATAGTTAGGCCTCAAAAGCAGGCAACTTATGATTTCTAGTATAAAACAAACACAAGAAAAGTATTAATGTAAGAAATAAAGTATATTCTGTATCCACCCCATGGTTTACTAAATAATTAACCCACCCGATTAATCAAAATGTTACCTAGCCATTGCAAACAAATAAAGCAGCGTTTATATTTACCAGTCTCCGTTTTTCTATGAGACCCATATGCACCTAGAATAGTAGAAATGACATCATACAGACAAGAATAAGCAAAACAAGCACATGCTTTTTTTAAATATGCAGCAGTTAGTAATGACAAAAACGAAAACAATAAATTATTTTATTATTTTGCACGAACAAAAAGATGCAACATTTATGCACATTTATGAGCACACATGTTAGTCCCCCCACGTGTAAAGTTTAATCTAGGTTGTATTAGCACAACATATCACAAATCATTAATAATTTTATTCATGTTATGGAAATGTGACTTTGCGAGTTTAAACAAAATTTTGTTTTCTATCTCGCTCCATCAATTGCGCACACACCTGCACAACACGCAGGAGCGGAAACGCGCGCAGAGAACAGTGGAAAGGTGCACATTGATAACACAACATCAGAGCACAGGGAAAAGGGACAAGGCAGGCACACCTAGGGTGTAGCGAAGGCAGGGCCCTGCTTGCACACATTGCTATGTTATCATAGGTTTATTAGATGTTTATACGCTATTTTACCTATTTGCTGCTTTTGCACACAACACTGTAACGGTTGTAAGTTAGGCTGCGTTAATTGGTTCACATGAGAATGGCTTCTTTTCAACATCAGGGAAGTAGCGGGGGAGAGACACAACTTTACAACCCAGGGAGATGGAGCACACACACACACCAAGAGCAAGGCCCAGCTCGAAACCACAATGGGGCCGACAAAAATGTTCAAACTATCCCCTTACTCTGGTACTCAGTGTGTCCTGTGCTCCTCTATTGGGTTGCGAGAGGCCGCAACTAACACGATGCCATGGAGTCTTCCATGGTGAAGTCATGGCAGCCCACCCATCTTTGAAAACAGCCCTAGTCTACAGCCCACTGGAAACTGCCAGAGTGGCAGAACGGCCTTCAGAGTCATGACTGACATGGCTGGGCGAAGGACGCACTCTTTTCAACTCAGCGAGAGAAGACACGTCCTCAGAGCATCATGCAAAGGTGCACACAGGACACACTCCCTGTGCGGAAGAGATGTAAGAACACCATGGAAACAGGGGAAAGAGACACCCAGCTTTACAACACATGGAGATGCAGCAGGCAAACACCCAGAAAACAATCTAAATGCACATAAGGGGCTGCAAGGAGGAATTGAAGGATTGTGTATACACTCCGAGAACATGGTAGGAAGAAACATGGCTTTACAACACAGATAAATGCAGCACATCTGAGAAGACAGTGTTGAAGAGCAAATTGGTGACACACCTTCAGAGCACAGGCAAAGAAACAGAGGGCACACCACAAAGATACTTTACAATACAGGCGAATGGAGTACAGTCTAAGAAAAGCAATAGAGGAGCACAGGACACACTGAGTACCGGAGTAAGGGGCAGGGTGGCTCTTTTTTCGCCCTAAGTTGGCAGGGTATGCCCAGACGTGGGTCCCTTGCTCACTTTCCCACTGGATTCAAGATAGCCTGGCTGATGAGGACTGTGAGCCCGAAACCAGTCCCAGGAAGGTTTACGGTCCAGGGAAGACATGGCTTGGCAGGTCGGGCTGGACTGTTCCCATGAGGCACAGGGACAGACTGATTTGCATAAAGCCATGTCTGAACTGGGGCGACGGTGTGTGCTAAAGAATGATGATGGATTAAACCCAAATCAGTTGACTGGGGGTGAGTGCTTACAATGTTCAACACTCCGTCGATCATTCCCTTTGGTTTTGCTCTGCCAAGGAACACCAGGGGAAGGAACGACCAAGGCTTTAAATAGGATGAAAAAACTGGGAGGTCTCTCAAAGGGGCGTGGCCGATGCAGTTAATGGCATGGCTTACAATGTGCAAGCTAAAAATCTGTGTTTAGCATAGTGTGCCACTGGACTGGCATTTTGTGCTTCTGTGATTGAATCCAGATATATAATACAACAAGTAACATCACACCTACACCAAGCTAAGGCTATTGGCTTTGTCAATGGCTGTTAGTTGCATAAGCTACATAAGCAACAACTATGGCTTTGTTGCATATAATATTGAAAATACTTCCGTTCTGAAAAGATGAGACTGTAAAAGAACTATAACGAGTCTCTTTGAAGTTAAATCAAAGGCAGAGTTAAGATTATTTTTTTTCATCCCGAAGGGGAGAGTAACAATGCAGAGCCCGATAGAGACCCGTTTCGACAACTGCTTTTTAGAACTGCCGGTGCTGAGCACCGGCAAGACATGTCCCACTTAAAGCCCAGGGGACCACCAGATCAAAATGGGGGTGGGGGGGAGAAGGGGGTATTTAAATGTGGCAAGGCCAGAGAGTTCTGTATCTCTGAAAATTCTAAAAGTAAGCATGATGCCTGAGAAGTTGGAAGTGCTAGGGCACCACAGCATGGTCCGGAAACTGAGCATACTAAAGATCAGGCTGAAAAATTACCACCAATGATCAGAAGGAAAAAATGGCTTGTCCCCTTTGAAAAAGATTCAGACTCAGTTTGCTCTTTTCTTTTGAGACCCGGTCACAATCCTGCTACAAAGCGTGGTAGGAGAAACCACAAAAACAAAAAAAACTAAAATTAAATCTATTTCCATTATCAATATCCCACTCATCTCTGTATAGGACCTGGCTAGTGATGCTAATCAGACAGTTCTTTCTATCAACAAACACATTATTTCCCTTCTTACCCGATGCAGGGCGTATAGTGGGCACAGGACCGCCTGCCTCCTGTAGCTGCTGGGTGAAGAAAACCCCCCTCTTCGAAAAGAACAGAAGAGAAAGCATCCTGGGCCTTCTCTGTTCCAATTTGTATCTCTCTTTGGTGCAGGACTGAGAGGTGCAGCAGTGAGCCCTGCAACTGCTGTAAGTGGCCCAGGGGGGGGGGGGGTTTGTTTGTCTACCTTATGTGTTTTTTTGCAGTTTTTCGGCACGGCAAATGTATGGAATAAATATAGAGCGGGAAAGGAACCAGTTTCAGTTGCCCTTTTTAGATTGACCCTAAGACAGCGCTTGCCCTGTATGCAAGACCTGTTGTAATCTCTTATGTGGGTTTTTGGAATGCCAATCTATTGCCATTTGGTCTTTTTTATGCTATGTTTAAATGCTTCTTTTAACCTGTGCATTTTAGTAAATGTCCCTTCCTAGCTATCTTAGGTCCCTCTCAGGCAATTTCACTCAGTGAACATTTTGGTTGGCCACTGACAGTGTTCAGTGTGGTCATGCATTGTTACATCGCGTGATGGCCCCTCCTCCCTGTGTTCCTACTGGGTGTCCATTGCAATGTGTTTACACAGCACAATGAAAACACAGTGTTTAAAATAAGGCATTGCATCACACTTTATATTCGTAAAGCTGTGTTAGTAATGGCAAATATAAACACTTCCTAGCAAGTCCATGTGCATCTTCTCCTGTGTACCACAGTCTTCTATGTTCGAAAACATACACCCTCATGCCCTTCACCTTTCAGCAGCTTCTCCGTCAGCTGCTTGAGATAGGCAGCTGATGTCGGTCCTTTGGATTTGGAAATGGGGTAGAGATCTCTCAAAGATAGCAGCCGCCCTGCTTTACTGCAATGAGCATCTCCATGCTAGAAGTGGCAGCCATAGAAACAGAGAACGGTCCATGTAATCAACTTCTTCCGCTTTAGAAAGACCCGTCCGTTTTCATTGTACACAGAATTATTGTCCCTCTTCTCTGTCTCTGCCCCTCACAGCTTCATTGTACCTGCACACTCGCGAAATATGGAAATACATTTTCTTCTGTCTTTGGACACATCAGTTACCGGAGTAGAGTCTTTCTTTTCAAGGGGTAGCCGTTAATGTAAATCGAGGTAGACTTTAAGTCAGCATGAAAAATTATAATGGAAACTGCCGATACCCCTTGAACTCTACCGTTCAATAGCTGTCAACATGCTACATGTCATTAGCAACCAGCGATACACTGGTTATTATAACGTTTAGGTACCTACTTGTGACAATGCACTACCAGTCCAGACTCCTGGCATGCAACAATGTGGTGTTGTCTGTAAAACAAGAGTAGGTAAAAATCACTCTCATGACAGCTGTTTAAGTGAACAAAACAGTTTTGGGACTGTGATCCTGAGTGCACATTCCCTGACACCCGGGGGTGTCATGGAATGTGTTGAAGGCAGAGACGTGGATGAAACAAACACAATATTCTGCAACTATTTTCTTGGCCTTTAGATAATTATACAAAATATAAGGCAATCACTTTAAATGAAAAACAAACACACGTTACATTAATTAATGGGATGAATGCATTTTGGCCTGCAGGGGTGCACTGGTGAGGTTAGATGGAAGGAGCCCTGCCCTCACCCATCCTTGGGGCTGCAGGGGTGCACTGGTCTCAGATGGAAGGTGCTGTACCCTCACCCATCCATGGGCCTGCAGGGGTCCACTGGTCTAACTCTGTGACGCTGTACTGACACTCTCATAGGTATTCATGTTTGCTGGAGTTATAGATGGATGGGATTGTTTCTATGATTATTTTCTGCTCCTCTGGCTGGTTTAAAGTAACAATTGGTCTGTTTGAGATTAAAATATCCTTTTTTGCCAAAGGCGCAGAACTGCATAATTCCGCTGGCCTTAATTATCTTTCAGTGTCTCAAGATTGGAAAACACAAGCAACAAAAGCAGACCTTTTGTTCACAGATGCAAACGGTCAGATCGCTTTTAGATTGTCTCAGCAATTATACACAGCGTCAACCGCAAAACCCTGTGCGCCCTTACTACGCAAAGCGGTTTGAAAAAGGGAATCTCTGCGTCGAGGCACTACTAAGCTATGCAGAGGATCCACAACAGTAGGTTTTGCACAGCATGGTGAGTACCAGAACAATTAGCAGTGTCTAGATCGAGCACTTGCCAGAATGTCATCAATCCTTTGCGCTAGTTCCTGAAGGGCATCACCAGATGATAGGAATGCAGATCAATCTATTTTTATATTGGACATTGCACACACATATGACCATAAAGATTTTAAAAAAATTAAAAAACAAGGGGGGAGGTAGAGGGATGGTAGCTAGGTTCACCCTCCTAACAAGTGTCTGTATCAACAAAATCCGAAATATCGGATAAAGAACCTAGCTATGGAGGTAGATCACGGTCATAGATGGATGGGACCTTGAAAAAGGGGGAGGATATCCTTTTTCTTGAGTCCCCTCACTCACCCGAGTTTCCTCACGGTGACATGCTTCATCAATGGGGCCATCCCAACCTGCTGCGGGTTGAGGCGTGCTACGACTTGCGAACGAATGATTTCAAAACAAGTACATTTCAAAGCAGTGCTATAACGTGCCTATTAGTGTCAAAACCTCAATGTTAAAGAACAGTAGAAGTTGCAGCACCCAGGATAAAATGCTGCATGGATAAATACTTATAAGGTCCCAAAGGCGAGACAGATTGTAGTGCAAATGCTTGTTAATAACTGCCGGTGCTCATACCCGACAGGAACTGGCCCACTTAAAGTCCTGGGGCCACCCCTTTACTACACAGGGCGAAGGGACACACAGCACAAAAAGACTGAGAGGAACACACAATTTTAGAGCACACTGAGGGTGCATACTTTCAAAATACAGGAAAACGTCATCTACGTTGACAGCAGGTGGCTCAAGAGACAAAAGGCGATACTATGGCATCCTAATGGCTGAAAGCGCTGTGCAAATGCCCATTATAATAATATAATAATACACCCACACAGCCTCAGAATCAGCGCCGGACGCCCATTTATTCAATCGGGCGTTTTCCCGGTGGGCTGAAGCGTTTCGAGACCGTTTTTTGAATGCAGAGGACCGCTGCTGGTGTCGCTGATACTTTCTCAAGCTACCTCAGATTAGCGGCAGAAGCCACAGGGGGTGCTTTAGGAGCGTCACCGGAAAGAGAAAGATGAAATAAACAAGCACTGGCAAAGCCAATAGGTTTCGCCGATGCAAGATCTATTGGCTTTGTCAACGTACTTTTTAGACATACAAGTAAAGAAAAAAAAGGCTTCAAGTAAAGAAGAAAGTGCTATGACGCTTCCTGCAAAGACCGCGTCATAGCTCTATTATTTTCTTTATTTTTAGACATGTTGCACGGCAGGACTGTTGCTGCTGCTGTGGGAAACATCCATTACAACGCAGGCATTACAATACAATGCCTTTACAACGCAGTCAATACAACACACGTTCCATTACAACGCATGCCATTACAACACATATCCCTCACTGACCAACACCTTCCCTGAGGTAAGCACTCGGTAGTGTTAGAATAGTAATTTTCGTTGTAATGGAACTTGCGTTGTAATGGCTTGATTTGTAATGGCATCCGTTGTAATGAAAGTTGTTATGAAAAACCGCATTGTAAAGGTATGCGTTGTAATGTCATGCACCCTGCTGCGCAACATAGGTAAAAGGTAGAAGAAAACTGCTGTGGCACAGAAAGCGCTGGCTGCGTCATAGCAATTTGTTATCTAATGGACAGGGAAGGGCAAGAAAGAAGGATTCGGAGAGGGGGGTGTGAGGGACAGGGCAAGCAAAAAGGTTGCAGAAGAGAGAGAGATGGAACAAGCAAAAAGGTTGCATGAGGGGTTGGAAGGGACAGGGCAAGTAACGAAGTATGGGTGGGAGGGAACAAGCAAAAAGATCATGAGAGGTTTTGGGAGGGACGGGGCAAGCAATGGAGATGGGAGGTGTGTGGCCAAGCATTGGGGGTGGGCAGGCGACAAGGTCACGGGAAGGGTTGGGAAAGACAGGGCATGGAAAAAGGTTGCAGGAGCAGGCTGAAGGAATGGGAAAAGCAACAAGGTCACAAGAAGGGATGGGTGAAAAGGCATGGGAGTGGGAGGGATGGGGAGGAGTTGAAAGGGCCTGCAAACACATGCACTTTATAAAGTACATGATCAAAAGTAAAAATAAAAAAAACTTATCTGGACTCGAGAAGCATATGGCTAGTGGAAGGACGCTAGCCTCAGTCTGAAAGCTGCACTTAGTCCATGCTCTATGGCTGGGACCAAGACAGAAGCTCCAGGAGAAAGCAGGAGGCATTGGCCAACAAGAAGCAAGGAAACAAGAGTGAAGTCGAAGCCAACCAATAGTAAATAATGGGAACTAATGGGAAGGTTCTAAGCTCATTTAAGCTTTTTTTAATTTACAAAAGATTTCGGCAACAACGCATACGCTGTCCCAGGTGAAACCATAATGGAGAATGAGAGAGGCGAAAGGAGGAAGAGACTCAGCTGGTTTGAACATTTTTATCCAAGCTGCTTTTGATTTTCTGTCCAGACTTGCTCAGAATGCACAACCAAAGCAGCAAGCACTTGCTCACTTGGAACACAAGGAGAAGAACACCTTTACAGTTAAGGGAGGAGAATACACTTCCCAAACTGGACACCGTGTGAAGGCATGAAGAGGATCTGAAACACATTTACAACACAGGAAGGAGTAGCACACTCACCCCAAGAGCTCAAGGAGAATCCCCCACACTCTCAGAAAGCATTCTCTCATGGTGGCTTTACGACAAATCAAGAATTAATACACATTCTCAAAACAGAGGGAAAAAGCTAGGATGACCAGAATTTTAAAACCAAAAACTGGGACAGGCTACAGGCAGAAGTAGGACTACAAAATGGCAGTAATTGCGAAGGACACATTAATTACATTTATCAATATAGAACTGTTTCCGAGACATTGCTACACAGACTTCACTTAGAAACCTAACACTACACCCAGTTCACAAAACAAATATTGGGGTTTTCATGGTAATCACACATTAAAAAGTGAAGGTAAATTTTAAGGTTTAGGTTTGCGTGCCAGGACAAATGTAAGTTGCTGACTCAGGGACCGCATTGGCTATATTTGTTCATGATAAGGGCGGGCGTGTGAGGACAGGCACCACGAATGAGGGCGGCCGGATTGGGACAGGAAACATGGATGAGGGTGAACATGTGGGGAGAGGCAACACGGATGAGGTTGGGCCCAGGCAATACAGATGCGGGCGGGCAGTTGGGCACAGGCACTACAGATGAGGGTGGGTGGGCACAGGCAATACGGATGAGGATGGGTGGGAACAGGTAATACGGATGAGGGCGGGTGGGTGGGGACAGGCAATATGGATGAGGGCATATGGGCACATGCAACACAGATGATCACAGGCAACACAGATAAAACAGGCAACACAGATTAGGGTGGGCGGGTGGATGGGGACAGGCAACACAGATGAGGGAAGGCACTTGGAGACAGGCAACACAGATGAAGGCAAGCGGGAGAAGACAAGCAACACAGGTGAGGGCAGGCAGGTTGGGGCAAGCAACATGGATGACGGTAGGCAGGTGGACACAAACACAGACGATGACAAGCAACACGGATGAGGGCCGGTGGGTATGGACAAGCAACATGGGTGACAGCTGGAGAGTGATGACAGGCAACAAGGACGAGGGCTAGTGGAGAAAGGCAACACAGATGCGGGTGGGGACAAGCAACGTGGGTGAGGGCCAGCGGACCGGGACAAGGAACACTGATGATGAGAAGCAACGTGGGTGAGGGCGGGCAGGTGGGGGTAAGCAACGAGGATGACGACAAGCAACATTGATGAGGATCAGCAGGTGGTGACAAGCAACACGGCTGAAGGCAGACAGGTGGGGACGAACTAAACGGATGAGGGAGGGCAGGTGGGGATGAGTAAAATGGGTGAGGGAGGGTGGGTGGGTGGGGACGAGCAAAAAGAGTGAGGGAGGGCAGGTACAAGAAACATGGATAAGGGAGGATGGGTGCAAGCAACATGGATAAGGGAGGATGGGTGCAAGCAACATGGATAAGGGAGGATGGGTGCAAGCAACATGGATAAGGGAGGATGGGTGCAACCAACACGGATGAGGGAGGGTGGGTTTGGACAAGCAAGACTGATGAGGGAAGGTGGGTGGTTGGGGACAAGCAAGACTGATGAGGGAAGGTGGGTGGTTGGGACAAGCAAGACTGATGAGGGAAGGTGGGTGGTTGGGACAAGCAAGACTGATGAGGGAAGGTGAGTGGTTGGGACAAGCAAGACTGATGAGGGAGGGCGGGTGGGGACAAGCAAGACTGATGATGTACAAGCAACACGGATGAGGGAGGGCGGGTGGGGACAAGCAAGACTGATGATGTACAAGCAACACGGATGAGGGAGGGCGGGTGGGTACAAGCAACACGGATGAGGGAGGGCGGGTGGGGACAAGCAACACGGATGAGGGAGGGCGGGTGGGGACAAGCAACACGGATGAGGGAGGGCGGGTGGGGACAAGCAACACGGATGAGGGAAGGCTGGTGGGGACAGGCAACACGGATGAGGGAAGGCTGGTGGGGACAGGCAACACGGATGAGGGAGGGCGGGTGGGGACAGGCAACACGGATGAGGGAGGGCGGGTGGGGACAGGCAACACGGATGAGGGAGGGCGGGTGGGGACAGGCAACACGGATAAGGGAGGGCGGGTGGGGACAGGCAACACGGATGAGGGAGGGCGGGTGGGGACAAGCAACACGGATGAGGGAGGGCGGGTGGGGACAAGCAACACGGATGAGGGAGGGCGGGTGGGGACAAGCAACACGGATGAGGGAGGGCGGGTGGGGACAAGCAACACGGATGAGGGAGGGCGGGTGGGGACAAGCAACACGGATGAGGGAGGGCGGGTGGGGACAAGCAACACGGATGAGGGAGGGCGGGTGGGGACAAGCAACACGGATGAGGGAGGGCGGGTGGGGACAAGCAACACGGATGAGGGAGGGCGGGTGGGGACAAGCAACACGGATGAGGGAGGGCGGGTGGGGACAAGCAACACGGATGAGGGAGGGCGGGTGGGGACAAGCAACACGGATGAGGGAGGGCGGGTGGGGACAGGCAATACGGTTGAGGGAGGGCGGGTGGGGACAGGCAATACGGTTGAGGGAGGGCGGGTGGGGACAGGCAATACGGTTGAGGGAGGGCGGGTGGGGACAGGCAATACGGATGAGGGAGGGCGGGTGGGGACAGGCAACACGGATGAGGGAGGGTGGGGAACCGGCAACACGGATGAGGGAGGGCGGGTGGTAGCAGGTAATACGGATGAGGGAGGGCGGGTGGGAGCAGGTTATACGGATGAGGGAGGGCGGGTGGGAGCAGGTTATACGGATGAGGGAGGGCGGGTGGGAGCAGGCAACACAGATGAGGGCGGGCGGGTGGGGACAGGCAACACAGATGAGGGAGAGCGGGCGGGCAGGGACAGGCAACACAGATGAGGGAGGGCAGGCGGGCAGGGACAGGCAACACAGATGAGGGAGGGTGGGCAGGGACGGCAACACAAATGATGGAGGGCAGGTTGCAGCAAGTAACACAAACAAGGGAGGGTAAGTGGGAGTAAGCAACATGAACGAGAGGTTTGAGAAGTACATGAGGGAGCTAAAATAAAAGGTCTCAAAGAGCCAGCACATGCGCTGTGTAGGCAAGAACTAAAAAACCTGCAGATACTCTATACCTCAAAGCACCTGTCCATTTAAAGTATTGAGAGTTACCAGTCTCATGAGATCTGCAGTAGCTCTGCAGATCTTTTGTCTTTCACCAGGAAAAAGGCAGAGAGAGTCTACCTTTGAAATACCAGGAAGAAATCAGGAGTAACAGAGAAATCTGAAACAGAATTAAAAATGTCCCCCAATAATGCCTAATTTCGAAGTTAATATTCACGGTCCCATTGTAATCGAATGGTAACCCTCCCTCCCCACCAAGATCCACACACACTAGTACCGCAGACAGACATGCTAAATTCAAATAATTTTTCAACATGTGAGGCTTGGCCAGCCCCAGGGGGTGGGAATTGGAATGGGGTGCAGCTTTTTAGGCCATCACATCCTGAGATGGTAACATGGAGGAATGGGGCTTGGAGAAGGCATGGCCAAGCCATCTCCTTGCCATTAACACAATAGTTGCTGAAGCAGAATGCTGTGTGTCACCCCCAGAGGTTGTGAAATCTGTAATGGAATTTAAAAGTGTAGAACCCAACGAGAAAGGGTTTCCAGCTCACTTGGTAATCGGCATGTGATATCGGCTCTTTACCAGGTGACAATGTGAAGAGCTCTGATATGGTGTGACACACGGTGGCACCGTGGCAGTTGGCCAGTCTATGCAGGAATCAGTAATTACTTGGATCGGTTACCGGCCATATTATAGGGACACTCCCACACCCCGGATGCCTGGGATGAGTCTTTCACCTCATGCCTCTTTAATTCACCAGCAGACACACCCTGCCCCTTTATTTCACTCTTTCCAGCTCTTTGTCATCACTGCTTTCTTTCTTGCTTTCTTTGACACTCTTTTTTTGGTCTCTCTTCCCCCTACTTTCCTGCGTTTGTAATGTTCTCTCTCTTGCTCTGGGGTCAAGGAATGATGAGGAAAAACAAATGCTGATTCCCGAATATGAAGGCCACTGGGCCCCATCTGCAACCAGCAGCTCAAATTAAGCACTGATGGGTGCTGCTGATTGCCAACAAACACTTTGTGGTGTGAGGTGCGTTCTACAACTCACTTGACAACGAAGAAAGCGAAGGTCAGAACTAGTAGCCACAGTGAAATGGAGTCACCTGGCAACTCTCTGACAGCTGAATGTATCATTCTCAAACCACCAACTGAACACATTTGAGATGCAAGTCCACCTCAGAACTAGAGGCATCAGTCCATGAAGGGATGGCAGCCCACTTAGTAGGAAGTAAAACAGCCCAAGGATTCTACCCACCCTGACTGAAACGTCAGTCTTGCAAGCCTTCATCAGGGCATTATAACATTTTTAACTGAAAAGGGTCTCATCTCCCCAAGGCCCGCTATGTGATGCAGAGAGCTGGAGCTTGGAGCTCCATATACAAACTGGAAGCATTCTAATAAAGCTGCGTCCCTGTCACCGGGTGCTCACACTGGGCCTATAATTAAGGCTATATTAAGTATTTTCCTATCTGTGTTCAGAATATGTTACATTATGGTATTACTATTTGTATAGCCACTTTTGTCATTGGAATGTGGTGCTGGGTTTATGTGGGAGGGGCATACATAAATACGAAATGGGCCACTCTATCTTCAGCTCTGGAGCTCTTGAAAGCAAGTTGAACCACCTTGAGTGCTACTTTCAACTACGTAAATGGGCACTGCCCTGGTCATACTCAGGAGACTGTTTCGGTCTGATTTGCAATGGGGAACTGTGTTGTTTTTTACAGCTGACAAATAGTACCCAAACGGTGATGGAGTGTTTATTTTGTTTCAATAATGCATACCAAGGCTCCAGGAGCAGTGCCACGGCAAGGCAATCCTATGCAGCCACTTGGATAATGACAGGAAAGGCATGCCACTTTGCCCTAAGTGCATCAAATTGGGATCATCTTCTAATGCCCCACTCTCAGATTGTGAATCTCCAATCAAGATAACATTAGACAGAATTCAGATCTCCTAAAGTTCTGAGGAAAACTGAGAACTTGCCTCCTGGGAGTTCCCATTCCCAATTAACAGGCTGCCCTTGATTTCTTTATTCTTCTCAACCTTTAGTTTGATTCCCTGGTTCTTGTGTTACTTATGTTATCTGTAATGCACTCCAATCCCCTTTATGGCTAGGTTTGTACTCAAGAAATACTCCAAATACATAAAATTGAGGCTGTAAAATGGCACTTTAGCCAGGGTGCCAAGAATAGTACTGGCCTAAGACAGTCGGTCTCAAGAATCTGCCACCTCAAGTGGTTTCACAGGAGTCTAGGAAGTATGCTACTTATTTAAGAAAGGGATCCGCCGAAGCTACTAAAACACATAACAAAACAATAATAACACACACACTCCCAACAGCTGAAATGTTATCAACTTGGGAACGGTGAAAGTTTGATTGGATTCAACCCATGGTCCGGCACATGCCGGTCTCAGCAGCAAACATTACAAGCCACTGAACTATCTGTCTGGATTATTTCCTATTTCTGACATCACTTGAAGTTCACCTTTTATTTCACACAGAACAGGACCTTGGTAGTGATAATGGTTACTAACTCAAACCCCGTTGGTGCCACCACTCCACCCCCAACAGCAACAAGCATATAATACCCTTCCCTAAAACACAACCCCCAGCAATGCCTCAGTAGTCTCTCTTGGTTCATAGCGCCGTGATATCCCTTGGGATGAGTGTCGCGCTTTATAAATACCGAAAATAAATAAATAAATACCACATTCCTGGGGCAAAGGTACACCCTTCTGCTGCCCTGCTCACAGACTTCGTCCTACCCTCTTTGCTTTGAAAACCAGAGAATGGACAAGACTCCTTTTGTTGTCGGACGAAAGAAAAAACGACACAACTTCTGTTGGCATTATAGTAAAATAGTATAGTATAGATGAGATAGCACCATGTAACACACAGGCTCCCAAGACACATAAAGCATCAGCACCATGGTTCAATGAGACACTGCTGAAAGCAAAACAAGAATGCAAGCAACAAGAACGAGCCTGGCACAAAGATTATGGTAGTAAGGCCAAAGAGAACTATAAAAAGGAATTACAAAAATACTATTTCACTAATTAAGAGAACACAAGGTGATTTCTACACAGAAAAAATTGAAAGGGCCAGTATCTCCTCGAAAGAAATGTTCGCCATACTGAAGTCTCTTAAAATACGCGAAAACACTAACCATGATGCAGCAGCCTCTATTGAGAGCTGCAACAAAGTGGCAGAATTCTTCGCTGACAAAGTGTCTAAAATCTGATACCTTTCCTAAGGAAGCATGGCTAGGGATGAATACAACTAGCAGACAAGACACCCCGTTTGTAGGTGAGACCCTTGATGAATTCAAAGTCCAGGACCTAGAAGATCTCAAATCTACAGCCAAAGGGATCAAATTAGGCTCCCCACTAGATCCTGCTTGCCCGGAGATACTAATGCAGGGAGAGAACCTCATTATGCCACAGATTTCGGAAATCATCAAATGGTCTTTTCAAGCAGGTGAGGTTCCAATTAAATGGAAGCAAGCCATAGTTCGGCCACTCAAAAAGAAGCAGTCAGTTGATCAAGCAGTACTAGAAAATTTGCGCCCCATCTCACTGCTACCTTTCGTGGCAAAGATTGCGGAGAAGGTAAAACAAACAATTAGTAGACCATATCAATAAGAATGATCTATTGCACCCCTCCCAATAGGGTTTTAGAGCAGCACATTTGACTGAGACAGCTCTATTCATGGCAACTGAAACTATGACAAAATATGCCGATGATGGGCAGACGGTCACTGTGATTCTGTTGGACCTCAGCGCGGCGTTTGACACAGTTTCCCATAAGATACTTCTCCAAAGATTAGAGGCATGCAACATCAGGGGAAACATACTACGATGGATGTCATCCTTTTTATCTGCATGAAGCTTCCAAGTCGCTCAACAATCCTATTGATCAAAGAGCATCCCCCTACCTCAGGGCGTCCCACAGGGATAGATTTTGAGTCCGACTCTATTTAACCTGTATGTGGGACCGCTGGCTGAGCGAGTGGAAGAGCACAAGGTGTCTACTGTGTCATATGCTGATGACACACAGCTAATTATGATGCGGTCTCAAGACAGGGAACAGGCAGCAATTCGCTTCTCTAAATGTCTAGAAGAAGTAGCTGTTTGGATGTCAAACCACGGCCTAAAGCTCAATGGGAATAAAACAGAGGTAATGATCGTGGGTAAAACCCCCACCATCAGGTTATGAGCCTGGTGGCCTGGGATACTGGGCCAAGTACGCACCCCAAAGTCGGAAGTAAAAAAGCTTGGAGTTTGGTTTGACACCGAATTGACATTCGACAGCCAAATTCGTAAAGTAGGAGGCAAATGCTAGGGAACCATGAAAATCATAAGAAAGACCCTTGACCTCCTGCCTCCATATGTGAGGAAAACCATAGTTCGCACCGTGGTAACCTCGCAAATGGATTACGGCAATGTACTATACTTCGGGGCTTCATAAAAAGGGCTGTCCAAATTGCAAACGGTACAAAATACGGCAGCCCGCCTGGTACTAAGCCTCCTGAGGATAGCCTCTGCTAAGAAATCTGTGGCCGAACTACACTGGCCACAGATCTCTGTATTGGGGTGAATGTATGACATTGTTCTGCATTCTGTCCATCACCTGTTGTTTTTGCATTTGTCACCCCGAGTGGGACGGGTATGCTCAGACGTGAGTCCCGTGCTCTCCATGCCACTGGAATCAAGCTATCCAGGCTGAGGAGGGCTGAAAGCCCGAAACCGGTCCTTGGATGCTTGTTTCCAGTCCAGGGAGGACCTGGCTTGGCAGTTCGGGCTGGACTGTTCCCATGGGGCACAGGGTCAAGACTGATTTGCATATGGCTGGGTCCAAACTGGAATGGCATGGTGAGCAAAAAAACGATGGATTTAGGCCCAGATCTCTGTACTGGGGTGAATGTATGACATTGTTCTGCATTCTGTCCATCACCTGTTGTTTTTGCATTCGAACTACACTGGCTGCCAGTAGAAAAATGAATCGTTTTCAAGGCAATGTTTCACTGTCACCGCATCTTATCAAGAAAAGGCCCACGGTACCTACAACCACTGTTAACACAGTACACACCAGGCCTGCTCTTTAGATCCCAGGGTAGTCCCCAGAATTTTTAAAGCTAGAATGGGTGCACGCTCCTTAAGATATCTCGCGGCAAAAGCGTGGAGCACTCTACCAATAGACCTAAGAACGGAACAATGCGAATCCACATTTCGCAAACAATTGAAGACATGGCTATTTATAACTACATACTAAATAGTTAATGGGCATGACATGTAATTGCCTCCCAAATTCTTTAAGAGGGACAGTTTTAGCGCGGGGACACACCAGTGGTGTAAACATGCGCTCTACAAATGCCTAAACTAAACTAAAGTTTATGTAAAGCGCGCAGGTCAGTCAGCTCCGTGGAACTTGAATCTGAGCTTCAACTTACAATGTGGCGGACAGTTTCTTTTATACATTTGTGAGCACAAATATGTCATACATTTGCATATTCAATCAAGCAGTTACTTAAGCATGACCTATCAAAAGGTAATAATATCTGCAAAAACAAAAGCTAATGACAAGTTTATGGGATGCGACCTATTGGTAAACGTATTTGTTACGTGTCCATACAACCGTTTGTACTACTGGTTGTCCTTGGCTTGTTTCTTTAAAGCTCAGCAATGCTCTGCTCCCCACATATCTACTACGTTACACAGCCTAATCTCCAAACTATCCTGTGCCTCTGTTCTAATTTATCTACATATTTTCTTAGAGACGTGTTCTTGCAACACATGCCTGTAACTTTCTATTTCTGCTGTGTCTAATCATATTTCTCTATTCTACTGAAGCTACTTCCCTCCCCTCAGACCAGACTCCATCTTGCGCTTCTGGTCTATTCTACTATTGCAGACAGCTTTGGCCTTTATATCTCCTTTAATACGTATATCTGTAACATCTTTCTGCTGATGCTTGCATTGACATGAGTTGGCCTTCTACATTTTCTCCATCTCTTATAACACTTTACATGAGAACCATTTATGTCTTAGAGCTACAAATGGGTGTCATGGCATTTTTCGTACATAGATGGCACACCCATTCAGAGCTAGACCGAGATCAATCATCCAATTCATTTCAAATATTCACATACAGGAGATCAGGAGAGAATTGTGTTCCTAAAATTGAGCAGTCCCTAAAATGGTGTCATTCTGTGCTTAGTCACCGAAATGTACTTCTTACCAGTGTTTACCACTTCTTGGAGAAGAGCCCGAATCCGGAATTAACCCGTTTACTGCGGCTGTTATTTCGGTGCAGGGCGGGCGTTCTAGAGAGTGGGCGGGGCCGCGTCGGCCGTTGAACGTTCGCAGCACCAGCCAGGTAGTGCTCCGAACGTTCAGCGGCCGACGGCAGCACTGATAGGGTTTAAATCTCTCTAACAGAAAACAAACAAGTCCCAGGAAACCCAGCTTTCTTACAGTCACGAGATACTAAGAATATGTGTCGCAAGCGATACGTTTGGAGGTTAGTTAAAAAAAAGACTACAGGAATCCTTAGGAGATATAAAAAATACCTGGATGAGTCATTAGGTATTTAAAAATAAGCATTGGCAAAGCCAATAGGTGAGGGATTAATGTACTTACACATGCAGCACTAGCATATCGCAGAAAAGCACAGCGGAGAGAGGCAGCATGGGAGGACAGAAAGGCTATCAACGCCAAGTAGTCCTCCATGCAATTCAATGTGAGTCATCAAAGGAGACCAGAAGGATAGACCCACACATCCGACAACATTAGGTGAGAGACAGAATAGTCAACTGGGCTGAGCCAAAGCGTGACTGACAAAGTCTCAAGCTAACGGCTAAAAAAGGCTGGACGAAGAAAGTTGTGTAAAGGAGCACATCCAAAACCCATGGTGTTTATTTTGTTCGCTATAGGTCCGTTTGACAGCTGATATTACAAAATATTTTATTTTAAATAGGATAGGCCATTTGTATTCCTAACCAAGAAATGTTGGTGCCCAATCTTGGAGTCTTTTCCTAGTCTTATTGAAGCTAAAAATAAGCATTACATTTTGAATGGGTCTTGACTAAGGCTTTGTTTGTGGTAAAATGACCTTTTAATACAGCACAGCACGTCCTTGGAAGCCACAGCATCATGTTGTACTTTCATGCTTAAATCCGAGTACAACATAACTATTATAGAACTGCACTTGAGAGAATGTACAGTAAAAAGAAGATGAGAAGAAGTTTCAGGGGAAAGTGAATAAGAACGATTCACTGACACAATGAGTCACTTACAAGGCAATGAAACTTCCATTATGCCATCATTGGAAAACAACTTGAACCCGCTTGAAAAATAAATGAACATTTTTAAAGAGTCATATACAGGCTCACCACCTCAGCAAGAAAGGTTATAGAGGGAACCCCTTCAATACTATTTGCAGAATTCAGGTGAGTAGACAAACAGGCTTTATGAGAAAACAGTTGCACTTCGGCCTAATGCATTAAAACCAAACCATTTACTAAAAGTGATACGATGATATATTAAAACTGACACATACAAACATCCAGTAAAACAAACCAAAAACAAAACACAAATGTCACCCAAGAGGAACCAATTTCTAAAGACAGTGGTCCCTAGACAGTTACAAATTTAAAGCAGAAAATAAACATATACTAAATAGACTATTTTTTCTTTATCCAACTGGACAGACTTTTAATATTTAAATAAGTGCATAGAAGGAGATTCATGTACAAATACAAGTGGGACACAACCTGCATCCAACTCACAACCATAGACAGACAACAGAAATTGGGGAGGGTTTTCAGGCAAGGGGAATGCGTCTGCATATCATAGAATTAACAGACTTCAATCGCATTAGAATACCATTGCACAATACAATTCACACTATTTAAATGCATATGGTATACAGGGTGTCGACAACGTTTCGATCCCTAGGGGGAATTCATGGGATCATCTTCAGGACATAAGAGATTTACATGCCTGTGTATGAGCAATTCTAGACATTAAATTCATGTCAGAATTATCACGAAGGATTGCGGCACACGTTGCCGTAGCTATACGTGAATCCGAGTAGGTGACCTGAATAGGTATCCAGCGAGTTAAGATTGCTCCAAGAGGCCGGGACCGCTGGAATGGCGAGAAAGATGGAAATATTCAACGTGGTGGGTAGGGATGACCGTCACGGAGGAGTTCGGGAGTTAATCTGGTTTGGCAATCCGCGTGGCGGGTTAGATTGACCTTCACGGAGGACCGAGTTATCCTCGGGTCCGGTCCATATAGCGCGGTACCGTCTGGTGAATCAGTGCTCGATGCATCGAGAACTGATTCACCAGACGGTACCGCACTATATGTTTATTTTATGCTTTAAATTTGAAACTGTCTAGGGACCACTATCTTTTAAAAATTGCTTACACACCCAAGGTCCCTTGCGTACTGCCTTTTGCGTTCCTTGTTGTTAAAAATAGCCAAGAAGAACCAAAAACAACCTCAAAACAAACAGGCACACCCTCAAAATCAGCAAAACGATCCCAAGCACACGTTTTTCAAAAGCAAAATCACCAACAAAGACAACCTCAACAAAATCAACAAAACTAGCCACACACAGCTCAAACACCATGATAAAAAACTACTAACAGTTTCAACACTTGCAAATCCACCAACTAAATTACTTGCAAACACAACCACAGTACCATCGAAACTACCAACAAGCAAAAACTCTGAACTGGTATAAGCAAAACTACACCAGCAGAAAAAATACTCCGGAACATAACTACAGAACCAGTAAAACGACTGCAAAAACAAACTCATCACCCACAAATGACTGACAAAACCTAGGTAAAATAGTCACAAATATGGATGAAACCTAATTCTGCACCAGACAAAAAAATCCCACAAATGCAACCTTAAAACTGAAAAACAACTACAACACCAACACTAGCAAAAATTCTAACAACACTATATTGGTGCATTCCTAATCACAAAACACAACCAGAACTGAAAAGCAATCAGCATTGCGAAATGTACAAGAAATGATCGTAGACAGAGCAGATGGAAGGGAAAAAATGACTCAGACATGTCTGACATTAAAAAACCACTGTATTATTTATGCAAAGCCATTCATACTTCCAACCCACCCACTGAATCTGACGTGCAGCTAATCTATTTTCCTGGGAAATGCGCACACTTAATGTTAATAGCAATTTTGTTCTGCAAATCGTTATTTGAAATGCACAGCATCGACACAGTCATCAATTGTTATTGCATATTTTGTCTTGGTTTAGATGTTACTGGAGAAAAATAAAAGTTGAAATATCTTAGCAAAACCACCTGCATTGTCTCTTATCCCAAACGCCACAGGGGGGATGGAAGCTAGTTGAAAGATTATCTCGATGTTTTAAATGACCTTCGGAAAATCTTTTCTAATTTCTTTGTTGTGCCATCTAGGCCTCAAAGATGTTTTGACACTACGAAGGATTAAAGAGCATAAATACACTGATAAACACACACATAAATATGATGTATATATAGAAAATATATATGACGTGTATGTATGTATATATATATATATATATATATATATATGTATATATATATATATGTATATATATATATATATATATATATATATATATATATATATATATATTTGTTTTCTTTCAGAGAAAAAACTAACGGTTAAAGTGATATTACAGTTAGGTGTTGAAATGAACTAACATTTAGAAAACAAAACAAAATCCACTGAAATTCATAAGTTATAGTTTACCAACCTAACTACAACTTGCGCCCCCAGCATGCACTGCTTATGATCTCACATTTCGCAGTCATGATATGCTTAATGACATCATTGATGACATCACTGATTACATCTCAAATGACATTACTGATGGCATCACTGATAACATCATAGTCATATCCAGCCTAGTATTATTGAGTGTATATACTTGTGGGTGCATAGCACCTAAATAGCTAAGCCCTGGAAGCAAGTGAGATGTGCATGTGAGATGTGCATGTTGAAATGACATGGTGCACAGTTTACATATCACTAAAGTTTGGGGTTTAATTAGTACTCTGTGTTATAAAAGGTGACTGCACCTGATATGGGCTGCAGAGGTATGTTTCAAAGCAGGTTGTGGTTAAAGCCAAAGCCTGTTGCAAAACAATCGGTCAGATAGGCCATAGCTTCTGTTGACAATAGATATCTACCAGTAGAGATCTGGGCACGTGCCCATCTTAAATAGTTGCAATAAACTGCTATACACAAGTAAAACAAGGACATTTTTAAGGTGTGGATGTTTATCTCCAAAACTTTTCTGAAGATTCTGAGCCACTGCAGATTCTTGAATATTGTTTAATGTAAGGGTGACGCAGTTAGGGGTGGTTATCTAACACAGCGGTTGTACGCATGGCTTAAGGATTGTATCTCACTGTGCTCATAATAGGAATGTGTGTAGTATAATTTACCAAACTACCAAGAGTGGTCCATAGTGCCTGGGTGTCTAGGTGTCTTACCAGTTGTAAATGCATACCGGCCTACCTCTTGATTTAAAATTGAGGGTCATGTGAAGTCTTTAAGAGTATAATTCTGTTAAGGTGATTAGAGTCCAAACTCTTTTTTGGAGGGTGTTCAAGGTTTGAAAAAGGGGGGTGACCCAACTAAAGTCTATGGAGGCACTTTGCTTGTTAGGTAAGTGAACACCAATAAAAAGAGTATTGCATCCACCAAACGTGGGCGACTTGACAGATATGCTATGTGCCCGGCATGTGATCAAAAGTTCTATTCATTAGCACATAACTGGAGTTAGAAAATTGGCCACGGGTATAGTGTGTCGATTTACCTTAAGTCCACTAACCCTATAATCATCTATTATGTTATTTACTGATGCCAACAGGGATATCATCAATGATGCAATTGAACAGGTCATGATTAATGCAATATGTCTGATCATAAGCCGTGCATGGGGCAAGCACAAGTTATAATTATCTTGGCAAATCTAAATGTAAGTGATCACTGCGCAGGCCCTGAGCCCAACACACCCAATGCCAAAATACAGGGCCTTTCACCCAAACCCATCACAATCAGCCACACTCTCCACCCCACGGCAGCCAACCACCAGCTGAGCAAAGCCTTTCGACTTGTACAGCAGGGGTTGGCCGCATGACCTGGCCTTCAGCCAGGCCCTGGCCCCAACGCCACTGAACCTCCCTGCAGCAGATAGCCAACTCGCCGCTGTGTATGACCTTTGGCCTTACATAGTGAAGGGATAGCTGTAGGGCCTAGGCCCACAGGCCCTACCACATTTCCTTATTTCCTCACAGGAATGCTGCATTGAATTCCACTGCAATGCAAACCAAGTTGTGATGGGGAGGAGGGCACAATCGATGTCACCTCGTGGCCCTCCACTTACCCGTCACATTAGGCATTATTGATATTAATGCAGATGCCCTGGACTGCCTTGCAACTTTACAGCCTTAACAGAATATCCCGACAAAGAAGAGAGCAACCCGGGTCCTTCTGAAACAGACAGCCAATCTCAGTTGTTCTCGGCCGTGAAGAACCTGGGAGTGGTCTTGGAAGGTGGGTCTCCAGGGGAAGTGCCGAAACTGATTGAGATGTTGTGGGAGCGCAGACCAGACTTCGAGCTGAGCAGAGTCTTCAGCAAGGAGGAAGGCACATGGTCTGTTCCCGATGTCAGGGAAACGCCAGGGGGCCAACGATCCCACGAACAGCCCTGCCACGGTCCTGGAGAAGTGTGGCTAACCAAGGTATGTACACGGGTACAGGACCTGAGAGGGAGGTGGGGACAGAGAGAGAAGGGAGGTGGGGACAGAGAGAGAAGGGAGGTGGGGACAGAGACAGAAGGAGGGTGGGGAACGTTAAATCGTCTGCATATCGGAGAGAAGTGTCAGATGACGCTCTTGCTCTTCTTATTATTGTGTGTTCTCTTGAGCTTATCGGCATACAAAGAACCCGGTGAAGTAACCAGACAGAGGAGGTTGCTAGAAGTCGTCCTATTTAACTTTTTTTTTTGCACTTGTGACAGCCCACAGTGAATTTTTCTTTGGGTGAATCCCCCCCTCCCCCCTCACTATGCCCTCTTCCCCCTAAATCCTGTAGATAACATTCCTGAGCACATACCTTTGGTTTTCTCTTCCCCGAGGAGCACCTTTGTTTGGCTGGTTTGGTGTGGCTGACCAAGTAAGGAACAAAAGAGGAGATTGACTTATAAAACTCAACTGTGCTTATTATTTGGAACAATAAACGGATTATCTTTGTAATCAAAAGGAGAATACTATGCCATTTATTAACGTGTGATCCCGCTTTAAGCCAACACAAGTATAAATCCTTGACTCACAGAAAACAAGAAGCGTATTCTTCCTTTAAAGGGGCACAGTAAAGACAATTATTGAGTGGCTGTTTGTATGCATATAATGAACACTCAGGATGTATACATTGGGATTGAAGTACATCTCCCATAATACGTTGCTAAACTTTTGTCTATAGATAAACTTGGAGAAGTATATTACTCACACAAAAGAATATTAAAGTGATTAAAGTGGCAGTTTAAATAACTGAGAACTGGCTTTTATTTCTTCTGATCTGTTTTTTTCTAAAAACAGAGTGAGAAACAGAAAGGAGATAGGTTTTGAAAACATGTTTATTTTTTGCAAACTATAGGTCATTACAGGAAAGATAGAATCCTTTTGCATGTTCATGAACATTCTGAGCTTTCATTACTCTGATTCTAATATTTTTTTGCAACAAATAAATACATGCTGGTTGGGGTTTTTCAATTCCCACTACAGATTCTGCTTTAACTCTTCACATCTGCACCCATACCATCTCTTTCATATAAAAGAGAATGGCCCAAGGATTTACATGGTTTGCAGGAAGGGTGATCTTGTCACCATGCATAACATGAATTAAATCGAATATAATCCTGCTGCTATATGTAAAAAAAGATATAGCAAATAACAGCAGAGTTCTATGTCCTAAAAAAGAACTCCGCCTTTTCCATACCTCTTACAGTTGTCATCTAAACTTCGGTGTAGGGCGTAAGGCCTTCAACCGGATAACTTTGTTAGCATCGGACAGCACACGTTTACCTTCTCTTTGTTATCTATATACTGCTGCCTAAGTGACCCGGAAAGCATTACAAAAGGTTTTCAGCTCGTGCATGAGGTTCTGCACTGTCCTAACCCATTGCTTGCTTTGCAACAGCTAGAAAAAGTCTCTTTTAAGGTCGCAAATTAATTTACATAAAATCATCTCAGGAAAACTAGGGAAGTTACAATTGATACCTTCTTGCGAAATTGTACACATTTTTGGAAAATGGTTGCTCTTTATAGGGAAAGGTAGAATTTGCTTCTTAGCAGAGCTGTACTGTAAAGACCCACCCACCCCAAGATCAACCCTGTTCTACTTCATAGTGTTACACAGTAAACACTATTATTAGGTTGACAGATTTGGAGCCAAAAGATGGTTCAAGGTTTTGGAAAATCACATTTCACAATCAATGATATAATCAAAGATTCAAACATCATGTTTTTTTTCAAGTGGCACCCACATCGAGGTATCTTTATTGTGCAGTACTCAGCATCCATTATTTATAATCTCCAGTTTAGCTGCTATTCCATGGACGAAACAGGAATGTAATCTACCAAGAAAATTGCACTCTTTTCCCAAAATCCTAAACCTAGAAGACTACATACTTTCCCCAAAATCCTAAACATAGAAGATAAGTAGTCTCAGATCATTTCCCCCGCAGGGGGGAAATTGGCATTCAATCATTACATTTTGCTGTCTGAGGCAATGTGTGAATTTGTAACCAGTCAAGAAATGTTGCAGTCTCTGTGATCCATTCCCTGGGGTATTTCACCAAGTTTAAAAGTTTAAAAGCAACTTGTAGACCGTATTCTTTTAAGGAAGCTTTCATCAAAAGGTCTTACATTTTCTAGAAGGAACTTATAACTTATAAAGGGTAATGGTTTGCATCAACCGGGTAAGTTGCTTAACATTCAGGAAGTGGTATCCAGTGAAGTTACAGTTGGCATGAGAGGACCCTGTCCTGCATGGTCTTATTGTTCTCCTAACATGACATCTCTCCCTTCTAAGAGAGCAAGCATTGGCAAAGCCAGTAGTTTTGGCTGTTAAATCTATGGTTTTTAGCCAAAGCTTTAATTTATCCTAGATGCAGGTGGGAATGTGCACACTTCAGGGATAGCTGCCTTTGACAAAGAATTGGTTAAATATTACAAAATGTCCATTGTGAATGTCCTTACAGTGGCTATTGTTCAATGTATTTGTTTTATTTTAACAATCCTGTTAAAAAATGGCAGCTTTGGATGCACATGCATTTGTGATGGCCATCTTTGAATGGGATGTGTTAAAATAAAATAGAAGTTATATGAATATATCCTCTGTGCATGCAAGTACAAGTGAGGGACAATCTTGGAATGATAAAATCAAGTAATTTAAGATGGCTGCCTGCCAACAGCGTGGTGAGGGGCAAACAATTACCAAGGTGTATGGGGGTAAAAACGTGTTGGATGAAAGGTGTAAAAGAGCAGGGGATGGGGTGAGAGAGAGGGGGAAGGGGACCAGGCAGAGAAAGACCAAACAGCCCTTCACATGCACTGCAATGCAAGGTTAGACATCAGCAATGGAAGAATACATCAACTGATCAAAACACAGTGAGACTGAAATGTTGCTGGGCGGAACAAACATAAGAACTGGGAGGAGAACCATCTAATCAGGAGCAGGTAAGAGAAACAGACAACTAAGCCACCCAATTATGTGCAAGGGATTGAACCAGAGCACACTCCATGTATGTAAACTCACTCTATATGTGATGAACAGGAAACAACAAGGCAGCAACAGACCACTAAAGTGTTCTGTAGCTGAGACTAACAAGCATTTACAATGCAATGGTTTCGCCTTTGGAAAAGTTAGAGCTATTGGCATTATAAATGACAAAATTTGTATTTATGTGTTGGTTATGAAAACAGATAAATAAATGGCATTGTCATTTACATTGCCATTAGCTTAATCTCTGCAGTCACTCTGCACTCCCTAGCAGTCACTCTACACTCCCTAGCAGTCCCTAGTCACTCTGCACTCCCTAGCAGTCCCTAGTCACCCGGCACTCCCTAGTCACCCGGCACTCCCTAGCACTCCCTAGTCACTCTGCACTCCCTAGCACTCCCTAGTCACTCTGCACTCCCTAGCACTCCCTAGCACTCCCTAGTCACTCTGCAGTCCCTAGCACTCCCTAGTCACTCTGCAGTCCCTAGCACTCCCTAGTCACTCTGCAGTCCCTAGCACTCCCTAGTCACTCTGCAGTCCGTAGCACTCCCTAGCACTCCGCACTCTCTAGCACTCCCTAGTCACTCTGCACTCTCTAGCACTCCCTAGTCACTCTGCACTCTCTAGCACTCCCTAGTCACTCTGCACTCTCTAGCACTCCCTAGTCACTCTCTAGCACTCTCTAGCACTCTCTAGCACTCCCTAGTCACTCTCTAGCACTCTCTAGCACTCCCTAGTCACTCTCTAGCACTCTCTAGCACTCCCTAGCACTCCCTAGCACTCCCTAGCACTCCCTAGCACTCCCTAGCACTCTCTAGCACTCTCTAGCACTCCCCACTCCGCACTCCGCACTCCCCACTCCGCACTCCGCACTCCGCACTCCGCACTCCGCACTCCGCACTCTGCACTCCCCACTCTGCACTCCCCACTCTGCACTCCCCACTCTGCACTCCCCACTCTGCACTCCCCACTCTGCACTCCCCACTCTGCACTCCCCACTCTGCACTCCCCACTCTGCACACTCACTTTGCACTCTGCACTCACTAGTCTGCACACTCACTACTGTGCACTCACTAGTCTGCACACTCACTACTCTGCACTCTGCACTCACTACTCTGCACTCTACACACTCACTCTGCACTCTACACTCTGCACAAAGATCCGTTACAATTAAAATAATAAAACGATGTGTAAAAAATTATATGAAGTAATCTTCCTCGAGTTTTTCTAGCACCCGATTATCTCCCTTCCTTCCCCCTTCTAGCTCCCCACCTCACCTTCTGCCCACACTTTTTCAGATTATGCTGTGAATGGGGGATGGCGGGCAAAAAGATGGGGTGAAGGAGGGACGAGGGGGTCGTAGGGAGGGGGGTGGGGCGCCAAGGACGGATGGTGGACGTGGTATACAAGGACGAGAGAGGGATAGAGTTAGTGGGTGTAGGGATAGGGAGGGTCGTAGGAAGTGGGTACGAAGGGAAGGGGCCGGAATGGAAGGGGGGAGATGAGGGAGGAGATGAAGAGAAGAAACGGCAGGAGAGCTGAAGGAAGGGGGCCGGACAAGCTGGCTGCAGAGGGAAGAATGGCTGAGTGAAACCGGGTAGTGGAGAGAAGGAGGGACGAAGTGAAGGAGATGTGAGAAGGAAAGGATGAGAGGGTTGGAAGGGAGCCTGGCTGAGGCTCGGCAGGGGCTGGAGCTGAATAACAGACGGGATGCAGCGGGGGGTCTGTGTAGAGTGATGAAGGGGTAGGTGAGGCGAAGGGTCGTGAACTGATGGTGGGAAGAAAGGGCACCAGAGGAGAAGACGGACTCAGGAGAGACAGGCAGGGAGGAGGAAATGAAGGGGAGGTGGACTGAGAGATTGGGGTAACTGGAAGGCGTCTTGGAATGAAGGTTTGGCAAGTATAGAGCCGAGACAAGAGTGAAGGGATGGGTGAAAGGGGCTTTGGGGGTCGTGGTAGATGACACTCGGGAGGGGTGGTGTTCGAGGTGATGTAGAAATGACCACACATCATTGATAGGCTGGTGCAGACGAAAGAGGCATATCTATGTGTGAGCAAAATGCAGACATAGAAAACCTTCCGGACATGTCATCATGGACATCCACAAAAGCGGTGAGCAGGGTTGTACTATGCACACGAGTACACATTGTGATTATTTTGCCGTTTTACATAGCGCAAACTCGACCCGAAAGTATCAGTGCGCTGTACGCGAGCACCAGTTGCATTACGGACGGACACATTCATTTTTAGGCAGGGGTAGATAAAGTGATTTGTCCAGAAACACAGGATGTCGAGGCTGCCAAGACTCGAACGCGGATCCCCAGCTTCAGAGTCGGCCGTTCCAGCCCTTAAGTCACGAGAATGGCTGCGCTGCGTCTCTGCGGGGCGTTCACAGAAGCTAGAGCCAGTGTTTGTGCGCAGCAATCTACATAGATACATCAAAAGAAGCAACAAGACAAGTGGTGTGCTGCACAGAGACCCAGGCTGTGCGTGATCCTCACAAAACACATTTACGCGAGCACATACCCAGAGGCTGAAGTGTGCACCCATCTCTAAAAGCATTCACGCTAGCGCGGAGACCATGTGTGCACCCCTCTGTAAACACATTCACTGCAGCGCAGGGCCCGAGGGTGTGTGCACCGCTCTGTAAACTCATTTAGACTGTCACTGCATGTTTGGTCGCTGGTACGAGAGTGGGAGGGGGGCGGGTTAACGGGCACACGGACAGCGGGAGGGGGCGGGAACGGACAGCGAGACATCGCGCAACCCACCCCTGCAAAGGACACTTCCGAAATGGGGAAAACAAAGCTTTACAACAAAAAAAAAAAAACACACGCCCGCAGCCGCATGACGTGATAAAAGGGGCAGGATGAGAAAAACATCGCAGGAACGCCCACGAATTGCCTCGGACCATGACGGACAGATCTCACTTCCAATGGCTAGCCTCCATTTATGGAGCTAGCCAATGGAAGTGAGAGGCATGACAAAGGCACCATACTCTTCTCAAAAGTTTTCGCACTGCGCAAAAGTCTACTTGCGCAGCTTTCGGCGAGGCGAAACCTAAAAATGACACATCTCTGGCTTGAAATCATGACCCAACAACAAAGCAATGCTGTTGTCAATGTTCACAAATTGAGGTGTGACAAATTGAATGATATGTTTTAGTCGAGATACTCTTTTGGACAGTTGATGCATGATTTAGTAGATTAGGAAATCATCTTTGTGCAGGACTTCGATGTTAGATTTTTAGTTACCCGAATTAGATTAGCATGCTTTTTTTATTGTGTAAACTTTACTGCACAATAAATGTCATGCAGATTAAATGATACATTTTAATTTACATTTCAAAGCGTGTTTAAGGTGATACAATAACATCTAGCCTCTTGTTTGAGTTATAATCTTCAATATTTTCTACAATTTGTTTTGCTCCTCAAGTGTCTTATAAAATGAAGAATTGTGTTTGAACACAAACTATTTCAAAGAAGAAGGTACCAAGGATCTTTTACGTACCTGTAATGTCACTTTTTGGTGCGTGTCGACTAAATCAGACATCTTTCATCTGACAAAAGTGTTAGTGAAATGATGTAAAATTTATTTTAAAGGAAGCATGGGCTCATTGCTAATAAAAATCCTAGTTTCAGTCGCTTGTATTCATGTGTATATGAGCATTTAAAAACAAGAAGTACTAAATCACTTAAACCTATATGGGTTTTTGCTGGAAAAGTAACATCTGGCTCTAAATGTAATCCCATAAGTGCATTAACAGGTTAATACAAGTAAAGTAAATCGGAAAAGAAAAACAGAAGAATCAAATGTTACTTCATAGTAAACAATGATAATGATGTTTTAATCTCTTAGGCCAAAAGTGAAAAAAAGTAAGAAAGGAAACAGTTTTGAGAAAGAAAAACTGAGAAAATAAAAAGTGAGAAGCAGCTAGTGAGAAAAGTGTTGGAAAGAATTGGAGTTAGGGCAACAAATAGAATGAGACTAAGCTAAATTTCCAATAAGGTAGGGAAAAGTGCTTAAACTAGAGGTATAGTAATGGATACAAAATAGGCTTGTTATAGAGTTAAGTTGCTGCATGACATCAGGGGTAGTGTTAAGGAGTTGAGTTAAGAAGCAGGGTTAGGTTTAGGGTTAAGCAAAGAGATAATATGAAGGAAAAGCTATGAAAAGGGCTGAGGTTACAGATAGAAGTAAGTTAGATATAGACCTAGGCTTTGGTACAATATAACGCTATTAATTGGGTTAGGATACAAGTTATTTTGTAGTTTAGGATCGGGATTAGGGCTACGCCGTCTCATTTGGATAATACATTTAACAGGTAGCGGAAAGTTGTGCAGTTACAGCTGATAGTTACCACTTTTAATTTCTCCGTTTTTTTTATTCATGTTTTACACTATTGGTTATGAGGATGCACTTCTCATGTAAAGTTACTCACTTAAAATTTCATAGTAAACGTTTTCCACTTTTACTTAACAAACGTCCTACCTAGATTTGCATTAAGCAACCGTGATGACAAAATGAAAGATGCTTCCTTGTGGCAGATCTTCAAGTGGATGTCTTATAGTGCTAGACTGAGATCTAAACCATTATACTTTAAGAAATATTCATATAATTTGTGGATGATACAAAAACAAATGGAACTATAGCAACACCCTTATAGGATCATTATACTTACTTGTTCACTATACATACTTTTTCACCCGGCTTCCATTTACCATGACATTTATTATGTGTCACTCAACTACTTGCGCTCCCCATCTCATATTGTGACCCATCGTACTGGCCTTCAATTTTCGAAACATTTTAGTGCAGAGAGGGCTGGTGCGGTGCCAACACTTCTTCCAGGAAGTCCAATTTCAGACCTGCAAGTCTCTCTCCTACCTCGTCCTCTCCCCTTTCTCCTTATTGATCCATCTACTCCCTTGTTGTTGCTGAAATAATTTTTGGGGGGTAAACGTATGTTGCATATATAACCAGTGTTTTCGGTAAACTGCTCGAATATCTTCAGTGCAGTGGCGCTATAGAAAAATATGAAAATGAAAATAAATAAGTCTCACCATAGACCTACCTGCAAGTGCAAATGCAAAAGATAGTAGCTCTCAGCTTTTTAAATGACCATCTTGGAAATCCCATCTCAGACCTGGAAACACCAGCATAAAAAACAATACACCCAGCTCTGTGATAATCACCCAGCAATTCCCATCTTAGAACTCGAAATCCAGCTGCAAAAACCGTATCAGTTCCTTATCTCGGTCTCCCTCATCCTCTAAAGTTCCACTTCAGATGCTCAATGCGCATTACAAAGTTAATCTCCAACTCTAATAACTAAGCTTAAACAAATACATTTATCTTCCACCAGAACAGACAACAACAAAAATCTTGAGGCATCAGAAGAAAGAGGGGGAAGATGCTAAAATGTAGTTGGATTTCATCTTTAAGTGCAATGGCAATACATTATTTAATATTTCCGAAAATCTTTTTCTTTATGTTTGAATGACAGATGAATTTGCAAGATTTGAGTTAATCCCCGGACAGAGAAGCAGCACAATACATTATGCAGTAAGTAACTGTAATTCCAGATTAGCAAATGTATTCACAGTTAGAAAACTATCCAACCTTGTACATCACAATATAATTTACATAAAACATCTCAAGAAAACTTTATAACTAGTACATTTGCGTCAAATTTGTATAAACAAACTGGAAACCACAGACTAGCAACCACAAGTAACACAAAATAGGACTGTAAATCCAAACTTCCAGGATTACATAAAGTGCAAGGCTCCCAAAATTGCTTTTTGTAGTGCTAACATTGCCTGCCTTCAATTTGCAATTTTATTTTATGAAAAACGTCTGCCATTTCTAGAAAAGACCTGCTTATGCGAAACCATTGACACACCCTGCTCATCACTGGTAGACCTTGTAAACCTTTCCACAACATTCTGAATAAAGGTATAAAGGCACACAGTGGTTTCAGATCAACAACTGTCCACACAACAGGGTAGTTGAGGGCCACCCCCTCTCCTGACATAATCAGTCCTTATAAAGTGGTGAGACAGTACAGTTAACACATGTCAAGCAAGGAAGATATCCAGATCATCCAAAGCATTTGGCAAAATTTGTTTTTTGGACTGAATTGTGATTAAGGTATGTTGGAATTCCAAAATCATTATAAACTGGATGATCTTTGTAAATTTGCTGTAAGATACAAATCAACCACATGTAAAGAAGATAAGGCAAACTTGGAAGTCCTGCCAATGGGGAAACTACCACCATTTGAAGTCTTATCAGGAGTTGTTATTCTTTTAACTGCGGGGCGGATGGGAGCAGGGAAAATAAAGTGGATTAAGGCAGTGAATGAGAGTGCCTTTGTGAAACAAATCAACTCTGGGCACCTAAACATGGACTCTGAAAAATGTAAAGCCCTAGTTTGGACTGCCTTTTCAACCACAAAATTACTTCTTTTGGAAAAAGAGAAAGCCTGAAGCACATCCCCTGCCTTGCCTACTTTCGTCCATTTTATGTGGTCAGTGAGAGAAAGGGCTGCTCTAAAGCTTTTGCAACTGCAACGCAAGTTAAAGTAACAGACTGGAGCCAAGCCCTGAAAAAACAGCAGATTCACTATCACAGAGGCTAAGAGGGGTCATACAAACACTATGAAAATTGTTAGTGGGGACAGTCATCAACAAGCGGTGCAGCCTAAGTCAAGTATCCAGCTAGAAGGGTCCATCTCAGAGGGTAAGCAACAAGAACAGGATTACATATAGATTCTGATTTAAAAAAATCAGTATTATAAAGAATTAAAACAAAATAAATTCTGTTCAGAAATGTTTACAAACGTTTTAGCCGTCAGGGAAGTTACTACTGTAATTCCTCCTACTTGAGGGGGATCGAAAGCTCATCAATACAGGGATTGGCACAAAGGCCTGCAACAGTAATGAGTTCATTAGTACAGTATTGGTTATTTAACAGCGCAGCCAGTCAGTGGCCAAGCATGATGAACGTGGGAATTAGTTTGAATGCTACACTTATATGACTCTTTGCACATTTTAGCTGCACCTACGCTAAAGTGAAATGCGTCACTAGTTCCTTTGTGAATAAAACAGAAGCCTACCCAAAACTGTTGTGTTCTGTTATGAGAAAAGGTGTTCCACTGAGAGCCGGAATGTCAGCAGATTTTGTGACCGGGAAGTAACTCTTTAATTTCAATCACTTAGATGAAGATGTCTCTCTTCTGTCAACATGTCATTTAAAAATAGTGTTTCTCTTCCTATGGCTCCACTACACAGAATTGCTCCTGCAAGTTAGTATCTCTCTCAGTTTCCCTTTCTTTTTCTTCTTCATTTTTACTGTGAATACAATGGGAACCACATAATGACATGGGGAGTGAGTATCAAACCACTGTGCTGCCAAGAGTAGCCTGAACACCACTAGCTTGGAGTCCATGCCATTCGACCCTCTTACTTCTACATAGTCTCAAAACATGACTCTTCCGGAGAGGAGAAAAGCATCCTCCATTTTTTCAATCTGGAACGCCCAGCAAAATAGCTGAAAATCAAGCAGAGCTGAACCACCCGCACCTAGCTTCCTTCTCAGTTCCTTCCAAGATAACCAAACCCCTTTGGAGGCCAAACAAAAGAAATTCTCGCCTGTATCTTGTTTACAGTATTCCTATCCAAAATAAGTGGAATACTATAGCCTAAGAGCCAAATCTAGCAGGCTCTACCGACCATTAAGGGCCTGCTCCAGCGTTAAAGGTACAAGCCAAAGGCGAGGGCCTTTAACAGGGGAGTGGGCCTTTAATGACCGGTAGAACCCTCTAGGTGGGCTCTAAGGCTATTAGAACATTCCACCCCTAGAGGGCAGAATGTTCTAATTAGTCAAGACAAAGGCTTCTCGGAGCCCGAGTGGGTTTAAATCCCCACGGTCTGCGAGAGACCCTTGTTCACAGCAGCAGCTGTGAAAGGAAAGCAACATTAGAATGTTGCACTCTGGGCTTCTACCAGCCAGTAGCATGGGGAGCACTCCATTGTCTAAAATGGAGTGATCAACATTCCAGTGTTCTGATATAGTTTAGGAAGGTAAACTTGGGCAGGATTACCATCTTCACAAGATTAACCCGCGCATATACCGTGAGAGGTAAAGACTGACATTTAACAAACTACATGTCTGCTTCCTTCTTCACCTTCTCCAAGGTTCTACAGACAAGGTTATCTAAGTTATGAACTATAGTTATTCCCAGATATCTGATGACCTCTTCAACCTCCCCGCCCTTCTAAACCATGCTCCACACCATTATTTCTGTCTTAGCTTCATTCACTTGATATCCTGAAATATGTTAGGTGAGGGTAGAGCTGAAGGGTTACTCCATAAATTCGGGGCTCCCGAATACTTTAAGAAAGTAGGGATGAAGTGTTTGCGGTCAGCAGTCAGGCTCTGGGCTGGTGTGAGAGTGTTATTATCAATTCCAAATTACAATTAATGGTTGCCAAATTGGGATTCTCCAGGGACTCCGGAATATTTAAAGCATTTCTCCAAAGTAATATTGGCAAAGCAGGAACTATGAACTAGGGACAGTGGATTGTAGAAGACAAGTTAATGCCATGGGAAGAATGGGCTAAATTGGTAAGGATGAGCATGCCCAGATTTAAGTATTTTCAGTTAACTAATTGGTCCACAACAAAGGACTGGACAAATTATGAGCTTACTGAAATCCTCAATATGGAATTGCACGTCAATAAGGCGTTGAAGAAAGAAGTAGCTAAGTGGTTCTTGCATTTAACAAAGACAGCTGAGAGGAAAATGAAACCGGCATATAGTGTGTGCGAGGACTGTATGCAGCTGGAGGAATTAGAAGATCTCTGGCAAGTATCCTTTGACTTACTCTATTGCACAGTTAATTCTGCCCCCTCAAGTAAAATCACTGGTTTACTTTGCAGAGGATCCATTGGTCTCCTAAGAAGTTGGCGAACTTCAGCTGCAGAAGATTTGGAAGCCTGGACGCTGATGATCTTCATATGTTCGCCTCGTGCCCTGCTCTGTCCCACTTTTGGCTTTTGGTGGGTAAAATACTGACAAGTACCTTTGGTTGGGAAACTGAAGTGAGCCCAAATTTGATAATATTTGGAGTGTTGGGCGAAGCCATGGAGAGGTGGTTAGGTTGCGGCGAACTTTTAGAAATTATGTTTTTACCTGCTACTATTGGCAATGTGAGAGATTTGAAGGAGGTGGTCCTACCGAGAGCCCCCTGAATGGTCTGACTGATGGCGATCTGTGTTTTTTATGTATGAAATGGAAAAGGAAGCAGTGGAGAGGGGGTCTTTTTGCAAACAGGGTATTTGGGACCCATAGGTGGAATGTTGTACTCTGACAGGGTCCTGTTTGGCTAAAGTCACCTTAGAGTCTCTCGGTGCGGGACTGCTGGCCTCAGATCATATCCAGGGAGGACGGCAGGTGGCCACCTGCTTAAGGCTCATTCAAGGTTGTATGAGAACTCAAAAAATTCTAAAACTAAAAAAAACTTTCACTTCTACTTGGACTCAAGCTGGTCCAACTTCCACATCTATGCATTGGGGCATCAAATGCACATCAAGCATATTAAAACACAGATAATGGGCTACCAACTATTAAGGTGGGTTAATTTGTTGATGAGGTTGGAGATGGTGAGAGTAGGCACTGGGAACAGGGCCTTTTTTAGCATAAGACTGATTCAGAACAAGAGAGAAAGGTATAAAATGGAGAAATAAAGGGTGAAAGAAAGATGAGAACAGTGATATTGGAGAAAAGAGGGAAGAAAAAGAATGTACAATGGTGAGATAAAGAGACTCATCATGTAGGACGATGGAAGAAAATGGCATGAGATTGAATCACGACAGGACGATGGAAGAAAATGGCATGAGATTGAATCAAGACTAAGGGGCAGATTTACAACCTCCTTGCACCACTTTTGCTCATTTTTAACATGGGAAAAGTAACGCAAAAGTGACGCAAGGGGCTTGTAAATCTGCCCCTAAGTATCCTTGGTATTTATTCAGCAATCCTAACCTTTGGCAGACTTCCCAGCAGGCACATAAGAAAAACTTTGGGGCCCACATTCTTTTATTAATATTATTCTTAATGAATTAGTGCCCATTTAATGACATTTCATATTTCCATGCACCGTTTAAATCCTCCAAATATGACTTCTTGTTTAATGTCCATACAGCACTACTACGCACATTATTATTTTCTACAAAAAGCCAATAACATAGCAAGCATTGTCAAAGTCAAAAGTTCATGTCTTGCAAGGTGGAGCAATTGGTAACATTTTTTATGTTTCAAATCAAGTATAAGATGCAAAAAGGAAGACAAAAATAAAGCATGCCATGCTGCTATTACATGTGCAGGTCACTTGCATGTCAAACTTAAATTGGAAAAAAAAAATCAACCATCACATATAATTTTAATGGGACAGTACAGGTGCTCAGCGGAGTGTACTTGGACACGGACATACACCTTTTCAGTTTAAATGAACGCCAGAAGAAAATAAGATACATATTGGTGCAAAAAAATATACTATTAGATTTGAATTGCTTTTACCTGAAAGCATAACTTAAACACACAAGAATGACTAAAAATAGAAAAGGATAAAGAATTGAAAAGAATGCTAAGTAACGTACTGGCAATCAAGCCCTGCCACTTCTTTCTATGGAGATGTACACATGTGTTCAGATTTTTAAGAAAATCACTCAAAGTGCAAGAAAGTCAAGGACTGAAGTGGGCGAACCCATGCCCACATGAGGTATGCTGCTGTGGGTGGAAGCAAAATAAGAATGACAGTTGAACACACCAATGGGTGAAGAGGGCTGGCCCAAATGGCCTCTTTGTATGTATGTGTGTGTGTTTTTATTATTGCATTTTTTTTATAACATGAAGCTAGATTGACAGCCAAAGCAGTCTCTAGGCTAGACATACAACTTTGAAATACTGGGCAGTCCAAGACTGAGCAGAAGGACTATAGTAAACCTTCGACATTAAGGAGCCAATTGAGACAATAGAAACAGAGGGGTGGTAGTGTCATTCAAAGCTTCGGATCCTTCAGTACAATAATGTGGTGCTACCAGCCTAATTTCTTTAATTCAGCGGAGGGGTGATTTAGCATGACAGCATTGCAAAATTCGAATACCCACCGAACTCGAGTGTGCTTGAAATTGCTAAAAGGCCACATGAACAGCCTTTTGAGAGAAAATTACTTCTCAACCGTCTGGTCTGTTATTACAACTCTGTAACGGTAGGCAGGTTTTGCTGCTATTTTTTTAAGAGAAAAAAAAATCTAATTTTCCTGTCCTCCGTGAAGTCAGGAGACCGGGCGAGGCGTTACTGTCACAAGAAAACAGCCATCTTTAACTGTTCGTAAACACTCAGCACGGGGGCAAACAGCTGAAGGGCCCGGGCACCAATCCCAGTAAGGTGAGAGAGTTAACTAAACCAACTGTGACGTAAAGAGGAAGCCCTGCTGCTGGCAAGAACAAGATAATGAAGCTGTGACCCGGAAACAATTCTGCTTGTTGTCCTTTCACAGCACGTCCTGCAGGGAATTACTGTCAGAGATGACACCAGTGGCTGTACGGGCTATCACGAACAAGTCATTAAGGAGATTAGGCTCAGGAAATTAAACCAGGGCATGCGATGTCAGCAGACCACCCACTGGAAAACAGAAACCCACCATACCAGACGGTTATAGATCACTCAAAATACACCAAGGACGTGCTGCCGGCATCCCCTCGGTCAGGAAAAATCCACACGAGCACAGGTGTAAAGGAGCACAAAATGGGAACACCCAGAGGTCGGGATCTGCAGACATAGAGACAGGGGAGCGATAGAACTCGAGGGTTTTCCTCCCCCAATGACATTTGTCACCAGGCGGTTCAGGATGTTTGCATAGTTGCCATATTTGTGACAAGCACTGGCAACGTCAATAGCTCTCACATACACGCGATCGATTGGCTTTGTCAATGTTTTTTTAGCCATGTTGTACAACAATGCAGCTGCTCTGCAGCATGGCTTGAAAATGTGAAAAAGTGCTCATATAGTATGGTATTGTATGCTATGGCCAGTGATTGTATAGTATGTGACAGATCCTCTTTCAGAGGGACAAGGGGCACGCAAGGGCTACTGGGCCGAACCGTAGGGGTTGAGGACCTTTACTTCTGATGTCCCGAGGCCCAGCCTAGTATGGATCCTGACAAACTGGGCCAAGTACCCCTCCTGCGCTTGGCTTTCAGTGGTAAACGTGGTCGAGCAGTCCAAGGCTCCCTTGGTGGGAGGTGGTGTGGATATAGATTAGTGAACATAGGCTCCCAAATCAAAATGCACAAACCAGCCGCAATAAATCATTTTCCAGCCAAATACTCTTATGAAAAAAGAAAATTTTATTTCTACTGCCTACCAACACAAAGGGAAAATACAGCATCCACAAACAATGACACAATCCCCAATGAGTTCAGGGGTCTAGTGTTTCAATGGCAATTCCCAGTCACACTCGCTCCTCGTGCTAGCTTTAGATGTTATTCCCCATTCACAGTTGGCAGCATCCAGGGGATGCCCGAATAGCAGTCTGTGCCTCAAGAGTCCAGTCTGACTCTTAAATTCAAGTAAAAAGTGTCCTAGCGCCACAGCACTCTCAGCAGTGACTTCCCCCAGGGTGGTCTCAGCCACTCCAGCAGGAGTGAAACGTGTAGTCCTGGAGTGCACCCTGTCCGTGGCTGCTTGCAGTGACTCAGGTCATTATTAGGTGAGTTGGCTGCGCGCAGACTCAGTGACTGCTTTGTGTGGCGCAGGTTCTCGCTCGCTTGCTGTCTCAGTGATTGGAGGTTTCCTGCACTCGTCCTGTGAGGTATGTTTCTCCGCGCTTCCAATAAGGGGAGATTCCGGTCCTCAATCCTGGTCTTGGGTGACGAAGCTCCCATGGCATCCACACTTGTTCCATGGGGTCAGACCCTGGTGCTAGCCCTCATTGCTCTCAATGACCTACGGGTCACCACAGCTTGCAGTCTACAGGCTCCAGCCCGATCAACATGGCACAATATTCCCAGCAGCCCCTTCTGGCAAATGGGGTTGCTGCACAGCTGCAACACAAGGCTTCAACCCTTACTGCATGGTCTTTACCACAGCCACCCCTCCCGGCCTATAGGGTTGCCACAACATCCTAGCCTTCAGCCCTTCCCACACAGCAGTCTTTTCCATGGCTATCTTCACGGCTGCCCTCTCATGGCATTCAGGGGCTGCTGACTCAGTCCTGCACAGGGGCAACTAACCGATCGGTACAGCAGTCATTTCCTCAAACATCGCACAGAGAGTCCACTTGACAAGGGACCCCCACTGGACCTTGCTCCCTCCAACAATCTCTTCTCTCTCTCACAGGGCACACTGGTCTTGACAACACTGGTGCTCCAGGGCCGGTGGTCTTGGATTCTTGGGGTGATGTTCCCTTACCAAGCAGGGAGACGAGCCGGCCTTGGCCCCCAGTCCTGGTCACAGGCAGAAGTCTTGCCCACCTCACACAGCCCATCGATGTTTGGAATATGACAACTTTTGCAGTCTCAACCTCCCCTTCTCTAGTCCATTTCCAGACACTTAATGATTTAGGGTCTGAGTATTGGAACTTTTATGTTGGGGTTCTATTTCTTTTGAAGTATAAACTTCTCTTTTCCCTTACTCCGGGAAACCAGTCTGCCACAGCAGGAGTGTCTCTGAAGATGATCCTAGGTCATGAGTGACTAGAGTTCACACCTAGATGTCCCTCCACAGTGATATGGGTCTTTAAAGGTTAGCCCAGAGCTTCCAGACTCACTCTTTATGATTCTCTTATCAGCCTCATATCCTTCCTGAAATGTTCCCAGGCCCCTTCCTTTAACCTCTCAATCAAAGAGCACCTTTTGAAATGGACAGGGAAGGTCTAATTCTCCCCTCCCCAGTGTGTGTCCCACTCAATTTACAGGAATGCAGCAATCCACAAATCTGTCTAGGGAAAATCTCTCTACCTGGACTTCCTGTTTCACCATGCAGACCTGGGTAGACCAGAATGGAACCCAGAGCCCTCTATGTATTATACCATCCACATTCCTCCATGTATTGTACCACTCACATCCAGGATATGCATTTTGCACGTTCACACTGCTCAGCACTGTATTCTTTATGTATTGTACCACTCACAGGCACACATACATCCAGCTTGTGCATTTAACATGCATGCGCTGCACCCTTCATATTGCACCACTCAAAGGTACACATACAACCAGCATATGAATGAATGAATAAATGAAAGAGCATTTATAGAGCATGCAGCTATTCAGAAAGAGTGTCCATATGCAATTATCCTGCACACACCGCACAGGTACTATATCACTCATAGGTAAATACACCTCCACCACATGCATACTCCATGCACGCACAACTCAATACTAAATTATCCCCATATGGCACCCTCCCCAGGCTAACATACACCCAGCGCATGCTCACCAGTTCGGCACCGCGCAGCACTACACACCAACCTGATGTAGGCCAAGGGTGAGTGAACACACAGCAGCAGAACCTTCAAAAAGAGAGTGAGCCTGTAGGTCTCACTACTGTGACACAGGTTAACAAGGATCTGTTAACTTGTACTGATCACTACAGGGTATGCTGCCACCACCACGCTTGTGCTGCTTAACTCCTGGCTGAGGCAGTGACCTTCTACCGCTATGAGGGCAGCACTTTGGGCACCCCTCCCAGTCCGACAAGACCAAAATCCGTGAGACATGGCCTATGTCATGGTGCACACACAAGATTCGTGTTTGCCTTTGACAGCAAACATCAGCATTAGGGATCCAGACATCAGTACAGTTGGGCACTCAGGGAAGGGGTGCACATCCATTACCATGAAGAGGCATTTTTACGTCCCAACCGTATGATATGGCATGGCCTGTCATGGTATAGTATGGAATAGTCTGTTATTGTATCGTCTGGTTTGGTATGGTATGGGCAGTCAATGTAAAGAATGTTATGGCTTGTCATTGTATAGTATGGTATTGCCTGTCATTGTATAGGATTGTATGGTATGGCTTGTTATTGTATAGTATGGTATAGCTTGGTATAGTATAGCATGATAAGGTATGGCCTTTCGTTGTACATTATTGTATGGGATGCCTTTTCATTGTAAAGTGTGGTATGGTATGGTATCGTATCATATGGTATTCTGTTCTATGCTATAGTATTCAATAGCCTGCATAGTACAGTATGGTATGGTATGTCTGTCATTATATTGTATGATATGGTATTGTATGGTATGATATGGTATGGCCTGTCATTGTATAGTATGGTAAGGGCTGTCATTATATAGTATGGTATGGTCATGTCATTGTATAGTGTGGTGTGGTGTGGGGAACTATAGTAGGATATAAAATGGTATGGTGTGGCCTTTCATTGTATAGTATGGTATGTCATTGCATAATATGATATAGATTAGTTTATCACAGTATATAGTACTGTAGGTCACTGTATAGTATGGTATGGTCTATATATGGTATGGTTTGTTATGGTAAGGTACAGCCTGTCACTGTATAGTATGGTATGGTATGGTCTTTCATTGTATGGTACAGTATGGTAGGGTATGGCTTGGCATTGAAGGGTATGCTTTGGGTTGTCATTCTATCGTATGGTATGGTATTGCCTGTTATTGTATAGTATGATATGGTAATCTTACTATGTACACATTAAGATGTGGGAGGTAGCGCAATAGGAGTGTCCAAAAATGTTAAAAGCGTTTTAAAATATAATGTTATTTCATACAAGGATGCTCTATCCAACCAGTAATTGTGCAATCATAATCAATTTAAAACACACGCTGTTTTTTTTGCATAAACCTTTTTAATTATGCCCAAGACATCCTATGGATCATGGAATACATACCAAAAAAGCACATTGTTACAAACTAAATGAGCAACTACTTATTAGTGATAGCAACAAGGCATTAATGTATTTTGAAATAATTGTTAAAAGTGACAATTACAACCTGTGAGCTGCTGGTGTAGTTATGCTAGGGGAGAGGATGAAAAGTAAAAAGGAACAACCCTGAACATGAGAAACAAGTGGGTAAAAAGAGCAAAACCAGGAGAAAGACAATCTAAAAATTCATTGTGAATTTTTCTTATCATTCTGCTCATTTCTCGTCCATTGAAAAGTGACATGCTTGCAAAATGTACTTACGTTTTAAAATTATGGAGAAACACCATAGCGTCAAATCTTTGTTACAATGTACACATTAAGCTATGGGAGGAAATACAATAGGAATGGTAAACCAAAAAAGAGCTTTGCAATATGACGCAGTTTCATGCTAGAATGACCTATCCAAACTTTAATCCTGCAAACATAAGTCAATTTTAAACACCCCTTGATTTTTGCATAAAACATTTTAATCATGACAAAGACATCCTATAAATTATAAAACATGTACCAAAAAAGCACTTTGTTGCAAACTAAATGAGTGGTTACTTAATAGAGGCACTGCAAAGCCATTAATGCATTTTTAAATCATTGCTAAAAGCAACACTAACAAGCTATGCCCTGCTGGTGTTACGCTGCGTTAAAGAGTAGACGTGGAGAGAATATAAAGTAAAAGGGAGAAAACACCGGAAAATAGCTGGTGAAAGCAACTGCATGGAGATTAATCAAGAGCAGATAATCTAAAAACACATGCACTCTTACTAAATGTTGCACCTAGAAGAAAAAACAGACTGAGACAGAAAGTGCAAGCAACGAAAGGACATTCAGAAAAAAGGAAGCAGTACTTGGCCCATGCTCCAGGGGCAGGAGAAACACACAAATAGAAGCCAGCACCTTCTGACCAAACAGGAGCCAGTATGTAAGACTGACAATGAACCCAACGAATCGTAAGCAGTGGGCGGATTCTTAGTCCCTTGTAAATGAAATAAAACGTCTAGCAAGCAACAGCGCATACACTGTCTCAGTCAAGACCTATGTCAGTTTACTTAATTCAACTTTCTTCCAAATGTAATCTGGCAATTATCTGTGCATGAGACGTAGAAAAATAAACCTAAAGTACTCACACCAACATTGGTGAACTCCTCTCTAAAATGGAAGGTTGCTAAACCCAAGGCCAAATATTCTGGTCACAGCAGTCCCTTTATAGTGCTTTAGCAAATAAATATTAACCACATATGTATACATCTGAAAATAACGTCTTAAAACTGGACTAAAAGACATTGTATAGTCCAAGAACCGCATCGTTGGGAAGCATATCCCATCACATAAGTTGACATGATACACAATCCAATTAAAGCAAATACAATCATTTCTATTTTGTCCAGTGATGAAGTGGTTCCAGTAAAGCTCTAAATACAATCGGCATATATACAGAGCCAGAATTCTGTACCTGAAATTAAGATACGATACTCTCCAGATCAAAAGTTACACAGCAAGATGGGAACCCCAGGGAGAGCAAACCTGCACTTTATGCACTTTAGGTCTTACTGAAAACATTTCGCATAGCCTCTTCTTATGCCCAGCATATGACAGGGCAAGGAAGAAATTGATTTATCCTTTGTGCAATAAGCTGGGATTCAGGAAACACCAAGATGCCCTAAGAGTGTTGAAATACAATACAGTACCGTACGTAACATTTGTTACATCTAAATATCTGCTAGCAGTACTTATTATTGTAAATATATTGTTTTTAATATTGCTGCAACCGACTTTATATACATGAACAAGATGGGGTTTAAATAATCACACTGTAGTGAACAGTACACTTTTTTCGCATTGCGAATTTTGCACTAAGATTAATGATAGGTTTATTGCGCATATTGCATATATTGTTTTGATTGTCTTTTCGATATTAATGTTTTACATGCACAACTGAAATCCCATTTTTTAGGTACATTTTGAGAAGATTTGTCAACATCTGCCATAGTTATAGGTTAAAACGCTTTTCCTATTGAAGCTCTATGACACTGCATATCAGATAGCACGAACAGAAATTGTACCCGCTATTTCCCTAGCATTAGTTGCAATTTAATCTTATGTTTAGGCATTTTTAGGGCGCCGATGTATTTTAAAATGTGTATTTTTAAAAATTGAACAAATATACTGTTTTAGCAGCACTGAAGTAGCGCTTACTTGCACTCCTTCTCCGCACTTACCTATCCACAACAGAGGAGGGAATAGGCATTAGATACCGGACTCGTCCTCGAGTATCAGCCGCCATCTTGGGGCTGCCTCGGGACGCGTTCTAGCTTCTCTCCACTTCCGGGAGACAGCTATTTAGACCGAGCGAGCTTGAGGCTCGGTGATACCTCTATGACACTGCATATCAGATAGCACGAACAGAAATTGTACCCGCTATTTCCCTAGCATTAGTTTCAATTTAATCTTATGTTTAGGCATTTTTAGGGCGCCGATGTATTTTAAAATGTGTATTTTTTAAAATTGAACAAATATACTGTTTTAGCAGCACTGAAGTAGCGCTTACTTGCACTCCTTCTCCGCACTTACCTATCCACAACAGAGGAGGGAATAGGCATTAGATACCGGACTCGTCCTCGAGTATCAGCCGCCATCTTGGGGCTGCCTCGGGACGCGTTCTAGCTTCTCTCCACTTCCGGGAGACAGCTATTTAGGCCTCTCTCGCTAGGATGCGCAGCGGACGTGCGCAGCGGGCGCGCGCCGAAGACGTGCCTAAGACTAGCCCGTCTGCGCCCGTCCGAGCCAGTTCCGGGCCCTGGGCCACCCCCCCTGTCCCAGCTGCCATCCAAGAAATTACACCTTCTTTACACTACACCTCCGGTCAGCTGAGAGGGATGAACCCAGGATTAGGTAGGTCCTGTCAGATGATATCGCCATTGAATGTTCCAACTTCCATATGCTCATCTTGTGTAGGTTGTCAGTATACCCTCCCGCCGCCATTACTTGCAGTGAATCATACATTTTATTCTCCTCCAACCACCAGCGCTCAATCTCGAACTGCACAGTACTTTAGAGCAGCACTGATCAACTCTCGCTCCCTCCCCAAACATAGTTTATCTATTAGGGACTGTATTATCACCCAGGAATTGGATATTCTTTTTATTACGGAATCCTGGGGAGATGAAGCTTCAAGCCCTGATTTCGTCTCGGCTACCCCCGAAGGCTATTGCGTCGCTAGACAAGATAGAACTTCTGGGAGAGGTGGTGGCTTAGCCATCATCCATAAAGATGCTTATCGGACAAAATTTGAGCATATTCCAACTTTAAACTGCGAAGCTATCGCGTTTGTTATTAATCTCACCCAGAAGCAAGCTTTTAAAGGGACATTGGTTTATAGGCCACCGGGTCCTCGAACAAATTTTTTAGCTGCCCTCGCTGAAATTACCGAAGCTGTATTAGGATCATTGGACTATACAATCCTTGGGGATTTTAATTTTCCGCTGGAAGATATGGAAAATAAGGATACAGTCCAACTTACTACAGACATGCAAGCAATAGGAATGCAACAGTTGGTAAGGGGTCCTACGCATGAAGCTGGGCATACACTTGATGGTTTGTTTACAAACAACCCAGGCATTGATCTGGTAGCAGTACTACCATTGGTATGGTCTGAACACCAAGCCATCATCTTTAGAATTCGAGCATTACAATCTAACCCCCCCCAGACCAAAGCCCGGTCGTCACTGGGCATACGAGCTTGGAAAAATGCCGATGTTCCACATCTTTCAAATCTTCTAAGTACTTCGGTCCCGGTAAGCTCTTGTGATCCAGAAATCCTGTCCACTAACTTTCAGGGCTGGTTATTAAAGGCAGCCAATCAGGTGGCACCTGAGAAATCTTATCGCCCAAACAGATGTACTCCATCGGCCCAATGGTTTACAGAAGAATTGCGTCTCCAGCGTCAGTACTGTAGAAGCTTAGAAAGACACTGGAGAAAGCATTACAGTCCCTCCGCTAAGCAAACTTATAAAGATGCCTTAGCGATCTATAAGAAAGCTATCACTACTCAAAAAAATATATTTTTTACTGGTCAAATTGAACAGGCCCAGAATTCGTCGAGAATGCTATTCCAGGTGGTGAATTCTCTTTCAATTCCACCTACTGGACCTGTGACTGAGCAATCACAGGAATTCTGTAACTCGTTGGCCACTTTCTTTACTACTAAGGTAATGGACATTTATTCAATTTTTCCACAGCAACCAGCGGTAGTTAGGACTGATTCTTCCTCTTGTCTGGCTATGGCCTATCCTTCTTTCTCTCGTTTTAAGCCAGTGACACAAGATCAGGTCAGCATACTAGCTGCCAAGATCAAATCGGGTTCTCCGCTCGATCCATGCCCTCCTGAAATAATGAATCAACTTTACAATACCATTTCTCTGCCGCTTACTACTATCTGTAACGCCATCTTCAAAACAGGTGTCTACCCAGAGATTTGGAAGAAGGCTATCGTTAAACCTTTGCTTAAAAAGCCTACCTTAGACCCTACGATCACGGCCAACTACAGACCCATTGCATGCCTTCCCTTTCCCGCTAAAATCGTTGAGGCCATCATGAACCAGCAGCTCTCAGAGTTCATTGACCAACACGAACTCTTGGATGACACACAGTTTGGCTTCCGGAGGGGACACGGAACGGAGACAGCACTGATAAAGGCCTCCGATGAAATTAGAGATATCTTGGATTCGGGAGGAGCAGCAGTGCTTATTCTGCTAGATCTCTCGGCGGCCTTCGACACGGTCGACCATGCCATCTTGGTCGACCGTGTCGCCGCCCTGGGGATTAACCATCTGGCCAAAGATCTCATAGCCTCCTTTCTAGCTAACCGCAAACAAGCAGTCAAATTGGGCAATCATTATTCACCGACCTTTGAACTGCCATGCGGAGTCCCCCAAGGATCCTCATTAAGTCCTGCGCTTTTTAACATTTATGTCGCAGACTTGGCAAGGGTCATAAAATCTCATGGGATGCGTTTAACTTCCTACGCTGACGACACCCAACTTGTGCTGGCAGTGCATAAGAACGGCCCGATGGTGGCAGCTAAGTTTCAGGAGGGGATACTGGAGGTACAAGCATGGATGCATAGCAATTGCTTAAAATTGAATGCGGAGAAGACGGAGGTTATGACCTTTGGTAACATCTCTCCTGAATGGTCCCAGTCTTGGTGGCCTACTCTGATGGGTCCTCCTCCGGTCCCAGTCGCAAAGGTCAGGAATCTTGGAGTGATCTTTGACAAACAGCTATCTTTCAAACATCATGTAAATAAGGTTGTTTCAGCCGCCTTCTTCACGTTGAAAAAGATTTAAAAAACTGCTACCGTACTTACCAGCATCTGCTGGAAAAACCCTAATCACCACCTTGGTGTTTTCCAAGCTGGATTACGGAAATGCCCTCTTTTTCAATACTCATAAATATATTTTGAATAAGCTCCAATCTATTCAAAATATGGCAGCCAGAATCCTCCTCAATATTCCTAGGCGCCAGTCCACCTCGGCAGCTATACGCCATCTTCATTGGCTAAGAGTGGAGAGCAGGATAAAATTTAAAGCCTTATGCATTGCCTATAAGGCCATTCATCTTACAGGCCCGAAATTCCTAAGACAGGCATTTCAGATTTATTTCCCTAAAAGGAACCTAAGATCAGCAGCCAGTTGTTTACTATCTGTTCCCCGAACAAGAACGGCCACCTGGGGTGACAGACGATTCCTGGTAGCAACACCCAGATTGTGGAATTCTCTCCCTTCACATATCAAAACTGCCCCCACTCTCATTTGCTTCCGTAGAGCCTTGAAGACATGGCTCTTCAACCAATAAGTTTGTGTACTAATTACTGTATCCTAGAGGATCTTACTGCGCCTAGACACCCTCGGGTATTAGTTGCGCACTAAAAATTCCATAAATAAATAAATAAAATAAATAAGCAAGGTCCTAACTATAACTACTAGTTATATATTAAGTCTTGCCTCGTGTAAAGTTTAAGTGGATTGTGGCTGATATATATATATCTCCCCGAGTGTTGGAGATGTTGAAGGGTGTTCCATAGAAATGAGCTACTCTCCATCTAAACTTGAGAACTACCCAGTCTTCCCTGCTTCCAGTTTTGTATAAGGTATGTACCACTGCAAGTCTGAAATGGTATAATAGTGTATATATTATTCCAGTTCCAGTGAGCAAGGCGACTGCGCTCACCGAAACGCGTCTGTTCACGAGAAAATATGAAAAATAAATACCTGCTTCCAGAAGAAAAGCAAGTGTCCGTTTCTCTGTCGTTCGTGAATACGAAAAAAACGGAGTGTTTGATTGATATATATATATATATATATATATATATATACACACTCATCCTACTGGCGGTCGCCAGTAGGTGTTATAGTTATGACCAAGTTTCTATTCAAAAAGCAATTTTTCTTTTGCCAATAACTTTAGCGTTGTTTGACAAATCTTTGCGAAATGTAAATTAATGGGCAGTCAGGTCAGATGTTGTGTTTAAAGTTTCGGAGTGATTGGTCAAGCGGGGGCCGAGAAAAACGGGGGGTCCCATAACACGTTTTCTCCATGTTCATTTCCATAGGACACTTTAGACATGGCTAAAGCCGGAACTGCTGAACGGAATTACAGCAAATTTGGCAGAAAAGAAATCACTCTTTTTGTTAAATGGTGTAAATCCGTTCAGTAGTTCCTGAGAAATTTAAATATTTCTCAGGTAAACAAATATGGAAGCGGGGGATCCACGAACCTTCCTAATCTCGTGCCGGAGATATAATGGCTGCCAACACCTCAAGCTAGGAAGTGTTGACAGCCATCTTGTGACTTGGTTGAAGTTGTATGGGGAAAAAGCTTTTTGGAACCCACCATTTTTCTAAGACCCAGCTTGATGAATCACCCGAAACTACCCAGACAACAGCTTAAGTGACTGGCACACTAGTTTAAAAAATTTCGCAAATCAAACAGTGCCAAAGTTATTAGCGAAACAAAAAACATGGAAACTAGGTCATAACTACAGGGCAGAGGAGCGTCGCCCCACTGCTTCCTCGCAGTGCGAGAAGCAGAAACATAAAATTGTAATAACTTCCCATTTTATGTTTAGTTGCGGGAGGGCGGATGGGCGGGTCTGCTCTGCAAGTAGGGGAGGAGTGGTGTGCCCACTCCTGAGGGCGCAATGACGGTTTGGTCGGCCCTCTGGGGCCGCACAAACCAGTCATGCACACACTGTCCTTTCTCCGTGCAGGCTGCAATGCAGCGTACATGGAGAAAATGGCCTCCCCATAAGCCCCATAATCACAATGCTGCCATTGCAGCTGTGTGATTGGCTTTGGGGAGGGGAGGGGGGCTGCATGCTTTCTGTTCCTGTCAGAGGAAGGGGAGCAGGAGCTGAGAAAACCCGGGACCCCGCCGGCGGACAGGTATGTTTCTTATTTATTTTTAAATTAACCACCCCTCCCCACGCGACTCCCCCGACCCAGCACCCACTATTAATGCCCGCCGCAACTTTGATTATGTAAAAATGCATTGAATTCAAGGATATGCTAACCTTCAAAATATATAGTGCATTCTATCAAGCAAAACGTTATGCCCATTTTCAAGTCCTATTACATTACCACCACACAATGTACGGTACAATATCTTATTTCTCACCTTAAATGCCATGTTATAACTCATGTAGAGAGCTCTTGGGAGAAGAGCTAAACTAGAAGAAATATATACATATGCACACAAATTCATAAGAGTCACATATTTGCTTCCCTTCTCAAACTACTCAGTAAATTACTTTTGCAAAACCAATGACCTTAAATCCACACTCATTAATACCAAGGTGTGCCTCTTACTCTTGACCTGAACTTCGCCCTGTTCTTATTCACTCGTGCCTCATCTTCTTTTTATCACCCATCTAGTACTGTCCCAGTTCTAACAGAGAATTCACAATTTAATGCAGGGATTTCCCCAAAGTTTTACTCGGCTTTTGGACGTTTTAAGGGGCTTTCACTTAGCCCTTGCCTTAACTTTAATTTACAAGAAGCAATTCATAATCTTCTCTCTAGTAAGCATAAAACAATTTGAATTGACCTTGGTAGTCACATCTGTACCATATCACAAATGTAAACATCAATTAAAATGCATTAGGGTCGTCTGCTTTTTTTCCTCCAGCACCTGTTGAATATTTCGATCCCCATTCTAACAATCAACACGTGCTTCCTCTACATCTCAATATTACTTATACATAAAAACATTACTTGGGGTTCGTTTTGCTTTCATCGGATATTCCGTGCTGTTAAGTTAGCTCAGTGAGTTAAGAGTTCCCTGTTAAGCTTTAGTTGTAACCTGCAGGGCACAGTTTCGAAGTGGACAGGCTCTCGTTCTTCCTTTCATGTCTGTTAAGAAATCGAGAAGCACACAACTCTGGGGAAGAGTCCAACAATTTTAAATAAATTCTCAACAACAAAAATGATTTTGCACATGATGAATAAAAAACGACGATTATTAATTTATTTGTGTCCTTCGTATGTTTAACAATCGAGTTAAATCGTGTGTTACATTTACTCTCTTTTTAACAATGCCTATACCTTTCAATCAGTTTAAAAAAAGTTTCAACACCATTTCGTTTGAAGTCAATTTCATTTCTTGCTTGACAGTGCAGATGTCTGCAAGAACCACTGTTATTAATACTTTAAAATATGCATAGATTGGGCATTGGTTCCAATAAGAGGAGTGTTATTCCGCGGAAATGTTTATTCCCTGAAATATATGAGGGGAGATTTAACATCCCAAAAGTACACTCAATTATCACACTCTTACATTCAATTCGATATCGCCCACATGCATTCTAGCAGAAAATAATTGTTTCTCGCTACGTTTTTCTTTAGCACAGCCAGTAAGACAAGCGTTTGTGTGATAAAGCGTAATTGCGCATGCATCACATGTAAACAGCATTTGTGAAAGCCTGGGTTTACTATGTTTGCACCACCTGGCTTTGCAACTGCTTGTTTGACAGAGCCCAGTATTCACACAAAGAGCATTGTCGTGATACATTTATATTAGTTGGCATTTCGTGATTTTGTTTTTTATTTTATTTTTTAACCTTTTAGCAAATTCAACATTCATTCTAACTGTGATTTAGTTGGCATTTTGTGATTTGGTTTTTATAATTTTTTTTAATCTGTTGTAGCAAATTGAACATTCATTCTAACTGTAGATTCACTGCTTCTATTTCCCGTGTTACTTGTGCTAATGAAATATGTATTTATGGTGTGTTTATTACATACTTAGCTATTCGTTTTTTCAACCTGCGCTTGCATTGCAAATCTTATCCCGTTTGGTATTACCAGGTTCAGTTTTGCTGGCTGAATGACTTATACATAAGGTGCCAGGAAAAGCTGTTCTGGGAAAGACCCAGGAACCTCGCACCCTTCACTCTGATGCAAACCACCTCTGAACCGTGATTAAGAATAGTTAAAGTCACCAATTATGATAACTGCTTGCTCGCTCTACCAGCCTCATCTAGCTACTTCACTATGGCAACCATTTTCTACACATACCATTTGGAGACTGTTAACATATTCCTAGGATTCAAGGCTTACAGCTTTTCTGTATCGCAGTCTGTGTCCATATTGGTTTATCTCTCTCCCCTGTCCACTACAAATGTCCCTTCTCCGACGCCGTCCTAGATTTTGATTGGGCATAAAGTGTAGGCGGTCTACTCACCTGCTTCCTTTCTGTATACCCTGCCTGTCCAATACAGGGTGACACAGCCTATCGTTTACAAACCTGTCAATCACCTAGCCTAAAGAGTTCCTGACCAACCCACTGGCGTAAATATGAGAACCAGGGCTAGCAGCTGAAACCCGTTTCTTGCATGTTGGTGCCTCTGGCATCATCCCTGCTGTCACCCTACCTTAGGGGGTGGGAAGGGATCCGAGGGAACAGGATAGGAACAAGACCCTAAGAGCCCATTTACTTTCTCTGATACCAGTCCTTGACCATACCGTACCACCTAAAGCCCACACAGAATGCAGTTAAGGGGCTTACTGTGGGACAAGGAGTCAATCCAGTCATGTTATTTTAGGTAAAAGGGCACGTGATATCACACAAAATCTAGGATTGGGGGCGGATTATATCAACATCTACTCTGTAAACAATATCAAAATTCATACCAATTTTTTGCTAGTCACTTCTCCCATTGAACGACACACACTAGATCTTGGAGTCTGTTACATTCATCTCATGTTTTGTATGTGCAGTGCTACAGCATGCCGGAACAGTGAGGTTTAGGCTAGCCGTGTCTAATGTATGTCTATGTATATCAGGCTCCCTGCCGCAGGTCCAGGAGCGCCACATCAATGCTACATTTTCAGGTTATCCAAGTAAAATAAATTTACACAGAATGAAGCGTGAAAGAGATCATTTACACGATCATTGGTTATCTTGCCAAACTGTCAAGAGTCTGACCTACCTGAGCATTGGCCGAACACTCCTGACTTAAAGGAGTCTGCGTAGTATTTTTAGAATCATTCTAAGTGCAGATATTCCCTGTGCATATCCCGAAGATCTGGCATGGATTTAACCCTTCAAGACCTATGCTGGGCTCCAATGATGCAGACTGAGTGCCTACTTCTTGTAATTTACCTATCGCCCAGCTGCACCACCCTCCCTCCAGTCCATGACACTCAGTGCAAGGAACAGTGTATAATTGCTTCATCATCCCTCGCGTCGTCCTAGTTTGCAGACTCCTCACAGAGCTAACCCCCTCCCTTGAGCACCAGTGTCGCCTTCTGTTCGGATGCTTTCCATATGGTCGATGTACATGGCCTCTATCCCAGAAGCATGCTATTGTTCCAAGAACTCCCACCCCTCCAGCTTGCACTATGTTCTCTGAGGCACATTCGCATCCCTGGTCTCCGGCTGTCTTGCTGGTAAAACAATTTTCTGATAAAAGTGTGGGTGATGAAATGAGGGTTTCATAGACACAAAGCGAGATGGAGGAAACCGCTTCAAGGAATGCTGCATCCGGTCAACAGGTTACACTTAAAACGGTAGCTCTACCGTTTGCATCTATAAGTCAGTGCATGCATGTATGTGCATCGGTATACAGCTTATTATATATAGGGCTCCCGGTTTTATGGTATTTATATTTAGTCATTTCTGTCTGTATTTATTCATATTTATTTTTTGCTAATTTTACCAGTATTTATTCATATTTATTTAAGGTTTTGTGAAAAAATGAAGCTGAAATGTGTATAGTTCTGATTTATTTAACGTACACTCGTGCCTGAACGCCTGACCAGTTTTAATGATATATACACACTCAGATGCTAAAATATGCACTTATAATAAATCATGCAAATTTTATTATCAAGGTTGTGCAAATCTCTTGCTGTTTAAGGCTCGTTATTAAATTTCCTTCATGTTTTTAATCCCCTTGCCTGTCAATCTGCACAGCTATTGGCCTGGCAGTCGTGACTGATATCATTTAGAATCACTCAAAAACAACCCAATTTCCGTTTTTATCCACATTTAAAAATAAATACAGACAGTAAAATAAATGTTTTTCTGTCTGTATTTATCTGTAAAAATCAGTAAAAACGGATAACAGGGAGCCCTAATTATATAGCATGTGTATAGAGATGCAGAGTGCAAATACCATTGTTGACAGTGACTAACGAGAGGGGAAGCCACAACTGGGTATGATGCGCCTCCCCACTCTCAGATATAGTCATCCATAGAATATTACAGCCTGTGCATTAGTAGATATGATTTATGCAATTACATTTTTTATATGTATTTGTTATTTTAAAAAGGTATTAAACCTAAACCATAATGCAAGGGGTTTTATTCGTGCAGTGAAGTTGAATCGTTTGAAAGTATTAGCTGAGGTGTTTTCATGTGCAAAGTAATTGTAACGTAATCTGTGAAGCATTAAACCGTATTATCATGCAAAGTTTGCTGTTCCATGTGAATAACTTGGAGTTTGACCTTTAACTTAAAGTAATAAACGCGGGAATGTGTGTGTTTTAGTACAGTTGCTCCAAATAAAGTGTTATTGGGCCACATTTATTGTCACAAGCACAGCATAAAATATTAATGAATACCTTTATCGATAGATAGATAGATAGATAGATAGATAGATAGATAGATAGATAGATAGATAGATAGATAGATAAACCCCTCTGCCTTTTTTGTTTTAATATATCACCAATAAGCCTCGTTGACAATACTGGACCATATTAGTCCAATACTGCCAACAATGGATTCTTCGGAGAGATCTTAAATCCCAAAGCTGCAGTTTTAAAAAAAATATTATGTTGTTATTTTGGGGTGGTTAGCTTGAAAAAAATGTTTTCTTCAAATACATCTAACAACGGCCACTGATTTGAATTAGGAAGTTTAGCTTTACCTTTCATGCATCAACAAGGGGCACTAGTGAAGGCTAGTAGATTTACATGATTCTGTGACTGAAAGCTTTACCATATAATTCTGGAACTACCACATTAGCCACATAATTTGCAGATTTCACAAAAATGTTGTTTCTAGCTTAAGTGGATGAAAATAATATTGCCACTGGCCTTTTTTGCGACATAGTTATAATAATCATACCCCGTAATTTAGAGAACTTTACTGCATAATCCTGGCAGTCCTGATAATATTAAAATATTAAAGGACTGCACAGAGGTTTGGTGGCACTCATCCTGATGATGAAACCCGTGTTTCACGGGGAACCAGGAAATATTTCCCATTGTTCACGGTTTCCTGTGAAATGTGGGTTTTATACTACTGGCTTTTGTGCAATAAAAGCGCCCAAAAATGTAATATGTTTATGTATGTGTATTATATATGAAAGCCAGATTAGTAGAGTTTATATGGTCACAAATTCACTTCATTACTGCAATGTGATGGTTACCTTGTAATACAAACCTGGGCATAGCTGATAACACCACTACTACGCTAGGCCTCAATTGTTTATCCACATCCATGATGGAGGTGTGGACTTTCGGTCACAGAATGAGTACCCAGAGTTACAGTTAGTGGGGTACACCAGCACTTCCACATTTAATAATGGTTGGTTCCACAGTCTAGTGGAATGCCTTACTTTACTCAGTGCATCGAATACAAACCCCACCCCGAATGCATCAAATACATGCACATGACAACTTTCTGTGCATACAATACCCCTTTGTGCATCCACAACCATTCTCTGAATCCTGCATCCAACACCCACTTGCCATTCAGCTATCTAAAGGCTCACCAGAAATCATTTGATATATCAAGTACTCCATGTACCCAGCGCCTTGAGACCCTCACGCGTGAGTAGTGAGCTTCACAAATCCACGGTAGATTGATTGATTTTGCTTTAAATATACATTGGTGCATCAAATATCCCCTCCATTTCATACATCACGCATCAAATACGTTTGCCATACATTAAAGCACAACTTCAGTGCATAAGCTATCCCTCAGTACCAGCTATCCTTGAGTATACCCATTGAGCATTATTGCATGTAATACCGCTTCAGTGCATTAACCCCGCCCCCCAAATACCCGTTACATGCCTCAAAAATCCTGTCAAACACCTCTGGGGTATCAGACAACCATAGATGCATGAGACTCACCAGTGCATCAATTATCAAATATTGCATGTAATTTCCCATTAACATTTAATCATCTGAGGGCAGGTAGAACTACAGGTGTCCATAAGCCAGGCCAACGCCCACATGGGCTCCAAACCAGAATCAACTCAATACAAGAATAGCTTCACAGAAGTCAGTAAGCTGGGCAATCAGCCTGCCTTCTCTAAGATAAAACTTTTGAGCTTAACCCCATTACATAGATATCTATCAAGAAAAAAAATACACTAACCGGAGTGGTTATGGAAGTTTTGAGCAAAGGAGCTATTTTGAGGACAAACAGCAAAACAGAAGCGGTAGGAAAACAAGCTTAGGAAATTATACTGAGTATGATAACATGATACCCTATTAGCAACTTTGGTCGAGCATGCCTCACTAATTGCTCTGTATTTCCAAGTCTCATAAAATGACTATTAAAGAAAGACTTTAACTCAGAGTGTGGGGCAGGCTAAAACCTCTGAGGCAGCGAGCTCTAATGTTAGAGTATCACAGGAGCCACAAGCACTCGCCAAAGAGAACAAGCACTAGCAAAGACAATAGGTGTGTTTATGCATGGCTGAAGGATCAGTTATGCACACGTCGCAGAAGCATCACATATTTTGGCTTTACCAATGTTTGGTTTCCTAGCAGCACTGGGAGGCCTGCACAGACAAATACATTTGAAAATTGAATGTAACCAAAGAAGCTGATTTCGTTTCTAGTTATGTCAGGCCACCTGCTTAGTAATTACAAATATGGCAGTCATCTAGCAAAGAAAAAAACTACAGAATGTGTGGAACACCGCTTCAAGATGGCAGCCACGTTGTTTAAATAAGTCAAGCGGTGTTGAGAACACTTACAAAAGCATCTAAAAATAGATGCTACAGGAACTACACCAACCCTTTTTAGTAGCATCCACTCTTTAAATACCTCTGACAGCTCACTAGTCCCAGTGCTACTAAGCTGCGTGCTGACTGATTTCAGATACAAAATAGTCAGTCATGCATTCTATTAAACGTGGTGCCACACAGACAACCGAAAAACAGGGAGACTAAATTACTTTTGTGCCCTGATCAAAGACGTGATAAATAATGTTTGAAGCCAACTTAAGGTTTTGAAGAAAAATAAGTTAATGGGTGAAGTCCCTTTAAGCAAGTGTAGAATACAATACATTTAAATGAATGGCGTAAGCACGACACATGTCAAACCTAACAAGAAAGGGGTACTTTCAGAGACAAAGAAGAAATGGTGGGGATGGTACAGCTGCACAGTGTAGCATTCACCCGTATAAGCACTGCGGGGTAGAAGCCCCACGGAATATATAAGGCACTGCTGGGCACTAGATCCAAAGAGTGAACTGGATGCACTAACAGGTATCATGTGCACTGAGGGGGTGTGGAGAGGCATCGATAGGCACAGGTGGAACAGAAGAACATCAGATGAGGCGCAGAGGAGTAGCCGAGGTACGAAGCTGAATCTTTAATCAACAAGGGATGTCTGTGTGCACTGAGGGGTGATACAATGCACTGATCTATATCTGATGCAAAGAGGGATCTCCAATGCACTGATATATATCGGATGCATCAAGGGATCTCCAATCCACTGATCCATATCCAATTGATCAATGGATCTCCAATGCACTGATCCATATCCAATGCGTCGAGGGATCTCCAATGCACTGATCCATATCTGATTCATCAACGGATCTCCAATGCACTTAACCATATCCAATGCGTCAAGGGATCTCCAATGCACTGATCCATATTCGATGCATCGAAAGATCTCCAATGCACTGATCCATATCTGATGCAGAGAGATCTCCAATCCACTGATTTATAGCCGATGCATCGAGGGATCTCCAATGCACTGATCCATATCTGAAGCAGAGGGATCTCCAATGTACTGATCCATATCCGATGCATCGAGGGATCTCCAATGCACTGCTCCATATCTGATGCATCAACGGATCTCCAATGTACTGATCCATATCAGATGCATCAAGGGATCTCCTATGCACTGATCCATATACGATGCATCAACGGATCTCCAATCCACTGATCCATATCTGATGCATCGAGGGATCTCCAATGCACTGATCTGTATGTGATGCATCGAGGGATCTCCAATGCACTGATCCATAGCCGTTGCATCGAGGGATCTCCAATGCACTGATCCATATCTGATTCATCAACGGATCTCCAATGCACTGATCCATATCCAATGTGTTGAGGGATCTCTAATGCACGGATCCATATTCGATGCATCGAGGGATCTCCTATACACTGATCCATATCTGATGCAGAGAGATCTCCAATCCACTGATCCATAGCCGATGCATCGAGGGATCTCCAATGCACTGATCTATATCTGAAGCAGAGGGATCTCCAATGTACTGATCCATATCCGATGCATCGAGGGATCTCCAATGCACTGATCCATATCTGATGCATCAACGGATCTCAAATGCACTGATCCATATCTGATGCATCGAGGGATCTCCAATGCACTGATATATATCTGATGCATCAAGGGATCTCCAATGCATGGGAAGCGTGAGCAATATCTGACGCACCACAACGAATGGATGAAGTAGAGGGCACCTCGTGGAATGAAGGGCACACAATGAACTAATTAATATCATTCAGCACTGACAGCTGTGAGCATTTGATACCGGATGCATTGATGGACATCTACTCCCCTAAGAGCATCTCAAGGACTGGGGCAACTGACAAGCAGCGGGGCAACTGATGACATAGGGGCAACTGACAAGCAGAGGGGCACACGACAGTGGGGCAACTGACAAGCTGAGGGGCATATGACGACAGAGGGGCAAACAACAGCAGACGAGCAGCTGACGGCGTCAGGGGCGACGGACGACAGAGGGGCAACTGACGACAGAGGGGCAACTGATGACAGAGGGGCAACTGACGACAGAGGGGCAACTGACGACAGAGGGGCAACTGACGACAGAGGGGCAACTGACGACAGAGGGGCAACTGACGACAGAGGGGCACCTCACAAGCAGAGGGGGAAACAACAGCAGAGGGGGAAACAACAGCAGAGGGGGAAACAACAGCAGAGGGGGAAACAACAGCAGAGGGGGAAACAACAGCAGAGGGGGAAACAACAGCAGAGGGGGAGACGACAGAGAGGGCAACTGACGACAGAGAGGGCAACTGACGACAGAGAGGGCAACTGACGACAGAGGGGGCAACTGACAAGCAGAGGGGGCAACTGACAAGCAGAGGGGGCAACTGACAAGCAGAGGGGGCAACTGACAAGCAGAGGGGGCAACTGACAAGCAGAGGGGGCAACTGACAAGCAGAGGGGGCAACTGACAAGCAGAGGGGGCAACTGACAAGCAGAGGGGGCAACTGACAAGCAGAGGGGGGCAACTGACAAGCAGAGGGGGGCAACTGACAAGCAGAGGGGGGCAACTGACAAGCAGAGGGGGGCAACTGACAAGCAGAGGGGGGCAACTGACAAGCAGAGGGGGGCAACTGACAAGCAGAGGGGGGCAACTGACAAGCAGAGGGGGCAACTGACAATCAGAGGGGGCAACTGACAACCAGAGGGGAGCAACTGACAACCAGAGGGGGGCAACTGACAACCAGAGGGGGGCAACTGACAACCAGAGGGGGGAAACTGACAAGCAGAGACACAAAGCCGACAGAGGGGCAACGGACGACAGAGGGGCAACGGACGACAGAGGGGCAACTGACGACAGAGGAGCAACTGACGGCAGAGGGGCAACTGACGAGCAGAGGGGCAACTGACGAGCAGAGGGGCAACTGACGAGCAGAGGGGCAACTGACGAGCAAAGGGGCAACTGACGAGCAGAGGGGCAAGTGACGAGCAAAGGGGCAAGTGACGAGCAAAGGGGCAAGTGACGAGCAAAGGGGCAAGTGACGAGCAAAGGGGCAAGTGACGAGCAAAGGGGCAAGTGACAAGCAGAGGGGCAACTGACAAGCAGAGGGGGCAACTGACAAGCAGAGGGGGCAACTGACAAGCAGAGGGGGGCAACTGACAAGCAGAGGGGGGCAACTGACAAGCAGAGGGGGGCAACTGACAAGCAGAGGGGGGCAACTGACAAGCAGAGGGGGGCAACTGACAAGCAGAGGGGGGGCAACTGACAAGCAGAGGGGGGGCAACTGACAAGCAGAGGGGGGGCAACTGACAAGCAGAGGGGGGGCAACCGACAAGCAGAGGGCGCAAATGACAAGCAGAGGGGGGCAACTGACAAGCAGAGACACAAAGACGACATAGGGGCAACTGATGAACAGAGGAGCAACTGATGAACAGAGGGGAAACTGACAATGAGAGGGAAAACTGACAGAGGGGCAACTAATGACCAGAGGGACAACTGAGAAGCAGAGGGGAAAAGACCACAGAGGGGCAACCGATGAACAGAGGGGCAACTGACATATAGTAGAGTCAATAATCAACACAGGGCCAACGACTGAAACCCAGAAGCAACTTATCAACTAAGGTGTAAAAGGCGAACAGGGGGGTATCTGACGGGCAAAGGAGAATACGACGAACAGAGTAGATTGTCTGATAAACTGGGGTAATTTAAGTGCTGATGTTATTGAGACGGGATAGTACATGATTGGGCACATGTGTAGAGTTTGCAGATTTTAATCGATTTTTAGACGTTTTGATAAGGATTTGTTTGGCCCTTCACTTTACCCCCCACCTTGCTCTCAAATGTAACATCTGTTGATGCAGTGTTCCCTTCGCCTGAAGTGGTTTTTACAGCAGACCGTGGCAGCTGAAATATATCACCATAAATAAATTCAACATTTATTGGACAAAATGCTCTGAAATGCGCGAGTGCCCTCACCTTCTGCAAACAAGCATTTACTGAGAAGCCCCCAACCACCCATAATAACCGGGGCGCCAAAATCTAATCTATTTAGACCAATAAAATGGGAACAATAATATCTTCGGTTTCTGTGTGAAAACCGGAGAGGAGTTTATCTGCAGCCCCGGGCTGAATTTCGAATGAGCCCCTCGAAGCACTTGTTGGGGGAGGAGGCGGAAATGATTAAGTGACCTGGGCTGAAATTGGAAGGGCTGCGAGGCGATATTAGGGGGCGGGGGAGGGGTGGGCAAACGATATGCTGATTTTGAAAAGAATGGATGCATGATGCGGAAACGGCATTAGGAATGAATGAATAACTAGGAGCTCCTAGAACAATACTTGGCGAGAAATTACTGGCGCGAAACCCTGTTTCAACCAATTTTTCACTTCTTCAGAATAAACAAAAGTACGTTTTTTTTTTACAGCCAGGGAAGCATCGAAAGTACCAGGCCTAGGAATCTAAATCCTCGTTGCATTTTGATAATAATGTTTTTTTTTAACTAGGCTCCCGATATCATGGTCAACTGCATTTTTTTCCTCAGAACTTCATTAGATCCAAAATTCTAGTTACAGAGTTCACTTGTTCCATTCTAAAAATTCGAGACAGAGCCTAATTGTTTGCATACCAGATACCAGATTTTCCAATGATAGTTCAGGATTTTCAATATGGCAGTGGGAAGCAATACCATTGGCTGTAGGTGTGCCTTAAAAAATACCTATAACATAATCTTGTAAAACTGTTATCTGCGCTTATAACTTTGAGGTATTTTGGCATATTCTATGCTTTTACCCTTAGTTGTGATTCTTATGTAGTCCTTGCGGAGATCTTTGAGCTTTTAGCATGGATTGGAAATATTCAGGTGATCAGTAGATAAAGTCCATACCTCAGTCCTATGCTAGTGTCCGTTTAACCAGATTCTTAGCATTGGAATTGCCGAAGGGATGTACAACATTTGTCTGCAAGGGTCGGAGAAAAGTCAGATTTTCTGGGTAACCGTTGAATATGTAAATAACTCTTCTTTAGATTATTTCTAGGCGAATTCAGCATATGTGCATGTCTTGAAATTCAGGGAAGGATCCAATCTTTGTGGAACTACGGCGGACACCCATTGACTCCATCATTGATTCTTTTATTTAGGGAGAGTTCAATTAGCTCAAGATGTGCTTTTACAGTGGATGAAACAGGCAGAAAAGAAAAGAGCAAAAATATAAGTAGTATTTAGCTCTAAAAAGCCATGTTTTGAGCTTTACAAATGGGGGGTGGGGTTGCACACTACTCACACACCAGCGGTATCGCCCCTAAGGACTATGGTAAATGTAGTTACGTGTTCCGCGATGCATCTTCTTTTGATTCTCTGCTATCTTCGCTGTCTTCGCCATCCCTGGACACGTGTTTCGGGGTATCACCCCTCGTCAGCAGGGATATGCCGTGTTCTGGGGTTGCCGGTGGCTGCCAAATATCTGCCAGGTTTAGTACCACTCAGGCGCGTAGGTGCGGGGTCCCAGGCTCGTCAGCCAACTGCTCGAGGGAGCTTTAACATTACAATTGGGGGTGGGGTCGCACACTACTCTCACACCAGCGGTATCGCCCCTAAGGACTATGGTAAATGTAGTTACGTGTTCCGCAATGCATCTTCTTTCGATTCTCTGCTATCTTCGCTGTCTTCGCCATCCCTGGACACGTGTTTCGGGGTATCACCCCTCGTCAGCAGGGATAGGCCGTGTTCTGGGGTTGCCGGTGGCTGCCAAATATCTGCCAGGTTTAGTACCACTCAGGCGCGTAGGTGTGGGGGCCCATGTTTTGAGCTGCCTGCAAAAGGCGAGATGGTGAGTTTGTAAAGCAGAGAGGGCGGGAGGGAGTTCCACCGTTTGGTAGTCAAGAATTAGACGGTACGACAAACCTTACGAATTTTGGATTTAGAGGAGGAACATGTAACTCTGGCAGGGCAGTATGAGGTTACCTGGGTCTGTACTAAGGCATGGGCTATCCCACCGACAGCCTTGTGCCAGAGCCAATGATTTGGAAAAGGCTGCACTTGCGCACCCGAAGTCAGTGTAGCTTGGCTGGGTGGCCAAGATGGCGGCATGGGGAGGGAGGACAAGCAGGAGAAGGGGCATTCTGCACAAGCTGCAGGCAACTGCCTAAATACAAAGGGCAACAGCAAAAAGGCAAGAGCTGATAACCAGCCTGGGTTACAGTGGAGACACAGGGAGAAGGCGGCAGGTGGATTACTTTCCTAAACATTACTATGACAGTAATAGACCAGCAGACCAAGAAAGCAAACGCTAGGAAATCATTGTAATTCAGATAAGCCACATGTAGCAATTCATCATACAGCTGTCTTACATGTCAACGTGAAGGTTCTTGCTTTCATATGTAACCTTATAGGTAGTTTTGTGTGTGACATGGAGATTGCAACATTATTCGCCCAGGATCACACAAGCTGGTTCTGTGGGTTAGTGGAAGAACAGGGCAGACAAGGGGTCGGATTTTAACCTTAGCGGAAGGCTACTCTGTCACATACGTGGGCGATATCCCGTCTGCCTCATCACAAATGCACTCAGTGGCAGCTCCTCCGCTACGGCGGAGGAGCCTCTCCCCACTGCTTTTCAGCAGTGGAAGGAAAAATAAAATGATAATAAACGGAGTTATTAGCATTTTATCTTTTCCTATTGCCGGCTCTGCATTTTTGCCAGGTAGGGCGGGGCGGTGCTGCTCTGCTGACAGAGCAGGGGAGTGAAGGAATGGTTTGCACTCCTTGCGCATGAATGTTAGGTCGGCCCTCTCGGCCGGCCAAACATTCATGAGCACTTAGCATGTCCTCTACCCAGGCTGCATTACAGCATGGGTGGAGAACATGCTCAGGCTCACTATCCTCGTATGAGTGCCGTCGTTTGGCGCTCAGACCAATCACAAAGCTGCAATGCAGCGTTCTGATTGGCTATGGGGAGCTTCAGCATGGGTGCTTCCGGGCCTTGTTCCAGCCAGCAGAGGAGAGACACGGCGAGGGAGGACACGAGGGAGGACGCAGAGAAGAGGTAAGTATAATTACATTTTAATTATATCCTAATGCACTTGTAATAAAGCAGATAGGATATCCGTCCCATTTGTGACCGGGTACCACTAGTCCTCCAAACTTTAAATCAGGCCCTAAATTAGGGGTCCAAAATTCATTTCCAATATTAGACATGTTTTAAGTACCTGGAGGCAGATTTACAAGGCACTTGCGCCACGTTTACGCCGCCGTTGCGTGACGCAACGGCGGCGTAAATGGAGCGCATCCCTGCCACCCATTTCAAACGTGACGCATCTAGGCAGATGCGTCACGTTGTAAAGCCCTGCGCCACATGTGGACGTTCCGGCGCAGGGTGGGTGTTCCGGGGCAGGGTGGGCGTTACGGGGCAGGTGCGCCTCGCAAAAGTGCCTGCGCAAAATCTACAAGATTTCACGCAGGCACTTGTGCGACGCTGCTACGTCAATTCCTTACGCCTGCTTGAAACAGGCGTAAGGACTGACTCAGCACGTTAAGTATAGGGCACACCCGAGCATTGCTGGAGTCGCGTCGCGCTTGCGACGCGACTCCAGTGATGCGCCGCCCTTACGTCACAAGATGCGTCACGCATCTGCCTACCCTTGCGCCATGGCGCACCGCATTGTAAATGTGACGCATCCGCCGTGACGCACGGGTAGTTTTGCGTGACGTATTTGTTCTGGCGCATCCCTGCTGATTTGCAGAGATGCGCCAGAACTCATGAATATGCCCCCTCATACCTTGAAGTGCTGTTCACGTGCTAAACCAGACAGATCCGTGAAACTATATATGAAAATACCCTTCATGCATGTGCGAAACCTGCATTTTATTTTGTGCAAGGCAGGCCTTTTATTTTGGATCCAAGAATGCTAGTTCCATCCCCCATGCCAGATTTTTAGGAGAAGCGCTCATTATGCAGACCATATCCTTTTAGATCGGTTGTATGCGCCTTTATTACAAATGGATATCCGGAAACCCTGGCAGGGCTCCATCCTGCGTGGACTTAAAAGTGAGCACGCTGCACGCCAGAGTTATGTTACGCTACCTTATGATGTGATAAGTTACGTTGTTATGCTGACAGGTATTCCGGAAAACAGTATTTGCTTTATGTATTTGTCATTGTTTAATGTAAATACCAGGGAACTTTTCTGATGACTTTGAACTTGAAAGTACATTTGGCTTCCCCTTCCCACCACTGCTCCCGGGCACTGGTGGCCTCCAGGCGGGGGAGGCCGACAGCCGCAATTCCCAAAGATGGAAAAGGAGCGGCAGCAGGAAGGAATGTCTGACAGCACAGCTCCAGGGAGGGGCCTCGGGGATGCCAGATCTATGCACAGATTGGTGGGGAGGGGCTGGGACAAGGGGTCCACTGTAGCAGTTCAAGAACATACCCTGGCTATAACCCATCCCCTCCGGTGCACCCCACTTGAAGCCAGCAGGTAGGGGGGGGGTGCATTTATTTCACGGCTGGCCCCTGGCAATACTCCCATTTAGGAACGTTTGAAAACTTTTATAGGAGCCTTCCTTCAAAAATCAGGATATGTAGGAACCTCTCCTCTAGGTCCATATGTCAAAACCCAGAAAATCCAGGTTTTCTTCTTTTTTGTGTTTTTTTTATATAGCACGAACTAGAGCCGAAGGTATGGGAGCGCTTTCCATGGGCACCAGTTGCGTTACATAGGGACACGAGGACAATAAGTGATTTGCCCAGAATCACAAGATGTTAAGCATCCCTGCCGAGACTCGAACCCGGTTCCCCTGCTTCGAGGTCGACCACCCTAGCCGTTAGGCCACATCCTCTCTTCTATCTATTCTGAGACTTGTAGTCCTCTTTATGACCACAATGTGAGGATTTTATGTCCCAGAATGCACAGAAAAAGCTTGGACTGACAGAATTTTGACGCCATAGCTCGGGAAACTGGAGAGCTCTGCTGTGGGCCATGGCACCTGCTTTATGGCCAGTTTCCCCGGGATATGCATGGATATCTGGGCTCATATTTATGGTACGAAAAGCAAACCTGCAATGCCTAGTGTTGCTGCTGGCTTAAAATCTGCAATGCCACCCAGGATAGTCTGAAATGGGCAGCTGCAACAATTTCTAAGGTTTGTGCTGGACCCGGGTATCCCTTGGTGTTGTTCGTCTTTGGCAGTTGTGTCGCAGATATCACTAGCACCCACACGCCAACAGGATTAACTATAAAATGGCAAGATGGTAGGTTTTGAAATACATTTATCAATGATATGCTTGAAGACAGAGCTCACTGGGAAATCCAAGCATTTCTCTGACAGAGAGGAGCTTTGGAAAGGTTATCAGCTCAGTAGAAGAGTCAGCCATATGTCCATCGTGTGCATTTGCTCCACAGTGGAATATCGCATTTGGGATACCACCTACTCCGTTAAAATGTAACTACATATTCCAGTCACTGGCATCCATTTTGCAAATCATTGTTTTCAAGTATTCTAGTTCCATTGGTTCAACTAAAATGCACCACCATTTACTACTTCCTGAATGCATTAGGCTGTCCAACTAAACCTTAGTATTGGCAGATGCTGTACCAGGTAACATTGAACAAGCTGTAATTAATCCAACATTTTGAAATTCCTCTTCTTACTCACAGTTCTCAAAATATGTCAACTATGTGGATATCCAGAAAATGCTTGGGATACACCTTCCCGAGGTGATCTTCAGGCAGTTGTTTCTTCCCGAGCGCCCTAAGCATTGTGGGACTTGTAGTTTTGGTTAGGGGAGTGCACAATTGAAATCATTTGGTTTGACGTAATTATGCAACATTTCTGAAAAATGGGAAATTATGCTTAGTACATATAATGCAAAAAACACAAGTACCCCAAATTGTAGCTGCTCGCATTCTGGCCATTCACGTTGACTTTTCACTGGAGCCTAATTTTTCCTTTCCCATTGTAAGTTAGGACCTACAATTCCAAGCATGCTAATTGTGGTTGGCTGCAAACCGAGAACTGGCTCATCACTTTATAAGATTATGGAGAGTTGCTAGTAAGAGTGATTTTTGCACATTATTCAAAAACAACTCTGTCTGAAAATGCTAAATTTACAGCAGTGTTGCCTTAGACGCCGCTCCTGTGTTGAGCATCTGTGGCAAACAGTAATGTACTCCTTGAAAGAGATTTGCATAACCCACCAGCTATTGTTCACCTATCCTAGGCTGAAAACTCCATGCAAAGTAGGCTTATTGGCGTGCCAGCTGCACTGACGACTCTCCTGCTGTAGCAAATACCACTTAAATATGAAGTGGTCACACAATCCACTATTCTTTAACAAAATAAAAACGCATTCCAGAAAAAAATACCACATGCTATTTCTAATACAACCTTTGACACATTACTTCTCGGATCATATATTTTAACTAGATCAGTTCACAATATAACAGACAGTCGTTCAAGACTGTTCAACGTCCTCTAGAAAAAAACACTTAATGTTTTGCAGATGTGATGAGGTGATAAGCACCCAAACGCAGGGAAGCAAGAAACTCTTGAGTTGATATCAACGCTGGGGAGCAATCTGGGAACTAAAGAATATATTGTAGCACTAGTAGGCCTCTCAGTAACCAGAAACTCTTTTGGGAAATTGCCAGAGTACCCTAATAGTAACATCTGCCCTAGTGTGCAAAGTGTGACAGACTCAACAGATGCAGAATGCAGTCTCAGGTCATGGACTCAGGCCCAGGGAGGTACAGATGGCTTGCTGAGCACATTCCAAAAGGGCCAGGCTAGGATGTCAACAGTTAATAAGCCTGTATATTGCAGGTCAATAGCCACCACTGATTACGTAAAATTTAACAGATCAAAGCTGCTACCACAATTTAGCACGATATGATCACACAGCTTGCCTCTGCCATGCGGCTGGTTATGTATTTGTACGGAGTTCTTCCATGCAAATGTGTTTCTGACCCCTTAAAATGCCGGTGTCAAATACTGCTTTCGGGTTAAAAGGCTAGCTGCGTTAGGGAAAACACCACCCAGAATTAGACCAACATATTGCTGGTCTGAATCTGGGCCATGCAAGGGGCAACGGCCAGTCACCTGAGACCGAACGGTGAATGCTGTGTGAAGGGTATTCTTAGGGACACAAAGACCACCCGTGGAGAGGAGAGACTCAAGATGCCTTGACTTGAGGGAGGGGGTCCAGGGCTGGCCAATTCTGTTGGGGCCTCAATCCGCACAACTTCCAACATTGTTAGGTATATCACATAGGCAGCAGCTGGAAATAAACAGGGTTTTGTGCCCTGATAATCTTGTAAATTGGCCCTTGGCATTCCTGGGTTTTAATGCAGAGCCTGCATCTAATAGATCAGTTCTGATTAATTCTAGCGCAGCAAGAGTATTGCTATACACATATGATTTGTTCGTCTTTAATTAAAGCCTGCCTGACTGACTGATTGGTACACCACTATTTGATAAAGTACCAGGTCGATTTATTAACAATTGAACACAATTGAGAAATTTCAACAATCACACCCATCAGTTTCAGCTGCAGATCCCCCAAACTGTATACACATTTCTCTCGATTTAAAGCTTTTTAGCCCCTACACTGCTGCCATAATGTTAGTACTCCTGTTCTTGAAATCTCATGTTGTCAACACCAAGGTCAACACTGGTCTTTCAACATCAATAGCTATTCCCCTCAGTCCGTGAATTAACTCCACCCAACTTTCTTGATTCACCACAAAATCCCTCAAATACCTTCATCATATCTATCCCAAAATCTGTATAGATATTCAACAGAAAATGGTGTCTCAAGTCATGCATGGCTACACATCCCAACCAGAGATTGTATTTCTCTGTATTGCATTCACACTCCGGGTATACAGGAGCAGAGAAACAACAAAAAAGAAATTCAGGACATGACAATAAAAAAAAAAAAAAAGAATCGAGGAGACATTATATGTATCTACTATATATGCTTGCAGTTTTTACTTGGCCCTTAAATCCTGGATAGGCACAAATCTCAGTTTCAATGTCACCACCACACACACCTACACATTAAATCCACTTAAATTTCAGCATCAATCTCTCCCAGGCACAGAATTATTCAGCCAAATATTAGTACCAAGTTTTCCGAAATACAGTATTTATTTGTGCAAATTTCAGCATCAATCACATCAAATCTCAAGATGTAATTGTACAATTCGACATTGAGCCCCAATTAATCTGAATGTCTGCGTCTCATACCTCAAAACTGTTTTCGTCCAAGTCTAAACATAGGTTTCTCCTAAATTTCAGTATCATTATCCCAAATACCGGCATAAGTTATCCGATTAACCCCTTCCAACATTTTATCCTTTCAATCTGAACAATGGTTACTGTCAATCACTTCACCAATTTCTCCAGATCTCGACATGTGTTGCCTTCAGCTTCACTTCCTACCTCAACACCACACATGTCCATTACCCTCTTGGTGAACGCCCTTGAACCAATTAAATTATAGATGCAGTTCCAGTATCATCAGCAATATAATTAGTCTCACCATAGACTCATCACCAGTCTCATACCAGTCACAACTGTCTCAATTCCACTTCCCTTTCCATTAGTGAAATTCCTTGGTTTCACAATTGACAACTTAAACTTGCAAAGCAACCGTCATGAAAAAAGCTAAAATCACAGTAGAACTACAAATTCTCAGAACGCTAAATCATTCCTTCCTCCTGAAGATTTCTCACAAGTCATTGAAGTCAGTGTCCTTTTACGCATGAATTCAGCAAAAGAGATCCTTACTCACTAAGAAGCACCCTTGTAAAGGAAACTACCGCTGGAAGAGAAAATACAGCCCCCTGTATTATTTATAAATCTAGATTTCTCTGCCGGCTTGCTTAATTAAACAATAAAACATCATTACAAGAAGTGATGGTGAAATAATCATTAAAGTATGCCGCCTTCTAGGAATCCCGAAATAAATTAAGGCTAAAACAGCCAGCTAAGCCTTCTCCTGTTAGTAACACAGTGCACTATTTTGGAACCCATCAGCCACGTGACACACATCATTACTGTTTTCCTTCCTCAAACAGCAAGAAATCACCTCTTTAGCAAAACCCTCTTAAAAGATCAGCTGTAAATTCTATCCACTCTTTAAATTGCTTGTATATCACTTGGATGGGGTGTACTCAAATATGAATCCCGTAATCAAAGTCACTTCCATTTCACCCAACACTTCGTAGACTTTCTCCGTCCGTTTCATTATGAACTCCACAGTCTCATCACAGACACCTCAGCAATCATCACAATCTTACCACTAAGACTCAGCAGCTGATCTTTCATGATATCATGATGGACTGTCCCAGGTCTTGCTATGGACTGTGCCCCATCCGTAGTCATCATGGGCTCCTTTCCGCTAGTCACAATCTGGAGAGCTCCATTCGCCATCGACTCCCTTTGATAATTAGATTTGCATTCCCTCATGACGAGATAGGGACTTCCCAAAAAACAGTCTTAACTTGAACACTGGTTATCCAGTCCTATGACATGTTTATCCCAAACACTGCTAGTTTAGTCAAAATTTCAGTATCTGTCCCCAACAATGCTTTCTTTCACATTAATATACAAGTTGGGATTCAAACTTTATGTAATAAGATACACCCTTTATCTGACAACCTGGAAACAATCTATTCTCTAGGGCCACGAATTCTAAACTGTTAGATATTTGACAAAAGCACCACTCTAAATCACACCACCTCTGCATAATAGATGATTTCAAGCACGTTATTTCATGTGAAAATAAACAAAAAAGTATACTAAAATTCCACAATGGAAAATGCTCCTCAGAGCCCATCATATGCGACAAGTGAGAACCTCCATGACTATCCCTGCTCATCAGTTTCCCCAAAACTGTGGTACTGACATCCTTTTGTTAGGATCATCAAACCTCAATCCAGGCACTAAATTCTTCTGAAAGAGCAATACTTCTTCTGACATTGGTCCTTTGCACCTCTCCTTGTAATGCCTCTAATCAACTCCTCTCCATTCAGCCCCCTACTATTGACACTCCAACCCACACATGCAAGTTCACTGTACCATCACATCACTTGCTCACTAGAAGTGCTCAAAGGTCTCAAATAACCCCTTTCATGCCATTGTACAGTCAGTGCGACAGGGTGTCACACCAATACTTACAATGTATATCCATTCCTGCTCACTCTAACACATGGCTTAGTTGGTCTCATATACCAATTGATTACTCTTCAGTGTTTCTTTTAACACAAGGCTTAGTTGGTCTCATATACCAATTGATTACTCTTCAGTGTTTCTTTTCTTTTATGAACAGCCTTATGTCTGGTAAACAATTACTGAAGTCTGCTTTTAAGATTCACTAGAGCCAGCTTGAGCTATCTGTTTCAAGAGCTGGTCATCAATCCATAATATAGTATAAAGAAAAATGCATAGAGCGAGGTTTGGCTCAGCCCTCTTTAGCCATTGGCTTTCATGAGATTTTCATGGCTTGCCATTGCTTGGATGGGCTACCAGTCAAGATCAAGGGATATTGAGGATGGTTACTTCAAGTAATCCTTTCATTACACTGCAAATGTAACATGGTGTTTACCTTTATCCAGTTTGTGTTCTTTGATATCATTATGTTGGTAGTGCAAAGGCATTAGTTGTTGATTCATGGCTTTATTGCTTTATGTTTGGACACCTAACTAAGCCTGTCATAAAATGAAGTCACAGCACAGAGCAATTCCGTAATTGCCTGTGCGTGGTGATTTCTTTTAGTTTTCCATCATTATAGCTTGTGGGATTCACATTTTTGTTTGTTCTTAGAGTATAGCTGTACAGGCACTTAAGCTTCTTAAAGAACAATAAACGTGACAGTGTTTTTTTTAAGTATCTACAGCGCATTCTTTTCCTGTTTATGTCTTTCACAAAGAGTTAATTGCAGCTGTTAAGGTGCGTAAATATGTGAATGGAAATGTTTTTTTAAATCTAGCACGAATTATTGGTTTTGCCAACGCTTGTTTGATTTCTATTTCTATCCGGCTTCTGGTTACCCTGTGACTGATGGAAGTGCTACACAGGGGAAGGAGGGTCTGCTAGGCGGTGCTAAACAACTGCAAGTGTTTTTTCCTCTTAAAGTCCATGCCGGGTAACTGATGTGCAGGCTTCCTGCTACCACCATTCTCCTCATAGATGTTGACCAGTTAAAGTAGGATACAGAACCTAAACAGTAGTTTTACTGTAGACACATATAGAGCCTGTTTTGTGATGGCCGGACATGACAAAGGTATCTGAGCGAAGGCCTCCTTGGTCTGGCGCCACTTGTACAAACCACCTTCACATTTCATGGCCAAGTTGTGTGAGCGATGGGAACCAAAAATGTGTGACCCTGCACTACACCCCGAAATGTAGCTTTTACTGCTGCACGAGATAACAGGAAGGGCAACCATTGCTGATGGCATACCTCCACAAACAAACGTGTAAGATGTCGCTGGCTGCATGTTGAGCAGTAGAAGGTGTCTGCTGCTCTTGCCTCATGCATTGTGCTTCCCACTGACTGTGGCGCGCTGCTGAATGACTCCCTTCTCTGGAGGGGGCATATGTGGGTCTGGTTGCGGGCAACTAGTGAGGTCTCAGAATGCCACAGGGAATGCCCACGCCCAGCATCAAAATGTGTGATACTTGGTGGTGATGCTAAAGTTTGGGCAGCAATTTGCTCCCCACTCTCGTGTATCAAAAGTCTAGGCAGTCCATGCTTTTCTCGTCTTTTGCAAATCTGCTCCCTTTTCCTGGGCCGGTCTTGTGCCAGGTACTGTATCCCCTTTGGATGGTTCTGTACCCTGACCATATGGACCAGAACCATGCCACCAGACAGCTGCTGAGAAAATGTGGGTGGCTGTGTTACACTGCATGATGGTCTAGAGCCCTGCACGGCCACTACTGAGTTGCACTCACTGAGTATTTGACTTTCATTTATGTATTTTTGGACTGGGAGTACGGTCTACAGCACTGGGTTCTTGATCTTCTCCGCAGGCTACTATGAAGGCCCTGCATGTATTTGTGCTCTTGCCAATGTGGATGATCCGTTGTACCGCTAAAAACTCATCTTGAAACAAATTGGCTGCATGGGTATTTTTTGGCAAACCTGCATAGCTTGGAGCAGACTTTTGACATGGGACACCTAGGCTGTGGCAACTACTCCCTATGGTCGTGGTTCCTCATATTGCAAGTCCGCTGGTGAACCTAGTACATGCAACATAATTTTGGTCTGTTGCCACCCCACTGTCTGCCTGAAGCTTGTCCTCTCTCATAGAAGTTGCAAGTCCTGTAGAGCTCTAAAAGAGGCATGTGCAACATTGCTTAAAGTCAAGACAAAAGTGGTATGAAGTGACCAGCAATGACCGCGTCTTATCGCTTTTCTTCTTTACTTTAAGCCATGTTGCACAGCAGCACGGGTTGCTGTGCAGCGAAAAACAAAAAGTGCTATGACACGGACAGCTTTGCCTTGTAGGGATAAATACCCAGGCAGGCAAAAGAGTACAAGAGCTGGCTGACTATAAAAACAATGTTAAGATAGCACAAAATTATATAATAAAAAATGATTTAAGCAATGGACTGGAATGATATCAAAAGGATATACTTTAATATAAATATAAGATAGACATATACATAAAAAGTAAATAAATTACACAATAGACATATTTCATAAAATTCATTTGTTTGTTCTCAAAAAGAGAAATTCTTTTTCTTTCATAACATATGGCTGTATATCGTGTATCAACGCGTTTCGACAAACTTGGTTGTCTTCGTCAGGACAGAAACGGATGGTCAGCCAGTTTTTCTAAACAAAAAGATATGCAATGATAATAATTGAATAAATTTCAAAGTCACAGTGCATTGCTTTCTTATAAACAATAACAATAAAATTATTATAAAACACTTTCAAATATCTCAGCCAGACTAATGTAATAATACATAACATTTTTTAGAAAAGTAGTTGGAAAAAAGCATACATTGTTCATTTTGTCACAGTTATCCAAAACACAGGACTTTATTTTTAGCAAAAAAAGCAGACATGTGTTGTAACTTCATAGAAGTCGGTGTGACAAGCCACACGCAGAAGGTACAGAGGAGGAGGGAAGGGCCAGCAACAAACAACAGACAGAAGGGTAGGAGGAAGCAACATGAGGGAGGCACGGGGTGGAGGATGGGAGAAGTAACAACGGAGGGGGCAGCAACAGGAAGGAGGTACGAGGGAAGGAAAAGCAATAAATGACAGTAAGAGGAGTGCAGGGGGACAAGCAACACAAAGGAGGATCGGGGGAGGAGAAAGTGATAGAATGGACAGCGGGGGTGTGGTGGGACAAGCAACACAAGGGAGGGAGGCAGACTGCAGACACATACACTACTACCCCACTACTCGACGCTCCACCCCACCCCACCCTGCGCCATTCTCTGCCATTTCACACAAGGCTACTCTACTCTACTCCGTCCCACTTAACTCTACGCCACTCTATGATATTTTACTCCACTCTACGCTACGCCACTCCACTATATGGCACTTCACTCTGACACTTTACTACTATCTATACCCCTCCAGGATACACCTCTCCATTCTATGACACGCTGCTTTACTCCACCCTACGCCACTCCACTCTATGACACTCTACTATACTCCACAATACTCTAATCCACTCTATGCCATTATATGCTACTCCATGACTCTAATCCCCTCAATGATACTTTACAACGCTTTATTCCATTCTATGCCCCTCCACGCTATGACACTTCACTCTACTCCACAACAGTGTACTCCACTATAGTCCACGACATGACTCTCTACTCTACGACACTCTACTTTACCTTTCGGCACTCCACTCTACGCCAATTCACTCTACGCCACTCACTTTTAGCCATACTGAGCAGAGCCACGCTAGTGGCACAACTTGAATTAAACACTTTGGCAAAACCAATAGCTCTTACATAGGCAAGACCTATTGCCTTTGCCAACGCTTTTTTGGCTTTAGTAACTATAGCAGTGCAGTTTGTGAATAGCAATGGACTTCCTCTTTTGTGGGTGGGTGCCTGTCCCTCACTAAACCCCTCCCTAACCCTCTCTTAACCCCACCATACTCCTACCTCAATTCCTCCCATTTATTCATATATATTCTCCATTTATCAGTCAGAGGTGTAGCCTTCCACAAGGTTAGTGCATAGCATTTTGCAATACGTTAACAGTACTTTTCTAGTACTACTAAACGTACTACAAAATGCAATTTGTGAATAGGCCCAACAGTTTAAAAAAAACTGCTGGTTTAGGAGCTGACCGTCCGTCACCCAGGCGTTGAGCCCCTGGTACATGAATATTTTCAATGTAAAACATTTTCTCTCTATTAATTTTTTTTAATCCTCCTTGGTATGACAACTACTCCTCCTCCCCTCACACCCCTCCCCCCCCCCCCCCCCCACACACACACACAAATGTGAACAAAGCATCAGTCCGAGTTCCATAAGCAGGCACGATTATCAGGAGGTAGACGCCAGTTTGCTACAACGGTGACAGGATGTTTAAGTGAACGCCAGAGCAGAGATTGCGGCTGGTCACGTCATCAGGCCGCTCCAGCGTTGCTAGTTGTTGATGTCATCGCACAGAAAAAGCCACCGTCGCGAGACACAAGCACATGACAGCTACATGTTATATGTACGCGCTGTAACTAATCATGAGCCGAACATCTTGTATATTATACATCGCAATATTTTATCTTGAGTATAGTTATTTCGAAATGTATTAAGAACAAAAGTAATCCTTAAATACGACCACCCCCAACACACGTTTGTATTTATTTCAATGTCCTGCACTTGAGTGTTTGCAAAGCTGACTACTGTCTTCCGAGGGGCGCAGCAGGACAGCACGTTCACATGTCAAATATTCTCGCCGCCCTTTGACCCGGCAGCAATCCGTCAATGCCGTGCGTACTCTGCTTCTTGGTCCCTCAAACCCTCCTACGCCCATTAAACCATCCCAAGCCACAGCCTGGTTACCATACCTCGTCCCCATTCACTTCAAGGCTAAATCAACCCGCAATCGATTAGTTAATGTTCTCTCCATCGACTATTCGCGGCTCTATTAAGCTACACGCGATGTAACCTTCCTCGCTCCTTTAGGTTTCTCAGTTGTCACACGATACATTTTTTTATATTGTCGAATAGCTTTATTTATGTGGTGCTGAGCGTTCTGAAGACCCGAGGTGTGCATGCGGGATGAAAGAGGCGGGGTGATCTTTAAACAATAGGCGTGTTCTAAAAATATTTGCTGTAAATAAAGATGGGGCCTCGTCACACACGAGCTGTGATGTTCTGAGCAGATTAGTGCGCACGCGACATGTTCTACTTTCCTTACCATTGCTGCCTCTCAACCCTACTTCAGTTATGTTGTTCAATATGGCTCCTAAATTCACAAAAGGGGCCAGTAAATAATTGCTGTCATGGGAGGAAAAATTGAGAGATGGTTTGAGCGCGCGCATGCGAGGGTTATCCCAGAGTTTTTGCTTGGCCTGATCTACACCCAACCCAACTATGTACACACTTTAGAAATGTACCAGAGTGGGGTGGGCTAATGGATAACAACAGCGGGCTTCTGAATGTGAACGTTTAAGTTCAAGCTGCGGTGCCAGATGTTGTCAGGCAGAACTCAGATTCACATATTCAGTAGAAAACCACTGCTTCCTTTGTCGTCCTTGCTTTCTCCCTTTGTCACTGTTTCTCCCCCTTTCCATCTTTCTCTCTCTTGCTCTGGGTCAAAGCCGGATGATGAAAGAATAAAAGCTGGACTCCAAAAACTGGACTCCAAAAATGAGTGTCGGTGCAACCCCTGTGGCCATTTTTTGTCACCGTAACTCCTGCGAAATGCCTTTGTATGTATCACTGAATGGACCTTACCAGCAATGTCCTTAATCTTGGCTTTATATCCTCCAAAACCAACGTTACCGCGTAGGCAACTCCTTGTTTTTAATGAAATACTTCCGACATGCAATCATTTGCATATGCACCAACAACATCCAGTCACCCGAGTGTTTATGTAGATGGTGAAGTGTCACCTCAATAATGCAATATCTACAGAGCTGCTAATTGGAGCAGTTAAGAGATTCTTTGCTCATCTGGCCCAGCTCCAATTCCCTCCTTGACAACGGACACAATATATGCCTTTGCTTTGTAACGAGCACCTACAAGAAGAGAACTGTAGGAAGCTTAAAATACAAGGTGTGCCTGTTGCTTCCAACCTGTTGTCTACATATTATGTTTCTATTACGCTTCTGAAAGGGTGCATGCCTTTAAAGCATGGGTTATCAAACACGGGCCCAATAGATCAGATTCATCAGCTTATCAGGATCTCCACATGGGCTATATTTACATACAATTGGAATCATTTGCCTTACAATGTGAGCCAACTTGGGCAGCGGTCTTAGAGCCACATACGCTACTGCTGCATTCACTGTATCGTGTTTTCAAGCTACCAGGTCATCATTTGCGTGCTTCTCACAGAACCTCTGCCAGATTACTGTAGGGATAATGTGATCAAGTTAGGGAAAGAGCATCAACTTTATGTGTCCTACAATCATGGCCTTGTTTTGCTTTCTTAACAGAAACTTTAATTTCTTGCTAACTTTATTTGTTTCAAAATTTAGAGGATAGGGGCAGGGCCGGGCTGGGAACCCAAAGCAGCCTTGTGAGTTTTCTCAGACCAGCCCCTATTGAAGCACGGCTTACCACCAGGAGGCTGGAAACCCATGTTTCCTGATTTTGTGTCACTTGTGGACGATATTACAGCATAGCTGCAAAACTGGCCCCCAGTAATACAAGCGGCCCCCACTGCTGAAAAAACGTCCCACACCCTTACAGCCTCTCAGGGAAACACAGGGTGCCCGGTGCGGCCAGTCCGGCCCTGGACAGGTTTGCCACTGCAAAGTCTTCATCAGCAATGCCCCCAAACAAGGCCCTGTATCATCAACATCCTAATCCTGATTCCGGGCCACCTACAAAGGTAATACCTCCATCAACATCACTGATGGGTGCACAAGCCGAACTGTAATTAATACTTCTGTCTGGGAAGTTACTCCACTCTGTACATTTATCAGAAGGCTAGGCTCTAATATCCTTGGACAATAATGCATATAGTCTTAGCAGTGGTATCCCTATAAGTGGTTGCTTCCAGTCATTTAAGTGTTGCCCAATTGCCTTATTTCCACCAGCCTTAGCAATTAGGCTACTATGCATTTATGGCTCCAAACCAGATGGCGAACTGTAATACTGTATGGGCTCCAATCATGGGAGAGCTATCCCTGTGCATGGTTACTCAAAGTCTTGCTAGTGATGTCTTTTGCATTGTCGTGACAGAAATGCATCTATGCATAACTGTCTCCCTTAGCCTGCGGTGACAACCCACTGAATTATTAGCAGCATTCCTAGCAGGGACACAACTAAACATTCTAGCACCATAGCCTGAGATGCGATACCACTCTTTCCTCCAGGTCTGTGAATGATGTACCTATAAATTCTTATTTGGAGTTAGTCTGAGATACACAGTTGCATTGCTACCTCCATTACAGGCAATGGTCTTACAGACATCCTTCAATTCAATCAATTTGATATTATACATTCACTAATACTGGTAGTGATGTTCTTATGTACCTATGGCTTAAGTTCCAACAGTGATTTTACCACACATTAATGTCATCAGATTCAGCAGTAACATACTGGTGGACAACAGCCACCTGAAGGTATTATGGTCACCAGTTCCTTCATTAATGCCCCTAAGCATTGGTGTTTCTTGCCCTGCAGTGAGGTTCTATGTATTATTGAGAATGGCTCCAAATGCATTAGCATCCCCAGCCCTAAAGATATTCCCATCCCCAGCCCTAAAGATATTCCTAAACTGTATTGTTTGGATTCCGGACAAGGAATTCCCTATGAATTATTGTTCACAGTAGCCACCCCTCCAATGAAAGCAGTTCTGGCAGTGATGTCATGAGCATCATTACATTTAATCTGGATGTGGAGTACTTTAGTACTATTGCTTCAGTGATGTCAGGCAAGTCCCTCTGTGTTATTGGCTCCAACCCTGGCATTTCTATCTCATTACATTATTGTGTCACGACTTGCAGCAATACACCAATACAGCAGTTGCCCTGATACCAGCAGTTCTTCCCTACGCACTATGGCTGTTGGTCCTGGCCGCGAAGTGCCCGGTCACCTGCTCTCTGCCACCCAACCTTGGCAGTGATTATTCTGCATTTGTGCCTCACCCAGAACAGCCCGTAATGCATCCATATATAATTGCCTCCTTTCCTAGCAGTGATGCCTACTTGTATTAGTACCAAAAAGCATAGGATAAAACACCGCGTTTACCACATTACTGGCAATAATAATCTACAGTTGAAAGGGGGTGATGCATTACGGCCTGGCAGAGATATCCCAGGCATTTGTGGCTTCCCCCATGGCAGTAGTGTTTCCAATCTATTGAGTGACATCCTTAGTAGTAATGCCCTAGTACTGAAAGTAATGTCCCCTGCGTATTGAATTTAGTTTCAATAGTAACGTCATATGCATGATCACTTTCGGCCCAGGAAGTGATCCTCACCAGTTTTGGCAGTGGTGGCCTATGCATGATTGCTTCCAGTACTGGCAGTGACAGGAAATGCATTATTACCTCCAGGTATGGTAGCGATGGCCAATGCATTAATCCTCGAGGTTTGGCAGTGGAGGCCTATCCATTATTGCTTCCAATTTGGGCAGCGGTGGTCCTTGCATTACTGCCTCCACTTTTGGCAGTGGTACCCTGTGCAGTAGATCCTCCGTGGTCTGCCAGTGATGATCTTTGTATTATTGCCTCCACTTCAGACAGTGATGGCTTATGCATCATTACTTCCAGTTCTGGTTGTGACGCTATATACATTATTAGCTCAATTACTAATGGTCATGACCTATGCGTTATTTCCTCCAGTCTGGCAGTGGTGGCATGTGCATTACTTCCTTCAGTTCTGGCAGTGGTGGCCTATGCATTATTGTCACCAGTTCTGGCAGTGGTGGCCTATGCATTATTGCCTCCAGTTCTGGCAGTGGTGGCCTATGCATTATTGCCTCCAGTTCTGGCAGTGGTGGCCTGTTTTTACTACCTCCAGTTCTGGCAGAGGTGGCCTACGCTTTACTGCTTCCAGTTCTGGCAGTGGTGGCCTATGCATTACTGCCTCCAGTTCTGGCAGTGGTGGCCTGTGCATTACTGCTACCAGTTCTGGCAGTGGTGACCTATGCATTAGCGCCTCCAGTTCTGGCAGTGGTGGCCTATGCATTATTGCCTCCAGTTGTGGCAGTGGTGGACTGTGCATTACTGGCACCAGTTCTGGCAGTGGTGGTCTATGCATTACTGCCTCCAGTTCTTGCAGTGGTGGCCTGTGCATTACTGCCTCCAGTTCTGGCAATGGTGGCCTACGCTTTACTGCCTCCAGTTTTGGCAGTGGTGGCCTGTGCATTACTGGCACCAGTTCTGGCAATGGTGGCCTACGCTTTACTGCCTCCAGTTCTGGCAGGGGTGGCCTATGCATTACTGCCTCCAGTTCTGGCAGTGGTGGCCTATGCATTACTGCCTCCAGTTCTGGCAGTGGTGGCCTGTGCATTACTGCCTCCAGTTCTGGCAGTGGTGGCCTGTGCATTACTGCCTCCAGTTCTGGCAATTGTGGCCTATGCATTACAGCCTCCAGTTCTGGCAGTGGTGGCCTGTGCATTACTGGCACCAGTTCTGGCAGTGGTGGCCTATGCATTACTGCCTCCAGTTCTGGCAGTGGTGGTCTATGCATTACTGCCTCCAGTTCTTGCAGTGGTGGCCTATGCATTACTGCCTCCAGTTCTTGCAGTGGTGGCCTATGCATTACTGCCTCCAGTTCTGGCAGTGGTGGCCTGTGCATTACTGCCACCAGTTCTGGCAGTGGTGGACTGTGCAGTACTGCCACCAGTTCTGGCAGTGGTGGCCTATACATTACAGCCTCCAGTTCTGGCAGTGGTGGTCTGTGCAGTACTGCCACCAGTTCTGGCAGTGGTGGCCTATGCATTACAGCCTCCAGTTCTGGCAGTGGTGGCCTGTGCATTACTGCCTCCAGTTCTGGCAATTGTGGCCTATGCATTACTGCCTCCGGTTCTGGCAGTGGTGGCCTGTGCATTACTGCCTCCAGTTCTGGCAATTGTGGCCTATGCATTACAGCCTCCAGTTCTTGCAGTGGTGGCCTGTGCATTACTGCCACCAGTTCTGGCAGTGGTGGACTGTGCATTACTGCCTCCAGTTCTGGCAGTGGTGGCCTATGCATTACAGCCTCCAGTTCTGGCAGTGGTGGCCTGTGCATTACTGCCACCAGTTCTGGCAGTGGTGGACTGTGCAGTACTGCCTCCAGTTCTGGCAGTGCTGGCCTATGCATTACTGCCTCCAGTTCTGGCAGTGGTGGCCTGTGCATTACTGCCACCAGTTCTGGCAGTGGTGGACTGTGCAGTACTGCCTCCAGTTCTGGCAGTGGTGGCCTGTGCATTACAGCCTCCAGTTCTGGCAGTGGTGGCCTGTGCATTACTGCCTCCAGTTCTGGCAATTGTGGCCTATGCATTACAGCCTCCAGTTCTTGCAGTGGTGGCCCGTGCATTACTGCCTCCAGTTCTGGCAATTGTGGCCTATGCATTACTGCCTCCAGTTCTGGCAGTGGTGGCCTGTGCATTAATGGCAATGGTGGCCTATGCATTACTGCCTTCAGTTCTGGCAGTGGTGGCCTGTGCATTAATGGCAGTGGTGGCCTGTGCATTAATGGCAGTGGTGGCCTGTGCATTACTGCCTCCAGTTCTGGCAGTGGTGGCATGTGTATTACTGCCTCCAGTTCTGGCAGTGGTGGCCTGTGCATTACTGCCACCAGTTCTGGCAGTGGTGGCCTGTGCATTACTGGCACCAGTTCTGGCAGTGGTGGTCTATGCATTACTGCCTCCAGTTCTGGTAGTGGTGGCCTGTGCATTACTGCCTCCAGTTCTGCAGTGGTGGTCTAAGCATTACGGCCTCCAGTTCTTGTAGTGGTGGCCTGTGCATTAATGGCAGTGGTGGCCTATGCATTACTGCCTCCAGTTCTGGCAGTGGTGGCATGTGCATTAATGGCAGTGGTGGCCTGTGCATTAATGGCAGTGGTGGTCTAAGCATTACTGCCTCCAGTTCTTGTAGTGGTTGCTTGTGCATTACTGCCTCCAGTTCTTGTAGTGGTGGCTTGTGCATTACTGCCACCAGTTCTGGCAGTGGTTCCTGCAATTTTGGGTGTGCACTGAAGCATGTATCATGCATCTGCACCTAACCAATACATCCTATGCATTACTGCTGTCCGCTGCCTGTGCAGGCAGTTGTGTTCTAACCTAGGTATTGTGACCTGAAGTCCTGGCAGTCAGGCCACTATGCACTGTTATTCCATATGCAGAGTACAGTTTAAACGTTACGATATATGTACATTTCTATCCAATCAAAAAAAAAAAGAAGAAAAAAAAAGGCACTGAGGAACAAGTGAACAAATTCATATCTTTAACGAACTGGCACGCAATAATCGTGACAATTGTCTTCTAAAATTATTCTGGACTTCAAAAACACCACCTTCAATTAACTTAATTAGCAGTTCATTACACTATCTGGTCAACACTTAAGCATCACTCCACAGAAAGTGCAGATTGTTTCGCGTTCTGGTAGCAAAACAAACTCAAATGGTATATCCATATTCACAAATGTTACCAAAATGTAAAGTGGCTCGTTGATGGTGCCCTCAATAAACACAAAAAGCCTCTTCTTTCGTCCTAAATGAATACAATTACAAAACGTTTGACAGTGTCCCCTTATTCCTGTAGTCCAGATGGCAATACTGTATCCATTACTGCCACAGGGACTGCAGCACGTTCTTATGCATGAATGGTATCAGTCCTGGCAGGGAAGATGCTATGCAATGGTGGCTCAAACTCAATTATTGTTTCCGGAGGTTGCATAAATGCCTATGGGAGCAGATTTACAAGCACCTTGCGCCTCATTTACGCCGCCGTTGCGTCCCTTTTGAGACGCAGCGGCGGCGCAAATCCTGCTCCATGGTGCGGGGGTACTTACAACGTGACGCATCTGGGAGATGCGACACGTTGTAATGCCCTGCGCCACATGTAGGCGTTCCTGTGCGGGGGGGGGGGGCGTTCCGGCGCAGGAACGCCTCCTAAAAGTGGCTGAGTGAAATCTACAAGATTTCACTCAGTCACTTTTAGGCCCATGCTGCGTTAAAACCCTGCGCCTGCCTGAAGCAGGCGTAAGGATTGACGCAGCATTAACTAGATAGGGCCCCCAGAGCATTGCTGGAGCTGCGTCGCGCTTGCGACGCAACTCCAGCAATGCGTCACTTTTACGCCACAGATGCGTCACGCATCTGTGCCGTTTTTGCACCATGGTGCGCCGCATTGTAAATGCGGCGCATCCATGCTGGCGGAGCTGTGGCGCACAATAACTGGCGCATCCCTGCTGATTTGCAGGGATGCGCCAGTTATTGTAAATATGCCCCTTTATGTTTAGTTGCTTCAGCCTTGGCAGTAATGTCCTTATGCATCATGTCCCTAAACCATGTATGATGCTCCTAAGCAAAGCATTAATGGCTCTGGTCCTATGGCTGTACCTATGCACTACCGTCTCCAGTGCTGGTAGTGACCGCCCTGCCCATTATTGCCGTAGAGTTTACAGTGCAAGCCCTACACATCAATGGTCTTGTACAAATTATTACCTACAGTCCAGGTTAAAAATTAGCTTGTGCACAGGACCACTGGAATTAGGCGATTTGCTGTCACAGTATTTTCCTCATAATTATGAATTTACATCACTTGCCATATAATCAATTATCTGCTCCTTTACGCGCCAAACTTTAAATAAAATACGGGTGTTATTCAAACAGATCAAAAGTTACTATAAAGGCAGCACCCCACAAGGCGAAATGAGGTGTCCAACCCTTTGCAAAGGTGAACTGGACAACTTTAAATTGCTGATTCAGGAGATAGAAGTGAACGAATGAGATGAAAAATCTGCCCAAACAGCATTAATGTGTATTACAACGCTGAAATAGCACAATAATCCTGCTACAGAATGTGTCCCATTATGAAGTACAATCTACCCTTTTCTCAAAGCATAATTGAGTCAACCCTGCACAGATTTTGTCTGCCACAATTCCAATGGCCCCATCTAAGCATTAATAGTTTCAGATTAAAAGAGAAGTTGGTTACTTAGTGCTTGCAGCCCTGGAAATGACATCTCAATGCATCACTATTAATAGTCATAATCGAATGTATTGTTGCAATGTGATCTTATTCAATACATTCTCAATTAATGGTGGAGGACGTGCCCTGTTCTTTATAGCTCCTTCCCTGACAGTGGCCCCCATATGCATTACTGTCTTGTATTCTGACAGTTCCAAGATCTATGCATTGTTGCCTCCAGTCTTGGCAGTGAAGTCCCTATGCATGAATGCAGTCAGTCCAAAGAACTCCGTCCAAGCAGTATTGCCCCAGTACCAGCCGTGAGATCTCTGAGCGTTAAAAGCCTCGCTCTTCATCATAGAAAACTTTTGATAGAACAAATCTAACCAAGCCAATGACACTCAATGCATTAATGGACCAAGGGCTGACAGTAGTGCCACAATGCAAATTACTTCATGACCTGAGAGCAATCACTATGGATTATTGCCTCTATTGCTGGCTCCATCCTATGCAATGTTGCCTGAAGTCTTAGTAGTGATTTCAATTGGCATTGTCTATAACCTTAGAATTAACCACCTTTCCTTAGACATTATTACCTTCAGTTATGGAAGCAATCGACTGCACCTTATATTGTATATTTTACCCTGTATTTGTTTCTTAAGCATTCTCTGTAATTGTTGATGTGCAAACTCTGCAAAGCGCTCGGATACCCTCGGGTCAAGTTGGAGTTATATAAAACTCAAAAAATAAAAACAAATAAAATAAAACAATATCCTACAGTTGTTACATTGATGATTATGCATATTTGCCTTAAGCTCTGTAAGTGATACCCTATACATTATAACCTACAGACGTGGAAATGCTGACCTGGTCTTGACAATTATCTTATGCTCATTATTCCCTCAAGCAGTTATACTGTATGATATGGCACTAACAGTATATGCATTGTTGCCTCCAGTAGTGCCAGTGACACCTCGAGTAATGGCCTCCGGTAGTGGCAGTGACACCTCGAGTCATGGCCGCAATGGCCTATGCATTATAGTCTTACACACAGGCTGCGACACTGCCAGTTCTGAAAGGGAAGGCCTATGTATTATCAACTCTACCATGGCCATGCTGTCCCAGTTCTGGCACTGATGTCCTAGTCTGTATTCCCTTCAGATTTAGGCGTTATAATAGGCCCATGAGAGCACATACATAGTTGCCACCAATCTCGTAAGGGGTTCTTTCATTTCTGTCAATCACAGTCTATGCACTAGTGCATCTGGTCCGGCCTCGATTTCTGACAGTGACAGCCTATCCATTCTTGCCTCCTGTGTTGACAGTGTTCGCATATGGATAACAGCATCCAGGCCTGGCCATGACACTGCCACTTCTCAAAGTTCCCAATGCATGGCAGACTCCAATCCTGCTGTGAAACAGTAAAGGTATCGGATCCTACATCTGACCAACCCGGATCTCAACAATAGAAAAAACAGAACAAAGTGGCTGGACAGGATTATTCGCAAAACAATTCCCCAGACACACAGTCAATCTGTACCATGTGACCACTGGATTTGATTTTCCAAACGAATTTATTTTTCTTTTTTATACATTTATCAGCAAAATTTTTTGAAAAACAGGCACAAACAGAACCACTGTCAGATCAAAAGGTTCATATATACAGTATCTACAAATGTACACATTTACAAATTAGCAAAAATGAATCAAACAAAAGTGGTTAGACACACCAAAAAAAACCAATAACATATATAATAATCCACATGAATGGCAATTATATACAGTGCAAAGATTAGTCCATAAACAAAAACAAAAAACAGGCACCAGTCCTAGGGATTGAAAAACCAAGTGACAGGCGGGATTGAGATCGAAAACAAGCCTGCCTGTCAGCGAGAGCCTGTGGTATAATGTTTAATAGGGTTGCGGGGCTAGGGTACAGAATGGTGAGATGATTTACATCCTAGCAGCACCCTTTGTTGTAGCCACAGGGTGGTACTGTCGACGCGTTTCGAACCTCAGTATTCAAGGTTCTCTTCAGGACGGGGACTGGGAAACAGATTCTGGCAGTGACCCTTCCAGTACTGGCATTGGCAGTCTACACATTATTGCCTTTGGCACTGGCAGTGACAGCCAGGGCACTATTGTCCTCGGTCCTGGCAGTGAAAGCCAATCAATGCATTGTTGCCTCCCCTTCCTTTCTCACAGTGGCCCGTGTATTATTGCCTTCGGTCCTGGCAGTGACAGCCAGGGCACTATTGTCCTCGGTCCTGGCAGTGAAAGCCAATCAATGCATTATTGCCTCCAGGAATGGCAGTGGGGCCTTCCTTTCTCACAGTGGCTCGTGTATTATTGCCTTCAGTCCTGGCAGTGACAGCCAGGGCACTATTGTCGTCGGTCGTGGCCGTGAAAGCCATGCAATTAATTATTGGCTTTGGCACTGGCAAACTATGCATTATTGCTTCCAGTCCTCCCAGCGACATCCTTAGTCATTACTGCCACTGACAGCACGGGTATTAATACATCCAGTCCTGGCAGTAACACACCCAGTTTAAACATTGATCAATGTATTAAGGGCGCCCCCTTGGTAGTGACATCTCTGGTTCCCACAGGGACCTGTGCATTACTGCCTCCAGGCCTGGAAGTGGCATCGCCAGCTCGCACAGTGACGTGTGTCACTGCCTCCAGCCCTGGAAGTGATAGCTTCAGTTTTCACAGTGGCATACCTTTGGCACAGGCAGCCTGCGCATTAGTGCCTCCATCCCTGGCAGCAACAGCCTAGTCATTACGGCCTCCGGTTCTGCCAGTGCCAGCATGGGCATTAATACCTTCAGTCTCGGCAATTACAGCTACAGGTCTCAGAGTTCTATGCATTACTGCCTCCAGGCCTGGGAGGCCTTGACACCTCCAGTTCCCACAGTAGTCTATGCATGCATTATTGCATCCACTTCTGGCAGTGACATTATCTGCACGAGCTCCTCCAATTAGGGACTAGATATCCAATGCATGTTTGCCCTCAGCAATGGAAGTGACGCCGACTCCGTGCACTAACATTATGCATTATGGTATGCAGATGTGAGAGAAATGTCACCAGATTCTAGTAGTGCTCTGGTTTTGTTTGCACTCTTAATTATGGCAGGAATAATAAATGATTAAATGGTCCAATCCAGACAATTATATTCTTTTAATTAATGTTCTCAGCTCTGGCAGTATGGGCATTGCTCTGAAGTATAATGCAAAATCCGCTATGATGTCTAACGGCTCACGGTAATGCCACAGATGTGTCCGCTCACAGCCCAATCCCAGGACGAACCAGTGTTGCTCGGTGCCCACAACCCCTTGCATGTCACACGGACTCACCATTTGCTCGGCGGCTTCCAACGCCGCCTCCTCCTCATCCTCTTCGGTGGTCTCGCTCCCGCGCAGCGCCTTCCGCACCCGCAGCTCTTGGCGATCCCGCAGCAGCTGCAGCTCGCACAGACCGGCCAGGCTGCCCCGCAGCCAGCCCCGCAGGCGGCTGCGGTCCCCGCCGGGGTTGATGGAGAAGGCGCGGATCATAGCGGCGCTCCCGGGGGCGAGCTCCACGTTGCTTGGCGGCTGCCACCAGACTGCAGCCTCCTCGGCGCAGGCAGCTCTGCCGCTCAGGTCTCGTGCACGGCCTGTCAGCGATTCATCTGAATACGCCCTTCCCATTGGCCCGCCGGACTGCCTCTGACAAGTCACGCCCCTTTTCCGCGCCTACATTGGTCAGCACGCCTGGCAGCTTTGCATAAACGCGCCCTCAGTAACGTTTTCCTTTTTACTGAGCCTTTGACAATTTTAATATAAACATGCCCTCCTGCGCTATCATTGGAAGCGGTTGCTTTTTATTATTTTGTATATTGGTGGCAGACTGTCATAAGCACAGGGACGTTGAACCAGGCTAGGGGATCGTCTACCTAGCCACGCCTTGGCTCAAGGCCATTGGATGAAGGAGCTGTGGGCTCTGGAGAGCCGATCAAAATATGGAAATCCGAGACCCAAAATAAACACAGTCGGCAGGATGCACGAATGGATGACTGGAAAGGTATTCCATCGAAAGAAAAGAGACAGTAGGCTACAGACATCTCCATGGAAATCAAAGATTCTATTGCAAGGCGGAAGGATGTGTTTTACATCAAAGAGAAGCACTGCGATCGGAAAAATACGGAAAACGTAGTAACGAAAATAATTCTTTCCTGTCCTTTCACAGTGTGCCTAGATGGCATACCCTTCATTCGGTTAAATGTCGCGAGCACAAGAAACACACCTCACATAATGTAGAAGAGGCTAATTTAATAAAGAAGATATGAATTACAAAAGCAGCATACCAACATTGGCACATGCCTTACAAACTACAAACTTTACCTCACTATAAATCAATGTGAATATGTCCAGCAGGGTCCCCCTTCCCCTTATCCCCCCACCCCCAATAGTCTTTTCCCTAACCCCACCTACTACATCTTTCCCTGTTAGTCGTGTTGTGCACCAGTGTGGCTGTTGTTCAGCATGGCAACAAGGTAGTGGGTGAGAGTGGGGTTGTGGTGGAGTGGTGTAGACTGAAGTGGAGTGGGGTAGATGGAAGTGGGGTAGATGGGGGTAGAGTGGGGTAGATTGGGGTTGAGGAGGTAGATTGGAGTGTGGTAGATTGCAGGTAGAGTGGGGCAGATTAAAGTGTGTAGCTTGTGGTAGATTGGAGTGGGACAGATAGGGTAGAGAGGAGTGGGGTAGATAGGTATAGAGTGCATGGGGCATATAGGGATAGAAAGAGGTGGGTTAGTTTGGTGTAGAGTGTGGTGGAGTGGGGAAGATTAGGTTAGATTGGAATAGAGTGGGGTAGATTGGAGTGGAGTGGGGTAGACAGGAGTGGCACAGACTGGAGTGGAGCGGAGTAGGGTAGATTGGGGTAGAATGGAATGGAGTGAGGTAGATGGGTGTGAAGTGGAAGGGGGTAGACGGCAATGGGTTAGAATAGAGTGGGGTAGATTTGAGTGGAGTGCGGTTGATTGGAGTGGAGTGGATTTGGGTAGAGTGGAGTGGGGTAGTTTGGAGAAGAGTGGAGTAGGTTAGATTGGGATGGAGTGGAGTAGGTTGGAATGGGGTAGGTTAAAGAAGAGTTGCGTAGATTGGGGTAAATTGGAGTGGAGTGGGGTAGATTGGGGTGGAGTGGGTAGATATGAGTGGCGTGGGGTAGATGGAAGTGGTGTGGGGTGGATTGGAGTGAGAGGCATCGGAGTGGGTAGATTGAAGTGAGGTAAAGTAGGGTGGGGTACATTGGGGTGGGGTAGATTTGATTGGAGTGGGGTGGATAGTGGTGGATTGGGGCTCCTTAGGGTAGGTTGTGGTGAGTGAGGTAGACTGGAGTGGACTGGAGTAGGTGGGGTAAATTGAAGTGGATTGGAGAGGAGGGGTTGATTGAGGTGAATTGAAGTGGAATGGGTTATATTGGGGTAGATCTGAGTGAGGTAGAGTGGGGTGGGTTGGGGTAGACTGGACTGGGATATATTGAGGTGGAGTGGGGTAGATTGCAGTGGAGTGGGGCACATTGGAGTGGAGTGGAGTGCCTTGGGTCGTTTGGGATAGATTGGAGTGGGATAGATTGAAGTGGAGTGGAGTTGGGTAGATTGGGTGGAGTGGAGTGGTGAAGATTTGAGTGGATATGAGTGTGGTAGTTTTGGGTGGAGTGGAGTGGAAAGGGTTAGATTGGTGTAGGTCAGAGTGAGGTGGGGTAGATTGGAATGGGATATATTGGGGTTGGGTTAATTGAAGTGGGGTGGGGTGCATTGTGGTGGATTAGGGTGCATTTGGGTGAATAGAGGTAGATTGGAGTGGAGTGGGGTAAATTGAAGTGGAATGAGGTAAATTGGGGTGGATTGGAGTGGAGTGAAGTAGATTAGGGAAGATTGGAGTAGGGTAGATTAGAATGGGGTTTATTGGGGTGGCGTTGAGCGGAGTGGGTGCATTGGGGTTGATTTGGGTGGATTGGGGTAGATTGATGTGGAGTGGGGTAGATTGCAGTGGGCTAGATTGGGGTGGAGGGGAGTGGAGAGGGTTGGAGTGGGCCAAATGGGAGTGGGGTGAAGTGGGGTTGTGTTCTGTTTTATATTATTGCCAATGTTACTCTAAGAATAGAATTTTGGAATTTTTAGCACTGGTGGTTCCTCGTGGAGGTTCCAGGCTCGAGTCAGTTTGGCTGGATGCAGCTGCCAGGGAACATCGTGCGCTGTCTTTAGTTCTCTGCATATAAATCAATTCTAATTACCATGCTTTTAAATTGCACACTTGTCATCTGCCATCTACTTGGTGTGAACCCCACACATTTTGACAATGAGCGGGTCCATTCAAGGGCAGCACCTTTGTCTTCATAGCACCTGCAGGACCCTCTGCAAGATTCCCGCCATATGTTGTGAGCCATATTTATTTTTGCCGGAAGGTAAAACAAAAAATTCAACCTGAAGCACGTGCCTTATTTTATTCCTTCCTGCCTGATTCTGGGGACCGTTAAGGAGACTGCAGCACTAATCTCACTCCTGTACTCAGACAAGCTGCACCCGTTCCTTGCCAGAGCCACCTCAGTCCAACGCCTCTGGTTAGCGGCACTCGATTGCTTTCTGCAAGGCCCTCCTGCCTCAAAGGGGAAGAGGGACTCTCACTATTGTTTTAAGCGCTAGGACTTTTTCTTGGACCTCAGGTAGCACAGAAACCAGGACAATTGCTCAAAGTACCTTAGTGCACAGGCGCTCTTACCGTAGTTGGACGGTTAACCAGTGGAGTAACGAAACTTGAGGGCCCCCCCCTGCAAACTACATGGAGGGGGCCCCCCTCCCATCCTCCGTGCCAGTCTAGAGCTCTCAGGCCAGCGACACGCCATACTGCAGGGGATGCGGGGCGATTGTTACGCCACTATCACCAATACAGATGGCATAAGTATCACTGGATGGTGGAGTTAAAGGTTGGGCTTAGTCTGCCAGTAGGCTATGATAGGTGGTGGTCCATTCATTACAGGGTCCCTGCCATCAGTACGCCAGGGAAGTTTGCCCAATTTTAGGTGGGTTTCCTGATGCAGACTCCTGTCATAATATACAACATCAGGCCCACTCATCGTTCAGTTTTGACAAAAGTGCATCCACTGCTCCTTCTCGTTTCCGTTTTAAAACATTAGACAAAGCGACAATGCAGTATTTCAAAAGCAGATGTAACTACAAAGAGCACATTGTGATAATACATTTTTATTAGTAGACAATAGCAATCTTAAGAGGCATTGCAAAGTTTCATAGACACTGTGACCCCAATTCCATCACAGTCTCTCTCTCTCTCTCTCTCTCTCAATGAGTCAGTCGCTCTCTCTCTCAGTCAGTCAGTCTCTCTCGCTCTGTCATTCAGTCTCTCTCAGTCAGTCAGTCTGTCAGTCAGTCAGTCAGTCAGTCTGTCAGTCTCTCTCTCTCTCTGTCAGTCTGTCTGTCATTCGGTCTCTCTCTGTCAGTTTCTCAGCCAGTCAGTCTCTCCGTCAGTCAGTATTCAGACTCTGAGTCAGTCAGTCTCTACTCTCTCTCCACTTTATCTCTCTCTCTCTCCATTCTCTCTCTCAACTCTGTCCACTCTATCTCTCTCTCCACTGTCTCTCCCTCCACTGTCTCTCTCTCCACTCTCTCACTCTCTCACTCTCTCTACTCTCTCTCCAGTCTCGCTCCACTCTCGCTCCACTCTCTCTCCACTGTCTCTCTCTCCACTGCCTCTCACTCACTCCCTTCTCTCTCTCTACTCTCCCTTCTCTCTCTCTACTCTCTCTACTCTCTCTCCACTCTCTCTACTCTCTCTCCACTCTCTCTCCACTCTCTCTCCACTCTCGCTCCACTCTCTCTCCACTCTCTCTCTCTCCACTGACTCTCTCTCCACTGACTCTCTCTCCACTGTCTCTCTCCACTGTCTCTCACTCTCTCTACTCTCTCTCCACTCTCTCTCTCCCTTCTCTCTCTCTACTCTCCCTTCTCTCTCTCTACTCTCTCGCCACTCTCTCTACTTTCTCTCTACTCTCTCTACACTCTCACTCTCTACTCTCTCTCTCCACTCTCTCTCCCTCCTCTCTTTTCACTCTTTCTCTCTCCACTCCCTCTCCACTCTCTTTCTCCACCCTCGCTCTCCACTCTCTCTCTCTCCACTCTCTCCACACTCTCCGCTCTCTCTCTCTCTACTCTCTTTTCACTTTTTCTCTCTCCACTCCCTCTCCACTCTCTCTCTCCACTCTCTTTCTCCACCCTCTCTCTCCACTCTCTCTCTCCACTCTCTCCACTCTCTCTCCACTCTCTCCACTCTCTCCTCTCTCTCCTCTCTCACTCTCTATCTCTCTCCCCACTCTCTCTCTCTCCAATCTCTCTCCACTCTCTCTCTCTCCACTCTCTCTCTCTCTCTCCCTACTCTCTCTCTCTCTCTCTCTCTCTCTCTCCACTCTCTCTCTCCACTCTCTCTCTCCACTCTCTCTCCACCCTCTCTCTCCACTCTCTCTCTCTCCCCACTCTCTCTCTCCACTCTCTCTGTCTCTCTCTCTCCACTCTCTCTCTCCACTCTCCCTCTCTCCGCTGTCTCTCTCTACTCTCTCTCCTCTCTCTCTCCACTCTCTCTCTTCACTCTCTCTACTCTCTCTCTCGACTCTCTCTCCACTCTCTCTCCACTCTTTCTCTCCACTCTTTCTCTCCACTCTCTCTCTCTCCACTGTCTCTCTCCACTGTCTCTCTCCACTCTCTCTCTCCACTCTCTCTCTACTCTACTCTCTCTACTCTCTCTACTCTCTCTCCACTCTCGCTCCACTCTCGCTCCACTCTCTCTCCACTCTCGCTCCACTCTCTCTCCACTCTCTCTCTCTCTCCACTGTCTCTCTCTACTCTCTCTCCACTCTCTCTCTCTCCACTCTCTCTCTCCACTCTATCTCTCTCCACTGTCTCTCTATCCACTGTCTCTCTCTCCACTGTCTCTCTCCACTCTCTCTCCACTCTCTCTCCACTTTCTCTCTCTCTCCACTCGCTCTCTCTCTCTCTCTCTCTCTCTCTCTCTCTCTCTCCACTCTCTCTCTCTCCACTCTCTCTCTCTCCACTCTCTCTCTCCACTCTCTATCCACACACTCTCCACTCTCTCTCTCTCTCTCTTCGCTGTCTCTCTCTACTCTCTCTCCTCTCTCTCTCCACTCTTTCTCTCCACTCTCTCTCTCTACTCTCTCTCTCCACTCTTTCTCTCCACTCTCTCTCTCCACTCTCTCTCTCTCCACTGTCTCTTTCCACTCCCTCTCTCCACTCTCTCTCTCCACTCTCTCTCTCCACTCTCTCTCTCCACTCTCTCACTCTACTCTCTCTCTACTCTCTCTACTGTCTCTCCACTCTCGCTCCACTCCTCTCCACTCTCTCTCCACTCTCTCTCTACTCTACTCTCCCTCCTCTCTTTTCACTCTTTCTCTCTCCACTCCCTCTCCACTCTCTCTCTCCACTCTCTTTCTCCACCCTCTCTCTCCACTCTCTCTCTCTCCACTCTCTCCACACTCTCCGCTCTCTCTCTCTCTACTCTCTTTTCACTTTTTCTCTCTCCACTCCCTCTCCACTCTCTCTCTCCACTCTCTTTCTCCTCCCTCTCTCTCCACTCTCTCTCTCCACTCTCTCCACTCTCTCTCCACTCTCTCCACTCTCTCCTCTCTCTCCTCTCTCTCTCTCTCTCTCTCCCCACTCTCTCTCTCTCCACTCTCTCTCTCTCTCCCTACTCTCTCTCTCTCTCTCTCTCTCCACTCTCTCTCTCCACTCTCTCTCTCCACTCTCTCTCCACTCTCTCTCTCCACTCTCTCTCTCTCCCCACTCTCTCTCTCCACTCTCTCTGTCTCTCTCTCTCCACTCTCTCTCTCCACTCTCCCTCTCTCCGCTGTCTCTCTCTACTCTCTCTCCTCTCTCTCTCCACTCTCTCTCTTCACTCTCTCTACTCTCTCTCTCCACTCTCTCTCCCCACTCTCTCTCTCCACTCTTTCTCTCCACTCTTTCTCTCCACTCTCTCTCTCTCCACTGTCTCTCTCCACTGTCTCTCTCCACTCTCTCTCTCCACTCTCTCTCTACTCTACTCTCTCTACACTCTCTACTCTCTCTCCACTCTCGCTCCACTCTCGCTCCACTCTCTCTCCACTCTCGCTCCACTCTCTCTCCACACTCTCTCTCTCTCTCCACTGTCTCTCTCTACTCTCTCTCCACTCTCTCTCTACTCTCTCTCTCCACTCTCTCTCTCCACTCTATCTCTCTCCACTGTCTCTCTATCCACTGTCTCTCTCTCCACTGTCTCTCTCCACTCTCTCTCCACTCTCTCTCCACTTTCTCTCTCTCTCCACTCGCTCTCTCTCTCTCTCTCTCCACTCTCTCTCTCTCCACTCTCTCTCTCTCCACTCTCTCTCTCCACTCTCTATCCACACACTCTCCACTCTCTCTCTCTCTCTCTTCGCTGTCTCTCTCTACTCTCTCTCCTCTCTCTCTCCACTCTTTCTCTCCACTCTCTCTCTCTACTCTCTCTCTCCACTCTTTCTCTCCACTCTCTCTCTCCACTCTCTCTCTCTCCACTGTCTCTTTCCACTCCCTCTCTCCACTCTCTCTCTCCACTCTCTCTCTCCACTCTCTCTCTCCACTCTCTCACTCTACTCTCTCTCTACTCTCTCTACTGTCTCTCCACTCTCGCTCCACTCTCTCTCCACTCTCTCTCCACTCTCTCTCTCTCTCCACTGTCTCTCTCTACGTTCTCTCCACTCTCTCTCTCCACTCTATCTCTCTCCACTGTCTCTCTATCCACTGTCTCTCTCTCCACTCTCTCCCCACTCTCTCTCTCTCCACTCTCTCTCTCTCCACTCTCTCTCTCTCACTCTCCTCTCTCTCTCTCTCTCCACTCTCTCTCTCTTCACTCTCTCTCCACTCTCTCTCCACTCTCTCTCCACTCTCTCTCTCCGCTGTCTCTCTCTACTCTCTCTCCTCTGTCTCTCCACTCTCTCTCTTCACTCTCTCTACTCTCTCTCTCTACTCTCTTTCCCCACTCTTTCTATCAACTCTCTCTCTCCACTCTCTCTCCACTCTCTCTCTCTCCACTGTCTCTCTCTACTCACTCTCTCCACTCTCTCTCTCTCGACTATTCCTCTCTACTCTCTCTACTCTCTCTACTCTCTCTCCACTCTCACTCCACTCTCTCTCCACTCTCTCTCCTCTCTCTCTCTCCACTGTCTCTCTCTACTCTCTCTCCACTCTCTCTCTACTCTCTCTCTCTCCACTCACTCTCTCCACTCTATCTCTCTCCACTGTCTCTCTCTCCACTGCCTCTCTCTCCACTGTCTCTCTCCACTGAAGTACTGGGTTTTTCAGAACCGGTACTGCTCCGGTAACCCAGCGGTGCCAGGGACAACACCCAAAGACTTCGGGTTCTTCCTGTTCCAGACTACAGAAACACAGAGTCTTCTAGGTGAATTCAAAGATCGAGTTTATTGGCTGCAACCAAGTAACAGGTATCCTAGAAGTACAACACGGTGTATATTCTCAGGAGACTGCTCCATCTTACAAAGCCAGCCTTCTCTTTTTATACAAAATATTATTCTTCAGGCAAACATTTTGAAGTAAGGTAGACGGAGATCAACTGTGGAGAGGTAGGAGCTTTATTTAAGAATAGTCTCCGAGTGGAAAAATCAGTGGCCTCCTCTCTGGCTGGTCAGCTCTCAACTGCCAGGAGATAGAACCATCAGCCTATGGAGAATGTGGAACGCACTAGGCACAGTGCTCCACAATCCATGGCTGACATAACAGGTTACAACATATCCTCTCTCTTTAATAAATCAAAATTACAGAAAACAATACAGCGGAAATAAACTTGAACAAAAAGACAATGTGATCACTTGAAAACACATTGGGCATAAAGTAGACTAGAAATATGCATGTACATTTATTTGCATACGTAATCTTTAAGATAACCAGGAGGAAAACGGTTTCTAAACACTCTTACCTCCTGAATGGGTTGACTCATGATGTTGGAATCTACGGAGACAGGAGTGAGAGTAGAAGTAGTAGCAGAAGCTGAAGTAGAAGTAGAAATGAGAGTTGAAGCGGATGCATCACCCCCCCCTGTAACATACTATCAGAGAAGTGTAGGTCATGAGATCCAATATTATGAGTCAAGTCATGATCTGTCATAGACAAAAATACATTACTATTGCTACCATTGCTCTTCTTATGTTTTACCCAGCTCCTATCTAAGTTTGCTGATTGTTGATTTCCTTTCTGGTACAGTGCTACTCGCCTGTAGTTCCACCTCTCACCATTCTCTAGAACTACACAGTAAGGTAACGTAAGCTTCACTCTAAATGGACCCAAAAATTTCTTAAATGATACACCAGGTCTTCCAGACCGTATTTTTACCCAATCCCCTGGGCAGATCATCCTTGACAAGATCTTCTCATTACTCACTTTACTCTGCACGTGAGTTGGAGATGGGTTAGGCAAAATATCCTTACATACAAGTTCTTTCAACCACGTGGGAACTAATTTTGTGTTAGGAAGTCTCCCACGCATCATCTCAAAGGGTGTTTTGTTGGTAACACTGTGTACACTGGACCGATAGGCCCAAACCATGTCTGACACCATAAGACTTACATCCTGACTACTAGAAATAGCCATCTGAATTACGCCCTTGACTAAACGGTTAGCTCTCTCGACAATTCCGTTCCCTTGTGGATTATAGAGGGACGTGCGGGTATGCTTAATACCACATGAAGATAAAAACGCTTTCATCTCTAAGGATGTCAGCTGCGTGCCGTTATCAGTCAACAAAACAGAGGGCAAACCTTCATCTTTCCAAATCTCCCTTAAGACTTTTATAGTAGTTGAAGTAGTTATATCCCTCAAAAACTTCACTATCAACCATTTCGTGTGTACATCTACTAATACGATGCCAAAGCGTAGACTTTCTTTCAAACAATTCATCGGACCTATAAAGTCCACACACACCGTGTGCCAGGGTACACCAGGATCAGATATATGACCAGGGAAGGTCTGCGACCCAACTTTTAATCGTTTCTCACCATCCTTGCATATCTGACAATTCGTAATAAAGAGATCCACATCAGAATCCATGCCTGGCCACCACCAGTTCATTCTCAACCTCTGTTTGGTATGAGTCTGCCCTAAATGTCCCTCATGAGCTAAAGTGATCAAATTCCGTCTGAGAGACACTGGAGGAACAAAAGTATCCCCTCTCATAATTACTTTGTCCTCACAAATCGATAACTCATCAAGAATTTTAACAAAAGGTCTATTCGTAACGGAAACAGTACTCTCTCTTTTACACCCTTTCTTTATCATATCCTTGAGTTCCACCATGGCACTATCAGCAAGTATGGCATTAATCCACACCTCCTTGTCTAAAGCTTGAGGCTCACACAAGTTCAAAACATCCCGAACAAAAGCGACAGCCCCTTCGTTTTCTTTTTTAAGTACAGCATCCTTGTCAACAGATTCCCAATCTAATGACAATCTTGAAAGACAATCAGCCTGGATGTTTCTCCAACCAGGGATGTGCTCTATTTTATAACAAAACTCCTGGAGACGGGAGGCTAGCCTAGCTAATCTAGCTGAGCACTTTGCATCACCCCCTGGTAACAACACTCTTATAAGAGGTTTATGATCCGTCTTAAGTGTGAATTTGGTTCCCCAGAGATAAGTTCTAAAATATTCACAGGCCCAAGCAGCCGCTAGGGTTTCGCGTTCTATAACAGAATAGTTGGTCTCTGTGGGAGTTAACGTTCTTGATGCAAATGCTACAGTTCTTTCTACACCATCATGAACTTGGGCCAAAACTGCTCCAAGACCAGTAGCACTTGCATCTACTGTAAGTATGGACATTAGCTTCGTATTAAACGGTGTAAGAACTTCTGCACTGCAAATATCCTTCTTAATATTTTCAAAACAGGTTTGTTGAGCCTTCTCCCATGTGAAATTAACCCCCTTCTTCAACAGAGATCTTAAATCAGCTGTTTTAGTGGAAAAATCTTTAATGAACTTGGAATAGTATTCGATTAGCCCCAAAAAGGATCTCAGTTTGTCTTTATCTAACGGAACAGGGGCTAATCGAATAGCATCCAGAAGATTCTGTTTGGGTTTGACACCTTGTTCTGAGATCTCGTACTCTAAATAATCCACCTTATCTAATAAAAACTTGCACTTCTCTCGTCTAAGTGTGAGACCAGATTCTCTAATTTTAAATAACGCTTCTCGAAGTGTGTGATTGTGTTGTTCTTCCGTGTCCCCAAATATCAATATATCATCTTGAAAGAAGATGATGTTCTTAAGTCCCTTAAATAACACATTCATCATTCTCTGAAATATACTCGCAGCAGAGCATAGACCAAAAGGCATTCTGACGCATTGAAAGATACCTTCTGTGGTTATAAATGCTGTCAATGACTTAGAATCATTGTATAACTTTATCTGGTGGTAGGCGTTTTTAAGGTCTAACTTTGAGAAGAATTTTCCTCCACTTAATGCTAAAACCAATTCATTGATATTGGGGAGAGGGTACGTGTCTACAATCACATTCTGGTTAAGAGACCTGAGGTCAATGCAAAACCTAAATTTGCCATCGGATTTCTCCGTGATTACTACAGGCGAAACCCATGAAGAACTCTCAACTGGTTCAATCACTCCAGATTCAAGCATGTCCTGGAGCATTTTTTTAACTGCCTCTCTAGCTACTAATGGTGTTCTGCGCACTTTGTGCTGTACAGGAACAGCGTTGGGCTTCAACAATATCTTATGCACGTAACCCTTGAAACAACCCAAGTCTCCTCTGAACACTTCTTTAGCTTCATTTAATATGTCTTCTAATGAAGGATCTTCCACTACTAACACTTGTGTAGGAGCTCTAGGATTTATAATAATATATAAATCAAACTGGTGCACCCACCCTAAAATAGGTGGTCCATCCCTTGATACATAAACTTTACCATCAATTGTTCTTCCTTTAAATTCAATGGTAGACTCCATAAATCCAATAATGTCAATGGTTTCTCCTTGGTATCCACCTGGATTAATGTCTCTAGGAAGCAATTTCTGGTTAGGCCACAATTTAGTAAATGTGCATTTAGGAATGATGGTATACATTGAACCACAATCTACCATCAAGTCTACATTGACTCCATTGACTTTAAATTCTGCTTTGGGTCTATTTCTTCTACCAACCTGGTCTTTAGGGTCATCTACACACAAGATTTTATCTGAGGGTACAAAAGCACCTTCAATGTCGTCAAATGTAGTATTATTGTCACTGTCAATGGTCGCAACTCTTTGTTTGAACGATTTCCTGCACATGTTTGAAAAGTGACCTTTCCGTCCACATATTAAGCAATTTTTATCTGAGGCTGGACATCTATAATAGTCAGGATTATGAGATCCTCCACATTTGTAACATGACCTAAATTGCTGTCTTCCTCTCTGAAAATTGGTCTTATGAAAATACTTCCCAGGTTTTGATATGGCTGCAACTTCAGATTCCATATTTTGTATTGAAGAAACGTTGGCGTGAGCTACATCATCTTTCTTGCTCATCTCACGCATACATATCTGTGAATGTTCAACAACTTTCGCTATCTCAATAGCGACTTTCAAGGTCGGATTCTTGGCTGCCCATAGTCTTTCTTGGGTCTTCCTACACTTGCACTGTACAATTAGCTGATCGCGCACCATTTCGTCTGTCATGGCACCGAATTTACACTTCAAGGAAAGTTCTCTTAATTTGGACACAAAATCGTCTATAGACTGATTCTCACCTTGTTTGTGAGTGTAGAATTGATGACGATTCATCACTAAATTGACTTCCTTGGCAAATCTTATCTCCAATCGTTTTTTCGCTTCGTCAAAAATATTCTCTATGGCATCACCATTAGGTAGGGTTGCTGTCGGTAAGTATTTAAAAATGCGCTGTCCTTCTTTTCCCAGATTATTCAACAATAAGGCTTTTTTCCTATCAGCACTGAATTTTGATCCATCTATTGCATCGAGATAAGTCTCAAACATAGGCAACCAGTCCTCCCATTCTATTGCAAGTGGTCCTGGAGAGGCTAAAAATATAGGTGGAGTGACTACTGAACTTTGAGTTGCCATAATTGTTTTACAGATGTCTCACAATACTAGGTGTGAATTGTAGCAATATTAAAAAAAAAAAAAAAAAAAAATTTTAATTTTTTTTATTATTATTATTTCCTACTTTGGAATAATATAATTGGGAAACGTTCAAAAAGTAAAAAGAAATACAGAATACCTTTTAAATGCTTCACACCGTAGTATTCCCTGGTGTGAGGTCGATGCTTTGGTGCTGATCGGTAAATTTTTCTGTCAGAAGCCGATTTGCGGTGAATTAAAATGGCCGCCACGTTGTTTGTACATTTTTTCTAAGGAAGATGGGTCTTGTTTCAGTAGCGTGATGACGCGGCTAGCGTCTTGTTTCTAAAGTGAGTTGGGCGCAGTGTTAAGCTTAGGTCGAGGGAAGTCTTCGTGCTCTCTCTAGTCCTCGCGCTGTCCTCCATTGCCTCGCGCTGTCCTCAGCTCTCGCGTTCCCTTCAGCCCTCGTGTTGTCTTCAGCCCTCGCGCTGTTTTAAACGGATTGTTCGCGCGTCACTGCGCTCGCGCTATCAATTGGCTGGCAACAATTTGGGTGAGGAATAAGCTGGTATTATTAATTAAGATATGACTCACGGGTCGTTGAAAAGCTATTGCGCTGCAGGTCACTGCTACTGTAGAAAGCTGCTCAATCAATTCATACACCCTCCTGGGAAAACGGATACTGCTGCAGCACGCTGGATTCTAGCCACTTCCACTGCGAAGACCTCAGCCAGAACGTCGCCAAAATGAAGTAAGGTAGACGGAGATCAACTGTGGAGAGGTAGGAGCTTTATTTAAGAATAGTCTCCGAGTGGAAAAATCAGTGGCCTCCTCTCTGGCTGGTCAGCTCTCAACTGCCAGGAGATAGAACCATCAGCCTATGGAGAATGTGGAACGCACTAGGCACAGTGCTCCACAATCCATGGCTGACATAACAAGTTACAACACATTTCTATTTTTACAGCTTGACCATTCACATATTTTCACTACAAAGAAAAAGCAGAGTCATGATGACAATCCCACATTTCAGTTAGTTCAGCCCACAATCAATTACCCGGCAAGGCCCAGTATTTTCATCAGATATCGACGGACTCCCAATAAAAATGTGCACCTCCTCCTCGTAAAGCAAGTCATAAAGTAGGAAGCAGGGACAGGTGTGTGCGGAATTAGGCATGGTTTGTGTGAGATGAAAGGGTTATGGCATGTTGTGCCTTGATGCTATCTTGACCGGCCACTGGGAGAGGAACTGCCCAAACAGGTTCTGCCCTGGGCAGTGGAATCAGCTTGCCCAGGTCGCAGAGAAGTCAGCAAAGGTGTACGTGTCCTTCAGAATCATGTTTGGCCTTAATCATTGGCCTATGTGAGGGCAACTCACAAAATGGCTGCCGTACACAAAATCGAACCCAAGGGTTCAGGACGAAAATGACGATTTCAGGGTGGAATCGTCACTCGAATATGACGAAAACACTTGTGCATAGTGTACTAGCCATTCTCGGTCTTCTGATATCAAAATTGTCATGCTATGATGATGTTTATAACACGGGTCCAGAATTTTCAGTACTACAGTCTCTCTCCACTCTCTCTCTCTCCTCTCTCTCTACTCTCTCTATTCTATCTCTACTCCCTCTACTCTTTCTCTACTCTCTCTACCCTCTCTCTCCACTCTCTCTCTCTCCACTCTCTCTCTCTCCACTCTCTCTCTCCACTCTCTCCACTCTCTCTCCACTCTCTCCACTCTCTCCTCTCTCTCCTCTCTCTCTCTCACTCTCTCCCCACTCCCTCTCTCTCCACTCTCTCTCCACTCTCTCTCTCTCCACTCTCTCTCTCTCTCCCTACTCTCTCTCTCTCTCTCTCTCTCTCTCTCCACTCTCTCTCTCCACTCTCTCTCTCCACTCTCTCTCCACTCTCTCTCTCCACTCTCTCTCTCTCCCCACTCTCTCTCTCCACTCTCTCTGTCTCTCTCTCTCCACTCTCTCTCTCCACTCTCCCTCTCTCCGCTGTCTCTCTCTACTCTCTCTCCTCACTCTCTCTACTCTCTCTCTCCACTCTCTCTCTCTCTCCACTCTCTCTCTCCACTCTTTCTCTCCACTCTTTCTCTCCACTCTCTCTCTCTCCACTGTCTCTCTCCACTGTCTCTCTCCACTCTCTCTCTCCACTCTCTCTCTACTCTACTCTCTCTACTCTCTCTACTCTCTCTCCACTCTCGCTCCACTCTCGCTCCACTCTCTCTCCACTCTCGCTCCACTCTCTCTCCACACTCTCTCTCTCTCTCCACTGTCGCAGGTCGCAGAGAAGTCAGCAAAGGTGTACGTGTCCTTCAGAATCATGTTTGGCCTTAATCATTGGCCTATGTGAGGGCAACTCGCAAAATGGCTGCCGTACACAAAATGGAACCCTAGGGTTCAGGACGAAAATGACGATTTCAGGGTGGAATCGTCACTCGAATATGACGAAAACACTTGTGCATAGTGTACTAGCCATTCTCGGTCTTCTGATATCAAAATCGTCATGCTATGATGATGTTTATAACACGGGTCCAGAATTTTCAGTACTACAGTCTCTCTCCACTCTCTCTCTCTCCTCTCTCTCTACTCTCTCTATTCTATCTCTACTCCCTCTACTCTTTCTCTACTCTCTCTACCCTCTCTCTCCACTCTCTCTCTCTCCACTCTTTCTCTCTCCACTCTCTCTCTCCACTCTCGCCCTCCACTCTCGCTCTCCACTCTCTCTCCATTGTCTCTCTCTCCACACTCTCTCTCCACCCTCTCTCTCTCTCTCTCTCTCTCTCCACTGTCTCTCTCCACTCTCTTTCCACTCTCTCTCTCCACTCTCTCTCTCTCCACTCTCTCTCTTGCTCCACTCTCTCTATTGCTCCCCTCTCTCTCACTCCACTCTCTCGCTCACTCCACTCTCTCTCACAAAGAAGTGTGCATTGCCATGGGCGTCCGCAGAAATGTTTCCAGGCGGGGGCACATTTTTTACTTCATCACCATCCCCCCTGCACTCTTCTACCCTCTGCCTTGCACCCTTCTCGCCCTCTCCCTTGCACCCTTCCCCCTCCCCCTTGCACCCTTCTCCCCCTCCGCCTTGCACCCTTTTCTACCTTGCACCATTCTCCCCTCTGCCTTGCACCCTTCTCCCCTCTGCCTTGCACCCTTCTCCCCTCTGCCATGCACCCCTCTCTCCTCTGCCTTGCACCCTTCTCCCCTCTACCTTGCACCCTTCTCCCCTCTGCCTTGCACCCTTCTCCCCTCTGCCTTGCACCCTTCTCCCCCTCCGCCTTGCACCCTTTTCTACCTTGCACCATTCTCCCCTCTGCCTTGCACCCTTCTCCCCTCTGCCTTGCACCCCTCTCTCCTCTGCCTTGCACCCTTCTCCCCTCTACCTTGCACCCTTCTCCCCTCTGCCTTGCACCCTTCTCCCCTCTGCCATGCACCCTTCTCCCCTCTGCCTTGCACCCTTCTCCTCTCTACCTTGCACCCTTCTCCCCTCCGCCTTCCACCCATCTTCTCTCCGCCTTGCACCCTTCTCCTCTCTATCTTGCACCCTTCTCCCCTCCACCTTGCACCCATCTCTTCTCCGCCTTGCACCCATCTCCTCTCTGCCTTGCACCCTTCTCCTCTCTACCTTGCACCCTTCTCTCTACCTTGCACCCTTCTCCCCTCTACCTTGCACCCTTCTCTCCTCTGCCTTGCACCCTTCTCCTCTCTACCTTGCACCCTTCTCCCCTCTGCCTTGCACCCTTCTCCTCGCTGCCTTGCACCCTTCTCCTCTCTGCCTTGCACCCTTCTCCCCTCTGCCGTGCACCCTTCTCCTCTCTGCCTTGCACCCTTCTCCCCTCCGCCTTGCACCCATCTCCTCTCCGCCTTGCACTCATCACCTCTCTGCCTTGGACCCTTCTCCTCTCTACCTTGCAACCTTCTCCCCTATGCCTTGCACCATTCTCGGCCCTCTTGCCCCCACCTGCTTGACGCCCACATGGTGCTTCTAACAAGAGTGCTTACCTGAGGGCACCATTTTGCTGCCTCATCCCTTCTCATATGAGCTTTGCCCTGGAGAATGCTCTCTCTGGGGGCCCCCACTCCCACCCTTGTCAGCGTCCCAAGCAGTGCTCTGTGCTGCCTCCTGCTCTCTCTCTGGGGCCCCCACCCCCGTCCTTGTCAGGGTCCCGAGCAGTGCTCTGTGCTGCCTCCTCTCTCTCTGGGGCCCCCAGACCCACCCCCCGTCCTTGTCAGGGTCCTGAACAGTGCTCTGAGTTGCCTCCTCTCTCTCTGGGGCCCCCAGCCCCCGTCCTTGTCAGGGTCCCAAGAAGTGCTCTGTGCTGCCTCCTCTCTCTCTGGGGTTCCCAGCCCCACCCCCGTCCTTGTCAGGGTCCTGAACAGTGCTCTGTGTTGCCTCCTCTCTCTCTGGGGCCCCCAGCCCCCGTCCTTGTCAGGGTCCCAAGAAGTGCTCTGTGCTGCCTCCTCTCTCTCTGGGGTTCCCAGCCCCACCCCCGTCCTTGTCAGGGTCCTGAACAGTGCTCTGTGTTGCCTCCTCTCTCTCTGGGGCCCCCAGCCCCCGTCCTTGTCAGGGTCCCGAGCAGTGCTCTGTGCTGCCTCCTCTCTCTCTGGGGCCCCCAGCCCCGTCCTTGTCAGGGTCCCGAGCAGTGCTCTGTGTTGCCTCCTCTCTCTCTGGGGCCCCTAGCCCCCGTCCTTGTCAGGGTCCCGAGCAGTGCTCTGTGCTGCCTCCTCTCTCTCTGGGGCCCCCAGCCCCCGTTCTTGTCAGGGTTCCGAGCAGTGCTCGGTGCTGCCTCCTGCTCTCTCTCTGGGGCACCCAGCCCCCGTCATTGTCAGGGTGCCGAGCAGTGCTCTGTGCTGACTCCTCTCTCTCTGGGGCCCCCAGCCCTCGTCCTTGTCAGGTTCCCGAGCAGTGCTCTGTGCTGCCTCCTCTCTCTCTGGGGCCCCCAGCCCCCGTCCTTGTCAGGGTCCCGAGCAGTGCTCTATGCTGCCTCCTCTCTCTCTGGGGCCCCCAGCCCCCGTCCTTGTCAGGGTCCCGAGCAGTGCTCTATGCTGCCTCCTCTCTCTCTGGGGCCCCCAGCCGCCGTCCTTGTCAGGGTCCTGAGCAGTGCTCTGTGCTGCCTCCTGCTCTCTGGGGCCCCCACCCCATCCTCTTTCCGGGCCAGGCACCTCTGACTGAAGAGAAACAATATATGTTGATACTTTGTTTCTCTTCAGTCAGAGGGAGGGGGCGAGGGGCTAAGAGCAGGCTGCAGACAGCCTGCACCTGCTTTAGAGGGAGAGAGGCTTGCTTAAGCACACGCCTCTCTCACAACTCTCACTGAAGAGCTGAGGGGGGGTCTGGCCCCCTTCATTTAATGAAGAGGGTGGGGCCCCCGCACCGCGGGGCCTGCGGGGGCTTTTGTTACGCCCCTGCGGTTAACAGCGCTTTTAAGTCGTGCTGCACTCTTCCTTATAGAAGTTTCTCCTTCTTCATGGGGAACGGGTTTTACCAAAACTGTTAATTGGGTCTCAGTTAAGCTGGACCTCTGTGAAAGACGCTTATTCATTGGTTCACACACATGTTATTCTGAGATCACACCTCTTAATTGAGACGATTGTTCATTGGTTCAGTCATATGTATTTTGATACCACTAGTATTTTTTTTGTTTTTTGTACATTTGTTTGTGTATGCTTTATAACATTTGCTCCTTATTTACTCTTCATTATGTAACATGCAAAATGTAACATTTTTGTTACTTTTCTATCTGAACCTAGTTGTCAGAAATTGAAATCGAAACAATGGTTGATGACTTTTGACAGCTATTTGATTTCAATGATTGGCTCAAAGTTCGAAGTCATAAAGACATTGTCTGTGCTCCATAATTGTTTGGGCTCAGAGGGACAACGCATTTTCCATCATCTGCGGGACAGCGCTTTTTCTATCATCTGCCACCTGCAATACAATCTTCTGAAACTGATTGGGATGTAGCTGTGGAAGCTATTAAAAGGTTACAAAATCACTTTAAGGATGTCACAAGCATCATTTTTGAAAGACACAGATTTTTCATGCGTCTTCAGTTACATGAGACAATTGATAACTTTGTGGCTGAACTTCGTGTTTTAGTATCCACATGTGAAGATGATGGCAATGTTGATAATTTTTTAGGTCTCGGCTAGCGTTGCTGCGCACATGCGTAGCTCATGCGGCGAGATTTTATGTTTTTGAATAGCTTCAGTAAAGGGCTTTAAGCCCTGCCCCTCTTTTCCATTGGCCGGCATCACCGTTTATGCTAAACAGTGGCCAGCCATTGGAAAAGAGCTTTTTATGACGTGGACTTTTGGCTTTTTCAGCCGGCCAACTTGGACGAGCTCGCCTGTTTTCCTTCTGCCGTGAAAGGTTTCTTATCTTTATGGGGCCATGTGTTTCAACACATGGCCTCAAAAAGACAAGAGATCCCAATTCTTGCAGTGCGGTCCTCCTTTCACTTTCGGGACCGCGCTTGTTTGCTAATGCAACCTGCCGGTTCAAACAGCTTGTGACCATCGTTCAGTGTACCAGTGATTACACGTCACAAACGTGTTGGAATTCATACCTCGTTCTGTAGTTTAAAACGAAAGCCCCAAGTGCTCTTACTCCATGCACTCAAAAGCCGTGCTCCGTGTATTCATGGAATGTTAATGGAAAATATTTAACGTAGCAACTGTGACCAAATGTCACAGGAATTAAGATTTTTCATATGGTGCTCGTAACGCAGTGGCTATTACTCCAGGCCCTCAAAGATGTGCTGTTTGTATTCGTGCAATATTAACAGAACGGAAGTTGTTTTACGTGATAACTGCAACAAAATGTCACAGAAATAAACAATTCTCTTACAGAGTGACTGACATGCAAGAAGATCAAAGTTACGCTTACCCGATGCAAAAAAACAGTATGTGTTCCGTCTTGGGATACACAACCGTTAACCCCGAGTCAAATGAACCTGTTAATACCCTGGTGTGCGTGACGTTGCGCTCGGCCGAACCCGTGCAAGCACAAGTCATTCTTAAATTCAAAGCTCACCAAATTGACCGCTGTTCGGCATTAAAAATTCAATAGGTCTCGCCTTTGATTAAGTTAAAGCCATTTGCATTGCTATACAATACCATTAGAAAAGCAAATGGCTTTAAATTAATCATAGGCGAGACCTATTGCATTTTCAATGCTTGTTAATAAAGCAATTGGTTGCAAACTGCTATGATAAAAGAACACAAGAAAAACTGTTATGCTGTATCTTGATTAAACATTAGAAATTGCCATAGGCATTGAGAGATCAGTACTAACCTCCAAAGAGTTAAACAGATTTAAAATAGTTTCTGACCCACTGGAATCAAGCTAGCCTGGCTGAACACGGCTGATTATCCAGAAACCGGTCCCAGGATGCTTGTTTCCGGTCCAGGGAAGACATGGCTCGGAATTTTGGGCTGGACTGTTCCCATGAGGCACAGGGTCAGACTGATGTGCATATGGCCATGTCTGAACTGGGGTGGCGGAGTGAGCTAAAGAATGATGATGGATTAAACCGAGATCAGTTGACTGGGGGTGAGTGTTTGCAATGTTCAGCACTCCTTCCATCATCCCCTTTGGTTTTGCCCAGAACATGTTAAGGCCATAGCTGTTAGGTCTAAGTCTCATGCTGGTACTATTAAAGATTGCTTCCAATGCCATTTTAGACAATTTCAAGAGGTGTTCAGCTGTAGGGAATGTTTGTTTAAGATGTAAGAAGATTAGACACTTTACCAGAGTATGCAAGAACACTCACACAGTAGCTTTGGTTGTAGATCATGATAATTCTACTAGTTATAAAGAAATTGCTACTCAAAATGATAATAGAGTCACCTTGTCTATCAGGTGTTGGAAACTTCACAAAACCTAACTGGAGGTGTAGATCCAATTTGTTTCGTTCACATTGGTGATGTGGAAATCACGTTTACGGTGGATTCTGGCTCTCCCATTACCTTTGTGACCGACAATTTGTATTTTGTGGAATGGAGTGCAGTTCAGCTTCTATCTGCTGACATTTGTACAGTGGCCTTAGGAGGCCATGATATCAACATGATAGTGTAATTTCCAGAAAGGATCTCATACAAGGACAAGTCCATTTTTACAAATGTGTATGTAGCCAAGAGAGGCTATAATAATTTGAGTGGAAAGATCATGGGGAATTTGGAATGGTTTCGAGACCAGGTGCGTCTTGCTCTATTTCTTTGGGGGAGATCCCAACTCAGATTGTTTAGCTTCACTGCTTATTAGAAAAACATAAGCCATTGTTTGAGGATAGACCCGGTATGGTACAGGGCTATGAGCTCAAAATCATTCAAAAAGAAAAATGCAGTTTCTGTTATTCACAAGGTTCAGAATGTTCATTTGAACATATGGAATCAACTGAAGCAGCACTTGGGAAATCTACATGCAGATAATGTTACTGAACCAATTGACTCCTCTCGATATTGCCAGAGTCCTTGGGGGCACTCACCTGCAGGACGCTGCTCCCGCAAACTGTGTTTCTGCCGCACGGACCACCAGGCAGCCCGTGCTCCTGCTCCTGACCCCTCCCGCCTACTCCGGGACCAAGGGACTACATTACCCGGTAGATCTTGCGGCCAGGACGCCGGCTACGTTGTCCAGATGCCCGGTGGCGCTCAAATACACCTGGGAGCCCCGGCGAAGCAGGGATATTGCCAGAGTCCTTGGGGGCACTCACCTGCAGGACGCTGCTCCCGCAAACTGTGTTTCTGCCGCACGGACCACCAGGCAGCCCGTGCTCCTGCTCCTGACCCCTCCCGCCTACTCCGGGACCAAGGGACTACATTACCCGGTAGATCTTGCGGCCAGGACACCGCCTACGTTGTCCAGACGCCCGGTGGCACTCAAATACACCTGGGAGCCCCGGCAAAGCGGGGATATTGCCAGAGTCCTTGGGGGCACTCACCTGCAGGACGCTGCTCCCGCAAACTGTGTTTCTGCCGCACGGACCACAAGGCAGCCCGTGCTCCTGCTCCTGACCCCTCCCGCCTACTCCGGGACCAAGGGACTACATTACCCGGTAGATCTTGCGGCCAGGACGCCGCCTACGTTGTCCAGACGCCCGGTGGCGCTCAAATACACCTGGGAGCCCTGGCGAAGCGGGGATATTGCCAGAGTCCTTGGGGGCACTCACCTGCAGGACGCTGCTCCCTCAAACTGTGTTTCTGCCGCACGGACCCCCAGGCAGCCCGTGCTCCTGCTCCTGACCCCTCCCGCCTACTCCGGGACCAAGGGACTACATTACCCGGTAGATCTTGCGGCCAGGACGCCGCCTACGTTGTCCAGACGCCCGGTGGCGCTCAAATACACCTGCGAGCCTCGCCTCGTGGGACGCGCGCGGGCGGAGCCGGGCTAAGCCCGGGCAAAGGGCGGGCCCTCTGTGGCCCTCAGAGGCACGAGGAGGACGGGACGGGGCCACCCCCTTTGACCCTAATACACTGCCAAGGTAATAACTGGTAGATCTTCCTGACACTCCGGCAAGAGATTGGCCATTGGACTTAAGTTGCTAATTGTTCTTACACTTTCTGTTTTATTTCTGCAGCTTTGTTAGAGCTTAACGTTGCATATTTTACTATGTCTTACAAGGGAATGACCAATAAACCCATCAGCCATAAAGGGTTGCTCCCAGGCTCACAAGTTCTTTGTATGCCATCTCCACCTACTACCTTAACGAACGTATCTGCAATGACTAGCATACTCACTAATCAGTCGCTAGATCCAATTAATGGTATAGTGCAACTCTCGCTGTTGGACGAGCTAAATTCTCTTTGCAAAACTAGTTATGCCACTGTGGTACCGAGAAATGACACTAAAACTCTCTCACCTTGCCCTGTTATGTCAACACCAATCCCAAGTCCTCTGGTACATCCTCCCAAATCCCAAATCGTTAATACACCAACCACAGTTAACCCTCAGTACGAAACTAGCAAAAGGAAGAGGGATGGGCTTAACCTTACAGGGAACAAACTAAAACAACAAAAATTGTCATTTAGCTCTCCATTGATTCCAACTAACCCCTTTCTAAAATTGGAAGAAAAAATGGACCAATTGGTAACAACTTTTAATTCAAATCTTTTGTCTCAGATTGAACAAATGGTCGGTTCACTTATTTCTCCATTGATTGCTAAGATTTCCACCCTAGAGGATAGGTTGTTGGGCATAGAGAAATGTATTAAGTCCAACCAATTATGTGCCGATAAACCTTTAGCACCAACTTGTCCTAATCCATCTGCTACAACCAGTAACAATCAACTTCACCATGTAGTCCCTATCCATTTACCCTCCAATGTCCCTAAAGCTAAACCCAAATCCGGCCCTACACAACATACAGCTACAAGAGTAGAGCCAAATAATACAGCACACATACAGTTACCCCCGGAGGCTGCACCCTTTGTGTGTGTTCTTGCGGGAGTTCCAGCACTCAAACGTGGGAACATTGAGCGGGACGAAGATTTACGTAACAAAACCACGCACTGGCTAACTAAAAACAGGCCCCTGCCCTTAGGATTGGACGGTACCATCATGGCCGTTAGAAGGGTGGGTTGGCTAGGTCCCCTTAAAAAAGACATCGATGGTGATCTTGTTCTAATTAAATTTAGAAGCAGCTTAGTCGTTCCCTACATGCGAACTTCGTACCCCCGTGAAGGTGTTGGCCCTATATCTGTCTGGGATCTTCGTGACTTTTACCCAAGTATGGCATATACCACCCGCCAAAACCAAGGGCCGAGTCAGTTCATCCGAAGGGCAGAATTACCCGTGTACTCTGTGGCCATGGCTTTCCCGCCCTTAATCACTCTGAAACAATGTACTCTGGACATGGGCATGGGAAACAATGACTGCTAAAGAATAGAATTTATTGATGCAGCATATACAAATGTTTTATCCTTCTGTCATTCTATGCATTTTGTATGAAATTTTTGTCATGATTGTTTTATTTTATTTCTTTTTTTAACATGTATGCTTTTATGGTTTTTAAACAAAATCGAATAAAGCTAAATTGACTTGACTTGACTCCTCTCGATGGATTTCACCATTGCAGTGGCAAAGAAGAACACAGGAGCTTTAAGACTTTGTGTTGACCGTAGGTCTCTGTACAAGAACATCTTAGTTGATTGTTTTCCCCTACCTAAAATTCATGAGCTATTGGCTCTGTTGGAGGATGCTAAGGTGTTTTTGTCTTGATTTAAAAGTGACACATCACCAAGTGAAGCTAGCAAAAGAGTTGCAATCTTTGACACCATTTATTATTCCATTTGGTACATTCAGATTTCTGTGGATGCCATTTGGTTTGGCCTCTGTGACATCAGTTGTGCAAAAACTGATGTTCAAAATGTTTAGTGGTTTCAAGAACATTTTTGTGGTACTTGTAGGAGACTGGATCAAATGTAAAGGTGAAGAGGCTTAATCTGTTTTGCAATGGTGTCTTTTATTCAGATTTAATTGTGATATCAATATGCAGAAGTGTCAATAAATATTTCTTCAGAATATGATTTCCGTCTTCTCTTCTTTTCAGGTGTGGCTGTGCCACCTGGATTCTCAGCGAAAAAAGAAACGAGTGGTATGTTACTATTTATGAGCCAAAATAAGGATTTTTCCGTCATCATCACATTTGGTGGGTATGTGGGAAAGGAAGGCATGTCCCAGTGAAGGAAAATTATGGGATATAGCGTGACTGAATTGACATTTAATATTCTTCTGATATAGGAAAATAATAAGTTCCCTTTATTCCTTTTAATTCTTCTCTTTAGTACATGAAATAAAAAGAGAGAAAAAAGATACCCCTAATCCTTGGAATATATTCAGGAATTAATATAATGGCCGGGTTTAAATACCATATCTTATTCACGCAGTTGTCCTTCTCCATTTTGGTAGGACGAGTAATATGGATTCAAATCTCCTTTTTCTGTATTCTGCCCCAATGCCTTTTGGGATTCGTAGTTATATCATGGATGTGTACTTTTTGTTTGAAGATTTCCTTGTGTTTCATAAAAGAAAATCAAGGACTAAATCACTCGACCCTTCACCAACACTATCCGTGTCCTACATTCCCTCCCACACCTTCCTCGCTCTTCCCGTCTCGATAAAACCAACAATTTGGCCCCGGGTACTCACTAGCTACCCCCTTGCCGTGGCTGACCAGCGTCCTCCGGGGCAATACACCACTCCTCCGTGTCCGACTCGCTTCCTCTTACTCTCGGTGTGGTCCTTCAGGTTTCTCCAGGTCGGCTGCTTCTATGGCGGTCTCCCTTCCAGTCGGGCTCTTCCTCTTCACCGCAGAAATACCAAAGGCAATTATTTCCTCCTCCCCGGTTTCTGTTTTTATTCCACAGGGGTTCACATCCTCGTTCCTTCTCTCCTCTTTCGGTGTTTGCAGTTCCTCTTTCTCTTCGCTGTCGTGTTCTGATTGGTCAACTACTTTGGCCTGTTTAAAGAGATAGTCATGTTTTACCGAGTTGTGAGTCTGGGTGACCTTTCTTTCTTTGTTTTTCCAGGTCCTGCAATGCTGAGGGTGTCCATCAGGAGGACGACAAGGTGGAGGACAGGTAAATGGGGACCCCCAGCTATTCAACCCCTCACAGTGTTGACATATCAGGGTGATATATGGGTCTTTACAAATGATGAAAAAGAGCATTTGAATTCACTGATCAATGTGCTGAGTGTGTTGGGAAAACATGGTTTTACTGTAAAAAAAGAAAACTGTAAATGTGTAGTTGAAAATCTAGAATACCTAGGTCTGCATGTTTTAGGAGAAGGTATAAAATGTAAAACAGATTTAGTGTATGCAATCAAAAGTAGTCCTGCACCTGGGGACAAAGATCAGTTGAGATCATTCTCAGAGCTGTGTGAGTACTACTCGCATTTCATTGACAATTTTTCTCTCCAGACAGAACCTCCTAGGAGGTTAGTACAAAGAGGTGAGCAGTATGTTTGGAAAAACTCAGAAAAGGTTGCTTTGGAAACTTTACAAGATCATATTGTCAATGCTAAGGCTCTTTATGATTTTATGGACGATGTACAGTCTATTGTTGTGGCTGATACAAGTGGTGTAGGTCTGGGAGCTGTTCTTACTCAATAGGGGGGAGGAGAAAAGCACACTATAACTTTGACTTCCAGATGTTTTTCCAAGCCAGAGAGTAATTATAGCATGATAGAAAGGGAAGCTTTAGCCTGTGTTTGGGCAAACAGACATTTTTCTACTTTTTTGGAGGGAAAGAGATTCATCCATGTGACTAACTATAAGCAGTTCGTTTATTTGATGTCAGAGAATGCACTCAATTGGGTCAGTCCGAGGTTAGTGAGATTGTTTTCCAAAATGTATGAATTTAATTGATAAATACATTCGGTGGGGAAGAATTCCTATGCTGATTTTCTCTCCAGGTGTCCTCTTGATTAGCAGGTGTGCAGTTCTGAAGAGGAGGAGGTGGAGTTTGTAGTGGGTTTATTTTCTAGATTGATGCAATCTTCATGCAGGAATGGAAACAGTGTTCTGAAAAACACGAGTGCCAGAAGATGGTTAAGAATGTTATTGATAATGGCTGGCCTGAAGAGAGGAATGTGAATAATGTTATTAACTTATTTCACAAGGTGGGGGATTAACTGACTATAGAAGGTGATTTGATTTTGAGGAGAGGTCTGTTGGTTTCACTATTGGAGTTGAGGTTCTGGTTGATTGAGTTTGCACATCAAGGACATGCTCGGATGACTGTTACCAAGAAGAGGCTTCGTATTTACTACAGGTGGCCGGGTATGGAAATAGAAGTAGAAGCATGTGTAGGTAGTTATGTACATTGTCAGGAAGCAGACAAATCTGTCTGTGTGCATATCACTCCCCTTTACCCAGTTGTGTTTCCCAATGAGCAGTGGAAGACATTGGGAATGGACTTCATTGGACCCATGCTTTATCTGTGTGCCGGAAGGAGGTATGCTTTGGTGGTGGTAGATTACTACTCTAAATGTGTTCATTGCACGATTTAAAAGGGGCCCACCACAAGTGTAGTCGTTGTACTTTCAACGATTTGTTTCACAGAGAAGGGGCTTTCAAGGTCATAGTTATGGACAATGGAGTTCAGTTCAGATCTTAGGCTATGGAGTAGTTTTTGAAATCATTTGAGGTTAAACGTTTGTCTGTTGCATTGTACAGTCCTCAAGGTAACGGAATGATGGAGAGGGTGAACAGCATGTTGAAAGAGATGATACATGTGGCTGTTGCCCCAAATGAGGATTTAATAGAAGCTGTTTAGGAGAGATTTTGGGTTATCATAACATCCCACATTCCACACCTGGTGTGGCTCCTTTTGTTCTGCTGAAAGGTACACATGGATCTTGCAAGTTGAGTCCAGGTTGTGTGTTAGAGTACACATGGAGCAGGAATAGATTGCCTGATTTGGGAGAGTTGAGTCTTAGGGTAGAGAAAGCTCAATTGAAATGCAAACACATTTATGGGAAAGAACTGAAAGCGAAAGAGGTTCAATTTCAGGTGGGTGATGTGGTGAAGACAAAAAGACCATTAGGGACCAAAAAAGTAATTTTATGTTTTTTCCATAGACCATAGACACACATTATGAAAGTGTCCAAACATTCCTTCCTGGTTGAAAATGGTAAGTGGTGGAGTAAAATGAGTGCAGTTTTGGTCAGTAAGGGAGGTGAGGTGGGAAATGTTGGTAGGTGGTGGGATACCCACACATATTGTTGGTGGCTCGATGAAGAGAATAAGTTCAATGGTGAAGAGTTAGGTTCATGTGGCTGGCATGAGACATCAGTGGACAAGCAAGTGATGTTGATGTGAGGGTGTGTGGGCAGAGTTTGTCAGCAGGAACACCAGAGACTTCTGGTTCTTTGGGAAGAAACAGCAGACTTGTACACCCACCTGAATACTTATGAGATTATGTATTACATTGATTTATGGGGTGGTCTCTGTGGGGGCAGCTGTTAATGATATGTCCTTGTGATGGGGTATATTTTAAAAATGTTTTCTGTCTTCATTATCTTTGTTTAGGTAGAAAGTCACGCCAATTGCTGAACGATTTGTATTTGTATTTATCTAGGGTATCGATCATATAACATTTCTATTATTTGATGAGCTGTAGGGGGGGAGGTGTCTTACATTTTATGTTATTGCCAATGTTACTTGAAGAATGGAACATTAGAATGTCCTGCACTAATGGTTCCTCATGGAGGTTCCTGACTCAAGTCAGTTTGGCTTGAGGTGGGAGCAGCAGTGAGGGTACATCGTGTGCTGTCTTTATTCTCCCATAAATTAACCAATTCTAATTAGCACACTTTTGGTCTGCACACTTTCCATCTGCCATCTACTTGGTATGAACCTTACAGGTAGTTTGGGGTAGAGTGGGGTGGATTAAAGTGTGATGGATTGAAATGGAGTGGGGTAGATTGGGACGAAGTGTAGTGGGGTAGATTGAGGTACATTTAAGTGGAGCAGATTGTGGTGGATTGCAATGGAGTTGGATATATGAAAGTGGAGTGAAGTGGGGTAGATTGGAGTGGAGTGGTAAATTGAATGAAGTGGGTAGATTATAGTGGAGTAGTTTGAAGTGGAGTGGAGTGGGGCGAATTGCAGTGGGGTAGATTAGAATGGCGTGGGGTGGGATAGGTTGGATGGATTGGAGTAGAATGGAATGGATTGGGATAGATTGGTGTGGGGTCGATTGTGGTAGATTAGAGGGGAGTGGCATGGATTGGAGTAGATTGGGGTGGATTGGAATGGAGTAGAGTGAGGTAAATTGGTGTGGAGTAGGGTAGATTAAGGGTGGTAGACTCTGGTAGATTGGTGTGGGCTGCAGTAGCTTGGGTGGATTTGAATGGGGTAGATTGGAGTTGAGTGGGGTCGATTGGAGTAGAGTGAGGTAGATTGGAGTGGGATAGTATGAATTGGAGTTGAGTAAGGTAGATTGGAGTGCAGTGGAGTGGGGTAGATTTGAGTGGAGTGGGATTGATTGGGGTGGAGTGGTGTAGATTGGAGTGGAATGTTGTAGATTGGAGTGGTATAGATTGATGTAGACTAGAGAGGAGTGTGGTAAAGTGAAGTGGAGTATGCTGCAGTGGAGTGGGGTAGATTTGAGTGGTGTGCCGTGGGGTACATTGGGGTAGAATGGAGTGGAGTGGGTTAGGTTGGAGTGGAGTGGTGTGGGGTCAATTGGAGTGGGATAGAGTGGAGTGGAAAGGAGTGGGGTAGATGGGTGTAGATTGAAGTAGAGTGGGGTAGTTTGTGGTGGTGTTGGATAGCTTTGGGTGGAGTGGAGTAGACTAGAGTGGAGTGGGGTATATTGAAATGGAGTGGGGTAAATTGAAGTGGAGTGTGGTCGACTGGGATGGTGTGGAGTAGAATGGGGTGAAGTGGAGCAGGTGCATTGGAGTGGGGTAGATTGGAGTGGAGTGAGGTAGACTGAAGTGGGGTGGGGTAGATTAGGATAGATTTGAGTGGAGTGGGGCAGATAAGGGTGAGGTGGGATTGACATCTCCACCTCCAGCAACCCAAAGTGCTCCCTCCACATATACTATCACCCACCTGAAGATATTCACGCTGTTATTGAACAGGTCATGGAGATTATCTCCTCCAACATTGACAATCATACCAGACAGATATTCCTTGGCGACTTTAACACCCATTGGAACAATACCAATGACCCACTTGTGAACTGTTTTAAAGCTTTCCTCCAGGACCTCAACCCAATCCAAGCCTGCAATTGTCTGACCCATAAGAAAGGAGCCCCACTGGACTTATAGCAGGTATGATGGGACCCCCTCAAAAGGTTAAATGTGGCCAAGGAACAGGGGGGAAGAGAAAGAAATCACTACGAAAGGGTTGTTCCAGCACTGGCCATAATCTTCAAATACTAGTATACATCCTATTATTAATCTGAGCTAGGAGACAGATATATGACAGTCATATTTTATTTTATAATTTTTTTTATTTTCAATTTGTCCATCATTTTATATTATTTATTATTTTTCAATTTGTAAAAGACATTTCATCACAAATTCAATTTTATAAACATTTTCAAAATTCATAACAAATACAAAAGATCATAAATATATACAAAGAAATAATACAATGTACTTCAAAGAAACACCACCTGATCTCATACACACAATCTCAAAATACTACCACATTCACACTCATACTTCATTCAAACCACACCATCAATGGAAAAAGGAAGGACTGAGTCTTAGTTGGCAGAATCTTCACGCCAATTTCTAGGTCTCAAAAACCAGTATGAGACCCCGCACCAGGTCGACACGCGTTTCGGCGGCTCTAGGCCACCTTCCTCAGGACCTCTTTCATACAGTCTAATCCGAGATGTCAGGGGACCTAAAATATATATATCAAAAAAATATACTGTCACCATGTATTCTCTCATGAAATGAGAGAAAAGGACTAAATCTACAAGGTAAAAACACATTGCTCAGATTAACACAGTAGCTCTTCACATGACCACAACCTACAGAGAATGTGCATAAGGCAAAGTTAACAAGCATATATGAGAAATTTTAATGAATTATCGTGAAGACACCTAATGTTCTGCTAATCAGGAAGACAATTTTTATGATAGTTACACCTTTCTACGGACAATGCTGCAGTACATACATATCTTTAAAGAAAAAGATATCCATTTTTTTGAAATTCCAACAAAGGGCATAAAACACAACATGTTATGAGAGAACATGGGTCTACTTACGATTAAAAACAAATAGTTGTTCCTATTCCATGAATCATATTCTCATGTGAGACAACCAACTTAAATGATTAGTCGTAAAGATCGTGTTTGAGACACCTAAAAAGCAGAAAGAGATGCCCCACTCTAAGTAATCATTTCCTCACATGAGTTCATAGCATCCAAAGCCCGCCCTTCTTTTTGGAGCCTGTTCTTACCAAATCTAAAGGCAGCGAGGGGCCAGATCTTAACGTCAAATCGATTCATTCTTCGTGATAATATATGTCTGATCTTCAACAAGGTAATACAGCTAGAACAAAAATACGCCAGTTTTTAGGATTATATAACTTTATCACAAACGTTTTACTATCATATATGACCTAATGACGTATGATAAGGAACACACCTTTTAACCAAGCAGTGGATTCCGTTCTCTATTTCCAATTCAAGATAATGTTCCAAAATGTATTTAGTTGTTAGGGACAAAGATGGCTTGCTCTGCCTGTCGGAAGTCTGAAACGTGAAAACAAAAAATGTGTCACGAAGGACGAGGAAACGTGAAATCAAGAGCGAGGATCGCACTAATCATTCAAAAGCGTGTCTAAATACGACAGGAAGGTATAGTTCTATCTATCCGATCTTATGCCCCGCAAGAGTGCTGCTTACCAAAATATTATACGTCGTGCCGGTCAACGCTCTCTTCTGCCTGATATCCTCGTTTCAAACGACACTCTAGGCTGAGTCTCAAACTTTTAAGCCCTGGACGGAAGCATGTCTTACCGCGATACTACCCGGTTACCCGACGCGAACTCGAGCGTGAGGAAAAACTAAAAACAAATGAGGGACTACAATTCACCTCTAAACATTATTTAGATATGAACCACAATGAGCAAGATATTAAGTGGTCCATCTTGGAAAAGGTGTTACCAAGAATAGGCCAATCAACTGAAAGTATTCGGAAGAAACGCGAAACCTTCTGGATCTACCACCTTGATTGTGTTAAACGTGGCCTTAATGAGGAGATATCTTGGTACGTTACAAAATAGATGTCATCTTTTCATACATAGCGAATACCTGTAATTCGAACTTATTTGAGCTATTTGGGCTTTTTTGAGCTATGTTATCATGATTGACAGCTTGATCTCCCCGTTATTACTGTTGTGCACCTTTTATAGTTAGAGTGGCACATTTGTCCAGTAGCTTTTCTGGACATTAGTCATCATATGAGTGTATCTAAAAACCCCCTTCTTTTAGAGTCTGCAGTAGATTCGTAAGTTCCGGAATATATAGCCTTATATAAACAATGGTAATTTGAGACTCTTCTTCTATCAACTCATGGTTGTTATGTTCCCTTAGAAGCGGTCATTAGGTGATTTATGAAATGTTTGCATCATCTTGTTGTTTCTTTAAGGATAATCGACATTGTTTTATATCGCATCTGTTGATACCTTCGCGACGACATAGAGGTGAATTGTAGTCCTTCATTTGTTTTTAGTTTTTCCTCACGCTCGAGATCGCGTCGGGTAACCGGGTAGTATCGCGGTAAGACACGCTTCCGTCCAGGGCTTAAAAGTTTGTGACTCAGCCTAGAGTGTCGTTTGAAACGAGGATATCAGGCAGAAGAGAGCGTTGACCGGCACGACGTATAATATTTTGGTAAGCAGTACTCTTGCGGGGCATAAGATCGGATAGATAGAACTATACCTTCCTGTCGTATTTAGACACGCTTTTGAATGATTAGTGCGATCCTCGCTCTTGATTTCACATTTCCTCGTCCTTCGTGACACATTTTTTGTTTTCACGTTTCAGACTTCCGACGAGCAGAGCAAGCCATCTTTGTCCCTAACAACTTAATACATTTTGGAACATTATCTTGAATTGGAAATAGAGAACGGAATCCACTGCTTGGTTAAAAGGTGTGTTCCTTATCATACGTCATTAGGTCATATATGATAGTAAAACGTTTGTGATAAAGTTATATGATCCTAAAAACTGGCGTATTTTTGTTCTAGCTGTATTGCCTTGTTGAAGATCAGACATGTATTATCACGAAGAATCGATTTGACGTTAAGATCTGGCCCCTCGCTGCCTTTAGATTTGGTTAGAACAGGCTCCAAAAAGAAGGGCGGGCTTTGGATGCTATGAACTCATGTGAGGAAATGATTACTTAGAGTGGGGCATCTCTTTCTGCTTTTTAGGTGTCTCAAACACGATCTTTACGACTAATCATTTAAGTTGGTTGTCTCACATGAGAATATGATTCATGGAATAGGAACAACTATTTGTTTTTAATCGTAAGTAGACCCATGTTCTCTCACAACATGTTGTGTTTTATGCCCTTTGTTGGAATTTCAAAGAAATGGATATCTTTTTCTTTAAAGATATGTATGTACTGCAGCATTGTCTGTAGAAAGGTGTAACTATCATAAAAATTGTCTTCCTGATTAGCAGAACATTAGGTGTCTTCACGATAATTCATTAAAATTTCTCATATATGCTTGTTAACTTTGCCTTATGCACATTCTCTGTAGGTTGTGGTCATGTGAGGAGCTACTGTGTTAATCTGAGCAATGTGATTTTACCTTGTAGATTTAGTCCTTTTCTCTCATTTCATGAGAGAATACATGGTGACAGTATATTTTTTTAATATATATATTTTAGGTCCCCTGACATCTCGGATTAGACTGTATGAAAGAGGTCCTGAGGAAGGTGGCCTAGAGCCGCCGAAACGCGTGTCGACCTGGTGCGGGGTCTCATACTGGTTTTTGAGACCTAGAAATTGGCGTGAAGATTCTGCCAACTAAGGCTCAGTCCTTCCTTTTTCCCTTGATGGTGTGGTTTGAATGAAGTATGAGCGTGAATTGGGTAGTATTTTGAGATTGTGTGTATGAGATCAGGTGGTGTTTCTTTGTAGTACATAGTATTATTTCTTTGTATATATTTATGATCTTTTGTATTTGTTATGAATTTTGAAAATGTTTATAAAATTGAATTTGTGATGAAATGTCTTTTACAAATTGAAAAATAATGAATAATATAAAATGATGGACAAATTGAAAATAAAAAAAATTATAAAATAAAATATGACGGTCATATATCTGTCACCTAGTTCAGATTAATAATAGGATGTATACTAGTATTTGAAGATTATGGCCAGTGCTGGAACAACCCATTTGTAGCGTTGCCACACTGGATTTAATCATTGTTAATGAAAACACCTTACAAGTTGGCTCTATTCTCCCTTGTGATTGGACTGACCACTACTGCGTCAACTTCTCCCTAAATATAAAAGCAATCCCCTCCAAGGGCCAACCAAAGAAAGCCAAACACTGGATCTGCAACACACATAACATTAACTCAATTTCTATAGCTAATGTTAATTACAAAACCTTGCTCCCACCTTCCATCATGACCGATGCCCAAGAGCTGACTAATCACTATTTCAAATCCATGTAAAAAATAATGGACACCATAGCCCCTAAATGACTAAAATGAATCCAGTCCAAATGTTCCAACCCCTGGTTCAACAGTGAACTTACCAAAGAATGGCGACTCCTTAGACTTACTGAAGCAGCATGGAGACACCCCCCTCCTTGTCAACCTCAAACTCCTACGTGAAAGACACAATGCATACAATAGGCTCCTTGGGGATTCCAAAGCAGCTTTCTTTCAAAATCAACTGGACACTGCTACTAATAGACCTAAGAAACGATTCAAATTTATCAGAAACCAATCTACCCGCAAAAGAGATCCTGCTTCCACAAACAACAAAGCACCCCCTAACCTTTACCTCCTTTTTTACTAAGAAAACGCTGTTAATCACTATCAACATCCAGACCATTGTCAATCTTCTTCCAACCCAACTCCTCCTTCACTCCTACACAATGGACCATGTAGCTCGCCTGTATAACTGCCTCATCTGTCCCAAAAATTATGCCGCCTCGTCCATCTTTTTAACCCTCGATGAGATTGGCACTCTAAGTCTTTTGACCACCTCGAAATATTCTAACCACTTTATTAATCCCCTCCCCTCCAAACTCCTAAATGAAACCATTCACGTCCTACTCCCCTTGTGGACTAAAATAATCAATGCATTTCTCCCTCAAGGCTATCCAACCTGACTGGCTTAAAACTGGTCAGGTTACCCCTATCCTAAACAAACCCAACTTTGACCAGTCTGACCCCCAACAACTACCTCCCCATCTCCAACATCCCTACTCTAGCCAAACTCCTAGAAAAATGTGTGCACTTACAACTCCTCCATCATATTGAACAGTTCCAACTCCTAGACCATTGCCAATCTGGCTTCCGATCAGGTCACAGCAACACAACTGCCATGGTCCACATTGTCGACAACACCCTTTGCTCTCTTGTTCTGAATGAACTTGCCTCTTGATCCTACTGGATCTGTCAGCAGCCTTTGACACCATCAACTATGCTACCCTCCCCGAGTTTCTAGAACATAGGATGGTCCTCTTCGGCAGAGTGCTAAAACGGTTCTCCTCTTTTCTATACAACAGGTCACAGTGCGTCCTATTTAACCACTCCCCATCCGAGCAGGCTCCTCTATCGATGACCTTCCCCCAAGGCTCAATCCTCTCCCCGACATTGTTCAAACTCTACATGGAGCCCATAACCAATATCCTCAAATGCTTCCACACCTCCTATCATACGTATGCTAACGACACCCAACTCTACATGAGAATAACCTCCCTCGATGACATCCACACCCTCAATAACACCCAAACATTGACACAACAATGGCTGACTCGCAATTACCTCAAACTCAATGCACTTAAAACTGAATTCTTACTAACCGCACCTCCCTCCCTAGTGGAGTGGTGTGGCTCACTGGTTAGAGGCGGCAGACCCGGAAGCAGAGAACGGCCCGGGACCAGGGTTCAATTCCCGACGCGGCAGGGTTGTGGACCAGGGTCAGCGGACTCGATAATTCTCGCCTCGGTGCCTACTCTAACCAGGGATCACACTTGGCAACTCTGGGCATTAGCTTGCCTCATCTCTACAACGGCCCCCCACATTCGCCGGGGATGCCTGGTTTCACCTTGGAGATACCCAGTAGGGACCCTCTCACAGGGATAGCCAGGACGGGTTCCCCAGCGGTCTACAGCGCCACAACGCCTCAGGGCAGCAGTGCGCTTTACAAGGCACATACATTCCCACTGCCACCTCTAATGTCAAGGGCTGGCTCCCCCTTCTCTCTGCCTTGAACTGCACCCTACATATTGTTTTTTCCACCAAATCCCTAGGTATTACTTTAGACAAAGACCTCGCTATGTAAAAACACATCAGCACCATCACAAGAGGAGCTAACCACCAGCTGCATATCCTTAGTAAACTAAAATCTTTCCTCCCCGCGGCTGACCTCACAACTGCGACTCATGCACTTGTGCTTTCGAAACTTGACTAAGGTAGTGCTACCCCTGTGAGCCTCCCGAAACCCTCACTTGTTCCTTTGAAGGCTACATTAAATGCAGCAGCTAGGCTCATCGCAGGATCTAAAAACATAAAAACAGTGTTCACATCACCCCTGACCTTCACGTTCTGAATTGGCTACCATTTGAGGCCAGGATGCACTTCAGAATTGCTTGCATAACTCATAAAGCGCTGCACCATAACAATCCTTCCTACCTGTTGCAGAAACTTACCCTTTTGGGTGGAAACAGACCCTCCAGAAATATGAGCTCCTTACTTTTCAGGCCAAAAAGATTTAAGAAAAAGAAAACTACAACCAATCCTTCTCTGGAACCGCCCCAAATATTTGGAAATCTCTCCCTTCTAAGATCAGATGCAACACACCCACATCCCTATTTAGGAAAGAAGTAAAACAAATTCTAGCCAACATATTCCTCTCTCACTGAGTGCTCGGCCACACCTCTGTTTCCTGTGTGGACCACAACCTCCTTTTGTCGGCTACACCTTGTCACTCCATAACATGCCGGAGTCTTGGGCCATGTTACACTACACCCTTCCCATAAATCTATGCAGCACTACCTTAGGGAAAACTGCATCTACTCTCCCCACCCGTGCACCTCCCTACCACAACTACCTCAGAAAATGTGTTCACTGTCTATCGTATACGTCTTTGATTTACTGTCTCTATGTATTTTTTTTACGCTGTATGTAACTCAGGTACCTGCTGCTATTCTGTTTACCTATCCCATTGTATTTTGTTCACTCTTTTTTACCGTACTTATTATTACCTACTCTCTATCTGCCTCACGCTATTGCTGATGTGCATACTCTGTATAGCACTAAGTTGTCATGAACAAGAGCACTAAGATCTTTGTTATCTACCTCAGTGGATATTTATGCATCTACTCTCTGCTCCCTCACATCTCCCTACCTTAACTACGTGAGAACTGAGGCGTTTGCATGTCCTACTGTCTATTGGATTCTTTTTTATAATGCTGCTATGTATTTTTGTTTATGCATTATGTAACTCGGAAACTTGTGGCCGTTCTGCTTACATATACCACTGTGTACAGTTTATTCCTTTTAGTGTTACTATATAGTTTTTTTAATCTAATCTTTAGGTACCTCTTGCTAGTGTTCTTGTGCTTCCTCTGTAAAGCGCTCTGATACTGTCTGGTCATGTTCGCGCTATATAAAACGCATAAATAAAATAAAATTGAATAAATAATATTTGGGCAGATTGGAGTGGAGTGGGATAGATTGGAGTGAGGGGAGTGGGGTAGATTGGAGTGGGATAGATTGGAATAGAGTGGAGTGGAGTGGGTAGATTGGGGTTGGTTGGAGTGGAGTGGAGCAAGGTAGGGTAGATTGGAGTGGAATGGGGTAGATTGGAGCTAAGTGGCGTAGATTTGGGTAGATTTAGAGGAGCAGGGTATATAGTATAGGGGTAGATTAGAGTGGAGTTTGATAAAGTGGGGGGACAAACTCTAAGTGTACCTGCACGCTTCTACGCCGTGAGGGCAACGGCCATCTAGCTGTCCAGATCCTGCCGTGAGGGCAACGGCACGGGCGGAGTGTGGGACTCTGCTGCACACGCCGGATCCACCGCAGCTGAGGGAGAACTACAGCTCCCAGCTGCCCCGGCGCAACAGGGTGACGCAGACGCGCCCGGAGGCGCTTGAAAACACCGGAGCGACGAGCGCGCAGTGGGGGACAAACTCTAAGTGTACCTGCACGCTTCTACGCCGTGAGGGCAACGGCCATCTAGCTGTCCAGATCCCGCCGTGAGGGCAACGGCACGGGCGGAGTGTGGGACTCTGCTGCACACGCCGGATCCACCGCAGCTGAGGGAGAACTACAGCTCCCAGCTGCCCCGGCGCAACAGGGTGACGCAGACGCGCCCGGAGGCGCTTGAAAACACCGGAACGCCTCTCGCCCCGTGAGTTGCGCGCCGGAGAAGCCCGGGACAAGGGCGGGACAGTCTATGACAGTCATAGACAGGAGGAGCCAGGGCAGGGCCCTAGACTCTGTCTAAATTGAGTTGTGTCCTCTGGAGACCTAGGACAGTGATATCTGGTAAAGTTGACATTCATTAGAGTGGATTGACAACCTAAATATTTTGTTTTTTATTCGCTGTACTGTTTGGGACATATACCCTGCTCTACTTCCTCTAAGTAGAATTAATCTAGGAACTAGGAAAAACTATGCCAAGAGCCACGAATGAGAAACTTATATCGGGGTAGGCCCAATTGATAACTACCTGGTAAAGATGGTAAATAAAATTAATCATGATAGGAGGGTCTCCCTAGGTAGAGGGAGCCCACTTGACCCCGCTCAAGATTCTCTGACCCCTCTGGAGGATCCGCCAGGGGTTGCCGCCCCTGAAATGGGTCCTGTAGTGGCCACAACGGTGGAAGCCCAGGTTCACTCTGAGCCCCATTTAGAAATTTTAAACACATCAATTGTTGACAATGAGGAGGCTCTGCCAATCACTAGACCTGTTAGAACCTGCAGGAAACAACAAAGCACACACAAAGAAGGGTAGATACCTCCTTACCAGCCAAACACACCACTGATGAGTCTACTATATCACAGGAAGAAAGTAATGTGGCTAATATTAATCTAAGCCCAGACCAATTTGCCCTACTAGTTGGCTCTCTGGAAGCCAAGATTGAAGCAAAACTAGAAGAGTATGTCCAACCCCTAGTGCGCAAACTCGACAGTTTTACTGCCGAAGTAAAGAGGCTAGGAGGGCTGATAGGCAAACAACTAGCTTTGGTTGATAGTGCAAAACTTACAGGGAAGGGTACAGGTGGGGTAGAGCAGGAAGTTAGGGCCGATAATCATCAGCAATCCTCTCCGCACAGAATTAGAACTGACTCAGTTACCCCAGTTCCTACTGCAGTAGCGAGTGTAGATACACGACCGAATTTAGGGCCTGATGGTACATCTAGTAGCAATCCCGTTAAGAGAAGTAAATTTATAAATCTTCCACCGGATTGCGCCCCTACGTTGTAGTTTTAACCAATGTCCCACCTCCTGATTTGCACTCGGCCCAGTCACCTTAGGAATCGCATGATTCCCTCAAAAATAAAACTGTGTCGTAGTTGAATATGAGGTGTGGTTCCCCCATAAAATTTACTTCTGAAATTATATCAACTAGAAGGGCGAACTGGATTGGCCCCTCCAGAAAGACGTGTAGCGGGGACTGTATAATTGTAAATTTTAGACACCCACAACATGTAGCTACAGTTTTGTTAAGGGCAACCTCTATGACGTACGATGCCAATAGTATTTGCGTGCGCCCTCTTGGGTTCTTCTATAATCATCTAACTAGAGCCTCCCCACATAGGGCGACACTGAGACCATATACACCTGTCGAGTCTCGGACGCCATGCTTATCGCAGGGATCTGGTGGAGAGAATCATTTTAAATATGGGCCTAATATTGTCACACACAATAGATTTGATGCACTCTCTGGATTAGAGATGTGCGATTGGCGGGAGGTTGGTGAGGGTCCGGGAGATGAGACCCCCCCTAGATCTGGTTCCCTCGGTACCTGAACATACTACATTGATTTCTTACAATACATACTGTAATCCGGCAACTGTGTGCAATGCAGAGGGGGAAAAGGTTAAGATGTTAAGTTGGAACGTTGCTGGGCTGAGTTCCAAGAGAGATGATAGCAATTGGTTAAACTTTGTTAAACAACATGATATTGTTGCTCTACAAGAGACATGGGACAAGGCCTGTGATTTTTGGGTGGATAGCTTTACATCGCATTTTGTCCCTGCGTTGGGATCGTCAGCAGGGAGAGATAGAGGGGGCCTCGTGCTATTGGTCTCTGTGAATGTAAGAGGGAGAGTTAAAAGGGTAGATTGTGCCTCCCATAATTTTCTTATTCTGGAATTAAGCCTGGCTAATAATACCAAATGAATACTAGTGAACTGCTATAATTCGCAGCAAGGGGATTTCCCAAATGAGCATTTAGTTTGGTTGACAGACTTTTTAAATACCTATAAGGAAAAGCAAACCACTTTTTGCCAATATATTTTGTTGGGTGATTTTAATGTGCATTTATGTAGTCAGAACTGTCAATTAAATGATAAAGATGGACCAGATTTCACATCCCTGCAGCACTTCGAGCATAATCACAAGGGGGAAGCATTGGAGAAACTCTTGTCTAATAATGATTTGTTTGAAGCAGGTTTTTTTTATAAAAGTACCCGTGTTGCCACGTATATAGGTAGGGATTGTGAAACAATAATTGACTACATATTTCTCTCGTCAGGACTTTTAAAATACGTAATCTCTTATAATGCTATACCTTCTTTTTTTAGTGACCACAATCCTGTGGTGATTGAGTTAGTAAATGGTTTTTCTCTATTAAATAAAACTGTTCCGCCACAGGCTGTAGTTGAGGTTAAAGCCAAAGATCAGGGGAGGAGGGTAAACTGGAGTAAGGTTGTGCCTGAGGATTTTTTCAATACCATTACAGCTAAGGCTGCCCAGGAACTAAATATCTGTGGAGATCCTCTTTCTAACGGGGAAGATGTAATAAGCTCATATGAAGTTATTTGCTCGCAAGTGGCAAAAGAACGTACGTCCAATTGCCGAGCAGCTAAAAATAAACCGGTAATGGGCTGGTTTGACCATAAATGTACTAAAGCCCATAACCTTCTTAAAAAGGCTCTTCATGATCAACACAGGAATAAAGTTCTGGTTGCTCAGCTTAGGAGAGAGTACTCAAGAGTAGTTCAGGCACGGAAAAACGAAATTAAACACAATGCATGGGCTGAGCTTATGGATAAAGCAACCCTAAAATATAGTTCCAAGTTTTGGTCTATTATTAATACCCCCTTGTTTTCCTGTAATCAAAATACTGTCTTAGAACTAAATATTGCAGAGGAGGACTGGTTGAGCTACTTTGAAAAAATCTATGGAAGTCATCTAGAGCTGGAAACTTCTGTGGCCCCAGCCTCTGAACCTCCGGTTATACCAGTAAGGTTTAACATAGCTGAAGTTGTCAAAGCAATTGAGGGCACAGCAGGGCGAAAGGCACCAAGCCCGGATGGGGTACCCTCAGATATGTACAAGGCAAACCCTACGTACTGGGCAAATATTTTGACCAATGTCTTCAATACCTCGGCCAGTGTAGGATTCCCTAAGTCATGGTCCCGTTCGATAATAATTCCTGTGTTTAAGAAGGGTCAAAGGGGAGACCCTAGATGCTATAGGCCTATATCTTTGCTAGACTCCTCCATTAAAATCTTAGGGAAGGTCATTCTAGCAAAGATAACAGGTTGGGCTTCGGAGAACAATATACTGTCCGACGCCCAGTATGGCTTTAGAGCTGGGAGGAGCACGGAGGACCAATGTCTGAACTTACACCTAATTATAGCTAAATACACGAAAGCGGCAAGGGGCTCTATTTTCCTGGGCTTTATGGACCTGTCCACGGCCTTTGATCTAGTCAATAGATCAAGGCTGTGGACAATGCTCCTGGAGATGGGCCTTGATCGGCCCCTTGTGTATTTTTTGGCTGAGCTGCATAAAGACTTAAGTGCCTCAATTAGGATGACGAACAAGGGGAAATGTACGTCAAGTTTTAAGTCCGGCAGAGGGGTGCGTCAGGGATGTATCCTGGCCCCCATGTTGTTTACGCTGTATGTGAACTCGTTGGAGGCAAATTTGTTAACAGCCACCCTTGACATCCCGCGCATGGGAGGAACACCGATCCCGGTGCTCCTCTATGCCGACGATGCTGTCTTATTAGCAAGGACTCCGCTGGGCCTACAAAGATTGTTGGACTCTTTTGGGGTTTTTATGAAAAGCCTGGATCTGGTGGTAAATAATGGCAAATCGCATATCATGTCGTTAGGTGTCTCAAAAAACAATGTCAAGACCTTTTACTGTGGTAGTGAAGAAATCACCAGAGTGAAAGTATTTACCTATTTGGGCGTAGTTTTTGATGATAGGGGAACATGGTCCCCACAGCTCTCAATAAAGGTTAACGCAGTGAGAAGCTCTTCTGCTGCTGTGTTAGGATTCGCTAAAAGATTGGGGGGGAAACCCTATGAGGCGATCCTGGCAATTTATAAAGCCAAGACCATCTCAATTGCAAGGTATGGGGCAGCAATATGGGGGTTTACCAAACCCGACCCCATTCAAACAGAAGAAAACAAATTTCTACGGTCCCTTCTAGGCCTTCCACAATCCACAGCCACCCACTCTGTCCATCTTGAGTTGGGGATAGGATATATATCAGATATAATTAAAATAGCCCCTATCCTGTTATGGATCAAAATTTGGTTGAATTCAAATCTTTCCCTAAACCACAAGATCCTAAAGGACTGTATTAATTTAGATAACATGAAGGAAATCCAGTGGTTGTCCTATATAAAAACGTCAGCTGTGAATATGGGGCGAGATTTTTTCCAATCCAGAATCTTTATGTAAGGCTGATTTAGCGTGGGTAAAAACTAATTTTACTAAGCTAAGCGAGATAGAGCGGGAAGCAGTAGAATTATGTAAACCATCGGTCAGGGGCCACCTCCTGGTTATTTTGTCATTAGCGATGCCTCCTTATTTGTCCATTGTGACTAATTCTTTTCATAGATGGCTATTGACAAAATTTTGGTTCAACCAAATACATATGGTATTATGGGATTTGCAGGGCTGGAGTAGGCTCGAGGATGCTGCTCCGTGCACATGTGATGATTTCTCTCCCCAAGACACCTTGCACTTTATGTTTTTTTGTCCTTTGTACCGCGAGGCTAGGAAAAGGTTTATTTTCCCATTATTGAAAAAGATGAATTTTATTGAGTGTAAACCTGCTTTACTGTTTTTACAACTGTTGGCTGTTGGAAACCCCCGAAACCATGTTTAGTGTTGCCAGCTTCCTTGCTGCGTCTGTTAGACGCAGGAGGGTTAGACAGGATGCTGCACAGGAAAGTTAATCCTCTTAATATAAGTCTAGGTATACTACTTACTGGCTTTAAAAATGGAAATGTTTGTTAATGATTTTTTAATGTCCTTTGTACTGTGTTTTAAATTGTATAACATATTTTTAAAAATATTTTTAATGTTTTGTATATGTATAGCATACTTTTATGATTTTAATTAATCCAATAAAGTGGTTTGACTTGACTTGACTTGATAAAGTGGGGAAGATTCAAACCGAAGGGAATGGAACTGTGACTGTTAGGCTACCTCTGTTGCACCTAAATGCATATGAAAATAGGACACCTCAAAGCGCTTTCGGTGGAATACATATGAGAATGAGGACTTAGTCACATGTTTTAAAGGGAAATGTAGTAGGTGCTGCACTGCACAAAATTGAAGTATTTTAAACAGACACATACTTTGAATGCACAGAGAACAGGTGGAATACATATGAGATTGAGGGCTCGAATTTTAAGGGGAAATAGATTAACAGCAGCGCTGGCCAAAACTGAGGCACTATAAAAAGGCAATAAAGGCAGCCTACATACACATGCAGTCACATGGACTGATTTAGGTTTCCATGGCATTTGTTTGCTATTATAAAAGGAAGCACCAAATTCCTATAGAAATTAAGACAAAAACAAGCAGACAAACCTGTACTTCATACAAGAAACTGGACGTAAGTTAATAGGTTGTGCTGAACTGTAAAACAAAGCCAAAAACTGCTCAAGAGTCCATAACATTTGCTTGTTTCTGTAAAAGGAATGGCCAAATTCCAGCAACAAAACTGGAAAAAAAGCTGGTCAGAAAAAAATGGAAAAAAAAGTACCCAGAGTCACAGCATGCTCAGCGGATGGACAGTGGTAGGACACAAATAAAACAAGATCAATTAGATCTTGATCCATGATCCGGAAAATAAATGGAAGTGATGTGAGGCATATGATGACCAATTAGGAGGCAGCTAAAAAGAATGTACAGTAAGCCAGCAAATGGTAAGTAATACAAAGGCTCCAAACCCTTTACTGTTTACAATACCCCTCACAGCAATAACGTATGCGGGTTGTTAGGTGAGACCTAAAAATGGGCCTTCCATCTTCCCTTCAACTACCTCTTTAGCCAATTTGTTCTGTATTACTCCTGGCCTCTCTGTTGCTGAATTTAATTTATTTCTAAGCTCAACCTCTCTCCCGCGGGCCTTCATACTCCATCCTACAATGATGTACAAAACCGCCCACCAAATCCCCCGCAACCTTAACCAAAAAGTAAGTCTGTACACAAAACTGTAACCAATCGGTTTTAACTGGTGTAAGAGCTTTTTCATATCTAACCCTGCCCCACTAGTCCCCTCCCCCAAATCCTGTCCAACACCTCCTTGGGAACCTTCTTTTCCCCTTCTGCATTACTGAAAAAGTGTCTAAGAGTATGCTTAGGTCCACATTTGGAGCACTCACGTTTGAACTTGCATAATGTCCTTTTTCAAATGCCTTAATTAAAGGCCCAACAAGCTCTGGGTGGGACACCCCTGAAAGGGGAGATAAACCAAAATGAATGGGGTTTGGGAGCACACTGCCTCACAGTCCCAGCACAGTTCGCCCCTTTGCATCCTGGTAAATGCAGTACACAGTTCAAACTTACTTCAAAATTAGCTGGAGTTTTTCACCAAAGTTGGTGCAGACATTGCTGTATATCTCTAGACATGTGTTTCTGGGTTGAGCCCGTCTTCAGTAGAGAGCATCAGTATTAGAGAGCAAAGAAAAATCCTCTGGGGTTGCTGCAAATGCTGCCAAGTTTCTCTCAGGTCACAGTACCACTCACAGGCACACAGGTGCATCTCAACACTTTTCTGTGAGGCAGTGTGCTCCCAACCCCCATTCTATTCAAAAGGCTCCCTTGAGTCAACGAGCTGACAAGCTCTGGTTGATGCACCTGCGCCCAGTGAGTGGTACCGAGACCTGAAAAGACTTTGGGTAGCACCTCCAGCACCCCCAAAAAAGTGTTGCTCTCTACTGAAGAAGGACAATTATCCTAAAACACATGTCTAGAGATACACAGCACTGGCTGCCCAACAAGGGTGAAAAACTTAAGCCTGACACCGAAGAAAGTGTTATCATGCACTGCATTTATTATGATGCATCGGGGCAAACTGAGTGCTGGAGTGTGAGGCAGTGTGCGCCTACCCCCTCCTATTTGAAAAGGCTCCCTTGAGCCAACGAGCTGACGAGCTCTGGTTGATGCACCTGCGCCCAGTGAGTGGTACCGAGACCTGAGATGTCTTTGGGCAGCATCTCCAGCACCCCCAAAAAAGTGTTGCTCTCTACTGAAGAAGGACAATTATCCTGAAACACGTGTCTAGAGATACACAGCACTGGCTGCACCAACAAGGGTGAAAAACTAAAGACTGACACCGAAGAAAGTGTTATCATGCACTGCATTTATTATGATGCATCGGGGCAAACTGAGTGCTGGAGTGTGAGGAAGTGTGCGCCCACCCCCTCCTATAAACCAAAATGAGGCTGCTTGCTGTATAATTTGTGGGTACACACCTTGTAGGTGCCATTCACTGCAGCTATACGTTTGTATCCAACTCACCCCATGTGCCCATTGCACCTTCTGCTAACCTGGTCCAACACTCCTCATCATACACATATAATGCCAACACTCTAAACGTTATTTGGGCATTCCTTATAACTTCGATGAAAGTAAATAGGGCAACACAGCATTTGGGAAACTTCTCGCAGCATACACAAGGTTATATTATAAATGCTACTGTCCAATTCTCAATGTTTACTGTCCCTGTAGGAGTCTGTCGAGCAGTCTTACTCCTTCAACGCCTCTTTAGCCCTTACCTCCCTCCCGATGCAGTAATTTGAAAACTCAATATATTCACCCATGCAAATCTTCAAATATGACAACAACAACTTCATAAAACCCATAGAAGGGAGTTTTTCTGCCCTACTTATTTTCTCAACTTCAGTTTCTCTTACCTGTCTGACCCCTCAGATGTGCTGATTGCTGTGTCCTTCTTACCATCAATCAGCATTACTACTTCATCCGTGGCAATGCATTTGACCAACAGAAACTTCTCCCTCCTCAGTTGTCCTTTCACTTATCCTTCCTACAAGCCCACTAAATGCAAATCAACTACTACTGCAGCCCCTTGTGCTGATTCAGACGTGCTATACCTGTATTCAGTGTCAGACCCGCTCCGGAGCCATCAGAATATGTGTCACTATCCTTTCATCAACTCTGCCTTTGGCGGCTGTGTCTCCCTCCTCTCTGGCAGCTGTAAAACACCAACCTCCCTGCAACTGTTAACCTCTGGGGCCCGTCTCCCCACTGACACAAGCTCCAACATCCATTGCAATTTCTTTTGTTTTACTTATAGGACTCAATAACAGTCTCCCCTTCTCCCACATCCACAAATTCCTCTTTGTAATCCAGCTGGATTTTGTACATTCCAGCCACTTTCCTATCCACTTCTCTTGCCCCACACTTATTGGGCAACTCTCAACCCTCATTCACTCCATCCTATAAGCAACAACAACTGGGAGTATGCTGCATGTTCTAATTAAAAGGGACTGCACCAAACACACCCTTTTTCAGCATGATATTGTCCCCTGACTTCAACAGTTTGGACAGCTGGGACCAAACCCTCTCTTCTTTCCTGGGTAGTGGAGCCAAATGGGGTAGTAGAGCCAGACTCTCTCGATCTCTACACAGGCCATAGTACTGCTCCACCTGACTCTGTGCTGGACCACCCCACTCCCACAGCTATTGCTGGTGATCCTATGCTCTTTAGCCTTTTCAGTTCTTTCCGTCTTCCAGCTGTTCAATCCTCTACCCACACCCATCGTCCTGCACCCATTTTAACCCTACTAAACTACCCCTCTCCCTGCCCTGCCACCTGTACCCATCCCTCTACCCATCCCACCTCTACCTTCTTCTCAATGTGGGCATTCCACGTGCATCCAGCACTGTCCTCCCCTCACACCACAGAATCATCTTCTCCCACTAAAAGGCCCCACCACAGCACTCTACATGTATGTCAGCCATTCTTCACCATCATCTTGAAGGATGGCCCCTATGTCAGTCTCCTTTCATCTCACACTGTGTTTCGCTCCTCCACTAATTTCATCTACCTTATCCTTCTCTTCACACCTGGCATCTCTTAATTCTTTAACAAGTGCAACCATTGTACAGACTTTGCTGGTCCTATTTTCTTAATGGCTCAATTATTTCTCTCTTCCTAGCACTATGCGCCTTGTCCCTGCCCTCTACTGTGTCTCCCCACCCATGCACAGTGCAATTACATGCCATGGGTGCACACTCGACTGCGCCCGCAGCCTATCTATTTGCAGAGCTTGCCCAGCAGCAGTGAAGGCCCTGCTACCTCCTTCTTTTTACCTACGCCCACTTACCTGCCAATCTTCTGGGTTACTGCGCCTTATCTTTACATGCCTCCTTGTCCCTACTCCGTCCTGCTATGCGATCATTCAATGACACTTCCTGGACTTAGGGATGTGGAAGAGAGCAAGCAAGCTCATTCCCAGGTATGCCATAAGTTTGATCCACACCTGATTTAGCATTCAATTACATCCTCATCTCCTGCATCATGGAGCATCATGAGCTGTTCCACTACTGTCTGTACCTCCTCTCTTGCCTTCCGTAACTACACTAGTGATCCAGAGGAAGCGGTGTACATTTTGTGGGCGCAAACATGAGATACCCACCAAACCGTAATTTCACTCCATAACAACACAATTCATAACATCATAGAGTTTGGCCCATAGAAACTCTACAAACATTCACAACCCATAAGGTCCTCCGATAGATCTTTGTATGAGCTAATCGGGACTCAGGTAATTAGAGATGGAAAGCCACTCCTTCATGAGGACCTATAATAAGGAAGTGCCTGTCTAACAACAATATACACACAATATCAATGAAATTATCAATAAGTAAGAACAAACACATGAAATAGTTATAAAGAAACTTTTATCTAAACTTCAAAGCAAATTGTCAAACCACAAAAATACATAAGAATCATTTAATAACAGTTATTCATTTGTATATAAGTAAAATCACAAAACATCACCGTTCAGAGCAAATACATCACAAATTCAATTCCCGACGATAGGGTGAGAAGAAGCGAGAGAGAGTAATGCATTGCAATTACAATATGCACTTTAGAATTATACAAACCAAAGATTCGGTTGTAGATTTAACAGGACCAGGACACGAGATGAACCAAGTTGGTCACCAGAGCACTGCTTGCGAAAGCTAGAGTCATCAACCCTTCAGCCAAAGGGTTTTGGTCTGCTTGCCTTTACCAGCTGGTAAAGCGCAGAGGAAAACAGGAGAGTACAGTTCAGGGAAATCGGAGTTCAGTCCGACGGCATGTCATGCTCAGATTTTGCAAGGAAATAGCAACATACATCCTTTTCCCACGGGGCAATTATACCTCCAAACATTCACGGTTCCTGCCCACAAAGTAACTTTTGTGCAATTTGTATGTTTTCTATAGGTCAAAATCCATGGCTTGATCATGGTGTCATCGTTCTCTATCCCAAATCGTCCGGAACCCATACGTATTATCTTTTGCTCACTGTTCACCGTTTCTGAGAGTGTGCAATATCATTTCCCCTTTGAAATAGGAAAGTGTACTTGTAACTTATCATGTCCGCTCCACATGCCCTTTTCCAAGCTTGCAACAAGGTTGTCACAATTTTGTATCAACAGAGAGAATGTCCAATATTCTAGAAATAGGAAATAAACTCCAATGATAATACTCGTAGCTATAATGTAATCAGGTCAGCATTGTTAGTCTAATATGAGAAAACAATGAAGGACAAAATACATTTTTGAGGCCTACAATGGAAAGCTAAATCACCATTTTCTTAAGGAACACGCTTCTTTCGCAAACATTTAGAGAAATAGAAATGCATAAGAAATTAATATTAGTACACCATTTCATTTTTTTGTTTGAATTTGTTTATTGAGTTTTGACATTCCAGGTACAATTAAACAGTACTTCTTATTGCGAATTACATACATATATATCCTTGCATTGTTTCAGCTAGGAGTTTTGTAATAGCATTGGACTTTCTACATAGTTGTTACACATCTTTATTACATTCCTGATGCTACATGCCTATTAATTCAGTCCATGGTGATCGTCTGCTTCCCGTGGTACATCTGTGAACATGTGCCCCTGGTGTGGGAGCTATGTCTGCCTGCGCTATTGTTAAGGGTCGTAATGTATTAGTACACATTTCATTATACTTATAAGGATAGTCTGTTTATGATTTCATTAATAATCAAACAAGCCTTTTCTTTCTAATGTATGTGCTAAAAGAACATTAGCAAATATCATTTTCATAAACATATTTTGCTAAAAAGTATAGACTTCATTATTACATTTCTTAACCATATTATTCGTCTTTGCTCATTAGTAGTTTTTCTCTCTCTGCCATGAACAACTTATTTTCAAACCAGTTTGACGACCTTTCTGCATGCTTTTATGATGCAGTTTTAAACTTTCACTTGTTTCACTAGACACTCTGTTAGTCATGTTTCTTAAGTATATATTAGTATTCACATACAATGAGGAGGAATTGATCGAGCAAAAAAACTAACTAAAATAATCATGCTTCATCAATCCTTCCTCTGATGGCAAATCAAGCCATCACACAATTTCTAATAATCTGATTACAATCTGATTATCTTTAGAATGCACTTGTTTTCATTTGTTTTAGCCTAACGCCCTCTACATCTTTCATCAGTAATAAGTACCTTTTTTGTCTTCTAATTCTACATTAGACATTTTTCTCTTTCTAATTCTACTTTGTTTTGTCTCTTCTTTGCGTTTACATCTATATATCAGTACTATAATCATTATGCCAACAGCAGTAGCTATTAATGGTGTTATTATTTGTCCCACTAGGCTGTTACCCAGTGCTGCAAGCCAATTTCCCACCTAGGAAAACCCCTTACCAAGTTTCTCCCACGCACCATCAACCATTAGTTCAACTAAATCATTACTCAGGTTAGTAATATTACTGATATATCCCCGTAAATCTTTGCTTTTGTCAGGGATATATGTGCAACATTGTTAAATCTTCAGCATGCAACGGACTACGCCCTCTTTTGCCAACAATACATCCAGGGCAAGTCGGTCCTGCAAAAACAATGATCTAACAACAACCATTTCAGTATCAATCACCAATAACCCACCAGCGGTATCTGTTGATAAACGATCAACCACAGTAAACAATTTTCTAATTTTATGTGAGTTCTAAATCACTCCTAATTAAAGTATTATCGCACCAAATATATCATCCATACTTTCTGCTGCACTTATTCCCCCTTTACTCTGTGTTAGCTCCTTTTCATTGGTTCCATGATGATCATCCACATGGTATATCTTTGAGAAGACAATACTCATATAACAGCATGCAAACCAATGTTTAGCCAATTTATAATGAGCATCCTTACCACACACAAAATATACACCCAGAAAACCTGGTTCAGTAGCACCTTTTAATCCCCAACCCCCCGTAATTAGGAAGGGGTGTTCACACTCACTGGAACCTATGAATATATTGTTAGATTCAGTCTTTTTTCTTAATATGCAAAGCTTTCCCTTGTGATGCCAGTCCAGAGTCATTGCATCATATGTCTCACCTTTCTTGTAATCACCCTCCTTCTGAGCCCAAGGAGGTATTCTAGATTTCTGTTCTACAGCTTTTCTTCTAATTTCTTCTCGTCTATCCTCTACGGTGTTTATAAACTCTATTTCTACACTTCATAAAATGCATGTCAAATTATTTCTATGTGCATATACTGTATCAATTAGGTTTAGTAGTATGAAAATATTCACCCATTATTTTTTACACTAACCACTATATTCACATTCTTCTTAATAGGTATTTAAGAAAAATGTTGAATGTAGTTTGAATAAAAACTATTGAGACTGCTCCTTGCCATAGAATAAATTGTTAGCACACTACAAGGGATTCCATATGTTAATGGAAGGGGATGGTAATTCACCCCTTTCAGTGACAGACGTGGACAATTGCATGCATACATAACAATCTCTTGCATCCATAGTATTAACGTACTCATACAAGAGTTTGGTAAAAAGATTTAACGAAAAGTCATTAATTGATTTATCTTGGTGTAAGTCATTTCCTGTTAATTTTTTAATATCTGTTTCTTCTCCAAGGACTTTTGTTAATTCAGTAGTCATGCTCACATGTTCTTTAGTAGACTCGACATGATAAGCAAAATGAGGCACACTTAGTTTTGACACTAACAAGACGAATATTAGAACACAAATACATAGAAAGCAATTACCTAAACCTCTTCGTCTAGGTGGACTTTCAATCATGGAACCATCCATTGTATAAATTCTCACCAAAACTAATATTGAATCAACTAGATTAGCAAGGTTTTTATAGCTGTCTGATTACGGCCTCATTTCTTCAACTCTTCAACCTCCTCTCTTTTGCTTTTTTAGCACTCATTTTCTCGTGCACATTCTGTTTAGGGTGGCTCGTATGATGAGTTGCCTTTGAAACAAAATGCAATAAATTCTTTCTCCCAGACACTTGTGGCAGCGAGATACATCCATTTAGATCCCGCGTACTTTTTGCTTGGAACTCATGCTCTTTTTATTCTGCGTACTGTCACCTCTTCTCCATCTGTATCACTTTGTTCAGACTGACTGGAGACTTCAACTACAGTTGCTGGAATTCTTCCAGCCAGAGTATCTTTCAACTGTTCAGTTCTTTCGGGCCGTTTATCACCTTTTTGCACTCATTTTTCCTGTACACTGTCTGTTTAGTTTGTCTCAAAACTTCGCTTAGCTTATTCTCTTTCTTTCCATCCCTCATTACTCCCAGGGATAAATTCTCCTTCGGTTTCTACAGTGTTACAAGACCTATTATCTTGTGCCCACTTTACTTGATGATCAGACTGTTCAAGCTGCCTTTGTACATATTAAATTGACTCTCTAATTTCAGCTGGACATGGGACTTGAGTGTATGCCGCCTGCACCCAATTAGGTAGACCACCACATTTAACTGCAGTTGTTGTCACAAGAATAGCTTGGTATGGCCCCTTTCTAATGAGGTTCCAAACAGGATTTTCTCACATGGTTTTTTACAAGCACCCAGTCACCTGGGCACAGTTTGTGTGTTTGCTCCTGTTGAACAGTAATGGTGACTTCTCCAACTTGGTGAGACACAGAACGCAATAAGTCAGCCAATCCTTTACAGTAACCGAGCACTAAATCATCAGATATGTTCACAAGCTGGTTTTCTGGGACTGTAGGCTGTCTCATATATCTCCCCATGATGATTTCGTGAGGGGACAGTCCTGTTCTTCTGTCTGGGATACTTCTCAAACTCATCTACACCAATGGTAATGCATCAAACCATTTCAATGATGTGGATGCACAAACCTTTGCTAATCGTGAATTTATTGTGCCATTTACTTGTTCGACCACACCTGATGCTTCTGGTCCATAAGCACAATATAATTTTTGCTCAATTTGTAAAGCAGCACAAAGCATTCTTAAGACTTCATTATTAAAGTGTGTTCCTCTATCTGATTCCTAAGAGGCTGGAAATCCAAACCTCGGAATCAACTCTCTAAGCAGCAATTTAGCAACGGCTAGGTTGTCATCACGTTGTGTAGGGTATGCCTTAACCCAACAAAAGAACAAACACACAATCACAAGGACATATTTTAATCCATTACAAGGAGGCATTTCTATAAATCCATCTGCATATGAGTAAATGACAATCTGCTCTTCCAATTTGACTCAAATGTACAACTGTTTTTCTCCCTGTATTTTGTTGCTGAAATCTTATACATCTTTGGCGCAGACTCTCTGCAATGGCTCTGAAGTTGGTATTGTACCATGTTTGTTTAAAAGTCTCATTATAGCATCTCTGCCTGTCTCAGCATGTCTTCCGATCTGAGTGTACATCCTGTCTTGATCCACCCTTCTCTTTCTGCCTCCCTAACTGAATCTTGTAATTCTCAAATTTCTTCCCATGTTTCAACAATTGAAAACATTAGTCTGCATTCAGACTCATCAGATTATTTTTCCAAACATTCCCCATGGATTTCATGCAAATTTAGATCACAATAGCACGCACTTTCATCAGCATATCTATTGCCAACTGTGACATAGTCACAGCCAGATTTCTGAGCTGAACATTTCACCACCTCAGTTTTGGCAGGCAGGTGTAATGCCTTCAATAGGTTTTTTACACACTCTCCATTTCGTATTGGTGAACCCAAAGAATTCATAAACCCAGGCTGAGACCACAACTGCCCAAAATCATGCACCACCCCAAAACCATATTGACTGTTCGTAAATATGGTGACTCATATTTTTACGGTAATACAGCATGCCCTAGTTAGTGTAATCAATTTTGTGCTGCACACCCTCCTTACAACCATGATGCTTCAACCACAGCCATCACTGTACAAATCACATAAACAGCTCACACGGTATCTTCAATGTCTCTCAAACATTATCCATCCACAAACAACACATGATCTGATTCAGTTAATAGAGTATCTTGTATATCAGATCTCGGTTTTGAACACAACTCAGTCACATCAAGACAATCATGATCTGCTTTGTCCACCACCACTTCACAACTTGCAAGCGGTAACAAGGTAGATGGATTCAAACTTTTGCATCTGGTCACAGATACATTCTCCGCACCCAAAATCACCTGTTCATATTTCGTTGGGAGACTGCTTGTAAGGTGATGTGTGCGAGTTCACGTTAACAAAACCTCAACGGAATGCGGCCCATACACTTTCAATGGATGTCCCATCACAATTGTTTCACTCTATTCCATACTCACACAAGTAGCAGCAACTGCCTTTAAGCAAACAGGTAAAGCAGTAGCTACAGTATCCAATGTGCCTGAGAAATATGCCACTGGAGGGCGTGCTGTTCTGTGCATTTGCATTAAAACTGAAAGTGTACAAACATCACATTCACTACAAACCAATGCAAATTTTTTATTGAAGTTGGGCATTCCCAGTGCTGGTGCTCAACACAAACTGTTTTGCAGCTCAAGTAATGAACTTGTGCATTCTGCATCTAGATGTACAGGATCTGACACATCCTTGTGTGTCAGCCTTTGCAATGGCTTGGCTATCAGTGAAAAATTTGGGATCCACTGCCTGCAATATCCGACCATTCCCAGGAACATTCGAACCTCCTTTTGTGTGCTCGGCGGATTTATTTGCAAAATTGCATTGATCTGATATTGAGACACTTTCCTGATTCCCTTCTCAATGTAATGTACCAAATGATGGACCTCTATTTGACAAAATTGTTACTTCGCTGGTGACACTTTATGCCCACCTACTGCTAAATGGTTCAGTAGAGCAATGGTATCAGAAATGAATGCTTCTTTTGTTCCTGACGCAACCAATAAATCATTGATATATTACACTTATACATCATTTGGCATTATCAATGACTCCAAACCTTTCTTCAAAATCTGATTGAAGATTGAGGGGCTTTCAGTATACCCTTGTGGAACTCGGCACCATGCCAAGACACGGATTCTGAACCGGAATGCAAATAAATATTGGCTATCCAGTTGCAAAGGTATGGAGAAAAATGCTTGACACAAGTAAATCACTGAAAACCATTCTGCTTCACAAGGCATTTGATACAGAATCACAACGGGGTTTGGCACTTTTGGACAACAAGGTATCACAATCTGGTTGATTTTCCGAAGGTCTTCAACTATTCTATACTTTACATTAGGTTTGCGAATTCCCATGATAGGCGAATTGCATGGACTCCCTAAAATCTCTTTCAGAATACCTTGTTCAATCAACATCTCAATCACAGGCGTTACTCCTGCAATTGTCTCAGGGCTCATTTTGTAAGCTGGTGTTCTAGGGAATTCTGCATTTGGTTTTACAGTAATCTGAATTGGAGCTTCTCCTTTCATCAGACCAATGTATTTTCCTGAAAAATCCCTCACATCAGTCAACACAATATTTTTTAATTCAACTGGCAAATCATTCACTGTAAATAAAGGATACAAGCTATTCACTTCCATTTCCTGTCATGCCATTTCAAACACCATATCCTCATCTTTCATATGAAATGCTATTCCATCTGGCGTACAATAAATGGAGCAATTCATTTTGCAGAGTAAGTCTCTACCTAACAGATTAACTGGACTAGTGTCACACACCACAAATTTGTGTAAATATTTAATACCTCCAATTTGTACTTTCATAGGTTTGGTCAATGGGGTTCTAATCAATTTATTCAAAACTCCTACAACTTTGATACTTTCTCCCGAGAGGGGTAGGTTGGGAATTTCCACAGTTCTCACAGTGGAACGGGTAGCACCAGTGTCCACGAGGAATGTAATTGACTTTCCGTCAACCTCGTCATCCACATAGGGACCACTCCGGTCTACCACCAAGGATGCCCCAAGCATGCGTTCCTCATCCCCCCTCAGGAACCATCATTGAGATGTATCTGAATCACTCTCATCCAACTGCATCAAGTACTGTGAAGACAACTACATATTTAAATTCAATTGATCCTTGGTATGAAAACCCATATTCGTATTGTTCCTTTACCCTTGACCATTCACATTTTACATAGGAACTTGAGGCATTCTCTGACCCTATCCTCTGTAAACCGACATCTGCTGATTCTGATTCTGCTGATTCATTATCTTATTATTCATTTGCGTCTTTTTCATTCCATCTACTCCTGTATCTATTAACTGAGCACCACCTGTATTTGATGGAATATTCCTACACTCGTGTTTTCAATGCCCTAATTTGACGCACCCATGACACGGAAACGTCTTCTTCATTTCCTTCAAATTACCACCTCAACCACTCCCTTGTTGCATCAAATTTGGCACAGTATTTGTCACTATATCTCTCATTCCAGTAGTACTCTCACCATTTCCCTGATAAGCTTCTGTAAAATCCGTATTCATATTCAAGAACCCTCCTTTCTTTGCTGCTTTCATCTGGGCCGAAGTCAGTTTTTCTTATAGCGTTTTGTGATGCAAATCTATGTCATCTCCACAATATTTAGCATAACGAAGAATCTCGTCAATCGACTAGCTTTGCCAACAAATCAAATACTGCTAAATCATGGCACTTATTTCCCGCTTTAAACCATATACAAATCGATATACAAAATGTCCCATATCTTTCTCAGAGGAATTCTCAATACCACTATACTGTTTAAATACCTGCAAAAACCTTCCATAATCTACATGAACTGACTCCTTCAACTCCTGAGTAGTCTGTCTATTTTTACCCAATCTGTTTCTTTTGGCAACATTTTTCCCTCCAAGTAAGTAATAACTTGATACATTTTTTTCATGACTTCTTCTGATGGAGCTCTTGTTTTTGGATCTCTCGGATTTCCTTCTTTCGGCCAATCTATAAAAATTTTACACTCAACCCATAGATCAGTCGGAACTACAATATCAAACAATGCATCAAAATCATTCCACAAAACTTTAGAAACCTTAACAAACCTCTCCACTTGTTTGTACCATTCTACTGGCTTCTCTCTCAACCTAGAGAAATTATTTGTATAGGATAGTATATCCTGTCTGGACCAAGGAAAATGAACAAACCCAGCTCCTGGTACCATTCTCGTAGGATATACTGTTCCATTCGCTTCTCTAGTTTCCTTCTCCCTCACAGAATATAAAGGTAAAGTTATTGCTGTGTCCTCTTTTCTTTTTGGCCATCTGCCTTCTCATCAATCCACTTCTCCCTAACGCTTTAGGGTGTTAATTAATTCCTTAATCTGTAAACGTTTTCCTAAAACATTCAAACTATCTAAATCTTTGTCACTAAAATCCAATCTGTAAATTTTCTGTAAAGTCTTCAACTTCTCTATATCGACTCCATACTTTTGTGCAATCTCAGAGAATCTCTTATGAGTATTTCTCGCTTTCTGCGTAATATCTTTACACATAAAAGCAATTCTTCATCAAGATAATTAATTAACCTCTCTGGACTAATTGTTCCCAGTATCATTCATACTAGTTCCACAATTTCCACTTTTATTTGCTCACATCTATGCTAGAATCTCGGGAAGAACAATTCTTCTGCATGCTGCAACCAGGAGCAATCGCTTTTATCCACTTATCTAAATCTTTTGGGGAAGGTCCTAAAGATGTACCTTGTCCTAATTTTTGAATTTCATCACTAACTCCACCTGTCTTTGACATTCCTGATGACGATGTTATCCACCTCTCCATCTGCAACATCCTTCTCGAATGTATTTGTGAACCTCTTTTTGGCTTTTCAACTGTTTTATATGAATTACGAATCAATGACTCTAACCCTTCTCAAATAATAGCATTTGCTCCATTATTCTCATTTGACCCATTCCTGTTTACCATTCCCTGATTCCTCACACTCACTCTTTCCAAATCGGTGTGACCTCCACTCAAATTTCTATTAAGAATTGTTAAAATATGTACTTGTAAAACTCCTTGTCCATTATTGTAGAAGGGAACAATAGGACCTAAAGATACTGGGACTGATAAAGCATCTGGGTTAATTGGTGTCATTTGTTTTGGCAACTCCTCTCTAACTGGAGTCTGAGTCTGTACCGATGATGTTTTTTCAAGTGCTGAATTTACAAGCACTAATGGGCACTTGGTTGTAACTCAAGAGGTCTTGACTCCACATAGTTCTGTTCTTCATGATAAGGCTGAGATCTGTTCAATAGTAATTCATTCAAGAAATCATCATCTATATCTCCATCTCCTTTAATAATTAGATCAGTATTTTTAGACTTCAACTCCTCAACATACTTCTTCTTCTCTTTGTATTTTTCCCCTTCACTAGTCTCGACTACCAAGACTGGAATCATTCATTCTCCCTCAGCTATATGCTTTCTCCACATTTTCTTCTGGTCAGCCCACTTTGCCTCTGTATATCGACTCACAGTAATCCTATACCTACTCTGATGCTTTTCTCTTTCTCTTTTATATGCCTCATGTTCCCATTCTTCAAGACCTTCATACTGCATAGGTCTAGGATTTAGTCTCAAGCTATATATTTGAATCCTTAAATTTTCTAAAATTCTAGTATTAAAAGTTACATTTTCTGGAAATTCTTTCTAAACTACCATCTTGCTCAGTATATTTCATCCATTCTCCAGCCATGTACACTTGTGATATCCCTTCTCCAATGACATAAATGAAGCAGGAGTTTGTTCTGGGGCCACAGGAACTCCTCCCCTATTTGGTTTTGGCTCATTTTTACTAAACAGAGTTTTTATCAATTTAAAAAATGTCATTATTTTCTATGCTAATATTTAACTTTTTATAAGAAAAACATCTTCAACAATTTCTTTTCTGTGTTATGATTCTCTGCCACCAATCAAAGCTGTTCATGCTGTCCAATACCAGCACGACTCCATCCCAACTAACCAATACCAGTGTAGCACCTAGTGACGATTTCTCCCCAACCAGCCAATACCAGCGCAGCTCCTAGTGACGTCAGTTTACCTCCTGCAACTGACCTTCCCTTTACAAAGTCGTTGTCGTCTTTTACAAAGTCTTTAACAAAACAAACAACATAAAACAACTTTGTCTGCTCAGCTAAAAGGAAAACGATAGAACCATACAATCTTGGAATTACTCTTGCTTCAAGCAAAATCTCAACCAGTGAGATTTCGCCCTCAATTAAATGAAAATCTTCAAGATCTCTCCAAATGCACTCTTTTGAATAAAACTCAAGAATCTCCACTTGTCACACTTCAAGTTCCCTATGCTAGCAATGGCAAAGCCTATGCACAGGACTACTTCCACAGCAGACAAAACACGCTTAGTGTATGCCACACTAAGACCGCCCTTAGGTTTATCTAAGGTCAACAACGGACCCCTTTACTTTCCATTAAGGTCAACGATGGACCACAACATTAAAACACAAATGAACACATTTCTATAGTCTGACAATGTCTTTTAACTCTGTCACTTCATTACCTAGTATATTTTAGTCAAAATAACCATCTGATTACACTACTAGAAAACAGATTCAGTGGAAGTGGTGTACATTTTGTGGGCGTAAACATGAATTACCCACCACACCGTAATTTCACTCCACAGCAACAAAATTCATAACATCACAGAGTTTGGCCTATAGAAGGTCTACAAACATTCACAACTCATAAAGTCCTCCGATATATCTTTGTATGAGGTAATAGGGACTCAGGTAATTAGAGACAGAAAGCCACTCCTTCATGAGGACCTACAATAAAGAAGTGCCTGTCTAACAACAATATTCACACAATATCAATGAAATCGTCAACAAGTAAGAACAAACACATGAAATAGTTATAAAGAAACTTTTATCTAAACTTCAAAGTGAATGGTCAAACCACAAAAATACATAAGAATGATTTAATAACAGTTATGCATCTGAATTAACCCTGGGCGTAGTTCACGTAGTAGCGCTACGTGTAGCTACAGGAAGTGCACTTCGGACTACGCGAGCTACGCGAACTGCGTAGTACACTGTGCAGAATGCTGTTCGCACTGATTGCACTGTGCCGGATGCTTGTCTGCACTGTGTAATCAGTGCAAACCTTATCTTGCACAGTGCAGGTGGTCGTTTTCTGCTCGAGCTGCAGCTTTCTCAACGCGGACTGGTAGTTTCTCATCGCAAGCGGTCTTTTATAGGGGAGATGCCTACTGACCATCCATGAATATGACTCTGTCAGTTTCTATTACCAAAGTTTTTCAGTTTTATATGACTGAAATGTGCATGGAAGGACATATACACTTTGTGCATGTCGCAGGTAAAGTTTGGGACCAGTTCGTGTGCGTATGAATGTGTGCGTGTTTGGGTGTGTTTTTGTGTGTGTATGTGTTTTGTGCGTGTGTGTTTGTGCGTGTGTGTCTGTTAAAGTACTCAGGAACATCCATTTTGACTTCCCTGCATGTGTGGTAACCTGGAATAGTGGAAACCTTTGTTTGACCCAACCTAGGTGTCTCCTGACCTGGAAGTACACCATTTACATGTGTTCCCTTCATAGTGTGGCAGGGGTGGCTCCTCGTAGTGCAAGAAAGCCAAAACAATAAAATAGTACTAACTAAAAGTTATTAAAAGTTTTTGGTTCCTTTGGGCATTGAGGGTGGGTGGATGGGCAAGGCTGCTCTGCTCTTTGAGCAGGGCAGAGGAGGAGTAGTTTGCTCATACTTGAGGGCACAAAGACTGTTTAGTTGGCCCTCTCGGGCCACCCAAACCAGACATGTGCACTCTGCCCTACTCCATGCAGCCTGTATGGAGAACATGGCCACCCCATTTGCCCCTGGCTGGCGGCATCCCGACCAATCACAACGCTGCTAGCAGCATTGTGATTGGCTTAGGGGAGGGAGCCTGGCTGCCTGCTTCCTTTTCCTGTCAGAGGCAGGAGTGCAGGAGAAGGAGTTGAGAAGATGTGGGACTCGTTGGCGGCAAGGACGGTTCAATTTAATTTAATTTATTTTTAAATTTCCTGTGACCCCTCACAACACCAACACGAATCCCCCTGCGACCCCTCTCCAGAACACTCACAGCTCCACCCATATTTCCTGCCTGATATGCAAATCATGTGGACTGCTGACTGAACCCAATAAAAGTCTGCCCCTGGGCCAGTTGAAACCAGCCCCATTGAAGCTCCAGGTTGTCCATGGTCCTGGCTTGAGCTGATCATACTGCTGCCATGAAATGATTTATAGCGACCCGTACAACACCCCAGAATTTGAACCATGTAAGAGAGCTAATTGGCACGCTTTGATGAAAAATACTGGTTTCTTTGACCAGAGCACTTTGGTTCAAAATCCCCAATAACCAAGGCAGGGATTGTCCCTAGTAGTACTGAGGAAGATTGAGTTTTAGCAATAGATCCTGCCAGACTGCTGATTTCCTCTGCCAGGCTGGTACAAGTGTGGATTAAAAATCTTGCTAAAAATGCTGCTGGATTGCTCTGTATTGGACTTGGCCTTCTCTGCAGGGTCATCCCCAAACATTTTGTATTCACTCCTCCTATTTTTACAGAATTTTTTTGTTGGCTTTTAGCATTCTGTGTGTGCTGTTTCCACTGCTAACCAGTGGTAAAGTGCTTGTGCCCTCGCCTTTAAATATGGTAAAATTGTCTGACACCCAAATGGCCCATTTCATTTGCTTGTAAGTCCCTAGTAAAGGTGTAGCATAGCTACCCAGGGCATGTAAATTACATATTAATAGTAGACCTGGAGTACTGATCATGGAACCCACTTAAGTAGCCCTTTAAACCTATCTCAGGCCTGCCATTGCAACCTGTGTGCGCAGTTTTGAACTGCCATTTCAAACTAGCCAAATAAACCTTTCCCCAGGTCTAACATTCATTATTAATAAATATAAGTCACCCCTAGGGTAGGCCCTAGAGAATACATGGAGCAGGGTCAAGTGTATTTAAAATGTTGAACATGTACTTTTAAGACCCTGGTAGTGAAAAACTCTTAAATTAGTTTTATCACTATTTTATCACTACTGCAAGGGGGTCCCTTGGGGGTACCCAAGGGACCCATCTTTCCAACTATGCACAGTATGACAGGCACTATGAGTTTTTACCCAACCACCCCTTTTTTCAATAGGAGCCTGTGTCCTCGTTCAGAAGACAGGCTCCCATTGGAGTCAATGCTAGTCAGGCCAAACAATGTTCAGAAGCATCGTAATCGGTCGGTCGGACTCGAAGAACCAGATTCGGTTGGAAGCAATTCCGGGACCGATTCGGTCGGAAGAGTTTCCAACCGACATCGTAATTGGCCACTTAGTTTGTTTAATAGACAGGATAAATGTACTTTCCTGATAACTTGCTTTGGTGTAAAATGGCTTTGGAAAAAAACGAAACTATTAACGAGTCTAACAAAAAAAATCAGGCATCTTCCACTTACTTTGGAAGTGTTGGAACGTGGGGATCCAGTGAAATATAGAGGTCATCTCCCGCGACATACCATCAATTAGGCACTACATCTACAGCTTTAGGCATGTCACTTACAAATCATCGACATCATATGTTTAAGTCTAATTAGTTTAACTGAAGCCAACAGACCCTTCAACATTAAATGCATTAAAGGGCCTGGTGCGCGGCTCCCCAGGCTAGGTATGATGGCTCCCCAGGGAGCCACAGTGCACAGTTTGGGAACCACTGTTCTAAAGGGACCACAGACCCCTCCCAATCCTCATCAAAGCCTGAAACCTCCTCAAAATGCAGAGGTAATGACGCAGAATCCCTGGGGTCTGCTGGAGTCAATGTCAAGCCTTGTCTATCCGACTCTGAGTCGTTGGGTATCAGGATGGGGCTGGTGCCGCTGGTGGGCACCGGTGGCGCTAGAGGAATCGATTCTGGGTCTGATGCCGGGGAATGTCGCATTGGCACGACCAGCTTTGACCTGGATCTGGAATCGCATCCATGAGACCCCATCGGCGTCATGGCTGGAGCTGGTGGTGTAGAACCTGGTGTGGCCTCTTCTGGCCCCCGGGGCCTGAAGGCACACCTGAGGGTTCGACCTGCTCAAATACATGGCACATGACCTTGTAACATTCTTTAATATGAGCAGGGGTCGCTTCGGCTCCCGGAAATGGAGGGAGGTGCGGAGTCGAACCTGGCTCTGACTCCGCAGAACCGCGCCTAGAGTACCAATGCTCCTTACCTGTCTCGTCGACTGGGGAATTCACAGGTAAGCAATCTGCAGCTAGAAGCCTCTAGCAGATATCTGCAAATGATGTCCTACTATAATAATGACTTTATTGATTTTCATGAAGAGAAAGGAATAAGAAAGAAACAGCACAGGAAGAGTGCGCAACATTGCTTGCGAATACGTCTCCAAAATGACATCAGCCATGCTAGTACAACATAATATATTTAAACAACACAATCAATGTCCATAATGTGAATAGGAACAAAAATCATGAGACAGTCAGGCCAGGCGCAGAACCCCAGAGGAAAGCAGTAAAGTGGGATAATCAAGGGGTGAGTCCTGCAAAGACTAAAGGGAGACGGTACTATGGCGTGGCATCAGGTTCAATGTGCTAAGGTAATCACGTAGAGGTCCCCAGATATCCTTAGGGCGGGATGATGGGGGTTGTAGGTCCACATAATCTTCGCTAACTATTTCGCACTATTACATTCTTTGGAGTCAAGCAGGAGCAGCGGGAGCTGCAGTGCCACCCCAATGAAGCGCTATCTCATGCTTAGCCAGGAGGAGGCACATGGAGACTAAGCGCCACAGGGTGCTGAATATCTCTTGTATAACCCAGCAGCGCTAGAAGAGGGGACAGGGATAGCTCTACCTCCACCATGGACGAGACATGCGCAAAGACAGCAGCCCAATATGTCTGTATCGCAGGGCATGTCCAGGTTAGATGGGCAAAATCAGCACCAGGGACATGGCATTTCACACATCTGTCTGATTGGATAAAATTTAACAAAATCGGAGGGAGAGAGATAAATATGATGGAGAATTTTGAAATGCAGTAGTTTTTGTCTATAGTTACCTGAGGCATATTTAATCTGCGAGCAGCAATACGTCCACATTTTGTCCGTAAGAGGGACACCCAGTTCATCTGCACATACCCGCTGGACCTTAGCGGTGGAACCGTATTGAGAGTGATGCAGGTGCGGTATAAGTGGGAGACAAGTCGATCTCGATCTGCGTCAGTCACAACCAGCGTCAAAGGGAGGAACTCCTCAGGGGGCAGTGGGAATGAAGGAAGTAAAGAATGCAATGTATTGTGGAGCCTTTGAAAGATAAACTGGTTGCAAATGAAGTCCTGCTTAAGCATCTAGTTGATATAGCTGATAGGTTTGCCTCATTCTATGAGCCATTCCATTACTCTGCACAGTATAACAATAAAACAGGATTTTATGTGTCAATTGAAACTCCACTCCCTAATGGCTGATGGTAGGACACTCTCTAGGGGGAAAGTCACCAAGCATGAAATTTTGGTGGCTTTATTTGCCCTCGTGCCGCTGTTCCAGGGAGTTTGACTTCCCCGAAGAGTTTTATAGAGTTATTAAGGCCTCAATAGTCCCATTACTATATAAGGCCTTCAATAGGTAAAAATAACGGGTTCATTATGACCACTTTCAAATAAGACAGTTATAGCATTAATCCCAAAGCAGGGGCAGGATGCTCTGGATTGTTCAAGCTATACCAATATCACTTATTAATGTAGACCTCAAGATACTGGTTAAGATCCTAGCCACCAGGCAGAACAATATCCTTCCATCTAAGATACATGAATCCTAGGTGGGATTCATTCTCATCAGAGCCTCCTGGAAGCCTATGCGCACTCTCTCTCACCATCTGTGGGTGGCTAGGGTTTTGAAGACAGAGCTGTTTGCCCTCTCACTGGATGTGGAGAAAGCCTTTGATAGAATAGAATGTGGTTAACTTTCCAGTATTCTTGAGAGGGCTGTGCTTAGCCAGGACTTCATTTCTAAAATTAAAGTCACTGTGTGACTCTCCTACCACATGCAAAAGTAGTGATGGGCATATTTCCTGACACATAAACATTCATCGAGGCACCAGGCATGGTTGTCCTCTGCCACCCCTCCAGTTTGTGCTTGCCCTAGAACAATTATCCATGTCCAGCCGATATTCACACAGATGATATACTGTTAACTATAAGTCCTACCTTTCTATCCCTTCATTCATGTCCCTAATCAAGCTTTATCTCAATGCTTGGGCTACCGAATGATTTGGAAATACAAAGCTCGTTAACGTTACTACTAGACCTGCATTCAGGATTATCCTAGCTGACTAACATACCTGGGAGTCAAAGTTAGAAAGTTGCTTGACAATATGACGATAATTCCAAACATATATATTGTGTACACATCCCAATGCTTTGAAGTGTTTGATCAATTTGTTTACGTATGCCTTTAGAAACGTTTGTTATGAAAGTACAACATTGGACCTATGACTGTGAAACGGGAAACATCCTTTACAACGCAACTTTTACCACGCAGTGCCTTTACAACGCAACTTTTACAACGCAAACCATTACAATGCATTGGGCTCTAGGATAGGGAATACGTTTAATTTACTGTCCAACACCTTCCCTAGTGTCCACGGGGACTGGAGTTGGAATAGTAAATTAAACTATTCACTATCCAGCACCCCAAAGCGCTATGCGTTGTAAAGGTATGCGATGTAAAAATCGCGTTGTAAAGGCATGCGATGTAAAAGTATGCGTTGTAACGTCATACATCCCTGTTAAACATCGTGTTCGGCGGCCAGAACAAAATCAAGAACCATTTTGTTTTGAAGAATTAAAGTTCTTTGGGATTCCATCTGATGAGAAATCAACTCTAAAGTTATTGCAGTTGAGTTTGAAGTCTTCTTTAATGCTTTGGCTAATTGTTGGATTTCAGTGCTAGACAGCTCCATTCCTTAACTAGGAAACAGAATGACAAGAAAGCAAGCAGTCTCCGAAACTTCTCTGAGTACTCTCTTATGATGAGGAGGAAGTTTGCCTGGAGTGTGTCTTATAGCAGGTACAACATAAGGAGTGTAACAGGATCTGGACTACTCCCTTGGTAGCTTGTCTGCTTACCACAGACAAAAGGTGTCTCCAGATGATAACGGGTGTGGCTACAGATACAGAGTAGTGGTTCTTAGCATGGAATCCATGGACCCCTTAGGGTTTGTGATAACTAATCAGGGGATCAGCGACTGTTTAAAAAATACAATAATATAAGCTGATAAATAATATATATATATCTAAAAATATACAACTTAATTTCTTAAAGCTCTCTGTAATTGTGAAGGAATTTGAAAATGGAGGCTAGAAATTATGTTGATGTTCCAAAAACTGTGCCATTATACTTGCTCAGTAATTAGTAGTAGTTTGGAAGAAAATTCTCTAGTTGGTGCACGGGAAGACTGAACAAACAGAGCATGAACAGCTGCTGTTGTGTTCTGTTGCAGTTAGCGCTATTTTCTTAGTGCAAAATGAACCATTTCATCAGGTTTGGAGCGGAGCGTGTATTTAGCGCTATTTTCTTACCACAAAATTCACCCTTGTGTCCATTCTGGACGCAAGGGTGTATTTTGTGCAACGAAAATAGCTCAAAATGCTGGATTATGATTCTTGCATAATTATGTCTAATTTCACATAATTTTCCAAACGTTTGCATAATTATGAGGTCAAAATTAGTTGAATTTCATCTTCAGTCCTAATCTTTAGCTTGACTCATGGGAGCAGCACGAGTACAGCAAACAGAATCTAGTATAAATGACAGATGGCCTCAATTAAATCACTGGTGTGTGCTGATAAAAAACAAAGATTAGGAGCAAAAGGACAAAGTGATATGCTAGAGTCAAGTTTATCACTCCATCTTTCAGAAATAAAACTTTTGAAATGCTCCAACCTTCCCATTAAAATTAAGATTCTAAGTCTAATCATTTTTTTATTTGTGAATGACATACAATATTTCATAATTTGCATATTTGGTGTATTATGTATTTTGCATCTTGCTTAGAGGTTTAGATTGTGAAATTTGCTTAGGCAGCAGCCCCTGGTTTACAGTGGTGATTTAGTGTTTGTCCACAGAAGTAAAAAGGTACCTGTTGTAATCTGTGGTTGTTGCTAAGCATCCTCTCCATAGCTCCCAGTTCCCTGCTGCACAGCCATGTGAGTGTGATGTAATGGAATACTAATGAGTGCTTGGTTGATACAAACGTGAGTTGGAGAGAGTGAGGTGAGCAGCAAGGATGCTGTTCCTGGTGGGGCGTTTACTCTCAACCTGTAACTAAGATATTACTTCTACAATACTTGAGACTTGGCTACCTGACAGTTATCTACAAAGAAGCTTCCATTTATTGATTGTAACACTGGCAACGACTGGAATACGAATCTAGGCAAAAAAAAGAGATTATGGATATAGTCTAGTACAGAAACATAGAAGAGATTGAAGTTTTAAGAAGAGAAGAGAAATACCTTGACAGCCCCACCAGTGTATTTCTCACCAGACAGCCTGCAGTCACCAGAATTCTTGGGTGTTCGTCCTGCTTGATTTACAAGTGTATCCTGTTTTAGTGTGACTTTGGTGTAAATAAGGGTAAACTTGGCATATACTGCATTTCATTGCTTAGACAGTACATGACAGTACATGCCAGAGAGTGGGGAACCGACGGCAAGTGGGCATTGACCTGCGCAATTTTCAAGTGTATGCTCTTTTACCGTAAAAAGCAAGTAAAGATCGTACAGGCAGTAAGTGTAGGGGTCAAGACAATCAAGGGCAGCGACAGTGTTTCATTACATGCCTGTTGTCACTGTGAGAAACGTTAAAGGCATGTTTTAGGCCCCAACCTCATGGTAAACGATTGGGGGGCTCGGGCATTTGGATTTGCAGGTCTGTTTTAACTTTAATAGGGACTGGAATATGTACCGTGTTGTCAGGGGAGGCGCGTGCATTTTGAGAGATAGGTGTTGCTAGGGACGTATTTGTGCCATTACTTTATCGTGGGTGACTGTCTCCAAGCGCTAAAATCATGGACAGGACTCAGGAAGGCTGCGAGGGGGTAGGCCACGTGGCGAGCTTGCGCTGTGTTGCAGTCAGGGCCGGACTGGCCATAGTGGGCACCGGGCATTTCCCCGGTGGGCCGCCACGGTTGGGGGCCGGTTTTGGGCCCCTGGGGGCCAATTTTGTTACAGGGCCGTTTTTGCAGCATAGCTGCAATTTCAGCTGTTGTAACGAAATCGGCAGAAACAGGCCCTGGTAAACAGCTCGGCCGCTCCCCCCCAAACCCCTGGGGGGCTGGCCAAGCACTGTGCCAGGGCGGGTTTTGGATTCCAGTCCGGCCCTGGTTGCAGTGACATATCACGTCACTTTAAGTTTGAAATTCGACTGGCAGTTCCATTGGAGTTATTTGGGAAGCACTCGCACAGCACATCGTCCTCTACTAAATGTTTTTGCGCATGAGGGAAAAAGGCAGGAACGCGTGTTGAGCACAAGGTATTAGACCGGTGAAGTATTGAAGATTAAATCATGCTCTGTGATGCCCGGTTGCTGCAAGAGTTACTAAGACTTAAAGCGTCAGTGAGCATTTTCAATCAATACCACACATTAGAAGAATTTATGGTTTATCAGCAATATATCATCACAGTGGGAGGATTGGTTGTAAGGAGATCAATTTTCAATTTCAAACAGCTGTTTGGACATTGCACCTAAAATACTGTGAAGTGTCTCTAAGTATTGGGGGCTTGAGAGTAGTTCGGGTGAGAGGTCGCTCATCAGGGACTTTGGGTGTTATCAGTAGATACTGGAAGCTATTCTGAATTTTCTTCCTGTGTATTTTTATTAATGCCATGTTGAATTCTCTGCCTAAGCATATTTTTCTTTCCAATGCTATTCTGGATTTGTTGCATGTGTGTATTTTATTTAGTGACATGCAAATTTGCTGCCTGATCATATTTTTTTCAATGCTATTCTGGATCTGCTGCATGTTGGTTTTTATTTAGTACCAAGCTGAATTTTTCTCTCTCTGCATATTTAGTTTTTCAATGCTATTCTGAATTTGCTGCATGTGCATTTGTTTAGTAGTGCTGTAGTAAATAAATGATGGTCCCATCCATGTAGGTTCTCCAAGTAGATTTATTCAGGACTAGATGTTAAAATGTAAAGCAGAGACCGACCAGGAGCAGCCTTCCTGCTGCTCAGCCCATCCACCAACTTACTCACACACTCACCAACATTCTGTCACCACAGGCCCACTGGCTGAGCAGCAGGTATAACACATCTCCTTTCTTTATATTAATTACAAAAGAACTCTAAATGGAATGACAATGAAGTCTGATGCAAGCAAAGGATTACATAGGAAAAAAAGCATGCAGCCGAATTATATTAGAACCATTGCCACAAATAAGCAACATATCAACAATCTGAAACGTCACCATGAAGAGAAAAGGTGGAATATGTCATGCACATAAAATCAATTAAAGAGAGAGGAAAAGGGAACACTAGGGCTATAAGAAGAATACACTCATGCACCATCTCCCTTTCTACCACAACAAAACCCATGCACTTACCACACCACAAACCACAAATAAACCCAGATACCTAAAACATGCCAGCTGGCCAGGCAAACATGAGAAAAGTAAATAGGGTGCCAACCACAAGGTTTAGAAGAGAATCATCCAATAACAACAACTAAAAAAAATAAGAAAGTGTGCAAGTCCGCCCCACACGGAACAAACAACATCAAAGCTGCCCTTCACCCAAGCCTGAAGCATGGGTGGAAAGTGTGGAACAGTCCACACAAACCCAGAAAGGAACAACATAGTTCCACATTCATCCTCGTAGTAAAAATCATCAAAGTTGCCCTTCACCCAAGCCCGAAGCATGGGTGGAAAGTGTGGGATAACAGTCCACACAAACCCAGAAAGGAACAACATAGTTCCACATTCATCCTCGTAGTAAAAATAAGAACATCAATCACTAGTGATAAACAGACGACATCAAAGCTGTCCTTCACCCAAGCCTGAAGCATGGGTGGAAAGTGTGGAAAACAAGTCCACACAAACCCAGAAAAGAATATCAATCACTAGTGATAAAACAGACACTACACGCAATCCCGTAAAAATTGTAGGAATAGTAATAGAAAGTTGAAAAGACACTCACACCCTAGCAACATGGCTCACATTCTGCCCGTCACCCTAACCCCATAGGCTGGGTGGAAATAATACGAAAACTCTATGCACTGTGACTTCACACTGCGACACAACACTACCAACATTAGACATCTCCACTGCCCTTCAACCTTACCCATAATAAGGGTGGAAAGAATATCTGAAAAACACCACACCTGCAATCCAAAGCATCCGAAGCCTACATCAAAGATGGATGAAGTGGGTGCAACATCGCACAAACACCACCGAAGGGGTACTATTAAACCATCCGACAAACACAAAAAACTGTAGAATTGAAAGGCTTCAAGAGGGGATGTCATCTCAAGCAAACTCTCGGTAAAATACAAGATCAAATATAGAACAAACCCAGCAACCTGGTGCTGCACGAGAGCTGTTACTTCAACAATAGAAAAGAGCAATGCTTGCCCTGACAGGGGTTGTTACGTGGCTCATAACCCCAAAACTCTTGAACGTTTGCTGCTCGCCAAAATATGTTGTAAATAATGATGGTCCAATCCATGTAGGTTCTCCAAGTAGATTTATTCAGGACTAGATGTTAAGATGTAAAGCAGAGCCCGACCTGGAACAGCCTTCCTGCTGCTCAGCCCATCCACCAACTGACTCACACTCTCAATAACATTCCACTCACCAACATTCTGTCACCACAGTCACACTGGGTGAGGAGCAGGTATAACAAGTGTCATGCTAGTTTTGTTGCCGGAGTATATGTTCAATGATCTTCTGAATTTCTTACCTGAGTTTTTTTGTCCTGCTGACAGTAGTGGGGTGATGTGTTTGTGAACCTCTGGTCCTGTTAGATGTGCGGCATGTTTGATGCAGTATAGAGTGATGTCATGTCGGTGTGGGTCACATACTTCATAAGGAAACACATGACACAGGTCTGTAGATACTTCTTCTTTATTCGCTGGGTGTGGGGCAGGTCATGGCGCGTCTGTCCTCTTCCTTGGTCCTCGTTATACTGTCCTCTTCCTGTCCCTACAGGATGTGGTGTCCAGTGACCTGGTCACTGCCCTGTGACCCACAGGGTCCTAATGCCCTACGTCTGTGGTCACCTACTGTCAGGATATCACATCTCCCCCTTTGTCACAAACAAAGCTTATGTTACATACATAAACATCAGCTCGGTCTTGTCTCTCTGCTGTTTTCGTGCTCACTGTCTTCCACTTTCAGTGGTGTTTCACAATCCACTTGTCCTTCATCTTCCCTTTTCAGTTCCTTGAAGTGGGCGCTGTTTCTTGTTATTCTTTGATGGTCAGATTCTGCCGTCACCATTGATCCCTTTACTTTGGTCACTACTAGCGAATCTTTTGAAAATGGGCTGTCTGACTTCCGTTGTTGTCTCTGCTTCACCAACACCAGGTCCCCTTCTTGTAACTGACGTTCAGATGCGTGTCTCTTCTTGTCAGCATATTCTTAAATATTTCTCTTGGCCTCTTGATCTCTTTCCATTATGTCACTTCGATCCGTGCTCCCCTTGGCATCTATTTGAGGCAGTCTTGTTTTGCTTGATCTTCCCAATACCAGTTCCGCTGGACATCGACCTGTGGAGCTGTGAGGGGTATTTCTGTAGTCTCTCAGCACTTGACATAATGCTTGTCCAATTGATATCTGTGTCAGTTTTGCTCGTTGGACTGCTTTCTTTATAGTTCCCATAAATCGTTCTGCCATCCCGTTGGCCTGCGGCCACAGGGGTGTTATTTTCCGATGCTTTATTCCCAGATATTCCATAAATCGACGGAATTCTTCCCCTGAAAATGGAGGTCCATTGTCTGTCTTTGGCGTTTGTGGGGATCCCCAGGCGGCAAATATGTCATCTAGGGCTGGTAACGTGGCGTTTGCCGATGTTGATGGTATTTCTCTCACAATTGGGAATCTTGAGAATTCATCAATGACTACTAATAGATATCTTCCCATCTCTAGTGGTCCATAGAAGTCTGCTGCCAACTCGGTCCATACCGCTGGAGGCAGTTCTGACATTTGTAAAGGTGCTGGTTTGGAGGGTGGTCCCGTCACTTGATAGACATGACAGCGTGCTACTTCTTCCACCATGTTGTCTAGTCCTGGGAACCACACCTTTTCTCTCAATACCTTCTTTGTCGCTACAATGCCTCGATGCGATTCGTGAGCCAGTCCAACTGTTCTTTTCCTTAGTCTGTGAGGTATCACTATTCTTGATCCTCTCATCAAGATCCCGTTCTCGGTTTCAGATAATTCTTCACTTATCTTTTTGAAAGCCAGTAGTTCTTCTTTCATTACTCCTTCGCCTGTGGGTGTGTTGTTGTTGATGTGTCTCCATCTCTGCTGTCGCACCACATTCCCGATTGCCTGCATTGTCGGATCTCTTTTTGTTTCTTGCTCTAGTTCTGCAATCGTAATCGATGCAGGAGTGTTTTGTTGGAGGATGAAATTTAGGTATTCCTCTGCCATGGTGGTGCCATTTTCTCAATACGGTAATGGGTGTCTTGACATGTAGTCAGCTGGGTTGTGCTCTTTTCCGGGCTTGTGGACAATTTTGAAGTTGTAGTCCATCAACCTGATTCCCCATCGCTCAATTCTTGGTGGTATCTTGGCATTCGGATTTCCATATATGGTAACTAGTGCCTGGTGATCTGTAACAATTGTGAATGGCTTTCCGTAGACGAACATGTGGTAATGTTCACATGCCCATACTACTGCCAGACTCTCTTTTTCTGGTTGAGAGTATGCTCTTTCAATGTCTGACAGGCTCTTGCTTCCATATGCTACAATCCGTCGTGGCGAGTCTTGTCCCGGCTCGTGTTGTGCCAGTATTGCACCCAGACCTACTGCGCTGGCATCCACTGTCAACTCAGTGCACAGGTTCGGGTCAAAATATGCTAGGTGGTCCACTGCCGTTACTGACGCCCTTATTTCTTCAAATGCTTTGCTGCACTCTGCAGTCCACTCAAATGTTTGGCCCTGTTTCGTGAGTTCTCGTAGGGGGGTGCTTACTGTTGCGAAGTCCTTTATGTATCTCGCACAGTAGCTGGCAAGGCCGAGGAATGAATGTACTTCAGCTACATCTTTAGGTTCTTTTGCTTTTTCTAGAGTGACCACTTTGCTGCGATCTGGTCTCATTCCTTTTTTCAAGAATATGTGTCCAAAGAACACCGACTCCTCTCTTCCCAATTCACATTTCTTTTCGTTGACTGTTATGCCCACCTCTTCTAGTTGTGAGCATACTTTCCTCAGTGCTTTGTCGTGTTCCTCATCTGACTTGCCAAACGCCAGGATGTCGTCGCTGTAGTTCAGGCTGTTTTTTATCGGCCTAATTATTTGCCTGATGGTTTCTTGGAAGATTTCAGCTGCTGATGATATTCCGAAACTTAATCGCTTGTAGCGAAATAGACCTAGGTGTGTTGAAAATGTCGTTATGTATCTTGACTGTTGGTCCAGCTCTAGTTGATGGTATCCTTTGCATAGGTCTAGCTTGGAAAATCTTCTCATTCCCGTCAAGCAGCTAATCATGTCATCTAGGTGTGGCCCAGGATGGCGTTCTCTTTCAATGGCAGTGTTGGGAATTCTCATGTCCACACATATCCTTATTTGTGTACTGTCCTTTTTTGGTTCGGCAACTATTGGGGACATCCACGGCGTGGGCCCCTCCGCCGGCTCTATGATGTCTTGCTCTAGTAGTGCCTTTATTTCTTCTTCTACCTGTGGCTGCAGGTGAATCGGTACCCTCCTGTGGTGTTGGGCGACAGGCCTGACCGACTTGTTTATGTGTAGGGTGATCTGTCATCCTTTCAGCTTTCCCAGTCCTTTTGTTAAGTTCGGGTACTCCTCTAGGATGTTTCTTTTGTCGGACACGTGGTATGTCATCTGTAATAGGCCCATGATTTTTGCTGTGACATTGCTCAGTAGACATGGTGCGGGAATATCTCCTCGTAGTACATGAATTTCTTATGTGACTGTCTTGCCCTTGTGCGTCATGGTGTCCGTGAATTTTCCCATGTTTGTCACTGGATTTTGTGCACCCCAAGTGAATACTCGTACATTTGATGGTTGCAGGGGTGGCTTTCTCTTCATTTTATCGTATTCAGTGGCGCACATGATGTTGCATGTGGCCCCGCTGTCTAGCACAAATTCCGCTTGGTGTGGCCCTACTTCAATGGTCACCCAGTCTGTCTTCTTTATTGACTGCTTGTCCACCAGTCTGATGTGTTCTTCCTTGTGTTCATCGTCTGTGGACATGAGGTACAAAAGTTCTACTCTCTCTGTTGTTTCTTCGTCTTCATCTCCCGATTCCAGTGATGAGCTCCTTGTGGTCGCTTCCATGTGACGCACATGCCTGTTAGTGGGTACTCTTTGTCTCCCTGGCCTGCCCCTTTCATTTTTGAATTGCATTCCTTGGCACATGGTGGCGAAATGGTTACTTCTATTGCATTTTCGGCATATCTGACCAAACGCTGGGCATGTTCCTCGATGCGGTAATTCCAGGCCGCACCTGTAGCACTGGGACTCTTGTTTTCTTGTCGCCTGGTCCTTCGACCCTTTCTTCCAGCTTCCAGTACTATTCTTGTCTGTCATTCTGTGTACTTGCTCCTCTCGTCGGTCCATCTGTCTTGCGTGCGCCATTGCTCGTGCCTCTGCTCTCGCTAAATCCAGAATCCTTTCTAGTGTGGTTGGTTCTTTCAGTATTCTCTTACGAAAATCTGTGTCACGACAGCCTTCTATCAATCTTAGACGGATCGCTTGTTCATTGTCGTACTTCTCAAATTCGCAGTGTGCTACTAGTTTCCTTAGCCTCGTTGCAAAGTCATCCATTGACTCCTCTGGCTGCTGAAAAGCTATGTTAAAGCTATATCTTTCAAAGTCAATGTTTCTTTGGGGATCGAATTTGCTCGTTAGACACTTTATTAGTCCTTTGTACATGCTCCTCTCGCTCTTTGGGAGCGTTATTAGGAGGTCGTCTATGTCATCTCCAGCCAGATTTAGGAATAATCCTAGCTTTTTATCTTCGACTACATCAGTTGCTTCCATGTATCGCTCGAACTTCACAATCCACTTTTCCCATCTTATTCCCACTTGTGGCTCCGATATGCTGAATGGCATCGGTCTGTGATACTGTGCACTTTGTTTTGTATCAGGCATCTTTTATTACTTTTACTTTGATGCTCGTTTCTTTCTTCTGGCTGTTTGGGGTGTTTGTAGTGTTCTTGCACTTTCTTTTATGTTTCCCCTTTGATTTCTAATATTGTAGGCCTTTTTTTGTGCCTCTTATGCTTGTTTTCCTTTGTTTCCTTTGTTTTCTGCTTATATTTCGATATTGCCTGTCTTTAAGATGGCCGCCATGCACATTTAATGGTATTTCTTGTCTGTGTCTCACACAAAATGGCCGCCGAGATTTCGATCGTGAAATCTCGCGTTGCCTGTTCCTAAGATGGCCGCCGCGTTGCTGCACTGCTCCTATTGGCTGCCTTTGCCTGACCTTGTGATGGCCGCCGAGATGTGCCCCTCTCGCGAGACCTCGCGCTTTGATTTTCAAGCGCGAGGACCTCGAGCTTCCAATCTCGGGCACTAGCGCTTGTCCTCTCACGCTCCTTACCGCGCTTGGAGGATTTCGGTGGACGCTGTCGGGGTGGGCTCCCGTGTAGCTCCTCGCGTCTTTCTTTTTGCCGTTTCGGGTGGCGGACGGCTTGGTTCACACGTAGATTCGTCAGTCTTCGTCGCCAGATGTCATGTCGGTGTGGGTCACGTACTTCATAAGGAAACACAGGACACAGGTCTGTAGATACTTCTTCTTTATTCGTTGGGTGGGGGGCAGGTCATGGCGCGTCTGTCCTCTTCCTTGGTCCTCGTTATACTGCCCTCTTCCTGTCCCTACAGGATGTGGTGTCCAGTGACCTGGTCACTGCCCTGCGACCCACAGGGTCCTAATGCCCTACGTCTGTGGTCACCTACTGTCAGGATATCACATATGGGTTACACCCTAGTGTTACAAGTGTCCTTCCTAAGGGGTTAAGGAGAAGTGTAGGGGTCATGTGTTGCGCCCTAGTGTTCAAATGTCCTTCCCGAGAGTTCTAGGAGAAGTGTAAGGGTTGTGCATTGCACCCCAGTGTTACAAGTGTCCTTCCTTAGGAACTAAGGAGAAGTTGCAGGGGCATGTGGGTTGCACCCTAATGTTGCTAGTGTGTTACAATAGTGGGTGAGTGTATATGTTGCACCCTGATGTTCTAGTGTGTTGAAGTAAAGGTGAGTGTGTGTGTTGCATCCTAATGTTCTAGTATGTTGCAGTATAGGGTGAGTGTGTATATTGCACCTTAGTGATGTTGTGAGTGTCTTCCTAAGGGGTTAAGGATTAACTGTGTGTAGTAGGGGGTGTTATTAGTTCCCTAAGTCCTTCAGAGGATTTGCTTGTTTTGATTAGCCATGAGTTGAATATTTATGAAACTAACTAGCGGCCCGTCCCGACGTTGTACGGGTATGACAGACATGTCTGCAATTAGAATGCGCCCCAGCGAAATGTGCCTCTTGCCTTCCTGTCTGCACTTAGAATGCGCCCCAGCGATATGTGCAGGCGCCGATGCGTGCGTACCTGCTCTGAAGTTCTGGCCTCACAGTCTGCCCCAGCGATATGTGCCTCTTGCCGACCTGCCGTGCATATCGTGCCCGGGCTCTGCATCCACAACACGGCGTGTTGCACTGAGACGCCACACGCCGTGTCAACGTCACCCGACGGCGTACTCAGCCGCCGTGATAGAATGCTATTCACATGCTCCAAACGTCACCCGACGGAGTACTCAGCCGCAGCGATAGAACGCTATTCACACGCTCCAAACGTACGCACACGCCCACCTCAGAGCCGGCGCTACTTCCAACGGACTACTTTGTCACACAACGTGCTTTGTCCCCTCCAAAGTATATGTTGCGCCGGTGTATAGCCTATGTCCATCTGCTTTGCCTCACCTTTCCAATGCTGCATGTGGCGCTCTGGTTGGCGCTGTGGTTCCGGAGCTTATCCGCCTCAAAGGTTTGGTCTCTCTCTTTATTATATTAGTATGGATTGATCATTTACTTCCATCTTTTGTCCTTTTGAAATTGATGATTTATGAGTTCGAATATTTAGGGGACTGATTCATTGTTTATTTCGATCTTACTTCTGTTGGTATTTTCAATTACTTCTCTAAGGGGAGGAGATGTGTTGTAACCTGTGGTTGTTGCTATGCATCCTCTCCATAGTTACCAGTTCCCTGTTGCTCAGCCAGTGTTAGTGTGATGTAATTGAATGTTGATGAGTTCTTGGTTGGTACGAAGGTCAGTTGGAAAGAGTGAGCTTGGCAGCAAGGGTGCTGCCCCTAGTGGGGGGTTTACTCTTGATCCAGCGCTCCTATTGAAAAACTGTCTCAAAAACGCTACTTATCACCTCAATACTCACCATTATTCATAAAACACATATACAGGCCCATACTACCAAAGAGACAATTTTTGAGCGACTGAATCAGGTGGTATGATTAGCTAAACTACTCACATATTATTTACAAAATTATATACAACTGCAGTTTATCTATTTTTACCATGGTTTAAACATTTATTTATTATTAATCAAACCACCAAAGTGATTGAATCAACTGATGGTAACTAGATCATGAATAAACAAGACCAGCTTGTCATTTCAAATCTATTTTATTAACTTTATTTTTCAAAAAGAGAAAGCATTTACGTTTTAGAATCTTTATTTTATAAGCAGATGAGAAAGCAACATTTTAATAAGGAAATGAATTAATAAACTGACATTTTCAAAGCAAGCTCAGAAACATAAAACATTAGCAGAATAACAGTTTCCATTCCCTAACCCATTTCCCTGTCTATTTCTCACTTCACCTAGAAAGGAAAATCATTTAAAGTCTGCTGCCCTTACGTGCGCCAAAGGTCCAACAGCATGTCACGTCAATCAGGAATCGAAAAGCAGCGAGCCAGCAACGAACTTTTTTCCTGCTCATGGTGTCAGGTTTTATACCTTTCTTTCTAGCTAAATTTTCTACATTTTACATTCTTTAAAGCAAATTTGTGCTTTTCATTGGCTGTCCTGTGTCAGTCCACAATTAGGTCATCTCCGATTCTTGACCAAGTCCAGGTTTCACATAAGCCCTATTGTCTTTCACTTCCACATCTTTCAGCTTCCTCAAGAAAGTTACGTTTTGGAGGAGGAGATTCGCGCGTAACCAAGATGGTCGCGTGAGCACAGGGCTCCCCGGACCCTCGCCACCTCCACCGTCTATCCTGACTTCTATCCTGATTTGGATGACGGGTTGTTACTGGCACAGCCCTGCTGATCAATTATCAGTTTACAGAATTTGATTTGGACTTTGGGAGCCGGAGATATGGATCTCTGACTTTTTCAGGCCTGCTCCATGGCACTGCCCCGGGCTCTGTTTCTTTGCCAGCCAGACAGTAATTGAACAACAATGGACCGCCTGAGTCCTGTCGGCTCGGTTGTCTACTTTCGGTTTCGTTTCTCGTCCGAGGACCTCCTTGATTCAGCCTGAGTGGCCTGTCCCGATCGTCTTCCACTCTACTACTTCTCGGAAGTGTGACTTTGGCCTACTTTGGTTCACTGCCTGGCGAGAGGTGCTTATCTCACCCTTCTCATTGACGCTGGAGACTTGGTTGTAGCCATTTTTACCCGGTACCAGGCTTCCCTCCAGGGCTCCAGATCTAAAATGGCCACCAAGCCTGAGGGTGAAAAACGCAAGACCAAGCCGGGTGTCCGAGGGAGTTCCGTGCAGACAAACGTCATGGATAGATATACCCTCGCCAAGGGCTCGCCGGGAGGACCGACTAAATCCCCAACTACTGCTACAGATGACTCCTCGACTGGTGAGGACCTGTCGCTGCGGGATGTTATGGGCGCCATTTCTGCAATGAAGACGACGTTGGGGCAGCAATATGAGGCCCTGTCTCATAAGTTAGACACGGTCGCTATAGATGTAAATCTGATCAGGGCAGATCTCGCGAAGACCAACGAGAGGGTTAAGTCCCTTGATCTTAAGACATCTAGCCTCACGACCGATGTCTCTGACTTGCAGGCCGAGGTCGGTAACCTACGATCCGCTCAGACTTATTTCTCGAGACGCCTGGAGGATTTCGAGCGCCGTGCCCGGCGTAAAAACATCCGTCTGATCGGTGTCCCGGAAACATCCGGGTCCTCTTCGGTGGACCTACTGGTGGAGGATCTTGTATTGAATCATCTCGCACCCAAGGGCCTTAGCAAGTTCTTTGCTGTGGAACGTGCGCACAGGATCCCTGGAGGCGCGCCAAAATCGGGTGCCACTCCGCGTCCTAGCATCGCTAGGATTTTCAATTTTCGGGACAGGGATGCGATTCTACAGGCGTCACGCCAGTCTGGCCCGACTGCTTTCGAGAATACTACAGTCAGTTTTTACCCAGACTTTACCCAGCAGGTCCAGAAGCAGAGACTTGGTTTCCAAGGGGTGAAAAAGAGGCTGAGAGACAGAGAAATGAAGTATGCTATGCTCTTTCCGGCCAGACTGCGTGTGGTCTACAACGAACGGACATTTTTCTTCGACCATCCTGGGGCCGTAAGTGACTGGCTGAACTCGCTGCCTATGGGGCAGGATCACTCTGAGAACTTTGGACCTTCCGGAGGTGCGGAGGGCGGCCCGGTGGAACAGGAATAGGGATCGTGGCCGGCCCCTTGTCCATCGAATTGACTTTTCACTTTGGTTTGATGCCATGATTGTTGCTGCTGACACCTGGTCACTTTTGGGGGTGGGTGGGGGGTGGGTGCCTCTTCCTCCTCCAGGGTTCTTTTCGTAGATTAGTTGGGTATTAGGGCGACAGGCACACTGCAAGTTGGGGTGGCTTTTTAGTCTCACGCAGGGGTGCGGGGAGGGGGGTGTGATGTACGGGGTTTTTTGGTGGGATGGGGGTTGGTGTTCATGTTTCTTAGTTCTTTACAAGGCGCAGTAATGGCGAGCTTCTGTTGTACTTTGTTGCACTGGGTGTGGAGTGGGGGCGGGTTTCACTATTGGGATGGGGGTAGGGGACTTCGACTGTTGTGTTGGAACGTTAACGGGTTGGGGGATAGGATTAAACGGGGTGTGGTGTTGCAGCTGCTGCGACGTCTATCCCCTGATGTTGTTCTGCTCCAGGAGACGCACTTGCTTGGCAATACGTGCCACGCATTGAATAGGCGTGGTTATCGTCTCCTGGCACACTCGGGTTTCGCTTCTGGATCCAGGGGGGTGGGCATACTGGTCCGTAACTCCCTCCCTCTTGCTATTGACGAGATCATCCTTGATGATAGGGGACGGTACGCCGTCATTGTTGGGCGCTGGGAGGGGAAGGTCATTACTATGGTCTCTGTCTACATACCACCCGGCCTCCAGACTACTACTTATGCTGATCTGGGAAGGGTGCTCCTGGGAGTCCCGGAGGGTCTGCTTGTGGTGGCGGGGACTTTAATTCCGTAGTTTCGGGGATGTGTGATCGTTATCCTCCCCGGGAACTTTCCAAAGCTCAGTCCTGGTTGGGCGACTTCCTTGATACTCTGGGGCTCACCGATTGTTGGCGCTTGCTTCACCCGGGGACATCACAGTATACCTTTCACTCTGTGGTGCACGGCAGTCTCTCGAGACTGGACTACGTGCTGATGCCCTCCTCCCAGGCCTCCGCTCTACGGGAGGTACGACATCTCGCTAGAGGTATATCGGATCACTCCCCGGTGTGGTTGGTTGTGGATGCGCAGCTGGGGACGGGAGGTCGTGTGGCCCCGATTAACTCCTGGTACCTCCATGATCCCAAGGTTAGAGTTGAATTGATTAAGACACTTGACCACTACTTTGCTGACAACGTTGGCTCCGTCTCCTCCTCGGTTTCGTTGTGGGAAGCATATAAAACTGTTATTCGAGGCCAGGCCCTCTCTCTGATTAGTAACATTAAGAGGAGTAACCGAGCTGACATTGTCCGTATCGAGGAGGAAATTACTGCCCTGGAGGGGGAACTGGAGTCAGAGGTTACCCCGGATGGACTACATCTGTTGGGTCTCAAGCAATTTGAATATAGAGCGTTGGTCACAGATGCTGCGAAAGTAATGAGCAGGGAACAGCAGGGACGCCTGTATGATGTTGGTGATAAAGCTGGGAAGTTGCTTGCCTGGCTGGATAAGAGGGAGAGTGCGAGTCGGGTGGTCCCTGTGATTGTGGGTGTGAATGAAGTGCTTCTTACTGATCCTGTTGAAATAGTTGAATGCTTCGCTGATTATTTCCGGGGAGTATATTCCCCTGTGTCTGATAGATCTGAGCATGACTCCCACTTGCTTTTGCGTGACATTGGGCTGCCCTGTTTGTCTGCTCCTGAGAGGGAACTCCTCGATGCGCTGCCCACGGTGGAGGAGGTTTCGACCGCCATTCGTTCGGTTCGCTCCGGGAAGGCCGCGGGTCCTAATGGGCTTCCTATTGAGCTCTACAAACTCCGTCCGGACACGATAGCCCCGTATTTACGATCGATGTTCCTGGAATCGCTAGAGATGGGTACCCTCCCTCCTGACCAGAGACTAGCTTCTATAGTAGTGATTCCTAGAGAAGGCAAGCCCCGCGACCGCTGCGCCTCCTATAGGCCGATATCGCTGATTAACGCTGAACCGAAGATCCTGGCCAAATTGCTTGCCAATCGCTTGGTTACTGTTATAGGCGACTTGGTTCATCCGGACCAATCCGGCTTTATACCACACCGCAATACTGCGCTTAACCTCCGGCGACTACATGGCTTCCTCGCGCGGGCGGAAACGTTGCGGGAACCGGCCGTCTTGGCGTCCCTGGACGCCACTATGGCGTTTGATACGTTAGAGTGGCCATACCTATGGGCGGTCCTTGCTAAATTTGGTTTTGGTCCGGTTTTCATTAACTGGGTGAAGCTGCTTTACACTGACCCCTTGGCTCAAGTGGTCGTGAATGGTCGAGTCTCTGCTTCCTTTGCGCTGGGAAGAGGTACGCGCCAGGGCTGTCCTTTGTCTCCTCTTTTGTTTGCCCTCGCCTTGGAGCCGCTTGCGGCTTGGCTGAGGTGGGAGCTGTCCTTGAGGGGCATTAGATGGACTCCGGAATTTGAGGACCACGTATCCTTATAAGCGGATGATATCCTGTTATACCTCACGTCGCCGCGAAAATCGGTAATTGTCCTTTTTGACGTGTTGACCTCCTTCCGTAAGAATTCTGGCCTTGTCATTAATTGGTCGAAGTCTTGTGTTTATGTTCTCTCGGGAGACGCTCCTCTTTTGCCCCGTGGCTGTCCTATTGCGGTAGTGTGGGAGGGATTTAAATACCTGGGAATCTTCATTACCCTAGACCCGGGGCTTCGTTATGAACATAATTTGTTGCCCCCTCTCCGGCGCCTTCGCGCTGATGTCCTTGCTTGGGGTAGGCTCCCTCTCCCCCCCCTGGGAAGGGCGGCGCTGTTTAAGATGATGTCGCTACCCCGGTTCCTTTATGCGCTGCAAAACACACTTGACGCTGTACCTGCTAGTTATTTCCGGGAGATTGAAAGTTTGCAGAGACAACTGTTGTGGGGGGGCCGCTCTCGTATTGCTATCGCTAAGATGACGCTCCCTTGGTACGACGGTGGCATCACGCTCCCTGATATCCGCCGCTACTACTGGGCCTCGCAGTAAGGGGCTATTAATCATTGTACCTACGGGCCCTCGCCAAATCCGGCCTTTGAGATGGATAAGTGACTGCTGCCCGGTGGGAGCTACGATAGAGCTCTGTATGCAAAATCTCCTGGTGGGACTCTCACGGGCCCTACCAGGACGGCAGTCCAGGTTTGGCATCGTGCTACGGTGGCTCTGGGCTGGGCGGACAGGTTGACTCGTGCGACCCCGTTGTACGCATCGGACAAACTTGGCTCCCTTTGGCGGTCGAAGGGATTTGATAAGTGGGACGTCATCGGTATCAGTAAGGTGAATGACGTTTGGATCAAGGGCAGGGTCAAGACGTTTGATGAGCTGAAGACTGAATATGAGTTGAATGATAGAGAATTCTACCGGTATGCGCAAATTCGACACACGGTCCTGTCTGTCTTTCCCTTGGGCACGGATATACCGGAGGCATCCCCGCTTGAGGATAGGATATTAGATGGGTACGTCCCTGACAGCACGATCTCGCTTATTTATAAAAAGTCGATCAACTCTAGAACTGACCTATTGTGTCGCCTTCGTGAGGCATGGACTAGTGACGGGCTGGAACTTGATGACGAAGATTGGCAGGCTGCGATCTCCTCCCCTCGGGAAGTGGCGATCCCGGCGCGCCTCCGGTTTGTCGAGCTTAAAATTCTCCATAGGATATATGTGACCGGCCCCCGTCTTGTACGCATGGGATTTTCTGAGGATGGACTGTGCAGGCGTGGCTGTGGTTTCGTGGGAACATTTCTCCATATCATTTGGGAGTGTCCTGTTGTGATGTGATATTGGTCGCGTGTGCATGAAGTAATGAATGAGGTCACGGGTGTGCGGTCGATGCCCGAGGCGAGGAGATGTTTGCTGAACGTTTGGGAGACGAATGATTATAGTGTGGCGCAGCGTCAATGGGTGACCTTAGGTAATATGATTGCCAAACGAGATATCGCACAACTATGGGGTGCCCAGAGACCGCCAACAGTTCTGCTATGGAAACAGAATTTGGATTGGTGCATGTTCAGGGAAAAAACAGTATATGTTTCTCGAGGTACACCTCGCAAATGGGGGAAGATATGGTCTCAATGGAATGTCTATCGTGGTGAGATATGTGCTCCTCCCCTCCTGGACTTGGATGCGGAACTGATGTCTCCCCGGCCCAACGTTTCCCCTACGACGAATTAGACATCTTGATTGCTTTTTGTCCCTCTGCCCCCCCCCACTCATATGATGTGTTCCTAAACTCGCTTTGTAGTGCACCTCCCGCCCCCGCACGATGCGCCACTGTATTGTAAAGTAATGCCTTGTTTGTGTTTTTGTTATTGTTTCTGTATTTTGTCTTTTATCTTTAATAAAAAGTTTTTTAAAAAAAATAGTTACTTTTCCTCGAGTTTCGAACATTTACTTCCTAGCCTTGGCAGACACTTTAAGTTTCTGTCCTTGAGCCTTTTCTCCTTGAGCACGTTCAACTCAGCCAAAGAACTGCTTTTTCAATTGAGGATGACTGTGCAGTAAAAATCTTCACAGCTACGCATGTGCAAGACATTGCTCTGGACAAATTTTCGCGTCTGCAGTTCTGTCAGCCATATTTTCTGAACCACCTTTAGGCCTCACTTTGAAAACTAATATTAAACAAACACAAGACATCAATTAATTAAAGAATTGAGACCCATTCTGTTACCCACCCCCTTTACTAATTAATCCTGTTAATTAAGTTACCTAGCAGAAGCACAAACAAGCAGCATTATATTTACTTCTCCTTTAGGAACTGCGCAAACTCCTTGAGCTTTTTGTCACAGAAAGGACATAACATGAGCACACAAAATAAGCACTTGCCATTAGTTAAAGAGCCGCATTTAATACTGACAAAGACAATAGACAATGTTAGTTTATTTTTTTTTTTTCTTTGCGTTTGCAACATAAAGCACATTAGTTTATCCCACATGTATTGATGTATGTATTCTTAAACGAAGTTGATTAGTAATTTTCACCACAAGCTTATCAATTTAATTAATGTTATGAGAGATTAACTTCACAAGCTTGAACAACATTTTGTTCTTTACCTTGCTTCATCAACTCCCTCATCTGGTGATTTCTAAAGCACCAAATAATACCCACATTTTTTAAATTTTCAACCCTTGAACATGTTTTGGACTTTCTTAATATTAGTATTTCTAATCTTTAGATTCATCTGTTTTACTGCATTTATCATATTGAGTTCTCCGAAACTCTTCTAATTCTATTTCTTTTTCTTTCTCCTTTCTAAGTTTGCAAATTCTTTTCTTTTCTATTACATATTTTCTTCTCTTGTGTATCATGCAACTATTTTTTAACAAAAGTATCAATATAACTATGACTATTAAAGGAAAAACTATTTTACCTATAATTGAATTACCAATTTCTTGAAACCAGTGTTTAATTGCAGCAAATCTTTTACTCAAGCGTTCTGAAAAACTTTCGTCTTCTAAAGGTTCTACTTCATTATGCAATTCAGTTATATTCCTGATATACATTTCTATATTCTGACTTTTGTCAGGTATGTAAGTACAACAATGTTGAACATGCAAAATTCCACAGACTCCACCCTCTTTTGCTAGCAAAATGTAAAGAGCAAGACGATTTTGCATAATCATAGTTCTCATAGCAATAAGCTCTGTATTCACTAATTGAAATCCACTTGCTGTATCAGTTGACAATCTATCAACAATTGTTAATTAACTATCACTAATTTGGTAATTTGAGAGAGGCTTCTGTTCGCCTTATCATGCCTAGCCAAAGCCACGCCCCGCCAGACCAAGTGCTGCGATCATCGAAACACAGAGTGGAGCACGGAGCGCGGGAATTCGGAGCAAGAGGATACGGAGCAAGCCCTTGTCAGCCAGACCCCAGCGACAGGCGGACAAACGGACAAACCGATATAGATTTCCTCACCAGCCTCGGTCAATAGCGGAGCCTTCGGGGAGAGGCAGGGAGTGACGAGGGGAGCGGGTGCGGGAGCGGGAGCAGCGCGAGCAGGAGGGCTCGCCGAGCACAACGAGACTCTGCACACGCAGCTGCTGCAGAGAACGCCACTGAGCGCCTGCACCAACTTGACCCCCCTTTCAGCCCCCATTCTTGCAGACTCGGACTATTAGCCGGATCAGTGAATTCAGCAGAGGCTGCAAGGCAATACATTTTGAACTTCGGTGTTATAAGCTGGCAACAAAGGGCGTGTAATTGAATCATTAGCCCTCAGAAGACCAAACACCACCAGAAAAGTCGGAGTTTTTAACACAAAGTATAAGTGGGGCAAGGCAACAGGCGGAAGGCAACTAAGGCAGAACAGAGGTAAGTGAACAATTTTTTACTAAAGTAAAATTAATAATTAAGAGTTACCACCCTTAGTATAACAACAGTTTTTTAACTAAAAATGGCTCCTAAAAGAGGGCAAAAATTATTGGATGAACTAGGAAGGAGTAAATCATTGGAGGGCTCAAAATCTCTGGATGAAAGCCAGGAAAGTCACGCATCATCTATGGAAAATAGTAAGGGGAGACGAAAGAAAAGAAAAGTCAAAAGAGCAATGAAGAATGCCCAGAAGGCAAAAAGAGGCTGCAATCAAACAACCAATAAACAGAAAGAGAACACGGCAGCGTCAAAGTCCATAAAGGAGTTTGTAGGCAAACACTATAAATCATTAAACCCAGCAATAACATCGGATCTTGATGAAGAAATAGTGGAAATTGGTGGAGAAATTGGTGAAAATTCAGGCTTGCCAGATGAAAATCAAAGACGGTCAAATAAGGGAGAACTCCAGGAAGAAGTTAATCTTGAAAATGAGGAAGATGGGGTGAACCGTAAATCATTAAACCAGACACTGCAGAGCCAAAATCACCAAATCCCGGCGCCTCGACTATCATCATCACCAAAGATTTTCTCATTGTTGTCACCAGGGATTGAAGATCATAGGGGAAATGAAGGCCAGAACCAGAGCGTTACCTGGGGAGGCGTACCAGATCAACTCCTACAATACCAACCATTGCAAAAATCCCCAATACATCAAGAGAGCTTAAGGACAAGTTTCCCAGCAATCCCAGTCAGAAATACTACACAGGACTCGGTGCTCTCTGAAACTCCTACATCCTCGTTGATGGATCTAATCCTGTTATTGCAAAAAGCGCTTCAAGGAATCCTGGAAGTAACCCTCTCAAACAACGGAGTGATGAAAGCTCAGAAACAACATCTAAAGAAAATAGAAGAAGAACTCGGAGAAATAAAGAGCCAATTGCTGAGTAGGGTAAAGCAAATTGATATAGCACCACCAAATGAGGAAAGCGACAGGATAATACCTGAAGAAGAAAGCATGGTAATCCTCGAAAGATCGCCGAAACCCGCAGAACAATCAGCAAAGGATGCTGCAGAATATGTGGACAATGTGTATATATCAAAAAGACCTATGTTGATAAAAAGGCATGGAGGGTACGTCATACCCGGGACCAGGAACCGGATAGGAAAGTCCAGGCAAATGAAACATGCAGGAAAGAGAAAAGGGAAGGAAACAACGAAGGGGGGGTTGCGGTCAGGACTAAACGCCTCAGCCCCAACATTTACAACACATAGACTTAAACAGGTAGAGGCAAAAACTTCAACACCCCCAAAGACCCCGAGAGCTCTAAGGAAAAAGCAGTCTCACAGGGAGGAAACTGAGAACCCCCCCTCCACCCGTACGACGAGACAAAAAGTAAGGCTATTGGATGGATCTGTAAGACCACAGATACATGAAGATCCCAACATGAGAAACAAAGGTTGGAAAGGAGGGAGAACAATCACCAGTCAACAGACGCATGAAATAAACACGAACTCATATGAGAAAGATGATAACAAATGGTTATTTCTGGACCTGATACCAGCAGGGAGGAAAGAGAAGCGGACAAGAAAAACCAATCCCCTGAATAGGGCATTGATCTTGACCGCATTTGCAAAATGCGGCAGTCTGAGGGGGATCGGCACTAAAGACCTCCAGCAGGTTGGTTTTGTAGAAAACAGGTATGGAAAGGAAATAACAAAAATCACTCTTTATTCAGACCTGGTAAAAAGGGCAATCTTGAAAGCCTCAAATGAGATAACGAAACAGGGAATAAGGATTATCCCAGAGAGAGATATAAAAACCTCTAAAGATAACAATTTCTTAAAACAGCATGCTGGGTTACAGAAGAGGCAAGTGATTCTCTATAAAGAATCAAAAGGTGATCGAAGCTCTCTGAACATTGTAATCGACAACACAGGGAATGACTCCCTATGGGGTAACTGGTCATTACACAGCAATCCCGAGGGAGAAAGTAATGAGAGAAATACAGTGGTTACAGATGATGAAGGTGGTTTGAGTGACGTTGAATAGGATGGAGGGGGGTCGCAAGAACTAGGTCTCTTAACCTGGAACGTAAATGGGCTAGGCAACGAGCAAAAATGGGAATATATAATGGAATCCATAAATAAAGTGGACATTGCCTGCCTGCAAGAGACCTGGTTATGCGACGACACCCCAACCCTTGACGGCTATGCCCAGATACATCAGCCAGCCATAAAGAAAAATCGTGGGAGGCCCTCGGGGGGGCTGTTGACATTGGTATCAACAAAAGTAATGAGGGAAATAAAACTGTTGAACACAAAATGTAAATGGGTACAATCAAGTAGAATTGAACTCATGACGGTGGATCTAAATTATAAAATGTTGATTTTAATGAATGTATACATGCAGTGGGACAATGGGGAGGAGTATGAAAGGGAAATGAGGTGTTTTAAAGAGGATGTAGACAGTACTCTAGAAAATTATCCCGCAGACATAATAATTATAATGGGCGATTTCAATCATAAACTAAACCCAAAAAAGGCTGACCTTTGGAATAGGGAACAGTTAGAGGTATATGGAATAAACCCGGCAAGGTTCCCAGTAGGGGAATCTTCGAAACAAGACCTAGCACTAATACACATCTTAGGAGGCAGGGGTTTTCACTGCGTAAATGGGAGAATAGAGTCAGACTCACCGGCAGGAAAAACGTTTATCCAAGGGCAACAGAACTGCCCAATTGACTATATATTCTTGCAGGCCTGGAATTTTCACCAGATTAGGGACTTTAAGTTAGATCAAAAAGAGGTGAGTGATCACAAACTCCTACACATAGTGATAGCGGGGGGAAGGAAAGTACAGAGAGAAACGGTGATTACCCAGGAGGTTGAGTACCCCAAACGTGTCACAACACGTTTAACTGAGGAATACATGGAAAAACTGAAGGCCATGCAAACAAAAATGGCACCTGAAAACTGTGAGAATAAAAAATTGGAATGGTTTATTGGAAAATTAGAAGAAGTTGTTCAATGCCTAAAGATAAAATTAAAATGGAATAATCCCATAAAGGTAAAACAATCAAACCGTGGTAAAGAGTTCTCGGTGGCGTGCCAAAATAAGAAAAGGGAGATAAGAGCAGCTCAAAGGAAACAAAAAAAGAACTTTACACAAGAGAGACAGGAACAGCTAGTTAAGCAGAAAAAAGAATTCAAGCAAATGGTTCTCTCCGCAAAAAGGTTATATAAAGAAAAATGCTGGTCAGAATTACTAGAAGCCATAGAGAACAAAAATCTAAGGCAATTTTGGCAACTAGTAAAGGCTGCAGCCGGAACAACAGATGGTGAACTAAATTGTGTGGTGAGTGAGGCAGCATGGGAAGTGTACATAAGGGAATTGTACGGGGCAAGGACGCCCAGAGAGGAGATGGAGATCAAAACATGGCAAGAAATCTCAGATGACCTTTTATTTGAGTTCAATGAAGAACAAGTTGAGCTCACAATAAAAGAACTTAAGATAACCCGGGCAGCAGGCCCAGATAATCTGCCGGCAATAATTTTGAAGACCGAGGTTAAATGGTGGGCAAGATTCCTTGCCAAGATGTTCCAGTTAGTCCTAAAAAAAGGGATAAAGCCTCCAACCTGGAAGGGGGCCATAATTAGGCCGATCCATAAGAAAGGGAGCAAAGAGGCGCCAAAAAATTACCGGCTGATTAATCTCCTAGATATTGGTGAGAAAGTGTTCTCTAAAATTGTATTGAAACAACTGAATGCATGGGTAGATGAGCACCAAATAATTCCCATAGAACAGGGGGGATTTAGAGCGGGCCACTCGACAATAGACCACGGATTTGCTTTATGGGCGATGGCGAGGAAGTCGACGGAACAAAATGGCAAGTTGTGCTGCTGTTTCGTCAACTTCAAAGCAGCCTTTGATTCTGTGGATCGGGCCTGCATATGGGAGACCCTAAAGAGGTTAAAAATTCCAAAAGACCTCCTGACCATAATAAAAGAACTACACAGGGAAAATTGGGAACAAGTAATTAAAGATACAGTGGGCTCCTTGACCTTAAAAATACCCATTGCTAATGGATTAAAACAGGGCTGTGTGCTGGCCCCCCAGCTTTTCTCGATCTTCCTGTCAGATCTCCCGGTACATCTAGAGGTGGAGGGTAGTGCCAGCCCAAAAATGGATGGAAACAAGATACCCTGCCTATTGTACGCGGATGATCTAGTAATAGTAGATCAGACTGAGAGGGGCCTCCAAAGGAAGCTTAATGCCTTCAATACATATTGTGCCAGCAAATTTTTAAATATCAACCTGGATAAAACTAAAACCCTATGTTTTGGGAAAAAGTTAAGCAGATTCAGTTGGTACATAGGTGAGCTCAAATTGGAGACAGTCAATGAGTACAGATATTTGGGTATATGGTTCGATAGGACTCTAAATTGGAACACCCATTTGGAAACTCAAAAAGCAAAGGCACTCTCTTCCATATGTGGCCTAAAAAGGTTTAATGGGGACTATGGTGAGATGTCACACCGACCAATGCTTAGAGCTTTTGAAGCAATGATCCCCCCCCCCAAGTCTTATATGGCGCAGAGATCCTTTATTTGAGCGGTAAGGGATCTTGGGACGTGATAGAGGGGAAATGCATAAAAAGGCTACTATCACTTCCCCAATCTGCTATGATACAAGCCATCAGAACAGAACTAGGCACAAAGTCCTGGGTGATACTAACCCAGATGGCTGTGATCAGATTCTGGAAGAGATTAGAAGACCCAGAAAGCAAAAAAGTAGCATACTGGTGTCGCAAAGAAATCCAGAAAAGCGAGCTAAAATGGGCGAAGGCCAGTAGGGAAAAATTGAAGGAAATCTGTAGCTCATTAGAGATCGATTTGGACATGGGAACATATAAAATCCCTAGTACCACAAGTGATCTGAAGCAAAGGGGGAAAGAAGTTTCCAAATTGTATGATATAGGCTACTTAACAAAGAAAAAATCAGTGGCGCATATGCTAAACGCTTGGTCCCATGAAAACTGGTTCCCCTACCTTGATAGATTACCCAATCGCGGACTCAGGCAAGAGATCCTGAGGCTACGAATTGGGATCAACCCATGGCTAATAAGCAGAGACCATAAAACAAAAATGTTAGATCAGGAAGGTCGCTGCAGGTGTAATTTGGGAACTAAGGGAGACCTGTTGCATATCCTTTTAGATTGTCTGACACTCCTAGAACATAGAAAACTTTGGTTGCGCCCAGTTTTTATAAAATATGAAGTAAAGACAAGGTCGCAGGCGGCCAGCCTTCTAACAGAAATCCCCTACATCGATATTGTAATTGCCCTCGGGAAATTTATAAAGGTGGCCCTGAGTGCATCGAGAACCAAAGAATAACATGTAGTACTGTATGGATTTTAGTGGAATGAAATTGTTTGGTGTAGTAAGAATGTGAATAGGTTTTAATATACAAAATAAGTTTTAAGATAATTGTAATTTTACAGATTTTTTGTACTTTAGATAATGGTGTGTATGATATTTTTAATGGACAAGTTTTAAAAAAAATAAGCGTATGAATTTATGGTGCATACTCCATTCTGCGTTATGTTCACTGTATTGTTTAAAGACTATGGTCACAATAAACATATATTTTGACTTGACTTGACTATCAACAATTGTAGACATTTTTCTGATTTTATTTGCATTCAGGGTTATTCCTACCATAGGTATTAATACACCAAATATGTCTCCCATTATTTCTGAAAAGCTTTCTCTTCTAAATCTATTCAGGTGATTGCTAATTTCAAATTAACCTTTTGCATTTCTATCTATATGGAACATTTTGGGAAAAACTAAACCCACATAACATGTCCCATACCAGTGGTCTGGGAGATTGTAATATGCTTTGTTCCCACAAACAAAATAAATTCCAGGAAAAATTGGATCTTTGCCTCCTATAAATCCCCAAACCCCTATAATATGATAAGTATCTTCACATTGACTTGCACCTACAAAATAATCATCAAACAAAGTATTATCTCTTCTTATACATAATTTCCCACTAACAGGTTTATCTATGTGAATTGCAACATTTTCATTTCAGCCATTAAGCTTTTCATCTTCCATCTGCAAAAATTTAGACTTAGTATGTTTCATAATTTAATTTCTCTTGTAAATTGCCCTTCTCTCTTCCACCATATTTAAGAACGTCTTCTCTTCTGTTCTCAATTTACATGTTAAATTATTTCTAAAAGCATACTCATAAGTGAATTCACTAGTTACTAGGAAAAATTCCCTGATCTGTTTAGCATATTTCACTTTATTCAAACTATCTACAACTTTTAAATTTGCAAAAATCTCATCAAAATCTGAATAATAATATTCCAAACGTCCAGTTTGATAAAACAAACTAGCTATAACACTACATGCTATACCATAAGTAAGAGGAAGCATATTATATGTAACACCTTCAGACACAGAAGTAGGTAACGTCACACAAATGTAGCAATCTTTTGCATCCATTACCTTAACATATTCAGATAAATGTCTTGAAAAGGTATTACTAGAAAAATCTCCAACAGATCTATCTTGATGAATCTCTGGTTTATGTACAATAGTTTTATCAGTCTTATCAACTTTATCATGATTAACCCCAACTTTACTAGTCATGTTAGTTTTATACATCTCTTTATCTATTCCAAAAGGAAAAATGACAGCCAAAATTAACCAAACTAAAATTATCAAGATTACACATATTGAAGACAATTTGCAACATCTTTTTAAAAATCTTTACTTTTCAAACAAGAGCCCTAAAAATAAAAATTAAAAATTAAAATGATTGAATATACTCCCCTCTTTTTTTTTAACAGATAACTTTATTTTCTAACAGCTTTTCTTCGACCTTATGTCATACATTAATATATTTTCCACCTAACACAATTTCTTCGACCTTGTGTCACCTAACACAATATCTTCAACCTTGTGTCACCTTATGAACAAAATCAATCATTGTCACTTGCATCATCAAAATTTCTTTGACTACTATTTACTTCTACTACTGGTGGAATTAGGATGTAGGTCCACTCAGGCGATTTGTACTTCTGATTTGGCTTTATTACTCTTTTTGCTCTGCTGTTTATCACTTCTATTCTCTTTCCTGCTTGTTTTTTCTCATTTGTGTCTTCTTCCTTTTGACTTGTGACCTCGTTAACCTGCTCTTTTATTTTTTTTCTAATTTGAACTTAAGGCCTTCGTTTTCTTTTGGCCAATTATCTCCTTTTCTTGATAATTTTCTTTTCGGTTCTGCCAAATTATACTCCACTCTCCAAGCTCTTTTGCGTGATCTTTTCACTTTTGATTCATCACCACTTTCATCTGTTTCACTTTCTGTGTTATCAGCTGATTCATTAATAATCAGTTTTACTGTATCCGGTTCTTTTTTTGATTCAGGAACTTCTTTATTCAGCAGTTTCACTCTATTAGGAACAACATCCTTATAGCTGGTACTTGGAATTTCTTCTTCTTCTTCTTCTTCCTTAATTACTTCCAATTCTCCAGTTTCAGGATTTTCATTCCTTCTTCCAGAGCTTACAATCTGCTTTTCAATACTCTCCTGATCTTGATTTTGAATCACTTCTAGTTCAGTTTCCTTTTCTGCTTCTTGATCTAGCAGATCTTCATCATTTTCATTTTCTACAAAGTCTTGTATCACAATTTCTTCATTTTCTTCATTCAATGCAATTCTTCTTATCGAGTCTCACCATCTAGATGTACTCTTTCTAACTGAGACATGGACACATGCAAACTGTGAGATAGACCTAGCAGCTGCTTGTCCGCTAAACTTTAACATCCTCCACCTCCCCAGACCCAAAGGCCGCGGTGGCGGAGTTGGTGTCATCTTCAAAGCCTCGTGGCAAACGAACATCCTAGACATAGACCCGACCCCTGGAACCGAGCTTTTTGGGCTGTCTATAAACTGCCATCAAGGCGAAACCTTCACGGTAATCGTCTGCTACCGCCCGCCTGGGGCCTTTTCTATCCCGCAACAGCAAGCCCTCCTCACGACTATCACCAACATGGATGGCAACTTCTCACAGTAATCTTATACTTCTAGGAGACTTTAACCTTTGGCCAAATGGCAGTCTTGATGTAGGACTAGACAACCTTCGGCTGTCCTGTGATAATGTAGGCCTTCAACAACTGATAAAGGACCCCACCCACTCCGCAGGCAACCGACTCGATCTTATCTTCTCGAGCCCAGGTCTAACCCAAGTAGGCGACATTCTGCCCTTGAGTTGGACAGACCACTCGCTCATCAAACTCTACATTAAGAATGCCACAACAAGTAAAATCACATCCCACCCACCCCCACAATTCTCGTACCGAAACTGGAAAGCGCTTGAAAAACTCAGTACCTCCACCGGAACCTTTGAGGTGGAAGACAGTTTCGCTATTACCAGCTCAGTGGAAGACAACTACAGGTCCTTTAGCTCAAGAATCACTTCTCTTGCGGACGCTGCTGCCCCTCTCAAGCTCTGTAAACCGAAAGGTAGAGCCCTGGCGCCATGGTACAACGATTCTTTGAAATCCCTTAAATCAGCCTGCAAACAAGCTGAGAGAAAGTGGAGACACGGATACTATAACAACAATAAAATCCTTTGGAAGAAGGCACTCCGTGACTACAAGTTCGCTATTGCAGAAAGTAAAGCGAACTACTATTGCTCCACCATTACTAATGCAGCCAACAGTCCAAAAAGCATATTCCAGATTTTGGACAATATCTTACACCCTGACTGCGTCAAAAACTCCATCCCCCCCTCTCAGTCCCTTTGTGACAATCTTGCTCAGTTTTTCACTGATAAAATTGAGACCATCATTAATAACCTGGCAACACCCCCGCCTTCCACTCTCTTCACCCTCCCCGAAATCATCTCCACTAACCCTGTTTCTCTGAGGCCAACCTGTTTTTCCACGAACAAATTGCTGGCTTTCCCTCTTATTTCTCAAGTAGAATTTGAAACAGTTGCACAGGGCATTACCTCCGGATCCCCCCTTGACCCTCTGCCACCGAAAATATGGAAAGCCTGTGGGCCCCAACTATTTTACACCCTTCGGTTGATATGCAACCAATCCCTGAGCTGTGGCGTCGTTCCCCGCTCTTGGAAGCAAGCGCTTATTACCCCGCTGCTAAAGAAACCCACGCTCAATCCAGACTGTTTGTCCAACTTCCGTCCCATATCACTCTTGCCCTTCCCAGTGAAGGTGCTCGAACGCTGGGTCAGTAAATGCCTCTCTACCCACCTTGAGCAGCACCATTTTTTGGACGAATTCCAATTTGGGTTTCGCCCAGCCCATGGCACTGAAACCGCGGTGCTCACGGCCATGGAGGAGCTCCGAATGCGCGCAGACAGGGGCCAAGCTGTGGCCCTCATTTTACTTGACTTGTCTGCCGCATTCGATACCGTCAATCACAGAATCCTGCTCCAGCGGTTGAGAGCGGCAGGGATTGACGGCACGGCCCTTATCTGGTTTCACTCCTACCTCAGCGACAGAAAACAAGCTGTCTCCCTTCCCCCTTTTCAATCGGTCTTTTCCCCGGTCCCACACGGTGTCCCCCAGGGTTCCTCTATCAGTCCGATTCTTTTTAATGTTTACTTAAAACCTCTGGTCACGTTAATCAAGTCACACAACATGACCACAGTAAACTATGCGGACGATACACAGCTCCTTCTCTCGTGGGAAGGCGAAGACTCCATCTCCTTACAAGCCTTCCATGACTGCCTACGAGACACGGCACGCTGGTTGCACCAGAACTCTCTTCAGTTCAACTCCTCGAAGACTGAGGTGATGTACTGCCCTGCGAGTCGCATACCCCGCCCTCTGCCCGCTGAGTTCTGGCCCCCGGAGAACTCCAACAACCCCCCACCAGTTACCACCGTCCGTAACCTGGGCGTCATGCTCAACCATCAATTGAGCATGGAGACTCAGGTCTCAAGAACAGTCGCAACCTGCACCGGCCTTATGCGCTCACTGCGCAAAGTCTTGCCTCTGCTCCCATCCTCCGCCAGAGCACTAGTAGTCAGGTGTACTATTCTTAGTCGCCTTGACTACTGCAACGCCCTGCTGCTTGAATCACCGGCGACACTACTGGACAGACTCCAACGAGTCCAGTCAGCAGCAGCCAAACTGGCTCTAGGATGGACCAGGAGATCCTCGGCCACTGCCGCACTGGCCGAGTTACACTGGCTGCCTTTGAGGCAACGCATTGCCTTCAAGGCCCTTTGTTTGGTCTTCAAGGCACTGCATGGAACAGGACCCAGACCTCTCCAACGTCTATTCTCCTGGTATACCCCCACCAGAACACTTAGGTCCACTACTGCTTGCCTCGCGAGAGTGCCCAGATGTAAGAAGGCCAGGATGGGAGGAAGATCGTTCAGAGTAGCTGCAGCCAAGTTATGGAACAGTCTACCCGCCGAAATTCGCCATATCCCTCATCTCCTCCCATTCAGGAAACGTATCAAAACTTGGCTCTTTCCCCTGTCCCTATAACAAAAATTAACTGGCCTTTTCCAGCTCCCCCCCGTCAATAAACCACAGGAGTAGTTATCAGCGCCAGGATACCTGCCAGGTGACAGTCGCGCTTTATAAATATTTTAAATAAATAATAATAAATAAATAAATAATGCCTCATTCGCATTTGAATTTTCCAGATGTCGACTTTCTTGTCGATCTTCAGGATCTGGATTTCTTTCAGGTTCTTCTTCTGAATCTGAATCAGCTGTTGTTTCACCTTCGTCAGGATTCTCAGGTGCCGGTACACATATGGTGTGGCTAGCATGAATCCATCTCTTCAATCCCCTATACTTTACTGCATTTGTTGTGACTAATATCACCTGTCTTGCCTTCTGCCACCTTGGTACTAGGCAATTTCTTCTTCGATGTACCTTTGTCCTGACCCAGTCACCTGGTAACAGATCATGAGCTTGTTCTTTCTCTTTTGTAATTACTTCAGTTCCCACCTGATGGAACACAGAAGTCACCACATGAGATAGATTTTTGCAGTAATCCATAATGATGCTATCATTAATGCTCAACAGTTTATCAACTGGAACAAATGCTTGCCTCATGACTCTACCCATTAGTATTTCATGAGGGCTCAAACCTGTTTTTCTATCTGGAATGCTTCTCAAAGACATCAAAACAAGTGGAAGTGCATCTGTCCACTTCAATCCTGTCGCTAAACACATCTTTGCTATTCTGTTTTTTATTGTACCATTCACTTGCTCAACAACACCTGATGCTTCTGGTCTGTAAGCACAATGCAATTTTTGCTTTATCTCCAGTGCTTCACAAACCAATTGTAGCAATCTGTTTTCAAAATATGTGCCACGATCTGTCTCGACCGTCACCGGAAATCCATACCTTGTAATGATTCCTCTCAAAAGCAATTTTGCCACAGTAATTGAATCATTGCGGCGTGTTGGGAATGCTTATACCCATCTTGAAAACAAACAGATTATCACCAAGACATATCTGAGTTTGTTGTGAGGTGGCATGTCAATGAAGTCAAGCTGTATTCTGGTAAAAGGACCACCCTCCCGTCCTATGGTTCCCATGCTCACAACAGTTTTTCTATTTGGATTGATCTGTTGACAGATAAAACACCTCTGACAAAGGGACTCTGCAATTATTCTAAATTTTGGATTGTACCATGTTTGTCTAAATAATCTAATCATTGAATCTCTACCAATATGTCCTGGACCATGATACATGCGTGCCATGTCAGAAATCATACTGTCTGGCATTACTGGTCTGTCATCTTTGTAAACCCAAACCTCATCTTCTTCTCTCTGTCTGCATCCTGCTTTTAACCATGTGTGTTTCTCCTCATCATTTACCTCATCTTGCAACTGTTTTACTCCCTGCCAAGTCTCAACTACAGATGTTAGCATAAGTGAGTTCAAAACATGTTCATTTTCTTTTTCCCGATTTACAGACACATTTTCTTTTGCACAGAATTTTGCTATTGTGTCAGCATATGAGTTTCCTTTTGTTATGTAATCTTCACCTTTTTTATGTGCTGTGCACTTTACTACTGCAATTTTTTCTGGTAGCTGAATTCCATCAATCAATCTTTTAATCAAGTGTGCATTTCTTATTGGTGATCCCGCAGAAGTTAAATAACCCCTTTGAGACCAGAGCTGGCCATAGTCATGGACTACGCCAAAACCATACTGACTATCAGTCACTATAGCAATTTTTAACTCTTTTCCCAATTCACATGCACGAATTAAAGCAATCGATTCTGCTACCTGAGCTGAACGAATTCCTTTGAGACATGAAGCTTCAATCACATCTGCAACTGTACATACCGAATAAGCTGCACTCAGAACACCTTCATGTGTTCTTAAGCATGAACCATCAACAAATAAAACATAATCTGATTCAGCTAATAGGACATCTTTTATGTCCTGTCTTTGTTTAGTGCAATATTCTAATACATCCAGGCATTCATGATCAACAGCCTCATCCCTGATTTCTGTTTCAGAAGTGTCAGGTAATAATGTGGAAGGATTTAAATTCATACATCTCGCAATTGAAACATTATCCGAGCCAAGAATAACCTTTTCATATTTTGTTAGCCTATTGTTTGTCAAATGTTCTGCTTCTTGTGAGGAGAATATCAGCTGAGTGTGGTACATATACTTTTACTGGAAATCCCATTAGTATTCCTTCACTCTGTTCCAAACTAACACTTGTTGCAGCTACTGATTTTAAGCAACCTGGTAGTGCTTTAGCAACAGGGTCAAGAACAGCTGAGAAATATGCTATTGGTTTTCTCAGACTTCCATGTCTTTCATTCAGAACTGATAATGCACACCCTTCTCTTTCACTGCAATACAGCTCAAATTCTTTTTCATAGTCAGGCATTCCTAATGCTGGAGCTTCACACAAACTTTTCTTTAATTGTTTAAAAGCTTCTAATTCAGCTTTTGTTTAGCTAATCGGGTCTTTTATGTCTGCTTTTGTCAGTCTCTGCAGTGGCTTTGCAATTACTGAAAATCCACTAATCCATTGGCGACAATAACCTACCATTCCTAGAAACATTCTAACTTGCCTCTGTGTTTTTGGAGGTTGCATTGCTTGAATCATTTTTATTCTTTCTGTTGTCACTTGTCTGACTCCCTTTGCGATTCTGTGACCAAGATATTTTACTTCTTGTTTGCAAAAGTGTAATTTTGCAGGAGAAACTTTATGTCCCTCATCTGCCAGATGATTTAAAAGAGTAATGGTATCTGTTACGCAATTGTCTTTTGTTTTTGCAGCCACATGGAGGTCATCAATATACTGCACTAACGCAGATTTTCCAGGTAAATCTAGATTTTCCAAGGGTTTCTTTAGCAACTGATTACAAATAGATGGACTTTCGGTGTACCCTTGAGGGATTCGACACCATGCTAGAATACGCTCTTTGAACAGAAACGCAAACATTTATTGGCTTTCTGGATGTTATGGAACAGTAAAGAATGCATTACACAAATCAATAACCGTATACCATTCTGCATCATGCAGAATTTGATATAAAATTACCGCTGGGTTTGGTACAACTGGGCAACATGGAACAACAATTTTATTAACCTTTCTCAGGTCTTGAACAATTCTGAAAGTTCCGTTTGGCTTTTTAATTCCCATAATCGGTGAATTACATGGGCTACTCTCAATTTCTTTTAGAACACCTTGTTTTATGAATTTGTCTATTACAGGAGTTACTCCTTCAATCACTTCTGCTTTCATTTTATACTGAGGAATGTTTGGATAATCTGCTCCTTGTTTTACTGATATTTTTACTGGATCTACATTTTTCATCAAACCCATTTCATCTCCAGTGAAATCCCAAATTTTTACATTCACTGTGTCTTTTAATTCTTCAGGTAGATTATTCTTATCAAACACAGGAAATAATTTACTTTCTTCTGCCTCAACCATTGACATTGTTAATTTGTAAAGCCCATCTTCTTCTGCAGTTTGAAGCTCAATACCATCCGGTGAGCAGAATATTGCACAATTCATCTTACAAAGGATATCCTACCTAACAGATTTACAGGACTGCTATTACAAACTACAAATCTATGCATGTCCTTAAATTTACCTATTTCAACTTCAACTAGTTCAGTTAGATCTGTTTTTATTTGTTGATTAGCTACACCTACTACTTGGATTTTATCCCCAGAGAGAGAGTTTAATTAATGTTATGAGAGATTAACTTCACAAGCTTGAACAAAATGTTGTTCTTTACCTTGCTTCATCACTGTCAACCTGTGACCTGTAGCTAAGATTTACTTCTATAATGAATCTTCTTCCATAATCTACATGACTTGGCTACCGGACTGTTATCTACAAAGAAGTTTTCATTTATTGATTGTAACAGTAACCCTGATGGGAGTTTGAAGAAATAGAAAGATAGTGCTGTATCGATCAAGAGGGTGGGAAAATTAACATTGGCTGTGACCTACCAATAGACTACCCTTGCTAGTTTCACCACCCAGTTCATCAGCGGTTCATACAAGATGAACCGCAGTGGGTGACATTTGCTAGGAAAAAAGAAAAGTATTTTCTCTGTAAAGTGAGTGTCAGTTTTGGAAATGAGCAGCAGGCTTACTGCTGGTATCTTCACACCTGCCACCCAGGCCTTCCAAGCTAAGCCACATTGTTAGCCAAACAACAAGGCTAGCAGCGAAGAAAGCTGACAAGACATTTCCAGGGGATCAAGTATCTGGGAGGTATCCCACTACCGAGGTCACACTTTGTAGCCGTGGGCCACAGGGGGGACTGTATTATGGTGAAGTCTATTCAAAGGGCACTTCTGCAAGGTAGCACTTCTGGGTGTCTGAACTGAGGCACAGTAAGTCTAACCACTGGCAATTGCTCAGGATAGCATTTAAACCCATCGTTCTTTGCCCACCATACCAGCTCAGTTTGAACCCAGCCATATGTAAATCAGTTTGGACCCTGTTCCAATAGCAACAGTCCAGCCCGAACTGCCAGGCCAGGTCCTCCATGAACTGGAACACAATCAACCCAATGCCTGTTTCACTCTGATTGGGGCTTTTCAGTCAGGTGTAGCTTGGTTTTAGTGGTGTAGTGAGCAAGAGACCCATGCCTGGGCATATCCTTGGCCACTTAGAGAAGTATATCAAACACACAAAAGTTGATGGGAGGATGCTTGCAATAAGTCTAACCACTGGCAATGGCTCAGGGTAGCATTCAAAACCATTGTTCTTTTGCCCACCATGGCTCCTCAGTTTGGATCCAGCCATATGCAAATCAGTCTTGAACACTGCTCTAGTGGAAACAGTCCAGTGGAACAGCCAGGCCGGCTCCTGCCAGAGCCTGAGCAGAATCGACCCAAGACTGGTTTAGCAGGACCCCATCAACTGTCAGGAGCAGGTGCAGGGGTAACTTGGTCAGCAGGTCTGGAGTCTCTCTGCTCGTTGGCACACTTCAAGTATGATGAATGAATACAAGAGGGCCGTCCATGACACTTCACATCAGTGGTCATCCTGAGCAGGATCTGGTAAGGACCTCTTCATTAAGGAGGACCTGCTAAATTTCGATGATAAATCTTTGCATGCAACTCTGAGCTGTAGATCATGACAGACTCCAGCCGTGCATGTGGGCAGGGCACCTTGAACCTGAGAATGGAGTCTGTTGAGAGGCCAAATCAGTTGTTTACAATACTGCTAAGCCGCATCAACTTTCAAGTGCAAATCAAGTAACATTCGAGACATTGAAGAGGTAGAAGAAAGTATGATTGGGAACCCCTTTATAATGTCATAGTGGCTCAATTTTGTCTTTTGTTTCGGAATGGCTCAAATTGACCAGCGTGCCAAAGCTACAGTGTCAGGCGACATAAAGCATGTCTCATTACACTTTTAGTTATCTTGTTTTCAAGGGTCCCATTAATCCTTTTTACTCTTCCCAAATACATGGGTGGTAAGCACAATGAAGTAGTTGTTGCTTCCTAAGGTTGTACCTATTTTGTGAACTACAGGTGACCCAAAGTTAGCACCATTGTCATTCCAAGTCTGAAGAGGAATTCCAAAGCTAGGGATTCAACCCCTTCAGTTTCTTGGCTACAGTGAATGCATCAGCCTGAGCAGATGGCCAGGCTCCACGCCCTCAAGAAAATATTCTTATGAGATCTAACACATCTAGTTGGATCTAAATATAAGAACAGCACCAAGACATTTGAATGCAATCAATTTGTGTTTCGACAAAGGACACAAAGGACCCCCCTTGGATGTAAAGGGTACATGGGATGGTTTGGATACCATTCCTATTGTTGTGGGCTTGGCAAGTGGCACATGTGTGATAATACTGTTGGGCTATGAAAGGGAAAAAAGGAATGAGCAAACTCTGAGTATCTGCAGCGTGGATCATGCTACCTCTGCTAACATGAGAGCAACACCATGGTACAATTGGGTAAGCTTTGGGTGTTATACTATCGGCACAACCAAATTTTCAACATAAATGAGGAGCATATTCTTCTCATTCAGCAAGATCATTTAAGGTGGGTATGAGAAGCTCAGCAATCTGGGACACATATAAAGACACTCCAGAAATGGGAGGCAATGAAAGCTCTTCTAGTAGTGTTATACACAAGGACATTCCCTCTAAATATTTTTTCTTGCAAGGGCTGGTGATCAGCACAAGTAACAGCAGCAATTTTAGACAGCAGGTGAAGGGCTTTGAGATAATTCTATACAAGGTCCTCATTTAAATAGGGACTTCAGCAGTGGTGAGGCACTCACACTGCATCCAGAGAAGCCTGAAGTCATGGGCAGCCCTGAAGGCATATTTTGAATTGGTGACTAGAGTTTCTGCCTTCTGAACAGCTGAAATACAAGCACCAGTAAGAGGAATTAGTTATGACTTTTTCGATATACTAAACTTTTTTGATGTTCTACAATATGTTTGAACAATATTTTGAAACTTTAAATACTAAGGGCTTCATTACATCGTTGGTTTCACATCAAACAGCCTTATTCCGATTAAGGCTGTCGGATTTGAAGCCAGCCGTAAGGACCGACTGGCTTCCTACGGGCTCAAGGAGCCCCTCGGTGAGTCGGAGTACGCTCATAATCCCACATGTACAGCATTTAAGCTTTGGGAATTATGATGTTGGTTTATGACAGGCTTTTCATGCAGGGCTTTCCGACATGAAAAGCCTGTTGGAAAGCGGCCTTGGGGGCCCCTTGTAGGGCCCCCTTGCCACAGCTGGCTCAGACGGGAAGCCAAAATATGAAAACTCAATATTTTTTACAACAAAATTTTCTTCATGGCAGTCTGATGTCATAATTTTGTAGATCTCAATATTCTTTCATAGAATCTTCCTTTTATACTTATTTTTTACCTTTGTTTATTAACATTTCCATCTGGATACAACAAACAGCACATGGCATGTACAGTGAATCATAATCTTTTACAGTTCTTACATTTTGTACTCATCATACCTAGCACATTAATCAATGACATTTCATTAAACTTACTTGCTTTATATCTCTTCATAGATCACTACATATATACAGTTCGGATCACTGAAAGAATATCGACGGACAGAATATCGACCATCAAAAATATCGTTGAGAAAATATCGACAGTCAAAATATCGAGTTTCTATCTACAAACAGGTAAGTACAAAAATATCGAGTTAAAAATATCGTTTACAAAAATATAGTTGTAAAAAAATATCGTATTTACTAAAAACAGTGTTAAATTAAATTAATATTAATAATTAATTACTAAAATATACTTAAAATTACTTAAATTAACTTATAATAATTAATGAAAGTTAAATAAATATTTTTTATTTCATATTTATTAACCATATATATATAGTAATAAAATATAATAAAATAATACCCAAAAACTGAAAACTGACCCTGAACCCTAAAAATACCCCTTTACCCAAAAACTGAAAACTGACCCTGAACCCTAAAAATACCCCTTTACCCAAAAACTGAAAACTGACCCTGAACCCTAAAAATACCCCTTTACCCAAAAACTGAAAACTGACCCTGAACCCTAAAAATACCCCTTTGCCCAAAAACTGAAAACTGACCCTGAACCCTAAAAATACCCCTTTACCCAAAAACCCAAAACTGACCCTGAACCCTAAAAATACCCCTTTACCCAAAAACCCCAAACTGACCCTGAACCCTAAAAATACCCCTTTACCCAAAAACCCAAAACTGACCCTGAACCCTAAAAATACCCCTTTACCCAAAAACCCCAAACTGACCCTGAACCCTAAAAATAAAAACGATATTACTTCACTTACCTTAAAAACGATATTACTTCACTTACCTTAAAAACGATATTTTGGCTGTCGATATTCTGTCCTGTCGATATTTTCTCCAAACGATATTTTGGAGTCGATATTATGTCCAAACGATATTTTGGAGTCGATATTATGTCTGTGTACCATACAGTTCAATATGATTTTCCGATTAAGTGTCCGTTTCGGGAAGATCTTTTACTGCCTCACAGCTCAGAGGCCATGCTCAAGGGGTGTTTAACGGTATTACTGATTAACACCTTGGTGATGAATATTTACTCCCCCCCATCTGTGAAGTCTGAAGAAGGAAATTCATTAGAGAATCCCATATGTCACGGGTCAGGAACTTTGCAGGAGTAATTCGGCATATATGCTGTTTTGTTCTTGACAGTATGCCATGTCCTTAGTCCACTCCTTAAATTTGGGAGCCCTCCCTCTTCCCCACCTGCATGCAACCCTGCGTTTTGCCAATAGCAGTCCTAGCGAGACAAATCGTCTACTAGGCAGTTCGATTTTATTGGTGTAGCCCAACAACCCAACCAGCAGTTCCAGATCGATTCATGCTTCCACAATTTTGTTTAAGGCCTCTTCTACTTCCTCTCAGTACTTAGATATTACTGTGCAAGGCCAGGCTACGTGCATAAAATCGGCTTTCCTCAGCCCACATCTCTAGCAGTTGTCGTTATCCTTTAATTTGTACCTCTACAGTCGCGCTGGGGAGTAGTACATTCAATGCAAAAACTTGAAGTGTATGATCCTCAACCTGCTACTTGCTGTGATTTTTTCTGTTTGTTGACAGCAATAGCACCATCTCTCATCTTCCAGTGAGATTCCCAACTCTTCTTCCCAGCCAAATCTTGCCTGCTGATTCCCGCCTATTTGTAGCAGAAGAGCAGTTTTATAAATAAAATGTGAAGCAGGAGTAATGTAGGGGGCTCTTCGGGGAACATGACTTTTAAACTTTTAAAGAAAAAACGTATGGGTTTAATTAACTGGGTAAGAAAGGTTAGGCTGGGTACATATCATGAAACGCCACATCATCGCAAACTATTAAGCTAAGAATGATCTTCTAAAAGGAAACAAGAATATGAGTGGAAGACTGGGGTGGGGACTCCATCAAAAATGTGGCTGATGTTCCGTCCTCCAAATGCATATTTTCCACAGTTTTAATAATGGGGAGAAAATCATAATATTATTAAAAACACAGAGGCGAATATTATGCATAATCCTTTATTGCTCCTCACACAGCAGCAACATGAATAACGTAGAATTAGAACACTAACAAAAGTCTAGAACATGCATATAAACTGAACACTGGCAGTCATCTTCCTTCTTTAACTGCTTGGAATTAAAGAAAGACCCCTTTTCATGAACTGTGAATTTCCAATCCATAAATTCATTCTCCATTGCTCCTGAATCCCATATCTTCATTCCCCGTCTCAATTCTGACCTACATAAGAAAAAAAACAATAGGTCAAAAGGGTAGGGCATAACATAGGAGAGATAATATTAGCCTCCGTGCCTTTAATAAAATCATAATTTTCTTCCCATTAAAATTGTGGAAAACCAGGAACGGAGCGACCAACCGAACAAGGGGAAGCGGCATCGCAAATCTCGCTCGAGGCGGAGGTCCCTGTCCCGAGACCCCCTTTTGGGGGACACGCAGCCGGAGACGGATTGCTCTGGCGGGGGGCCCTGATTGCTGTCTACCGACATTTTGCTCCATGCTTTGCATCTGTGGCCATCCGCCGCGGTGACCGCCTGCCGGTCGGCAGTACAGACATAATTTGGTGCAGTATTATCTAATTATTTTTTTTTATTTTATTTTTTATTTTTTTTGTTGTATTTTTTATTTTTTTTATTTTATTTTTTTACCTCTCTTTGGGACTCATGTGAACTGATGCTCTTTATCATGCACCGCTTTTGATTGTGCCTTATGTTGGGGGGGAGGGGGTTGGGGCATGCTTTACGGGCTGCCTCCTCCTGTTGGGTTTGGGGGGTGGTGTTGGGAGTGTACTTGGTTGGTGGTAGGGGGGTTGTTTGGGATCCTTTGGCATGTCTGACTTTTGGCGCTATGTTCTGGGCCTGGAGTACCATATGCCGCGACAGATGCTTCATTGTTCTTTGAGGTATTGGGGTGGGGGAGGGGGGTCTTGGGATGGTGGGTGGTTAGATGGGGGGGGTGTGCTTTTCGGGGTTTGTGGGGTTTGGGGTCCTGTTTTCTGGGGGGCACGTGGTCTTTGTGAATTTTGCAACTGTGGGGTCTGGGGCGCGGGCCGGGAGTCGGGAAGTGTGGGGTTGGGTACATTGTGATAATGGCTGATATTCCTCGCTCAGCGCCCTCTGGCGCTTCCATGCGTGTTCTTAGCTGGAATGTACGGGGTCTATTGGACAAGATTAAACGGGGGCGGTGCTTCGCTGGGCTAAGAGGGACATGGCGGATGTGCTCCTTCTTCAAGAGACACACATGCTAGGTACAAAGGCCCTGAGTCTGCAGCGCTTTGGCTTTCATCAGGTGTTCCATGCCGGATTTACTAGGGGCTCCAGGGGAGCGGCCGTTCTTATTCATAGACGGCTGGCATACGTTCATGAGCGTCAATGGCTTGACCCCCAGGGACGATTTGTATTTGTACAAGGGAAGGTTGGTGCGGAGCCTGTTGTGTTTGGCTGTGTATATGCCCCCCCCCCCCTGCAGTGGGCCTGAGCTGAACGATTGTTTGCCTTGTGGACTGAACTCCCCCACTCCATGGCCGTGATTGGTGGTGACTGGAATGATGTGCTGGACGTGGCTTTGGACCGGCAGAGGAGACCTGGAGTGGCACTTGTGTCCACCCCTACACGGCTGGGGGCTATGGTTGATGGTCTGGGTTGGGTGGATGTGTGGAGACATTTGCATGCGGAGCGGCGAGAATACACCTATGTTTCGGCTGTCCATGGCTCCCTTTCGCGCTTGGATTGTGTGTTTGTTCCGAGGGCTTTCCTTGACAGAGTGAAGGGGGCAGCGATTCGGCCTCGCGGGCTCTCTGATCATTCCCCGGTGGCAGTTCAAATTGACTTGTGCAAAGCACGCCCCCCTTTCAGATGGCGAATGTCCGCGTGGCATCTGCAGCGCCCTGATTACTCCCAACATCTACGTAGCGCGATCGCCCACTATTGGCAGGACAACCTTACTGGGGGGATGGATGCAGTGACCGTCTGGGAGGCTATGAAGCCCACCCTGCGGGGAATAGATATTGCTTGGTGTGCGTCTGCTCGCCGGACTCGGCTGGAAAGCATTGTTGCAGCTGCAGAGCGGGTGGAGGAGCTTGAGGCTCGACACAGCGAGGCACCCGATGATATGGCGCTGCGACTACTCCTGCAGGCACAGCAGTCTTACTCCTCGGTCTTATTAGACGAGGCTCGTCAGGCGTGGTTGGGTGTACCAGTGGGGTGACAAATCTTGCACTATGCTCCATAGGCTTTGCCAACAGACCCTGCAGCCTCTTACACTGCCGGGCCTTGTTGATGGTGCGGGAGTGGCGATCACAGACCCGGCAACTCTTGCAACGAGTTTTGCGCGCTATTATGGGCATCAATATGCCACCCGGGAGACCCTCCCCCCCGCCGCTATTGCTGATTATATTGCGTCGGTTCCCCCATCTGCCGTGCCCGATGAGGTGCGCGATGCCCTGGACCTTCCCCTGACGGCTGAGGAGCTGGGTGACGCGCTGGGTCAACTGAATGTGGGCAAGGCGCCGGGGCCGAGCGGATTCCCCAGCGAATTCTATAAGAAGTTCCATCTGCAGCTCGGGCCGCATTACATGCGGGCCCTGGAACAGGTGCGAGAGCATGGCCGCCTCCCACCGGATTGGCGCCATGCCGAAATCGTGGTGTTCCTGAAGCCGGGTAGGCCCCCTGATCGCCTTGAATCTTATCGCCCCATATCCCTTATTAATTTCGAGGCCAAGCTCCTGGCCAAGGCGCTGGCGAACCGCTTGCTTCCCCACATCTCAGCCCTTGTCCACCCAGATCAGGCAGGCTTTATGCCGCGCCGGGCAACGAGACACAATATACGGCGGGCACCGGCCGCGATACAAGCGATTGAGTCTTCGGAGGATCCGGCGGCGCTACTGCTGGCTGATATCGATAGTGCCTTTGATTCGGTCAGCTGGACCTTTCTTTTTACCCTGCTGCCACTGCTGAACCTCGGCCCGGTCTTCCTCTCCTATGTCAGGTTGCTTTACACCGAGATCACAGCCTCGGTGCGTATCTCAGGGGCGGCATCAGCTCGTTTCCCAGTGTCCAGGGGCACGCGTCAAGGCTGTCCACTCTCCCCTTACCTCTTCGCGCTGGCCATGGAGCCGCTGGCCGCCAGGGTGCGCCGCGATGAGCTCTACCGTGGCTTCGTCTGGGGTGTGGATCACTCGGACCGCATAGCTTTATATGCGGATGATGTGTTATTTTTCATGACCAACCTGCAGCGTACGGGTCCTCGTGTCCTGGAACTGATGCAGGAGTTTGGTCAGGCGTCGGGGCTTTTCCTTAACCCGCGCAAGTCAACCTTGTGGGTGCTGGGGGGTGACACAGTGGCCTGCCCTTGGGCTGCATCCCTTCAGATGGCTGTGGAGGGGGTGAAATACCTGGGTGTCTTCCTCTCTGCTTCGCCCGCAGTGGCGTGGGACCGGAACATCCAGCCAGTGTGGGATCGGGTCCAACTGGACGTCAAGACATGGACGCGCATGCCTCTTAATATCTACGGCCGATCGGCCATCTTTAAGATGGTGGCCTTGCCCCGTCTCCTTTACCAACTGCAGAATCATCCCTTCCAGGTTGACCCACAGTGGTTCCGTACGGTTGACTCTGTGCTGGGCCGGTTTCTGTGGGCTGGAGGTGCCTCCAGAGTAGCGCTGCGCACATGCTTCCTCTCTACGTACTGCGGCGGCTTGGCGTCCGCGGATATCTTTTCTTACTATCAGGCCTCCCATCTCCTTGTGCTTAACGAGTGGTGGTATGGGGACCGTAGTGATCCGGCCTATGCACTGGAGCATTCTCTGATGGATGGCGCCTCCCTTCACACCTTGTTGTATTCGGCCGGGCGGAGGCGACTACTTCCGCAGGTCACCCAGGTGGTCTTCGCGGTCTGGCGGCGGGCCCTGCACCGTATGGGCTGGTGGGGTCGACTGACGGCTGAAACCCCGTTGTGGCGTAATGGCCTATTGCCGGCGCTGGCGTCTCTGTCTGGGTTTGCCGGCTGGGATGCGATCGGGATCTCGTCCCTCGGCCAGGTCCTCTCTGGTACTACCCTAAAATCCTTTCAGGAACTCAGTTCTGAATTTAGCATGCCCAGGACCCAGTTCTTCCGCTACCTTCAATTTCGTCACGCTCTTACTCCTAGCCTGGTGGGCCTGGAGCAGCTCCCTGACTTTAGTCCCATCGAGGCAAAACTTTTTATGGGAGACCTGGGTGACAAGAAGGTCTCTCAGATATACAGTTCTCTGGTCACTCACTGTTCCCCTTCGCTCTCGGCGCTGAGGGCCTCTTGGGAGGGTGATGTTGGTCCCCTGGATGACGACGACTGGCGCGAGGCCCTTGAATCTCCCCGTGGTGCTGCTATAGCTATCCGCCTCCGCTTCATCCAGTTCAAATACCTCCACCGGGCTTACTATACTAGACACCGTCTATGGCGGGCGGGCCTTATCGCGACTCCGGAGTGCCTGAGGTGTGGTTCTGAAGAGGGCACCCTTTTTCATACTGTGTGGTCCTGTGAGAGACTGACTCAATTCTGGGCAGGGGTTTGGGACTGCCTGTCCGAGGTGTTGGGATGGGACCTGCCCCGTACCCCTAGGCTGGGCCTTCTTCATGTTCTGGAAAACGTTGGGGGCAATATTTACAAACGCCATTTATTGTTGCTGGGACTAGTGGTGGCGAAGAGAGATTTGGCGCAGGCCTGGAAGAGCGAGCGCGCCCCCCCACTCGGGGCCTGGAAGGCAGGCCTGGACTTCCTCATGGGTCTGCAGCAGCCTGTTTTCGAAGCCCGGGGGTGTCCCCGCAAACATTACAAAATCTGGAAACAGTGGGCGGATTACAGGGGCCTGCTTCTTGACCCCCCCATGGATATTGATGATGCATTACCGCTGGATGTGGACCCCGCACTCTAGGCTGCTGGCCGGCTCCACCTTGTAGGTCATCTCCTGTTGCTGGACTGTGATCACGTGCACTGGGTTAGGGTGGGATAAGGGGTGGGTAGCTGCGGGCGGGGTGGGTTGGCGTTTTTGGGGTTGGGTGGGTGAGGTAGTTCGTTATCTTTCAGTCTATAACGCTGGGTTCAATGCTGTACTAATGCTGTGTCTCTTTCTATCTGTCGTTGACAGTCTCCTCCTGACTGTGGAGGGCTGTACTGAAACTTGCTTGAACTCATAATAAAATTGGTTTTGAAAAAAAAATAAAAAAAATTGTGGAAAATCTGCATTTTATGGCAAGGCCCAGAGGCCAATATTATGCACGTTCAAAGCCCATCTAAAACAATCTGCAACACATTTTCCACGGGTTTAAAGTGGCACTACTTAAACGTTCTATCAGAAGACCAATATGCCGCCTTCAAAATACCACTCAAGGTAGAACCCCTCATAAAAGCTTTACTAACTATAGCCCCTCTAACCGCATGAGCACCAAAATCACTCACATCAAGACCTGACTTCTTCATCACCTCCTTAACCAACCTTGCTAAAGTAGGAGCCGATACAGCACTAAACTGCTTCCTAAATGAAATCAGAAGCTGTGAACAACCAGACCCTCTCAATCCTATTGTTCTCCTTTCGTACTCCTTCAAACAACGAATCACACGCAAATTGCTTTGCCCCTCCATACTCGGGTAAAAAAATTGCCCTTGACATAGTCTTAGTCCTTCTCTTCAACTTAAAACACACACCTTCCGGCTGATAACTCCGCGAAGACACCTCCAAAACTCTAATATCTGACACTCTTCTACAAGAAACCAAACACAAAAGAACTGCTAACTGCCAAGACAACATCTTCAAACTTAAACCACAATTTGAACCTCAACTATCCAATTCCTTCAAAACAACTGACACATCCTGAAGGAAAATCCAATTAACGGGGAACATGATAGCTCCCATTCTGGAAGCACTGTTGCATTGCAAAGAACACTTGCCACAATTATAATCCGTTCAATCATTTTATTCATGTTGTTCCAATCTTTTCAGTTTTGAACTCATCATGTCACATGAAATCCACAAATTGTATAAAAATCTGATGCTGAAGGTATGCCCATCCAGGCCTGTTCGCAACAGCAGGACATATACAAATTTCATCCTCCGTAGTATATAATTCCCAATGTCTTTCGGGCTTCTTCATCGCCCTTCGTCAGGGGTTTCACTACAAGCATAAACAGTGACTTTAGACTGTGTGTTTTAGACTTTCAAAACATATTATATTTTTAACATTTCACGTGCTCATGATCAATACTTCCCTAGGCGTTTTCCCTCTAGTAACCAACAAGTTAACGCCCGAATGTAAAAAACTTCGATTCTATCGCTCTTAATCTAACGTTGTAAGTCATATTTATACGCACTGTGGCAATATTACCACGCTAGCTAAATACAAGTTACCCCATATTCATTAGACCAAACCACTTAGAAACACTCTCGTACCTGCGGTGTATATCCTGGTTTCATTCCTACTTTTTCAAAAAAACGGCTATCAACTCTCTCACATCCGTTTCCCTTTTTACAACCTAACAAAACCCTCCCCTTCTCATATACAACATCCTACACTACAACACCCATAATTCTCCATTTGGTTGTTCCTAAAACATAATCCCATCGGTGCCAATTATGATCTTCGAATAACAACTCCCACACCTGATTACCCCGCCCACCCTTTCGATGTCCCATGCTACCCCTAAATTGAGATGTATTTATGAAGCATTAACAATACAGTGCCGACATTTAGTGAAATTACAGTTGATGAATGAATTTCGGTATTAAAGTCCGTATTATGAGCTAGTCCATGTTGTCACAATGTTCAAATTATTTTTATAAAACTCAAAACAAAAACGCATCCGTCACGTTCATAAGCACAGGTGCAGATGAATCGTGCTCCCCCAGGTAGAGGTGAGTTCGTTTTCCATGTGACCACAATTTCTTTGTTTAATCCTTTTAAACCGCGGGTGCTACTTCAATTTAGGGCTGTAGTAATTAATTGCAAAAACAAGGTAGAAGTGCACACCTTTTATCCTCATTCTGTCTTAAGTTACTGATTTTTGTTTGCGTGCATCCCGGAAACGCGGTCCGCCCCACAGCCACGTGAAGTACAATCCAATTAACGGGGAACTTGATAGCTCCCATTCCTCAAGCACTGTTGCTTCGCAAAGAATACTTGCCACAATTATAATCCGTTCAATCATTTTATTCATGTTGTTCCAATCTTTTCAGTTTTTGAACTCATCATGTCACATGAAATCCATAAATTGTATAAAAATCTGATGCTGAAGGAAAGCATACTTAGTCTTAGGAGGCAACTCCAAGCAAACACTCTTAAGTACTCTTTTTAACAAAGCATGCTGGCCATCTGGCACACCTTCAACCAGCACATGACCAGCCGAAACTGCTGACCTGCTCAAATTCACCGAGTAGTATGCAAAACCTCTTCTAAACAAATAATTCACAACCTCCACTACAGTCGCTGAAATGGGATCTACGTCCCTCTCAACACACCAATCACACCACCTTCGCCATGCCGTCCTATAGACCTTAGTTGGTCCCGGAGCCCAGGAACCCCAGATGAGCTCTGAAGCCTCCATTGATAGTTCAGGCACCTGCCATACTCTCCTGAAATCAGACACCCCAAAAGTCTCAATTGCCCCGACATCACTAGATCGTGAACGTTCCCCAGAGAATCCAACAACACCTCTGGGAAACTCAGAATTAGCACAGGATGTTCCACCAACAAGTTCATCACATCCAGGAACCAAAATTGTGCCTGCCAAAATAGCACAATTAACACCATTTCCGCCTTCTCCTTCCTTACCGTCAACAACACTCTCTGAATCATTGAGAACGGAAGAAAAGCATAGAGCCTCCCTGTTTCCCACTCCTGCAAGAAGGCATCTATCCCTTTAGCTTCCGGATCCGGCCTCCAACTGTAAAACTCCTTCAACTGCATATTTAACCTGTCTACAAACACATCCACCTGCAGTTGACCCCACTTCTCCTGTAACCTCAGAAACACATCCCTGTCCAACTTCCAACTGCTCACATCCATCAGATACCTTGAATTCCAGTCTGCTTCCACATTGCTCTTCTCTGGAATATACTGCACCTGAACCATTATCACCCTGTCCAAGCAAAACCTAAAAAACTCCTTTGCTAACTCCGATAATCCCCTTGAATGAGGACCTCCCACTTTGTTGACATAACGTACTGCCGAAATGTTGTCCATCAAACATTTCACCTGATCTTTTAGAAAACTCCTGACCGCAAAGGGTCCCGCTAGGAGCTCCAGACAATTTATATGGAACTTTTTCTCCTCCAGGGATCGAAGACCTCCAGTCATCATTGCACTACAACTTGATCCCCAACCATGCAGACTCACATCCAACTCTATCACCATCTCTGGTCTCTTCCCAAATATTGCTCCCCCATTTCCAAGCTTCCAAACTCATTAACCACCATTCCAACTCTTCCTGAGTTTCCTGATTCATTCTCACTCTCTGAGAATACTTCGCTCCCTGTCTCAAGTGATACGCCTTCAACCTTTGTAACACTCTGTAGTGAAGAGGCGCTGGAAAAATCGCCTGAATTGACGCTGATAGCAGACCACGCAACCTTGCTAGCTGACACAAAGTTATCCATTCTGCATCCCTTACTCGCCTTACCTCTCTGTGAATCTTTTTCACTTTCTCTATAGGCAATTTCAACACACATTCCAAGGTCTGAATCTGGAAACCTAAAAATTGAATTCCATGTGCCGGTACCACACATGATTTCTCTCTGTTCACTATGAAACCCAAGTCTTCCAATACCTTCACTGCAAACTCTGTTTGTTCCAACGCCAAAGTCCTCTCCTTTGCCATAATCAGAATATCGTTGAGGTACACAATCAACCGAATACCCCTGGTCCTCAACCAACCTACAACTGACCTCATCACCTTCGTAAATAACCATGGAGCTGATGTGAGACCGAATGGGAGACTTTCAAATGTCCACTGCTTGCTGCTCCACCTGAATTGGAGATAATCCCTGTGCTCCACAAATACTGGAACCATTAGATATGCATGCTTCAGATCCAAACGTATCATCCAATCCCCTTTTCTTAACAGATCTCTCAACATATGTATGCCTTCCATTTTGAAATGATAGTAGTACACACAGTCATTGAGTTCCTCAAATTTATAACCAGTCTCATAGGTTTGTCCTTTTTTTCCACCAGAAAAATATTGCTCACAAAACACCCTGGAACATATTTTGCAACCTCTATTGCACCTTTTTCCTCTAAAGCTTCTACTTCTGGAGACACTAACTCCTCCTGATCTTTTGCAAACCTCAACATGCTCAGACACCTCTCCTGTACCGGAACACACTTGAAATCTATATGATATCCCTCTACTGTTTCTGGAACCCATGGGTCTTGAGTTATTTCTTTCCACCTTAAAACAAATTGTGCTAGTCTGCTGCCCAATTTTACAAGGGTAGAAATAGGGTCTTTGCAACGTCTTACATGAAGAACCTCTTCCTCTCCTTTCTGAACGCATCCCACAAAACCGCGACCTCTGTTTTTGTGGTGAAGAACCCACCCTGATCAGATCTGGAGTTGAATCTGTATCTATAACCTTAACCGTAGGGTCTGAATCCACTAAAAAATGAACCTCGAGTGATTCCCTGTCCTCGGCTGGGGAATCGACCCTGCATCCTCCCAGCTGAAACCATAAACCTTTCTAATATCTTTTTGGGCTTTTTGTAAAGAATTAAAGGTACCCTCATACCTTGACATGTCCCTAACAAACACCTCTCAAAAGAGCATTCCCTCGCTCCGTTCAACAAATTCTTTACTGGCCAACACCGCTAACTTTGGGTCAATTTTCATAAAAATGCTCTTTCGCCTCTCAATGCACACTGCAGCATTTGTATTACCCAAAAGACAGATAGCTCTCTGCACCCATTGGCGCATCTCATCCACATCCACTCCTGAGTTACTCGTCTGTGCCTCTTCACTCATATCAAACATCGTTGTGAGAGGTCCAAGCACGTCAAGCAACCTAACTTGACACCCCTTTAGGCCCTTATCCAAACCCCTCCTTGGGTCACAGCCTGATTTATTTAGAAAACTCATCATCTTTGGATCGAGCTTAGGAGTATCAGCTACCTTATTTTCTAAGCTCGGCCTCGGACACTCCAATCTTAGCCGAGTCCTCACCTCCTTAGGGATTTCCCTCCCAATCCAATATGAAATATATTTAGCCACATGCTCTACTGGCATCCATGCATCCATTGTGGTGATAAAGGATACTGAATTAACAAGGGATCAAACATCTTCTCACCAAGAGGATCCACTAAATCACCTAACTCCAACTTAATCTTTTTGTCATCCATTTTCCTCCTCTTTCTCACAATTTCTTCATTATCTGTGTCCTCAAAACTCGTAGAACACATTAACTCTACATCCCCACTAGTAGAGGAGGAATCACAAGCCACCACACTGTGGCTTCTATTTTTCGCCTTTATAGCGACCCCTTTAGCCTTTATAGCCGTCTTTTCTTCGTGAACCTTACTTTCAGAACCTTTATCCTTTTTTCTTGCTTCAACATTATTTTTCTTTTGCGTTATTTTAACGCCTGCCTGCTTTGACCCACTTGCCACAACTTGCACCTCCTCAGCGGACCAGTATACTTTATCTTCTACAGGCTTTTTCCTGTTTCTCAACAGTACTCACAATTTTTATATCTAAGGAAACTGATGATTCCCCAAACATCTTATCCATATACTTTTTAATTCTCTCCTAAAAACCAGATGCCTCATTCTGCTCCATTTTAAACTGCCTATCCTTACACCTCCTTACAAATAAAACTTCCTTTAATATATCTTTCCTACCAAAAATACACTATAATTAAATGAAACACTTTTCTTATCTTTCTCCTTCCTAAAATATGCTTCTACAATCTCTCCAATTGACCTCTGACTGAACTCGACAGCCTTTCCATCATCCAGATAATTTATTCCAAAATATGGTGAATTTGTCCAATATTGTAACTAAATTTGATTTCCCAATTCCTCAAAATGCCTTCCTCATGCAATGTAACACGTACAGTGGCTCAAACAGAACAATCAACAATTACCTCAGTGGGAGCAAAGCTGAACGCTCTCCTCCCACTGAGAATCCTGCACAATCATCACTGTAAGGCACGAAAGCCGGGTGCATGAAATAGAATGCTCACTCAGCTTGCGTGCTCACAAGAAATATCGCGAATCTCCTGTGCTCCCAGCCTTGCTTCAGCACGCGCAGCCTCAACCGAAAAAAACAACGGTACGCTTCCTACTTAGCCTAATGTTTCCAAAGCCTCACGCAACTATCACAAGTACCGCTAAATAAAATAAATATCCATCGTCCAAACTTACAATTCAAATAAATAATCTTTTAACCCATATATAAATATCTCCGAACTCAAAAAATATTTTTTTCTGTATCTTTAAAATATCCAAAACACATACTTACTTTAACTCCTCATAAACTATTACTGGAACCTAAAACTCTCGGGGGCATACCTTGTTGGACCAGCTTCCAGGGACCAGCGCAGCCCCATCGCTCCCTTCCTCCGTCGCAATCCGAGACCAGCGGCCGCAGTGCGAGGGGGGGCGGTCGGCCCAAAACCACATTGCCCAGACGCCCTAGCGGTGGAGCACGCCGCCACACGCAATCCCAGCGCCAGGAGGCGCCTCAAAAGGACTCTAGCACCCGTGTCGCGGGATCGCGCACGTGTCGGCGCCGGGGAGAAGCCCGGGACAAGGGCGGGACCGTCTGTTGCCATCCGAGGCCAGCAGAGGCCGGGCTGGGCCACACCATTTTCGCCCTTGGATAGGATTTCATGGACGGTATAGGAACATTGAGCTGGTGATACCAATATACTGACCTGTCTTTGTTATTGTTCTGGCTCATTTCATTCTTTCGTGAGTGTCTAGTGTTATCCATCTATATTTAGCTACCTATGGTCAATTGAGATCTATATATGGCTAAGTTGAATCTTAAAGCTTGTGCTGGGGTTCGGGGTGTAGGGACTCTGGACGCCTATCTTAGAAGGGCTGAGCATGAGGTGGCCAAAGAGATAGCAAATGTTCAAAGAAGATTATCATTGGACGCTCTAGTACACCCACCTCTCGGTTCGGCTAACATAGAGCTACTAAGCCCCACTATTACCCCACTTAATTTGACCAATGACTGTGCTATTTCCATCATATCCACTGATCCAATACAGGGTGTAATTTTGCCTCCTAACCTAACACCTGGTGTTACATGTGCTGGTTCTAGTTCATTCCCCTCCCCCTTAGAAGCCCGTATTAGGCACCTGCGGGCACTTGTGTCTGCCAATAATCATCTCATAGGGGGCAAAAGAAAAGCTACTGGTATACCCAAGGGTAGTAGACATCAAGCTAAACAGCCTAGGAGCAAAAAATCTGCACCTGGGCTGGAGCACCATCTGGGTAATCCGGGCAATGTTGTAAACCCGGATCCTGAGGCTAGTATAACTTCAAGCAATGCAAGAGGGATAGAGCCTAATACATCTAACCCAGGGAGGATTAAGCATGATCTCATGGATTACATTGAGTGTAGGCTTAAGGCACTTATTTCCCCCATTTTAACTAAACTTGAGGAAATAGGTAATAGACTCTCCACTATTGAAACCAAATTACAACAGCAGGTAGTACCGTTACCTACCCCCAAGCCACCGGAAGTACCATATTTGAACATTATCACACCTAACTTAACTGATCAGACAACCACCACTCTAACCACTGCCACCCAGGCTAGAGTTATTAATGCCCTGCCTACAGCCCAAAACCCAATGAGTTCAAAACGAGTAGCCAAGTCGGGCCCTGTTGGCCCAGTGGGTAGTCTATATCCCCCGGATCAGGCCCCCCTTTCAAATTTCTCATTACATCTTCCTCCAGAGTCATGCCCATACACTGTCATCTTGGCAAATGTCCCTAAACCAGAAGATGGAAAAACTGAACATTGGTCCGCCATCAAAAATAAGGTGCTCCATTTCCTAAGTAATAAAACTGTATTAGGTGAGCGTCTGTTTGACAACTTTAAAATGGTGAGAAGGGTTCCCTGTGTAGGGAAAACTAAGAAAACGTTGACTGGTGACTGTGTTGTGGTTAATTTTGGCTCTCCCAAACTAGTGAATCATATACTAAGGCAAACTGGTTCAGTCCTAATTAATCACGATCATGTCAATGTTCTTCCAATGGGGTATTTCTACCCCCCTCCTAATATTAGCACCCTCCCAATTGTTGAATGCCCTCTCTCAAACGTACCCACTGGCCATATTTCCCTAAGTAATAGGTACGACCTACTATGTTCCCCTGACCAAAACGATTGACTGATTGGTTTGCAGTCACCAGCCAAGGCAACTTCCCCCATTGCCACTCATGAGCTCAGTCCACCAGTTCCCCTAGCGGCACAACCCTCAAGTTTGTGGATAGAGGGGGGATCCATAACTAATTCTGCCATTAGTGTGTTGTCCTGGAATGTGGCGGGCCTTCCATCTAAATTGAATAATCCTGATTGGTGCCTATTTATTGAACAGCATGACGTATGCATGTTTCAAGAGACCTGGGCAAGATCCAAGCCTGCGAGTTTGGGCTTTGCCATATTTGATAAACCAGCTACCCACTTGGGCAAGGGGTGACCGTCTGGTGGTTTGTCCACTTGGGTTGGCACGCACCTAGGGTGCGAGGCTAAAGAATTAGATACCGAATCCATGGACATTTTATGTGTGGTCCTTACCTTGCCTGACGAACTACCTGTTGCCCTGATTAATGTCTATTCCCGACCTGTTGCAAGAGGTGCGACCTCTCTAACCCTGGACGCCCTGTCTGCCTTTCTAGAAACAATTCGCCCTAACACAAGGATGATCATTGGTGCCGATCTCAATACCCAATTTGAACCCCTTAAGGGTTTGGCACCTGACACTATATACAAAGAAGATCATCATTGGTCAATCCCAGAAACTAGCCTTCCGCCTGTTATTGCCTGGACCCCATTAGTACTGCAAACAAATGCCCTTTGTTTAAAATTCTCACTCCGGGCTTGTAACGGCCGGTTTCCGGCAGGCACTGCCTCCAACGTTACATTTAATAGACTAGGATCCACATCAATTATTGATTTTATCCTTGTTGAAACCGGAAGTTGGGATAGAGTTCTTGGATTCATTATTAGTCCCCGCAGTGATAGCGATCATAATGCCCTGCACATAAATTTCTGTCTATGAAAGGGCAAAAACCAGGATCTAACGGATGGGAATTCAGTCCCTGCCCTAGTTCAAGGAAACAGAGAGAGAAGGGTACGCTTTCCCAAGAAAAGCTGGCCAGCCTCTACCAGACTGTACTCCCTTTTCTTGCTAAAGCAGACCTACTAGTTAACGAACCATGCTCTCTGGAATCTGGGCTAACTATCTCCGAAAACCATAAAGAACTAATGGACACTCTGGCTCCCTTTTTTGTTAACCATAGTAAACCAAGGGACAAGCCCAAACCTAGTCATCAATGGTTCAATGACAACTGCAGAGCTGCTAAGCAAAATCTACTGAATGCAGTTAAGAGTAATAAAAGGACAAATTTGTTGGACGCACGGGCCGCTTATACTAGGGAATTGAAACAGGCGAAAACATGCTGGGAAAACCAGAAGTGGGAAGATATTAGGGCAGCCCTGTTAGTACGGGATCTTAGAGCCTTTTGGAATTTGGTCAACAAAGGGGTCTAGGAACCATAAATCTGCCATTGAGCCAAATATTAGCGAGGATGTTTGGGTTGCTCATTTCCAACCCCTTTATGCTCCCCCAGCTAATGGCCCTCATAATACAAGAGAGGGAGGCCAAGAAGAACTAAGAGGGGTCTCTGGGCCGCAAATTCAACTCAGCGAAGTTGAGTTTGCACTGGAGAAAATAGCACCTAATAAAGCACCAGGGTTAGACCGAATACCAGGAGATCTTTTTCACAGCGAAGTCTCAGTTTGGGGTCCGTATCTTACTTTGTTTTTTAATGCTTTAATGGAGGGCATCCCCATGCCCCCCACATGGGCGGGGGCTGAAATTATACCCATTTTTAAAAAAGGGTCCCCACTCCTCCCATCGAATTATCGGCCTATAAGCCTTTTGGATGTAACCCAAAAAATCTTCGCTCGTGTTCTCCTTGAGCGCTTACATGGATGGATGGAGGATCACAGCATTTTGACCCCACTCCAAGCTGGGTTTAGAGCACGGAAATCTACGGTCGACCAGATTTTCAGATTGCAAATGATTCACTGGAAGATCATGAGTATAGAGAGTGGCACTCTATACCTAATATTTGTAGATCTGAAATCTGCGTTCGACTTGGTCCCCAGAGAGAGGTTGTGGTCGATCCTTTTGGAGAAGGGGCTGCCGGTTTACCTCTGCCATTTGTTTGCTCGCCTGCACGAGGGCAATTATGCCCAAATCAGGTACGGCAAACATGGCAATCTCACATCCCCAATCCCAGTTACGCGAGGAGTCCGCCAGGGTTGCGTCCTGGCCCCAACACCCTTCGCCCTATTTGTCAATGGGCTCATTGACCATCTTAATAAAGGTCTTAATATTGATGCCCCCAAACTGGCAGGGCGTAGTGTACCAGCCCTGATGTTTGCAGACGACACGTTGTTGTTGGCCAAGTCCCCTATGGGTATCCAGAGGACGCTCGACAACTTCGCTGTCTTCTGCAAACATCGGGCCTGGAGATAAACCTACAGAAGACCAAATATATGGTCTTTAACGGCGGTAAAAGCACACGCAGTAATCCAACCCTGGGGGGCCTACCACTCAAAAGAGTGGTGGTGTTTGACCATCTTGGCATTACCCTGACGGAGAGCATGGACTGGGGAGCGCAGATTAACAAGTGTAACTTGAAGCTCACCCAGGTGTTGGGAGGTATCAATAAATTCTTTAAGGGGGCACCACACAAGCAGGTCTATGCACCCATGGAGGCCTATAGGGCACAAGCAAGAAGTGCTGCATTATATATGGTGCAGAAATTTGGGGTCATTGTGCACTCGCATCCCTTGAACGCACTGAGAATGTATTCATTAGACAGCTTCTTAGCCTCCCCAAAAGCACTCCTCTGACCCCGCTGAGAATGGACTTAGGAATTAGACCAATTACCGAGGATGCCGCACTTAGACCAGTGACCTTCTGGAGACGCTTGTGGAGCACTCCCAAGTTAGCCCCGTACAGTGAGGAATTAACTGAGATATTGGGGCTGAAAGGGGTGGGTAAGATACCTTGGTTGAGGCACCTTAAGGCACTATGTATGGAACTGGGACGTGTTGATTTGTGTGATGAGCCCCAAATCGTGTCACAATCACTAAGTAGGAATACACTGGTGACTGCCTATAGGGAATACCGGCTGTCCAAGACGATGAGCAGTTCTACATCGGGACGGCTGACAAGTGAATTCAAAAATATCTATCAGGCAGAACCCATCCTGGATAGCATCCAACCAGTGTTGGCACGAAAATTGTTTCTCCAGTTCAGGTATGGGTGCCTCCCCCTACGATCGTATGTTAAAAAATGGGGGGGACAGGTTACGATTAAATGTCCTGCATGTGGTTTAGTGGACGAAACTGAGGTGCATGTTCTTTTCCAGTGTGACTCCTATAGGTCGCCAAGAAGACGCTGGCTTGTACAAATTTGTAAGAACATGGGCACAAGACACTTTAGCGAGGCTTATAGAATATTGAAAACTGAGTTCCACCTCCCAATAGTCTACTCTGTTTCCCATTTTTTATTCTCAATGTGGTGTATGAGGAGGAAGTTTTTGGAGCTGTCCGTGTAGTGGCTGAATATAGTACACGGTCTGCCCAGGTTTACTAATACTTTTAAAAATGACCTACGGTAACTAATTTTTAATTGTGACTTTTTTTTTTTTTAAAAAGAGAGTATATCCTCTTGTTTTAAAAACCTTTTTACTACCCATGGTGGCTTTTATAATTATTCCTAATTTTCTTCCCTGTGTATATGTATTGACCATACGCACTTGCACTTTATCTTAACTGTTTGCTATGGCGACTGGATGCAAAATTGTACCAATGTTGCTAATTCTTGTGTTAATGATATATGTTGTATTAACCCTTGTGATGCTTTTATGGTTAATGCACCGAAATAAAGCTTTTCAAACGATTACTGTACACACTTAGGGGCCTATTCCGATTGCGTTTTTTCCACATCCTCTGGGCCGGCGGAAGCCACCGCCGGCCCGGAGGATGCGGAAAAACCGCAGCGGACCCACCAAAGATCCACCGCCACATTAGGATGGCTGGCGGGTCCTGGTTTCCGTCCGCAACTTTTCCGCCGCGGTTGGCTTACAACCACGGCGGAAAAGCTCTAATATAGTGGCGGTGTCTCTCAGACACCGCCAGCCGTATTAGGATGGGTTTAAAAAAATGCTTTTCCGCGGCGGGTTTTCCGCCGTGGAAAAGCATGTGGAACTTTCACTGCGGGGGCCCGTTGCGGGCCCCCTGGGTGAAGGGGGTGGGGGTGCACATGGGGGGTACCTATGGTACCCCCCTGCATTTGTTGGCAAAATCGGCAGGCACCGCACGGTGCCTGCCGCTTTCTGCATACAAATGCAATGTATGCATTTTTACCATTGAGGCGGGTGCAGCTTGAAGCCGCACCCGCCGCAATGATAAAAATAATTGGACAGGAGGGAACTCCGCCGGCCATGCGGAGGTTCCCTCCTCCTCTATGGTCGCGGACGGACTGAAGTCCGTCCGCGATCATAATGGGCCCCTAAATTAGATTCTATAAAGAAAAGAACGTGTTCACAAATTAAAAGGACATAATAAAGTATGTACTTATTTCTGTATAAGCAGGCAACAGAAGAAGGAAGATGGCTGCTAGTGTTCAGTTTATATGCATGTTCTAGACTTTTGTCAGTGTTCTAATTCTAAGTTATTCATGTTGCTGCGGTGTGAGGAGCAATAAAGGAACATGCATAATATTTGCCTCTGGGCCTTGCCATAAAATTACAAGATCATTATAACCTATGGCATTTCTAATACAGCAGATAGGACATGCACCACATGTTGATGGAATACTCAGCTGGCCAAACTCTAAATAAGTTTCTCAGGGCCATATTATGAGTACGGCAGTCCAAAAGACCGGCATACTTGAGGTGGGGGTCCGACCACCGCCACACTACGTACCTGCCCGCAGTATTATGAGTGTGGTGGTTGGACTGCCCCAGGACCGCTGCATCCACTGGGTAACCGGGATCCCGCGGCGGTCACGCAGCGGTCAGGAGTAGGAATGCACTGCTGAACATATTCTGAGTTGCCTGTCCACTGCCCTTTTCATGGTGATGAGTCCGCCATGGAAAGGATAGCGGAGAGGCAACTAAAGGGGCCCTATCTAGACCCCATGTTGCTCCTGGACCTGGGAGTACATGCAGGGGGGTACATGTTGAACCCTCCCGGAATTGCACCCCTGCCCTGTTCTTACACGGGTGGCATGCATGCCACACCGTGCAGTAACGTTCTGCAGGCGCTGTGGCGGACTACATTTTAGGATCTCCTATGAGTCTAAAAGCCCACCATCGCAGCACCGCTCACCCACCATTTGGCAGTCCTCTGGCAGACAGGACAGTTGTGGCGCCACAAGAGGACCTCAGTACTTTGATCATCACAATGCCCAGTATATTCCACAGCTTACATTCAGGTATCAAAAACTTCCCAAGTAGAAAAAAGGGTGCCATGCAAAAAAAAAAAAAACAATATGATCCCCTTTGTGCGGTTGCAAATATTAAGGATACCAAAAACATTTGTAAAGTAGTTTTCAGCAGTTGTACAGAGAAGTCTTTGTTACCACGGTTCACTGACAAAAATATTGAGGTCCAAAATATCGACCCACAAAATCATTGAGACACAAATATTTACTACAAAAATATCGACTAACTATACTTAAAAAGGTAAGTACAAACATATATAAAAAAAATATTGTTTTAAATAATATTGTTGTATTAAATATCGATTTTTAAATAAATTAATCAATAAAAAATGTAAAAGTAAAATGTAATAAATGCTACAATTGATTAAAAAAATGTAATACATTTAGGGGTCGATTCCGATCCTGGAAAAAAAACGTCCGTACGATTCGTATCCGGAGCCCTCTCCGTACGAATCGTAAACATGCCGTACGAGCCGATGAGTACGATCCGGACCGGGGTATGAGGACGCGATTCGTACGGTCCACGTCAGGTAAGGGCGATTCGTATGGAAAAGCACACAATCACATACACACCGTACGGTCCGTACACCCAATGATCGCAGGGGTACGGTGCGTACCCCTGCGATCACTGGTTTACGACCGTACCCTGCGATCGCAGGGTGTACTCACCGTACACCCAGCGAACATGGGGTACGGTGCGTACACCCCATGATCGCGGGGTACGGTGCGTACACCCCATGATCGCAGGGGTACGCACCGTACCCCTGTGACCATGGGGTGTATGCACCGTACCGGGGGGGGGGGGGCGTTCCGTACCTGTTTTGTGGCGTACTCTGCTTCCCCGGATGTTTTCAGCTACCGTAGAAAAAGCGTCGTACGGTGCGTACCCGACACGAATCGTACTTGCTGGGTCGGAAAAACCAGCCGCAAACCGCACGGATGTCGCGTACAGCGGGTTCTGAGGGAGATTCATACGGGGATTAGATTCGTACGGTCTCTGTACGATTCGTACGGAGTCCATCTCCAGGTACGAATCGTACTTTGTCGTACGTACGGGGGACGTTGCAGGGTACGATTCGTACGGGAAAAACGCTCCGTACGGCTATTCGGAGCAGTTTTTCCCGAATCGGAATCGACCCCTTAATGTGTATTGTAACAAATCTAACAAATAAACTCACTTTAAAAAAGTTAAACACACATACATATATATATATATTTAACATATATCTAGTTAAAAAGCATAATACAACTAATATTGTAAACTATAATTTAAAAAATATTAAATACTATGATAATATAACAAATAAACACACACACATATATATATATATATATATATATACCAATAACATAAACTATTTAAAAAGCAAACCACTTTAATTAAAATTAAAAAGTAATCAACATAATTCTTTTACAATTTATTGAACATATTTTACAAATGAAAATAATGAATAATATTACATATTATTATTTTAAATAAACAAAAACAATTATATAAATTCAAATAATATAAAATAAATGATTAATTATTAAAATTAATACATCAAAAATTCCCACTACAATTTATATAAAAGTAGACACATTCTTGTACTAATAATATATCAAATGAACTACTCCAGCCTCACACAACACAACAGTAGTAAAATTGTTACATCACACAAAGTAAAATCTACTACACTCACTATAATAAATGCAAAATCAGACTATATATTATATTGCAGAGCACTAAAATTAATACACTAGAATACATTTTAGATTAGAGAGAGATACAATTGACCTTTCCCTATCCAATAAGTGCAACAGTTGGGAAAGTTGTGGATTGCGGAGAGGTAAAATTTACTATTCCCACTCCACTGAGTGTAACAGTAGGGAAAGTGTTAGATTGCGGAGGGATAAAATGCACTATTCCCTCTTCAATGAGTGCGAAGGTAGGGAAAGTGTTGGATTGCGAGGGGTAAAGTTTAATATTCACAATCTAACTCAAACCTGTATTGATCTCCCTGATGCACCTTTACCGAATTGTAATTTTACATACTCTGTTGATGTTTCATTTTTTCGGAAACAATGAGTCAACATTGGTTTCAGGCTCACTAGTTGTACTCCATCTGAAGTTGTTGCAAGTTGATGCTTACTGAATGTGTATTAATGTCAGGCCCTCACTAACCTGGTAAAGACTCGGCAGGAAAGGAAAAAGAAAACGATAATAAAATGTGTTTATTATATTTTATTTTTACTTTACTTTCATTTTGAGGCAAGTGGGGGTGTGGGGGTGATGCTCCTCCGCAAAAGCGGAGGAGCTGCCGCTGCCTCGGATTACTTCTCACTGATACAGTGCCTCATGCTGTAGCTTAATTATGATTGAATACTAAAACTCAGTATCTTTCTACGTCTGTTATCACAGTACAAAGTATGGTTACTATCTGCTTCTCACGTCACCTTGGTGCATTGTTCTGTGTTGAATTCTGCTACCCTGTCTCCTGCCACTCGGAGGGTAAACCATATGACTGTCTTATTTTTGCTGACAATCTAACTCAACCCCGTATTCAGCTCTCTGATGCACCTTTACCAAATTGCGATCTTACATACTCTTTTGATGTTTCATGTTTCTGAAACAATAAGTCAACACTCGTTTGGGGCTACACTATTTGTACTCCATCTGATGTTGTGGAAAGTTGATGCTTACTGAATGTGTATTAATGTCAGGTCCTCACTAACCTGGTAATCCAGATCCAACAGTAGCAGTGCTAATATCCACACTTCCCTGAACCCACTCACACCTGAGAAAAGATATGTTATGTTGTTCAACAGTAGACTCGGAAAGGGAAATGTGGCAAGAGACAGAGAAATAGAGACACTGGAGACCTTCACTTTGCCTGTGAAGGCTGATGGGCTCAAACTGCACTACAAAACTCTTAATGTATAAAACAAGAACAAACTCTTTGAGTATTGTATAATTTGCATTCTACTTCACTGTTCATAAAATGTTGTATGATATTTCTTAAGACAATCTCTGTATAGCCGTCTCGATATGTTTGGTTGAAACTCTGTCACAGTCTAGAGCTGAAATACAAATGAGCCATTTATGAGAGATGTCTGTAATTACCTGAACTGGAATAAGTATTCTATATAGGTAGCTACCTTGAATGAATTGTAAATCAAGCCTGTGATCTGAATGATTCTTTATGTAACAAGTGTATTGGCTATACCATGATGAACACAGATTTTTTTTCCAAATAATATACATTCACTTCCCCACCATGAACAATATCTTAATGCTTTAGGTGATTTAAAGGAATATGACAAAGTTTCTACAAGTTGATGATTCCTTTAGCTCTTCCTGTGAGGAAATAAGTACAATAGGGCTCATGGAAAGGATGACTCTAGTCCTAGGACTGTATTACAGAAGGTGCCCCGGGGATGCAACGCCCAGTGGCACTTTGGTACTACAGAAGGGACCACAGAAACTTGTGCGCCCCCTTCGGTAATACAAATAGTGCTGGCACACTTAAAGCACCAGCTCTACCTTCAGAGGATGTTTCCTTATTTACATGGGGGTGTGCCCCATGCAAATGAGGGAATCCCTTTGCCTCTGCACCCGCGTCTTATTACAGACGTGGGTGCAGAGGCAAAGACACTCTCAAGAGGCTCAATGACAGTGCACCACCTAAAAGGTGGCACACAATCAGTATGCCCCTGGTAGAGGCCCTCTGGAGAGGGGAAAGTGGGTCCCATGGACCACCCCAGACATCCCCTTGCAAGTGCGTACAGTAGCTCAATGCACCTGCCTGTACGGGGATCTATAATCCCCCTTAAAAGTGCAGGCCGGTTACCGCCTGCACACCGAAACACAGAGCGTCTGCTTCAAAGCCGCTCCGTATTTCTCTTGAATGTGCTGCCCCTAGGGCAGCACGAGTTTGCAGCTGCCCTGGGGACAGCACATTCTATGTAATAGGGCGCACTTTCTCTGTTTGCGCCCGGCGCACCTGTTTTAAGGTGCGCCAGGTGCAGACAGGGAAAATGCGCCCTAATACATAATACTGCCCCAAGTGTGTAGAAATCCTTGATCTAGGGTGTTATGCCAGAATACTTTTTGTACACAATATACCTTGAAATCTCCATATGAAAGGAGTGATGAATTTCTAATATCCTGGCAACAAGGTTCTGGTTATAGCAGATAAACGTCTCAATAGCCTAGTGAGGTACTCAATGAACAAGAGGAACTTATATTCTATGGATCCATGTCTTGTGAGAGACGTATGTGGTACCAGCACATGTTGTTTGTCTTGACTACACTTGTGCATTCTGTTTGGTACAGCATTGCAGCCATGAAGCCTCACAACTTGCACCACCAATACTTGGCATATACCACTAATCTCCTCAGTGATGAATAGCTCCCGCACCAAAGAGGTTTCAAGAAGCATGTCCCCTTTCCCATCCTGCATTGTCAGCGAGCTCAGGTAGCAGATGATGACAATTCCATTCAAGTAGATGACTCCAGTGTGTGCAACAGTAGGGAAAGTGTTGGATTGTGGAGGGGTAACATTTAGTATTACCACTCCAATAGGTGCAACATTAGAGAAAGAGTTGGAATGGGAAGGGGTAGAATTTACTATTCCCACTGTGCTGAGTGTAACAGTAGGGAATGTGTTGGATCTTGGAGGGATACAATTTACTATTTCCACTCCAATAAGTGCAAAAGTAGGGAGGATGTTGGATTGCAGAGGGATAAAATTTACTATTCCAACTCCAATGAGCGCAAAAGTAGGGAAAGTGTTGGACTGCGGAAGGGTAAGATTTAATATTCCCACTCCAGTCAGAGCAACGGTAGGGACAGTGTTGGATTGCAGAGGGGCACATTTTACTATTCCCACTCCAGTCAGTGCAACAGTAGGGATTGCGGAAGGAAAACTGTAATATTCCCACTGCAGTCAGTACTACATTAGAAACAAACAATTCTCTACAAAACAATAAAATAATTTCAAAAACAAAATAAAAGAAAATTTAAATGTAAAGATGAAAAAAACACAAATATATTTCATATTAAAAAATATTTAAAATAAATACTTATTATAATGTTAAATATATATCATATATAATTACAAACAGTATTCAAATTTAAATCCAAATATAAACTTCCCCTCAAAACTATTTGTATTTAAAAATCACATATTAATAAAAAAAAATATTAAATAATTTTTATTTTAGTTACCACCTAGCAAATACCTCTAAAAAACTTACAAGCCACACCTATAACTTAAGTTTAAAAAGTTATTAATTTACACTATTAACATAAATATTTATCAAGCTGACTATCAATAAATATACATTAATTATTATTTAGCTACATTCAATTTACTTTTCACAATACATCCCCACAAAATATACAACACACTCCTAAAATGTAATAAAAAAAGAATTACACAATTAACATACTAAATGTTAATTTCAATAATTATTATCAATTAAAAAATTAATTCTAACCTAATGACACTGTAATTTACTTCCTACCATATACCCCAACGCAACCCAAACTAACACCTAAAAGTTTAGTTGAAAATGTAATTATACAATTAATATACTTAATTATACATTAAATAATCATTATTAAATAATAATATGAATATTAATTACTTACAATTAATTTACTTCCCACCCTGTACCCCTATAAACCTCACAATCCACACCTAAAATAAAAACATATTTACATAACTAACATAAATATTTAACAATTAAATAATTAATATTAAGTAACCGCACAACCTGCACATAAAAGTTAAGTTTAAAACTATTTATTTCACTATTAACGTAATTCGATAATTATTAAAAAAATATCATTAATTAAAAATGAATCATTAATTAATTATAATTATTTACTTTGCACCCTGTGCCCGTAAAGACCCAAAACCTGCTACGGTACTAAAAATAACAAAAATTACTTACATCTAATTTAATACCTACTAAACAATGTACAAATACATTAACAAACATAAACAATAATTATACCCAAAAAATTACATCCTATACATTTAACCCGTTAAGTGCTGCCGTCGGCCGTTGAACGTTCGGAGCACTACCTGGTTGGTGCTGCGCACGTTCAACGGCCGAAGCAGCCCCGCCCGTTCTTTAAAATGGCCGCACTGCCACGAAAAAATGGCCACGGTTAACGGGTTAAAATATATACCAAATATACATACCAATAATTAAAAACGATATTATAAACAACTATATTTTTGTAATCAATATTAATAACTTCAATATTTTACAAATCGATATTTCATACCTTAAAATCAATAATCTTGACAAAGATATTCTTGCTGACGATATTTCCATGTAACAATATTTCTGCAAGTCGATATTTCCAACTCTGTATTTTGTCTCAACACCGTTACCACTAATAGTGACTAGTGTGGGGTCTTATTTTGCCCTCATTTGGTACTTTGTTTGCTAAATAACATGTTAGGTGTGAAAAAATTAGACATCTATGTAAATATTGGCTACCATGCCACTGTCCGAGGAAGTATCATTTTTCATGCCTTTTCAAAATCTAGGGATGGGTCCAGGCTTTATAGGTTTTCTTAGGCATCAGTCTGCAATCTGGTCTCCTTTGTTTACTAGGTTGAATCATGCCAAAGTACACACCGGTAGATGACCCACGCAGGGAAGGATCGAGACAATTTCAATCTTTACAAAGGGTGCTGAATCTAATCCAAGGAATTATAGGACGTTATCCCTGTTTGATGTAGCAACAAAGGATTTTGAAAGGTAATTTTGGTCCAGATAAATGTCAATAAGATCAAAAAAGTGAATTCCTATTTATTAGAAACTAGCTTACCCGTCGCGCGTTGCTGCGATCTCCAAAGAAAGGAAATTCAAGGAAACTCGTTATGATAACTTTCAATTTACATTGTGTCATTTTTATTGAAACTTATTCACTTTAATATGGAAAACATTTCAAAGTGTCGTTTTAATTCTATTTATTTATTCAAGTGTTTGTGGATACACGATTTTTTGTTTTTCCATCTGGTGCGTACATCAGTATTCTAAAGATTATGAGGGCCCTGGGGGGCCGATATTTAAAAAACAAATTATGCCAGAAACATTCGCTGGAGTGTACTCAACAACTTCCCAAAGTTTCCTGGCGATCGGATGAATTCTGTTTTAATTCTATTTATTTATCTGAGTGCTTGTGGATACACGATTTTTTGTTTTTCCGTCTTGTGCGTACATCAGTATTCGAAAGATTATGAGGGCCCTGGGGGGGCCGATATTTAAAAGAATTGTATGCCAGAAACCTTCGCGGGAGTGTACTCAACATCTTCCCAAAGTTTCATGGCGATCGGATGAATGGTGTAGTAATGCATAAAGGACAAGCAGACAGACAGACAGACATACATTTGTTTTTATATATATAGATATTCACATCATATCAGTGAATTAGGCTATTAAATTATGTAAAATATCTTCTATGTACCGGCTGCACAATTTTCTGTAGCTAAAATATTTGTTTTCCTAGGAAACCTCCTAGAGTCAATAGGCTGATTCACAATGATTTTGCTGTGAGTAAATCCGGCAAAGTACAAGAGTAAGTAGTACCTATTCAAAACAAAATCTTTGTTAATAGCACTTAATATGTCAATGCAATTGGTTTTAGAGAATTAAGTGTATTTTAATTTATACTAAGAACAAACATTGCCAGTGGCAAAGATTGCGATATAGTTTAGTATTCTTCAGTTTATTCGTTCACCTAATCGCATCTGGTTTATGAGTGTGGAGATTACTCTCATACCTTTTGATAAATTGACAGTTAATTATTTTTACTTCAATAAGACTCGTGAAAGAGAACTTGTCTTGAAGAATCCTGTATTCTGATTAACTTTGAGGGTACACACTTTCGAGAATATTTGGAGAGGCAATAAAGTTAACAAGATAGAGCAAGGTAAGAAACCATCACCTACAGGGGAGAAGACTTTTGGAGAATCTAAAAAACTTTAGAACTTTGGCGTTGACAGCTTTGTTGCAGCAATTGCATTAAATAATGATGATGTACTTGAGGCACATATATTATTAATTTAGACGGGATCAGCATCAAACCATTGTTTCTGCCCTCTGGTGCTGTTCATCCGATGAGTCATCATCAGGATGAATGTAAAATGGCAAAGTGCCCTCCAACCATTTAGCATCAGATGTGAGGAGAAAACTGTGAGACAAGGAAGAATGCGAGATGAGCATGGAGTGCAAACACGTTGGGCTTTGCCAGGAATATAAATCGTTCAAAATGCGATGACTCCTTTGAAAATTCTTGAACAAATAGATACTGGTAGCAGCATAAACGAAGAACCACTCAATATGCATGGAGAAATGCATCTATCAAAGTAAAATGTCATACAACTGTGGCCACACAACGTGAAAAATGAAAAGCAATTCTTATTTCTGTGTTGTAGCCCAATGTGGTAGCAGTGTGAGTCACTGTCCTCTATTTAGTTCTCGAAATTGGTAGAGACTGGTGCATACTCCATGAGTGTCCCGAAATAGGTACATGGGTGAGCACCTCCCACCGAAGCGTAGTGGCAGCAGAAGTGCACTCATGCACTGGCAGACATTCCTCAGTGTCTACTAGCGTGTGCATGGTCCTTTGTTGCCAGTACGTAAGGCCATATTTACAATGAAAGTGACTCAGTGTGTGCGGCAAACCATTTGGCTGTGCCACACTGAGTCACTTTCAAAGCACAGGGATGCAACATAGTTACAACAAGGTGTCACATCCCTGTCCTTTCCCCTAAGCTGGCGCAAAATTGGCTGCCATGCCGGTGCAGGCACCCTTGCACCATGGTGCAAGGATGCCTGCGTGGTGGGGGGTTGTTTTTGTACAAGAAGGCATTCGTTCCTGCACAAAAACAATCAACTGAGGTGATTTCCTCTTCCCATGCGTGCTGTAGAATGCAGCACGCATCGAAAGAGGAAAAAGCGAGGTAAAATGTGAAAATGTTTCCTAGCTGCCCCTCGCGTCCCGTAGGGTGGCGTAGCATTCGGACGCATTTCCTGGTTTACGATTTCTCGTAAATCTGGAAATGCATCAGAATTCATGGGTGTTACGTGGGAATGCCCACAGTAACACCCATGTCACAACACTTATACACAAATCGGCATATTCACAAGGAGCTATCACCGAATTAACAGCACTTTATCGCAGCCAAAGTCATGATAAAATTACCACCCCATTCACAAACTGGTGCTAACAGCCCACAGCACTAGTTTTCCCGAGATAGCAGCTGCAATAAACGTCGCCACAGAGAACCCCAGCAACTATCGCTAATGAGATGCACAGTAGGCGTTCCTGCGACAACACAACACCTCAACATTCACAACGACCAGTCAGATCGGCGATAAGAACACAAAACATGCGATAAGGCGCGCTAGCAGCTGGAAATTAACACCTGCTCTGACCTGGTGTAAAGTCAAACCACAGCCTGCATCACAAAAGGGAGCGCAGCCCACAGCCACACCTGAAGATAAACAGATGCCATGGAGCAACTGAAAATGCAGCTCGGACACCCAAGAGGGCCACAACACCCACCGTCACCACAACCCGGACCACCCCTACCTGGTACCCCCCAACCAAAGACATGCCACATCAGCTACACCTAAACATGTACAAAATAATCTGCCTGATGTCGTATAATCACAACTGGTGACATGCATGTGTCATCACAGAAATGAGCATCACACATTCACTTTCGAAGCAACCATTGTAATACACCATCTCGCCTTTACATCGCAGGGGCACCATCAACACCTCCTGCAGAGCAGTCACAGTCACTCTTCACTGCTGATGAAGAGTGCAGTTCTGCAGCTGGAGCGGTACAGGGCAATGCCGAATACACTACACAAAATGGGCTTGTGGAGGGCCAGCCAGAGTCTATCTGGGGATGACAAGTACTGCGGAAGAGGAGGGGTGCAGTCTGCAGTCTGGTGGCTGTGTCATTGGTCATCAAACAGGATGTGGCAGTCCATGTCGGAGTCCAAAGTGACTGCATCTGTGTGAATCGGGAGTCAGTGGAAGGTCATGAGGCCATGTGCGGGACCAAGCAGAAACAGGGCAGGTGGCAGAAATGAATTCTACTGAGTCCTTCTGATCACAGGCCCATCCACATCCTCGTCCCCCGATGAGTACTCTGCCCCACCTGGGGGTGTTGCAGTACCAGTTGCGGCACTGTGTGCCACTGAACATCAGGGGCCGGAGGTAGATTGTCAGCCGCACTGTGTGCCACTGACACATCAGGCGCCGGAGTGGATAGGCCTGCCGCACTGGGAGGCAGAGACACACCAGGGGGCGGAGATGTGGATGGTGTGGGGGCAGCAGCATTCATCATCGCCACGCCTGTGGCAGCAATGCCATGATGAGGATCTGCAGGGCATGGTAGATCCCAGTTACATTCCGCTGATGTTCAGTGGTGGCTGCCATCCTTTCCGCCTCCATCCATACCATGTTCTCCATGAGCCTCCGCATGTGTGCCAGCTCACGGCTGGTATCGCTGGAACCACTCTTAGCGGACAGGTGTTCTTCTCTCCGCGCCATGACTCCAGCGATGTGAGTCAGGGCTCGTTGGAGACCATGGACCAGGCCTACACACCCAAGGATGGCGTCGAGTTTGGTTGCCAGGATGCCGAAGCCCAACCGCACCTGTTCTGCGGTCTCCCTCTGGCACTCCAGCACAAGGCGTTGGAAGGCCTTGTGTTGTTCCTGGGGTTCTTGGGGGAGTACGGGCTGTGGGTGCCTCCTGCTGGGTGCTTTGAGTAGTGGGTGGGTTCTCCTCGAAGTAGCTGGGCTGCCCTGATCCTGGAGGTGAGTGGCGGATGAGGTCAATGATGACTTGGATGGTTTGGGTGTCGATGCTGGTGTTGTCCTCCTCATCAGCAGTGAAGAGTGACTGGGACTGCTCTGCAGGAGGAGTTGACAGTGCCCCTGCGATGTAAAGGCGAGATGGCGTATTACAATGTGTCCACATGTATGTAGCCGCATGGTAGATGTTAACAATCAGACAGCATGGCATTGTACATTGTGACAGTCTGTAGATCTGGGCGAGGACCCAGAGTCATTGTGGGTGTGCAATGTCCTCTGCTTGATTGAGCATGTGTGCTATTGTGCCCATCTCCACCCGTACCCCCAGTACCTGGTGGTCACTCACCCAGTTACAGTTGTGTTGTGTCCTGTCTAGCAGTGTCCAATCCCCTGACTCTGGCCACAGTCTCCACACTGATGACTGTCGACACCAGCTCCTCCATGTCATCCATCTTGTACTGTGGCGCTGGGCCCCCACCTTCAGTCTGCATTGCTGCCTTCTGGTTGGCGGAGAGTTTCTCCTTGGTCCTCCGCTTGATGTCATTCCATCACCTCTTGACATCGTCCATCGTCCTCTTGTGCTCACCGTTGGCATTCACCTTATCCACGAAGTCCCGTAAGATTCTATTTTTGGTGCCCAATGACACGTTGGAGGTGACGAACAGTTGTTGATGATGTTCCATCACCTCTGTAACTATGATCCGTCTTCCTTTTCTTCTTGTCCTTGCCCTTGCCTGTCCCCGAGGTCCCAGGCTGGTCATCCGGGATGCTTGTGGGGTTGCACTCGTCCTCTGCGCCTGCTCCAGCTGCCTCCATGGTGCTTGGGTGTTGGTCAGTTTATGTTTGGGTGTTTTTTCTACTTTTATGGTGATTTTTCACACCTGCCAGGTGTGTGTGGCAGGCCTGGCGCTGCTTATCGCTGATTTCCTCATCGCGCTTTGGCACATCGCAGGTTTTTTGGTGTTGTGGTTTGTGTTTTTGTCTCCATCGAGGTGGTTGTATCGCGGACATTGTCCGCAGTTTCGGCAGACTATTGCATGCTAACGCTGCGTTGTGAATTTCACGTTGCCACAGGATCCTTTTCCTGCGATAGCTGCGATGTTGAAAGTTGTGTTACGCTACTCTTGCGGTAGTTATCACACGTTCTTGTGAATATACCCCAAAAGTTGCATTAGAAGAGGCGTTTAGAAAGGGCGGGAGGAATAGGCAAGAGACATGTGCGAGTGAGTCAGGGCTTTATTACAGAATAAAGATAGTCTGTACAGGTTCTCCTTGAATGCACAGTCCGTCTCGGTGATCTGCTGCGACTGGTCCTGCGGGTCTTTGCCTTTACGGATTCTGTCTTCCTATGTCCCTCGGGGCTCCTCCACGGCAGGGTCTTACTAGGGTCCGTGGTGCCATCCGGGGATCTCGTCGGACCGTAAAGAAAATAAATAAGGACAGTGTCAGGGCAAAGCCGGTAAACAAACTGGTGCCAGGGAACGGGAGTGAGGAAGCAAACCGGGTGAAACACTCAGGGCGTTCATGCAGTGAAGGGTTTATGTGCTCGGGGGAAAGGGTACACCGGGACGAGGGGAACCAGATCACTCGAACGACCCTCCCTTTCACCCCACCCAACCCGCAATCCTCCCCCCCGTACCTGAGCAAGCCACACACCTCCCCCGGGTGAGTGGCTGGGCGGCTCGTGATGACGGTGGCCTCCTGGCGTCCGCTCCGTCGACGGCTCTGCTCCTCTTCTCCTCGGATCTTCTATCGGCCTTCCGCTACTCTCCGCTGTACTCTCCTCTCCTGACTCGCCTCTCCGCTCCGCAACGCCTCTGGTGAACAAGCACACCTTCCCAGCTCCAACTTCCGCATTTGACATCTGCGTGCCTTCGGAAGGGCCCGCCCACTCCTCCTGACCGTCCCAGTTAAAGGGACAGGGGAACACTCCTTCCTCCAGTGTTCCTAACTGCAGTTCTGCGGAGGTCTGCTCCCCCTGTAGAGTGGAGAAGAGAGGGGGGTGTTGCATAAGTTCCCCGGTGGGGCCCTGATATCCGTGTCCCGCTGGGATGGCCGCACCTCCCCGTTACACACCACCCCCCTGGACACTCCCGATCGGGGAGGGGATGGCGTGAGAGATAATCGGCCCCCGTATTCTCGGAGCCCTTTCGGTGACAGACAGTAAAGACGTATGGCTGCAGAGACAGGAACCACCTCATCACCCGGACATTGTTGGATTTGGACCGGGCCATCCAGAGTAACGGAGCGTGGTCCGTGTAAAGGGTAAATGGGTGTTCCTCAAGGTAATAGGCCAACTTCTCCACCGCCCACTTTATAGCCAGACACTCCTTCTCTATGGTTGGGTACTTTAGTTCCCCAGGGAAATAGTTTGCGGCTTATGTAAAGAATAGGATGGTCTAACCCGTCGGCCATGACCTGTGACAGAACCGCCCCAATTCCGTAATCAGATGCATCAGTGTGTAATGAAAATGGACGGTTGAAGTCCGGAGAGGACAGAACCGGGGTGGAAGTGATGAGGCGCTTTAAAGAGTGAAAAGCCTCCTGCATTGTTGCAGTCGGTTGAATGGGTGTAGAGGTTTTCCCTTGATTGCGGAGGGCATCTGTGAGGGGAGCTGCTAAGTGGGCGAACTGGGGGATGAACCTCCTATAGTATCCAATAAGTCCCAAAAACGCCCTCATTTCACGCTTGGTACTAGGGAAGGGGGTGTCTGCAATAGCTCTGATTTTCTCGATCTTTGGCTCAATGAGTCCGTGTCCCAACACATATCCTAGATATTTAACCTTTTGATAGGCTATACGTGACTTCTTGGCATTGACTTTTAGTCCGGCGTGTTCCAAGGCTGAAAACACGGCATGCAGGTGAGTCAGGTGGGTTCTCCAGTCCGGACTGAATATGACGATATCGTCCAGATAAGCCGACGCGAATCCGGTCAGGTCCTTCAACACAGTATTCATCAGCCGCTGAAAGGTGGCGGGGGCCCCGTGAAGCCCAAAAGGGAGAACGTGAACTCATAGTGTCCGTCATCGGTGGAAAAAGCGGTCTTCTTGCGATCGTCCTCCCTCAGGGGCACCTGCCAGTAGCCTTTTGTCAGGTCCAGGGTGGTTATATACTTGGCATCTCCGAGCTTTTCAATGAGCTCGTCTATACGCGGTATTGGGTACGTGTCGAATGTAGAGATCTCGGTTAACGCACGGAAGTCCATACAGAACTGTCGCGCCCCATTGGGCTTGGGAAACATGACAATGGGACTGGACCAGTTGCTTTTGGACGGTAATATGACTCCTAAGTCCAACATGTCCTGAATCTCTTTCCTGATGTCCTTTCTTCATGCCTCCGGTACCCGATAAGGTCTTATCTTTATGATTTTTCCAGCCGGAGTCTCTATGCAATGTTCGGTCAAAGAGGTTTTTCCGGGTAGATTGGAGAACAAAGAGGCATGCTTCTCTAGGGTTTCTTGCAGCTCTCTGGCTTCTTGTTCCTTTAGCTCATCATTGATGACCAGTTGGTCGAGGGTAGATGTGGAGACCGACCCTTGGGAACGAGTTGCCAGATTCACTCCAGAGGGAAGGGGGCCGAGCCACTTCTTTAGCAAATTGATATGGTATATCTGGGTCATTGTCGGGCTTATCCTGAGTTTGTAGCTGGTCCGACCGACAGAAGATAGTACGCGGTAGGGTCCAACCCACTCTGCCTTGAATTTCTGAGTGGAGGAGGGAAGTAACACGAGTGCCCAGTCATTCTCTTCTAAGCGTCTCCACTTCTTCCCTTTATCGTATGCTTTCTTTTGTCTGTTCTGACTCTTCTCGAGGTTGGTGTAGGCGAGATCCCGTAGCTTTCCTAGTTTTGCCTTCAGGTTTTGTGCATACTCCAGCGTCTTCATCGTTTCTTCGGGAATTTCCTGTTCCCATGCCTCTCGGGTCATTTCCAACAAGGAGCGAGGCTGTCTGCCATACAATAGCTTGAAAGACGAGACCCCTAGGCTGCTCTGCGTTTGCCCTTGGATTACGTAGAGGGCTAATGGTAATAGCTGGTCCCACTCCGTCCCACTGACTTCCAGCATGTTCCTTAGTGTGGTTTTTAGTGTCCGATTATAGCGCTCCACCAGTTCATCCGTTTGCGGGTGGTACACTGATGTGCGTATCTGCTGTATATTCAGGTTGTTACATACTTCCTTCATCAGGCGGGAGACGAAAGGGGTCCCTTGATCTGTCAGGATCTCTTTGGGAAATCCTACGCGGCTAAACAGTTCGATCATCTTGTCGGCGACCTGTTTGGATGTCGTTGCTGTCAGGGGGAAGGCCTCCGGGAACCTGGTGGCGTAGTCCACAACCACCAACACGTGTTGTTATCCCTTCCTGGTGTTTGGCAAGGGCCCGATGAGGTCCATCCCAACCCTTTCGAAAGGGTTACCGATGATAGGCAGTGGCTGTAACGGAACGGCCGGGGCTTTGTCATGTTCTTCCGCTGGCAGACTTCACATTCCCGGCAGTATACCAAGGTATGCTTGTAAATTCCTGGCCAATAGAAATGACGTAGGATGTTCTGGGTAGTCTTCTCAGCACCCGTATGTCCAGCCACCAAATGGGCGTGAGAAAAAACAAAACTTGATCCCTGAAAGACACTGGTACTAGGAGTTGGGATGGGTCGTTTTTTTGGCCTTGTTGATACAACAGGTTATTTAGTATGAAAAACCTAGGGTATTCGGACGGAGTTTTCTCCTGATCTCTATGTGCTTGTTCCCAGGCATTATACAGTGTGCGGTCATTAGCCTGCGCAAACCGAAAACTGCGGTCTAATACCCAGGGTTCCGGGGAGACAAAGGCGGGTAGTGGGTCTTGGGCAGGGTTTGAGTGGGCACTTGGAGCTCTGAGTCCCTGGCTGAGGCTCCTGCGGAACATGCGTAAAAAATCAGGATTGTCAGTGCCTATAATGAGATCCTCAGGGAGGGAGGAAAGGACCCCTACCCTTATGACATGGGGCTCCCCCTGCACTGGCCATAAAGGGACGGTGGCTACTGGATATTGTTTTATGTCGCCATGTACAAACCGTATTTTAACCATCTCCCGGGGAACATACTGTGACTGAACTAAGTGTTGGGACTGGATCACTGACTGTCTACAGCCTGAGTCTAGAAGGGCGTGTCTAGGGGACCTGTTTACCCTTACACTTACACGAAAGGCGTTTCCCATTCCCGCTGAATAGAGGACCGCCTTTGGGAGGTATCCAACCTCCATGGGCTCATCTTGTTGTTTTCGGCGGGGACACAGTCTGGCTATGTGCCCCCAGTTACCACAGTCGAAACATTGGGGTCCCGTGGGTCCGGTAGGCTCGGGTCTCTAGTTGCGAGGCCGGGGAGGGTCTATACCCCGGGGTGTACGCTTCTCTAGCTTTGGGTCTGACCGAGGGTTTCTGTAGACTTCCCAAGAGGGGGCTTTTGGTTGTGCCCGTGAAAAGGTGGTGGCTATCTCGATAACCTGGGCTGTAGTCAGGTTGTGGTGTTGATGCAGCCAACGCTGCGTGGCATATGGCAGCGCCTTCAGATACTGCTCCAAATAGATGCGGTCCATTATCCTTCCTTGGAACTGGTATTGGGTGTAAGCCACTTATCGGCGGCCATCTTCAGCCGCAAAAAAAGAGTCTTGGGATTCACCCCAGGGGTGCCCCTTTCCTTGCGGAATTTCAGGCGGTAGGCTTCCGCATCCAAGCCTAAATGGTCCAGTATTATGCGTTTCACTTCGGCGTAGGGGGTGTCCCCTGTGGGGTTCGTCACTTGGTACGCGGCCTGGGCTTCTCCTACCAGGAGCGGGGCCAAGAAGAAAGGCCATTTGCTGACCGGCCAGCCGCAGGCGCGTGCAGCCCTCTCAAAGTTGAGGATAAACGAGTCCGGGTCCTCTCCTGGTTGGTATTTTTGCAGGGAGACTCCCGCAGACCCGTGGGGTATGATGCGTTCCACACTACCTCCTCGGGGAGGGGCTTCCACCCAGGTCCTTGGTGGGTCTGCAGCCCGAGCTGATATAGCTTCCTTTAGTATCTCCCTGTCAGCCTGGGCTGAATTCAGTTGCTGCTCCACGACCCATTCGAGGCGCTCCTGCCCCTTGATCAGCTGTTGTACGACGGTGTCCATCTCTTCTATACAGATGGTTGTGGTGCCCGCATTCTCCACCACTGTAGAATGGGCGGGAGGAATAGGCAAGAGACGTGTGCGAGTGAGGGAGGGCTTTATTACAGAATAAAGATAGTCTGTACAGGTTCTCCTTGAATGCACAGTCCGTCTCGGTGATCTGCTGCGACTGGTCCTGCGGGTCTTTGCCTTTACGGATTCTGTCCTCCTGTGTCCCTTGGGGCTCCTCCTCGGCAGGGTCTTACTAGGGTCCGTGGTGCCTTCCGGGGATCTCGTCGGACCGTAAAGAAAATAAATAAGGACAGTGTCAGGGCGAAGCCGGTAAATGAACTGGTGCCAGGGAACGGGAGTGAGGAAGCAAACCGGGTGAAACACTCAGGGCGTTCGTGCAGTGAAGGGTTTATGTGCTCGGGGGAAAGGGTACACCGGGACGAGGGGAACCAGATCACTCGAACGACCCTCCCTTTCACCCCACCCAACCCGCAATCCTCCCCCGTACCTGAGCAAGCCACACACCTCCCCCGGGTGAGTGGCTGGGCGGCTCGTGATGACGGTGGCCTCCTGGCGTCCGCTCCGTCGACGGCTCTGCTCCTCTTCTCCTCGGATCTTCTATCGGCCTTCCGCTACTCTCCGCTGTACTCTCCTCTCCTGACTCGCCTCTCCGCTCCGCAACGCCTCTGGTGAACAAGCACACCTTCCCAGCTCCAACTTCCGCATTTGACATCTGCGTGCCTTCGGAAGGGCCCGCCCACTCCTCCTGACCGTCCCAGTTAAAGGGACAGGGGAACACTCCTTCCTCCAGTGTTCCTAACTGCAGTTCTGCGGAGGTCTGCTCACCCTGTAGAGTGGAGAAGATGGGGGGGTGGGGCCCTGATATCCGTGTCCCACTGGGATGGCCGCACCTCCCCGTTACAGGGCGATATTTACAAGCACACAAAAAGCCATACAGGGTTGCTTTACGGGTCCTTGTAAATATCAGTCAGCAGGTTGCGCCGCTGGTGCACCACGCAACATGACATTCCGGCAGCACAAGGGTCTAGCAAATAAGCCCCTTAGCTTTTAATGTTAGTGTGCACTCATGTTCCCAGCTAAATGAAAGGCGGATCTGTTTAAACAAGTACATTTTAATATGTGGTTTCACAGAGCTTAACGTGGGGTGGGACCTGGCGGTGCTCATCACTGGCAGTAAAAATAGACTTTGAAACAGGTCTTGTTGTAAACCATTTAGGACACTATTGTAAATTTCCAGATTCATGCCCTTCTATAGGTGTAAATCACTATGTCTTTATATAGGCATTAGAATCATAACCATATTTACTCATAGCTCATGCAGTCCAAATACGGCAGGGCTACTTCCACTAGTTCCGAAAATCTACAACGATTTCTTGGAAAACTCGGCTTCAGCAGCTAGGGACTTTCCCTTGCTCGAGAACTGACTTTTCCAAGAACTCATGAAGTTTTCACAGAACTGAGAGTCTTTAATGACGTTATTATGTCCACCTTTACGTCAAATTCGGCAACTTCAAGGTATAAATATGCCCACACTTGCCTTAGCAAACACACGGTGGGTTAGAGCAGTTCGACTATCTACTTGCCCAACGCATCCTGCTACAGAAAGTGCCGAAGGAAGCCGACCCTCCAGCAGAAGCACTGAGAGAGACACTGTCTTTTCTCCTGCCGAGAAATCCAGCTCCGGTGTTTCCAAGCTACCCTTGCGGGTTGTTGGGAAATCAAGTCCCGAGACTGACCTTCTTCATTCTAAACTAAGGTACGGAGCTGATTAGACCCTAAGAGAAATCTTGGACAGATTCTTGGCAAAAGAATACTACATTCATGCTACACCTCACTTCTTCCCTCGTACTAAGCTTAGGTTAGGTACACCAGGGTAGGTGTATTTTAGAAGCACCAGTTAAGTACTTTTAGCCTCTGTTATTTATGTATGTATTTGTCTATGGTTTAGGAACCATACAATGCTCTTATAATATTATTTTATTCTACTTTTTATACTGTATGCATTATATTTTACAACCAGTTTTATGATTGTAGCAGTTCATTTCTTATGCTTGAGAAAGGAGACTGTTCAATAAAACCTTTTTATTGAAAACACCCGTCTATCTCTTTCTCTGCACCTCTGGTGAAACGAAGCATTTGCACGATTGACTGAGTGAAATATCTATCTATTGTTTTCACGACTCTGATGATCAGTTTTATCTTGGGGAAACAAAGTTGTCATATTTATGCGGTTGTCAGAAACGAATACCTTCTTGTTTATTCGCAAAAAATTCTAGTGACCTCTGAGCTAGCAAGCACTCACAATTAAGTCTAATATATTCGATAGAGACCTAGTCGACCTCATTCCTACGTCTAATCTATAGGATATATTATTCCAATGCGCAGAGCCTATTGGGAATATAGGAACTACACTACATGGCGCCCAACGTTTGGTAAGGCACTAATTTAACACTAGATACTAGATTAACTCAGTCGTGCTTTTCACAGAGACCCCTTTTTGCCATAAAAAACTCCAATAGACGTCTGGAGTGAGTTAAAGGATAAAATATCCGCCTTAAACTGAGTAGGACGAAAAATCTTATGTATTAGTTTCTGGTTTTGTTCAACGTTGAAGGATACAATGTTCCAAAATATTGTGAACCTTATCTTTATTTCCTTGAAACTTGTTCTGCAAAAACTTTCAACAAAATGTCCGACGAGGATAATCCTGGGGGAAGCGGAGCTGCAAGAACTCCAACACAACAGGGTTTAGACACTACAGGCTTCAATGAAACCGATGCGGATGCTATAATCATCCCAGAAAACGTAAGAAAAGCCATAGCTATAAAGCTAATAGAAAATGGCCTATCACCAAGAGGTGGTGCGGTTATATTTGTCATAGAGGCACATGAATATCGGCAGACAGAGGTATTCTATTCATGGATTGTCTTTCCACAAGCAAATCCAACAACGCATGTGTTCCACTTCTACAAGATGGAGGAACATCCAGCGGAATATGTTCCTTTCGAGGATGTTGAAATTCCACTAACTTACCAAGGGCATAAGCTCTGGTTTAGGCACCCTACAACATCAAAATCACATTACCAGGCTCGGTCCACTAGGTAGACCAGGAGCAACATGGCCGGTATTAGCCAGCTATACACCACATCCTAACATTGAAAAAATGTCAGATGTAGAACTATTAGCTCAGCTAAAACAATTAATTAAAATACATAGACAATTGGTACAATATGTCCTGCCGACCTTAACAGTCCAACCTGCTATTAGAATTCCACAGCACACCCCTCATCAGGGGAACACAAACAAAATCACACCACAGACTATACAGTCAGTAATCGGTAAGTTGCCCGCAAAAAGGGAAACAAATTCCATTCTGGTTAGCCCAGAAAATTACTCAAATAGAGGCAGTATTTCCCAATAGTACACCTCATGAGAAAGACAGGATTCTAACAATCTGTTTACCAATGGGGATTGCACCACACGTGAAGGACTGTGACACTTGGGGTACAGTCTTTACTTCAATCTACACAAAAACACATGGTGTCCCACCTATAGCGGTAATACCAGACGTTCTGAGACAGATTCAAAATGAATACGGTCCATAACCTGCCTTGAATCTTGTTATGACATTACTGAAAGATTTCAAACAGATCTCGGCTATCTTATTAGCTAACATTAAAGGCGAAGCAGCATCAGTGGCAATCCGCCAAAAAGTAAAAGAACTTGATATTACTGAGCAACCGTATGAACTTGCCAGAATTATTGAAAAATCGTATGAAGAACTAGGAAGAGATAGTTTGGGAGGGAAACCTGTAAAGCCCGAACTAACAGAAAATCCTGAAAAAGATTTTATCAAACATAATCTAACTACTCCTAAAAAGAAATGGGAAAACAGTAGACAGTCACTTACTAAAGAGAAGCGCTCTCAGTCCAGAGGTAGATCTCCTCAAAAGGAGCACTCTGAAAAGAGGTATAACCTTAGAAATAGGGATAATTTAAGAAAACCTGATAGATATCAAAATACTGATACACAATCCTCTCGTACCTTTCAGACTTCCTCGAAGAAATCCAAAAGAAGAGGACGATCAGAACACAAAGAAGAACGCGTGAAGTCCAAAGACGATCAACACGTTCCAAAAAATAAGAAAACTAAATTCTCCAAAAAGAAGGTAGCAAGTATTAAAATAAGACATGCCGAGGATCTTGAGTACACAACTCAAGAACGGGGAGTGGGCCCAGACAATACTGGACAGCGCAGCAGAGGTCACCATAGCTCGCAGGATCCTGAAAGATCATCTGGAGACAGTGGATCTGAATGAATGTATTCAGGTTGAAACTGCCGATACCCGGGTTAGTGTACCCCATAAGTTATATGAAGTAACACTCCAGATAGAGCGGGATATAACTAGGAAAATAAAAGAACTCTTTTGGGAAAAACTATCAAAGTGTTATGACATCCTTCTGGCTGAAAAAGACTGGCCACCAGAATTTGTCAGGGAGTGCCCACATGGCGAAGAAATCATTATGTCAGCATTCTCTAATCATATTCCTATTCATAAAAAATACACCTATGCCAGAAAATGGGCTGTCACCCAGGCTCCAGCATTATATAAAAATCATGTGGGATGGGATGAGGACTCTCCACACCAAAAAATCCAGTTAAAAAATCAACCTACTGCTCAGAGGCAGTATCCAGTAAAGCAGGAAAAAAGCAAGTCAGGGAGACCTTACATCAACTTGAATGCCAAGGGGTGATTGAAACATGCACCTCGTCCATTAACTATCCTTTGTTTCCTGTCTCCAAACCAGATGAAACATATCGTCTAGTTTTGGATTACAGACATTTAAACTCTTGTGGTAAAACTTTTGCAGTACAAAATTCACACATTGCAGCACTGATGAATAACATCATTCGCAAGAAATATAAAACCACATTAGATATTTCAAACGGTTTCTTCTGTCAAAACATTGCACCTGAAAGCAGGCATTTGACCGCTTTTTCAACAATGGGGACACACCTACACTTTTGTCGTCTCCCCCAGGGATTCAAGAACAGTCCTGGATTAATTTCAGCCAGAGTAACAGAGTTACTACAAACGTATGATGATGAGGCATTATCTTATGTCGATTACATCTATCTTACAGATGATGATTTGGACAGGCACTTGAACAGGGTGAACACCATAATACTTGGGTATAAATTGAATTTTCAGAAATCAAGAATTGCCCACCTCAACGTCCTATTCTTGGGATACGAACTTTCAAGTGAAGGCAAAAGCCTGGCAGCAAACGTTTTAGAAAAATGTGCTCTGCTCCAGCCTCCAAAAATGCTGAAAAACTTACAGGCAATTCTAGGATTCTTAAACTTCAGAAGAACTTACATTCTGAATTACGCAGAAAGGTTTAAACCTCTCTACGAACTAATTAAACCTGATTTCAAACCTACTAATTGAACTCAAAAACACACAGAAATTTTGCGTTCAGTACAAACAGACATGTTGACAACAACACACTCACAAACACGCGACAATGTACGCAACCTTGTAATCCAAATCATCCCAGGGAGATGTGGATTCACATACCTAACCTTTAATGAAGGTGAAAAGGTATCAATAGCTTACAAATCACACTTGTACACACAAGCTGAAATGAAATTCACTTCAACAGAAAAAATTCTGACAGCAATTCAAACTGCGGTAGCAAAGGAGAGAGCCCTAGCACAGGGTAAACACATTAAAGTCGTTACACCTGTACCTGCCTTAGAGGCAGTGACGAAGGCAAGCGTTCCAAATGCAAAAGCTCTACATCCTAGATGGAAACAATGGGTTAATTCTCTTGCTGCAACAGAAGTGGAATACGTTTTTGACCCTTACTTGAAGACACAAGAATTTTTCCAATACAAACAAGAATGTCCTCTGCCTACTGAAATTCTACCTCTAGAACATTACGGCTCTATAATATATACAGACAGATCAGCACAGCCCACGATTGGGGGTAAACAAGCTTATAGTGCTACGTGCGCGATTGTTAAAGGTCGCTGGCGTGATGGTAAATTCAGACCTATGGTTACAAAAACTCAAACTCTTGGAGACTGTACAGCTCAGCGAGCTGAACTACAGGCTTTCAAGATGGCGCTTGAAAATACTGATCGCGAATTCCCCACACTCATAATGTGCGATTCGTATTACTGCGTCCAGTCTTACAATGAAAATCTGCAAAACTGGGTTCAAAATTGTTTCAAAGACACAAAAGGTGGCACAATCAAGCATAAAATGATTTGGGAACAAGTAGTTATTTTACAAAAAGAACTACAAAAAACTCACGTGATCCATACACTGAGTCATCAGCGTGATGGCGTTCACGTTGAAGGGAATTCATTGGCTGATGAAGCCGCGAAGGCAGCTGTGCAAACGGCTCCGTAGCTACAATCACTCGTTCGAAAACAAGAATAGACGGTGAAACCATGCTCGCTGTCAATGCCATGAGCAAAGGTAGCGGAGCCGCGTTACCTCTAAATTATCCACTCGAGTATACATACCTAATTGATGCAAACTCTTCCTTTTGCTCGAATCCCTGGAGTCGGGGATAGGGTAATTCCAATCAGGAACCGGAGAAGTGCTCTGATTCATGAAGCACATATGGGAGAGGGTCTGATACATCAAGGGATCTCTAAATCTCTATTAGAATGAGAAGAAATGTACTGGTGGCTAGGGATGAAAGCTCACATATACGAATTCAGAATTAATTGCGATGACTGTTACAAATACCACAGCTTTGAACACCAACAGATTCCTGACTACAGAGTAGCCAACCCGGTACAGACACCACTGTTAGACAGCATAAGGCTATTTACACGCGGACGTCCGAATGGACTGATGCAGTCCCACAAATATTAAGACCAGATTTATTTTGATGTGGCCTCAGCGCTTGGCTGACGCCCGAACTGTTATAAAAGATTTGCGAGTCTTTATCGGCACATACGCAATCGGCACGCTACATTCTGACCAGGGTCCTGCTTTTAGCTCTAGGGCTTACAAGGAGGCCATGGCCAGCTTGGGCGTTGCATTGCGATTTTCAAGTCCATTCCATCCTGAGGGAAATTCTGTTATGGAGAGAAAAAAACGTGACATAAAGCAATCTATAACAGCTGGGGTATTAGGTTCAGGTGATGGGTGAGTCAAACATCTAATAAATGTCCAACGTAGTCTTAATAACCTGCCAAGAAATTCTCTGGGTGGAATCACTCCATATGAAATCCTTTTTGGTACTAGAATGTTGGTTGAAGACCTTGATCGTCACACTTCAGTGGTGGAACAAAAACCCTTTGATATCAAAGATCGTTTGGCTGTTTTACAGAACTTAAATGAAACAAGAAGAAATCTAAGCAATACCAGCGAAAAGCCAACAGCCACTGAAGAAAAACCACCTGTCCCAGCAAGACCTGTCTGGATTCCAAAGATTGGGGATCTGGTCAGGGAGAAAATAGCGGCCTAGAAGGAATTTGGGCCTTCTTACAGAAAACCAGTACTTGTACTAGCAGTCTACGGATCAAGAATAGTGCTACTGCCGCCCCTTGCTGGAAGAAAGGAGAACCGGTCTGTATCAATTGACCTGGTAAAACCACATCATGTGGCCGATAATAAGTAGTAGGCCCAGTGGGCTCCCAAGATGTAGCAGACGACCAAATCTTGCTACTATCCAAGAGGTTCAAACTGAAAGACTCATCACCTTTGAAGATTCTAAAGTAAGAAAAGAAGGCCTATGCAACAAAGTCAAGGAACTTGTGCCTCTTGAAACCCAAATAACAGTTCGTCAAGAAACCAAAGTCTACAATGATGTAGCATCTGACTATACAAACATGTCAAGGGAACAAGCAGCTCCAGTGATTTCAAAGAATCCGGATGCAATACCAACTATTGACAGACTGCCTCTGGCTATTTTATCAACTTTGATAACTTTTCGGAGGATCCCAGTGAACCTGAAACTACGCCAGCAAATAAAGCTTTCAAGGAAAAATTAACGGAACTTGGTCAAGAGCTTGCAAAAACATATCTGGTTTCACCATGGGTTGAATTTTGGATTGGGTTAGGTGTATTTTATCTTCTGCTATGGCTCATTCTTGTTTTAAGTTTGGGAAAGCTGATAGATGTAAAACACATTAAAATGGACACAGCAAGTAAGAACATCAACTTGCTCCTGAAGCCACACAATTCATCTCATCTTGAACAACGAGACCTGTCATCAGTGAACATCACAGCGGTTCCTCTACCTGGTGGAATAGCTTGGGATACAACTGATTATGACATTGATGGCCCTGTCGAGCTGCTGAAAATTCCTCACCAATTTAAGGTTTCCTTGAGTGATCTTGTTTCACCCAGCACATTTTCTGATGATTGGGACTTTGAAACTGTTAATAACATGATGGAAGACTTAGAAATGTCAGCAAAATTTACAAAACATGAATACTTAGAAGGTTCGTCAAATTATGAAGAAATGTATTGTTTTAATCATTTTGGCCATCATTATTTACATAAATCGGCACACCCTAGAAATGTGTTAACTTATAATCAATGGGAACATTACCCAACACCTCCAAAAGGTAGTTCTAAAACATTTATTAGAACATTTCCATATTTTACAGGTTTTAATGTTACGAACCCAGAAAGTTTCTACTTTAAAAATGTGAATAAGACAGGCATGAAAAGTATGTTGACAAATACTAAAAAAAATTATTATGCAGCCTTTTATGCTCAATTGTCCACCTTAGGCTTTGACTTTTGGAAAGACAACATTGAGACAAAAACTGTTTGGGGCACAAAAGACTGGCAGGTACAAGGTTTAGAAGCATTGTTCAGAGCCTGCATCATCCCAGAACAAATGATGTTCTTAGATGACACTGCTCAACAGACATCTTGTCTTGGCCTGGATAAGATAAACGATTTAAACAAAACGTCCATACCTAAGCCCACACCTGATAGTAATTTAACTACAGATGAGGAGGTAGACGTAAATTATATTTTATAACAGAACAGAACAAATCCTGAACGGAAAAAATGGTTAATCTGGCCCACAGACACGGATAACTCTCAAGATAGATTCCTGAACAAGACACGAGGGTTCACAGTAACTCGGGCCAATCCAAGATATATCCAAAGACAACATCCAGGGATAATAACAACTTATAGTGTAGGAAAACTATGCCTTGAATGGCTACGAAAATCCACACTTCCAGAACTAAAACAACACGTATCTTTGCTTAAAGATGGTGTTGATTTACGAAACTTCTTACTAGGACCTCGTAATCCACGTCATAAAAGTTTCATATAAGCCGGTATACACGCTGCATACAATGAAGCATGGAAAGTCACGCAAATTGAAACAGGTGAAAGAATACGAGAAATTGAACGTATTAATTTAGAGAAATCACTCTCTGTAGTTGACAATGGGTTAACAACTCTGTCATCCAGAATATATTCTTGGGCAGCAGTGTATCCTCTGCCATAGACATAATAAAACAGGACTTGCTAATGTTACAACATGGCCAGTCTCAATGACGTTCTATAATGCTGTTAGGCTGGACGTTGCAAAACCTTCGTTCTGGCTATGTGCCTTGGCGTCTAATCAACACTACGTCATTATTTACTGTATTTAACCTTACAGATAAACAAATCTCGTTGGCACAGAGGGGAGCAGACTATACGGTGCTGAGCATAGAAAAACTGGAGAGATTACCATTGACCGTTTCTGAGAAACCATCAGTTGAATGGATAATACATGGCACCATCACAATACCAGTGACGACTTTCCAGTTTCAGTATTGCTTAAAACACATACCAGCAGGCATGTATGAAAGGTTGGGTAAAGAATACATTAAGTCAACCTGGGATTTACCATACACACACAAATGTTGGAGTGGGGGAAAGGAGGTATTTCTTAGTGGTAAAAATTGTGAAAACTCACTAAGCGGTACACTATTGTGTCAAGGTATTAATTTACACGGAGCCTGCGAGGGTTCTTCCAATAACCTTTCTTGCCACCTGCAGGGTTTGCCCACAGCGATGATAGATCACATTTTTCGGCAGCTTTCCAATGGTAGCTACATTATGGTAAATGATCACAGCTGTTGTGGAATGATGCCAGGAAGAGGCTATCTCGTTACTGTGTCAGCCAGGGTCACTTGTTGTATGCAAGTATTATTTCCGAAAACCAAGACAGATGGGGAGTCGCCACTATGGCCTTCACTGAACATCTCTTCTATACAAATTGATACTTTAAGCAGAATGAAAAGTCATCCTTGAAAAAATTGTATAGTTTGGTTTGGCTGTCTAGGTGCTCCTCAAGTGGTTTATTTATTCTTCCCTTGTTGTGTCTGCACCAAGTAGGTTGAATGTGTTGGGTAAGAAATTGAGTGATTGGGTGTGTGAGATTGAATGAAAGTTTGTGAATGTAAGTAGATTCATCACTAGTTCTTGTGTCCATATTTATTTTCATATTTGCATATTTCACAAAGTTGTATGTTCTTTTCTAAAGAGTGAATTTTCTAACTAAATCAGTTGTGCAATCAAATAAAAGCTACTAATGAGCTTTCAGATGTATTGTCTTGTGGTCTATGCATCTATCGTTAAACTGTTTTGAATAACGGATCAGTATTGGCAATTTTTCTTGTTGTTTAGTTATAGGGCTCAGCCTTACTGATTGAGAGCCATACCCTTTGTTGTTAGTAGTAGTTGTGTGCACATGTGGCACACATACATGCCCTAAGGGCATGTATGTCTGCCACATGGAACTGTTTTAAATGCACAGATTTGCATTTACAGAGGTATTCGTTATTTATCACCAACTAATAGTTGGTGGTAAATAACAAATCCTTAAAGCACAGAAGCACTCTTCAAAGTGCTTCCTACATGTCATTTACCGATTTGGTAAATACCGAATCGGTAAATGATGATTCGGTAAATACAGAATCAGTAAATACAGGATCGGTATTTACAGATTCTGTATTTAGAGAATCTCCCCTACATAGCAAATGGCTCAATACCGGTCGGCAAACCTGAAATTTACAGAATTTCAGGTTTACCTACCGGTAATGGGCCACCTACATCTGGCCCTATGTCCTTATATAGGCATTAGAATCATAACCATATTTAGTCATAGCTCATGCAGTCCAAATACGGCAGGGCTACTTCCACTAGTTCGGAAAATCTACAACGATTTCTTGGAAAACTCGGCTTCAGCAGCTAGGGACTTTGCCTTGCTCGAGAACTGACTTGTCCAAGAACTCATGGAGTTTTCAAAGAACTGAGAGTCTTTAATGATGTTATTATGTCCACCTTTACGTCAAACATGGCAACTTCAAGGTATAAATATGCCCACACTTGCCTTAGCAAACACACGGTGGTTTGGAGCAGTTCGACTATCTACTTGCCCGACGCATCCTGCTACAGCAGGTGCAGAAGGAAGCCGACCCTCCAGCAGACGCACTGAGAGAGACAATGTCTTTTCTCCTGCCGAGAAATCCAGCTCCAGTGTTTCCAAGCTACCCTTACGGGTTGTTGGGAAATCGAGTCCCGAGACTGACCTTCTTCATTCTAAGCTAAGGTACAGAGCTGATTAGACCCTAAGAGAAATCTTGGACAGATTCTTTGCAAAAGAATACTACATTCATGCTACACCTCACTTACTTCTTCCCTCGTACTAAGCTTAGGTTAGGTACACCAGGGTAGGTGTATTTTAGAAGCACCAGTTGAGTACTTTTAGCCTCTGTTATTTATGTATGTATTTATCTATGGTTTAGGAACCATACAATGCTCTTATAATATTATTTTATTCTACTTTTTATACTGTATGCATTATATTTTACAACCAGTTTTATGATTGTAGCAGTTCATTTCTTATGCTTGAGAAAGGAGACTGTTCAATAAAACCTTTTTATTGAAAACACCCGTCTATCTCTTTCTCTGCACCTCTGGTGAAACGAAGCATTTAAACGATTGACTGAGTGAAATATCTATCTATTGTTTCCACGACTCTGATGATCAGTTTTATCTTGGGAAAACAAAGTTGTCATGTTTATGCGGTTGTCAGAAACGAATCCCTTCTTGTTTATTCGAAAAAGTTTCTAGTGACCTCTGAGCTAGCTGGCACTCACAATTAAGTCTAATATATTTGATAGAGACCTAGTCGACATCAGTCCTACGTCTAATCTATAGGATATATTATTCCAATGCGTAGAGCCTATTGGGAACATAGGAACTACACTACAGTCTGTGACTGGTCCTTTATTCATGTCCTTAACTTTATATGCATTTTTATTCCTGAAAGTGCCCAGCGTGATTGTCACACATGTGCCAATTGTAACTATAGTCATTTAGAGAAGACGGGGAACGAGAAACACAGATGTCTACATATTGACAGCTCCAAAGGAAAAGTAAATGTTGTGTTTAAGAGTGTGTGGTGTGTGTCGTGAAGTAGAAGAAAGGAAGGGGAAAATGCATTGGTGAAGAGGAAGGAGATTAAATGTAAGAGCCATGCAGGTTTCAGTCATTCTTTGTTGAGTGAGACTATATGAACTTGTCAAGCACACGATTCTTGTTCACATGTTTTAGGCAATGCCAATAATTACATAGACTGAGGGGCATATTATCGAGCCCATTTTCGCTGGTTTGCGGCTGTTTTTCGGACAAAACGCAACGATAATTCCATCGCATTATTAACAAGGACACGCTAGCACGTGTTTCCTTGTTTTAGCACCCGTTCCAGTTACGCCGTGCCAAGTATCTCTAATGAGATGCAACGAGGGTGTTCCCGGGTAACACAACAGGGAAAAACTCGCAAACTGCACGTCGCGGTATTAACTGGCCCATGCCCTGATACGCATAGCAATATTGATACCTGCGCTAACCCCGGTTAGCGCTGTAAGCTAACGGCTGATAAATTTCAGACTTAGCTATATGTGCAAAGGGAGGTGGATTATCAGGCTACGACCACCATGGGCTATCAACTAAGAATCCCTATCGCTGCGGGAATATTTCTGGTTTTCCAGCGATATTCCCGCATTTCGATGACTATCGCTGGATTTTTATCGCTTGGGTGATGAGCGTTGTTAATAACGTGCTAACCGGGCGATAAAAACCAGCGATAATTAAAATCACGCTGAGCATGCATAGCGATATTTGTCACATTTTCTTGTTAATATGCCCCACAACCTCTTGAAAAGCTTTCCTCACTACGCCTATTTTGCGACTCTGAGCCCCTTTGCCTTTTTATCTCATATCACACAATAATGTTGCCTTTCTCATTAGTATATCATGCTTTTCTTGGAATGTGAACTATTATCATGTCTTTTACTTTTTTCCTTGGCATTACTGCTATTTTTATATAGTTGCACATACAATATGCATTGGTTTATCTTTTATGCATTTACGATGTTCTATGCTCAGAATAAACCAATGTTTAGTTCATTGATTGGCTGAATTTGGAGACTCTTTGCCAGCCAAAGAAATTGAATCTAACTTGGTGACTGTTTTAAGACTATTGTTGGATTCATCCCTTCATTCTTCAGTTCATTGTTTTCACATCTGTTTGGTGGCGCTCCAACTATGCTTTTTGAAGTTGGACATGTAATTCTTATTTTTCTCTTAGTGAAAACAAAAGCAAATGGAAACTCCATTATTGTGCATGCTCTCTCTGTAACTGAATGTGAACGCCGTGAAGTGATGGCATTTTAATTTAGATTCAACATGCTCACTAAACTAAGTGAGAATTGGACATGAGTTGAAACTCCTGGGATAGGCCCATGGTTTGGAGTACAAATTGCTATGAAATAGTAGTTCTGGAAAATCCATTGGAAATACCCGCTGTACTTCCTGTCGATCTCTGGTAAGTAATGCTATCACTAAGAACACATCAATAATTCTGCTAGGCAATGCAGTTGGCCATTGTGACAGAAGCCCCCTTAACTAATTGACTGAGTCATCACTGCATAGGGTGGCACAGTCAGCTATCGGCATCATAATTTGTTCCACAAAAGGCCCCACCAGCTGCAACGAACCCTTCGACACCAATGCTGACTCCATACTTGCCTTCAGTCCTGACAACTTCAAATTTAGGTCATCTTATAACTTTGTCACCATCTGCATCTGATTAAACCACAAAAAATTTTTTCATCCACTGAAAATCTGTTTAATTTAAATGTCCTTTTCCATGCTTCGACTTTGCACCATGCCGCTTAGTCAAATTAGACATAATGCATTTTAGCCTAGCGTTTGGTTTATCAATGCATGTTGACATACACCCCCTCCCCCCACACACACATATTACACAGTCAGTGGCAGTCGCCATTGTGTACTTATAGTTAAGTTAGACTTTGCATAGGAAGAGCTTTTTTGTTTCACTAGTAGCTTTGGTGCGATTTGTTAAAACTCCTTTCCAAAAACAAAAGGCCATCCCTCTTGGCTCCTTCCTGGAAAGTTTCACATGATCCATCAGGTGGAGACAAAGAAAAAATCGAGGGCCAAAAATGTGTTTTCCCCATGCAATTTCCCATAAGAATATTATATTGTGATATAGAAAAACACATGGAAACAAAATTACTAAAGTTGGCAGAAAGATAGATCTTTACTCAGAAAACATGCTTTCTGTGATATGGTGTAAATCTGCTCAGCAGTGTTTGAGAAATATGGTTCAAATACTTGTGATATCTGAATGGTTAGTCCAGGGGTTCGGAACTGACCAAGAGGGCCTTTTTTCTGTCCACCTGTTCAGTACCAAAGTACTTGACTTGAAATTCTATGTCAGGACGGAGGCTCCATTATGCTTTTCTCAATTTCTTTACTGGACACAGCAGCCAATGAAAACACAGTAAAGAAAAGAAAAAACTACACTACCCATAAGCACTGGGTAACCACAGAGTACATAGAAGGTATATAAAGTGTCATAGAGGTTCCAACTTCCTCTTTCTTTGCTGCTCCGCAGCCAGTTAAGTGCTTTCTCCTTACTATTGCTTTATTGTGCCTTTTGCATGGTTAATATTGAGCGCGCTTTGTTATATTTGCTTGCGCTTTGTTTATTACGACTTCCGCTGTCATAGTATGTTAATTTGAACCCTCCGGTTCCTTTTTGGCTTGTGCTTCTGCTTATCGGTCGTTTCTACACGCCGCTTTGTTGTCGGGGGCGTGTGTTCACCCTCCGTTGCAGGCTAGCTCTCTGCGCCTGTAATTCTTTCAGTGGAGTGGGAGCGGGGATGAGAGACGCGCGTCCTTCTCACGCGTCTCCCATTTTCGGCAGGCTCGCTCGGCGCATGCGCAGTACACCGGCGGTTTCGCTTTAGCGGTCAGCGGTGGTACTGCGCACGTCGTCTCTGTGGAGTTTTGACAAGACGCTTCAGCGCTCGAGTTTTTTCCTTTGGAAATTAGTGACTTGGCTTGTCAGTCTTTGCCCTTCTGCCTGTCGTTAGGCCCCTCACGCCCTGGTGTTATTTGACGATCTGGGGTTGTAAAATTATTGAAGAGGCTCTACCTAGAGTGTGTCAGCAAGCCCTCCCTCCACATTTAACTCTGTTTGGTCCGGTTGGTGCCTGTTCTTTTGGCTTGCTTTGAGGTTTACACTCCCTCTGAAGTGCCCTTTGGGTGTCAATATTTTTCTTCTCCTCTTGGGCATATTACCTTTTTGAAGGTCAGAATGGCAGAATATTATGAGGATGAAGAGGCCTTTTATTATGCTGAGGAAGAGCCCGCAGGCTCTGAGGGTGCTGAATACATGGACCAAGCCTTGTACCAGGCTATAGCCCCTCTTAAGAAACATTTGGCTGAATATGCAACTCAGCAAGGTTGGTTACCTTCTTCTGGTCGTTCCAAGAAGTCTCCTAAAAATCCCCATAAGGCGGACTTTGTAAAATTGGCAAAGAATCTTTCAGCCTCCAAATCTTCTAAAAGATCTGCCTCGTCTTTCACGACGCACCAAGTGTCTCCCATGACTGATGACTCTTCGTCTGACTCTTCTTCGGACCCTGTGGTTCCGCCTCCCAAGAAGAAAGCTCGCAAAGAACATTTAGTCAATGCTCCTTCAATCCCTCAAGTCTTAACCTTTGATCCGGATGACATTATTCATCCAAATTCATCAGCGTGGCTTCCCTCCCCTGAAGTTACAGAATATGTACAAACACATATTCGTCGTCCCTTTGAAAAAGATGTTCGGGCCAGGTTGCGCTCTGAGTGTCCCCGACCAGACCTGGCAGACAAGTTAGTCCATCTATGGTCACTTATATGCGCAAGTATGCCAAAACCCCAAAGAAAGGTCTGGATAGATCGTGGAGGTCCTGCCAGGACAAGTTATTGGATCTCTTGGGTCCTTTGAACAAGATTTTGGACTTGGCGTATTCTGCAAAAAATTCTAAATCTCTGATTGATCCCGATGAGTTAGCAGGATGGTCTCAGAGGGCAAACTGCATTTTAGGTAATGCTAATTGTGCCCTGTCCTGCGAGCGCCGCCGCTCCAGCCTGATGAAATTGGACCCTAAATTGACAGATCTTGCATCGTCCTAATCAGGTCCCTTGGCACAAGGGTTTCTCTTTGGTCCCCCCTTTCTAAATGAGCTCACTAATTTCGTTGCAACGTTCAGTGGCCTTGACAAGGCGCAGTCGAACTTGCGTCGTGCCTTCCGTCCGGTTTACGGACGGGCCGGACGAAGGGGACGTTCGTCCGGCCGGGTAGGTAACCAGCCTACTCAACGAGGAGGTCAGTCCCAGAGAGGAGGAGCCCAGGACACCTATGGCTCTGGTAAATCTAGATTCTACCCCTCTCGCAAGGGCAGAAACAACTACGGCAAAGGCGGCTATGGAGGTGCCCAAGGAGGACTTCAGGATTCCTCCAACTCAGGTGAGCTTGATTCTAGCATCAGAGGTTGTTCTGGTGGGCAGACTGAAATATTTTCTCCACAACTGGCAGCTAATCTCCAGCGATGCTTGGGTGTTGGAGACGGTGCAAGGTTTCAAACTAGAGTTCTACGAACACCCTCTTCAACACCACCTTCCTTTACCCCTTGTTTTTTTCCCAACAAGATCAGGACTTCATCTCCGAAGAAGTCGAGTCTCTTCTGGCGAAGTCATTCTATAGTTAGGTATGGTAATAAGATCTTACTGTATGTTATCAAAAAAATCACTGAAAAAAACAAAGGTTAAAGTGATATTAGAACATTGGACTTTGGAGAGCTCCAATGAATACGATGGAGTAGCACTGGGCATACAATGGCTGGTGTAAGCCTGAAGCTCCAACATTTATTTTCATGTTTCTCCTTTTTAAATTGATAACATTATACCCTTAAGTGGTGGAATATTCTAATAGTCTTATAGCCCTTCTGCCTTGAGCTATACCGGTTGTTAAAGGCACTCCTCCTTGTTATAGACCCATACCTGCATCTTGGGCCTTGAACTTGGATTTAGGGCCTTCAACAAACAGTATAGCTCTAAACTGCAGGCTATTAGTCTATATTATAGTTAGGCTTGGTAATATCTTACTTTACGTTAAAAACAACTCACAATTCGCTGAAAAAAACAGCGATTAAAGTGACATTATATTTAGGTATGGTACTAGGATTTTAGCTTACATTTAAAAAAACTAGAAAAAAACAAAGGTTAAAGTGGTGTTATAGTTTGGTAATAAGGTAAAGATTATCACTTTAAAACAAAAAAGCACAAAAATTCACCACTTAATAGTTTACAGTATTTACTATAATTTGAGAGCCTTTATGAACTGCTAAGGATCTCACATATTAGGTCATTCATGACATGTTCAATGACATCACATGTGAGATTGTTTTGTGTCGAAAATATTATTTCCAGCCATAACACATCCGTTTTACAATTTCAAAGTGCCATTTTTCATTTACCCATTGTCACATGACTGAATATTGTGTGAGCAGTTGTAATGGGAGAAAAAAAAACACACAAGGGGTTAATAAAATGAAATGGCAACGTTTCTAGTGTCCTACGTTAGACTTACTGCTGGGCCAGCTCATGGCAAATGCTGACATACGTGTATCAGTACTATTGAAAATGTAGAGCCTATTTCTCTTGCTAAACCACTGGGAGTCTCTTTTTCCTTAGCTGTCTTGTCTCTTCTCATACTAAGGCAATGCTTCAGGGAATCAATATAACGTGTTTTGCACTGGACAATTCAGTATCTCGTTCCATAAATCCACAACATGTCCACTTTTGATTACTATTACTCGTGGACCTGCCTAATGACCCTATTTTATTATACATTTCTGTGCAGATATTTAAAAATACATTCCTCACCAATCAGTACATTTGCTTCCTAATGTGCCTACTAATTTCAATTAAATCACCAGATCCGTAAATATGTTTTTTTATTTGCTAACACAAATAAAATTAGACGGCCAACTATAAAGGTTGTAGAAATTTTCAGTCAACGGTGCAAAATGGTGCTTTCTTTGTTTTCTAAATGTCCTCGGTTTAAGAGAAAATGTATTTTACACTGGATGAAATGGTTCTTGGCTCCGTAAACATGGATGCTAATTTCTGTTTGGCCGCTTAGCGGCAGCGTTGTGTTCCTTAAGACAGTGCCAAGTGCTGTTTCTATTGATTTGGTAAAGTACGAGCGTTTTGGAAAGAGATGTACTTCTAGTATTATATGGAGCACCTGACAACCATTTCAGGCAATGTCAGTGGAAGAAAGCTCAGTAAGCTTACACAATGCTTTCTCAAGGTATTTTAACACAATAGACGAGCGAATTAATTATCAGAAAAATTGGACTTTAGGGGTTTGAGAAAGGTTTAATCAAGACCCTAGGAGGCAAGAGGGCATTTTCCTATTAAATACATTTATGGATTTATATTTTCGCATCATTAACAATCCGCAATATGCATTTACACACAATTTCACACGTGGAGACTGATTCAATGTAATTGATTTGAAACTATTTTTTTAATGTGCTTTAGTTAGCCACATTTTTGTGCAGAACTCCATTTTAATTAAGATGGAAGCCATCACTGCCACTCACTCAGTGCTTCCCCATCTAGTGCAAATCTTCGCCTCACAAATTCTGCAGCAAGCAGTTAAGCTGTTATGTGCTGGAATATTTTACACTCTTATTGTTCTGCTCATGGTGACGTTTTCTAACTGGGACGTAATTGGCAACATATTATTATGCCTTACACTGCTTGAATTGAATCTATTCATTCACATAGTGTGACAATGTAAACGTAACTTGCTTATTAAAAAATCTCCAGATGGTATTAGCATAGAGGGTGCCGAATACATTTTCCAAGAAATGGGAAAATACTTGGGTGTTAAGGTAATTATGTTTATTTCCCCTGTGGTCTGATTTGAAGATACATTTGCTCACACCTCCATGATTCTGAAAACGTTCTTATTACCTATGCTAGAATTATGTAAAAAAAAAAAACCTCAAATTTGGGGATGAGTCAGAAGTCTTTCCTCAAGACATACGACACTGGGAATCAAAGCAAAATGCCTGCACAAGTTTAGGGCGTCCCTTATCTGTATTAACACAAACCCAGAGGTGCAACGAGGGCTGGAGGCACAATTCCCTATACCTCCTCAATTCAGAACCTGATTCAAAGAACCTAGCATTCCTCAACTGTACATAAATACGTTAGCCCAGCACACTCAACAAACAATAATCAATAGGTGTACAGTCAGTAATGTAGAAATTTTTCGAAGGCGAGTCGATGTTGTATTTCAATTTCTTTCTTTATTTTTCATTCTTTAAAACACTTTTGAAACCGCCAACGCGTTTCGTCCCTTCCAGGGACTTCTTCAGGGCTTGAAATATAAAGTGCGCGTATTTCAATAATTAATTTTTCATAGAGTCAGGACAGAGGGTTTTTCAGTTTAAATACACTTCCTTAACTATCATGTTCCATGTGGATTCGGACAGGAAGTTTTTCTTTGTTTTTATCTGCACAATGGGTTGCTTCCCGATCGGCGATAGGACGGACGGCTTCGAGGACGTGTGCGGGACTGGGACTACATTGCCCTGGACATTGTGCAGATAAAAACAAAGAAAAACTTCCTGTCCGAATCCACATGGAACATGATAGTTAAGGAAGTGTATTTAAACTGAAAAACCCTCTGTCCTGACTCTATGAAAAATTAATTATTGAAATACGCGCACTTTATATTTCAAGCCCTGAAGAAATCCCTGGAAGGGACGAAACGCGTTGGCGGTTTCAAAAGTGTTTTAAAGAATGAAAAATAAAGAAAGAAATTGAAATACAACATCGACTCGCCTTCGAAAAATTTCTACATTACTGACTGTACACCTATTGATTATTGTTTGTTGAGTGTGCTGGGCTAACGTATTTATGGAGAAGTCTTTTCTATTCTCCTAGAGAAGCTGCCCGTTTCTTTCTGATTTTACTGCCCATTGGGACTAAGAATATTTTCTGATTTTACATACTCTGTATAACTTTGACTTTGGGCCCTTCACGGTGTTGACTCTGTATTGCTTATTTCAGAATTTTGCAATAACCCCCTTAAACTTTTCATTGATCTAGTACTCAGTTATTGAGTGGGCCTAAATTATTCTTAAATTGAAAGTATTTAATGAAATTGGATATTATCGATCACATCACTTTTAATAATTATTAACACATAATAAAAACATAGTTTTTTAAGTTGGGTGGGAATTAATTTTTTAATGTAAACTTCAGAAAAACAGTTTTTCCCGCTCTGAGCTGGATTGATTTACTACGGTTTTAGGTACCATTTTGGCTGTAGTAACTATAGAGGTGCAGTTTTTGAGAAGCAATGGCCTCTTTTGAAGGTGGGTACATGTTTCTCCATAAACCAAACCCCCTTACTCCTCCATAAATCCTGCCTGTTTATTAGTAATTATGCCTCTTTTTCTAGGCATCCCCCTGGTCCCTCCCACATTTACTTCTAAGGGGCCATTTACGATCTCGTTCTGAAGGGTTCCAAATCGGATTTGTGCTTGCCGAATCCGATTCAGAAGCCTTGTTTCCGACCTAATTGTACCCAGTTCCGAACAACCAATTACGATGCCTGGAACCCGTAAGGGCTGTTCGAATCAGTTCCGAAAGGCCTTCGGACAGGTCGAGCCTTTCGGGAGCCGAATCGTACAGCTCTATGGACTTGGTTTCTGAGCAAACGATTATGATGACCGATTTAGACAGCTTTTCCTATTTGATTTCTCTAGAACGGAAAGGCTGTTAAAATCGATCTATGGGGGCCCATTGCAGGCCCCCTTGAACCTGGGCCCTCTAAATCTGGCCAGTGGGGGTACCCATTGGTCCCCTCTTCCCACGTATGCACAGTGTGGCAGGGACCATGAGGTGCCCTCCACAGGGAGCACGTTTTTCCCCAGCCACCCCTTTCTTCAATGGGAGCCTGTGTTCACGTTCGGAACACAGGCTCCCATTCAAGTCAATGGGAGTCCGACCAAATCGTATCTGGATGCCTAAGGATGCATCCAAATCGCTTGGCTGGACTCCCCCGATCCAAGTCGTTTGGAAATCATTCCGGAAACCGATTTGGTCGGAATGCTTTCCGAACGAGATTGTATTCGGCCCCTAAGTAGAAAATGTACATGTGTGAGAGTATCCCCATAGAAAAGTAGGAGAGGTGGAGCAGGGCCAGACTAGTAGTAGCGGGCACCGGGCAATCCCCCGGTGTGCCGCCAGGTGGGGGCCAGTTTTGGGCCCCTGGGGGCCGATTTTGTTACGGGGACGTTTTTGCAGCATAATCGGCCCTGTAACAAAATCGACCGAAATCCGGCCCTGTCAAAGAACTCGGCGGCCGAGCACTTTGCCAGGGCCGGTTTTGGTTCCCAGTCCGGCCCTGAGGTGGAGGTAGGGATTGACACGTATGTTTGTGAATGGCATTTTGCAGTAACTTAATAGCTCAACTGTGTAGTAGCTCAGCAAGTTTGGTTGATGCTGCGAAGTGCGGAGCAAAACATCACTTAACAGCCCACTTAAAATGGATGAGGCATCTTTTGCATGTCATAAGAGTTTGGAGGCTGTGGCCAATCAAAGTCCAAAGGACTCTTTTCAATCATGTTGTGAGTTGGAGTAGTATTGCAAGTTTGAGGAAACTGCAAACTGAACAGTTTGGGTGACCTTTCAGTTTGCCTCTAGGGTACCAGTCCCCTGCAGTCAGGGCTTAAGGCTACTTTCATGGGCTTGGGACTGAACAGGCTGCTGTTCAAAATGTTTGCTGCGCCTGGTGTCTTGGGAGAAATGCTTGGAATGGAAATATTATAGTGCAGGCACCTACTATGCCACAATAGATGCTAGTTCTTACGAAATGTTGGTATCATCCTATCAGGCTACAAGCACAACCTCAGGCAAAATGGGGTAAAAGGCCACCTTATTGGACAGGTAAACAGTTTCATTTAATACATATATGCAAATAAAGCCTCACTAATACAAGTTCATATTCTATCACTCCCCGCAAACAATCCCCACAACAAATTTCCCCAACATTGTTCTGACTAATCCTCCTCCCCAACCCCTATCTACTTCCCCTGCCTACCTCTTGCCTCATTCCTCGCTCCCCTGTTTCCCTCTGTACGAAGCTCTTCTGAATGCCCTCAACCCTTCCTGCCTGTCTTGATCTCCTCCAATTCTGCCACCAGGAAAAACCCTGACATAGGAGTTTTTCCTGTCCCCCTTTCAATTGAAAACCAATTTTTTATTTTTTTGTTATGAAACATTTTTGTTATAGAAAACACACACTGTTGCCATTACAGGTAGAGAGCTTTATTAATTTAGCTTGACAAAATATTCACAATTTTTTCTGATTAACGCAAATAGCAGGTAAAAAAACGTTGATTAACGAAAAAACATTTTTGATTGGGGGAGTGAGGGGGAGGGGGGAAAGGGGGCATTGAAAGGACGGGAAGGAGGGGGAGAGAGAGATGAAGAGTATTTATAGATATAAGAAAGCTGTCGCCCAACAGCTTTTCACTAAGACCAAGCTTGTAATTGCAGGGTTTTTGCAATTATTTCTTTTACATTCAGAATGTAAATCCCATTGCCAATGAAAGAAAGGTGCACCCCATCGTGACAAAAAATTGATAGGCTTCTTTTGTAATATCACTGTGCGCCAGCCAATAAATGCCATTCATGGACAAAAGCAGTGCAATACCCTATTCACTTTCCTCCTTGCTCTTGTGTACCAAAATTGAACAGGTTCTTATCCCAATATTTGTGAGAGTCTTCCTCAGAATTGACAGCAATTGGGGAGCTTTTAGAGGAGAGCCACCCTGATGCCTAAATACAAATTGAAAAGCAGCACCTCCCACCTCTACAAATTCTAACCAAGCTTTTATAGGGCATAATGGTCCTCCTATTCTTTGCAAAATTATCTTTGAACCCTTACCAACTTGATCCGTGTTGGAACTTTCGAGAAAAATACCTATAGAATTTTTAAAAAGAGAAACATTTTTTACCTTTAGATCATCATTTTTTACTTTGCCTAATAATTTGGATGTTCTGAAAGCTCCAAAAAATAGCCAGATCATACATAACTTGAATAAACGGTATTCAAATTCAGAAAAAACAGATCAGTTGCTAACCTCTTGTTATGTTATATAAAAGTTTCAGAGAGATTGACTCTTGCGTCAATTGTCCTCTCTTTTTTATTTTTGCCCATCCTTGGAGAATTCTTCTACCCATTTCGCCTGCTGATGCTTCGTAACTCCAAAAGAACTTCCCATAAAAGGACACACCTGCTAATTTCCCTGCTAATATTGTTGAAGAAATATTATTTTCTATGTTGGTAATGATGAAATTAAATATATCATCCCTACTTTTCTTCATCCCTTTGGTGCTACTAGTTCTATGAGAAGTGCCTGAATCTAGGAAATCTAACCATGCTCTCCTGTATGCCAATTTGGTGCTTTTTGTCCAGCGAATTCTCAATAAGTTGCTAAGCTTTCAGTTTGCTAAATCCCAAACCTCTTTGGGCACATGAGTCTTCTGCAGATCCTCTCCGGGTGCCAACCATGGAATCTCTGCCACTGAAAACGAGATAGCGCATCTGCAATGTTATTGTCAGCTCCAGGTATGTGCCTAACTTTGAACACTATGTTAAACATTAAGTAGCCCAACATGAGTCTTTGTAGAAGTTTTAATATTTGTTTGTCTTTGGCCCTCTGACCATTTACCAAATCCACTACTGTTCTATTATCTACATTAAACAACACTGTCCTGTTCGCTAGACTCTTCCCCCAAACTGCCAATGCAACTATCAATGGAAAAAATTTAAGAAAGGCAATGTTTTTCTTTTCTGATACCAGTTAGATGGCCACTGGTCCGCACACCATTTCCTGTCCCAAAATGGACCAAATCCGTTTGCACCAGAAGCATCTGAAAATATTTGCATCTGCCAGACAAAATCTTCGTCCAATGACCAAATCGTGACACCATTAAATGCACGTAGGAACATCAGGCAAACTTCAAAGTCAGCTCTCATGCTAGCAAATATCCTAATTCTGTGATGGGGCAACTTAAAGCCCGACATGGAAAAGCTAAGTCTTCTACAAAAGTTTCTATCTGCCCACACAACCTGGCAAGCGAAATTTAGATGACCCAATAAGCATTGAACCTCAGACAGTGTCAACTTATAAGATTTTCTTGCATACACGAACATATTTGTCATCTCCAGTATTTTCTTGTTCGGAAGTCTAGCTTCCATTTTTTGCTGTATCTATCGCAATACCCAGATATGTTAGGCAACAATTAGGACCTTCCATTTTTTCTTCTGCTAATGGCACTTCCAACTCTTTCGCCACCAATTCAAAATCTCTTAATGCTTTTTCACACTGTTGAGAGCCAGCTGCTCCCATAAATAAAAAATCATCTAGAGAATGTGTCACATCCATGTGTCCAGTTCTGAACGTAAAACACCACTGTAAGAAAGTGCTAAAAGTCTCAAATAACAAGAAATTGCGCACCCATGGGGAGTTCTTTATCCACGAAAAAATTCCCCTCAAAATAGATACCCAGCAATGAGAAGTCAGATGGGTGCACTGGCAATAGCCGAAAAGCAGATTTAATGTTGCATTTAGCACGTTCAATATTGGTACTCATTTTTCTTATCATGCCCAAAGCTGTATCAACTGAAGAAAATTTGACCATGGTATCCTTTTTAGCGATAAAATAATTGACAGAGAGACCTTGAAGCCATGGTAATTGCTGTATCATTCTAAATTCCCCTTCAGTTTTCTTTGGAATTACGCCTAAGGGAGAAACAAGGAGGTATTGCAATGGCCATGAATCAAAAGGGCCTGCCATTCTCCCTTCTTTCACTTCCATCAATAGTTTCATTCTCACAAGCTGATGGAATTCCTTTACAGATTTTACATTTCTAGGGAATCTGAGGCATCTAGACCCTTGATAACCTAGCCTAAACCCTTCTTTGAACCCCTATTCCAAAAGTGTTGCTTTGTTTGTCTCAGGGTAACATTTTAACCAGTAGCACAAAGCCTCTACATTAATTGGTGTAAAAACCCTTGCTCTAAGGTTGAAATGCATTGCCTCTCCCTCTGTTCTGGTTAAAACTTCCCCAACTGTACTGATCTCCAAAGCATTGCAATATGGCATGTTTTCCACAACACCTGGAGCACTCATGTTTATATTTGCAAGGGTTCTTCTGACAGTAACCCCTGTTAAAGTTCCAGCAGGCACCTGACACGACTGTTTGTGATTTATTCCAACTCCCCCCCACCTCCGAGGTCGGTCTGCCCTGAAAAGGCAGATGAGTGACCGCCAGGCCGCTTGCGGTATGCATAGAAGGTGGAAGCCTCGGGGGTACATCCATTGAACCCATAGTTCATTATCTACTTCTCCCCATGTTTTTTCAGGAATTAATACTAATTTAGCTCGAACTCCTCGTCATAAAGGAGCCAAGCTTACCCTCCAAATTTGGTATAAGCTTTCCTTATTGTGTCAAAATATTTAAAGATCGTCACTGATCTGTCGGGGAACTTTTCGAAATGTACACTAGCGAAAATAAGGAAAGCTGATGTCCATGAATCAATTTTAGTGGTACCTTTGGCCTCTTTGCTAATTCCCATGCTTCTTCTCTTGAACCTTACTTTGACTGTATTTCTCTATAAAGTAGTTTGAAAACATCTACAAATTCTCCTTTCCAAATTTTTTCGTCGGTAGCCTTTTATAAATGAGAACCTAAAGGCATTGATAACCCCATGTATGGTAATCGTTTAAAACTCAATGAACTTGTTTTCTCTCTTTCAATTTTGGTAACCTTTTCAGGGCTTTCTTCAACATTATCCTTAACATCATTAGTCTCACCTTCTTTAACCGCCTGCTTAGATGTAACCTTTGAAGAATGTTCATGTTAGATTTGGGGGTCTCTAGTTGGCAGAGGTAGGTATGTTTCACCAAATAGGGATCCTTTTGTCTAGTCAGGGTAAGGGGCTACACTCCTAAAATAGCCCCTGCTCACCCCCTTGGTAGCTTGGCATGAGCAGGCAGGCTTATCTCAGAAGCAGTGTGTAAAGCATTTGTGAACACATACAGTAATACATTTACAACACTACAGATAGACACCACATAGGTTTTATTATAAAAATAAGTATTTTTATATAGACTTAACACAAGACCCAAATGACAAAAATCCACAATACTGTACTCAAAAATAGACTTTAAAATGGTTGAAAATAGCTAATTTCTCACAAGTTGTAAATGCAACACTTTCCTCTCAATGTACCTTTGGGTGCATAACACAAAACACACAAAAGGGTCGCAGGGAAGGTGATGCTTCAACTCCTTACACGCGTCGGTTCTGTACTCCGGGTGAGGTGATGTGTTGGGTCTCTGCTGTTGCGCAGGGACGGGGATGCGTCGGTTCTTATCGCAGGGGAGGTGATGCTTCGGTTATTCACCGTGTGGGGAGGTGAAGCACCGGTGCAGTGCGCCAATATAGCGCCTCGGTGCAATGATGATCCGGTAAAATGCGATGCGAGAAAATGGCGTCTTGCTCTCGGTGAGACAACGATGCAATGCGTGCACGCCTGACAGCCGTGAGGCAACTTGATGATCTTTGGAGCCGCGACAGGCCCTGTGATGGGCTTCTCCGGTAATGGGATGACGACCTCTTTGGCGTTGGCACGCTTCTCTGGGGATGCGCAGCACTTCGGCGATGCGATGGCGACAGCGGCAGTGACCTCTTGCTTCTTCGGCGATGCGACGAAAGCTGCTGCGGCGGAGACACGCTTAATTGTGGGTTTATATAGCGCTAGGAATCGACTCCCGGAGGAGTATCTCCACGCTTCGACCGCTGGGGAACCCGTCCTGGCTCACCCTGAGAGATGGTCCCTGATGGGTATCTCTAAGGTGCGACCAAGCATCCCCGGCGGTCTGGGGGGGCCGTTGTGAAGATGAGGCAAGCTGATGCCCAGAGTTGCCGAGTGTGGTTTCTGACTAGAGTAGGCACCCAGGTGAGAATTATCGAGTCCGCTGACCCTGGTCCACGACGAGGCTTCTCGTTGTTGCGTCGCACTTCCAGCTCCCAGCGACACGCAGCCTCTCAGAAGGCCCAGCACAACAGCAGGCACTTCAATTCCCAGCGAGGGAATTCAGGGGGCAGCTTTTTGGTAAATTCTTGTATCCCTGAGACTTCACGCAGGAGGCAAGCTCAAGTTCAAAGCCTTGGAGATTCTTCTTTTAAGTTGATGAAAAGCACACTCAGTCCTCTTCTCCTTTCTTTAGCAATGAAGTAACCACTGCAGGCCAACCCCCAAACACGCAGCACAGGGGTAGTCTCCTCCTTCAGCTTCCTGGTTCGTCTCCTCAGCAAAGGTTTGTCTTGATTCCAAGAAGTGATCTAAAGTCCTGGGGTCTGGGCCCCAATATTTATACTACTATTCTCTTTGTTCTCTGAAGGCTGAGAGTGTCTGTGCCTAGTCCAAACCAGTTCTGTGCAGTCCTGGAGCACTCTGTTTACAGGACTCCTTCTTTTCTTTGAAAGTGTGGGCCAGGGTAATCAGACACACCACAGGAGGTGGAGCCAGAGTTGTGGAAGGCAGACACAGTCCTATTCAGGTCCCAGGTGCTCCCCTCCCACCACTGTACATGCAGATGGGTCTATTCAGCCCTGTGCTGACTCACCCTGTCTCTTGGAATCCCCCAGCCCCTGACACTAAAAAAAACAGAAAAGGAATGCATAACCTAGCAGAGGCATACTTGGATGGTTAGGCAAGAAAATACCCACTTTCTAAAAGTGGTATTTTCAAACACAGAATGTTAAAACCAACTTCACTAAAAGTTGTATTTGATCATTCTGAGTTCAGGCATACTAAACTCGAATTTCTACCTAGTTTCCCGAGTCAATTAGGATTATAAGATGCTATAATCATACTGCCCATTCTGACCTATGGGGAATAGGTAGCCTTGCAATAGTGAAAAACGAAAATGGCTGTAGTTCACTATCAGGACATGCCACACACATCAGAGCATGTCCTAGCTTTTACCTACAATGCACCCTGCTCTTGGGCCTTCCTTAGGGGTGACTAATATGCAAAAAAGGGAAGGTTTGGGGACTGGCAAGTGGGTACACTTGCCAAGTTAACATGGCGTTACCAGACTCCACACAGGCTCTGCAATGGCCAGCCTGAGACAGACTTTACAAGCTGCTCCGGTGGGTGGCACAATCAGTGCTGCAAGCCCACCAGCAGCATTTGATTTACAAGCCCTGGGCACAAGCAGTGCACTGTTCCAGGTTCTGACATGTAAACCAAATAAGCCAATCATGGAGTCACTAATCCATACATCAATTTACAATAGGGAGAGCATATGCACTTTAGCACTGATCAGCAGTGGTAAAGTGGCCAGAGTCAATAAACCAACAAAAACAGGTCAGACAAAATACAGGAGGAAAGCAATAAGTTCAGGGATTACCCTGCAAAAAGGACCAAGTCCAACAGTTCATTTGTATTTCTTTCTTAAGTTCCCACGTTTTTGTCAACACATAACTTTTTATTATTAATCCCCCTCTGAACCTCACCTGTTCCAAGAGAAGTATCCGCCTTGTATGTTGTTCTTTTCTTCTTCTCCCCATTTTGTCGACTATTCTTTGCAATTTTCTTGTCATAGAACCCTTTATTTTCTTTATCCTGTGAAAAATAATCTCTGGAGACATTTTTAGTATCCCCCCGTACACAAGACAACTCTCATGTCATTTTAAAATGTTCTCAAAATATTCAGAGGAATTTTTGAAATACAACCTACGTTTGCCTATCTCAGGAAAAAAATTTGAAAACAGATTCTCGAAAAACCTAAAGATGACATTGACAAAAAAAACATTCCACGGTACTATACCCTGCATGAACTGTGGAAACTGTAATTTTATCATCAAGGGGAACACCATTCGGCATCCTAGAAGAGGAACTTCAGAAAAACTCAGGGTGACTGGGTCATGTAACAGCCAAAATGTTGTTTACCTATTGAAATGCCCTTGTGGCTTAGCCTATGTCGGCAAATCAAAACGTAAAATTCGAATTCGCCTAAACGAACAAAAAAGCAACATTTGAACCAAAAATTCCAAGTCAACGGGAGCCGTACATTTCAATTGAATGCAACACAACATCAGTCAACTACGATTTCTAATATTGGAACAAGTACCCATATTACCAGGACGTGACAATACACAATTTCTCTTACAGAGAAAGACATTTTGGATTAATTACATGGACACTGTTAATCCTAGGGGACTAAATGAACGCATGGACCTTAGCTGCTTTCTTGGAATCCTATTCTTTTTCATTTTTTTCAGGTTAATTTAAGCATCCATTAAGTATGGTTGTCTATCATCGTGGTATACCAGGCTTCCATTTGTACTTGTTTTATTTGTCTTAGTCTACACCTTATAATCAGGCCCAGTGCCCTTAAGTATCGTATATTCTTGTTTACACTGAGGTTTTATACGTTTTGTTCATAGTCATTGTTGTTATTTAATTTATGTCACTAACACATTTTTCTTAACTACCAGGGCACTATTCCAGGACTCTTTATGAATTATTGACCTATGTTGTTTTCTTTGAGTTGATGATTTTTACCCATGTATATTCACTCAGGCTATATTATGAGCATTGATCATGCATGTAAGTTCATCTTCTGTGTACACCAACATTTTCACTTGATCCATTCTTTATTCATGAATTAGGCCTAGTTGATTACATGGAGGTAACACATGTCCTTCATGGTCATTGTTCTGATGTTTTAGAGTTTTCCTCATAAAATCTTTGACACTGTATTAGGATCAACTGTTAGCTGCTCATTTATATTTTTCCCGCCGTTGATTTTACATACACACATACACTCTGAATTTTGAAACTATTTATGAGACAGTCTTTTCTTTTTGGCACGTTAATTTTGTTTCACACATCAGAGTAGTCTTTCCTTCAGCTCTAGTTTCTTCACATTGTTCGTCTTCTTACGACTTTTTTTCAACTTCCGGGGTCACCGAGCACGATATAAACACTCCATGCGGGTAAGACTCATTTTCACCCGGACAGATAACCGGTTACTTACACGTTGTATACACGCCATATGGGTGAGTGTTCTTTTCACTTCACTTCATCAGGTGAGCTTACTAACGGGTTGCACAGTTCATTTATACTTGCCTTTATTTATTTTTACAGTGAAATCCATATATCTTTACTACGCGTCTCAGTTTCATGAGTATATTTTGCTACGTGAGTGTTTATGTAGCTCGTATCACATTAAACAGTCTATTCGGAACGTTGTTCACTTCACCGTTTATCGAAACATTCTTGATTATGGAACGTCTATTAATAGGCACCAGCTTCCATCTTTCTCTTATTCTTTCATTTTTAGTGCAGCATGTTACTCACTGTGGTTCACGTTTTAAAAATCACCGGACACATACTGGTTACTTATATATTTGTTTTTGCATCACATTGCAATTAATATGGTGTTGGAAGTCATCACACCAAATCACCAGTTTGACTTATGTTCAGCATGATCTGTACTATGCTCTTACTCTTCAGCATGAGTTTCATTTTTCATTCTACTTCGGCTATCACTACTATAGTGAATCATCACTGTCACAGACTAACGACCCACTTACACCGTCATTGACAGTACTGATACCCAGTTTCTTTTGATCTTTACAGACATAAAACCCCAATGAAGGGCTGTTGCCCGAAATGCATTGGGCATATTGATATGCACTAAAATAATTCAAGTTTTGTGAACTTTAAAACTGCTGTTATGATGGAATAACACAGGACTTTTTCAAGATGTATGTTACATGAATATATACAAAATAAATTAACACTAGAAGCAACTACAGCAAGAAAGTACTATGTGATTGTTTTCTATTTGAGTGCTGGTTGGGGATGCCCTTCACTTAGTGAGGTCAGCGCACTGTTCTACACATTTTAAAATGTTCCCCATCATCCTCAATTTCACCTTCTTCCAAAGACTCAAAATCGTCCTTGCCCCATTCATTTCCTACCACCCATTTACCCTGCCCCTTTCCTCCCCCCATGCTGCCACCCGGACGTTTCCCATCACTGACCCCCCTAAATATACTTTCCAATTCATGGCTTTAGTGTAGTACGACGCTCTTTTAATCCATCGGTACAGGAAAATTTGCCTGAAAATTCTCCCCTTCCTTATTGGTTTTGTTGCAGGACGCTAGAGACCTGTCCAAAACTTCTTTACTGCCCTTTACTAGGTCTCACCTGGCTTTAACAGCACGCATGCATTGCTCTCGCCATGCGAGGGCCCTTTGGAATTAATACGCATTCCATGTGCACGCATACGGGTGGACAAAATGTGCGCGCGTATGGGACAAGTGATGCACACGCGCGCACACCAACCTTCCCAGAGTTGCGCTCTTCATTTTTTTGCCCCAGCAGCCAGGCAGAAAGAGCGATTTGTCTGCTTCCCTTCTGCCAAAGGAGTCTGGCAGCCTTGGGACCCGTCTGCCTCTCCTGCCCCCTCCTCCCCAAGCACGAGAGCCATGCTACAACCACCGATGCTTTGCCATCACTCTGTGGCCTCCTCCGTGTGCGCTCTTGCACCATCCGCATGTGCCTAAGCCCTAACCCCCATGCACCCAACGGTGACCTTCCGTTCAAAAATAATTAGAGAGGCCGCAGGCTTGGGCTTCTCTCTCTCACGCGACTGGCGGCCCGTCTGAGAATCTGTCGCCGAGCCACCCTGGGTCAACCCATTATCCAGCGCCTCACCCCATATGGCTGCTTCTTCATTCACCAGCCCTTTCATTACTTCACAGACTCCCTTTTAATCGCTTCCTCTTCTCTTTTCTCTGCCCCTTTCCCTCACTAACACATACTCTGTCACTACCTTTCTCTTTCTTCCTCAAAATTTGTCTTTCCTCCCTCTATTTTTCTCTCTCTCATATTTCCCCTTACGCTCGGTCCATGTCTCCTCCTCTTTTGCCCCACCTTCTCATTTTCCATAGACTTGTAGATACAATTCCTATTGCTCTTAGAGTGGTACCGTAAAACGCAACTTTTTTTACTCTGCTTTAACTCCCCCACTCTCACTTGTGCCGTCAAATTATGGCCCCTTTATTACCCAACCCAGGCTCCCTTCTGATAGAAAAGTGAGACCAAAGGGTAATTACACAGTCACTACAGCCGACAATATAATGAGGTGTTGATGGAGCGGTGATACTAGCAAGATGTTGTGAGGAAAGGGTGCTAAGGGTCTCACATCAAGAATTCATCGGAACAGAGGTCCCCTTGTCTATAGTGACACCCCCCCACCACCCCCCACCCCAAAGTTGGCTTCCACTGTTCTGCAGCATGATTTACTATGAACAGATATGGACACTTAAAATGTACCCCCATTTTAAGTTGGAGCTATCTCACAGTATTCCAGGCACTGGGAACCCAAAGCTGCCGGGCAAATTTGTCAGACCAGCTCCCTGGAGGAGCGGGTGGCTTGCAAGTTGAGCTATTGCCATTGTAAATAACAATGGCTTTTATTTATGTGTTAATTAGCAACAAAAAAAAGACAAGCATTGAAAATGCAGTAGGTCTCGCCTTTGACTAAGTTAAAGCCATTTGCTTTGCTAATGGTATTGTTTAGCAAAGCAAATGGCTTTAATTTAATAAACGGCAAGACCAATTGCATTTTTAATGCTGGTTTTGCTTGGCAGCATCCCTCCCCGAAGGGACAGCAAAACGCCTGAACTTGCAGCCTCAGGAACTCTTCTATTCTTCAAACTAGCTAATCTTCCCTCATTATTAATTTCCTTAGGGACCCAAATCCAATTTCCTTCAGATTCAGACTCACTCTCCATATTGACAGCAACAGCGATTTTATTTTTGGGTTTCTTTACGAAAAAATGTTGTCCATATCTAACTCTCCAGGCACCGAATTCCTAGCTGGAGTAACATCACTTTGTTTAAAATTCTTACCAGAATTTGCTAATTTAGTGGTGTAAGCACTGGCTGCAATATTATGTCACCCGACTCACTAGACAGCATTGGTGATAGGCTCCTTTCTGCTGAAAGATATACTTTCAATTTACTTGCATTTTGTTGTTTCCTGCCAAAATATGAATGTCCTTCTTTGCTTCGCTTAACTCTTGGCCAACGCGTGACCGTACCAACAGCGTCAACATGGCCTTCACCACCTGGCGCACTCTCTCCCCCACCGAGACGGCTGACTGCAAGCTCTCCAAGATGGTGTCGCGCCTGCGGCTGGCCTCCAGCTTCATCTCCCACCTTCACTCCTGGACTTCTTGACTTTTTGCTTTGTCCTGACCATCACTTTGCTGCTGTTTTCGGACAGTTTCGATGGACTCTAGCCCTCCTCCCATTCCCTCGTCCATCAACCCTTTTTCCCGTGGATGATCCTCAAATGTTCCCTCCCTTTTCCGCTTCCCCTTCTCTCCATACCCTTGCATCCCTCCCACCCTCCCTTTGTTCTGTGACTGCATCCACATTTATGGAACTCTGCTCTTTGACTTATTGTAATAACTCTAATCAATGGTATTTGCTTTAGACCTTGCACCATATACCTTGCCTATGTGACTCTTTAGTATATCCAGTCTTATCCCCTCCCTATGTATATAGAGATAACTCTAATCACTAGTGTATGCAGTAGACCTTTGTACTCTCTACCATTCCTATGTGTCCATTAGAGTATATCCGGTCTTATCCCTTCCTATGTATATAGAGATAACTCTAATGACTAGTCTCCTATGTGACTTTTAGAGTATTTCCATGTGTATCCCTTCCCTATGTATATAGAGATAAGTCTAATCACTAGGACATTCAGTAGTCCGCTTTGCTCTCTTCCATTCCTATGTGACTTTTAGAGTATATCCAGTCTTGACTCTTACCCCTTCCCTATGTATATAGAGATAACTCTAATCACTAGTTTATGCAGGAGTCCGCTGTGCTCTCTACCATTCCTCTGTGACTCTTAGAGTATATCCATGTGTATCCCCTCCCTAAGTAGATAGAGATATCTCTAGTATATGCCTAGAGTTTATCCATTTGTATCTCCTCCTTGTGTGACTCTATCTCTTGTACATTTGCAATTTTTTCTGTTTGTACCTTTTTTTGTAACGCATGTAATCCTAAGTCCGTATGTTTTCAACTGGTTCTTATGTAAGTCAAAAATTTGCAAATCTGTTTTTCCGAATGTAACCATCAGTCCTTATGGTTGAAACTGGGTCCTATGTAAAGCGGGTAAAGTTTGCGCTATATAAAGTCGCATAAATAAATAAATAAATAAATAAACTCTTTGGCTTGACTGCCATGTAAATACTCCACCTGCCCCAACCTGCCACTAGAAGGAGAAGTTGAGCTATTTTTCATTTCCTAACCTTCTCCTTTAATTGTCTTAGCCTTTTTATGAGCCTTTTCCTGGAAAGAACAGAGCTCTGCATCATCCATGTGCAAGCTCTGCCCCTCCCTCTCTTTGAGGTGGAAAAGAGACCCGGTGTGGCAGAGGAACGTAGAGCCTGCCGGCTCGAATTTCTGTCCTTGTTATTTACAAAAAAAGTCTCTCTCTGGAATTCAGTAGAGAAGCCCTCACTCGACGTGCACCAAGCAACTTTCAGCTGACATGCCACTTGCTGCTGTTCGTTTTTGCTTTTCTACCCCCACCCAAGCCTGTGACAATATGCCGGGATGGATTAAATCTTCCCTCCCGGTTTTGCATAATATGCGCAAGGCTTCTCTGACTGAAACCGCCACTTCTGCCATCACGCTAAAGTGATAAATAATGCTGAAAGGAAACCCCAAAAAACGCCTCAGGAAAATGGGGGGACTAAAGAATGGCGCCTACCTTGCACCTGGCTCCTGAGCAGGCGCGCAACACCCATTGGGCTCACCGGGCTTAACCCCCCCCCCCCCCCTCGTATTCTCCAGCCCGGGCTAATTTGACGCGCACTGAAAGGATAAAAGAAGGCTGCGCATCGGAGCCGAGAATGTGATTTTTATGATGCTTTCTGAGGCCCAGCAGCCCGAGCCAGCCAGCCTCTGAACAGTTTCAGTTAACCTCTTGTTTTCCTTTACTGGCCCCGAGGTGATATCATTGCCTGAAGGCAGGGATTTCACCTAAGCACTTGATGTGTTCAGCATGGGGTGGGGGTGGGAGCGGGAAGATGCACACAGCAGGGGGAAAGGGCTGGCCAGTGCAGGTGATGCTTTTCCTTTGTATAGGAATTCCTGCTGGCGTCAAACCCCAGGGTTTGCTGTCTGTGCACTTGCATGGATGTATTCCATACAAGTGCACAGACAGCAAACCCTGGGCTATGACGTCAGAAGGAATTAATTTACAAAGTAAAAGCATCACCTGCACTGCCATCCCTTTGCCCCTGCTGTCTGTGCACTTGTATGGAATTCACATCCAAGGCCCTGCTCACCAGTTAAATGGTGAACAGGGCCATGGATCTTTCTCTTTTTGCATCCATGGGCACCAACGACACAGAAGCAGAGGAGGCCCTGGCAAGGAGAAAGCAGGAAACATTTGAGACACACCTATCTACACTGTGAGATCTTCGGGAGGGGGTGGATGCCAAAACACAGTGCTGCTGATCAGCCCGACTCAACTGTCACATCGACACAACTATCAGAAGAGCAGGAAGCGTAAGTTTCAGTAACTTTAATGAATTCTTCAGCACAGCATTACCTACTGCCTGCATATCTAGGTTACTCTAAGGGAATGTTGTTTTTGACTTACATACATGGAAACGTCAGAGGAGAGTCCCCTCCGAATATGCACATGTAGTGTAAGTTTGTAGTGTTAATTTTTTGGGGTGCTATGTGGGTAACTTTAGGGTTCAGGGTGGGTGTGGGTTTTAGGGTGCCAGCGAGTAATTTTAGGGTTCAGGGTGGGTTACGGATTGGGGTGCCAGGGAGTAATTTTAGGGTTCTGAGTGGGTATGGGTTTTAGGGTACCAGGGGTAATTTTAGGGTTCAGGGTAGTAATGGGATTGGGTGTGCCAGGGGGTAATTTTAGGGTTCAGGACGGGTATGGGCTTTGGGGGCCAGAAGGGTAATTTAGGGGTTCAGGGTGGGTGTGGGTTTTGGGGTGCCAGGGGTAATTTTAGGCTTCAGGGTGGGTATGGGTTTTGGGGAGCCAGGGGTAATTTTAGGGTTCAGGGTGGGTATGGGTTTTGTGGTGCCAGGGGTACTATTAGGGTTCAACGTGGGTATGGGTTTTGGGGTGCTAGGGGTAATTTTAGGGTTCAGGGTGGGTATGGGTTTTGGGGGCAAGGGTGTAATTTTAGGGTTCAGGGGGTAATTTTCGGGGTCAGAGTGGTAATGGGCTTTGGGGTGCCAGGTGTCATTTTAGGGTTCAGGGAGGGCATGGGTTTTGGGGTCCCAGGGGTAATTTTAGGGTTCAGGGTGGGTATGGGATTTGAAGTGCCAGGGGGTAATTTTAGGGTTTAAGGTGGTAATGGGTTTTGGGGTGCCATGGGGTTAATGTTAGGGTTCAGGGCGGGTATGGGTTTTAGGGTGTGAGGGGGTGGAAATTTGAGGGTTTAGGGTGGGTGTGGTTTTCGGGTGTCAGGGGGGCAATGTTAGGGTTGAGGGTGGGTATGGGTTGTGGGGTGCCAGGGAGTAATTTTAGGGTTCAGCGTGGGTATTGGTTTTGGTGTGCCAGGGGTAATTTTAGGGTGGTTAAGGGTTTTGGGGTGCTATGGGGTTAATTTTAGGGTTCAGGATGTGAGGGTTAATTTTAGGGTTCAGGGTGGGTGTGGGTTTTCGGGTGTCAGGGGGGCAATTTTAGGGTTCAGGGTGGGTATGGGTTTTGGTGGGCCGGGTGGTAATTTAGGGTTCAGTGCAGGTATGGGTTTTAGGGTGTGAGGGGGGTATTTTAGGTTTCAGGGTGGGTGTGGGTTTTCGGGCGTCAGGGGGGCAATTTTAGGGTTCAGGGTGGGTATGGGTTTTGTGGTGCCAGGGCTACTATTATGGTTCAGCGTGGGTATGGGTTTTGGGGTGCCAGGGGTAATTTTAGGGTTCAGGGTGGGTATGGGTTTTGGGGGCAAGGGTGTAATTTTAGAGTTCAGGGAGTAATTTTGGGGGTCAGTGGTAATGGGATTTGGGGTGCCAGGTGTAATTTTAGGGTTCAGGGAGGGCATGGGTTTTGGGGTCCCAGGGGTAATTTTAGGGTTCAGGGTGGGTATGGGATTTGAGGTGCCAGGGGGTAATTTTAGGGTTTAGGGTGGTAATGGGTTTTGGGGTGCCATGGGGTTAATGTTAGGGTTCAGGGCGGGTATGGGTTTTAGGGTGTGAGGGGGTGGAAATTTTAGGGTTTAGGGTGGGTGTGGTTATCGGGTGTCAGGGGGGGCCAATGTTAGGGTTCAGGGTGGGTATGGGTTGTGGGGTGCCAGGGAGTAATTTTAGGATTCAGCGTGGGTATGGGTTTTGGTGTGCCAGGGGTAATTTTAGGGTAGTTAAGGGTTTTGGGGTGCTATGGGGTTAATTTTAGGGTTCAGGATGTGAGGGTTAATTTTAGGGTTCAGGGTGGGTGTGGGTTTTCGGGTGTCAGCGGGGCAATTTTAGGGTTCAGGGTGGGTATGGGTTTTGGGGTGCCGGGTGGTAATTTTAGGGTTTAGGGTGGTAATGGGTTTTGGGGTGCCATGGTGTTAATTTTAGGGTTCAGTACGGGTATGGGTTTTAGGGTGTGAGGGGGGTATTTTAGGTTTCAGGGTGAGTGCGGGTTTTCGGGTGTCAGGGGGGCAATTTTAGGGTTCAGGGTGGGTATGGGTTTTGTGGTGCCAGGGCTACTATTAGGGTTCAGCGTGGGTATGGGTTTTGGGATGCCAGGAGTAATTTTAGGGTTCAGGGTGGGTATGGGTTTTGGGGGCAAGGGTGTCATTTTAGGGTTCAGGGGGTAATTTTGGGGGTCAGAGTGGTAATGGGTTTTGGGGTGCCATGGGGTCAATATTAGGGTTCAGGGCGGGTATGGGTTTAGGGTGGGTGTGGTTTTCGGGTGTCAGGGGGGCAATTTTAGGGTTCAGGGTGGGTGTGGGTTTTGGGGTCCCAGGGGGTAATTTTATGGTTCAGCGTGGGTATGGGTTTTGGTGTGCCAGGGGTAATTTTAGGGTGGTTAAGGGTTTTGGGGTGCTATGGGGTTAATTTTAGGGTTCAGGGTGGGTATGGGTTTTAGGATGTGAGATGGGAATTTTAGGGTTTCAGGGTGGGTGTGGGTTTTCGGGTGTCAGGGGGGCAATTTTAGGGTTCAGGGTGGGTATGGGTTTTGGGGTGCCGGGAGGTATTTTTAAGGTTTAGGGTGGTAATGGGTTTTGGGGTGCCATGGGGTTCATTTTAGGATTCAGTGCGGGTATGGGGTTTAGGGTGTGAGGGGGAGCATTTTAGGTTTCAGGGTGGGTGTGGGTTTTCGGGTGTCTATGGGGCAATTTTATGGTTCAGGGTGGGTATGGGTTTTGGTCTGCCGGGGGGTAATTTTAGGGTTTAGGGTGGTAATGGGTTTTGGGTGCAAGGGTGTAATTTTAGGGTTCAGCTTAGGTATGTGTTTTGGTGTGCCAGGGGTAATTTTAGGGTTCAGGGTGGGTATGGGTTTTGGGGTGCCAGGGGGGAATTTAATGTTCAGTATGGGTATGGGTTTTGGGGTGCCAGGGGTAATTTTAAGGTTCAGGGTGGGTATGGGTTTTGGGGGGCAAGGGTGTAATTTTAGGGATCAGCGCAGGTATGAGTTTTGGGGCTCCAGGGGGGTGATTTTAGGGTTCAGGGTGGGCGTGGGTTTTTGGGTGCAAGGGGGGTAATTTTGTGGTTCAGGGTGGTAATGGATTTGAGGGGGCAAGGGTGTAATTTTAGGGATCAGTACGGGTATGGGTTTTGGGTGCCAGAGGTAATTTTAGGGTTCAGGGTGGGTATGGTTTTGGGGGGCAAGGGTGTAATTTTAGGGATGTGCGCGGGTATAGGGGTTGGGGTTCTAGGGGGATGATTTTTAGGGTTCAGGGTGGTAATGGGTTTTGGGGTGCGAGGCGGTATTTTTATGGTTCGGTGGTTATGCGTTTTGGGGTGCCAGGGGTGTAATTTGGAGGTTCAGGTGGTAATGGATTTTGGGGGGCAAGGGGTAATATGCGGGTTTAGCGTGAGTATGGGTTTTGGGGTGCCAGGGGTAATTTTAGCGTTCAGGGTGGGTATGGGTTTTGGGGTACCCGGGGTAATTTTAGGGTTCAGGGCGGGTATGGGTTTTGGTGTGCCAGGGGGTAACTTTGGGGTTCAGGGTGGGTATGGGTTTTGGGGTACCAGGGGTAATTTTAGGGTTCAGGGTGGGTATGGGTTTTGGACTTGCAATGATAAACATTTCACGACCACATTGTCCTCCTATAGAAGCAATTGTTGACAAACTGGCGAAAAAGGGTCGCCCTTGAAATGGCATTGTAAAAATTGGTTATATTGTGTTCCTAAAGTGCTTTGTAGTAAAATATATTAAATTGGCCTTTTAATTCAGTACATTCTGTTCCTTTTTCATAAGACAATAGGACATAAATGCATCAAATTAACAAAAATGTGTGCTCTAATTGTCTAGTTTCAAATGCAGAATTCATCACGTTTTCTCCGCTTGACCTGAGCATTAATCGATCCCGATTATCTGCCATTTTAGCCCCGCCCCATTGATTAACATTAGCCACGCCCCTTCATTTGTCATGTTAGCCCCCCCCCGAAATTAAGACCTAGTTGCGCCCCTGCGTAACTGCGCAATATGAAAATTGTGCTCCCGGCAGCTCACGCTAAGCGCCAGCCAATTAGGACAACATACCTGTCCTGTAGTGCGTCACTTGCCTGAAGCTGCCCGGGGGTGGACATTCTGTGAATGCCACCCCAAGGAGCCCTCATTTCAAGTGCTGCTCATGTACTGCATCTCTCCCATTCAGATTAAGGAGGTGCAGAAAATCAGTAACTGAGAGCACCTGCCCACATAAAGCGCTGCATGAGAGCTTCAAGCAGAAGAATCAAGTTCTAAAGGCCAGCAACAGCATCACTCTGTGCCCCTCTGTAAAAGAAACCTAGGCACAGTTGACAGCAGCTTCGGGACTTCAAGAGCATCATGCCAAATCTGCAGCCCTTCACGGGGCTTTTACTGGGATTTTGGGTCTCTCTTAGGGGCGTGGCCGCTATAATTAAGGGCGTGGCTTAAAATACTTACCGTAGAAATCTGTGCTTAGCACAGTGTGCTGCCCAACTGGTATTTTGCTGCTTCTGTCCATTCATCCAGATATATAACACAACAAGTAACATTGCACCTACAACAAACCAGGACTATTGCCTTTGTCAATGGTTGTAAGTTGCATAAGATAAATAAGCAACATCTATTCCTTCGTACTGAAAAATGAGTCTCTTTGATGTTACATCAACGAGTTATACTATTCCAGAGCTAAACTTTTTCCCCCCACCCTGAATGTAAAAACGGAGGGGCCGGTAGGCACCCGTCTCGGCACCTACTTTTAAAAACTGAAGGTGCTGAGCACCGGCAGGACTCGGCCCACTTAAAGCCCTGGCTTCAGTTACATTATCTCAGTCACATGAATGATGTCGATGCAAAGGGGCAGGACTTCAGACAAGCTGCTAATCTCCAAAGTGCGAAGGAAATAAGAAGATTCCTGTGAGTGAAGACATTCTACAGAAAGTTTAGCTCAAACCTGACGACCCTCAATAATCTCCATATTTTATATCCACCACTGGTATTCAGAATATTATTTATCCCACAAGAGGTAGCGTGCACTTGACAGGCGTTCACACTTACTTTCACTCAGACAGAGACAAAACAAGCCTGCACTCATGCTAGCATGAGAACACTCACTCACTCACTCACTCACTCAAACTATCCCACCTGCGTTCACACCTGTTGACCCACTTTCATTGTCGACAGTCTTGGCCGTAAAGCCACATCCTCATTCCATTTACTAACTTTGTTGAGCAGAGGGAGCCATCTAGTGGTTAAAGGGTGCTCCTGCATTTGAAACGGTGTTAATAAAGGTGGGCGTTTTGAATTTGTAAATTAATGTGTGTTGTTTAAGGACAACCAGGGGAGGAATGGCCTTTCTCCTTAGCAGGCTAAAAGCCCGGCGCCCCAGCCGAATTAATAGAGGCATTCGGGATCAGGCCCCTCCTGTTTATGGCGACCTCACTGCATGCATGGGATCACATTCCTTCTTATAAGAATCACCAAATAAAGACGCAGAAGCTAAAGATACATTGGTCACTGCACCTTGTGTACTGCTTCTCATCCGACCCAGGGGCGGATTGGGATCACAATTTGGCCCGGGCACTCCTAAAACAGTGGCCCACATTAAACACCAATTGATTAGTCTCATTGGGCACATGTTTATAGAAATGTTTGGTAATGTTAACATTGTATAGCTTATAGAGCCAGTAGGTTGAGTAAAAACTAGGAGTAATGAGTTTTAGGTGAAATATAATGGTCCAAGGGCCACAGCACCTGCTCTGATGGGAATTTTAAAATCCTGGCCTGTGCAAAAATGACAAATATCACCAAAATCTGGTATTTCCCCCCTTAATCAGTATGTATTTTAAATATTTATGGTCAGACAAATGACTTCTAAAGCTCAGCCGCGGTGCGTTCATTGGGGCGTAGGGGCGTAGCCCCACCAGCCCTGCTTGGACCCGCGGCTGCCAAGTAAAATAATTAAAATAAATGTTCCTGACTCACTTTATATTTTATATAAATTTTCATGATATTTATCCGAGTGCCGCTGGCCAGCACCCGACTGAAACGGGAGTGCGCAGGGGGGGGCGGGCTGGTGTGATTGACAGTCGACTCGAGACGAGTCCTCCATGTATTGTATTCGTTATAGAACACGCATGTACTGGCAGCAACTTGCTCGAGCATGCGCATGAAAGTCCCCCCACATAATCCACATTAGCTAGTGACTAGGGGGGGTGCAGGTTTATTCGTGCGGCAGCCCCTGGCGTTAAAAGGGCGACAGGGCGAGCAGTTAGTGTGCCCTCCAAGCCAATCCTGGCGCTGCATGCAGCGCCAGGATTGGCCGGTCACCGCGCAGCAGAGCAGGGGCAATCCATATTGGATGCCGAGCGTGGGTGGCTCAGCCGCACTGCACAATGGCCAATCACTGTCTCTGACTTAATGTAGTCATGCAGTGATTGGCCATTTTGCGGCGCGCGGCGCTGCTGTGTTGGATCCGGTTCACTCGCCTCGTGGTGTGTGGAGTGGAGACAGTGTGCGCACGATTCACCGGCAGCCTGTGCTTGCCTTTGCTTGCCTGTTGCCTTTCTTTCTGGACCCGTCGTCATCATCAGTCACCAAGTACTTCTTCTATAGTGTGTGAGTACTAGAGTATCAGTAGTTTATTTATTTATTTATTTGAAGTTTTCTATAGCGCTGTCAAGACCCAGAGGTAACAGAGCGCTTTACAGTAGAGAAAAGCATATAATCAACAAAAGCATATATACACTTTACAGTCATAGAATCGCATATAATCACCAAAGGCATGACATAAGAAAGGTATTGACAATCCACGAGTAATAGTAAGAGCTGCATAAATGTACTGCAGATCTTCTTTGGTATCAAGGTTCAATGCGGGCATAAAGTTCTGGTGTTGCAGTCTGTTACATCTTATCCACAGCCTAGAGAACGGATGAGGAACAAGAATTTGAGTTGGGTTTTAAATTCCACAAAGGACGGTATGGTTCTGATGTGCGTGGGGATGGAGTTCCAAATTTTAGGGGCGTTTCCTGTGAAAGAGCAGTTCGCTGTTCTTTTCTTTCTGGTTTTAGGTATGATGAGCAGGAGGGAGTTAGAGCTTCTCAGATTCCTGGCTTGACCAGCTTTTTGAGTTTTTTTGCCAGGTATTCAGGTTTGCCGGTATGGAGGGCTTTGTGGGTTAGGCAGGCCATCCTGAAGTTACTTCGCATTTCTACTGATAGCTATTTGAGATCTTTGAGTGCCGGGGAGATGTGATCATATTTTTTGATGCCGGTGATCATTCTGGCTGCTGCATGTAATGTTCTTTTGATTGGTGCCAGGTGCGATTTAGGAATACCGGTTAGGATTGCGTTCCCATAGTCCAGTCTTGACAGTACCAGGGATTGAGTGGCCAGTTTGAGATCCTTGTTATGAATGTAGGGTTTGATTTTGTTCAGAAGTTTGAGGTTAAAGAATGCACTTTTGGCAGCGCTCTTAATGTGTTTCATCATGTTTAGTTTTGGGTCCAGGGTGACACCAAGAGATTTAACAGAGTCTGCTAGAGTAAGATTCCCTTTGAGCGCATCGATTACCTTTAGCCATTCAGTGATTTGAGGGTTGTCATCCTTGTTCGAGATGAGGAGTGTCTCGGTCTTGTCTGGATTTAGTTTCAGATGGTTGTTTGTTAGCCATTCTTGAACATCTTTCAGGACATCATTTAGTCTTTGGATGTCAGTGAGAGAGGAGGTTTCCAGATAGATATGCGTGTCATCCGCGTAGAGGTGGAAGCAGATGTTGGTCAGAGTCAGAGTCATAAAGCTTTATTCGGTTTCGGGAATCGAAGTCATAAAAGCACATATTAAGCACCTTATACATTAATATTACAATTATGTACAATACACTGAAGATAAAAAGTATGAGCCAAATATGCACATTTTCCAGAAATATATTACAGTAAGTGCAAAAGAGATGATCTGTTTTATCGATTAAGAATAAAATGTCCTCTAGCAGCAACATGTATAACGAAATTTGATAACTTTTTTAAAAAAACCTGTAACTGCTAAAATCACGTAATCATCTTCCAATTCTTGTAATTTTATAAAAGCCAATAGGCACGTTCGAATTCCCCAAGCTCTGAGTATGGGCAATAACAAAGTTCTGCGTGGTATTTGATAAAATTTACAAAAAAGGACACAGTGTAAATTTGATTGGTGGGACATATTATCACAGGGACAAACAAGGTTTTCAGTCGACCAGATATTGCACAATGGAAACGTTACTAAACGGAAAAAAATCCCTAGTCTAAATCTCGTTAAAAGCATGTGGTCATAATGACTGGGAACAAGTCTTAAGTATTTCTGTAGACCCTCACGGCTGGTAATTTCCTGATATCTCAAGATGTTGTTATTATCCTTGTTGCACTTCCAGCTTAAGCTGGCTAGATGATCTATGACCATCTTTTTCAGTGTTTTCCTTGGGATCGTCTCCAACATCGAGGGTCTATCAAAGAGGTCCAGATGCCCCATATCCTCAAACATAGATCTGACCCCGGACAGCCACTTGATCTTAGCTACCTCATCTAGGGCTAGGCAATCCTGGATCAGATCCCTGTTGAGGGAGGTCTCGGGAGTGACCCAGATTTTGTGCCAAAGAAGCACGGGGGAAGCCCTGATAGTATCTGAAATGTAGGTCAAGCCTGTTTCGATGTGTGCCATGTACGTCGAAGTAGTTTTGGGGACACCAAGAAGGTATCAAATAAACTGGTTTTCGCATATTTGGATTTTTTCCGCATTTTGGGTCCCCCACACACCTGCACCATATAGTGCCGTAGGAACACATTTCGCCTTATAGACATCTAATAATTCCTTGACAGGTTTCCCCCCTAATTTAGAGGAAAAGCTTCTTAAGGCTTCTATAGTGCCCGTGAAGGCTAATTGCCTAGCATCTACTGCGCTATGCCAAGTTCCCTGTCTATGAAAATTCAAACCTAGGTAGGAAAATGTGTCTATAGTTATACATTCAATGCGCTGCCCATCTAGGTGGATAGTACATTTTTTCTTAGACCCCTTACCACATACCATAGTAAAAGTTTTAGAGGTATTCACTTTTAATCCCCTGACCATCATGAAATTTACAAATTTGTCCACTGTCCTTTGTAAGCCTATCGGGGTACGGGACATAAGTGCCACGTCGTCGGCGTACAGTAAAAGTGGTACAGATTTGCCGCCTATTGATGGATAATCGTGCTCAAGTTCACCAAGATACTCTCCAATAGAATTAATATATAGGGTGAATAGCAGGGGTGCCAATATGCATCCCTGCCTGACACCCCTCTTTATGGTGAACTTGTCCGAGCATTCCCCCCTCCGTCCAAATCTCACCCTCGCGCCTGCATCTCTGTATAGTTCCCTTAAAAACGATAAGATTTGGTTGTCCATGCCAATTTCACTCAATGTGGCCCATAAAAACTCATGATCGACACAGTCGAATGCGGAACTTAAATCTATAAAAGTAATATAAAAATGGCCAGTCTTAGCATGAGTATATTTGGAAATTAAAAGTGCCAGAATCAGACATTGTTCTACTGTCCCTTTCCTGGGCCTAAAACCATACTGTAAGATTGAAAAAATATTTTTTTCTTCTCCCCAATTTTGCAGTCTGTCTAAAATAATACGGCCCACAACCTTAAGTAGAGCATCTAACAAGGAAATGGGGCGGTAACAAGTTGGGTTGTTCCGGTTACCTTTTTTAAAGATTGGAACGACAATGGCGTCGGACCATAAATGTAAAAAACCTACCCTATTTGCCTTATTTAATAAATTTGTTAGTAAGGGTGTCCACAGATCTAAGTTATTCTTATAAAAGTCAATGGGTACCCCATCTGGGCCAGGGGCCTTACCTGCTGGGCTGTCTTTTATGGCCTTTTTTACTTCCTGAAGACTGAAAGTTATATTCAGTGGAAAAACACCTACTGATTCGCTGTCATAATAACTATGATCTGTACTCATCCTGTCGCTACGATTTGCCCTATCATAAAGTTGTTTGAAATGCGACACCCAAATGTCCCCCGTGATTGCACTATCTATTTTATCGGAATCATTGTTTTGTAAATAATGGGCGTTTATCACCTTCCAGAAGGCAATGTTATCTTTATTTTGGGAGGCTTCTAATAAGGCCTCCCAAGCCTCCTTCTTTAGTGAGGTTTTCCTGACTTTAATGGTTTGTTTGTACTCGAGCCTGGCTAACCGGACTTCTGCTGTGTTTCTCGGCAGAAGTTTTAAAGCCTTCTTAAGTCTTGATAATGCCTTTGTACAATTACTATCAAACCACCTATGGAGTTTGGAAGCCGCGCCTCTATATTCCCTAGTTAGTAGCTTCTTAATTACTTCTTGTATTTTATTAAAGGATGCCAGTACTTTATCAGGTGGTTCCTCCAAGTCAAGACAGATACTAATGTCATCTAATGTTGATGTGACAACACCCTTCAAGAAAGCTACAGGGTCCACATGATCCCATTTAATGGTATATCCATTGATGGCAGCTAATCTAATGTTTGGGGGGTACATTAATGGGTCCTTTTCCTTAATTGGGTAGTCATTTCTCAGTAAGGTTAAGGAAAGATGGTAGTGATCACTAAGTGGGCACCGTCCAGTTTCCCACATTACTGTCTGACCAGCATGAAGGGGAGACATTAATGTGTAATCAATAGTTGTATTACATCCCCTACCATTAAACGTTGGTTGAAAAGAAATTGGCGGGGTACACAGCTCATTCGCAAAGGACAAGTTAAAATAAAATATAGCGTTGTTGAGGGTGGTACCCAGTGGTGTATGGTTAAAGTGAGTTGGACAATCCTCACCATACTCCGCTAGGCCGCATAAACCCAACGAAAGGTGAGGACAAACACCACAGTTGAAGTCACCCACCCAAAACATTAATTTGTCCCCGGCTATCTGATCACACAAGATGTTAAGATGTAACAAAAGGCTATTTATAGTAGTCTCAATTAGGCTGGCTGGAATGTTTTTATAAAAGTTAATCAGAATTATCTTCATTGAAGAGCCCCAAAGCAGTGACAATATCTGGAAATAAACAAAAGACTGAAATCTCTGCACCATGATGCCACCTGATACGGCCACATATGTACACAAACCCCCTTTGCTATGACCCTGAGGGCTGGTTATCGCAGGTGTATGGAAAGTTTTGAAACCGGAGATGTGTCTTTCTTCTATGGTCCAAGTTTCCTGTAGACAGAATATGCTGTGGGCCCTCACAATGTCCAACCAAAAAACATCATCCATCTTGTTTGCCAATCCCGCTATATTCCATGAAAGTAAGGAAAACTTAGACTGATGTTTTACTAGCTGAGGGATACCCCCGGCCTTTGTGCCCCGTGCAACTCGCACTGCTCTGTCTTTCATAGAGCTCGATTTTTCTATGGCTAGATCCAATAAATTAATGTTCCCCTCGTCCTTAATTCTCTCAGCCGTTAAAGGCATCTCCTTGGTTTGATATTCAGAGTTAACCTCCAAAACAGAAAAATCGAGAGACTCAGTAGGAACACAGCTCGCCCCAAGTGTAACTTCTTTTGTTGATAAAAATACTAGCTTTAAGGCCCCTGTTCCAGATTTACATGCCTTCTCAGCACTGGAGGACCGCGACAGTCAGTCCATGTCATCCAGACCAGAGAACACGTCGTACCGGTTTGCTAAAGGTATTTGGAATCTGGAACTGTTCTGGGAAAACGGGCAGTAGTTTAGTCTATTTCCATGAGGGAGACCGTATCTATCTAGGGGCATAGTCTGGGGATGAAAAGATCTGCGATAAGTAATGTTATTAAAGAGGGAGGTGTTACTTTGCTGGTTCGAGTTTTTAAAATAGGCACTAGTTCCCCGGGTGCACAGCAGAGCCTCAGGGTAAAAATAACATAGAGTTCGTGTGGTAATACTGCTGTCACTGGGTTCCGAAAACCACTCTGAAATAAATTTAGCTGTCCTATGGTCTCTAAAATTTATTATGATTATATCACCCATGATGTCTTTGGGTCTTGTTCCTAGCCACCCCAACCTGCGAACATGAATAATGTCGCCGTCTAGGTGCGGCGGAATTGGCCTGTTTTGTGTAAGCCAAAAGATCACCTTGTTTTTAAGATCTATATAGCTTTCCCTTTTACCTGGGTTAAGTTTCAGAACCCCTGTTAATACTGTTACATATGGTGCCGCCTCCGGCGGCAGGTCGATGTATTGCCCCGGGCCTTTGGTTGCCTGGGCTAAATGAGTACTCTTACTCTGGCGCATCTCCCTACTAAGTGGTGATTTTTGTAGGGGGGTGCTTGGATCAGTAGTGGTCCTCTTGGGGGATAGCCCCGATGTTTTTAAGACTAATTCATTATCCCTGTTAATTGTACCCTTGTTTGTCTTAGGCGGTAAAGCACCACCCGAGTTAGTTGGACCTGTGGTGGGAAGGGTTGCCCCCCGCGGGACGCTTACATCTCTCGATGAAGAGGTCTGGTTAGGGGCTTTATTGGCTTTGTTATTATGATAAGGTGTACGATTTGGCAGCATCCCAGTAGGTGTAAGTTCTTTAATCATTTTACTATTTAAGGCAGTACCATCCACTAGGGCGTTGATCTGATCTCCCATCTTTTTGAGCCTTTCCAGAAGGGGAAGAAGCAGGGATCTAACTATATGTTCAACATCCATTATCAAGGTGTCATGCACATTTGTGTCCATGCTCTTACTGGTTGGCCCATTCAATTCCTTCCACTCTGTTGGTTTAATTGATAAACTGTCCCTGGAATGTTCAGGTGTAGACCGATGTTGTATGGAGGCTGTACTCGATCTACGGGTTTTTGACTTTCTTCCTTTTTTGGAAATGCTACCTTTCTTTCTTTTCTTCGGAGTGTGGTTCCCTATCTCACTTCATTGGCCGTTATTCGTGTTCTGCCCCTTGTCAGTGTTAGGTGATTTTTGTGAGGAGGTCTTATCCTGTGATATTACTATAATGGTGTCCATATCCACCATTGTGTCCCCTGTACCTCCCTGTGTATTCTGAGATGTAAGGATGGACATATCTCTTAGTAGGAGGGGAATGGCGATATCTACAGTAGGGGTAGGAACAGAAGTCATCGTGGTACTCTGGGATCTTTCAACAGGTGGTGATGGTAGCAAAGCAATTTTGCCCATAGAGGAGCGCCTATGCTGTTGTAATAGTTCTATGGACAGCCGTCTCTCCACAGCTGAGATTTCATGTTCCAGGTGAGAGACAGCTTTGCTAAAATAGGCATCAAGTGTTCCCCTTCCCTTCCCTCCCTCTGTTACGGGGTTCTCGTTAGCCGTTTTAATCGGCATAATGAGAATTCTTAAGAATTTATACCAGGTGTTCCCAAAACAAACACCGTAAAAACTGCTTCAACAAAGAACCAATGTCACAATGTCAAGGGTGCACAGTCATTAATGGCAGTATTAGTCGTTCTATCCAGGTGCCTTAGCAAACGGGGATGTAGAAGAAATACCACGGGGGGTGGCCCCGCCCGGCCTTGACCGGGCGTAGACGGGCCCGCCCTTGGCGTAGGGATCACGATCCTTTTGCGCCCCTCCTGGCGCTCAGGTGGACGTGGTACACGCGCTTGTGGTTCTGGGCAATGTAGTCCCCCCCCGCTCGGCGGCCGCAGGTGTTCCGGTGAGCGGCGGCGGGGGGGGACAGGCGGAGCAGGCAAGGGAACGAAAAGCGCCTCTATGTCCCAGCGCGATCCCGGGAAGCCCAACTGCAAGCTCCTACTGGTCAGCGTTCGTGTTATTAAGAAAGATCTCCTCGGTACTCCTCTAGAGCCGCTAAGGAGTAACTTACACTGCACAAGGAAAACCGGCAATGATCGTAGAGTCGCCGAAGCCCAGCAACATGGGCTGCTCAGTACAACTGCCGAGTCGGGCAGCGGGAACCACTCCACGCTTTCTACGCTTTTCCACGCTTTCCGAGAGGAGAGCTCCTCCGGGAGCAGTCTTCCACTCTCAGGGGCAGCGTACGATGGAGATGCTGCAGGACACTACTTCCGTGAAGAAATAAGAAGCGTTTTACCAAGAATCGAGGAGTCGAGGATAGAGGAACAAGGGGGAAACTTCAATTAAACAAGTCAATCCGCTGACATCGTCGACACCGCCATGCAAAAAGTATCAGGAGAATGCGTGCGCACCAGCGGATGTTGGTTTTATTGAGTAGTTTGGCGAGAGGTTCCATATAGATGTTAAAAAGCTGTGGAGAGAGCACCGATCCTTGGGGGACGCCCTTGTTAACTTGCTGGGTTTCGGAGGTGAAGTTCTTGATTTTTATTAATTGGGTGCGGTTGTGTATAAAGGAGGAGAACCACTTGAGAACTACCTCGCCGAGGCCAGCTCTTTCTTGGAGAGCCTTGATGAGGAGTTTGTGGTCCACTGTGTCAAATGCTGCCGAGAAGTCAAGGAGAATGAGGAGGCAGCATTTGTCTGAGTCTAGAGAACCATGGATGTCATCTATGATGTTCAGCATCGCGGTTTCTGTGCTGCAGCCTTTTCTAAAGCCAGACTGGTGGGGGTCTAGAAGGTTGATGTTGTCCAGGTGTTGTGTCAGTTGATGAAGAACGCAGCGATCAAGTGTTTTTGAGAGCAAGGGGAGGTCAGATATAGGTCTGAAATTGTTCAGATCTGTCGAGTCTAGACCGGGTTTTTTCAGCAGGGGGGTGACTTGTCCCATTTTAAGGCAATCCGGGACCACTCCATTTTTTAAGGAGCTGTTTATGATTTTGCCCCAAATAGGTGCAAAAGCGTGTTTCAATTTCTTGATTAGTAGGGGAGGAATGGGATCTGAGATGTGGGCTGATGGTTTGGAGGACGCGATCAGCGAGATTATCTCTGTTTCTAGAACGGGACAACAGCTAAGCCAGGGGGTGAGAGAAGAGCCAGGAGAGAGGGCAGGGGGTACAGCTGAGCTGCTCTTCTTAGGGAGTGATTCATTGATGTCTAGTGATAGTTCGATTCTTGCTATCTTATCGTTGAAGAAGTGAGCAAAGTTATCACAGAGTTCTTTGGATGCCTGTACAGATGAGGACACTGGTTTGGAGGTTTGTTGTCTGATGATGCTGTAGAGTTCCTTCGGTCTGTTTTTGGCCTTGTCCAGTGCCTCGCGGAAGAAGTTGGATTTCTTATTTTTGATGTGGTTGTTGTACTTCCTACGGGCTGATTTCAGTTGGTCACGAAAGATGGCAGTCGGGTTATTTCTCCATTTTCTTTCTTTGGCTCTTAGGATTCTCCTTTCTGTGTTGAGGTCATCGTTGAACCAAGTTCTAGAAGGAGTGGTTCTGCTTCTTTTGAGCTTTAGTGGAGCTAGCTTGTCGAGAATGGACCCTAGCTCGGAATTGTACCGATCAGTGAGATCTTTGGTAGAGAGGTGGGCTTTGTTGTCCGTGAGAAGTGAGCTTAACTGCGCTGCCAGGGTATCCAGGGGTACTTGGGAGATGTTTCTCATCCATTTTAGGGGGTCGTGTGGAGGTTGGTAGGAGATAGTGGGGTGATTGATATGACATATGATCATGTGGTGGTCTGACCAGTCGACGGGAAGTATGTGGTTGATCGTGATAGAGTTCTTTTGCGAAATGATGGCATCCAATGTGGCTCCTTTGTAATGAGTTTCCTCAATGCATTGTTGTTTAAGGTTGTTATCCTCGAGGAGGCTAGATAGCGATTGGATTAGAGGGTTGTGTGTCTCGTTCCATCATAGATTCAGGTCCCCAAGAATTAGGCTATTGGAGTCGCCAAGTGTACCTTGTGTTATCAGGTCGGATAGTTGTTCTCCAAAAGCGTTGTTTCTGCCTGGGGGGTGGTAGAGCAGGTGACATGGTAAATAATCATTGTCTTTGGTCTTGATGGCGGATAGACATTCAAAGGAATCGTAGTCGAACGAGGTGGTTTCCGAGATGGCCAAACTCGCTGCTCTATCCTGTCTTTGGTGATGAGGGAGAAGCCAGGTGGTACGAGCATGTCTAGACAGGGAGGAGATAACTTATTCAACCAGGTCTCCGTGAGGAACGCAATGTCAATATCATGAGTGAGGATAGCCTCGGCTAGTTCCGTTGCGTGTAGTGAGGCCGATCTGTAGTTGATTAGTAGGCAGTTAGTGAAAGGTATCTGATTTCTGGTAGTTCTATCTTTAGTCGATGTAGTATGTAGTATGATGGATGTTACAGAGATTTGAATTGAAGCAGAAAAAATGCACTGCCGAGCCGATTGCCACGTGTAAGCAGAGGTGTAAAGCCGGATGGTATAGATGTGTGTGGCCAGCGTGCACGGCTGTGGTTCGGGCCGTGCAACATCAGGAATCAGGTTTTCATAGCCATTGAGGAAGGGGTCATCAGTGGAAAAAGAACTCGGCTTGAAGTGCCTTTTCATGCGGTTGCCGGTTTTGTGTGGGATTCTCCTGTTTGTCCGCTTGCTCGCTCTTTGCTGCGCTCTTCCTACTTCAGCCCACCGCAAGCAGCTTAGCATTCCATTAAAAATTATCGAGGGCAGAAAAAGCGCTTCTAAGAGGCATTCAGAGCTGACAGTGGGAGAAAAGGACACATCAACACTGCACCAGCCTAATTGATTCTGTCATTGTGTGGTCCGGGGAGCAGTAAAAAAGCACTCACCTTTATATTTTGACTGCGGGAACTGCGCTAAATGGAAGAAAAGCGGGGTTAGCTCTTTAATTGGGTAGTTGGGCGCTATTTAAAAACATAAACAATTCGCTGTACAAACAACTCTTCAATAAATTGGTTGAAGGATTGCCCATGATTCTAGGAAGTAACATAGGGAGGGGCCTAAGACTCCAGTCGACTTCACCAGCGTGGGCTCTTTCACAGCACGGAGCTAGCAGCACCCCCTCCCCTCGAGAGAGCTTGTTAAAATCACATCTCCTCTTCGTGCTCTTTCAGGGATGGGCGTCATTGTGCAAGCGTGGCGCTAGGTTTTAAACATAAGCAACCTGGCTGGGATGCTGAAAAGCACCGAAGCCTGTCATTTTTATCCAAGGGCAGACACTGCGCACGGCGTGCACCGGTGTGATCCCGAGGGGGTGCGGTGTGCATGCAGGGATGTAAGGCCGAGGTATGTGGTGAACTGGTATGGGTGTGTGTGGACACCGTACACTGTACGGTGTCCACACACACCCATACCAGTGCACCACATACCTCGGCCACATTCGGTCCGTGCACTCGTGTGATCCTGACCCGAGCGGGTGCGGTGTGCATGCTGAGGACTCGGAGTAAGGCCGAGGTCTGTGGTGCATTGGATTGGTGTGGGTGTGTTGGACACCGTGCACTGCTGTGGTTCGGGCTGTGCACTCTTGTGATCCAAAATGAGTCCGTGGTTCAGCTCTATTTAAGCACTCTATTATTTATATACTTATTTTTCTTTACCATGATTTGTTAATTGTGACCTGGGGGCGGAGGGGGGTTCCCCCATGTATACACACCCTCGACTTCCTGTCCCCTCTGTTTCTCCAATGCAGCGCCCAGAAGACTGGAAAGGGGAGTCTCCATGCGCGTCGACAGCCGGAGACGAAACCAAAGGGGACTGTTTCTTTAACTGGGCCGAGCTAGAGGAGGGACACGCCCCCTGGTCAGCTGGTTCGGAGGCGGAAGTAAATACCGGCTTCCCTGGATCTCCGGAGTGTTCGGCACCCGGAAAGGAAGAAGAAGCGTGGAGCAGCGACCGAGACGAAGAGAGGCGAGAACACATGGAAGACCCGCAGTCAGAGACCGTCAGAGAAGCGACCGAGGAGGCGAGACCACCGACTGGAGAGCCGGGAGGCCACCGTCAAGGCGCTTCGCCCAGCCACGCTTCAAGGGAAGTGTGGCTCCGCCAGGTACGTGAGCGTAGTGTGGGTTGGGCTGGTAGGAGAGGTCTTAAACCTCCTTGAATCACCCGAAGGCGGAATCCCTGCACTATTCCCCGATCCTCACAAGCGCACCTCCGACACGACGCAGGGTTTAGCTGCACGTGTGATTTCCTCACTCCCTTTCCTTGTGCACGTGTGAAGACCGTGAACGCTATACTAAAGCGGGTCTCTTCTTTTGTTTGTTTCCCGAGACCCAGCGGCCACGACGGACTCAAGAGTGACCACAACTCCCAGAAGTCCACGGGAGGGAGGAAGAACCGGCGTGGACCAGAGAAAAGAAAGAAGTTCCCCGGCGCGTAGAGACTCGGAGCCTCCTTTACCCTATTATCGTAATGTCACGCCGCGAAGGCGACTACTGAAATCAATAAAGCCTCTGTTACCCAGACCTACATCTCTTGTGTCCTCATCCATCCCGCTACAAGTGGTGGAGAATGCGGGCAGCTCAGTAACCATCTGTCATCTCAAGATGGAAGAACTTCTACAGACACTCGTAAAAGGGCAGGAACAGCTAGGCTGGGTAGTGGAACAGCAGCTGTCGGCCGCCCAGGCGGATCGGGACACTTTCAGGAACACAGTGGCCACCCAGATAGAGGGGCTCCAGAAGATTATCGGGGACCCCAGCAATCCCGCATACAGAGAACTCAGAACAGCCAACCCATCCCCCTCAGGGATTTCTCTCCAGAAGTATGTACCCGGGGAAGATCCCGATGCCTTCCTGACCAACTTCAAGAGGGTGGCTTTGGCATGTGGATGGTCGGCGGAGAAGTGGCCGTTCTTTCTTGCTCCCCTCCTGACCCACGAGGCACAAGCAGCATACCAGGTGGCTAATCCCACGGGACAAACACCGTATGGCCAAATCAAAACAATCATACTAGATCACCTGGGCCTAGACAGCGAAGCCTACAGAGTACGCTTCAGGAAGGAACGGGGAACACCGGGAGACAATCCAAAAACCCTATACTTCCGATTGAAGATGGCCGCAGATAAATGGTTGTCTCCCCTGACCAGCACTAAGGAAGAAATAATGGACAAAATTTACCTCGAACAATATCTAGAGGCTCTTCCATATGGAACACAGAAGTGGTTGAGGCAACACTCCAACCTGACAACTCTACAGGCTATGGAAATGGGGACCACCTTCTCCCGGGCCCAACCACGGCTGCATCCACCAGAGCCGGAAAAGCCCTCCAGGCCCCCTCCTCGGTTCGAAAAGAAGACTCGGCCTTCCCCAGTGGACTACCAGCCGGTGCGTCCCATGAGGCCAGAGATACCAAGCTTCAAAGGGCCGCAGTGTTTCGACTGTGGATCATGGGGACACATAGCTCGTATGTGTCCCCAGAAAAAATCCACAGAAGAGCCGATGGATGTGGGCTACCTACCAAAACCGATCCTGTACACAGCAGAGTTAGGAGGGGCCTTTTACGTAAGTGTGAGGGTGAACGGGGTTATAGCAAAAGCCCTCCTTGATTCGGGCTGTAAGCAGTCAGTAGTGCAGAAGTCGCTGGTATTGAGCAGTCAGGTGGTCCCCGAAACTGTAGTCCACATCAAGTGTGTCCATGGGGATGTCAAAGGGTACCCGGTCGCTTACATACCCCTACAGATGACGGAAGGGAAGACGTTTGACGTCAAAGTAGGAGTGCTCGACACCCTACCCGAGGAACTCATAATAGGGACCGACAATCCTCGATTCCTAGAGACATTTAAACGTACACTAAAACAAGAAATCTCCCTATACCCTAGGGCCTCTCCCGCCATGGTCACAGCCAACCCATGGGTCACTGATCGCAGCTTCAGGTTCGCCCAGGCCAACGATGCTAGTCTGTATAACGCCTGGGAACAGGCCCACCAAACACAGGACGACCCCAGTCCGCGTTTTCCCCGTTTCTTGATAGAGAAGGACCTGTTGTATAGACAGGGGAACCCCGCGGATGCACCACAACTACTGGTCCCTCAGGACTTTCGAGAGCAGATCATGTAGTACTCACACACACATCTGCTAGCAGGACACTCAGGGTCCGAAAAGACAACCCAGAACATGCTTCGTTATTTTTATTGGCCCGGAGTGTACAAAGACATAAAAGAACACTGCCAAGCGTGCAACGTTTGCCAAAGGAAGAATACCACCCGCCCGATAGCCGTGCCTTTGCAGCCATTGCCGATAATAGGGGTGCCCTTCGAGAGGGTAGCTATGGACCTGATCGGACCCCTACCCAAAACAAAAAGGGGACACATGTACGCATTGGTGATCGTGGACTATGCGACTTGGTTTCCGGAAGCATTCCCCCTTCGAGCACCTACCACCAAAGCCATAGCAGACAAATTCCTGGAGCTGTTTTCCCGAGTTGGGTTTCCGAAGGAAGTGATCACGGATCAAGGAACCCCCTTTATGTCGAGACTTATGCGAGAGGTGTTTGCACTTCTAAACCTACACCAGATCCGGACCTCTGTATATCACCCGCAAACGGACGGACTGGTGGAGCGCTACAATGGCACCCTCAAAGCCACGATGAAGAAAATGCTGACCATCAACGGGAACGAGTGGGATCGCATTCTTCCTTTGGCCTTGTATGTAATAAGAGGACAAAGACAAAGCAGTCTCGGTTGTTCATCCTTTGAGATGTTATATGGACGCCAACCCCGAAGCCTACTGGAAATGACGAAAGAGCTTTGGGAGACTAAACAACAAGGGGACTCCCGATGCCTCCTCGAATACAGCCAGTCACTGAAAAACACCTTAGGAAAAATCAGGGATCTTGCCTACTCCCATCTAGAGAGAAACCAAGAAAAACAGAAGACCTGTTACGATAAAGGCAAAAGGTGGAGATGACTGACGGTGGGCGAATGGGCTCTGGTTCTGTTGCCCTCTGCAACAAAACAATTCCAGACGGAGTGGCAAGGACCATACGAAGTGATCGAGACCATAGGAAAAACCACATACAAACTACAGGTATCCCCCAGAAGGACCCAAATATTCCACATCAACCTGCTAAAAAAATGGATAGGACCGCCCCCTGTGACCCATCACCTCACCCTGCCCACCGGTGCCAACCCCAGAACCACTATGGACGATCTTGTCATCAACGAGGACTTACGAACGTCACAGCTAGAGGACTTATCTGCGACGCTCCGGCCCTTTGCCCAGGTGTTCTCTGACCTCCCCGGGAAGACAAAGTGTATCGAACACTGCATAGAGACACCGAACGGAACCGTCATTAAACAAAGGCCCTACCGCATACCAGCAGCAAGAAGGCCAGCCATTCGAGAGGAAGTACAAGAGATGCTACGGTTAGGCGTAATCCGACCCTCCAGAAGCGAATGGTCCTCGCCGATCGTCATGGTGCCCAAACCCGATGGCAGCATACGGTTTTGTATGGACTTTCGCGCCCTGAATGCGGTATCCTCGTTCGACGCCTATCCAATACCACGCATCGACGAGTTGATCGAGAAGTTGGGACAAGCAGTATACATCAGTACCATCGACCTGACCAAAGGATATTGGCAGGTGCCACTCAGAGAGGAGGACCGGAAGAAGACGGCGTTCGCAACCCCGGACGGGTTATTCGAATTCAATGTCTTGCCGTTCGGTCTGCACGGAGCTCCTGCGACGTTCCAAAGGCTAATGAACGAAGTATTGCGAGAACACCAGTCCTTCTGCTCCGCTTACCTGGACGATATCATCGTGTTCAGCACGTCATGGGAGGAACATCTCCAGCATCTGGCTACCATCCTGAGTACACTGCAGGAATCCGGCTTACATATCAACGCCAAGAAGTTCCGCCTAGGCTTTCAGAAAGTGAAATACTTGGGGTATCTGTTGGGTCACGGACTGATTGAATCACAAATAGAGAAAATCAGACCCATTGCCGATACTCCCTTCCCTCGCAACAGAAAGGAGATGAGAGCCTTCCTAGGTTTGATAGGATACTATCGGAGGTTCATACCCTCCTTCTCCGACATAGCAAGCCCCCTCACCGACACCCTAAAGAAAGACTTCAGACCTGCTGGGTTCGGAGAGCCCAAGACGGACATGTGGAAAGCATTCAATACCCTAAAGAGAACCATCACCACCAGCCCCGTGTTGACGTCCCCGGACTTTACACGCCCCTTCATCTTGCACACGGACGCTTCCGACTACGGGGTGGGAGCTGTGCTGTCGCAGCTGTCCAGTGAGGGGGCAGAACATCCCAGCCTATACATAAGTCGGAAACTCTTTCCCCGCGCGGTCAAATACCCAACAATCGAAAAGGAATGCCTGGCGATCAAATGGGCAGTTGACAAACTCCGGTATTACCTTGAAGGTCACCCCTTTACCCTGTATACGGACCACGCCCCCCTGACTGGATGAGCCGTAACGTCTCCAACAACCCCAGGGTGATGCGGTGGTTCCTCTCCCTCCAACCATTCACCTTCGCGATCTGTCACCGGAAAGGCAGGGACAATGGGAGCGCGGACTTTCTCTCGCGTTTCCTTCTCCCCGATCGGGAGAATCCAGGGGGGGTGGTGTGTGACCTGGGGGCGGAGGGGGGTTCTCCCATGTATACACACCCTCGACCTCCTGTCCCCTCTGTTTCTCCAATGCAGCGCCCAGAAGACTGGAAAGGGGAGTCTCCATGCGCGTCGACAGCCGGAGACGAAACCAAAGGGGACTGTTTCTTTAACTGGGCCGAGATAGAGGATGGACACGCCCCCTGGTCAGCTGGTTCGGAGGCGGAAGTAAATACCGGCTTCCCTGGATCTCCGGGTGTTCGGCACCCGGAAAGGAAGAAGAAGCGTGGAGCAGCGACCGAGACGAAGAGAGGCGAGAACACACGGAAGACCCGCAGTCAGAGACCGTCAGAGAAGCGACCGAGGAGGCGAGACCACCGACTGGAGAGCCGGGAGGCCACCATCAAGGCGCTTCGCCCAGCCACGCTTCAAGGGAAGTGTGGCTCCGCCAGGTACGTGAGCGTATCGTGGGTTGGGCTGGTAGGAGAGGTCTTAAACCTCCTTGAATCACCCGAAGGCGGAATCCCTGCACTATTCCCCGATCCTCACAAGCGCACCTCCGACACGACGCAGGGTTTAGATGCACGTGTGATTTCCTCACTCCCTTTCCTTGTGCACGTGTGAAGACCGTGAACGCTGTACTAAAGCGGGTCTCTTCTTTTGTTTGTTTCCCGAGACCCAGCGGCCACGACGGACTCAAGAGTGACCACAACTCCCAGAAGTCCACGGGAGGGAGGAAGAACCGGCGTGGACCAGAGGAGAGAAAGAAGTTCCCCGGCGCGTAGAGACTCGGAGCCTCCTTTACCCTATTATCGTAATGTCACGCCGCGAAGGCGACTACTGAAATCAATAAAGCCTCTGCTACCCAGACCTACATCTCTTGTGTCCTCATCCATCCCGCTACATTAATAATATCACGGACAGCTACGTGCCTGATAAAAACCCTAGAATATATTACGCTGTGTTTCTTTATGTGAATGAATATATTAAGATTTGCAAAATGCCCATCACAAAACTCGCACAGGGGCGTTGTGCACTATGGGGAAGGGTGGCTAAAGGAGATCCATGGGGAGCCGTGCTATTATATGATACTTGCTGATTTGAGCGTTATTTTGCGAAACGTACCTTGTTCACCTTAAAATATGTACACAATAATTTTCGAATAAAACTTAAAAATAAACTGCAAAATGCGTCCTGTTTCTTTATATGCCTACTGCAAACTGCTTGAAGACACCTTTTTATACACGGGTAAGTGGAAAAAGAAACAAGGGGCCTTAAGTAGAGCATTCACATGCCATGCCCATTGATTTTCACAATTAAGAAATTAATATTTTAACTACATCTACGTGTTAAAACTGCAACTTAGGGGTAGAGAAAAATAAATCACTCTTGTTGGACTGTAAGGGACTGCAAAGGAATAACTCTACTATCCCCACTCCAGATTTATAATGACTGAAAAGCAGATGCCAATTAAAATTGTGTAGCAAATGCGTGGATGTAGTAACTAATGCCAAACTGGGCAAAACTTCACCTAATGGAAACTGTAAACAGCCGATATAATGAGCCCTAGGGGGACCGCCACAAATGTGAGAAAATATGCATTAGAAGTAGTTAGTACAGCCTCCTAGAATGAAGTGAACGGGACACCGAGGATCGAGAGTTTCAAGTACAAGAGTAGTTTCTAATAACAGGCTGCGTTTTCTTCCTGGGGACGATTGTTTGTTCACCTTTATTTTCTGCCACTGGTAAAGCCTTTTCCAGAGTCATAAATATGCAGTTTTAATTTGCAGTTTTTCATGAATTTCTGTTTAAGCTTTATTCTAATGTTTATTTAGGCAATTGTGGTAAATAAAATATTACCCTGTCATAATTTCTATAACTAAACAAAGTGTCATGCATTAAATGAGAGGCAGAGTCCGTGGTATCCGAGTCAAAGGGCTTTATTCCAATAATTTGAGTTAAGGGAGAATCTATTCCATCACCTCTAAGGTTCAGGAAGGGTCTTCTAAACATTATTTTCTGATTACATATTTATACGTGCAATCTTGTACATAGGGTGAAACGCTCCAGGCAGAGCAAGAGAAAGAGAGATAAGAGCATGTGGGCGTGAATATGGGCGTGCATTTGAGGAGGAGTCATAGGTGGGTCATAGGTGGGTGGATACATGGAGGGGGGTTGCATGGCAGTCTGGAACTTTGCCCTACTTGTGCGTGCAACTTGATCAACTTGATCATGACGTGCAACTGACGTGTGACTGGGGGGAAAGCTGACATTCAGTCTAGTAGAGAGGCCTTCAGTGTCAGGGCGACCAGCACGTCTGGTATTATCTGATATCTTGAGCAAAGCAAAGGTCGCTCATCACTAAGAGCCAGAGAGGGCATATATTTCTTCGTGCATTGCATGGGGGCCGTGGGCTTTCTACGGATGCAAGCTCTGTAATTTACTTAAACGGAGACAGAAAGGCTAGGCCCTTTCTCTGCAGACGGGTTCTGTTTACCTTCTTCACTGGGCAGGAATGTGATTCTATACAACAAGCAGATAACTATTTTGCAAAACACTGTCTTCGGCTGAGCCAGAAGTATGCGAGGTCAAAGGATACGTAACTGTAGCTCTCAGAGTGTCTGAAGACCTGGAGCCCTAATTCAGAAACAGGCTCAGGCTGAATCACAAAACGGGTTCAATGCAAATACATGGGCCTTAAATGCTAACTTAATATTTCTTACATGGGAGACTTGATGACTGGCATCCTAATGCAGGACGGAAATGCAGAGGCCTTGTGATTCAGGCCACTTAAGGGAAAATGCATGTATGACATGCACATACATTAAACATAGGGTACACGCAGGGGACATATTGGTCATGTAAAATTTCATTTCATTTTCCTCACAATAATGGGGATGTTACGAAACTGGTGCTCATGTAAAGCGCTCTGATGCCCGATGTCTCGGGTCTACTTCGCTATATAAAACAAAAAATGGAAACATCAGTTGTTGGCCTATATATGTAGGAGCGTTGGCAGTCTGCCAGACTATGTTTGTGGTCCAAGTAGTGAACTAGCAGCACAGAAGCTTAATGTGCCTGCTGCAAAGAACATATACCTGATGCAGATCACAAAATGCATATGATGTAAATAGGTCAGTGAGGCACTCCTTTTGTCAGAGAGATCCTTTTGTTACTTGCAGTTTCTAAGTTAAGACCCTAACATACAACAGCGAGCTATTAACTGTCATCTAAGAGCTGGATGCAAACTGCAAGGAAAAAAATGGAGCGTTATGTTTTTTCCCCACAGTCTTTGTTTCATTACCCTACTGTTTAAAAAATAAATTGTTATCTTTTCATTTTCAGCACCTGACAACCTGAAACATTACCGCATTTTGGGGCAATTTTCCAGCAAACAACAAGAGGACCCCAACCTCCTTTGCTGCTCTTTCACCCCGGCTACAACCCAGCAAACAACAGTGTTAAAGGTAAGGAAACTGATGCTATATATTTTTTTACATGGGAGTTAGGGCTATGTATGAATGTGGTCACTCTCCAGGCCCTCAAGCAGTGTCTCTTTCAGTGCCTTCAGCAACCACTATGGGACAGAGAGGCAGGAGGCAGTACGGCTGTATTTTAGCAGTCATTTTGTGGAAAGGGGAGCTGACCTGTTGGAGATGTATTATGATAATGCACAAGATATATGTATTTATACTGACATTATTGCACTGCACCTTATACGTTGTACTTGATTATTGACAGGTTTCTTTAATATATATATTGGTAAGGCCAGCAACACACCATCATGAATACAGTACAAGAGCTGATTGCAAGGTCATTCCAGGCACGGCCACTTGAACAAAAACTGCAGATAAAGCAATTAGGACCTCATCAGCCTGAAATAAACCTACAGCAAACTACACAGGACAGAGGAAAAATGTCAAAACGTACATTCTTAAATGCCTGGTACACAAAAGCTGATTGGCTTCAGGGTGCCCTATAAAAAATTCTCTGTTCTGCTTCCCCTGCTTGCTGTTTGGTGGTGACTTTTCTTGGACCCGGCAAGGATTGGTTGACCTGAAGCACATCTCTGAAAAAATAAAGAAGCATGCACTCACAAGAAATCATCTGGAAAACCTGACAAGACTGGGAATGTTGGGGGAAGACGCACCAATTGAGCAGCAGATAAATGATGCATATCGCAAATCCATTCAAAAACACAATGAAGCTGTTGATAAGAACAGACAAAATCTATCCAAGATCATTGATTGCATTCGTTTCTGTGGTGCTTTCGAACTGGCATTGCGAGGCCATGACGAATCAGAAACTTCCTCAAAACCTGGGATCTTCCGAGGCCTAGTGGATTTAATGTCAACCATTGACAAGGATTTGGAAACACATTTAGCACGTGCTACAGTCTTTAAGGGCACCTCTAATACAATACAAAATGAACTCCTTGACTGTATGCTCGAAATTATAAGAAGCCATATTGTGCAAGAGTTGCGAAACACAGACTTTATGGCTATTCAGGCTGATGACACCACTGATGTGGCCACTAAAACACAGTCCGTGTTAGTGTTTCGGTACCTTGACAGTGACAGCAACGTTGTGGAGAGGTTCTATGGTTTCACACATTTAAGAGACTCTAGTGCAGCAACCATCACTGAAGCTATACTGTGTCAACTGGACTTAATTTTCCAGGACCTGCCTCAAAAACAAAAACGTGTCGCACAAAGCTATGATGGTGCGTCCGTAATGAGTGGAAGCCTTGGTGGAGTACAGAAACGAATTCGAGATGTGTACCCTAATGCTCATTTTGTGCACTGTTACGCCCACCAACTCAATCTTATTATGCAACAGGCGGTATCAAAGATCAGAGAGACACGAGTTTTCTTTCAGGATATCGGAGGCATAGCAGCATTCTTCACACGTTCCCTCAAAAGAACAGAAGCCCTTCATGAGATTGTGGACAAAAGCGTACCAAGGGGCTCCTCAACTCGTTGGAACTTTCACATTCGTACAGTCAACTTAATCTTTGAACAGAGGGAGGGCCTTGAGAAATGTTTTGTCGCCATAGCATCCAGAGAAGACTTTGATCACACAAGTCAGAATGAAGCCCATGGCTTTATTAGAACACTACAAGACAAAGAGTTTCAGTTCTTACTGTTTTTATTTCATGACATAATGCGTCATGTTGATACGTTATACGATCAGTTACAACGAAAAGACATAGATACTGTCTCTGTGAAAGCCGCTACATCTACATTTGTACAAAAGATAAAGAAAGTGAGAGATGGGGTTGATGATTTAGAGAGCAAACTGCCGGAGCATTCTATTTTTGCAAACCGCTGACAAAACATCACCTCTCTGGTTCAAATTGGAAAGGAGATATGTAACATTGTAATTGTGCAGGCACAAGAACGTTTTTAGTTCACGAAACATTTGGTGAGTCCAACTTTATTGCAAAGTAAAGAGTTTGCACAATATGATGAATCCTTCCCTGAGCATGCTCTGAATCAGGCTGTGGAAGCATATCCTATGCTCAAAAAAGAGCAGCTGAGAACTGAGTTAACTGTACTCTACGGAATGCCTGTGTACCGGATGGCCACAAGCGCCTTGAGTTTGGCTGAGTTTAATTCATAAACTGCATATGGAAAACTCACTTACAGAGACAGTGACTTTACTAAAAATTATGATTACGACTCCAATGAAAATTTTTATCATTGAATTATGTTTTAGAATAGTAATTAAAATATACCAAATGTGCAAAAACGTTTTTTGATCATTTTTATTTTAATTTTGGTTGGCCAATGCCACTGATCATGTGCTAGTGTTTATTGGTGATTTGCCTGGGTATTATATTCACATAAATTACGACTCCAATGACAACAGTAGAAGCTGAACGATGTTTTTCAGCCTTAAAGCGCATAAAGACATTCCTCAGGAACACCATGCTAGAGGAAAGACTAAATGCTTAGGCGATGCTATCTGTAGAGAGCAAGCTAGTCCAAAAGATACCGGACTTCAACATGAAAGTAATTGACAAGTTTGCTACACTGAAAGACAGACGTGCTGATTTCATTTACAAAAAGTGAATGCTGCTACTTGTTTGTCGAATACAAAAAATTCTGATTGAGGTAAGAAATGCATTGTTATCTCTGATTTTAAACGTTTTGTAGTGTTTGTTCTATTTGGAGACTACACAGATTTGCTCACCTTTGTTCACTGGCCGGAGCTGTCTCCCGCAGGGTGAACGATTCGTTGCTTGTGTTGCCTATCAAACCTTTCCCCTTGGCAACTTGCGAAAACCTTTATACCATTTATGTTTGGGGTACTTGCGTGGACCTATGTGAAGTGTGTGTACAAAGCTCAGCTCAACCAGAATCACGGTAACAGCGCGTTGCGCTGCCTCTTTTATATTCAGTATATTGTTAGTCTTTCATGTGACCTTTATTACCACTCTCTCCTGGCACATTATTCTTTGTACGTATAACCTACAGAAGAATACGCACTCCTCTTACTCCTCTCTGGGAATAGAGTGGCGAGCCATACATACCTTATCATTGTATATACTGACATTGTGTTGGACCATAGTGCTCATAATCTTATCCTTCTGTTGCACAGGGGTACAACCTATGTTAACCTGCCATTTGTCTACTAGAACCAAGACTGAAAGCTGTGTAGGTTGTATATACAAGTGTGTTCATACTCTCTGTAGTATAGATAAGAATAGAGTGTAACATCTTCCGTCCTTTACAACCTGCCAGTGCCTATTCTTCAAGAATTCACGAAGAGGTTCCCACGCTTGAGACCTGTTTTTCTTCCCCCGCCTTTCCTTGTTTTGTTTCCCTGTTTTCCCCTGGCGTGCCATTCGTTACTCTAGAGTCTGATAGAGTCGGAAGGCCGTAGGGGAAGACTGTGGCTTTTCTTCAAGTTCCTGACGCTCCTGCGGAACGAGCCTGGCAACCATTACACTGCTGTGCAACTTCTTCTACTCTTAGAGCTGAGATTTCCATGAAAGTCTTATAGTCTGAATTCAGCACCTGAGCATAATAGGACTGAATGTATGAAGCTCTGTGGTTATACTGAATAAGCCGCTACCTATGTTATGCCATTAATTAATGTAATAACTGCACTTTCACAATTGCTTTATTAACCTTCCTGCTTTCTCAAATTTGCTTGAAAATGCACGATTGTTCTTATTTTTGTCAAAATTTTCTTGGGGGGGGTAACCCCCCCATAACCCCTCTTTTGGGGTTCGGGCTCGCTCGCTGCGCTCGCTCGCTACAGTGCTGTATGCAAATCACTTTGCGCCCCACCACTTTAAAATCTCACCCACCGCCCCTGCTAAAGCTGCCTTGTCAAATTAACAAAGGCAGGAAAGCCATGTTAAAAAGAATAAGGTTTTTATTCTATTGAAAGATTCATCTTTGATTATCTTGCAAACCCCCACATACCCTCCACAAACTCACCACCTTACACTCAGCACAGAAAGACACTGGGGCTGAGAAGACAGCACATGATCCTCAACAAAGCCACTGAATACTCCCTCCCTCCCCGTCCACCAAGGCCTCAATGTGATGTGATGGCCCAGTGTGGCGGGGCCAGGGGAAAGATCGTGATTTTGGGCTGAGTCGAACCCAAGGGGGTGAGGTGAAAAACAGCCAGAAGAATAACTAGCCCCCAGGGAGGCATCTGGCCGTTTCACACTCACATCTTCCCCAGCCCACTATAGCCTCAGGGCTATGGTCTGGCAGAGGTGGAAGGAAGCAAAGAACAAAGCTTCTGGGCTGGCCTCGGAGGTGGGGGCAATGGGGGCAGTGGTGAAGATGGGCCATCGGCCATTATCACCTGACACTGAACCTCCTGCAAGGCTGTTTTACTGTTCCCGCCCGCCCCTGTTTGACAGCCCATCAGGGGAGAAGGAGCACTGCTTTTGGGTGTGTGTGCAGCCCCCCAGGGGCTAAGCTGAAGTCTAGTGATGCAAGTACAAGCCCCGATAGTCAGTCTGCCTTACAATACAGCGGCCTGGCTGGGGGGCTGCAAAAAGATTGCAAGGCTCTCTGGGCCAGGTGACGCAGGGCTTAAAAAAATGGCCCACAGGTGACACTCAGGCTCCGGCCCATCGGCCAATGCCCGACTGCCTGCCTTCCCAATCCAACCCTGCTCCGACCCATTTTCCAGTTTTAATTTTGGCTGCTAGCTTTCAGGCACCTGACCACAAGCTTCCCCCTGGGACTGGCTGCCGCAGTGATCAGGCTGGTCAGTGCATACCCGATCTCCCTGACGGCTGGTGGCACCCAAGTATGCTCCTAGGGCGGTCAGAAGGAGGGTTTACTTTGGCGGGCTTCAGATGGGGTTTTATGCCCCAGGCCCACGCCTGCCCATGCCCTAATTTTCTGCAAAATCTATTTATATACATTTTAAAGCAAGATTAACCTGTTCATTCATGGCTAATAAAATTATTAAAACCTCTAGATGGTACGACTGCCTCAAGCTCCAAGGAGTCCACGGAAGGGAGGAATTATTTAAGCAACTTAATCCTAAAACCTTTAAGGTCTTCTCCCTCTAAACCTTCTGGGACATTCAGTAACCTGTCCTTATTTCATCTTGATTTATTTTCCAGGGATTCTATTTTGTCACAGAGTTCTTTCTCCCCCTTTTATGGTTGAATTCTCCATGATTGACTTCAATCTCTCTATTACGTTTGTCTAAAATGGCTTCCTTCACATACATTCTCTCTATTAAGGTATTAATTTTGACATCTAGGGTGTCACCAGCTTCCGGTATTCTTCCATGCTACTTTTCTGATATTACAAACGTGCCTCTGATCTCATCCTTTCCACGCCTGGCTGGTCTTCATAACCTTGGATCTTGGAACGCAGACCCTGCAACTGTGTTTCACAAGTCTGTGTTTGTTCACATGTCACACCACCTACTAACAGCTGGACTTTGTTGCTAGTTTTGAGACTCCCTATGACCCCCCCATGACTAGTTTATCACTCTCCAAAGAAGTGATATTTTCTCTTTGCAGTTCTGACACGCCTATCAGACAAGGTTGAGGGGAGAGAAGATTGTTACCCACTTATTTTTTAGACTAAACCTTAAAGAATGATCTTAGAGAGAGGTGATCTTGATATGATCTTCTGGTTTAATCCCTCTCCCCAATGATTCTTTTTGCCTAAATTTATCCCCGGGCCAAGTTAAGGTGACTGGAACAGGATCTGAACCTGTTCCCTGCAAAACTGGATTCACTGCATTTTTATCGATATGTTTGACTTCTCTTTTCCCACTTGTATTCTGTACAGGAGGGAAGACCAGGGCTGGTTTGTTACTCAGGCCTTCAGTCGTGTCTCTGAACAAATAATTTTATTTCTAGGGCATACCTATTTTTTGCACTCCCCAGTTCAGCTTCCACAAACCCCCCTACCTCCGGTTGCACTGACCTTTTCATTTCCTGCCTGTAACTGGGGGTTTAGGGAACTCTCGGAATTTCCTTCTGCCGCCTGTCCCGAGTCCTCGCGCTAGACTCGTATGACTCCTGCTCTCATTCCCTTCCTTCTTTCTCCCAGATGCCGTCCTCAAAGGAAACTGAGTCAGGGACAACCAGCCAGTGCTGACACTGCCTAGTATGCCCAAAAATCTGAGCTGTGCAGAGGCTCACCAATCCTGGTGAAGCCTCAACGCTGCCTTCGTCAACAGCCTTGCACCGCTGCATTCGCTACAGCCATGCAGCTTCAGCAAGAACCAACTCCCTTAGGATATCCTCCGGGACCCCACCACAGAGCGTATGCACTCACTAAACAACACCTCAATATCACGTGCCCTTTCACCTCCACACCCAGGTGTAAGAAGCAGAGTAACTCCAAGCAGCGCATTAGAGTTGCAAAGCTAGGAAACACCGGGGAAATTGAGAGCTGCTGGCCTGCTCTCTCAACTAGCTGCCATAACCCTATTATAAAGAACCCATATAAGAAAAATCCTGGTTAATTTTAAACCGTATTCCCTAAAAGTGCAAATTTTGTCTGAGGCCTTAAAAGCTGGTAACTTTACAAAAGGAGAGTGGTCTTTCCATGTTAGATCAGATATCTCCAGGGCCACACAGGATAGACAGTGGGAGCTAGGGAAGTATATCTAAGTGCTTGGAACGTTAGAAGCTACTGCTCAAATGAGATTCCCCGCTACCCTAAAAATCAAGGTGGAACAATAAAATGCAAAATCAAAGAGACACAAAGGAGGTAGGAAATCTAGTGGAACTGATTAAAGCGCATCAGAAACAAAAATAAAACTCTGTGGAAGAAGAGAGCTGAAATGGTTATAGTGAGAATACCCATCATGGAGTCAGGGAGGGTACCCCAGAGAGGTCAGGGGGTGATTTCAGACATAGTAATAAGGTTAATGGATAAGTAAACACTGGGTGGGGAGCATGTGGGAGAACATTTTTTTTTTAAAAAGAAGACCAATTTCGCAAAAGTCAAGACATAACGATCTAGGAGCAAGGAGCTTATACCAAAGAAATATACTTCCCTATAGTAAATTGTTAGACACAGTACGTTATGCACCATTAAAGGTCTTAACAAGCAATGTGAATGGCTTTGGGGTGAGTAATAGGTGGAGAAGAATCCTAGAATATTTGAGTCAATCAGACAACGAAGCCATAATACTACAGGATACTCATATGGTACAAGAAGAATGGAAAGATATTTTAAAGAAACTAAATTGGTTTGAGCATTTTGTGTGCACCAATCAATCGTGTTTAGTTAAGGGGTGGCATTTCTGATTAAAAGGTCCGCCAAGGCTGTTTTGGGTGAATGCATTGTAGATTCAGCAGGGTGATGGTTGATTGCAAATGGAAAATTATATAGTAAATGGAATGTCTTTGTGGGATATTCCTGGCCAAATATTGATCATCTGGCACCCCTTGGAGATCTGTATTCTCAGCTGCTGGAGGTTAATGTCCCTATAGCGATTGGAGGAGATTTTACTGTATTATTGGACCCTGCCCTTGATAAATGTACTAAATTGAATATGGCAAGCTCCCCTAAGATGAGGATGTATGTACAGCAGCTGATGAAAGATCTGGCGCCGATAAATATTTGGAGAGAGAAAGCCAACAGAAATAAAAGTTTTACCTTCCACAATGAAATGTATTGGCATGCCTCCAGAATTTTCTTTTTTATTGTGGATATCAGGTTTGGTAAACATTTGTAAAAAAAAAAGTGGAGCACCTGTGATCTTTCAAATCATTCAGCAGCGGTTAGAATTCCTTTTTGATCAAATACCAGTCCCTCCCAGGTGGACCCTATGTACAACAATGCTGCTGGACTCAGCAGTAATAGTCCAGCAGAAAAAAGACACAGTAACATTTTTTCAACTAAACAATAATTCGGCCCGCACATTACATCTGGGACACATATAAAGCCTTTTTTAGGGGAAGAATAATATGCCAGGCAGCATACAAACACAGGGAAACACAGAAGAGACTAAATGATATACAAGCCAGGATAGAGAGGCTTCAGAGGGCGGCATATATCAAACACAACGTTCAGAATCAGATTGGCGTGGAAAACAAGATCAAAAACACAAGAGATCTTGCAGTCTATCTGGAAGGAATGCAATGTAGCTAATGTAAGGCTAGGAAACTAGCCTATTATGAATATAGAGAGGGCTACTGGATGCTGGAAATTATTGGCTTGACAGATGAAGGTGGAGCATGCCAAGAATACTATAAAATAAATTTAAATTAAAGAAACTTCTAAACAGAGTATGGAGGACTCCGATATAGAGCAAGACTTTACTAGCTTCTTCCAAGAGTTACATACAGAGGGTTTAGTAGCCTCCAAGTCCCAGATAGTTGTAACATCTATGGGGTGATGCTTTGCCGACACTGAATATAGCAATAGAACAATGACTCAACTGATATATCAAACAAAGGACTGTTCAAAAATCGATATCAATCATAGCAAAAAAGGGAACAAGGGTTAATAGGTAGTGTTATTTGCATCTAGAAGTAGACATTGACAACTAAATTGCAGTAACCATAACAACCAATTGTGCACTAAAGGTGTTGCAGTGAGTAAACGGCGCAGTGACACAAGTGATTATGAAACAACGTGAGGCAGAGTGAAAAAATATATACAGTGAGGGGCAAACTAAAGTATTTTCAATACACGGGTACAATTTCATTGTTTGTAAAGAGACCCTTTGATTGCCGCAAATGGCGTTGTGGAGTCAACGGTGTTTCAACCTATATAACTAAAGGTCATCATCAGGACGATGGTTACAATGTTCTTGAAATGTGCTCTGGGGTTAATAAGAGGAGCGAGTATCCAAGTAGGGCGCTACTTTCATTTGGGATGCGTCACTTGTAGGGCTCGAATCCTGTCACTATTAGGGCACAGCGTTGAAGGCTGGAATTCTGTCTGTAAGACGATCAATCAAGCAGGTGGCAATTTAAAGGCCGGGCTGGAAGATTGATCGGGTTCCCAGAAGTTTTACTCATCCCCCATCAGGATTTACGCCGGACTTCTGGTTACAACTTGATTTCCCTCACCCTGGATTCAATCTGGGAAGCCGATCCATCTTTCCCGCCGACTCACGTTTCATAATCACTTGTGTCACTGCGCCGTTTACTCACTGCAACACCTTCAGTGCATAATTGGTTGTTATGGTTACTGCAATTTAGTTGTAAATTTGTGCTTCTAGATGCAAATAACAACCTTTTCACCCTGCTTTGGTCTCCCTTGTTCCCTTTTTTTCTATGATTGATATCAATTTTGAACAGTCCTTTGTTTGATATACCAGTTGAGTCATTGTTCTATTGCTATATTGCTTACCCGGTCTCAACTGGGATAACGGGTTTACTCCTGTTTCATCTTTTCTACTTTTGCCGACACTGAAAGCTGCATTAAAGCAGAGCTTAAATCAGGAGATTAGTTTAGAGGAGGTGCAGGAGGCGTTCAAGAGACTAAAGAGAGGGAAAGCAGCTGGCCCTAACGGCCTACTGAATTAACTGTATATGGTTCTAAAATATGAGTTGATATCAGTCTTAACTGACCTATTAAAAGGTGTCTACTCTGAAGGTCACTCTTTGCCTCAAGCTTGGATTGAGGCTACATTTAGTTTAAGTCTGAAACCAATAAGATGTAGTCCTACTTCAGGAAACGCACTTGGTAGGGAATACATGTAAGGCGATGCATAGAAAAGGCTATCGGCTGGTAGCACATGCTGGATTTACTTCAGGCTCCCGGGGAGTTGGGATCCTCCCTAAAAACTCTCTCCCCATTTGTAGTTGACTCTGCGGTTGCAGATGAGAGGGGTCGATATATAGCGGTGTCAGGATGTTGGGAGGGATATACTCTCTCCTTGGTCTCGATTTATGTCCCACCGGGTCTGTAAACCACTACCTACACTGAGTTGGGGAAGACTGTTTTGGACCTTCCTAGAGGATTGTTGATTCTGGGTGGGGACTTCAATGCTGTAGTCTCCGGCACCATGGACAGGTATTCGCCCCGTGATGCGGGACGGACACAAAGATGGCTGCCTGACTTCCTGGTGGCTCTGGATCTTGTGGTCAGCTGGAGATTGTTTCACCCTAGTCAGCGACAGTATACCTTTCACTCTGGTGCTCATGGTAGTCTTTCTCGAATTGATTATGGTCTAGTACCGGCGGCCCAGGCGTCGTATATTACTGAAGTAAAGCATCTGGCTAGAGGCATTTCGGATCACTCGCCGCTCTGGCACAGATTTGAAATGACCTTGGGTTCAAATGGTAGAATTGCCCCCATTAATCCCTGGTACTTGCGTGATCCTAAGACTCGCAAGGAACTGTTAAAAGTGTTGGAGCATTATTTTCAAGAAAATGAGGGTTCGGTTTCCTCGTCGATCTCGTTGTGGGAGGCTTTTAAGACAGTGATTAGAGGTCAAGCCTTGTCCCTGATCGCAGGAGTTAAAAAGCAGAAGGAGGAAGAAGTGGTGAGAGTTGAATCGGAAATAGCAAACATCGAAATGGAAATAAAACAGGAGGTGACCCGTGCTAGATTGCATGTTTTACAACTTAAGCAGCTTGAGTACAGGACGCAGGTCACGGACAGTGCTAGAGCCCTGAGCCGAGAACAACAAGGGCGTCTATATGATGTGGGGGACTAGGCCGGAAAATTGATTGCTTGGTTGGATAAGAAGGACAGAGCGGACCGTGTGGTTCCCGAGATTGAGACGAAGGAGGGGACTTGTATAACTAACTTACAAGGGATAGTTGATAGTTTTGCGGATTATTTTCGTAACGTTTACACTTCCGTCTTAGATAGGCCGGAGGAAGATTCGTGCATTCTATTGAGGGATATTCAACTTCCATGTCTGACTGAGGAAGATCGCGACCTTTTGGATAGTAAGCTTACCGCGGATGAGATTGCCTTGGCGGTGCGTTCTTTGAATTCGGGAAAAGCAATGGGTCCCAATGGTCTACAGATTGAGTTGTACAAGCTTAAACCAGATAAGAAAGCCCCGCTATTTGAGAGATATGTTTTTGGAAGCCCGAGAATGTGGGGTGTTGCCCAAGACCAGAGAGTAGCCTCGATAGTGGTGATACATAAGGAGGGGAGGCCGAGATCTAATTGCGCATCGTACAGGCCGATCTCATTGTTGAATTCGGAACCCAAGATATTGGCTAAAGTGTTGTCTAATAGGTTGATCAAGGTCATTAGTGAATTGGTACACCCCGACCAATCTGGATTTATTCCGCACAGAAATACGGCTCTGAACTTAAGGCGGTTACACGGGGTTCTTGCCAGGGCCCACACCTTGCGAGAGACGGCCATAATAGCGTCATTGGACGCGACGATGGCCTTTGACACGGTTGAATGGCCATATTTGTGGGCTGTTTTGGCTAAATTTGGTTTCGGTCCTGAGTTCATTAGCTGGGTGCATCTATTGTATACCGAACCTCTTGCGCAGGTTGTTGTGAACAATCATGTCACGGCGCCATTTTGTCTTGGGCAGGGCACTAGACAGGGGTGCCCGCTTTCCCCCCTTTTGTTCTCGTTGGCTCTGGAGCCTCTTGCGGCTTGGATTCGTTGGGAGCCCTCGATTAAGGGTATTTGTTGGTTTCCACAGTTTGAAGATCGGATCTCATTATATGCTGACGACATATTACTTTATTTGACTTTCCCCAGGAAATCCCTTATCGTTGTCTGTGATGTTTTGGCCTCTTACGGTAGAAATTCAGGATTGATAATAAATTGGGCAAAATCCTATCTTTACGTATTATGTGGTGACGCCCCCATCCTGCCTCGGAATTGTCCTATTCAGATCGCTAAGGAAGGGTTCAAATATCTCGGGATCTATATCTCAATGGATCCCACAATTCGATATGACAAAAACCTTCTCCCTCCACTGGCTCGGCTGAAAAGCGACGTAGCTGGCTGAAAGAAACTTCCGCTCTCACTGCTAGGACGGGCGGCCCTTTTTAAAATGATGTCCCTACCCCGCTTTCTTTATGCCCTCCAGAACACTTTAGATGTGGTGCCAGCTAGCTACTTTCGAGAAGTGGAAGGAATGCAGCGTAGCCTACTTTGGGAAGGCAGACCGCGTTTAGCATTGGCTAAGTTGACGCTCCCATGGTATGACGGAGGAATTGCTCTCCCTGATATCAAAAGATACTATTGGGCATCGCAGTTGAGAGCTATAAATCTTGGTACCTACGGGTCGATATGGATCCGGGCTATGCAATGGATAGATGGATGCTCCCTGGTGGTAATTATAGCAGAGCGTTGTATACCAGATCAATAGATAATAGTCTGACGGGGCCGACCAGAGTGGCGGCACATATATGGCACGATGTTACTAGTTCATTGGGATGGAAAAATCGTCTGACTTTGGCTACCCCACTATTTGGATCAGATAGGTTGGGCAGGTTATGGAATACGAAGGGTTTTGATAAATGGGACTTGATAAGGATTACTACTGTGGGCGATCTTTGGGCAAAGGGAAGGGTTAAGTCGTTTGCTGAACTACAAACTGAATATGAGTTGAGTGGGACGGAGTATTTCCGCTATGCGTAAGTGAGGCATGCATTGAGGTCGGTATTCCCCGAGGGGGAAGAGATACCGGAGGCGTCCCCATTAGAAGACCGAATACTAGATGGGCATCTACCTGATAGCACCATTTCTCTCATTTATAAAAAACTGATAAATCAAAGAGCGGATCTTTTGGCAAATTTAAGGGACAAGTGGATGCACAATGGTATTGAAATTGACGACGAGGATTGGCAATCAGCAGTTTGTTCCCCTAAAGAGGTTGCGATTCCGGCGAGATTGAGGTTCGTCCAGTTGAAAATACTGCACAGGGTTTATGTCACGGGTCCACGTCTGATTAGAATGGGTTTAACGGAGGAAGGTCTGTGTAAGCGTGGATGTGGTCAGTTGGGGACGTTTCTTCATATCTTGTGGGAATGTCGATATATGGTGGACTACTGGAACACGGTCCATGATGTTATGCAGGAAGTAACGGGTGTGGCTCTCTTGCCAGAAGCTAGGAGATGTCTATTGAATATTTGGGAGCCTACAGACCTTAATACTGTACAAACTTGATGGGTTACTCTAGGGGCCATGATAGCTAAGCGAAATATAGCACAGCAATGGGGATCTGCAAAGCCACCTACGATAGAGGGGTGGAAAGAAAGTATGGATTGGTGTATGTTCCGTGAAAAAAAATGTTTATCTGGCAAGGGGCCGCCCTCGAAAGTGGAACAGTGTCTGGGGTCCATGGAATCAGTACAGAGGAAATATTTGTGTACCACCTGCAACTATTGTCTTTGATGCTCCACTTTCCCCATGACCCTTATATGTGAATCTGCTTGACATTTGTGCTCCATGACCCCCCCCCTCGCCAATATTTATTGTATCACATGTTGTATTTGTGAACGATCCTCTTCTGTACTATGCACCGGTGTATTTATTGATGCCTTGCATTAATAAAAAGATATATTAAAAAAAAGTCTGAATCCAATCAAAGATCCTAAGCTCTGTGAATCATACAGATCGATCTAGCTACTTAATAGTGACCACAAGATTTATATGCAGGTGTTAGCAAAGAGATTGGAGAAAGTGATTGGGACCCTAGTCCACGAAGATCAAAAAGGTTTCATCTAGGGAAGACAACTTCATGAGCTAACATATGATTTGGTGGGGGCTCTAGATATGGCCACGGAGAGTAACGCCGAGTGAACAATACTGACTTTCGATGCAGCTAAGTCCTTTGATAGTGTGAGCTCGCCCTTTACACATCAGGTAATACAACCTGGAAGAGGAAATTGGTTAATCTATAAAAAGTCGACAGCAAGGGTTGTAGTAAAGAGAAATCTAACTGAACAGATTAACATAGAGAGGTACCTGTTGTCGCCGTTGCTCTTTAATCTTTATATTGAGCCCCTAGCAAATAATATCAGGAAAAATAAGGCTATTATCCCCGTCTAGCACGATGGATGGGTGAAAAAAGTTGTGCTCTATGTTGATGATCTGATGGTGTATACATTGGACTTTGTACGCTCCTTCCAAGTGATATTGTGTACCTTGAAAGACTTTGGGAGGGTCTCCGGATATCTGGTTAATCAGCAAAAGACAGAAATAATGACAAGGAACACCCACAGTAAAAGTCCGCTTGTGAAAAAGGAAATAAGGTGCCTGGGTCCAGGTTGTACAAGTTTTGGACAAAATGGCCCAGGGTAACTTCAATAAAAGAATGACAGAAACCGGGAAACCTTTGAGAACATTGGGCTGCCTCCCACTCTCAATTATAGGAAGAACCAAAATAATTAAAAATGGCAATTCTCCCTTAATTTAGGTTTATCTTTAACACAGTTCCATTATCCTTTAAACCAGAGTGGTTTATGAAGTTACTTGGAGAGATAAGTAGTTTTATTTGGTTGTCTAAGGGGGTGAGAATTACCTCCAGGAAACTTTGCAGGAACGTAATGGAAGCCTTTAAACCAGAGTGGAAGCCTTTAAACCAGAGTGGTTTAAGAAGTTACTTGGAGAGATAAGTAGTTTTATTTGGTTGTCTAAGGGGGTGAGAATTACCTGGAGGAAACTTTGCAGGAAAGTAATGGAAGGAGGTATAGCAGATCCAGATTTTTGGCTGTATTGATAGTGTGGAAAAGTCAGCCCATAACGCACCTGATGCCCAGGCTGCTGGCGCAGGACGCCTCTTAGTTCCCATCTTGAACAATTAGCTGGAAGCAGGAAAACAAGAACAGAGTTTTATTTCTAATGAGGAGAGCCTGTCATTTCGGACACTCGCATAGTGTCTTCAGGAGGTGCTCTAAAAAGTTTCTCTGAGGCTTCGTCTTTTATACACATGTTTATGATGCACAAACATTCCTTATTGCAATAAAGACGCTTTAAAGTAGGAAAAAGCATGCTTGGAATCCCAGCTTCAGGCCTATTCCCATACCAGTCGCTCAGATGTCATCCTCCCCTCCTGAATGTAACAAGAGATCGTGATCTCTCAGCCGGACATTCCTACAGGACACGAGGGCAGGAGGGGATGATCAGATCAAAGGTTGGGCAGGCGATAAGATCGGGCACTTCGGTTGGTGTATCACGGTTTTGTTATGCTGGGCAGGAAAAAGGGGGGGGGGGTGTACATCCACGAGGCTTGGTCTTAGGACTTGGGACCGGGTCGAAAGGCCAAGTGCAGCTGGGGGGGCTCGTCAGCTGAGGGGAAGGGTGTTCTTGGGAGGAAATGGGGGGGGTGTGGGTCAAGCAGGAGTGTTACTTCTAGAGCAGGGTCACGCAGATGGAGAGGGTTTTATGGCCGATGCATGAGCAGTGCGCGCGGGGAGGGGTGCCGGGGGTTTAACAAACGGGCAGAGAGGCCATGGTGCCTAAAATGGCTATCGTGTACGTGTGTGCATGGGTCTATGCTGGCGGGATAACACAGTCAGTGTTTCGCGATATCCGTTCTGCTTACAACAAGGGGTACAGTGAACACAAATGAACGCCGCTTATGTGCATATACATTGCCATTTTCAACAGTCGCCGCTTTTTTACATAAGCTAGTTCATTTTACCTCAACTGATGGAGTGTACATATAGCCATGTGTGGCCAATGAAATAGCGTTTGTCAATACTAGCAGATTGCGTGTAACCATATACAGTCGATGCGATTGGCGGAATGCGGTACGTATGAATTTACATTTGTTGGGTTATTCATACAAGTCTAGAGATCGGCATAATACTTAGTCGGGGTCAATCAAGAAAAAGGTTCCGACACATTATAGAATCAGGTTCTGACTTTCTCTCCGGTGACATCAACATACAGTAAAAAGTGCTCTGATACCTTCGGGTCTTGTCAGTGCTATAAGAGACTTTTGGAAAACTAAATACATGAGTGACCGATGAAACATTTTTGAAAGCAATACAAAAATGGTTGAGGGAGGAATTCAGTTCGATACAAGCAATTAGTCAAGGGGTGGGTAGAAAGTTCAGGAAGGGGGGTCTTCGTCACAATGTCTTTTTAACAGCGAGCCATCACTGGTAGGCTCTGGTAGTCTGTCTTCTTTCGTTGGCGCTGTTGAGCACCGGCGGTGGAGCTATAGGTCCAGCTCGGATTCATCCTTACGCGTTGCAGGGTGCGATCAGTCCTCTGCTGTTAGATCACAGTCCTGTTTCCTAACTGATCTTCTTAGGGGTGCCTCATGCTGGGCACCTGCGTGTCTTTCTTCTTCTGTGGCAAAACCTTATTCTATCTAAATGCTGCTCTTCTTTTCTGAGTCAAAAGTTATGCGAAAAGGGTGATGTTGTTGAATAATCGAGGGAAGAGAGGGCGGAGTGGGATCAGATCTTTGAACACACCAAGGGACCAAAGGAGCAAAGGACGACGAGCAGGCAGGCCCATCAGTCGGGCTCAAAAGGGACGGGGACTTCAGGCACGAGTGGGTCAGCAAATCGAGGGCTTCAAGGCAGCCCTTCATTCCTTCATCTGCCGAGTTTGAGAGTGGTGCCTCGTCCCGCGTCTCGTTGCTCTGCGACTCCACCTTTGGTTGAGGTCACACGTGCTTCATGATCTGTGGCCAGGCTGTGCGTCACGTCCAGCTCCTCTCCTCCGGTGATTGTATCTTTGAATGGGTACAAAACAAGTTTTAGAAAACTGGCAGGAGAAGACATTTATACATCTCAATTCCGTCCCCAATCCTAAGTAGGTGGGGGATAGGTTCATCGGTCACAGTCAGAAGTCATCACTTATGGAGTATGTAGGAGGGCATTTCCACTGAATTCGTAAGCCTATTTGGCGTTCATTCGTGACGTACGTGGAGAGAAATCGGACTCCCATCGACAGTGTATTCTATCAAACTCGAAATCGAGTCCTTAGGTAGAGACTCGCCCTTTTTTTTAACCCAAGTACTGACAATCTTACATTTCCCTTCGGGGTCGGCTAACTCTTGCAAGCAGGGGGGTTATCATCATGAGAGGGGGGCAGAAGTTAAACATGCTTTTCTTGGGGAGCGACGGTTAATCAAGGTCATCAATTACGCTTCGGGGATAGCTGATATGGAGCTGGGGTCAATCGGGAGAAGCGAGGACGCTTTGGACAGGGAACTGGGGTCAATCGGGAGAAGCGAGGACGCTTTGGACAGGGAGCTGGGGTCAATCGGGAGAAGCGAGGACGCTTTGGACATCCGCACTTAAGTGCAGAGGGGTGAGGCAATCTGGGCATTGGGGATTGCATTTCTAACGAACTGAAAAACAGAAGACCATTGACGTTATAGTCCCCCTATAAAAAGGCCAGATTAGGGGACATCAGTCGTCTTACCTGTCCTTTCTTTCATTACCAACTCGGGTTCTATCGTTTTGCAGAAAGGAGAGGTAGTAATATGGCAAGTTACAATCGTTTTAGTTCCTGTCAATTTTGCCGAACACCTTTGTGTTCGAAGAGACCCAATTAGGTTTGTGCCGGTGGGGCACAACGTTACCACACAAGGAAGGAGGGAACAGGGGGACCCTCAGAGAGAGAGAGAGTCGTCCGCACTCTAAACGAACCGTTCGGTACACGTATGACATGGAGGGAGAGAGAGAGAGAGAGAGAGAGAGAAACGTGTACAATAATAGGCCATTTAGTGCGCACACAACACAGAACAGCAGGGGTCAAGTAATACGGAAACACAGGCAGAGGGACGACGTAGATCCATACGTTACGTACACACAAACTCAGGCGGGGGAGACAGTACATGTATTATATACAAAAATCCAAGACAAAACATAGAACAGTTATTGGTATTATACACAAAAATCCAAGACAAAACTTAGAACAGTTATTGGCCAAAATGATCTCTTCCTGTATGCTGCGCATCCTTAGAATCCTAAGCTCTTTTTACCTTTTTCTTCTCTTTTATCATCGGCTGCCTTCACTGGTGGCTTTGGTTGCACACACTTACGCCTTTGGCAATTGGTCAAGAACTAACCTGGTCGGGCTAATGCTCACGGTGGGCTGAGGCAACAGTGGGTGTCAGTTGGGAGAACAATGGGGCAGCTTTGAGTTTCATGTCTATGAGGGTGCGAAAAGGAGGTAGTAGATTTTAAACACTGGCAACATTCCTAGTCCTCCAAGCGGAGGGTACTTGGGTAAACCTCACCTCGGAATATTCCTTAAACTTTCCCTATTTAGTTAAACATAGGAATTTATTCATTAGTGCACGTCATTCTTGGTTGTATTATTCGGGGTGACGAGCGAAGTCATATTTTGTAGTTTCCGCTTCAGGCTGTCCTCCCAAGCGCTAAGTTCAGGGAGAGAAATAGTCATTGTTTGCTCGTCGTGTGTAGGCACCATAATCGAACCCCTTTTTCCCATCTCTTCGTCCGCTAGATCACCATATTTTTTTTTTCGTACTTTAATCGACGTTCCGATGTGACCTGCAGAAAGAGGGAAAAAAGAAGGGGGGGGGGGCGGGTGCAGCATTTAAAAACACATTAGCGCGCATAAACCCGAAAAGGCTTTTACTTACTACATACTCGGCCTATCTCCACGGGATGTAGTCCCTGCCAACTTGGCGTTTAAGCCCAGGTGGACCGTTTAGTGTGGGAGAGATGATTATCGGAAGCCTGTGGATAGCATAGGTCGCCCAAGTGTGGTATTACGGATCGTGTGCAGGGGGGGGGTCAGAACAAAGGGCAGTCGGTGCAAAGTGGGGGGCGAGCTCGTGCTCTCCTTTGAGGAAAAGGGATAACCTACAGTGGTACGGGGTCGTTGTCGTTCATACTAGGGGGGTCAGGTGGCACTCCTTCGGGGCGACTTAGGGGCATTTTAAAACAACTTTCCTGATACAGGTAGCATATAAAGTATAGGCTAAATACCAGGATCTTTAGCGGTTGCTTTAGGCTGTACAAAAATGAAAAACACATACAACAAAAACCTGGACCGTTCATATTTGCAATATTTCTGCGTACTATACTTTTTAACCCTTAACTAATCGAGCTGAGCCATTTCACCTGTATTTTAGTTACATCGGAAATAGTGGTCATTTATTCGAAACTTACCAAGCTACGCGTGACAACTACGTTTGCTTTTTCCAAAAATCTTTAATAAGAATGTCGGTGCACAAATACGGGCCTACAACCCCGTGGGCCGGCCACGGAGCAGGCTGGAACTGTACATGTGGGGATACTTATTAGTGGAAAACCTAATGGAGTCGGTGGTCGTTGATTTCATAATAAAAAGTGTTGAAATTCGAACTTTCAATAATCATGATGCGCCAAAACTAAACAACAATTCATTGTCCGAATGTTCAATCAGTACCCATCTCATGTCAATTCATTGTCCGAACACATAATCAGTACCCATCCCATATCAATTCATTGTGTTTAAAAAAGCTGCATACATATCTCATGACACCAAGGCTGCGCAATCGGGGTACAACAAGGAGTTGAAAGTTTCATTTGTACCAGCGCCATTTTGGGTGCAGCCAGGCAGATCCAGGCATAGTCAAAATCTCCACCAACTCGTGGTTGGCCCAGAGCCTCTTTCGGCAGTCCAAAAGTTCCGTTAAAGGGCAACAGAAAGGATCGGCGGTATGAACCATCAGTCAAAGGGGGAGGGAGGCAACAAATGTTTTTTTTTTTTTCTTCTACCGGGTCATACTGGGTTTTCACCGGAACTGATCCGAACTGTAGTCTGCAGGATTTTAGTCATTCAAACAGAGGCTGGCGCCAGCATGGGAGCGTCGACGTCTCGCGGCTACATTTTCATCGTTCCGCGGCCAATCATGGCAGTCATTCCCCATCGGGGGCGTCTGCGGGGGTCGGGGGACCCCGTGGCTCTTATAGAATCTTCAAAGTCGAGGAGAACACTTCTGATTGTGGGACTCATTTCTTAATTAACAAGCAACCGGGCCATCCCTTCACGCCGGGCCCGCTCCTGCAGGGTCGACCGCCATTTTACGAGTTCCAGCAGTCACTGCATCACAAGAGTGGACGAACCCTTGTCGGGTGAGTGGAGCGTTGGGGGTGCCACTGGGGGCCTCCACCTGGGGAGGTGGGAGAGGCTCGTTTGCGCCGCCTCTCCCTCCCAGCGCACCCCATGCCGTTTTTCTCGGCGTTAACATTCATGATGGCCGGACCAGGCGATGAGAGGGGGGGGGTCGGAGGTATAGGCAAGACATCCCCCCCCCCGGTGACCTGCAAGGCGCCGCTTCAGGGCCGAACGGGGAGCTCATACCAAGCCGGGGCTGGACCAGGAGATACGAGGGGGGGGTCGATGGCATGAGCAAGACATCCCCCCCCGTGTTGTCGCAGCCATTATTGAAGAAAGAAGAGGAGGGGACGACCGGATCCCGTCGGCCTCGGCTCCTCTTCTGGCCCACCTTATGCGACGACCTCCCTGGCCGACGGCTGGCAGCAGGACCCGCCCTACACGTGCCGAAGATCTCGTCTTCCGGAGGGGCGTAGCCGCGGACCTGTTGCACTTCGGGAGTTTCCAGAATGGGGGTAGGTATCTGCTGACTTGTATCTATCTCATGTTACCGTTATTGGGGCGTGGCAGGCGGTGGGACAGACATGTTTGGAGCAGTGAGGGGTGGCGAAGCCTAGTTGCCTCGTGGCCGTCGCGATGTCAAGCTTGGCTTCTCTTACCATTTTCATATTTCTTATTACGGGCTTATTTCTAACGTTTCTTATTTCTAGCGAAATCATGTGTTTTATCGTGAGCTATTTCTAACGTTTTCCTATTTGTAGCGAAATCAAAAACTCATCAGTGGCCTACTTATTTTGCTTTCTTATTTCTTTCTTCTTTTATTGTTGCATATGTCCTTTTTATTAGGGGTGCCCTCCGGTCGAGCCAGATGACCTACCTCTAATAAATGGTCCGGGTGGAACTAGTTTACCAATCAGTGGGGAGTAGATAGGCACGAGAGATTACAACGGGGGACAAAGGTCCACATTACCTACCCTTCACTACTTGCAAAGATTAGACAGAATATTTCTTTTCTAAGTTATTTGCAAACAGGGAATGCCTCGAACGAACTATTCCTTGAACAATAAAATGTCCAAGTAATCAATCAATCAGTGGGGAGAAAAAAATGGGCATGACGGATTACAATAGGGGACAAAAATCTGCATTACCTATCCTTCACTATCTGCAAAGGGGGGCAGAATATTTCTATTCTTCCCTGTTTGTAGACAGGGAATATCTCAAAGAGCAAAAATCGATAACAAACAATCAGTGGGGAGAAAGATAGGCATGACGGATTACAATGGGGGACAAACGTCTGCATTACCTATCCTTCACTATTTGCAAAGAGAGAGGAACGTTCCTATTCATCGCTGTTTGCAAATAGAAAATGTCTCAAAGAGAACCAATACTTCAAGTACAATCAATCAATCAATCAGATGGATAAAGCCATCCTATCAATCGGACGTAAAGACGTCCTACTTAACCTTACCCGGACCGGACCGTGTGGGCAATTCTTCGCCTTCCCTTTTCCAGCGCCCAATCGTTCTCTTTCTCCATGTTTTTACCGCAGCATTCCTGTGGGATTGCAGTCAGGACAGTAGGTCACTTGAGAGAGGTCCGTTCGGAATCGGTGAAGTTCATTCAATCGGCAGCCGGACGAGGGCCCTCTCAAGGCAGGTATACTCCAATCGTTTAGATGTTCACCCCATCGTCTGGACCTCTCTTACCGGACCTTATGTCGCTGATGGGCCCCGCGTTGGGACGCCAATTGTGGAAAAGTCAGCCCATAACGCACCTGATGCCCAGGCTGCTGGCGCAGGACGCCTCTTAGTTCCCATCTTGAAAAATTACCAAATAAAGAGACGGGCGCTGGAAGCAGGAAAACAAGAACAGAGTTTTATTTCTCATGAGGAGAGCCTGTCATTTCGGACACTCGCATAGTGTCTTCAGGAGGTGCTCTAAAAAGTTTCTCTGAGGCTTCGTCTTTTATACACATGTTTATGATGCACAAACATTCCTTATTGCAATAAAGACGCTTTGAAGTAGGAAAAAGCATGCTTGGAATCCCAGCTTCAGGCCTATTCCCATACCAGTCGCTCAGATGTCATCCTCCCCTCCTGAATGTAACAAGAGATCGTGATCTCTCAGCCGGACATTCCTACAGGACACGAGGGCAGGAGGGGATGATCAGATCAAAGGTTGGGCAGGCGATAAGATCGGGCACTTCGGTTGGTGTATCACGGTTTTGTTATGTTGGGCAGGAAAAAGGGGGGGGGGGTGTACATCCACGAGGCTTGGTCTTAGGACTTGGGACCGGGTCGAAAGGCCAAGTGCAGCTGGGGGGGGCTCGTCAGCTGAGGGGAAGGGTGTTCTTGGGAGGAAATGGGGGGGTGTGGGTCAAGCAGGAGTGTTACTTCTAGAGCAGGGTCACGCAGAGGGAGAGGGTTTTATGGCCGATGCATGAGCAGTGCGCGCGGGGAGGGGTGCTGGGGGTTTAACAAATGGGCAGAGAGGCCATGGTGCCTAAAATGGCTATCGTGTACGTGTGTGCATGGGTCTATGCTGGCGGGATAACACAGTCAGTGTTTCGCGATATCCGTTCTGCTTACAACAAGGGGTACAGTGAACACAAATGAACGCCGCTTATGTGCATATACATTGCCATTTTCAACAATAGGTATTTCAACTAAAGACTGTAAGAATCATGTTATCCTGCAGTCTCTCCTTGTCCTCTCTTTTTCAAGCTCTAATCAAAAACCTGCCCCAGGGAGGTGACCACTTTATTTTCAAATGTGGTCATCCAAAGTATTTCAAAAAGACTAAATTGAAAATTTTGGCTTCAGCCTGCAAGCTCCAGTTTGAATTCAGACTGGTGCTAGGGATACCCTATCATACTGAATGTGCACCAATATGGAACTCACTTGGAATAAAGGAATGTCTGCAGGACAGATTAGCAGGGCCCTTAATTGATACAGATGCGAATAAGTAGGGACAAATTAGCGAAAAAAATCCAGTTGATCCCTTGGGAATCCCTGACCGAGATTACGGATAATAGACTTTCTAAATTTAAGTTTTATCAATTGGCAAGCTGGGCGCGAGGACTAGGTAAAGATGGAGAAGTTAATTGGAAGAAAACCTATAAGGGAGCCCCCCTCAAAGAAGAGAAGTCTCCAAATGTTATTGGGTGCTAGTGCAATGCGGGATGGAGTCTATGCCTTGCCAGTGGAAACCTGAAGAGGGACATGCTGATGCTGGAGTTAACACACTTATGGCAAGTATCAATGTCTACTTTACGGGCTTCAGTAAAATCTGCACCTCTCAGAAAAAATCATTTATTTACAGTACACAGGGCGTATTTGAATCTAAAGAAGCTATAAAGCTTAGGAGGCCGAGAAACGAAGGCTTGCCTTAAGTGTGGTATGGAGAAGGCAGACGATGTTCAAATTTTTTTGCAGTGCCCCACGATCCAGGTGTTCTGGCAAGAAGTGGGTGATGCTCTATCCAATATAATAGGAAATGAAACAAAGGTAAGCATTGGACTGGTGGTCTTTGGCATTCCAAAAAGTGGTGGGGCACTGATAAAAAGAAAAAGCAGCCATTACTATTATTTGTGATAATCCTGCTTGCACAAAGGGAGAGCTGGTGGAAATGGGTGTTACTTGCACCTCCTGTGTTAATGGATTCGATAATCTCTACCCAGCGAGCGAATAGATTAGTTCCCAGTGGTCTTTTCAGTAAGAGAGTAGAGATGTGGGAGTCTTGGGAGCCACCGGCGTAGCTAGGGGGGGGGTCCACCCCAGGCGGCACTATTTTGGAGTCGGCGGCCTATCGGGCCCCGTCAGGTTGTGTACTAGTGAGTACGTGCCAGCAACACGGTGGACGTGACCGACGTCACATCCTGTCTGTTATTGAGCGGGGAGTTCAGTTTGTTGCAGACGGCGCAGGCTGGTTGCTAAATTTGCCTCGCTGCCTGCAAACCATTGGTGGCTCTCGTAGCTTCCTGCTGCAGCTCGCATCGGCCCCTAGCCAGCCTGGCCAGGCCCGGGCGAAGTGTGCTGTCAGCTGCTGCACCCTGGCAAATTCAATTCTGGCCAAAGCCGAGGCCGAGGGACACAGAGGAAGGAGTCAGAGACCCGTGGGGCACCAGCCGGCGGGACAGACTCCAGTCCGTCACGAAACAGCCCCACGCCCGGGACTCACTCAACAGCCTGGACAACTCGCATCTCAATTAGGGAACGTGAGTGACAAGAAAATATACTTTTGAATTTACTTTGATTTGCTATAACTGAACATGGAATGAGTAGACTGCACCACGTGTCGGACTTTTTTTTGCTAAATGTCAATACAGAGGAATTTAAATACTTCCTGCTAACTTCGTGTGTAGTCATAGTATGCTACATTCACAGTCGGAGTAGACAGCTATTTAAGCGAGGAAAAAATTATCTACAAGTCTCTAAACAATCCCCACGGTAGAGAGGGGCAGGGGTCATAGAGAGAGCTGGTTTCACTGCTCCCCCTGCCCCCTTCCCCAACCAGTAGCACACCACATTAATCCAGCATGTACAGAGGTGAAGTGAGCCGCCCTGAATGTCATCCCGCCCGGCGTTTCACGGCCTGTGTCATACTTGTGATTGCGTCCACAAGAGGCCTTTACTTAATTGCCGCGCTCACCAGCATTAAATGACAGATAAAAGTAAGCAGAGCAATGTATTCTAATTCTCCGCTTTTATTTTCTAAATCACAGCCGGTAAATGTTAAGATCTAAATACTCGTTCTTTGTCGGGGCAGGCTCCTTTCAATGTAATGCTTCCACAACCTGGCTGGCTGTTTCAAGGTATGGCGCGTGTAGTTTGGTGTGTACTGGGGCCTTGGGAAGGCCGTGGTAAACCCTGGTCGCTTGCGCAGGGGCAGGTCGTGCTCCAGTAGCTAGTAGCTACTCAGACACACACAGCGTGATAGTCGGAAGTGACGTGCACGAGCGCCCGCCCTCCTTTAATTCAACCCCGCAGGCCACGCCTGGCCTGCGGATGTAGGGGTGCGTGTACGTGCATAGACTAGAACGTTACAGTACTACATCCCTATCCAACTATATAAAACTTCACAGCAGCTAAACCTTGGATATATCGAGACTTAAAGTTCAAGCAAAATGCCTCTGTACTTGCATGTCCCTTGGTGGCAGCTTCAGGGCCTCAGCAAACAGGCATAGTCCTTTAACTTCTGACTTGGTGGTGGATTAGGCCGCAGGTTGTATCTCTGGACGTTGCCCCGGCCACCTTCTATGTTTTGGGGTATGTCTATGATGGTATGTGATGCTGTGGGGGATACACACTCCGGCTCAGGTCTTTCCGTCTGGCTCCCTGCTGAAGAGTTGCTTTCATCCTCCTGGGTCGTGGCCACGGGTGGTTCACTGCTTTCGTCCGTAGTTTCCGGATGTTGTCTCTGCCCAGGGGGTATCACTTTGAACCAGGAGGTGTTTCTCGATACCTCCTCTTCACCCTTTCGTGCGGTGATCATAGTGCCTTTTGTGGCTGTTATAGTCCAGGTGCCCGGTTCATAGCGAGTTTGGAACTTCCCTCCAGGGCGTCTGTTTCGTAGGATCACTCGGGCCCCCTGGCATAGCTGCCTTGGCGTGGCTCTCCGGCGTCGGCTCGCTCGCTGGTTGTTTTGTCGTCTCCGCTCCTGGGTGTCGTTTATGTTGGTCCTGTCCGGCGTGTTGGTCCTGTCTGGCGTCCCCCCCCGGGACAGTGGGAAGGAGATCTCTGCGTTGTCCTTGGAACATGAGGGTCCAAGGGATCCTCTGGGTGGTCCAGTGAGGGGTTCCCCGGTATTCTCTTAGAAATTCGTGTAGTCTCTGGTCAGGGTCGGCTTGTTCTACTACCGCTATCCGGAACACCTTGTTGAGGGTCCGCATAAATCTCTCTACATCTCCATTAGCCTGGGGCCACTGGGGTGTGATGCGTCGGTGTAGGATGCCCCTGGCTTTGAGGAACGTGGCAAACTCAGCCCCCTGGAATGGCGGTCCGTTGTCGCTCCGTATTTCATCAGGGTATCCGAACATGGAGAATATTTTTTCTAGTGCTGGCCCTACGTGTGTGAATGCCGTGGAGATGACCCTCTTGACTAACGGGTACTTGGAGTAAGAATCGATGGCCACCAGCGTATGTCCTTCCCCGGGAAACTTCCAAAATCTATGCTGACCTTGGTCCATGGAGTCGTGCATGCTTCTTCCATGATTATGGGAGCAGGTCTCTCAGGATCGCTTGTCAGCTGGCAGGACATGCAGTTCTTCACGTACTCCTCCACCATCGTTTCCAGCTCGGGGAACCACACCTTCTCCCTCATGCGCGCCTTCATCTTCGTCGTGCCTTGGTGGCCACCATGGGCAAGTTGCGTGGCCCGGTACCTGAGGCTCTGCGGTATCACCAGTCGTGACCCTCTTAGTAGCACTCCTTTGTCCGTGGCACTGAGCTCATGTCGGATATGCCAGATCTTCGCGAGTGCCTCTTTATCTACAGCAGTCCAAGAGTTGGGTGGGTGTAGGTAGTTAGCCCAGGAACCTTCCCGAACTGCCTGAAGCGATCTCGTATAGGTGTTGTCAGCTGCAGCTGCTTCCTTGATTTCCTCAATCGTCATGCATTGTGGACATGAGGTGAGGGCTACCCATCGGGCGTACTCCTCGCAGTCGTCATCCACTGGTTCCGGCTCCTGTGGTGAGGGGTGGCGCGACAGGTAATCAGCAGGATTTTTGGCCCCTGGGCGATATACCACCTCCATTTCGTACGGTTGAAGTTGAATCACCCATCGTTCAATGCGCGGTGGTGGGTGTGGAGCAGTCCCCTTGAAGAGGGGCACTAGGGGCTGGTGGTCCGTGACCATGACAAACGAGTGACCTTGTAGATATAAGTGAAAATGGCTACACGCCCATTTGATAGCGAGGGCGTACCAGGTCTCAGTTGGGGTCAGGGCCTTGCTAGCGAATGCTAATGCTGTCCATTGCCCGGGTTCATGTTCTTGGGTCAAGACAGCTCCAAGGCCTACCGGACTGGCGTCGACGATTACCTCGGTGCGTTTCGCGGGGTCAAAATAGGATAGCGTTGCCTTCTCCAGGAGGGCATCTTTGATTCCCTGAAAAGCTTTGTTTTCTTTCGGGCCCCACTGCCATGTGGAATCCGTTTTGGTCAGTGCTCGCAAGGGCTCACTTCGAGTGGCTAGGCCCGGTATGAACCGGCCACAATAAGTAGCCATCCCGAGGAAGCTCCTCACTTCCGTTGGGGACTTTGGCGCTGGGGCGTCTTTTATGGATTTGGACTTCCTCGGGTCAATTTGAATTCCCTCCTGGTTGAAGACATAGCCAAAGAATTCAATGGAAGGTTGGAAAAACTGACATTTGTCTCTGTGGAGCGTCGCTCCATAAGTGCTCAGTCTCTTCAGGACGTCCCGCAGGTGCTTGTGGTGCTCTGACGCGGTGGCAGAATGTATCAAGATGTCATCGCTGACATTTATTACCCCCGGCAATCCAGACAGGAGTTCTCTGATCGTGTTCTGGAACACCTCTGCCGCTGAAGAGATGCCGAAGTTTAGGCGCTTGTATCGCCGGAGGCTAAGATGGGTGCTAAAGGTGGTGATAAACCGGCTCTCCACTGCTAGTGGTAATTGATGGTATCCGGCGTAGAGGTCAATTTTAGAAAACCACTTTGACCCATTTACATCGGCCACTATGTCGTCCATTGTGGGGGTCAGATGTCTCTCCCTCCGGATGGCTGTATTTGGTAGCTGCATGTCGATACACAGGCGAATTTCGCCCGGCTGCTTAGGCTTCTCTACAATGACCATGGGCGATACCCACGGGGTGGGTCCCGTTACCTTCTCTATGACGCCTAGGCCCTCTAGTTTCTCAAGTTCCTTTTCCACCAGCGGGCGAAGGTGGAAAGGTATCCGGCGGTGACGTAATGCCGTGGGAGTGACAGCCTTGTCAATGTGGATTTTGATAGGTTCACATTTTATGCACCCCAGGCCTCTGAACAGTTCAGGGAATCTTTCCAATAGCTCATCTACTTGGTGTGCTCGGATGCGATTGGCAAATGCTATCAGTTTCAAGTCCTCCGCTGTGTGACTACTTAGCAAAGTGTCAGCTTCTCGGTCAATGATGTGGACCGTCGCCATTATTTCCGACTCGTCAGCCTGGATAGGTATTATAATTTTACCCTTGAGGGGTAGCGGTGTGTCCGCTCCATAGGCGAAGATCCTTGTCTTGGAGGGTAGTACCTCAGGCCGTGGGCGTAGTTTGTTGAATTGTTGCAGTCCCATGACATTAACGGTGGCGCCCGTATCAATGACTGCCTTCACCTCGTTCTTCCCCATCTGTACAATGCATGTTGGTTGCGGCCGTCGCCGTCGCTTGAGCTCCCGAGCGAAGGAAATGACATACGCCTCTTCATCCTCCGAGTCCGAGTCGTCATACACCGTGGGTAGGTGTTTTTCCGCCTTCACCAGGGGTGGGTCGGTCAGTGACAGTTGGCGAACGGCCTTGGTGGGCGTCCATGATGTTTTGGAATTCTTGGACTGGTTTTTCCTGCGGCAGACCGATGCAAAGTGGTTTGGGATTCCACAGCTCGCACATGTTTGCCCCTGGGCCGGGCAGTCCTTGGCCGCGTGGGGTTCATGGCCGCAGTATCCACAACGGGCTTGAGGCGGATCTCTCCGGGGTCCTTTCTGTGTCAGACCGCGTGGTCGGGGCCGCACAGCATCTGCGCGTTCCACCTTGATGGTTTCAGTTTTGACTGGGGCTTTGTGTAGGGCCTGTTCCATGGCCGTTGCTCTGACGCTCGAGAGCTCGTGGGATCTGGCCAGGATAAGGATATCTTCTAGTGAAATCCCTGGTTTGCGTAAGATTAGTCCTCTCAATGTCTTGTCTCGGCACCCCTGGATAATCTGTCTTCTTATGGCCCTAGGTTGATCCTCATCGGTAGAGCTGGCTAGCTCTCTGACGCGGGTGTGGAATTGATCCATCGACTCACCCTCCCGTTGACGTGCTTGCCCCAATTTGAACACTTCAAAGTCCACATTCAACTGGGGATCAAAATGGCCGTTGAGGGCGGCAACCGCTGCGTCGTAGCTGTCTGCTGCACCCGTATTGGGTAGGTGTTTGAATAGTCTAAAGATCTCATCCCCCGCGTAGTGAAGTAACAGTGACCTCTTCACAGCATTGTCCGTCTCCCTCATGACCACGAAGTAATTCTCCAGCCTCTCGAGCCAGATCTTCCACCGCGGCGAGGCCGTGGATGGGTCTATTGCCTCACTGAATGGTGGCAGCACCCCTGCTGCGGCATGCTGGAAAGGGATGTTGATGACGGGTGCTGGCGGATCACCGTCCCCCATGATGAGGGAGTCTCTGTGGGTAGATAAGGTGTACCCGGAGTCTGTTCCGCCCCCTCAGTAGTCGAAACGGCGTGTGTTCTTGCCTGCGTTCGTCTCCTTTCTTTTTATATGTTTTTTTTTTCGGCCCTTCATGGCACCACGTGGTCGTTGTGCGGCTTACTTCGGTTCTGCCGCAAGGTCAGCGGGCTGCCGGAGGTGTGAGGGTCGTGGTCCCCTCCGGGGTCTCCTGCCAACCGCCTGCTTGCCGATGGCTTCCTGTTCAGGACGCAGCAGGTTCCTCCAGGTCTTCTTTTTGGCCGAAAACGTGTCACACGCGTGATGCGTGAGATATTGCAGGGCGTTTTCCGCAGCTCACGCGAGATGCGTGAGAGAAGGTAGGGTGCGGCATCAGCCGCGGACATTGCAGGAAGCATGACAGACGGCAACCAGTCGCACTCCGCAGGGCAGTCTGGGCAGCAGCAGCGGCGTTTCGTCCTTCCCCGAGCAGCAGCGGGGAGGACACCCAGGCCCATGTAAGGGAGCAGGGGGGAGCGCGGCTCCGTCAGACCTCCGGTGTACGGGAGAGGGTTGGGCCCCCTCCGCTCGTCGCCAATGTAGTTTGGTGTGTACTGGGGCCTTGGGAAGGTCGTGGTAAACCCTGGTCGCTTGCGCAGGGGCAGGTCGTGCGCCAGTAGCTACTCAGACACACACAGCGTGATAGTCGGAAGTGACGTGCACGAGCGCCCGCCCTCCTTTTATTCAACCCCGCAGGCCACGCCTGGCCTGCGGATGTAGGGGTGCGTGTACGTGCATAGACTAGAACGTTACAGTACTACAGCGCGTAACTAACTCCTAACTGGATAGGTTTGGTGGGAGGGCAGGATTGGGTGAAACAAGATGTGGGACTGGGATTGTTATCTTGCATTGTTTATGGACAGTGGCTCTGTGTATTGCGGGGCAGTGGGGGCACGGGTCGTGGACAAAGTTAACTGTTGGCATGTATGTGACACTGATTTTCGATGTGGGCATGACACTGCATTCTGATTATCATCTATGGAGATTATATAAGTCTGCAATTGATTTCACTATTTTACATGTTTGATCACTGGCTATACTGTGTTTGTTTTGTTACTGCATATGTCTTTTAAAAGCTAATTAAAACAAGCATTTGCAATGCAATAGGTCTCGCATCAGGAAAGTTTGAGCTTTCGGTATTGTAAATGACAAATGTTATACTTATGTGTTGGTTTTGAAAATAGCGAAATTAATAGCGTTGTCATTTACAATGCCAATAGTTTTAACTTTCGCAAATGTGACACCTATAGCATTTGTAATGCAATATGTGTTGTATTTAAGTGACTTAGATGTATTGATATTACAAATAACAATGGCTTTTAATTTTTTTAAATAATTAATACTTAAATAAAAGGTATTGTAATTTATAATGGCTATAGCTTAATAGCTTAAACTTTTGTAAATAACTTTTGTGAAGATTATGTTCAGTGTATTTTATTGTGACAAAATCCAAGAACAGAAGTGAAATATCAACATCTTTTTGTGACATTTGTAATAAAGCTTGAAACATTGAGAGAACATATTTGAAACAGTTGTTGTTGAATGGTTGCACAGATTGATGCTGTGGTGGCTCTGAATGATGTTGTGGCGGCGACGAGTGATGCTGTGGCGTTCAGTGATGCTGTGGTAGCGCATAGTGATGTTGTGGTGCCCCTGAGTGATGCTGTGGTGGTGCCGCCGAGGGATGCTGTGGTGATGCCGAGTGATGCTGTGGTGATGCGATAGATAGTGAGGGCGATAGATAGATAGAGGGAGGGCGAAAGATAGATAGAGGGAGGGCGAAAGATAGATAGAGGGAGGGCGAGAGATGGATAGAGGGGGGGCGAGAGATAGAGGGAGGGCAAGAGATAGAGGGAGGGCGAGAGAGAGATAGAGGGAGGGCGAGAGATAGAGGGAGGGCGAGGGATAGAGGGAGGGCGAGGGATAGAGGGTGGGCGAGGGATAGAGGATGGGCGAGGGATGGAGTGTGGGCGAGGGATGGAGTGTGGGGCGGGGGAGGAATGGAGTGGGGGCGGGGGAGGGATGGAGTATGGGGCGGGGGAGGGAAGGAGTGTGGGTTGGGGGAGGGAAGGAGTGTGGGTCGGGGAGGAATGGAGTTTGGGGCGGGGGAAGGATGGAGTGTGGGGCGGGGAGGAATGGAGTGTGGGGCGGAGGAGGAATAGAGTGTGGGCCGGGGGAGGGATGGAGTGTGGGGCAGGGGAGGGAAGGAGTGTGGGTCGGGGGAGGGAAGGAGTGTGGGTCGGGGAGGAATGGAGTTTGGGGCGGGGGAAGGATGGAGTGTGGGGCAGGGGAGGAATGGAGTGTGGGGTGGATGGATGGATGGAGTGGGGGGATGGACTGGGGGGATGGACTGGGGGCGGAAGGATGGGGGATGGATGGATGGAGGGATGGAGTGGGGGGATGGATGGAGTGGGGGGATGGATGGATGGGGGATGGATGGATGGATGGATGGGGGATGGATGGATGGGGGGATGGATGGAGGGGGGGATGGAGTGGGGCGATGGATGGTAATTTATCCAATATTAAGTATTAAGGAGTATTGTGCTTGATTTCCTCGGTGGCACCATTCATCGCTGGGGAATGGAGCCAAACAGGAGCTGTAACTAAAATGGAGAAGCCCTGGAATGTCCTTGTTATTGAACCCTCCCATTAACTCTGGGCCCTGACATATCAACATATATGAATACTGCTGCTTCCTAACTGTGATTTGTAGGCCCGTGGCACATTTTGGTTACAACCTACATCCAAATAAAGACATTTTTGCAACCCCTGGCTTTCATCCTCGCATGCCCCTGCATGAACACTGCGGGGTTTCTTAGCATGCGATTCTTTGGGGGCAGATCTCAGAGAATCTTCTCCTGCTAAAAGCCTCAGTAAAAACTCCACAGTGGGCGTGGTGTGATCTCTCTAGATGATCCACGTAAAACAATTAGAAAAGATGCTCTTAAGATAAACGTAATGGCATGTCGAAAAGCTGTTTATTTTACAGCAGATACATGCATCTGTTAACGTTCACATGCAATGACCTGCTCGGAATAAAGCAACAAGGGTGGGGTAGTAGCGGAGGGGGGGGTGTTAATGAGCAGCAACACACAGGAGACTGGGCGGGAGTTAAAAGCAGAGGCGTGAGAGGAGGGAGGGAGGGACTGGTGGTGATTCAAGTAAATACCCAGCGGAGGGGGTGGGGGGGAGGTTGTGCTAGATCGGACGGCCTGGGAAAATGCAATCATGTATAAGGTACATTGCCCATGCCACGCTAGCAGACGTGTGTGCGCGCACACAACCAGAGCTTTCACCCTGGATTTAACAGCAGCGCAGGAACTTCTGTGAAGTGCTCCGGTAAATAATAAGTGAGCATTGACGTTCACGCGCTCCCACAGCTGAGGCAGTGTTCTTTCCTTGCAGGAAGTTTACTCTGACAGCAGTGCACTTTAAAGACCCAGAAGCTGTACTAGGGAAGAGGCCACTCCAAAACTGCTGGTAACATTTGGGCTCGATCTTTAAATGCACAGTAAATTAAAGGAGATAAAGCATGATTTACAAGCATCGTAGGGACCACCTAAAACAAGCGTCTCGGCAGTGGCCGCAGGCTGCCAGTGGGAGGAAACGAGCATATGGCGAGCGGCGGGGGAGTCTGGTGCGAGGCGTGGGGGGGCGGGGGAGGGGGAGCAGGCATATGGGGTGTGAGTGAGGCCAAGCGCGCGCCTGGGGAAGCTTCACGCTCCAGTACACAACATGCATTGTGAGAAATCCGCTTGTTCAAGAGAGTTTGGCCACATGTAATAGGTTCAGAGCAATAAATTGCTCGACCTAAAAAGGGAGCGGACTGCCTCGGAGCCCACCACACTTCAGGCGGGTGCAGGCCGCATCCCCGGCCTCACGTGACTGCGGCCGTCCGGGCGGGGAAGGACAGGATTGTTTTTGGCCGGTTCCTGGCCGTTGCTCCAATCCACCACCCCCAGTGTGCTACAGCAACTCACAGCGTCTCCGTCATGTAAGGGAGACAGTCGCTGGCGTCTCTGGGCAGGATAATGTAGGATTTTTGCGGCTGGCCGGTCGGGAGCAGAGGAGCTCACGTCCTGACGGCCATGTTGCTTGGCCACCCACTTTCCTCATAAATTAGTTTAATTTCTTAGCTCCCCCAGAAATTTTTGCAGCTAAAATATCAAAGTCCACCAATATCTGGTTTTTAGAGATGGATTATTGGGGATGTAATAAGAGTGAAATGATCAAGGGACAATTAAAAAAAAATATATAAATACAAATGTTAAACAAAGATTGTGCCCCTCTATTCCATTTTTCCCTTTTAATGCTGCAGGCCTTTGGCTCTGCCACATCTCATCTAAACCCAAGACCACTAAGACATTTCAGAGTTCCAATTAATGGAACCGTGTAAACTGGCAGGGAAATAAACTAATTTCTTGAATCCATGGTCATGAGCTCTAGGTAAACTTCCAAAAGGCCTTGCCTTCAATGCTAGTGTGATGCTGCTGTGATTCACATCGAATCCTATACCTCACAACACTTCCTTTTTGGTACCAGTTTTACAATGACTACTCTCTCTGGCACGCTAAGTTTCTCACCAATGCAATGACTGCAGTAGTATGCCCCATTTCTTTGCTCCTTGTAAGGAGTCAAAACCCTCTCACCTTTTTATGCAGTTGGGGGTCTATGTGTATTGGTGGCCTATTTCCAAAAATCACGGACTGTTCTCCCCAAGGACTCTCATTTTCCATTAATTGAAAGCTAAAGAGGAAAGGTTCTTGCTGAATTTCCAAGGTGTTTGAATTAAGTAACGCACCACTGAAAGCCAGAAGAGTAAGTTACTAACATTCATAACCTTCTTTCTGAATGATATAATGGCTCCCACAAGATTCCATAATTGAACCTCTTCCTGGAGGCCATACCGAACTTGAAAATGTTTCTTTACCCATTCACTCACCGGCACTGAATCTAGTTTATGAGTGCGTTCGGAGACTCCACCAGAAATGATGTGTTGGGTGATAAACAAAGTACCATGCTCACTGGTGGACTCAATTTCATCCTTTTATTACCAACCCACCCACCTCCACAGGTTAAAGGATATAAAAAATTACAGCAATTAACAACAGATAAAGAATACATATAAGGTACAAGGATACAGTAGATGCCGGCATATCCATCAGAAAACTATACAATTTCTAATTCCTATTAGATTCACCACATTCCCTACTTGAACAACCGAAAGTACATCAAAAAGAGGAGGGCTGCTGATATTATACCTCCTTAAAGAAAGAAAGACAGTAATATTGCCACACCAAATTGCGATTGAGCAGGGGTTTTCACCTCCGGGCAATAATTTTTTGTGCAACTATCTAGGAATAGGGGACCAAGAAGCAGCAATACAAAAAGACTGCACTGAATGAACATCAAACAACTTGCAGCCACACATCCTCTGGAATTAGCCCTTAGACCCCATCAAGAGTGTTTACCAGTCATCTCATAACTTTGTTTTACTGCCCAGGAAATACATCAGGAAATAGTCTTCTTTCAAACTGAAGAGCCCATCCATGGAACTTTTAAGAATAAGAAGGTGTTCTGAACCTTACTAAATTGGGCAGATCTATGTATCTAATAATACAAAGCACTTTCATAGTCAAGTCTGTGAAGCCTGTCCTGAACCTTTGATAGACGCTGAGGGGGAAAGAACTGCAGGTAACAAAATGCACACCATACACCATTAAAATAAAAAAGAAGGTTTACCTGGGAAGCATCTTCTTCTCATGAAACACTGTGAAAGAATGTGAAACAGATAGAACCTAAAGCATGATGATTATTCCAGCAGAAGTGGCGAAAACCATAAGAGCAACTTTCCCCAAAAAATTCAGTTAACAGGAATGCATTGGTTCCATTAGAGACCAATACTAAATTCAGATCCCAACCAAGACATGAAAAGGCCATGATCGGGCAGTAGTTGTTCTATAAACCTCTAATAAATAATGGTACATGTGGCAATCTGAAAAAAGCCGTGCTTGGAGAAAGAACAAGTACCTGGAAATCGCTTGAGTTCCTGGCAAGCCACCGGCCCGATCTGGCGCGAAATCCGGAAATCCGGCAGCGTCATGCTTGTTGTGGGGCGGGACTTCCGCCATAAGCCCGTGCCCACGAAGTGACTCGCCGAGATGGAAGTGTTAACGCGGGGCTCCCATGCCGGAGGGGGAGCCCGGCGGTGGCGGCAGAAAAGTGGTGACTGAGGCTGTGGATGCAAGTGCGGGGCTCCCATCAGTGAGGGAAGCCCCGCGTGTGCCACGTCAATGGAGGCGGAGGAGATGACACCCGGTGAGTGGGACTTGGTGCCTTTGCGGCTCGTGCACAGGCTCGGGCGGCTGGTGCGTGTGTGCGCGGCCAGGGCGGCTGGTGCGTGTGTGGGCAGCTGGTGCGTGTGTGCGGGGCTGGGGCGGCTGGTGCGTGTGTGGGCAGCTGGTGCGTGTGTGCGTGGCTGGGGGCGGCTGGTGCGTGTGTGGGCAGCTGGTGCGTCTGTGCGCGGCTGGTGCGTGTGTGCGTGGCTAGTGCATGTGGTGGCGGCTGGTGCATGTTCACAGTTTCTGGGAAGCACGTCTTAGAAGCGCGTGCACAGACCAGAATCTGCGCGTTCACTGACCAGAATCGCCGCTCGTGCCCCTGTCTGTGTCCCTTGACAAGCAACTCGGCAGCAATAGGTCTCGAGCGAGACCTAAAAAAAACCTCCTAATTGGATGGATCAGGTATGTTTTTTTACAAGTCCTGTGGCTGCCGAGCCCCAGGAAGACATAGAAAAAATGAAGTACTCGACTGTACGTTTCATTACGGTGAGCGCTGCTTTTTAAAAGACACCCACCGCACACTGCAATGTAAGTTATTTCTGCTGCTGAGAGCATTTGCCCTTTTCTGCCCACGTCAGAGCACTGTGGTGTATCGACTGCCCGACAGACTCGAGCATAGCACTGTCTTTGAGCAGCTCTGAGCAGAGCAGCTGTCAGCAGTGAGTTTCACATTGCAGCTTAGACACTACAGCCCTAGGCAGGATTTTCCCATTGGTAAGTGGCCTGTTACACTACGGGGCAAGTGCTAGAATCAGTGATGTTTGTGTTTAGGAACAGAGCATGCAATAAGGTTCAGATTACAAACAGAATAGGAGTTGGCATGCTGAGCAAAGTACGATAAGGTGCTCCGTAGCCAAACATGATCTAGCAATTTTACACTGGCAAATGCAATTTCTGTGGGTCTGCAAGAATCAATAATGATCACAAGTGTGAAATCACTAGAGTAGATTGTGAGTATACAATCGTTTTACAGTGGGATTAGGTGTTTTGCAGCAGTTTCAAGTTCTTTTCAAAGCTTATCCTTGCTCAAATTAATGTAATTTGTTATGTTTATCTGTTTCCATGTACTTAATTTGTTGATTTTGCTTGCAAAAAAGTGTCACTCTTAGTGTCATACATTTAGTAGCTGAATGCTATTCATAGGTACCCTAAAACCTTGAAAATGTCACACATAAGCACTCTTAAAACGTGGCAGCTACGCAGTCTGTGTTTCTTGTCAGATAGTGCCCTTCCATTTCTGGTGGTTTGCAATAGTTTTAAGATCTTCGTAGTGTTTCTCGTTGCTGAAATGGCTGTAATTTCTGATAGATATATATATATATATATATATATATATATATATGCACCAAACAATTCCCACCACTTCCGGCGTGCGGCGAGGAAGGAACTCAGACCACCACAGCGAGTCAGGCAAGATGCAGATTTTTATTTGCGCTTCTTCTCCAGCCTGCAACGACGCGTTTCGGGCTTCAAGAGCCCTTGATCACATTTCAGCAAATGTCGCGACCGTTAAAGTTTTATGTGATTTTTCTACATCAAAGGAACACACCCCCCTACACCACATGGTCAGTAGGTCACATGATAAATAAACATAATGGAAAGACTAATACACAAATATGCGTCTTCCTCAAACTATTTTACAAAGGAAAAAACTTTTTTTTCCCCCTTTTCTCTTCAAGTGAAATTCTCATTATGTTAACTGCATAAATGCATGTTTAAACAATTCTATGGTGTAGTGGTTTTTAAACTCACAGTTGTAAGGTTATATGATATATAAAATATCAAATTAGAAATAACAGGTTGAATCCATGTTATAAAATAGTTGCCCACTATATGGCATTTATATATACAGCCTTAGAGAAATGTTTGTTTAAACCAACTAACATTTACCATATCAGAATTAAAAAACATATGAAACCTCTAGAACCATAGTCAATAATTGATTTTTCGACAAATTCCTACATAAAGTGCTTTTGGTGATAATAGTGCAAGAAGAAAATTATTAAAAAAGGGTTTTTTTCCTCCCCCCTTAGTGTTATGATGTGTGAATATAAATAATAACAAAAATGGTCAATTGAAATTCTATAGGCATACATTTTTACACATATACATCAACATATAATTTTATGAGATCTATTATTACATTCAAGAATTCTCTTATCAGTGTATATATACATCTGAAATAAAGTCATTAGTTATATGTTGTGTTTTGTAAACAATAAATGTAGGCTATATTTTTGAGGACATGACATATATATATATACATATTTCTCTGCTCCAAAACACCAGCCGGTAGCACGCTCGAGCGGGTGCACAACAACGGGGGTGTGCCCGTTAATAATGTCCAAGCTCCAAACATCCAAGGGTGTTTAACCCATAAAGAAGATAGCACTCTCAGGGGTCGTTCCACAGATGATTTATTACGGGAACAGTACAGCAGTTGCTGTACTGTTCCCGTAATAAATCATCTGTGGAACGACCCCTGAGAGTGCTATCTTCTTTATGGGTTAAACACCCTTGGATGTTTGGAGCTTGGATATATATACATATATATATATATATATTACCTACTGGCGGTCGCCAGTAGGTATATATAGTTAGGATTTTTTCTCTATGGGATTTTTGAAAATTCTATGTCTAATAACTTTGGCGTTTGTGGACGGAATTGGCTGAAATTTTCAGGAAAATGGAACATTTTGTTTCTGAGCAGCCCCTGAAAATTTGGGGGGGGTTCGTCAAGGGGGGGCCGAGAAAAAAGGGGGGTCCCAAAACGTGTTTTTAACATTGAGTTTTCCATAGGGCGGTTGGCCTCACTTTTAGCCCGAACGGCTGAATGGATTTGCACAAAACTTGGCAAAATTGTAGGGACTAGTAGCCCGATGTGCCTTTGCTAGGTCTCAATATATGTGCTCCAGTGGATTTTGAGAAATTAACATTCAAAAAAAGATATATATCTGTAACAGCGGACCGGGCAGCGCTCCAGTTCGCGTACTTTTCGCATTACGGAGCTTTGTGAAGCGAAGCTGATTGGTTCTCTGGCGTCTGTAAACATTCCAAACAGTCCGTAGCGGCCGCCATCTTGTCTCTCGGTAGGATCGAGAGACAAGAGGAGGCCAAAGCGAAGGGGCAAATGACCATAAGGGGGCATAGTAGATCCTCCTTGACCTCTTAGGTTTGATGTGGAGGTTTTAAAAGGGCCCCGCGGGGCAAAAAAAAAAATAATAATAATAATCGAACGGCTGAATGGATTTGCACGAAACTTGGCAAAATTGTAGGGACTGGTAGCCCGATGTGCCTTTGCTAGGTCTCAATATATGTGCTTCAGTGGATTTTGAGAAATTAACGTTCAAAAAAAGATATATATCTGTAACAGCGCTCCGCTTCGCGGAGATAAAATTATCTCTGTATTACCTAGCTGTTGCTAACACCAGTTAGCGACCGCTAGTATGTGATAGCGACCATCTTGGGCTCCACTTTGCATGTCAGTGATATTTATCACTAATGACATGCAAAGTGGGCATGCCAAGATGTTAGCGACTGGAAACAGTCGCTAACATCGCTATCTCCTATTACCAACTTTTGGAGATATTCGCGCTAAGCGCGAATATCTCCAACAAGTAACACCTGCCCTGAGCAGTTCTTAGCCATGTTATCCAATGGGAGGTGGATAACATGGCTAAGAGCATTAGCTCGGTAATGCATGAATATCGCTGACTTTTCAGAGATATTAATGCATTGCGGTCGTTTTTTATCGCATTTGCGATAAACCTTGATAATAGCAAGGTTTATCTGCGATAATTTCTGACGATGCTTAGCGGTAAAAAATTTGTTGCTAAGCATCGTTAGGGATAAATATCGCTTAACTTTGGTAATATGCCCCAACGTCTGTTAACGTTCGATTAGAAGGAAATCAGGAAGTGTTGAAAAACATTGGCTGCACCATCTTGCCTTTTTTCAAATGCCACACTTTTGTCGTGCACGGCAGTCATTTTAGATGCCTTGACCAGACCCACTCTCTGCACGCTGTCGATCCTTAGCATGGCTCCCCACCCTCGCAAGCACCTCCCCCAGGCACTGGTCACCCCCGCTCTCTGTCTTATGCATGGGTAATAAACCTCCCCCCATCTGCGCTGCTCTTCCCTGAGAATCACACCCTGTGCCCGCCCGACACCTCCCTTTCGCCCTATTCACTACCGCACCCTCTGACACTCCTTTTCCTCTGTGTCCGATTGTCCAGGCCGGTCCTAGGCTATCAGCTAGCCCTGCAGATGTAGTTTATGGCCCCAGCTGTAAAGAATCACCCCTCTTCAAAGGAGTTATAGTAGATCAAGGCCCACACTCGATGAGATCCGTCACAGCACACGCGTTCCTACTATCTGAAAACCATCCTGTATTGTGATTGGGGAGGGGACCGAGCCTGAAGCGGAAGATTCCAGGGATGACTCTTTGTACATCAAAGTTTTTACAATTATGTGTCACATTAAAAATATATAGCACTCCAACAAAGTAGTAGGATTATAAAACTTTAATAACTTATAAATATATACAACAAAACAAAAACAGTAAAAACATTTAAACATTTTTAGGGAAAAAGAAGGAAGTAGCGATCGGTTGTGCGAATAGTCCCAACGCAGCACAACGTCCAGATTTCTGGACGGCACCCAGGTGATGTTGCCTGGGTGCCGCACTGATTTCGGTATCCGGCGTGGGGCGTCGCGGGGGTGGGTCATCAGTAGCGGTCTGTTGTGCGAATAGTTCCAAGGCAGCAGAACGATGGCACCAAGGTGATGTCCAGTAAGTTGCCGCCCTCCGAATAACGGCGTGGGGCGCCCCGGGGGGGGGGGGGGGGGGGGGAGGCGGCGTGAACGGGCCTCTCCAGGTGGAGTCTCGTCTGTTGTAGTGGGGCGCCCCTTTACCGTTTCAGTTGCCATTCTGTCCGCTTTTGGTCCACTGTGTCAAAAGCCGCAATTCAGCTGAGTTGCGCCCACTCTTGCGGTGCAGCGATAGGCGGCTGTCACAGGACTCTCAAAATGGCGGCAGGCTCTTTCCTTTTTGGGCCTGGTCCACTGAAATGGCCCTGGGACACCTTGGAAATCGGACGCTTGTCTGCTAGGTCTTGGACCCCATTCTCGAAAGCGTCCCCTCCGCCTTGAGGATTCAACAAAAGTTTTGGGGGCCCCCGACTCCTGCAGGCTTCTGGTGGGGAGCGGCTGCCATGATTGCTCGCGGAATGACCACGATGGAGCCACGAGATGGTGGTGCTTTCATGCTGACGCCAGCTTCAGTCTGAAACATCCAGAAACAAGGTGGGGCTTTCATCGTTTGGGAAAAAAAAAAGTTTTCATCCAATGAAAAGTGTTATTTTTAGGTCATATGATCAAGCCTTCCATCATTAGGAAACCAAAAGTAAAATGAACCAATGAAAAGTTTTATAAACAAGTCACATGACCTGTTATGCGGCATAGGGTATAAAATGCGGAGAAAATACGTTGGCACGTGAGGCGGCGTCAGTAGCGGACCGATGTGCGAATAGGCCGAAGGCAACACAACGCGCCAAGATCCGGATGGCACCGAGGTGGTGTCCAGCAAGTTGCAGCACTGGTGTGGCCATCCTACAATGCTGAAAGTCGGCGTGGGGCGCCCCGTTGGCCTGTGAGTTCGCGTCAGTAGCGGACGATGTGCGAATAGGCCGAAGGCAGCACAACGCGCCAAGATCCGGATGGCACCGAGGTGGTGTCTAGTAAGTTGCCGCACTGGTGTGGCCATCCTACAATGTTGAAAGTCGGCGTGGGGCGCCCCGTTGGCCTGTGAGATGGCGTCAGTAGCGGACCGATGTGCGAATGGGGCCAAAGGCAGCGCAACAATATTTTCCGAATAGAAGACACCACTGGGCGCTGAGATGCCAAGATCCGGATGGCACCGAGGTGGTGTCTAGCAAGTTGCCGCACTGGTGTGGCCATCCTACAATGTTGAAAGTCGGCGTGGGGCGCCCCGTTGGCCTGTGAGATGGCGTCAGTAGCGGACCGATGTGCGAATGGGGCCAAAGGCAGCGCAACAATATTTTCTGAATAGAAGACACCACAAGGCGCTGAGATGCCAAGATCCGGATGGCACCGAGGTGGTGTCTAGCAAGTTGCCGCACTGGTGTGGCCATCCTACAATGGTAAAATTCGGCGTGGGGCGCCCCGTTGGCCTGTGAGATGGTGTCAGTAGCGGACCGATGTGCGAATGGGGCCAAAGGCAGCGCAACAATATTTTCTGAATAGAAGACACCACTAGGCGCTGAGATGCCAAGATCCGGATGGCACCGAGGTGGTGTCTAGCAAGTTGCTGTACTGGTGTGGCCATCCTACAATGCTGAAAGTCGGCGTGGGGCGCCCCATTAGCCTGTGAGATGGCGTCAGTAGCGGACTGATGTGCGAATGGGGCCAAAGGCAGCGCAACAATATTTTCTGAATAGAAGACACCACAAGGCGCTGAGATGCCAAGATCCGGATGGCACCGAGGTGGTGTCTAGCAAGTTGCCGTACTGGTGTGGCCATCCTACAATGCTGAAAGTAGGCGTGGGGCGCCCCGTTGGCCTGTGAGGTGGCGTCAGTAGCGGACCGATGTGCGAATGGGGCCAAAGGCAGCGCAACAATATTTTCTGAATAGAAGACACCACAAGGCGCTGAGATTCGGTTACCACCGAGGTGATGTCTAGCAAGTTGCTGCACTGGTGTGGCCATCCTACAATACTGCTCCGAATAACGGCGTGGGGTGCCCGAAGGGGGGGGGGAGGCGGCGTGAACGGGCCTTCCTAGGTGGAGGCTCGTCTGCTGTAGTGGGCGCCCCTTTACCGTTTCAGTTGCCATTTAGCTGAGTTTCGGCCGCTCTTGATGCTACAGCGACAGGCGGCTGCAACAGGACTCTCAAAATGGCGGCCTGTTCTTTGGATTTGGGCCTGGTCCACTAAAATGGCCCTGGGACACCTTAGAACTCGGACGCTCAAATTTTTTTTCCTTTCCTCTACATGCAAAAAAAGGTAAATGCCCGGTACGTTACACGCTTTATCTGCCACGATGTACTCTCCAGAGGAACCGAAAAAAAATATAGTTATGGTAACTATACCATGCATCGTCATATGGAGAGGTGGCACCAATTAATTATAGTGCTGCATAAAAGAGAGATTTGGAGGAGAACCCCGACCTGCCAGTACATTCATCAAAGAAGTGGCACTGACAGCATCAGAGGCAAGGGAAACGGTCCCAAATATTTAGAAGAACTTTGGAAAGATTAAAATGACATGTTTAGATTGTGGCAAATTAATTTCATGTGGACAGATGAGTGTTACTCTAATAAATACAGCATATGAACATCATCATAGTCGATGGTTGGTAGAGACATTTTGACTATATCCTGGACCTGCCCGTCCTCGCCCAAAATGGCGCCGGAATAAATGGGACTCGTAACTCCTTGTTGTGTACTGGTTGCACAACCTTGATATCACGAGATACGTATGCAGTTTTGAAGCACATGGCGGGCGAGGACGAGAATAGATTGAATATTTCGACATCTCTATTGATATTAAGTTCTGATGTGTTATTGATTACTGTACTATTGAAAGGTCGAATTAACGTCACCCATGGTACTTGCCCGCAAATGTATATCTAGATAATTTTATTGTAACTGGCCCTGTCGTATTTTAATTATAAAATGTACGTCCACCGATTCCGCAACTGTTAGACACCTTAGTTCTTGCAACCTAATGGCCCGTCCGTTACGTTCCTCTACAGTGTAAATGTCTACTCATCATATACGATTACAGTTTGCTCCGTGGCCGGCCCACGTGGTTATAGGCTCGTATTTGTATAATGAAATTTTCACAATAAAGGTTTTTAAAAGAAAACATGGTAGTAGTATATACATTGGTAAAGTTTTTAATAATAGTCACTGTTTTAGAATCAGTAAAAGGCAAGTGAAATAAAGCAGACCAATGACATGAAGGGTAAAAGGTATAATACGCAGGAACGCAGTAAAGATAAATGGTCAAGGGCTGTTGTGTTTTCTACTCCTGCAACATAAAGTGATCGATAAGAATCTCATATTCAGGCGTATCGGCGACTAAGACAGCAGGTCGACCCTCTTTTGCTCAACGGCTCCGTCATGGGACGAAGAAACGCCCTTTTTCTCGAAAAAAGAATATATTTTACTTGCAGGACAGTTGTAAATTTTCCGGGAAAGTACATTAGCCTGGAACATTATAACATATATTTAAGAAAAAATAATGTTCGGAAGTAATAAAGAGCGTAATTTTTAGGTCATATGACCAAGCCTTTCATCATTAGAATAAGAAAAGTAAAATGAACCAATGAAAAGTTTTATTAACAAGTCACATGACCTGTTATGCTTACGTTACGCGCTGCGCGTCGCGCCCCGGATGACTTCCGGATGCGCTAACGCGGCGCGTCATATGACGCATTACGCGACAACGCAGGTCCAGAATATAGTCAAAATGTCTCCACCAACCAGCGGTCGGAACACAACCCCTTTCAGCAGGCTAAATAGTTCTGTTAAATGACAACAGAAGGGACAGGCAACAAGAACCATCAGTCAAAGAGGGGAGGGCTAGTTCTTCTCTACCGGGTTACGTTGGGGCGCTACCGGAACTGATCGAATTGGTAGTCTACAGTGTTTCTGGATGTTTCAGACTGAAGCTGGGGTTAGCATGAGAGCACCACCATTTCGTAGCTCCGTCGTGGCCATTCCGCGAGCAATCATGGCAGCCTCTCTTTATCGTTATTTTGGGCGGGGTGGGTGGCGGAGCCGAGCTGTATTGCAGCCATCATGGTGTGGAGTTCAGTTCATCTCACTAGTTTCGTATTTGTCATGAGGGGTTGTTCCTAATGTTTCTATTTTAGCGAGGTCAAAAAGAGATCCCATTAGTGGCCTACTGATTTTGCTCGATTCCTTTTGTTTTTTTACACGATTTTTCGTTATCTGCAAAGACTAAACAGAGTATTGCGACTCTGTGTTTGTTTGTAAATAGCGAATGAACCAATGAGAACCAATTCTAAAACAGTAAATGCTTGGATAACAATCAATCAAATGGAGAGAGAAGCAGGCACGACGTATTACAACGGGGGCAAAGGCCTGCGTTAACTACCTTTCACTATCTGCAAAGAGAGAGTACTCCTAATAGAAATGAGGGGGGGGGCAGCATTCAAAGCAGATCAGTGTGCATAAACACGAAAATGTTTTTACTTACCACGTACTTGACATTCGACAGCTTATGATATTTGCTATTAAAAAACCATTGAAATTCACTGAAAAAACCATAGGTTATAGACCATATATAGTTAGGAATTAGCATTTACAAAACCTTGAAAATTCACTGAAAAAACCATAGGTTATAGACCATATATAGTTAGGAATTAGCATTTACAAAACCTTGAAAATTCACTGAAAAAACCATAGGTTATAGACCATATATCGTTAGGAATTAGCATTTAAAAAACCTTATTTTACTCACACAAAACCATTGAAATTCCATATATAGTTAGTTGCACTAACTATATATCGCGCACCCGCAATCCACTGCTGATGATGTCACATATTACATCATTCATGACATGGTCAGTGACATCACTGATGACATCACTGATGACATCTCAAATGACATCACTGATGACATCACTGATGACATCTCATTTGACATCAATGACCACATCACTGATGATATCATTCATGTGACAATACAATGCATCTCCTCACATTTTAATATAACCTCTGTTTCACCCAGTGTTAAATACAGAGTATAATTTTTGAAACCATTGACACACCAATACTAGTTACTACATACGCACTCACTGATTCCTACGTCTACACACACCTTCACTCATTCACCCATACAATCATTCATACATACAATCACTCATCTTTACAACACTATCATATGCACTCATACACCTATACAGACACTCACAGTCTGCCACTCATCCATGGAGTTACTCACACACCTAGTCAGTCCTGTAAAGAATCAATGACACTTCCATTTTCTTGTCTATACAGTTAAACATAGAGCACCTTACATTTTCAAACATATACTAACACATACTTACTCTCTTATACAATCATTGATACAAGTACACATTGATCTGCACAGAGTCACACATCTCCCAGCCAGCCACACATACACTCAGTCTCCCATACAAATACTTGGACAATCAATCAATAACCCATATAGTTACTCATATAGCTACTGATCAACACATGCAGCAGTTTACAGAACAACAGACATAATAATGCACAAATTAAGACAGTTTAGTCACTAACCCATGCACTCAGTGAGACACATTTAATCACTCACTCATACAGTCAGTCACCCACCTACTAAATGCTTCATCCAGACACTTATACATCTACTCATTCTTCAATATGTAAAACATATTTAAACTTTACAGAAACACACAGTCACTGGATGATGTCATCAGTGATGTCATCAGTGATGTCATTTGAGATGTCATCAGTGATGTCATCAGTGATGTCACTGACCATGTCATGAATGATGTAATATGTGACATCATCAGCAGTGGATTGCGGGTGCGCGATATATAGTTAGTGCAACTAACTATATATGGAATTTCAATGGTTTTGTGTGAGTAAAATAAGGTTTTTTAAATGCTAATTCCTAACGATATATGGTCTATAACCTATGGTTTTTTCAGTGAATTTTCAAGGTTTTGTAAATGCTAATTCCTAACTATATATGGTCTATAACCTATGGTTTTTTCCAGTGAATTTTCAAGGTTTTGTAAATGCTAATTCCTAACTATATATGGTCTATAACCTATGGTTTTTTTCAGTGAATATATATATATATATATATATATATATATATATATATATATATATATATATATATATATGTTTCCTTCATCTTAATTGTTTGATTTTTGCTCGTGAGAAAGTGTCACTCGTAGTTGTTGAATGTCACTCATAATTACACTCAAATTACGAAAATATCACACATAAGCAATCTGAAACCTTGGCAGCTATGGGCCTTTATAATTTATTTGGGACACTCACTGTCAGTGACTGCAGTCAGTGTCCTCAAATAAATTATAAAGGCCGCCCTCAGTGCCGCGCAGCCCCCGTGTAAAGAGCAAGGCAAGAGCACCTGCTTGTAAATGCTGCCTGCAGTGCAGCATGCGCTACGTACCCCGTTTGGGGTTGCTTGTGGGTCCCGTCCCAGGGCCATCAATCTTGTAGCGCAAAAGCTGCGGATGCCATGGGCGGCAATCTGAGGGATAGCCCCGGGCGCCACAAGCTCTAGCCACGCCCCTGTTGGGAGCTTTAGTATAAGGCCATGTTAAATGACATACGAGCTACCACAACAACCAACAAAAAGAGTAGTATTAAGATCGACACAAGCCTCCTACAAATGGTTGCATGAGGAAATGGAGCAGGTGCTAGGAAACCGCCGTGTCTGCTAGTACAAATGTCTTCTATTTGCATAGCTGTGCTCCTCTCCTTTTATTGCGAATGAGAAAAAAAAAAAAAGAAACCACTAAATGGCGCCAGATGCTATAGCTGGCCAGTTTTCTCTTCACTGATCTCCCCCGCCGCTTGCCCTTATGTAGTCATATTGGCAAACATTCCAGCTCTAAATAAGGATCGAATGGAATCTACTACCCAACCAATCAATAAAGCTCGACATTGGATTTATACAACAACGAATGGTCGGGCAGAAGGCTTTTGCAATATTCTAATAGCCCGCATAGTTTCTTGGCTGGGGAAGCAACTCAAATCTATCAAAGGGGACTGTGTGGTAGTAACTTTGAAATCACCGGTTATGGCAGAAAAGCTATTAAAATGATTACGCCATAAACCTTCAGTACTGACACAAATTTTTGCACTACCTTCTGTTTTTTTTACAAACCTATGTTGGACCAGCAAGGATCACATGGGAATGGGGATCATGATTTTGCTTTTTTTTCTAGAGTAGACACACAATCCCACTGGCCACATAGAGGAGATACTACTTATTTAATACCAACTGCAAATCGCTTTCTGGCACTGACGGACCTGGATACCTCTGAGTGACTGTCCCCTAAGGAGGAATCCCAGAAAGTTGCTCGACGCGAATCTCAGGATTCCCAAACTGTGGAAGTCCCTCCCTCAAGGAATCTGGATTCTTTCACAGCCATCACATGGAACATTGCAGGTTTGAGACAGAAATTGACGGACCGAGATTGGTTAAATTACATCTCCACGTTTGATTTAATAAGTCTGCAAGAGACCTGGGCAGTGGGTCCGGTTAATATAGATGGCTATGGGTCATATTGTACCCCTGCAATTCCCTCAACTGCTGGAAGGGCGAGGGGTGGGATTGTTACATTTTTAAAGAACACCCTGCGATTTTAAGTTTTGTCTTCTTTTAACGAATGTCAATATTTTAATATGTTACATCTTAAAGGCCCAGAAGGTGATACTTATTACTGATTAACTTTTATAATAATCTATTTGGGGGTGATATGTATAAAGTTGTTGCTTTAGTAGAAGAAAATATGAATACGTTAATTGGATCTTGGAACAAAGATCCATCAGTATTGTGGTTGGGCGATTTTAATGTACAACCCTGCGCCCACATGTCAACCTCTGTATGTGGTCTACCCGATGAGGATGGAGGGGGTAATATACATTTTTCCCATAACCAATAAGGTAATGCTTTAAATAAGCTCATCATTAGAAACAATCTGGAGATTATGAACCCGTGGTCGGAATCCACCGGCTCTTTGCTCTATGCTTTTTGCTCCACCCTATATAGCTCATCAATTGATTGTATAATAGCCTCTGCTATATCGGGAGGAGCATTTAGTAACTGGAATGTTGAATTTCTCTGTTATAGCGACCATGCGGCTGTAACTTGGGTTATGAAAAGATTAGGTGTCCATGGCCCTAATTTTTCTCATATTAAAACCTCTATAGCTAAGAAGAATGTGATAACTCTCAAATGGGAGGGTATTGATAAGGCTGTTCTTAATCCTCAGGTTGTGTCTAGTAGGATGGAGGATATAATAATTTGCTTAGATCCAAATCAGGACCCCCAGGTTATTATTGAGGCCTTTGAGGCTATCTTGTTAGAGGTGAAAAAGAACCTTTATAAGAGTGGGGGTTCTCACAAAACGATAGGTCAGAAATGGTTTGATCATAATTGCACTAAAGCACTTTCCCACCTTCACCGGTTACTCAAGAGTGTACCAAGAAAGTGTGCCCTTGTTAAACAGGCCCGGCTAAGTTATTCTATGACCAAGAAGAATAGAGTAAAGACACTTAAAGAAGAAGCCTGGGAAAAATTACTGATAGCCTCAGTTACAAATAATGTGAGGGACTTTTGGTCAACGATCAATGCCCCATTCCTAAATTCCAATTCTGATCCTAATTTGGACACACATGTGGATGAAGACTCATGGGTGGAACATTTTAGTATAATTTTTAATGGTTCACGAGAGGGTACTGGTGCAGTCGATGAGGAGTATGTCCCACTATCTAATATTTCTCTCACCCTTAATCACAAAGAGATAGATGCAACCTTGGCACAATCCTCCAGTAACAAGGCGCCGGGTATAGATGGCACCCCGATAGATTTCTTTACAGACCACCCTGATTTGTGGGGACTCCCACTTACCAAAATATTTAACGCCATAGCCAAAAACGAACCGCCAGTATCCTGGCATAAAGCAGTCTTATTTCCAATACACAAAAAAGGAAATTACAGACCAATTTCCCTCCTTGATAACACGGCCAAACTTATGGGAAGAGGGCTACTAAATAGATTGCAAACTTGGGCACTGGAAAATAATATTCTGATCCAGGCACAATATGGCTTTAGAAAAGGGAGAGGCACCCAAGATCAGTGTCTGAACCTGAGTCTACTTATAGCAAAGTAAACCACCGCTAAGCAAGGCAACTTATATCTGGCCTTTATGGATCTTAGCGCAGCTTTTGATTGTGTATCCCATCCCATTTATGGAGAATTATGAGGGAAATGGGGGTAGACCAGGAAAGAAGTGCCTTCATAAGACAATTGTATTCAAGGAGTGAAGCATGTGTAAGGTATGGCAAACAGGGTGAGTGCACTAGATGGTTCACAGTCACCAGAGACGTTCAGCAAGGGTGTGTTCTCGCTCCTTTCCTGTTTTTGCTCTATAAAAATGGGGTGGAGTCTTGTCTCCTCGAATCTGCTATAGATGTACCCATAATAAACAAGAGGCACATCCCAATTTTATTGTATGCAGATGATGCAGTTTTAATTGCGCGTATGGGGCGGTCGTTGCAGGAACTGTTAAATAACTATGTAGATTTTATGAAAAGTCTGGATCTTCACACAAATGAGTCCAAGTCAATTGTTTTATTTGCAGGAAAAAAGTTTTTTTAAAAACTCCCACTTTTTTTAATCTCAAAGCGTAAAGTTTCTCAGACAGAGCTGTTTTCCTATTTAGGGGTGACCTTTGACCATCGAGCATCCTGGAGGAATATAGTGGCAAACCACGAAATAATGCTAGAAAAAGTACAAATGCCATTCGCTCCTTCTCAAAAAAATTGGAAACTAGAAACCCAGACATTATAAAAAAGGTTTACGGGGCTAAGTCAAGTGTAGTAGCTGCATACAGTGCGAGAGTGTGGGGTCATGTCAATGTAGAGGGGCTACAAAAATTAGAGGATGGTTTCTGGAAATCAATAATGAGACTTCCTAGTAGCTGCTCCAATTTTAAATTACACTATGAGCTAAACATCCCCTTTATAGCTGACCAGATAAAAGTAGCTCCTATTCTTCTTTGGCCTTCAATATGGTATAGAGACACTGTGTCCCTTACCCAACAAATAATAAAGGATTGCCTAGACTTAAATCGCTTAGAAAATATTAATTGGTTGATGTATGTGAAAAAGACCTTACATACTCTAGATTTAGGGAATGTTTTTGAATTACGGGAAAATTGTCTAACTGTCCCCCAAACATTTTTTTTAATTCGTTTTTTAGCTGTGGCCAATGATACGAGAATGAAGGTAAATCACAACAATACATCTATAAGGGAATACCTGGAGGGACCACTGCATGATGAGGACTATCTTCCTATCTGAAGTTTGTAACATTCCCTCGGCACAGATTTATTCTATTAAGATTTCGCCTTAACTATATCCCTTGCATGTTGGGCTATCTTGCAGGTATTTATTCCGCCTATGATCACCCTTGTTGCCCTTGTGATGATCTTTTGCTCCAAGCTGATTTGCACATCTTGTTCTTTTGTAAATTGTATTCAAATCACCGGAAAAGGTTTTTAATTCCTCTTTTACGTAAGCTTAATTTTAGGCAATGTCGCCCAGCCTCATATTTTTTACGAATGCTGCCTAATCCTTTAACCTGTTTTACTGTCGCTTCCTTTTTATGTGCGTCCCTGCAAACTAGGAAAATTATTATTTGCTCATATGAAATAGTTTTTTACTTTTTTTTTTATTTGTGATTTGTGAACTTTTATAATTAACTCCGTGTTAATCGAATAAAGTAATTTTGAATTGAATTGTAAGAAATCACAATTTAGGAATCACAATTGCTTATGCATATAGGAATCGCAAACAAAATTGCGATCCCTACACATTCCTTAATTGCGACTCGCAAATTACGAATCGCAATTAAGGAATTGCTTCCCATTCATTCCCATGGGCATGGAGGCCCATAGGAATGAATGGGAATTGCATGCGCAATTTACGAGTACCAAATAAGTTCTCGCAAATTGCGCATGCAATTTCAAGGGTGCAGGAGTGCCAAAAGGACACCATGATGCTCCCCTGAAATTGCCATGTTACCATATGTTGCACACACACATGCCCCAAGGGCATGCATGTGTGCAACATGGAATTTTGAAAAATGTGCTTTTGTTTATTTTTCAAAGTTCTCGCGAATTACCATCAACTTTGAATTGATGGTAATTTGCGTTTCATAATTGCAAAATCGCAATTTTGGGGGGGTTAATGCATTGCATTTAGGAAATCGCAATTTGTGATTCCCTAAATGCAATCACAATTTAAGTAATCGCAAATTTAGCGATTACTTAAATTGCGATTTTTGCATTTGGGATGATGCATCCCAAATGCAAAAATACGGGTCTCAAAGGGGCAGATTCTGCGAATCTGCCCCTTTGCGACCAGTATTTTGAATGATGCATGTGGCCCTAGGTCCTTTTGATTTTACTAAAATTGTATGCATAATATGCATGTAGGAGCTTTCTGCACTCCTCTTCAGCGACTGATCTGTTATTCACGTTTTTTCTTTCATCAACTACACTGTGGGGCACTGGGTTAGCCCACTTCAACCATTGGTTAACTTCAGGGCACAAGTCCTAAAAAAAAGAAGTGGGGGGGACTAACCACGTTATGGAGTATGCAAGTGACATCAGGGTGTGTGACATCGCACATGGCATTTCAGGGAATGACACAACAGGAAATGGCAACAAAATCCATGACTTTACATGAAGTGACATCACAAGAAGTGACATTAGATCTTAAGACCTCACACATATGTTTAGCAGGTCTATCATGAGTACATTTGAGCGCATTATGAATATACATGTAAACACTCCTAATTTAGGCAGAAGATCACACTTTTGTAAGCTACAAATAAAATAATGTTGCCTTTTGTCAGCGTAAAGCTTCCTCTACCCACTGATTGAACAAACCTACTCTGCAGCTAGCCTACTCCACCAGTCATAAATTCCATATGCAGCTTTGTAGTCCTGGAAAGGGGGCTTGGACATACAGATGGACTGGACTCTCCCTGCATAGGCACCCTCCAGAGCTGCATAATGGGAAAAGGTGGGGGTATTAAGAACATCCCAGCAAATAAAAATAGACAAATTCACAAATGGACCTGGGAGTCACAAACTCCAGATAAGTGCTGACAAAGAGGGAATGCTACCTACCTCCGTGGAAACATCTATAATAAGAATACTGGAGGCTATCCAAAAATCTAACCAGACATTAGAGCATAAAATGGACGCCATTTCTGTTGCGGTTAACCTGCTGTAGGCGGACTTGCACACAGTTAATAAACGTTCCCTGATGATGAAACGGAATGTGAATAGTCTCATGAATGAGGTTGAGGGCTTTTAGTCAACAATCCGGAGTCTCATAGATCGGGCTATGTTTCTGGAGGAATGAATAGAGGATGATGAAGGTAGGGCCTGCAGATGTAATTTGCACTTTGTGAGATTTCCTGAAGGGGCAGAGGGCCCAGATCCAGAGATTTTTCTAGAGGACTAGCGGAGGCGTACCATTGCACCCGGCACACCGTCAAACTTCTTCGGCATTGAATGTGCTCACAGGAAGTTGGTGCCGTACCCGTCACCAGGGGCTCCCCAAGAGCAATGATTGCATGCATCTTTAATTTTTGGAACAGAGATGGCATCCTGCGATGTTCTAGGGCAGTGGGGGAATCCCAAGTCTGACAGCACTGCGGTGTGGATTTTCCCAGAATATATGTGAAAGGTACAGCCCCAACGCAAGTCCTTCGTGGCTGCCAAACAACATCTATGCCAACCTGGACTCAAATATATTCCAATGTACGCTGTAAAACGTAAGGAGATGCATGAGGGGTGCACACATTTCTTCCAGCGACCAGGAGAAGTATGGGACTGTACGGGGGCCTGGAACATGGCATAAATAGGGTATGCCAGGAGACAGATGGAATACCAGGGTTGAAGTACAGCAGGATAGTACCCTGGAGTTGGTGGCCGGCTTGAGGGAGGGCCAACTGGACACTCCAGAGGAGGGATCAGCGTTGGGCGTGCCTGTGCCCAACACAGCCTCTGGACGATAAAGGGAGCAGCTGCTGAAATGTGTTGGGTTGGTATACAGTTGCAGATGGAGGTGGGACTTATGGAAGAGGAGCTGCGCTCTGAGAAGAGATAGACTGTGGGAAGGAAGATACAGGTATGGTAATGGTGAATATCTATTCACCTAACGTAGATGATGAACTATTCTTCTAGAAAGTGCAGGTGGTGATTTTGGCATATGTGGGGGAACCCTTGATGTGGGTAGGAGATTTTAATTGTATACTGAATAGCACCCTAGATAGAAACCCCCCGCAACCTCAACCGAAACCGGGGATGGCTGGGGCATTCTTGGACGTGATGATCAACTTTGACTGAATAGATGCCTGGCAAGCACTTAATCGGGGACAGAGGGAATACATGTACTATTCCTCAGTGCACAGGATGACTATGTGATGTTACAACGCCTGGTGTTACCACGCGGTAGGTAACAGCGCGATCGTTACATCGTCCGCACTGTTACCACGCATTGCATTACATCGCAAGTTGTTTGCACTAGATGGCGCTCTGGACTTAGGAATAGTATAAATTACTATTCCTACTCCAGTTTGCGCAACAGCAGGGAAGGTGTTGGATTTAAAATCCAACACATTCCCTGGTGTTTCATGCCACCTAGTGCAAGTCGTTGAAACGACTTGCGATGTAATGCCATGCGTGGTAACAACACGAACGATGTAACGTCTGCGTTGTTCTCAACCCGCGTGGTATTACCAGCATTGTAAACGCTGTCTCCCACACAGGACATACAGTAGGTCGGACATGCTCCTTGTATCCTGGCAACTGTTGGATCGGCTGCCACGAGTGAAACACCTGAATAGATATTTATCACATAATGCCCCTCTAATGTCCACATATACCTGGAGGGAACACCCCTGCTATTCCCACATGGCACTTGCTGCATAAGGCGCTTCGAGATTAAGCTTTCCGGGAGAACATAGCCAAGGTTCTGAAGAGGTATTGTGCTGCCAACTGGGGGACATCAAGAAGCTGGGATATTGAAAGGGATGCCGTTAATGTGATTCTCAGAGGGGAGTGCCTTAGTAAAGTATTGGTTAATGCCCACCTATAGAGGGAGCTCCAGAATCAAAAGGCAAAATTGGCTAGATTGCACAGATAGTGAGGGTGATTCAGGTTAGCCTACCAATGACACTTTGGAGCTAAACAAGAGCTTAAGAGACACCTGGGCGGTGTTAGACAGATGCACACAGATGGATTACTGGCAGGATCTACATAAATACGAGGATAGGCCGGGTCGTCTCATTGCCTGGCTGCTTAAGAAAGAGACTCCCCATCCCATGATATTGATGCTTACCGGGGTGGATGTTGGGATGGCTTCCACCCAGAGGGCAATCAATCAGTACTTGAGCAGAGACCTAGAAAAGTCTGAGGCAGGTCTGAGAATTACCCATCCAAAGATTCCTAGTTGTATTGATGCTTCCCAGGTTGGTGGATGGTAACCAGAACAAGTTGAACACAGACATTACAGTGATTTGTGATTTGAAATATAACAAAGCCCTGGGAGCAGATGAACTCCCGTCAGAGTTCTACCCTGCATTTGCCGCCCCACTGTCGGTGCATCTGCTGGAAGTACTCTAGAAGGCCCACATTGTGGGCCAGCTTTCACAGTCCATGTGGTAGGCGGTAAAATTTGTATTGTCCAAGTCTGATATGGACCCCTTATTACCTGGGTTCTATCATCCATTATCTATGATAAACATTGATGTGAAAATAGTAGCAAAAATATTGGCCAATCGAGTTTAACCCACAAAAGGGGCTTTGGTGTATGAAGACCAATGTGGGTTTATCCCCACCAGGAATATCTGACGGTTATCCCACTTTATGCACATGCTCCATGGGTCAGACTCTGAAGGTGCTCTAGTTCCCTTAGACATTTAAAAAGGCAATTGATATGTTAGATTGGGGCTATATGATGGAGGTCCTTAGGAGGATGGGATTTGGGGCCAAGTTATTACAGTGGGTAGCACTGTTATATTTGCACCCTATGGCATGAGTGTGCATGGGAGGGTATGTCTTGAGAAGTTGGGGGGTTTGAGTCGGGGACCGACAGGGGTGAGGCTCTTCCCACTATTGTTCGCCATGGCAGTGGAGCCGTTAGCCATTGATCTCCGAGGGTCATTAGCAGAGTGGGGCATGAGGGTGGGGAATGCTATGCATCTGTTGTCACTATATGTGGATGAAATCCTTCTTTATTTAACACAACCTAAATATTCCATCCTAGGTTACTTGCAGAGCTTTGGACGTTTGGGGAGACGTCTGGGCTAAGTGTTATCAAGGGTGAGTCAATACTGTTCTCATTGGCACGGCTGTCCACTGTTCCGGTGGCGGGACTTCCTGAAGTGGGAATTTAGTGGGAGGATAAGTTCTACTATTTGGTCATACAGGTGGCATATACGTCTGAGTGGCAGTTGACTTATAATGCATGTAGAATGGTCAAGGGACTCCGGGATCAAATGCGCATTTGGAACACACTGCTGTTGTCTATAATTGGAAGGGTAGGGTTTGCTAACATGTTGTTTCTCCCACTGTGCATATGTGTACTGCAGGTATGCCCAATACCTCGTACTGTGCTTATGGAGTTGGACTGTGTTGTATCTTGACTCCCATGTTATGCCTTCCCTCTCTGTGGAATCCTCATGTGATGTCACTTCACAGAATGTTGGGAGTCAAATAGCCACAGTTGGCTGGGCTGAGCAGCATGCTGGTTGCTCTGTGTGGGGTCTCCCTGTGGTCTTGTTCCTATCTACTTATCATCTTGTAACTATCCTGAAATAAACCATCTTTAAACTACATGATCACTTGTGGAGCTGATCATTACAATTTGGCGACGATCTCTAAAAGAACCAACATCTGTCACCTCTACAAGGACTTCAAGCAAGTTAAAATACAGAATCTCCTGCAACTTAACTCAAGTTACCTCAACTGGCATCCTGACCCCACCAGTGACCTCCAATCGGTCGCCCACAGCAGTCTGCCAGTTGTTCCTGTTTGTCTGGAGAGCCTACTAATGTCTGGAGTGGTGCTGTGCCCTCAGTGAGAGTAAGCCCACAACTCATCAAGTGTTGGCTCATCCTGCGCTGTGCCTTCGTATGAGTGTAAGCCTTTCATCCTTTACTCCTGCCAATGCCTAAGTCTGCCATCATCACGCTTACTCACTGTCTGGTGAAGAAGTGTGCCTACTCAGGTATGTGCCAGTTCCTATGATTGCTCCCTCAGAGTGGAGAAGTTGAGTACCAGTGTACCTGAGCACCAGTGACTAATTCTGTATGACTTTTCCACTACGAACAAATTTGGATGCCTGGAGAGTATTACCTACATGCTGTCTCTCTCATTTGGATGCCTGATTGTTCTGCCTCTTATTGAAGCTCCTTGTCACAGAGTTGTTATCCTGCTATTTTGGGGCTTTTCTTTTTGTCACCTGCCTGCTGCCAAGCACACAGAATCTGCCATCATCTCTTTCATTGAGTCAGTGACCATTCGTCATTTTGCTTCTCACCAGTGTGTTTCGTGTTTTGTTTTGAGGGAATTTAATCACCATGTTGTAACCACGCCATAAAAATAACCGTCATTCCTTCAGTCCTCATTCACACGTGCGCGAGCCTTACCCTTTCAAAACGGGACTCACGTGCTGTTTCACAGTCTCCCTTCATGACTTTATGGCGTGTAATGCGCACCTTCATTTCTGCTTGAGAAGTTTACAGCACAGCTGTGCCGGTAGCCATCTGGCAAGGCGTCAGTGTGCGTCCCGCCATGTTTGGTTTGGCAGTAGCCGAAGCTTTACCAAACTTCTGTGCATTTCTAGTTGAAGTGCGCGCACGTACCACCGGTCTTTGTTTTCTTTGCCAACCACATTGTTTTTCTTTTCTCCTGACTTGCCAATCACGTCAAAGAACATGGTGCCTCTTCACATGTTTTTTTTCCTCTGCTTTCCGAGTCTACGTCAGCTTGCAGTTTGTCATCGTAAAAGCAATGAGGATGCTATTTAAACACCGGAGGTGAGAGGAAGTTTTTTTTAAATTAATTTGACTATCTTCCGGTGACACTTGAAATCTCCTTTTATCTAATGGATTATCATCATCCGGTGACACAATCCTAGTGTTTTGTGGCCTTATGCCATGTGGACATAATGTTACTTTAACAGGAAGATTTCTCCTTTTGGCAGTACACGTTTTGAAGTTTCTGGAGCGAAGGTGTCTGTTCAACATGAACTTTGTTAATGTTCTGCACTAGGTTACATTGCCACCTAGCGTCCCAAATTGGTATTTATCTTTCTTTTAAGAGATTATCCATTAGTCCTGGGGTTTCCTGCTTCCATTTAACATGTATTCTTTACATTGCTTGTCACTTGCAATCACATGTTTTTATATGTTTTTTTCTGGGAGTTCCATTTTGAAAATGCTTTGTGTCTCAGTATATTTGTTTTATCTTAAGTACACGTCTTCTACAGTGAAGAACCTCACTTGATCTTCATAATATCTATATCGTACTGTGCATGATATTTTTTTTTTTGTTTCGGGTCCCTACCCACATTTATGGTTATGGGTTCCTACCCATAGGTTTGGGTTCCTACCCTAACGTTCATTATACATTTGCGCACTGTGTGGTAACTCCACATATGTTGTCCATACACGGACACCTCTCATTTTTATTTGTTTACCCTAGGTAGGGTGTGTGCAACTTGGGTTTTCCTCCCTCCTGGGAGCTATGCAAGGGTGTCAGTCCCTGTGCATTATGTTTATGGGTTCCTACCCATTGTTTCGGGTTCCTACCCACTGTTTTGGGTTCCCACCCAGATTCAAGTCATGGGTTCCCACCCATGTATTGTGGTTCCTACCCAAACCTTCACTTTACATTAGTGCACCGTGTGGTAGTTCCACACCAGTTGTCCATACACGGACACCTCTCTTTTTTGTTTGCTTACCCTATGTAGGGGGTGCACAATTTTGTTCTCCCTCCGTTCTGGGAGCTATGCAAGGGTGTCAGTCCCTGTGCATTATGTTTTGGGTCCCTACCCAGACGCGGTCAGCTTCACCCTTTTTCGAGGGAGTTATGCAAAGGTTATAGTAGTTTTGCATTTACATGGGTTCCCACCCTAATACGTCATGAGTACCTACTCATATGTGGTGTTTATCGCATTTACATTTCTACAGTCCACTCTGTCTGTTTGCTCACATATTTAGCTTATGTTTTACTTTACTGACAGATTTTTATGCTTTTATTGTTAAATATGTTCTGTTTTTATTGTATTTTATATTAGTACTTTTGCACTGTTACCTTTGCATTTCATATTTGTCTTTGCTTAAGGATAATGGTGTTTAGAAGGGGAACCTTTATTTTTCCTCATCTTTCTTGCTTGTTTCTTCTTTTCCGTTTTCTTACTGAAGTCTTTTTCTCGGGTCTCTTGTGGACTCTGAGCTTTTCTGTCCCTTTCTGACGTGTTTTCTCTCTCTCCGTTCGTCGCAGCTTGTAGTACTGTGTTCTGTTAATTTTCCATTTTCAGGCTCCATTCATTCCTGTTCTGGCCAGTGGGTGTGCTTTGGAGTTGTGTGTTGTACTTTCTTTCCTTCCTTTCTCTTACATTGCTGCTTCTTTTCTTCTCTGGTGTGAAAGAAATGAGGATGGTTTATATGTTTGGTTTCCTTTCTTTTCTTGGTTTTCTCTCGACTTCATTCTTGTTGCTCTTCTTTTGGTGTTTTACGGTTCTGTTTGCTCTATTTCTCCTCTTTCTCATTTCTTCTCTTGTGTTCTTTCTCTGTTGTTTATTTTATTAAGCAAAAGAAGAGAAGTTTCCCTTGAGACAATGCTAAGTGAAGGTTATGATACCAAGCCTCACAATGTCATAAGTACATACAATAGAAACATATGGGTAGTTAAAAATTCATTTATTTTACCACTCTGTACGCACAGAGTGGTATAATTCAAGTCTCCAACACCAGAGTTGATATGCTGATGTCATAGCAATACAATATTGGTGTAATCACAACGGAGCCAGAATATACAAACTGTATTCAACAATTGCATGTTGTACCTGTTCTGTCTTTTTTTCTCAATTGTGCAGGTTGCAATTGTGTGTATTGTTTTAACTGTGTTTTAAGACTAGGGATCTAGACTAGTGAAATTTACTCCTGTGTTTTTAAGTTATTCAAAATGAATGAATTTTTAACTACCCATATGTTTCTATTGTATGTACTTATAACATTGTGAGGCTTGGTATCGTAACCTTCACTTAGCATTGTCTCAAGGGAAACTTCTCTTCTTTTGGTTGTATAACCCCATTTCCCTTGGTTCTTCAAGGGGTACCTCTCGACTTCCTTCGTTTATTTTATTAAGGACAAAGAGGGATATGTTGTATCTTGACTCCCATGTTATGCCTTCCCTATCTGTGGAATCCTCATGTGATGTCACTTCACAGAATGTTGGGAGTCAAATATCCACAGTTGGCTGGGCTGAGCAGCATGCTGGCTACCCCTGGTGGGGTCTCCCTGTTGTCTTGTTCCTATCTACTTATCATCTTGTAACTATCCTGAAATAAACCATCTTTAAACTACATGATCACTTGTGGACCTGATCATTACAGACTGCCTACTGGTTTTGTTGGTTTGGGTGGAAAAAATGAACTATATTACATGGAAAATCAAACAGAATGGTATTCACAGGAAGAAATCTGGGCAACAGATTGTTAGTGGAGATTGAGGGGCTGAGAACCTAACAGTCTCCCACATGCTCTTATGTAATACTCCAAGTGGCCAAGACATGGTTATCAGTGGTGAAGGGGGTCCTGCAGACACGGCCCTTTCTTAGGGACCTCCCCTTGGGATGGCTACAGATTTTTATTCACATTGGTCAGGACATGTCCTTGAGATAGTGGACAGAGGGATGGTGCACAATGCTCTGTGAAATTTTGCAGGAGACAACTGTATAAAATTCCTGAAGGCACAGAAGTCCTTCAGGGTGGGAGCGGGACAGGTTTTGCAGTTTGCTGCATTGACCAGGATGATTCAAGAAATATGGACTGGGTTCCCTATAGCTCTAGCTGGGTCACAGACGCTGACAGTCATACTTGAAGGGGGATTCCAGGTGAAGATGGAGAGGTGTGGCGCCGCGGCCAGGGCGACTGACGCTGGAATCTGGGGATCAGGGTTCGATCCCCGGCTCCGGTGGCAGGTTAGCCCAGCACCATGCGACTCTGGGCAATAGCTTGCTTAATCTTCCCGACGGCCCCCAGCGCCTAGAGACCCTAACGGGTGATTGTGCGCTATACAAATGTGGATTATTATTAAGATGGGCTCCAGGTTATTTGCTGCATTAAAATAAGACAAGCCGCAGCTGCCAATGAAAGGGAGACATGGTTGGGAGGCAGACTTTCGGGAACAGAGTATGGGATCCAGACTTGCACCCAGGTGAAGGAAATATTTAATAATTTTAGGTTTATATTGGTTCATTTCCAGATCCTTAATTGGATATACCTCACACCTGCGAGGTTACACCGCATTAACCCCAAACTACTGCATGGGTGCTCTAGATGCAAACAGAACAAGCTGATTTCCTGCACTATGTCTGAATGTGCCTGGGGGTGGTGCAGTATTGGGCTGAGGCTGAAAGTAAATTATGGGTTGTGATGAGTATCCGACTGGAGCCTTTAATCAGGATGTTTTTATTGGGGCTTGTCCCCTCCCCCAAGGATGGTAAGATGCAGAGACAGTCTGCACAATTGGGCTGCCCGTAAAGCTCTCCTGCTGGGCAGAGCTGGTTATGAAGTGAAGGCAGCCATCTGAGGCCCAACCTCCCCCACCATACCTTGGATGAGTATGGCCGAGGGGGGGCAGCAGAAAAGGGCAGGGAAATGGGCATTTTAATGTGGCAAACTCACTTTACATAACATATGTATTTGTAGAGCACACATTTACCCAAGGGTACCTTGGCACTATATAACAGATGTTTATTGTTGCCCAACTCAATGGTACTCATTTTATTGACCCTAGAACGATGAAAGGCTGAGTGGATCTGCCAGGATTTGAACCTGCGACCATGAAGTCGAACACAGGCCCTACAATGGATGCATAGTCGACTAAGCCACCAGATCATCTAGACATGTTCTCTTGAGCAATGGGACTGCAATCATTATGGACTTCATTCTGGCACTGTTCTTTGGTTGTAAGAGGTGGGTTTTGTCTCTATATGTTGTATTTACGAATGAATAACATGCTAAATAAAGATATATATAAAACAAATGACACCACAACCCTCTGGCAAACTCAAGACAGAAGCTAGTTTGGTTGGTAAGCTTTTTGAAATCGATGAGACATCTTACAACAATATATCTGTGCCAGGCTTGACATCATAGCCTTCTAATATCTCCTAAGGACCAATCTCTTTTACCAACACTTGACCTGCACCTATCCAAATTAAAGATCCACAGCATTTCATTCGTAACATTTCCCTGTAAAGGTACACACAAATCCCCTATACCACTGCCCTGTTCTCACCCTACCTCCCCATCCAACATGCATCAACCAATCAATCCACATCCCTTCAACAACCTGAAGTACACATCTGTAGGTCAAAGACATTATATGGCATGAGCCAAGATGTATTTGACAATAATTCACATAGAGCATGCACAGCCTATGTTTTTCTTCTCTGTTTAAACGGTGTATCCGTGCTCCTGGGAACCATTCCCTGCTCGGGAATGTAAATCTATATCACTTGAGTAGCCCCCCCCCCCCCCAAAAAAAAAATCTTTGGGGGTGACTCCCTGGGCACAAGAATAATTCACTGATAGTCAGCACTGTTCAAATAAAACAAATCTTCTCTATTTTCCTTAAGTGTATTTTATTTGCTTGAATGTGTTTTAATCACAAATATTTTGTTTAATTTCAGAGAGGTACTTCAAATCACACAATGCAGTGTATTCATTTCAAACGCTTTAATCACATTATTGCCTCCCTATGCATTTCGGCATGAGCCTTCTTCAGGGGAGTATCTACAAAGTAAAAGAAAATATCAAGTACACTCAAATGTGGGATGTTTCCACTGAAGTATTACCACCACCTGGTAAATACTTGGTGAAATTATGACGTAATGTCTCAGTGCTCTTTCTATTAAACTATGGGGCATATTATCAAAGACGGGTGATACATTATCGCCGCTTTTATCGGTCAGGAAACTGCCGATAAAAGCGGCGATAATGTATCGCCCGTCCTTGATAATATATATGCCCCTATGTTAAGGTTACTAATGTGATTGTAAATGTCGCGTGTCAACTGCTCGCGTTTAACCAAAGAGGTTCTCTACTGTTAGAACTACCAGTGATCTGCCGTGCGCAATGGTCGATAGTCTCTGATGACATTAAAAGTGAGTGTTAAACGCTACGCGCATAACTTGCCTCGCGCTTCGTCTAAATGGCAAGGATTCAAGCCTTAAAAGTTAGCAGTATACGTCAGTGCTCACCATTGTCTTAAGTGTATCGCGTTTATCTCCAACCTGTCTCGTGTGTGATAACTTTTCAGTAAATTATTCTTGTGCCCAAGGAGTCACCCCCAAACATTTGGGGTTGCTACTCAAAGATGTATTTGCCCATGCCCCCCACCTTCCAAGCCGCCTTCATCCAGAAAATTGATCTTACTTTCTCTGTCTCATCTCTGTTATTTTCTCGATCTTAACCTCTCTCCTCTCTCTGGTTACCTTTCATTCTACCGCCCTCTTTGGTTTTTTTTGGAGACCTGGCCAAAACATATTTCAGCTAATTTTGTGTGACATCGTTTCTTAAAGTTTAATGTAAAATCCCAATTGTTTGACATATTGTGAATTTAAATTAGCAAAAAAGAGTAATAGAACTCAAATTTGTTCGGAATTATTTGGCCCCGAAATATGTCTTGCCCATGGGTGCGAGAAAATCCCTAAAATAATACTGCTGCAGATGTAGACTGGGCTCTGTGGTACTAGAGAGGAAACCACACCTCTCACCTCACCTACTTCCTCCATCTAACACCACACCCGTACCACTGTGCACGCACATGCCATAAGCTCCATGAATGTACCTCATCGTTGTAAAGCACAGTGACATCACTCTTGTGGTCAAGACAACGAGGAAAGAGTGGCCCCTAAACATTGTCATTTAATGAAAACATAAACAATTAATAATGAAATGGGTGCCAGTGAAAAACGTGCTCGGTGCTCTCTTTAATGGGATACACACGTGTAACTAAAGGGATCAATGTGCATATCATATAATCAAGAAAGCACGGCCCTTTTAAATCGTGATACAACATATTATTTTGTGTCAGCTACAAACGTATTTCTTTGCTTATGTTTTTATTAAATGACAATGTTTTTATACTTACTGTTTGTTCTTTGATTATTAGGGACGGCAGTTTCTTTAGTTTCTTGACTACTCCAGGCCCCTAGAAGTTCTTGTGTCTTCTCTTGTGTGTTACTACAATCACTCCTGTGTTAGAACTGTTGTAAAAGAAACGATACACACAATAAATAAACAATGAGTAAAATTGTCCTGATTCCTAGACCCTTAATTCTGACAGGAAAATCATCAAAGCAGGCGAAGTCATCTTAAGGCATTGCTGTATACATAAAATGCATTGTCTACAGCAAAAACCCAATACACCGTTTAAAATGCTTAAAGCATTCCAAATATACTTCCAGGCAGAATTTTCAGAATAAACAGTGGAAATACAAAAAATACTACTTTTTGTATAGATAAAATGTAATTGAATAAAACTTCGAGGCTTTAGTGAACAAGCTGCCCTAGACTCATCCCAGCCCCTGCCTGCACGTTGGACCACCTCATGCAGGGCCGGCTTTAGGGCAGTGCGACTGGCGCGCCGTACTGGGCGCTGACCTGTGGAGGGGGCGCTGTGACCATAGGGGGGCACTGTTTTTAGCAATATCTTATGATAGGAGATGGGGAGGACTTTTGCAGGTGGTAGGGAGAGCATCCGAGGAGGCGGTCATGGAACAGGGGGGGGGGGGGGGGTGATTGTCGCACCAGGCGCCACCAGCGCTAAAGCCAGCCCTGAGTCACTCCTTACTTTCCCACAGCACTTATGGATAAGATTTTTTGCCATGATCGCATCCTAGGATCGCCACATGTACCACTGTAACAAGGTGAGGAGAAGATAGCTGTAAAAACAGTCTTCTTAATACACGGAAGCCTGCGATATATCTGTAAAGCCCTGTCGCTAATGTTCCATTACAGTATTGTTGTGGCATCCCTAGTCTCCTGCAATAAGAAAGTGGCATCGCTATTTTACTTTGATAAGTTATTACAGTTGAGTTCTGGCATTTCATTACTTACTGCCAGAGCCAGCAGAAAGTGCAACCTGTAGTATGAGTCACTCACAATCAAAGTTGTCACATGAGGATCAGCAAACTCCAGTGCAAGCACCAGAGCACGTAGCTCTGCCAACTGGGCGGTACAGTCCCCTAATGCCTGTGTGTGAACGACATTGGACTTGAATTCTCCATTCACCATGGTACCAGCCACTATTGCGCAGGCCGCTGAATAAGAATGTTTAGATTCCGTCGCTGGTTGGCCCGACCCTCTGTGTAAATTATACAATGGTAATCTTCGAGCGGGCACATGCACAGAGGAGCAGGATGAACAAATTCATACTGTAGAAACTCCTAAGTTTGCAATGAGGAGTCAAAGATAAATGTGACATCAGGAGATGTCAGCGAAGTAGACCATTGTATCCAACGTGGATGTAAAGCTTTCAAATTTGGTACACTGGCTTTCGTCAATGCTTCAAGGCCAGGATACGGTATAACAACCAACATGCATTTTCCCTGTGACAGCGCTCTCTCTTTTAGAATTGCCATCTGTACACCTGTCAAAACCTTTTCAACAGATTAAAAATGCAGTTCAGCCGAAGTGAACAAGTGTGACTTGTAAGCAATAGGTACTGTGTCTCCTTCATTAAACGTCAAGTACCTGAAACCCACTGCGCCTGGCACAATTCTTATTACCAGGTTGGTGTGGTTATCACAAGTCAGTAAGTATTTAGATTCAAGAAGATCAGACTGCAAAGATTGCAGAATAGCAGAATGTTCCGGAAGCCAGCACGCTTTGGTAAAAGTAGGTTGTATCAAGGCATATAGCGGCTTGATACGCTGGGCATATTCGGGAATGTAAGTTCGTCTGAAATTCAAAAAACCCAGCAAAGATTGTAGTTTTTTCAGAGTTGTAGGCGAACGCAAACATGCGCATTCCTCCAGGAAGTGAGGTGTCAGACCTCGACCTTCATTGTTGAGCTCATAGCCCAGAAACAACACTGTGTACTCTGCAATGTGTGATTTTGCAAAGTTAAATTTGTAACCGTAGTCCGCAAACAGAACTATGATGCGGTCCACGCGACAGAGATGCGGCCATAATTAGTTGTCTGTGAGATAAATATCATCAATGTACGAGTATGCATCAGGGTCTATGCTGTCTAACAAAGAGACGACCCGTGCGGTAAAAATGCCCAGGCTGTTTTTGTAGCCCATGGGCAACCTTTTGAATTGTTTTTGTTTGCCACCAGAAGTAAATGCTGTCCACTGACTACTAATAGAGGACAGGTTATGACTAAAAAAGCCATTGGAGATGTCAAGTGTGGTTTTAAACCATTTTCTCACAAGACTGTCTACGAGGGCAGAACTATGGGTATTCTGTAACGCGAAAGTTCGACATTGAGAGTTCAAACGTCGATAATCCAAAACTAGGCAGTACGACCCATCAGGTTTGGTAACAGTGAAAAGTGGATTATTCATGGGTGACACACATGTCTCAATCACCCCTTGATATTCCAATTGTTCAAGGATTACAGCAACAGGTGCTTTTGCCTCCCGCCGTATGGGATATTGGGGTTGTGGCTGTGGCATAGACCGCAATGGTATCTCATGTGGGGGCAAAAGTTTATCCCACCCAACCTGAGTACGGTACAAAGCTGATGCAAGCACCAGAGCCCACTCTTCTGCAAAATTCTGCGCCTTCTCCTTGGGCACTGTGTGTGAAAAACTAGGGAGGATTACCTTCTCCACCCTTGGAGCGGCCAAAATGAAAGGCGGGGGCCAATCTGCCTCAGCTAACAAAATGTCATATGAAGAAGTCAGATTCTCCCATAAGATCCCTTTTACTACGTGTTGTATGTCACCTTCAATTAAAAATACTATATCATATAGTCTGTCAGGGGGAGCCATTCTGGTGTCAGCAGTTTCAACTGTGATATAAGTGTCAGTTACTGTCGCCTTCAGAAATGGACGCAGTGCTTGCTGCACTATTGTAAACTCCGCTGCACTGTCTAGCAGCGTTACTGCCCATGATAGGTTCCGAAGTTGGTGTCTCACTATCTGTGGCATACCTTGCTGTTAATGCAGCAACTTTCTTTTTCTGAAACAGAGGGCGTTGACAAGGAAAATCGTCCTGCTTGCCTTTACAATCAGTCGGACGAGGCAGCTCACGTCCTTGTGGGGCGCCTCGACCTCTGCCGCGTTCTCCTCCACGGCTTGTGAGCCTGATGTTTCCTGCAAAGAATGAGGAGAATGATGATCAGGAACCTGAAATCTATCAGGAGACCTAATTCTCGTGCGGACACGCAAATCATATGTGCACCCAGTAGACTCTGGTATCGGTGACGCAGCATGCAACTCTTGTTTCTGTTGTTGCTTCCCCTGTTTTTTATTTTTCCAATTTTGTTGAGGATAAACTGGATGGTCGTCTTTATTTGACTTCGCGGTCTGGGTTTGCGGTTGTGCTGTTGATTTAGGAAAAGGCTTAAAACCCAAACTATTGCGGCCAATGGTCTTATAAGCCTCCGCAATAATTTTCGGTAACTCTCTAGTTTTTCGGCATCTGGGATAAGGTGCAAAGCATTCGACACTTGAAAGTTACCCGCATCTTCCTTTACATTCGCAAGGATGAGATCAGCATCTACGTCAAACACTCCGACAAGCCTCATTCCCAACTCAACTGCCGCCTCCAGGTTAGATGTCCTGCAGAACTAACCTGGGTTTCTATTGGAATTCTATAACGCATATTAACATGCCCATTGTCGCAGTTTTAGCTGCAGTTTCCTGCAGCTAAAACGGTGATAATTTTAATGAGGTTCTTGCTAATATGCCCCTATATTACATGGCAACTGAGTTCCAGCATGCGGTACAGTGGTGTTCACAAGGGGAAATCTGGGAAAAAGATTGAAGGAGAGGTGTGGCGCCGCAGCCAGGGTGACGGACGCTGGGGATCATGGTTCGATCCCTGGCTCCGGTGGCAGGGGTCTGCCCAGCATCATGCGAATCTGGGCAATAGCTCGCTTAATCGCCCCAAGCGCCGAGATACCCCTTTGGGGGTGATTTTTGCACTATATAAGTAGTGGATTTACATTTTAGTGGGGATTGAGTGGCAGAGAACCTAACAGTCTGACACATGCTCTTATGTAATACTCCAAGTGGCCAAGACATAGGACTCAGTGGTGAAGAGGGTCCTGCAGGCAAGGCCCTTTCCTACGGACCTCCCCTTGGGATAGCTACAGGTGTTTTTATTCCCATTGGTCAGGACATGTCCTTGACACGTTGGACAGAGGGAGGGTGCACAATACTCTGTGAAATTTTTCCAGGAGACACCTGTATAACATTCCAGGAGGTGCAGAAGTCCTTCAGGGTGGGAGCGGGACAGGTTTTGCAGTTTCCTGCATTGACCAGGATGATTCAAGAAATGTGGACTGGGTTCCCTGCTGCTCTAGCTGTGTCACAGATGCTGACAGTCTTAAAGGGGGATTTCAGGTGAAGACTGCTTCCAGGTTATTTGCGGCATTAAAATAAGAGAAGCCACAGCTGCCAATGAAAGTGAGAAATGGTTGGGAGGCAGACTTACAGGAACCATTGACAGGCAGAGAATGGGGTCAGACGTGCTCCCAGGTGAAAGAAATATATAATAATTTTAGGTTTATTCGGGTGCATTTCCAGATCCTTAATTGGATATACCTTACACCTGCGAGATTACACCGCATTAACCCCAAACGAACGCATGGGTGCTCTAGATGCAACCGGGAACAAGCCGATTACCTGCATTATGTCTGAATGTGCCTCGAGGTAGTGCAGTTTTGGACTGAGGTTGAAAGCAAACTACGGCATGTGATGAGGATTCGAATGGAGCCCTCAGTCAGGATGTGTTATTGGGGCTTGTTCCCTTCCCATGCATGGTAAGAAGCAGAGACAGTCTGCACAATTGGGGCTGCCCCTATAGCTCTCGTGCTGGGCAGAGATGGTTATGAAGGCATCTGAGGCCCAATCTCCCCATAACGTGGATGAACATGGACAAGGGGGGCAGCATAAAAGGGCAGGGAAATTGGCATTTTAATGAGACAAACTCACATTACATAACATATGTATTTGTAAAGCGCACATTCACCCATGGGTACCTTGGCGCTGAATAACAGAGGTTTATTGTTGCCCATCTCAATGGTACTAATTTTATTGACCTTAGAAGGATGAAAGGATGAGTGTATCTTCCAGGATTTGAACCTGTGACCATGAGGTCGAACACAGGCCCTACAGTGGACGCATAGTCCGCTAAGCCACCAGATCATATTGACATGTTCTCGTGAGCAATGGGACTGCAATCATTATGGACTTCATTCTGCCACTGTTCTCTGATTGTAAGAGGTGGGTTTTGCCTCTAGTTGTTGTATTTGCAAATGAATAACACACTAAATAAAGATATTTAACAAAAAGTTTTAAAACAATGACACCACAACCCTCTGGCAAACTCAAGACAGAAGCAAGTTTTGTTGGTAAGCTTTTTGAAATCGATGGGACATCTTACCACAATACATCTGTGCCAGGCTTGACATCATAGCCTTCTAATATCTCTTAAGGACCAATCTCTTCTACCAGCACTTAACCTGCACCTAACCAAATTAAAGATCCCCAGCTTTTCATCCGTAACATTTCCCCGTAAAGATACACACAAATCCCCAATACCACTGCCCTTTGCTCATCCTACCCCCAAACACTCCCTCCATCCAACATGCATCAACCAATCAATCCACATCCCTTCAACAACCTGAACTACACACCTGCAGATCAAAGACATTATATGGCATGAGCAAAGATGTATTTACCCAGGACCTCCTCCTTCCAAGCAGCCCCCATCCAGAAAATTGATCTTACTTTCTCTATCTCGTCTCTGTTATTTTCTCTATCTTAACCTCTCCCCTCTCTCTGGTTGTCTCTCATTCTACCGCCCTCTTTGTTTTTTTGGAGACCTGGGCAAGACATATTTCAGCTAATTTTGTGTGACACCGTTTCTTAAAGTTTAATGTAAAATCCCTATTGTTTGACTGTAACGGGGAGTCAGTAATAGGCGGGGAACGATGTTTGGGTAAAGCGGGTTTTATTTTCATATACAATTTCTTTTGACGAAATGTCAGTCTTTCTTTGGCAAACTCGGCTGGATCCGTGGTGCCTCTTTGGATACATGCTGCTTATGAGACCGTCTTGCCCCTGGAGTGGGCTCTTCGAGTTGTAAGACTCTCGTGGTCCGGGGTAACCGGAAAGGAAAGAAACAAAAAAAAGAAAGGACCAATTACAGTCTGTCCTCGTTCTGCTTCAATCCCAAAGGAACCGGGGAAGTGAGGGGACACCTCTGGTGTGGCGCTTTACCGCTGCTATGTCTCGTAGTGAAGGGGATGGAATTATAGGAACTAGGAGGTGAGGGATTCTATGGAAGAGGGTGCACTCGCTAACGCGGGACTCTACCCCGACGTCCCACCCAACTTGCCAACTTGTCCCGTACCTGTCTGAGCCACACTCCTCCCTCGGGAGTGTGGCACGGCGCAGCGCGGTCCCGTTGGCCTCCTGGCTCGTCTGCTTCGCCTTTCGGCGCGTCTACTTCTCTTCCTCGCTCGGCGTCCTCGGACTCGCGCACTCTCCGGCTCTTCTCCTCGTACTCTCCCGATCTCTGCTCCTCGCCTCCGGTGATGTCACACGCTAACCCTGGGATGTCCGGGTTCTTAACCAATGCCCCGAAGCAGACGTCACGGTGGGAGGGGCCTTCGTCCGAGTCATACGACCAGTTAAAGGAGCCGTGCACGTTTCCTCCTGTCAAGTGCCAGGGAACCTGTTCGTCCTGTGGGGAAGGAGTAAGGGAATCCTCGTCATTATGAGTCCACCAGGCCGCTTCAGGATCCAGCCCTTGTATACTGGGTGCCTTGTTACATTGACATATTGTGGATTTATGCCCATACGTGGGTCCCTTGCTCACTTTGCCATTGGATTCAAGCTAGCCTGGCTGATGATGGCTGATTAGCCAAAAACCGGTTCCAGGATGTTTGTTTCCGGTCCAGGGAAGACATGGCTTGGAAGTTCGGGCTGGACTGTTCCCATGAGGCACAGGGTCAGACTGATTTGCATATGGCCATGTCTGAACAGGGATGGTGGAGTGAGCTAAAGAATGATGATGGATTAAACCCAGATCAGTTGACTGGGGGTGAGTGTTTGATTTGTTCGAACGCTCCGTCCATCATCCCCTTTGGTATCGCAGATGTATACTGAGCTCTGTGATGCTCTGCTCTTGGAGCAGGGGGGGAGTGGTTTGCCCACTCCTGAGTGCTCAATGACAACTATTCTTTACAGATTGGAAGGGCTTTGACCCTTCTGAGCGTTCCTGGGAACCAGCCTCCTCCGTTCCTGCCCCCGTCTAGTGATACGATTTCATGCTCTCCACCCCACCAAACCATGACCGCAACACTGCCTTTGGGAGGGGCAGCTTTCAGGATTCCTACCACAGCTCACCTCTCTTAACTAGCACGATATACCAGCATGACTCATATCACTCGTCCCAAAACGTATGAATGAACCAACGTCTTGTACCCTGATTTTTGACCATATTCCATGCTGTTGGTAATAGCTAGCGGAAGCTGGTGTTCCCCAGTTTGTTTGAAAAGGCTTAATAGCTTTTACAAATGCATATGCAAGGTCAGGTTTTAGGCGCCATGGAAACATCCAGAAATTCCACCAGAATAAGCATCAAGCAACTGGCATAGATGACCTCACTGTGAACCTTCCGGAAGAAAGCCCTCATCAAATGAATCCCCTGCACGTGTTCCTTGGTATAAGCAATTAGAACGCAACCTTTATGAACATTCTAAAACACCTTCTAGAAGACAGCTGTTGTAATCTTTCTCTCCTTCTCTCCCTCCCCGTTCACCCCTCCTCTCCCTGACCTCTTGGTATGAACCGCGCTCCATCCTGGAGTGTGGGTTAGAATGTTAGGATTAAGCTGTTGCCGCCAAGCTGGAAGCACCTGTTATATTCATGACAATAAACTTAACGTTGGAACTTATTAATTGGTAGTGATTTATTACTACATTTATGGCGACGAAGGTGGGATACTGAGCCAGGGTCAGTGTGGTGTTTTCCCCTGGATATATTTGACGCTTGAGCGGAGCAAAGCAACAAGGAAGCCTCACCCAGTTTATGAAAAAAAAATATTCGGTCTACCTCGAGACCGGTTGAGAGCGGAGACAAGGAGTTAAACCGTCGATGTTGAGGTGAAGCGTATTACTCAAGGCAGCGGTGCTCCGATCCAGGCTGTAAAGAGACGTTCATCGGCACCAAGCTCGGTCCCCTCCGTGGTTTGTGAGGACTGTTATGCTGTGGGCGAGAAGCAGGGAACTCTCGTGAGGAGAAGACGGAGCAGGTCTTGTTCCGATCTCGCGCAGAGTCGTCGACGGGAAGTTCCGGCCCTGAAAAAGGGGCAGTAGAAGGAGGACTTCGCTTGCCTAACCCTTCATGTGTGAAGTTAAGAGGGAATAAAGAAAAAGTAAAGCGGAGTACTCCTGGCGGTGGTTTTCCGCTCCGGGTGAGGAGATGTTACTTGACACCATGCTGAGTCCCCTCCGTGGTTAGTGAGGACAGCCAGCCTGTGGTTAAAAGCTTAAAGCCTTTCGGTGAAGAGGACGGAGCAGGTCTTGCTCAGACCCAGCGCAGAGTTGTCGACGGGAAGCTCCGGTTCAGGGGATGCGTTTTGGAAGGAGGAACTCGTAATTTGCGCTCTTCCGCTGTTGTGTGGAGAGGGCAGTTGAAACTGAAGGCACTCCAGGTGGTTCCCGAGCGAGTTGCACAGGTCAGTGAGGGGAGCCATTGGAGCTGCGTGTGGAGAAAGGAGTGGAGAAAGGAACGCAGTCCATTTGAAAGAAACGGCTGTGAGGTGAGCGCTAAGACTGCGAGTCGTGAGTGAAGGTCAGCATTGGGGAGTCGTTAACCCATAACCTCAGAAGCATAGAGGCGAGCAATTATCGGCCTCAGTGAATTTGAAATAATTTTATATTGAGTGGTGAAGAGGAGTAACCTCAGCCGTACTTCCTAATTGCAGGGAGCCACCGAAACGCTAGGAGGAGCGTTCAACGGAAGGTACGGTGTGGAAAACGTATGAAGTTGCACAGTGGCAGTATATGGTAGCTGCATTGAGAAAATATTTCAGGAACATAAAGTTTAGCGAGCTTGGGTTCCAGTGATCGAAAATTAACTTGGGAAATACCTTGAGTGACCAAATTGTCAGTGATTATTGACATTGTGTGGTGAAGAGGAGTAACCTCAGCCGTACTACCTAATTGCAGGGAGCCACCGAAACGCTAGGAGGAGCGTTCAACGGATGGTACGGTGTGGAAAACGTATGAAGTTGCACAATGGCAGTATATGGTAGCTGCATTGAGAAAATATTTCAGGAACATAAAGTTTAGCGAGCTTGGGTTCCAGTGATCGAAAATTAACTTGGGTAATACCTTGAGTGACCAAATTGTCAGTGATTATTGAGGAGGAGAGAAAAGGAAAACTGTACAAGGGTCAGTGGGGGTCGTCTCCCCGAGGTGAATTTATTGAAGTCAAATAAATAATAGGAAATTAATATTAAGGGAGCAAAGGAGGTGAGGTGATATAATAAGTGACCACCTATCAGTGGTAGCACCCCATTAGAGTTCAGACGCAGGATCCCTGTCTCTATCCTAGTGCATCTGCAACAGGGAAAATCTGCCACGGAGTAGGAATTGAATTTCGGGTGTCGTGCCGGGCACCTAGCTTCCGACCAGTCCTCAGTTGTTAAAGGTGTAGTGGTTCCATTCTAAGGAGGTGTGTGTCATTCCAAGTCGCATGTCTGACGGGGCAGTTTGGTGCGAAGGTGGAGAGTGTGAAGGCGAGGACGACGCTTGGAGGCGATCGCCTTAAGGACAGGCGGTTGATTTATTAAAGCACCAGGACTCAGGTTGCGCAACGATAATTTAAGGGAATCTTCTAAGGAACGTGGGGTTTGCAGTGGGTAAGAGTGAGAAGTACCCAGCACCCTGCGAGTATCTCATTGCGAGGCAGTGTGAATTACAGTCACGTCTCTTTTCATTTCTCAAGCCTCTTTTCAATACGCACACAGTCAAAACAGTCCAGTATTTGCCATCAAGATTCACCCTTCTGTGTTTAGTTGCCCATAACCGGACCATCCCATTTCGGTATCCAGTCAGAGTTTATTAGTTCCTTGACATTCTTCGGAAGAGTCACCTGAGCGGTCCTCCTGGAAGCTCTTCTGTAATATTCATATTGATCTAACGCAAGTGCATGATATCCTTAAGGGCCCCTGGGGCAACGTGGCCAATAGATAACAGTGCTCAGTAGTGATCAGTGGGGTACTGTAGTGCCGTATTTGTGTAGTGGTGGCACATTCTGGGGAAGAGAAGAGGTAGTGCAGCACACCCAACATGGAGTGGGGCCGAAAGTACAATCTCCCTCCACCTGAGCCGTTCATGGAGGAGGTTAATAAAAACATTGCAGAGTGGAGGGAGTGGAAAGTGTATTTTGAAAACTATTTGTCCGTTTTGGAAGAAGAAGTAGCATCCTTGTCACCGGAAGCCAAAGCGGAAATTCTACTCCACAGCTTAGGTAAGGGTGGAAGGAAAATGTATCACAACATGGAGAAGGTTTTCATGTCAGGTACTGATAGAAACATGTATGAGAATATTCTGAACGTGTGGGACGAATATTATATACTAGCCACTAGTGGAATGGCACATATGGATGAAAGTTTTAAGGAAAGAATGGAGGGCAAAGAGGATGTCAGTGCCAGCAAGATAGCTCTGAGATGCACTGTGTTAATAGAAGAAGTTGAGACAGAAATGATTACTGACACTGGTTCGAGATATAGCATGGTAAGCAAAAAAGATTGGGACAGAAAATTTGCAAAAAAATATGGCAGTGAACTTAAAGAGGCCAACACAGTCCTGCAAACATATGCAGGGGAGGATATACAGATTATTGGTTACAAAGTCATGGATGTAGTTTATAAAGAAAACAATACGAGGAGTACTATATACATAACGAGAAGTAGTATCAACACGCTAGGGTGGAGAGATCAACAGAAGTTGAGGATTTCATGGGAAAAAAGAATAAAAGGACACAGGAATGAGCTGGCAGGGTATCAAAGCAAACAAAATACCAGAGGAGAAACTGTTAACGTTCGCATGCAACCACCTAAGATTACGGCAGCATTTGAAAATACTGCAAAGGAAAAGAAGTGGGAAAGTGAAGCTATTAGGGATGAACACAACAAGAAAAAAAACACATATCAAAGCCAGGTGGAGGAAAGAGAAATACGTAAGAAACCAGAGAGAATGGACAATAGTAAACAAAAAGTGAAGACGGTTGGAAAACTGGGAAGAATGGTGGTGAGTGTAGATACCACAACCAAAGAAAGAGGATGGCAGATGAATAAAACCAACCAGTCCGTTTGCAAAGTGATGCAGCACAGAATGAAGCCGGATGGGTTCCAACCCAAGTGGTTAGAGGAGCATATGGACAATTGTGATCTAGAAAGAGTGAGAGGTGCAAGATACATCGAGTCTAAAGGAGAAATAAAAAATGAATACATACAAGGGATCGAGTATGGAATGATGGAAAGGGAGTGCAACATAAAGCCGAGAGACCTAAAAGGATCCCCACTAAAAGTTAAGGAAGGGAAAAGGGGTCCAGAATATGGTATGTGGAAGAAGCCGAAGTGCAAGGGCTCAGGAGACACGTATGATTTCGTGTATGGCAAACCCAAGAGGGAACAGGAGGACACACTCAAGCCTGAGGAGACTCATGCAAATGATCGGGGGCTGTCTAAAACCAAATGCGACAAAGATGGCAATAATAGTCATGACCAAGGAAGTGGGAGCAGAAGAAGGCCCGGTCCTGGTATTGATAAGTACATGGAAACGGAAGTTGGTTTCATCAGTGGTAGCCTTAGGGGTGCGTCCTGGCACAAGCTACTGCCCAGAGAAAAGGACTGTACAGCCATTCTAAATCTTCCGGTAAGGGATGGTAATTCCATCAGTAGGAGTTCGGAATCCCAGGGAGAAATAGACGGAGTAGTAAGCTTGGACATGTGAGAGCTTAATGGGAAAAGGTGGTGATGCTTTGTTTTCACCAACATGAGGATGCCCGTAGTGTTACAATATGCATACACTGATTAGCTTCGTCCATCGTTATGATTGGCACTCCCTGTTGGTTCCAGACTGTTCCAGTTGCTTAACGTTTGACAAAGTAACCGCATAGCCTTCTTACTCCTTTTCTGAATTTTTAAAGGCACCAGACTTTTACAGTTGTTTAACGCTGGAAATGCAACCTCGTAAATATTTCAAATGCACATGACAGTTACAGTTGATTAACATAGGAAATGCAACCTGTTTACTTTTCTTGTTCTTTCATTAATGTTTTAAAGAGTATTACCATATCTCTGCAAATGTATATGAGAATAGGGCCACTCACCCCATCTATACAGAACTTGCATAGGGACCACATACGCATTTTCCCCCCTCCCCAGTCTTCCCTGCACATATCCACCCTGCACACTTTCTCTCTATCTTTTCATAAGGAGGGAGGTGTGTTGTAATCTTTCTCTCCTTCTCTCCCTCCCCGTTCACCCCTCCTCTCCCTGACCTCTTGGTATGAACCGCGCTCCATCCTGGAGTGTGGGTTAGAATGTTAGGATTAAGCTGTTGCCGCCAAGCTGGAAGCACCTGTTATATTCATGACAATAAACTTAACGTTGGAACTTATTAATTGGTAGTGATTTATTACTACAACAGCCTCATCAAATTATTCATATGCACCGCAGTTGCATCATCGTGCTGCAAACAATGTTATTGTTCAATTTGTACATACTGTTGGCAGGGCTCTGCCAAAGAGGGATTGGTTGAAACTAACCCCATCCAAATTTGCTTGTGGGATGATGCTGAAATCATACTCACTACTTTTTCAAATGGACAGTCTAAATGAAAACAAAAGAACAACAAAACTAAAGGTTGGTTCAGATTTGAAAAGCTTTTGTGAGGTGATACCTTAAGAGATAGAGTTAATACTAGACTAAGCCTTGTTTATAGGTACCATATCTGCCTGTACCATTCATCAGACTGGTGTGAATGCCCACTGCAGTGTTGCTGTTGAGTAGATGAACCACAGCATCTTTGACTTTACACGCTCTCTACATCCCAACCCCTTTCCCCCTGGGATTTCCCACCGGAGCAGTGTCTCCTTGTAAACCGAGTGCAAGTCTTAGGAGCATTCGGGAACTAGCGTCGCCACCCCATTGGAATCATTTGGGATCCAGGTAGGTGGCTTATGACAATCTTGGATTGGGAAGAAAGTCGAATTGGCATGAAAAACATAAAAATTATTGAATAGAATGACAGTAATCAAAAATATAATATGTAGATCAATAATGTAATGCCCAAAGTCCTGGTTACAATTATTTTCCAGCATGCAGCATATGCCAGGAGCTAGCAGGCACGATGACCGATAGTTTTTTTGAGTTTTGGAGAAACCCCAAATGTGCAGGAGAAAAAAAAATGTTGCTGGGCGAGAACACTGCTGCAGCCTCACAAAAAGACAAGTATTCTGCAGTACAGAGTCGGCAGGCATACCTGCCTCGGCACAGATCATGTGCAGAAGAAAGCTAAAGAGTACTTCCTTACACCATCATGTGCCATTTGCTTGTTATGCAATATTGTTTAACCCCTTTGGAGCGGGTGTCTGCCAATGGCTGGTATCCGCACGCCATCCTTAGTGCATCTCAGACTCTCCTCGACAACAGAGTTCAAAATGAAAGCTAAGAGATTTCTGATGAGCAAATTCCTAGCTTAGGTGGCTAGGCTCACTTGACTGGTTGACTTTGTTGCTATCACCAGGGTTACCTCCATTTGCCATGGCTCCTCTTTACCGCATATTTTTACCCCCTTTTGTTGTTTGAATTCATCAGTTTACTGTATTATTTTCCTTTTCCCAATTGATGTTGATATCTCATTCATGCCCTCTCTTTCATACTACTGTAAAGTGCTCTGATATCTTTCAGGATCTTGTTCGCGTTATATAAAACTTTATAAATAAAATAAATAAATAAAATCTGTCGGCCATTGACCGACAATGGGGAGGGCTTAAAAGGATCTTTTTGGCAAAAGGCGGGGTGGCATGCAATCATTTCTGTGTCAGCCCCTGCGCTTCCTCAGACCCATCTGTGACTTCAGTGTGCCTCAAGGCCATCAGGGACTTGTGTTTGGGGGGGGGGGGGGTCAGCCCTCGTGGAGAATGGGCCGATCCTCATGGGAGGCACATACTTTGATTGGCTCAGATGGGAATTTGTAAATGAAAAAATATTTAAGAAAGAGAATGGAATTGTCAGGGAGTCAGCCGTCCTGGCATATGGCCTGACTCACTCTGGGCCTCAGGCTCTGAGGGAAAAATGTGTTTTCCCTGGGGGGCCGATCACAGCCCCCAGGGTCAACAACACATTTCCTAAAACAATAAATGAAATGTAGGCGGGGGAGGCCAACCGCATATATAACTGTAGTCATATGTGAACTACTTTTTTATATAAATCTGTAGATTCTGCAGAAATATAGATGATGTGGTATTTTTTCAACATAAATGTGTGTTGTCCCCTGGGAAGCCATTGCGCCTGAAAGGGGTAAATAACCATATATATTGGGGTTTTTTAAAGCTACATAATCTGTCATTCCTGCATTACCAGAAGATTAATATTTAAAAAAATGTTTGTAGCTTTAAAGAATCATAAGTGACTAAAATGTAGTGAGATGTACGCATGTGGTGGACGGCCATGTACAAAGTCATCATTCAAATGCCTATTTCTGGATTTGGTTTCTATACTGGTGCTATTGAGGTGAAATCTTTGCCCAGGCAGTATTATCATGTTTTCAAATAAAAATATAATGAAGTAATACTGTCAAAAAAGAGCTGCATTGTGAGGCATAATTAGCCTTTTCAAGCTGCATAATTTAGTCAACCCTGCCTCATAATTTTGGAACTCTCCCACCGTGAATTCCAGTGGCCCTGATAATATCAATGTGAGTTTTCACAAGGAGCACGCCTGTGCACAAAGTTGCAGGAGCTACTAGGTCAACATTTGCTTCTTGAGATCAAGGATAGATTTTGGCTTTAGGAAATGTGTTTTATACTGGCAAAGGTCCAGCAGCTTACCCAACAATAAAGATTTGCGTAAGCCATGACAAGAGAATTGAGTGCTATTGAGTACGTGGCAAGCTGAATTAATTCTTTGTCATTTTTGTCTTTTTTAGTGTGTTTGGGGAACCTGCAGTGCTCACAAAAAGTGTTAGAGAATTCCAATAGAAGCTCAGGTCAGATGTCCTGCACATCTAACCTGGGCTTCTATTGGAATTCTATAATGCATATTAGCAAGCCCATTATCGCCGTTTTAATTTTAACGAGGTTCTTGCTAATATGCACCGTCATTTTTTGTTTATTTACTGTTGCATACATCTCAAAGTTTCACACACTCACTGACTAATTCGGAACAATACTGCAGCCTTCTGTGTAGGACAGTGTTTTAGACGAAAGGTTTTAGCCTGTCAGCAGAGATGGCGTCTTGGTGGATTACTGCTGCCCAGGCCCTATCTCGAGTTATGGAGTACAGTTATGAGGCAGGATCAGATACTAAGACAGCATCTGAGGGAGAGTAAAATGGAGCAGGATCTTGAAATGATTTTTCAGTTGGGGGAGTTCCATCCGACGACTCGTCATCCAATGATTTTGAGGGACATGATGATGGTATTCGTGATGTCCCTTCGTAAGCACAGTCTGTGCAGCAGAGCGACCGTAGCAGGGTAGACCAACCCCGAGAGCAGGCGCATGCAGCGACAAATACAGATGGAGTGCTCTCTTAGCAGCCCCCCAATTTAAGTGCAGCCCCAAACTCCCCTGTTCACTGGCGACACTGAATGTGCAATTGATACATCAATTTGTTTTACAATTGACTACGTCCAGATCTTTTTGGATGATGATTTCCTCGAGAAAATTGTACAGCAAACAAATTTGAGTACAGAACAAATTTCTGACGGAGCATTAAGAAGCTCTGAGTCCCATTCTAAGTATACATGTTGACTCCCACTTTATGTGAGGAGTTGAAGACATGTTGGGTAAGACGCTCAAAATGGGGTTAGTACACAAACCAAGCTTGCAGGTCTACTTGTCAATTCTCAAGATTTGGGTAACGTACAGAAGCAGAGGTAATTTTTTTCTAGTACAGCGTACGCTGCATTTCAATAACAGTTTTGTTGCATTGCTTTAGGACCATCCAGACCATGGCAGGTTGTTAAAAATTCAGCCTTTTGTGGAAAATGTGTCTGCCAGGTTTCCAAAGATTTATATACATTAAAAAGAATATAGCTAATGATGAATCCTTGATCCTGTGCAAAAGGCATCTGCTGTTCAGGCAGTACCGTCTGAGCAAAACAGCTGGCTATGGCATCAAGTTGTACATGCTGTATGACAGCTCTACTGGTTATGTATAAAGTTTGAGAGTGTACACAGGGAAAGACTCTACTCTAACCCTGTAAGTTGCCCTCTCATGTTAGAAGTCATGGGAAAGTCTGCAAAGGAGCGTGTCCAGCCACTCATTCATAAAGGTAATACCCTCTATGTGGACAACTTCTTTGCAGAAGTAGAGCTGTTTAGTGAGTTGTACAAAACTGGCACAGTGGCATATAATTCATTGATGCTGCAAATGATTGCCACAGCAACTTGTTTGTAAGAAGCTCCACATTGAAGAGCACTGCATTGGATTCCAATGCACTGCTTGCAGTGAAGTTCTCTAATTGGCATGAGGTATACATGCTCACTACAATTCATGATGAGAGCAATTCCGCCGTCATGGTTTCCGATCAGATGGCAAAAGTTCACAAGTCCACCTGTATATTTAATTACAATAATTACTTGGGCAGCGTGGATAAGGAGGACCAGGTTGTTCAGCCATACAATGTGAGTTACAAAACGCACACTTGGTATAAGAAGCTGATTACCCACCTGATCCAGATGGCACCATACAATGTATAGTATATGCAAAAAATCCTAGGCAGTCCTAATAGTAGACAACAAGTAATTAGACCCAAATGCACAAGGAACAGGCAAAGAAGGGAAATATAATCATTTATAAAAAGCAAACATGTTTTTAATGTACATAATAAAAATCATATAGGAAACTGAAGTTAATCAGACTATATGACAATTCAAATATAAAAATGTATGCACTTAATACATATAATGACACAAATTACAGCATTTTAATAAAATAAGAAGACACCATCAGATACTAGAAAGTGTCCGCAACCAAGGTGAAGATAAAATACTCGACGCGCGTTTCGGCGAAAACGCCTTCTTCAGGAGCCACAAGTTACAATCTGCAATTACATGTAAAGAGAGAAACAATAAAGTACAATTCTCGAGTGGCTTACAATCACAAGTTAAGGACATGAAAATAACCAGTTTACATATAGAGAATACAATGTTACATTACATATAGTACATTACATATTGCCTATAACTTAATGCTATTGGGTCCAACATCCTTACTTTGTTTCTAACATGTCCTATGATAAACATATTCTGAAAAGTGATTGTATAGTACTCCAAGACTTCTTTGTATTCCAATTTTCAAATTTTCAAGTTAGACAGTAGCTCTATGTGTATCATATTTATAACAATCTCCAAAATCAAGAGAAGACCCCAATGTATATAATGATAACGACTTACAAGGGGAGACAGGAAAAACACACAAGTGGTATCTTTAAAAAGCTGGCAGGTAGACGATATACCTAAGCACAGAAAACAAATGTATAAAAATTAGAACCAATATTACTGATGCGAGGTGAATTAAGAGTCAAATGAGCACATGAAGTCATACAAATGCAAACCCAGGTGGAAAACCGCACAGTGATGTATAGTTAATATCATTGATATTTGGAAGGCCTAGGCAGATATATGTCATAAACCCAAACACTTTTATATAAGAGCAAAAAAAAAACTTTTTTGCTAAATGCGAAGGGCTCAATATGAACTAACATTTACTCATGATAAGTCGTACCTGTGAAACTGGTATGTCGTATCCTTGTTGAAAACTATTTAATGAAACGTCCCGCTAGAGATGATTAACGCAAAAACTTGGGAGCACAGCCAGTGGATATTCGTTCGTTGTGTCCTAGCAATTAACTGAAAGATACAATGATGACCAGAAAGGTCTATTTAGGACAACAGAGTGTAGAGATAAAGATAAAAAACATTTGTCTTGATCGAGAAACTGATGACAAACCAATTACCTTGGTAGATATTTCTCGAGTCCCGATAATTAATATTCTAGACGTGTGTGTTTAAGATTTCTCAGCGTCGTTAGCGTACTTGAATTAATATGTCTACAAAGAGAAAGGTGAAAATATATATCAGATATCTAGTATATTGATCTTTGTATGATATAAATAGTAACTACCGACTCATTCACCTGAGCAAAGTGTAGTCATATACTGCCGTTGATCAATGTCACATAAATGACCGGCGTGTGGATAATCAATGTTATGTTTTATTATTCCACAAGGAGACCCGCTGTAAATATAAAAGCGCCCGAGTTAGATATATATTAAGCCAGCACATAGTCAGCAGACTTGCTGTTACTTAAAACATAAATCAGACGGAAGATAGTCCTAACTTACAATAGATAAACTGGTCCCGAGTGGAGTCTCACTTGGAATTTATGTTCGAGACAATTGAATCGTTGGTAATGGCGTTTCAACAATCACGATAATCTAAAAGAGAGTGAGCCCATCAATGCAACTGTTAGTAATAACAAAACGGTAGGTGATGCAAAGACACATTTGACGACTGTTGTCCCAAGCCAAATTGAATAAGAATGGAAGATATTAATACTACGTGTCTCTAGCCCGTATCACAAAGGTGACAAATCTTACCTGATAAAAGAAAACTTCAAGCCGGATGGAGCTTACAAAGTTGCTGTGTTACCGCGTATCGTCAGCCGAAAATAGAATCAATGGGGAGGTGCTAACCAATCCCTTTAAATATAACGCCTGGTGGGCGGAGCTTGAGAGAGCACCCGGGAAGTAATAGTAGAGGTAAACAAAAGACTGGCGAGGAGAAATACGACGTCCATAATATATCCCTCTGTGGGAAAAATCTCGTCCAGTCTGTGAGGCATAATATCAAAGGTTACTTAACAAAATGAGGCGGTATACAATAAAAAGGAAAGGAGGACCGGGAAAGTAGTTATTTTATCGCGAACTTACCCAGTACAAAAATTTGTGAAAACGAAGCCCTCCTATGCAATATTTGATAAATGCGACGGGCGTCGATTTATAGAATTGTGCACATGTGGGGAGCGACCTACTTAATGGGAGCAAGATCTATATGGGGTGCTAATTCAACTCCATATCTAAATTGGGAGAAAACGTATAAATATAAAAGGATAACAGTGAAAATGACCACTAAACAATAATTTACTAAAAAGAAACCCCATTGATGTTGAAAACGTTATTTGTCCTCTTTGCGATTAATATTTATAGTGGTATAAATAATAAAATAAAAGAACGATATCAGATAGAAAGGCCAAAAATATACGGTTAGAAACAGACCGGTTGCTATGAAGAGATATATATTATGGTCGACTAGGATCCTACCTATTCTAGTGGGGGCAGTTACTGGCTGATAATAGTCTACCTATTGCTATTATTACTCCGTGGGAACATAATAACTGTAACATAGACCAATGAAACTGAAAAATTAAATAATAGCATTTTCCCATGGGATTTCGGAATTAAGTCCCTTCTTGAAAGTCCCGAGTGAAAAAAATCCAGAAAACTTCTCGTTTTTTTCTGGCTTTCCCGCCACCTTTGCTTTCTGGGAGTCTTATCTTCTCAATGATGCGCCATTGAAATTCATCTGGCGCATGTTGTTTCTCTTGAAAATGTTTCACCAACGGCGCCGTGGTTCTATTGGTGCGAATAGCTGAGCGATGCTCGGTGAGCCTTACTTGGATAGACCTGGAAGTTTCACCAACATACCCTAGCTGACATGGACATAAAATGAAGTAGATGCAGTTCGCGGTTTTACAATTCCACATGTCAATTGCATTAACACGGCAACCATTGTGCTCAAATGACTCACCTCCCATGATGTTATGACACGATTTACAAGACGAACATTTAACTGTGCCTTTGACAGGGAAGTTGTTGTCGATGGACCTTTGAACAAATTCAGATGTAGAATGGTTAGCAGTATATCGTGAATGCACTATCAAATCCTTCAGATTTTTATTTCGTTTGTGGGCAAACAAGGGTTTATCCAGCTTGATCTCTGATGTGGGGTTGGAATTTAAAATGTGCCAGTTAGTGTTCCCAATATGCTTTACTGTGTTGTCTAGGGTTGAGTGCTTGGTAACACAAACAAGTTGGGTATTTTCTTTTACAACGTTTTTCTTCAGAAGCGAGTCACGATCGTAATATCTCGCTCGCTTGTAAGAGTCCCTCACTAGCCTGTGGGGATACCCTCTGTTCAGAAATTTTTGACGCATAATGCTAGCTTGTGTATCATAATCAGCTAGGTTGGTGCAATTTCTCCTCACTCAAAGAAATTGGGAGAAGGGAATGCTGTCGCGTTGACTGCGGGGATGGAAACTATTAAAATGGAGGAGGGTGTTCCGAGCAGTAGGTTTCACAAAGAGGTCAACTATCAACTTGTTGTTCTGATGTTTAATAGTTAGGTCAAGGAATTCAACTTGTTGTTCATCGTGGTGGGCCGTAAATTTTATATTGGCATCAGTCAGATTGATCCATTGAAGAAATTCATATAGTGATTCTCTCCCATTGGTCCAGATAAAAAAGATGTCATCAATATATCTGGACCAATGGGAAATCGATTCATAAAAAGGAGCCACTTCATTGTAAATGAACTTCGTTTCGAATGCCGCCATATAGATGTTAGCAATAGACGGCGCCACTGATGCCCCCATGCTGACACCCTTAATCTGTCGATAAAGGGTGTTCCCCAATTCAAAAATTTTCTCAGTCAGAACAATCTGTAGAAGGTCCATAATGAATTCCTTAGGGCATACTATATCAAACTGGTCAATGAACCAACTAGTGGCTGAGAGCACTTCTTTCTGGGGTATATTGCTGTATAGCGCTTCGATGTCCATTGTAACCATAATGTCTGTCCTAGGATTAAAAGCTACATTTTCAACTTTATTTATCATATCGCCCGTGTCTTTAACATAGGACACAATTTTTGGTATGTGTGGGCGTAAAAAGAAATCTATGAATTTGGAAAGTGGTTCAGTGTTTGTTCCGATAGTCGATACAATGGGTCTATAGGGAGGGTCTAGAAGATTCTTATGAATTTTGGGCATGCCATAAATGCACGCTGTCTTCCCTTGATGGAAATTCAGAAATTCATAAACTTTTTGGTTGATGTCACCGGTAGAGAGGGCCCTATTTGTGAGAGTCAAGATTTTTTTAGATACCTGGCCTAAGGGGTTTGCTTTAATCTTAGAATAAGTAGTGACATCAGCTAGCATGGTATTCATTTTTAATTCATAAAGATCAGAATCCAACAAGACAATGCCCCCACCCTTGTCACAACTCTTGATCACTAATCTGTCATTATTCTTCAGAGTTTTTAAAGACTCAGATTCTTCTTTGCTTAAGTTATAAATAGGTTTGGGTATGAAACGAAGGGCCCTTTCTAATTGTTGCAAGACAACAAGTTCAAAGGTCGCTACCTCTGGACCAAGTTGGTCCAGAGTAGGATAGAAAGTGGAAGGGAGGGACAGATGTCTTACTTCGTTATGGATCTCATTCGAATCTGTCATTGATGCAAAAAACTTTTTGAGTCTAATCCGTCTGAAGAAAGAGATAATGTATGTTTGTAATTCAAAGACATTCACATGTGCGTGTGGAACGTATGAAAGGCCTTTAGACAGTAAGGATTCTACTTGGGGATCAAGTGCATTGGATGAAAGATTAAATATGGGGATTACATCCCCTGACCCCAATATTGGCGATTGCATGTTTCGCGGATAAAATGGGGTTCCTGTTGTTGATGTTGTTGGTGTTGGGGCTGATGTTGATGATGTGATTGCTGGAAGTTTCCCCTGTTGTGACTCTGAAAATGTACCCTCGGGCGACCCCGACGGAGGCCCCTGTTGGATAAAAAAGGTTTGGGGCGGGGGCCATTGTATTGATTGTAATTACCCTCTGGTTCATAGAACGCATTAGTGCCTTCATTTTCAGAGTCAGATGTATCTGTGAAATTGTTAACTCGTTGTGGTGTGGTTCTTGTCTCATCTACGTAATGGTTTTGTTTGTAAAAGTCTTGTCTGAGGTAGGGATAAGTACCTTCTAATGTGTAGAAGCGTTTATCTTTAGTCAATTTATCATTTTTGCGCTTATTTAGGTAAGCACTGAAGGATTCTATTTCTCTGTTAGCTTCTTCAATTTTCTTTAAGGCCTCATCTAAATTGCCTACTGTTCTTAATTTGGCTTCTAGTTCTTCAATCTCGGTCTTGATTGCCAATGCCAATTCTTTGGCGGTTTCGACAATCAAGATCATGAGGTCCCGAGAGCATCTGTTGGCAATAAGACTCCATCTCTCAAGAAATGGTCTGTGATGAACAAAGAGACCAGGGATGTTTCGAACTTTGAGACCCATGGGGATGATGCCATTCCTTAAATAGGCCAGCATAAATTCCCCATGTGCTTCCATACGCTTAAGTTTCTTTTTAAGTTCTAATAGTTTATGACTATCTTCGTTGCTATGGCTGCCCGTGTTGCCATTGCCACTGAAGGTAGCATTGGTTCCCACAAGTAATTCAAATTCCTCATCCGAGAAACCGAATGTTTTCGACTGGGCCAAATTGGTCCCGAACTAGTAGGTAGACTGCAAAAGAAAGATAAATTGCAGATAGCCAAGCAATGGGCAGGAGTACTAACAATCTCTGATGTAATGTGTAATGATACAAGGAAGAGAACAGCCCTACACAGACAAGCTGTGGGAAAACAATATGAAAAAAACAAGGACCCCCTGGGTAGTGATTCTAACAGACTCCTAGGGCAGGGTAGACAAAGTATATGCAAAAAATCCTAGGCAGTCCTAATAGTAGACAACAAGTAATTAGACCCAAATGCACAAGGAACAGGCAAAGAAGGGAAATATAATCATTTATAAAAAGCAAACATGTTTTTAATGTACATAATAAAAATCATATAGGAAACTGAAGTTAATCAGACTATATGACAATTCAAATATAAAAATGTATGCACTTAATACATATAATGACACGAATTACAGCATTTTAATAAAATAAGAAGACACCATCAGATACTAGAAAGTGTCCGCAACCAAGGTGAAGATAAAATACTCGACGCGCGTTTCGGCGAAAACGCCTTCTTCAGGAGCCACAAGTTACAATCTGCAATTACATGTAAAGAGAGAAACAATTAAGTACAATTCTCGAGTGGCTTACAATCACAAGTTAAGGACATGAAAATAACCAGTTTACATATAGAGAATACAATGTTACATTACATATAGTACATTACATATTGCCTATAACTTAATGCTATTGGGTCCAACATCCTTACTTTGTTTCTAATATGTCCTATGATACACATATTCTGAAAAGTGATTGTATAGTACTCCAAGACTTCTTTGTATTCCAATTTTCAAATTTTCAAGTTAGAAAGTAGCTCTATGTGTATCATATTTATAACAATCTCCAAAATCAAGAGAAGACCCCAATGTATATAATGACAACGACTTACAAGGGGAGACAGGAAAAACACACAAGTGGTATCTTTAAAAAGCTGGCAGGTAGACGATATACCTAAGCACAGAAAACAAATGTATAAAAATTAGAACCAATATTACTGATGCGAGGTGAATTAAGAGTCAAATGAGCACATGAAGTCATACAAATGCAAACCCAGGTGGAAAACCGCACAGTGATTTATAGTTAATATCATTGATATTTGGAAGGCCTAGGCAGATATATGTCATAAACCCAAACACTTTTATATATGAGCAAAAAAAAAAAAAATTATTGCTAAATGCGAAGGGCTCAATATGAACTAACATTTACTCATGATCAGTCGTACCTGTGAAACTGGTATGTCGTATCCTTGTTGAAAACTATTTAATGAAACGTCCCGCTAGAGATGATTAACGCAAAAACTTGGGAGCACAGCCAGTGGATATTCGTTCGTTGTGTCCTAGAAATTAACTGAAAGATACAATGATGACTAGAAAGGTCTATTTAGGACAACAGAGTGTAGAGATAAAGATAAAAAACATTCGTCTTGATCGAGAAACTGATGACAAACCAATTACCTTGGTAGATATTTCTCGAGTCCCGATAATTAATATTCTAGACGTGTGTGTTTAAGATTTCTCAGCGTCGTTAGTGTACTTGAATTAATATGTCTACAAAGAGAAAGGTGGGAATATATATCAGATATCTGGTATAATGATCTTTGTGTGATATAAATAGTAACTACCGACTCATTCACCTGAGCAAAGTGTAGTCATATACTGCCGTTGATCAATGTCACATAAATGACCGGCGTGTGGATAATCAATGTTATGTTTTATTATTCCACAAGGTATGTATATGTATATGCTGTTATTGTCAGACCACCATGGAAAGACCTCTGTCTTTCCTTGACTTTCAGTTGTCTGTCATTGGAATTCTTACTGCTACGGAAGCAACAGCCGCCACTTCATATACTATGGAGGACGTGGCAAGGCCGCAGGATTGACACTTTACAGAATGCATTCCTGCAAATGCTAAAAAGACTCGAATACATCATTGTTGCAGAGTCTGATCTAAGCATTGAAAGAAACAGGAGAGTCATTATTACTGTGCCCAGTGCCCGTCTCAGCCAGCCCTGTGATTTTCTACTTGCTATATGTTGTACGATACAAAAGTGAAGTAATGGGAAATTCACTGAGGTGAAGCTTCATGAACATATACCTTTCAATGGCTTTGCATGGATACATACTTCCCATGGGCCACTACTTCTGAAGAGCCATTTTTAGGGCTAAACCGGTCCCTGATTGCTTGTGTTCCAGTTCAGTGAGAACCTGGCCTGGCAGTTCGGAGTGGACTGTTCCTATGAGGAGTGAACTCAAGACTGATTTGCATATAGCTGGGTCCAAACTGAGGTGGCATGGGGGCATAAAATGATGGATTTAGATGCGGCCCTGAGCAATTGCCAGTGGCTGAGATTAATTCAAGCATTCCATACATCACCGTGTTGTTTTTGCACTTAAGTGTGGCATGAATCAGGAGAGATGGATGAGGGGTTGCATCAATTTTGAATATGCCAACCACATGACCCCATCAAATTTATCATCTAGTGTTTTTGCATTTGATGCTCTTAAAACGCCAAGAATGCCCAGACGTGGGTCTAGAACTCACTGTACCACTGGAACCAAGCTATGTCTGACTGAAGAGCCCTAATTAGGGTGAAACCAGCCCTAGGTTGCTGGTGTTCCAGTTCAAGGCAGCCTTGCTCTGGCAGTTTGGGTTGGACTATTCCCTTGAGCAGCATTGTCGGGTATGCCCAGACATGAGTCATGGGCTCACTGTACCATTTGAAACAAGTAATACCTGGCTGAAGAGCTCTATTTTGTGAAACCAGTCACAGATTGCTTGTGTTCTGGTTCAGGGAGGACCTGGCCTGGCAGTTCGGGCAGGACTGTTCCTATGAGGAGCAGGGTCAAGACTGATTTGCAAGGGAGGAGCCAAGATGGCGATCGGGATGGCTGCATAACTGCTTGGCTCCGTGTGCCCTCCCGCCCGCACATATATCCTGTGATAAACCCGAGCAGTTTTTGCTAATTTCAGTAGGTGAAGGGAAGCGTTCACTTACCATCCGCTTTTGAGGCTCCACCGTGCAGTAGACCCGAAGAACTGTCTCCGTCTCTTTGGCGGCCTTCGAGGTGCTGCGGCCGGGATCTCGAGTGAGGGGAGTGTCCGGTCGTGCTTGCGACACCAGCGGCCTCTGGTCGCGATGGGAAGCCGGTTGGAGAGAGCCTGAGAACTGTGAGCCGGAAGAGATGATACCAACCCACCCCCAATAGTGGGTTGCCCTGCGGGAGAAGCAAAATATCCGGGACGGAGAGAGTCCATGATGCCCAGTTCCCCTTCGGTGTGATACCCGGTTATGTTAACAGCCCTCCCTGGGAACGGGCGGGTGACTCCCGGGTAGCGGGGAGCTTGTTTAGCCTTTCGGTGACTCTCCTTTCTGCTGCCTGCCCAGACTATTGAGATCCCGCAGTGGATCCTGCTGTTCCCGGGGGTCGGGCCCGCTCCTGAGGTGCGGTGGCGGGGAAAGAGAACGTGACGGCTGAAATGGCGGATGATGCTTCCCCGTGCACCCCTCACCCGGGCAGAGAAACCGGTGCGCAAGAGAACCCCGGGGTCTGGCCCTGTGAGAAACCGCCCACGCCCAAACATATCCTGGCTGCATTAACAACCCTGCGGACAGCCCTGATCCGGGAGGCCCGAGATTTGGGACAAAGGATGGCCGCCATTGTTGTCCCGCCGTCTTGTACCGGCACGGATCGCTCTCAGGGAGGCGCCGCTGTGTCTGCCTCTGCTTCATCGACGTGTTCCCCGGATGAGTCTGCATTCTTAGAGACGTGGATAGATTTGATTCGTGAGCCTACTGTGGATGCATCTGTGGCGCTTGTGATTGTCTCACCGGGGCCTTTCTTTGATCGGCAAGTAGAGGAACAGCATACACGACTTGGGCGGCCCCGTCGGGGTTTTGGCGCTTCCCGCTTCGTGTGTTTCCCTTTCCGTGACTGGCGGGACTGTGTTCGGACTCGAGACTGTTGGCGGTGTTGACATTGTTCCACTCAGACTTCCGCCATGCATCATCGGCAAAATTTCGGTGGCTGGGGTCCTATGGAGCGGCGCCACTGCCTGATCCTCCCGGTGTAATCGGACCCTTTGTGCTATTTTGTATCCCGTTTGAGGGATGGTTCAACGTTGGTACTATTGATAAACGTGGCCAGGGATGAATTCGATTGGAATATGGAGGGACTCATAGCTGGTTGAGGGTGATTTGATGGGCGCTTAGCGGGGTTGTCATTGATTGCGTTTTACGTGATTGCTGCTACCTGTACTTCTTTTGCCTTCACTGTCTATACGATTTTTGTATGCAGAGGTGGGAGGGGCCGGATGACCGGATCGAGGGCCCTACTCCTGTATTTTTTCTCTTCTTTTTCTCTTTTTCTTCTCTGTATTTCGGGTCTCTTATTTAGGGCGACAGGCACGCTGCTGGGGGGGTAGGCAGTAGCCTTTTGCAGGGGTGCAGGGTTGAGGGTGGGGGGATGGGTTTGTTATTTTGTTCTATCTTGTTTCTATGGCCCTTTGTCCTTTTCCTTTTTCGATGTCGTCGTCTTCCATGTCTCCCATATTGTGTTTCGCCTTGAGGGGTGGGGCTAGTTCGCTATGCTTGCTTGGTGTCTATTGCATCTATCCTGATTCGTATACCCCCTCCCCCATCCTCTTCATCTAGGTACATCACTGGCGTAAACTCCTTGCTTTAGTTAGCTCAAATTCAAATTCAAAATATCTTTATTCGGTTTTCAGTATGAAAGCCACAAAAGTACAAATTTACACAGTAAAAAACACCAAAAATTAAAAGAAGAAGTTAAAAGTTCATGAGTTGTTGTAATTAAGGACTCTTATACTGAACAGTATATTTACTAGGGTCCATGTTAAGACAGGTTCTCGGATTACTCAAAGGTTCATGCGGTGTTTGAGGCACATTCTAAGGTAATGTGCCACGGATTTTGATACTAGGGGATTCTCCAAGAACTGCAATGCCAGGAATGCTGGACGACATCTTCTGACCTTCATTACTTTTAGAACTGGTAAAATCCATCTCTTACGGAATGGTGAATAAAAAGTACAAAAGAAAAGAACGTGGATTGTGGACTGAGGAGAGTTGGAGTCGCAGGGGCACGCTGTTGTGTTATGTGTCCAGTTGTTCTGAGTGGGAAATGAAACCATGATATGGAAAAGATTGAACCTGAAACGGGTGAGCAGTAACTTTTCGAATTGAGTCAGGTCTTGCTGCAGATATGATTGAATAGATGGTACAGTTTGTATCATGAGGCAGTGTTGTACTGATGGCTTGCTTATTTCTGTCATCAGCCTTAGTTGGTTTAAGTGAGACAGACATATCTTTTTTAGCTCTTTTTTTGCTATGTCTGTTACTGACTGTGGGTCATTAAAGAACCTCAGGAGGCCGATATCTGTAAGGAAAGTTTTTACATAGTGTAGCCACTTTATCTTTTCCATGTGCTCTAGGTTCATGCGGTCCTCAATAATTTCTCTGGTGAGTGTGCATTCGTCCGTAGCCCATATTCTACGCCATAGCATTATGGGTTGGATCTTGATAAGGTCGGAGATATGTTCCACTCCCAGTTCTAGGTGGCATCCGAAGGTGGTCGTGCTTTTGGGGACTGCTAATAAAAATTTGAAAAAGGTGTTTTCGGTTTTTTGGATTTGGTCAACATTAGCTATTCCCCAGACTCCTGCTCCGAAAATCGCCGTACTAATGCATTTAGCATTATAGATCTTTAACATCTCTGCCAGGTTTTTTTTTTCCTAGGCGAAGAGAAAAGGCTTTTAGAGCGCCCACTGTTCGTATGAGCGATAGCTTGCGGGAATTAATTGCGTCTTTCCATTTGAACTCCTCATCGATGGTGATGCCAAGATATGGATAGGTTTTTGTTGTTTCAAGCGGTAAGTTGTCCACAAAGATTTTTTTCACCCTTTTCCCCTTACTGCCGGCATGCATCACAAAGGTTTTCTTTATGTTAACTTTCAGGTTAAGATTGGTCATGAAAGTGCAGTAATTGTTTAAAGCTCTTTGTAGCTGAATTGGAGTTCGAGCAAGGATCACCGCATCGTCGGCGTATAACAGTGCCGGAATTGGTCGCCGACCTGCTGTTGGAAAGTCTTTTGTTCCCTGTAGCATTGCTGCCTCTAAGCCGTTAGTGTACAGCGTGAATAGGAAGGGGGCCAATACGCACCCCTGCCTAACCCCCTTCTGTATTGGGAAGCTATCCGTAAGTTGTCCTTCCAGCCCATATCTTACCTTGGCTGTGGCGCCAGAATATAGCTCACGTAAAAAGTCCACTATTGCAGGGTCAATCCCCATTTCCAACATTATTAGCCAAAGTTTTGAATGTACCACACAGTCAAACGCTGCCGTAAGGTCAACGTAGACCATGTGGAGACTGTTTTTTTTTACAGTTGTATATTTTGCGGCCAGTAGGGTTAAGTTCAGAACTTGGTCCACGGTGCTCAGGCCTGACCTAAACCCGTATTGAAGGTCTGAAAGGAGCCCTTGTTCCTTGGACCACTCCTGGAGACGATCAAGAAGTATCCTTCCTGCCATCTTTCCCACTGAGTCCAGGAGCGAGATGGGTCGGTAGCAGGAAGGACTGTCTCTATTGCCTTTCTTAAAAATAGGGACCAAGATTGATGTTGACCATGAGTTAGGGAGATTGATTTCTTTGGCTGCGTTCAGTACTTTTGTTAATAGTGGGGACCAGAGGTCAGGAAGAAATTTGTAAAGGTCCATTGGAACGGAATCTGGACCTGGCGCTTTACCATTTTTTGCCAGGTTAATAGCTTTCTGTATCTCGTTGATGGTAAAGTGTATGTCTAACGGATATTTCACCGATGGAAGGTCAGGTCGAGGAGTTAGATCTCCAGTTTTTGCCACTCCAAAGACCCCTGAAAAATACAACACCCAGTCCTCCGCGCTTATTGCAATATCCAAGGATGGGCCCTCCTTGTTCCCAGCTAAGAATGGAGTTTTGACTATTCTCCAGAATGCTAGGTGATCTTTTTGTAAGCTGCTGTCTAAAAGCTGAGTCCAGAGGTTGAGTTGTATCTCTTTTTTCCGTTGTTTTAGTGCGTGCGCGTATGATTTCCTTAAGTTGACTATCTCTTCCCTGTTTCGTTCTTTCTTTGCTAGGGCTTTCTTTAAATTAGAATAGGCTTTTGTGCACTTAGTATTAAACCATCCTTTTCTTAGTGTGTTGTTTTGTTTTCTGGGTTTGATTAATTCATTTCCTATGGTCTTCACTATTTTGTCGTAGTCGCTCAGGATTTCTTTCGCAGTGGCAGAAGGATTTAAACAGTTATCGATAAGTGTCCTGCATTTTTCAACTATTCTTTTTGTGGTCAGTTCTTGATCTAAAATACCCCATTTTAGGGTGAAGCCGTTCAACCTGTTTAGCGTAAGTTTTTCTTGATGCAGTAGGGCAAAATTATCCTTTGCTGGGTTCTTATCGCAGACAGGTTCTAGGTATATTAGTTTGAGGGGATAGTGGTCGCTGAGTACATTATTAATCACCTCGAAATGCTTTATGCGTTCTGCATTAAGGGTAGAAACCAGGATGTAATCAATTAGTGTTTGAGCGCCTCTACCGTGAAATGTTGACATAAATGGGATTGTCGGTGGCATTATCATGTTCGCAAACCCCAAATCCAGCTCAAACATAACGGCTTGTATGTTTGTTCCTTCCTCCGTGTGTTGAAAATGAGTTAAGGGGTTATCCTGTTCATCGGTAATCCCACAGGTGGGTGCGTTACTTTTGTCGCAGATGTGTAAGTTGAAGTCTCCACCCCAGATTATTGAGTGTGTGACTTTAGCATGTTTAATTTTTTGCTTGTTTGTTATTTCAGTAATTTCGCTTAGTGTTTTGAGTAAGTCCGCCGAGCTCATATTATTGTAAAAGTTTATTATTGTGTAGGAAATTTGATTAGTTGCTTTAATATTAATTACTTGGTAGTTCTGATGAAGAGCTATGGGCGTTGTTTCCTGGCAGGGCCAAAGGTTCGAGATGTATGTTGTTAAACCCCCTTTGCTTCTCCCTGAGTGCGATTTTGTAGCTTGCGAGAAGTATGTTCTGAATCCTACCAGGTGGACTGGATCATTCAGCCATGTCTCCTGAAGACATATTAGATCGTTTGTCTGGGCCAGGTCCAAAAAGGCTTTCTCTTTGTACTTGGTTGCGAGACCCGCCACGTTCCAGAATAGCAGGTTCCTCTCGACATTGGTTATATTGGCATTAGGATGGGTCGTAGGAGGAGGGGATAGCTCATATGCCATTAAATTTGGTTCGTCTCCAAACTGGGCCATTTCAAGCGGTCGCTTTTTTTGGGGAGATAGTGACGGTATTATAGGGGTGTGTGTGATTATGCGACATTGAATCTTATTTTCTTTTCCTGTTATTACAAAATGAACCGTCTCAGATCCTTATTATCGCATGGTAATTTAATTATATGGTATATCCTGGATGCTACTCAGCTCTTGACCTCCGGACTGCTGTATGTTTTTCTAATACATTACTTTTAATCGATTTGAATAGCGGCCGGCCGGATTGGTTGTAGGCCCGTGTTTGTATCTCCGTATCTTGACAATAAAGGTTCTTTAAAAAAAAAAAAAAAGACTGATTTGCATATGGTTGGTTCCAAACTGAGGTGACATGCTGGGTGAACAAGGCACAAACAGAGTGCATATAGAGGTGCTTATCAAAGATTTCAGTTGCAAACAATTTGAATGAAATGAATAAAAAAATAAGCTACTTTGAGTTCCTTTATTTTTACCAAAGCAGAAGTACATTTCTATAGCTCGAACTGGACCCGAAGGCATTGGAGCGCTTTACACGCGCACCAGTTTACAATGCAGCTCAACCTGCAACTCACGGATTCCACTTCCAATAAATGGCCAACCGTAGAAATAATCAATGATAGTAATATAGTTGGAGGGTTAGACGTCATAAATAAATGCGAGTTTAGAAACAATCAAGGGTTGCACGACAGAAGCGCGGCAGGACTGGTTTATTTATTTTCAAGGCACAAACAGAGCGCAAGTAGCGGTGCTTATGAAAGTTTTCAGTTGCAAACAATTTAATAGGAAGAAATACGCTACTTTGAGTTCCTTTATTTTTACCAAAACAGAAGTACATTTATATAGCGCAAACTGGACCCGAAATCATTGGAGCGCTTTACACACGCACCAGCTTTGGAGCGCTTTACACGCGCACCAGTTTACAATGCAGCCCATCCTTCAAATCACGGATTCCACTGCCAATAAAAAGTCGACTGAAGAAATATGCAATGATAGTAAAATAGTTGGAGGGTTTGATGTCAGAAATAAATGTGAGTTTATAATCAATCAACTGTTGCAAAACAGAAGCAAGGCAGGACTGTTATATTTCGTTTCAAAGCACAAAGAGAGCGCGAGTAGAAGTGACTATAAAAGTTTTCACATTTTATTGCAATTTCAATACGCAAATAAGCTCCTATGAGTCCCTTTACTTTTTAACAAAACAGAAGTACATTTATATGGCAAAAAAATCAACCTGAAGACATTGGAGCGCTTTACATACGCACCACTTTATAATGCAGCTCAACCTGCTTATCACGTATTCCACTTCCAAAAAATAGCCAACTGTAGAAATATTCAATGATAGTAATATAGTTGTAGGGTTTGACGTCATAAATAAATGCAAGTTTAGAATCAATCAACTGTTGCAAAACACCATAGCAGTGCCCATGGTGATTTAACAAATACAACTTCTCTTTTTGCAATTTTATTAAGCCTTCCGGAGCAATTGTGCGTGTGTGAAATGATGAAATTGGGCGAACAAAGTTTTAATAAAAATCGAGCATGCAAACAATACTGTTTAAGACAGTATCCTTTTTTTTAAAAAAAAAAAAGGCTTTTGATAAAGCAAAAAGGTTGGAGTTGAGCACCAACTATTTGGCCTCAGAGAGGAAACACCAATTACGGAGGATGTCTCTGAGTGCCTTCTGCTCTCCTGGCGCCTCGGGTCTGTTTAGTGTTCACACGTGGAATTTCAAAAGCATTCATCAAGGAGGATGTCTCTGCCTGCCTTGTGGCGCCTGTTGTCTGTTCCCAGCAGAGAGGAAGGAGCTGTAGAAGCAGGATTCACGCGCTTGTGGAGGAGGATTAATTGTTCACAAAATTTAGCCTTGTCTCCAGTTTACACATAGTTTAGTTCTTACTTAAACCTTCCAGGCTTGTTTTTTCTAAATATATAGAGCGCTTGCACTTAACTATTTACATTGCACCTTCTAAGCGAAATTACCCAATGCACGTGCTGTGTAGATTTTAAAGCAACACACCGGTAATGTTTGACTAAGATGGCAGGGTGCTGGCATTTTTTTGATATAAAAGTGGCATGGGCTGAAAATAAATATTAAAAATACGCCCTCTGTGTGGAGGGAGGGGGAGGGAGTTAAAGCGCGGCAGGACTGTTATATTTAGTTTCAAGGCGAGTAGAGGTGCTTATAAAAGTTTTCACATTTTGAAGCAATTTGAATAACCAACTAAGCTCCTTTGAGTCCCGTGGGTGCATGGTAAGGAGAACAAGCTCTCGGCATTGCTGTGGCAGGGGCGGGGGAGAGGATCCCTTTGAAGTCTGATGCCGAGTCTTGTGGTGTGCTATGTGCATGCGCCTGGCTCACATGAACTGTACACGATCCGCAGCAGTTTGGGTAGACTTTTGAAAGCCTCACTATAATCTCAACAAACAAGCATTGCCAAAGCAATGCTGTAGGTTGAGACCTAAAAACAATGTATTGGGATATGGCCCTGAATGATTGCCAGTGGCTGCGATTAATTCAAGCATTCCATCCATCACCTTGTTGTTTTTGCACTTAAGTTAGGCATGAATCAGGAGAGATGGGTGAGAGGTCGCGTCAATTTTGAATATACCAACCACGTGACCCAGTTAAAGTTATCATCTTCTGGTGTTTTTGCATTTGATTGTCTAAATGCGTCAGGAATGCCCAGACATGGGCCACGGCCTCACTGTGCCACTGGAACCAAGCTATATATGGCTGAACTGGTCCTAGGGTGCTTGTGTTCCGGTTCAGGGAGGACCTGGCCTGGCAGTTTGGGCTGGATTGCTCCCATGAGGTGCAGGTTCAAGACTGATTTGCATATGGCTGGATTTAAACTACAGTAGTATGGTGGGCCAAACATGATGGATTGGGATGTGAACCTGAGCGATTACCAGCGTCTGAGATTAATTCAAGCATTCCATCTATCACCTTGTTGTTTTTGCACTTAAGTGTGACATGAATCAGGAGAGATGGTTTACAGGTTGAGTCCCTTCTGAATATACCTACCACAGGACCCTATCAAATTTATCATCTTCTGGTGATTTAGTAAATGGAGCCGAGGACAGTAGCTAGAATCGTTTCTAAGATTTTAAAAGGTGCAATTAAGGAAATCAGCAGATGCCATCTATACCTGGGACTAAGGACCTACTTGGAATAGAGATGACGTATCCCCAAGAAAACCGAAACCACCGCTGTAGTGGTTCTTTGAGGTCCACCTAGAAGTGGGAAAGGAACAAGCCAAAGATAAACAAACCACAGACATTCCAGTAGTATAGCCACATAGTCAGTGTAATATTCAAGCTGACACCTCTGTAAAGGCACATAGAGAAAATATAAAATTGTGTCCCCTGCCTCAAGCGAGAAGAGAGGAGATGTGCGGGAGGCAAAGATTCGGTGCTGGGAGCAGTCACTCCATTGGTGGGGGCCTTTGTTCCTCTGTGTTTTTCCTTTGCCCCTACTCAACGACCATCACCAATGTCAGGAGCTGGGCACGGCAGGCGCATTTGCCGAGCAGTGGGGACCGGGGACCTGGGCAGGTTTATGAAAGACTGGGCCCCTCCTGACCCAATGGAGTCAAAATAGAGGTGCCGCCTTTGTTGGGATTACGTTTTTCAAGGTCAGAATGAAGGTTTCCTTCCCTGGAAGCTGTATTATTAATCAATGGAATTTACAAGATTGCACTTGAAAAAAACATTTGCAACATGTTAAAAACAATTAATGCAGAACATGTTTGGAATGGTGACAAATGACTTTCACAATAATGAAACTGACTCACTCGGGAACATGTAGGAGAGGAGGTATTGTGGGATTAGTATTTGTTTGTTTCCACAGAGAGACATTGAAGTCATTAATTCTCAACAGTGCATGTATTTTGAGATTGGGGCTTTTGCGGGGCAGCTGACTGGGGGGAGGTGTGCTCCTCCTCGGGTTTTTGGGCTCTTTTTGGGCTATAACTGTTTAGAGCTAGTAGCCAAATATATAACAGGCCATGTCACCATTTTTGGCAGGTAACATGGCGTCTGGTGGCATTTTTGCAAAAGGAGGTTTTCTACCACCCTTCCATCCTAGGTCTCGGGCAGATATAGAAATCCCAGGTCGCTTAGCTTGAGCACAGCTGAGCTCAGTATTTGTACATGGTTGTAGCTTGGAGCACGTGCAAGGTGGTTGGCAGCTACTTTTGACATGGTTACAAGTTATGATTAGGGTTGTGAACAGAGGTGATGGAGGAAAAGGCGAGTAGCAGGAAAGTTACAGAGAGAGGAAGCAACAAATTATAAGTTAAAATGTAAGATACTTAGATAGTCTGTATCTAAGCTGTAGCTGCGGCTAAAGGTCCCTTGGGAAATTGCATGGGGAAAACGCGTTGTGGGACCACCCCTTTTTCCTCGGCCCCCGCTTGATGAATCATCGTGAAACTTTCAGGATAGGAGCGGACCAGAGCTGGCCAAAAGTTTGGAAAATGTCATGCAACTTCATGAACCGGCGCCAACGTTATTCCAAATAGAATGTTGCGGACTTCCTATGGATAATAGGTCCTAACTATAATTATCTACTGGCGACCGCCAGAAGATAATATATATATATATATATATATTACCTACTGGCGGTCGCCAGTAGGTATATATAGTTAGGATTTTTTCTCTATGGGATTTTTGAAAATTCTATGTCTAATAACTTTGGCGTTTGTGGACGGAATTGGCTGAAATTTTCAGGAAAATGGCACATTTTGTTTCTGAGCAGCCCTTGAAAATTTGGGGGGGGGTTCGTCAAGGGGGGGCCGAGAAAAAAGGGGGGTCCCAAAACGTGTTTTTAACATTGAGTTTTCCATAGGGCGGTTGGCCTCACTTTTAGCCCGAACGGCTGAATGGATTTGCACGAAACTTGGCAAAATTGTAGGGACTGGTAGCCCGATGTGCCTTTGCTAGGTCTCAATATATGTGCTCCAGTGGATTTTGAGAAATTAACGTTCAAAAAAAGATATATATCTGTAACAGCGGACCGGGCAGCGCTCCGGTTCGCGGACTTTTCGCGGTACGGAGCTTTGTGAAGCGAAGCTGATTGGTTCTCCGGCGTCTGTGAACATTCCAAACAGTCCGTAGCGGCCGCCATCTTGTCTCTCGGTAGGATCGAGAGACAAGAGGAGGCCAAAGCGAAGGGGCAAATGACCATAAGGGGGCATAGTAGATCCTCGCTGACCCCCTAGGTTTGATGTGGAGGTTTTAAAAGGGTCCCGCGGAGCAAAAAAAAATAATAATAATAATCGAACGGCTGAATGGATTTGCACGAAACTTGGTAAAATATTAGGGACTGGTAGCCGATGTGCCTTTGCTAGGTCTCAATATATGTGCTCCAGTGGATTTTGAGAAATTAACGTTCAAAAAAAGATATATATCTGTAACAGCGCTCCGCTTCGCGTAACGGAGGTTTGCGAAGCTGATTGGTTCTCCGGCGTCTGTAAACATTGCAAACAGTCCGTAGCGGCCGCCATCTTGTCTCTCGGTAGGATCGAGAGACAAGAGGAGGCCAAAGCGAAGGGGCAAATGACCATAAGGGGCATAGTAGATCCTCCTTGACCTCTTAGGTTTGATGTGGAGGTTTTAAAAGGGCCCCGCGGGGCAAAAAAAAAAATAATAATAATAATCGAACGGCTGAATGGATTTGCACGAAACTTGGCAAAATTGTAGGGACTGGTAGCTCGATGTGCCTTTGCTAGGTCTCAATATATGTGCTTCAGTGGATTTTGAGAAATTAACGTTCAAAAACAAGATATATATCTGTAACAGCGCTCCGCTTCGCGGAGATAAAATTATATCTGTATTACCTAGCTGTTGCTAACACCAGTTAGCGACGGCTAGTAGGAGATAGCGACCATCTTGGGCCCCACTTTGCATGTGAGTGATATTTATCACTAATGACATGCAAAGTGGGCATGCCAAGATGTTAGCGACTGGAAACAGTCGCTAACATCGCTATCTCCTATTATCAACTTTTGGAAATATTCGCGATAAGCGCGAATATCTCCAAAAGCTAGCACCTGCCCTGAGCAGTTCTTAGCCATGTTATCCAATGGGAGGTGGATAACATGGCTAAGAGCATTAGCTCGGTAATGCATGAATATCGCTGAGTTTTCAGCGATATTAATGCATTGCGGTCGTTTTTTATCGTATTTGCGATAAACCTTGATAATAGCAAGGTTTATCTGCGATAATTTCTGACGATGCTTAGCGGTAAAAAAATCGTTGCTAAGCATCGTTAGGGATAAATATCGCTTAACTTTGGTAATATGCCCCAACGTCTGTTAACGTTCGATTCGAAGGAAATCAGGAAGTGTTGAAAAACATTGTCTGCGCCATCTTGTCTTTTTTCAAATGCCACACTTTTGTCGTGCACGGCAGCCATTTTAGATGCCTTGACCAGACCCACTCTGTGCACGCTGTCGATCCTTAGCATGGCTCCCCACCCTCGCAAGCATCTCCCCCAGGCAGTGGTCACCCCCGCTCTCTGTCTTATGCATGGGTAATAAACCTCCCCCCATCTGCGCTGCTCTTCCCTGAGAATCACACCCTGTGCCCGCCCGACACCTCCCTTTCGCCCTATTCACTACCGCACCCTCTGACACTCCTTTTCCTCTGTGTCCGATTGTCCAGGCCGGTCCTAGGGTATCAGCTAGCCCTGCAGATGTAGTTTATGGCCCCAGCTGTAAAGAATCACCCCTCTTCAAAGGAGTTATAGTAGATCAAGGCCCACACTCGATGAGATCCGTCACAGCAGACGCGTTCCTATTATCTGAAAACCATCCTGTATTGTGATTGGGGAGGGGACCGAGCCTGAAGCGGAAGATTCCAGGGATGACTCTTTGTACATCAAAGTTTTTACAATTATGTGTCACATTAAAAATATATAGCACTCCGACAAAGTAGTAAGATTATAAAACTTTAATAACTTATAAATATATACAAGAAAACAAAAACAGTAATAACATATAAACATTTTTAGGGAAAAACAACGAAGTAGCGGTCGGCTGTGCGAATAGTCCCAACGCAGCACAACGTCCAGATTTCCGGCGTGGGGCGTCGCGGGGGGTGGGTCATCAGTAGCAAACTGTTGTGCGAATAGTTCCAAGGCAGCAGAACGATGGCACCAAGGTGATGTCCAGTAAGTTGCCGCACTGGTTTTGGTATCCTACAATGCTGCTCCGAATAACGGCGTGGGGCGCACCGGGGGAGGCGGCGTGAACGGGCCTCTCCAGGTGGAGTGTCATCTGTTGTAGTGGGGCGCCCCTTTACCGTTTCAGTTCCATTCCGTCCGTTTTTGGTCCACTGTGTCAAAAGCCGCAATTCAGCTGAGTTGCGCCCACTCTTGCGGTGCAGCGATAGGCGGCTGTCACAGGACTCTCAAAATGGCGGCAGGCTGTTTCCTTTTTGGGCCTGGTCCACTGAAATGGCCCTGGGACACCTTGGAAATCGGACGCTTGTCTGCTAGGTCTTGGACCCCATTCTCGAAAGCGTCCCCTCCGCCTTGAGGATTCATCAAAAGTTTTGGGGGCCCCCGACTCCTGTAGGCTTCTGGTGGGGAGCGGTTGCCATGATTGCTCGCGGAATGACCACGACGGAGCTACGAGATGGTGGTGCTCTCATGCTGACGCCAGCTTCAGTCTGAAACATCCAGAAACAAGGTGGGGCTTTCATCGTTTGGGGAAAAAAAAAAGTTTTCATCCAATGAAAAGTGTTGTTTTTAGGTCATATGATCAAGCCTTCCATCATTATGAAACCAAAAGTAAAATGAACCAATGAAAAGTTTTATAAACAAGTCACATGACCTGTTATGCGGCATAGGGTATAAAATGCGGAGAAAATACGTTGGCACGTGAGGCGGCGTCAGTAGCAGACCGATGTGCGAATAGGCCGAAGGCAACACAACGCGCCAAGATCCGGATGGCACCGAGGTGGTGTCCAGCAAGTTGCAGCACTGGTGTGGCCATCCTACAATGCTGAAAGTCGGCGTGGGGCGCCCCGTTGGCCTGTGAGTTTGCGTCAGTAGCGGACCGATGTGCGAATAGGCCGAAGGCAGCACAACGCGCCAAGATCCGGATGGCACCGAGGTGGTGTCTAGTAAGTTGCCGCACTGGTGTGGCCATCCTACAATGTTGAAAGTCGGCGTGGGGCGCCCCGTTGGCCTGTGAGATGGCGGCAGTAGCGGACCGATGTGCGAATGGGGCCAAAGGTAGCGCAACAATATTTTCGGAATAGAAGACACCACAAGGCGCTGAGATGCCAAGATCCGGATGGCACCGAGGTGGTGTCTAGCAAGTTGTGGCACTGGTGTGGCCATCCTACAATGGTAAAAGTCGGTGTGGGGCGCCCTGTTGGCCTGTGAGATGGTGTCAGTAGCGGACTGATGTGCGAATGGGGCCAAAGGCAGCGCAACAATATTTTCTGACTGACACCACAAGGCGCTGAGATGCCAAGATCCGGATGGCACCGAGGTGATGTCTAGCAAGTTGCTGTACTGGTGTGGCCATCCTACAATGGTAAAAGTCGGCGTGGGGCGCCCTGTTGGCCTGTGAGATGGTGTCAGTGGCGGACCGATGTGCGAATGGGGCCAAAGGCAGCGCAACAATATTTTCTGTATGGAAGATACCACTAGGCGTTGAGATGCCAAGATCCGGATGGCACCGAGGTGATGTCTAGCAAGTTGCTGTACTGGTGTGGTCATCCTACAATGCTGAAACTCGGCGTGGGGCGCCCCATTAGCCTGTGAGATGGCGTCAGTAGCGGACCGATGTGTGAATAGGCCGGAACCAGCACAAGGCGCCAAGATCCGGATGTCACCGTGGTGGTTTCATAGTTGAGAGGCACTTCATCTGCAGTGGGGCGCCGAGATCCGGATGGCACCGAGGTGATGTCTAGCAAGTTGCTGTACTGGTGTGGTCATCCTACAATGCTGAAACTCGGCGTGGGGCGCCCTATTAGCCTGTGAGATGGCGTCAGTAGCGGACCGATGTGTGAATGGGGCAAAGGTAGCGCAAGAATATTTTCTGAATAGAAGACACCACAAGGCGCTGAGATGCCAAGATCCGGATGGCACCGAGGTGGTGTCTAGTAAGGTGCACTGGTGTGGTCATCCTACAATGCTGAAACTCGGCGTGGGGCGCCCCATTAGTCTGTGAGATGGCGTCAGTAGCGGACCGATGTGCGAATAGGCCGAAGGCAGCACAACGCGCCAAGATCCGGATGTCACCGTGGTGGTTTCATAGTTGAGAGGCACTTCATCTGCAGTGGGGCGCCGAGATCCGGATGGCACCGAGGTGATGTCTAGCAAGTTGCTGTACTGGTGTGGTCATCCTACAATGCTGAAACTCGGCGTGGGGCGCCCCATTAGCCTGTGAGATGGCGTCAGTAGCGGACCGATGTGCGAATAGGCCGAAGGCAGCACAACGCGCCAAGATCCGGATGTCACCGTGGTGGTTTCATAGTTAAGAGGCACTTCATCTGCAGTGGGGCGCCGAGATCCGGATGGCACCGAGGTGATGTCTAGCAAGTTGCTGTACTGGTGTGGTCATCCTACAATGCTGAAACTCGGCGTGGGGCGCCCCATTAGCTTGTGAGATGGCGTCAGTAGCGGACCGATGTGCGAATAGGCCGAAGGCAGCACAACGCGCCAAGATCCGGATGTCACCGTGGTGGTTTCATAGTTGAGAGGCACTTCATCTGCAGTGGGGCGCCGAGATCCGGATGGCACCGAGGTGATGTCTAGCAAGTTGCTGTACTGGTGTGGTCATCCTACAATGCTGAAACTCGGCGTGGGGCGCCCCATTAGCCTGTGAGATGGCGTCAGTAGCGGACCGATGTGCGAATGGGGCCAAAGGCAGCGCAACAATATTTTCTGAAGAGAAGACACCAAAAGGCGCTGAGATTCCAAGATCCGGATGGCACCGAGGTGGTGTCTAGCAAGCTATGCAGTTGAGTTGTGTGCGCACTTGCGGCGAATAGGTCGAAGGCAGCATAACAATGTTTTCTGAATAGAAGACACCACAAGGCGTTGAGATTCGGTTACCACCGAGGTGATGTCTAGCAAGTTGCCGCACTGGTGTGGCCATCCTACAATACTGCTCCGAATAACGGCGTGGGGTGCCCGAAGGGGGGGGGGGGAGGCGGCGTGAACGGGCCTTCCTAGGTGGAGGCTCGTCTGCTGTAGTGGGGCGCCCCTTTACCGTTTCAGTTGCCATTCAGCTGAGTTTCGGCTGCTCTTGATGCTACAGCGACAGGCGGCTGCAACAGGACTCTCAAAATGGCGGCCTGTTCTTTGGATTTGGGCCTGGTCCACTAAAATGGCCCTGGGACACCTTAGAACTCGGACGCTCGATTTTTTTTTCCTTTCCTGTACATGCAAAAAAAGGTAAATGCCCGGTACGTTACACGCTTCATCTGCCACGATGAACTCTCCAGAGGAACCGAAAAAATATATAGTTATGGTAACTATACCATGCATCGTCATATGGAGAGGTGGCACCAATTAATTATAGTGCTGCATAAAAGAGAGATTTGGAGGAGAACCCCTGACCTGCTAGTACATTCATCAAAGAAGTGGCACTGACAGCATCAGAGGCAAGGGAAACGGTCCCAAATATTTAGAAGAACTTTGGAAAGATTAAAATGACATGTTTAGATTGTGGCAAATTAATTTCATGTGGACAGATGAGTGTTACTCTAATAAATACAGCATATGAACATCATCATAGTCGATGGTTGGTAGAGACATTTTGACTATATCCTGGACCTGCCCGTCCTCGCCCAAAATGGCGCCGGAATAAATGGGACTCGTAACTCCTTGTTGTGTACTGGTTGCAGAACCTTGAAATCACGAGATACGTATGCAGTTTTGAAGCACATGGCGGGCGGGGACGAGAATTGATTGAATATTTCGACATCCCTATTGATATTAAGTTCTGATGTGTTATTGATTACTGTACTATTGAAAGTTCGAATTAACGTCACCCATGGTACTTGCCCACAAATGTATATCTAGATAATTTTATTGTAACTGGCCCTGTCGTATTTTAATTATAAAATGTACGTCCACCGATTCCGTAACTGTTAGACACCTTAGTTCTTGCAACCTAATGGCCCGCCCGTTACGTTCCTCTACAGTGTAAATGTCTACTCATCATATACGATTACAGTTTGCTCCGTGGCCGGACCACGTGGTTATAGGCTCGTATTTGTATAATGAAATTTTCACAATAAAGGTTTTTAAAAGAAAACATGGTAGTAGTATATACATTGGTAAAGTTTTTAATAATAGTCACTGTTTTAGAATCATTAAAAGGCAAGTGAAATAAAGCAGACCAATTACATGAAGGGTAAAAGGTATAATACGAAGGAACGCAGTAAAGATAAATGGTCAAGGGCTGTTGTGTTTTCTATTCCTGCAACATAAAGTGATCGATAAGAATCTCATATTCAGGCGTATCGGCGACTAAGACAGCAGGTCGACCCTCTTTTGCTCAACAGCTCCGTCATGGGACGAAGAAACGCTCTTTTTCTCGAAAAAAGAATATATTTTACTTGCAGGACAGTTGTAAATTTTCCGGGAAAGTACATTAGCCTGGAACATTATAACATATATTTAAGAAAAAATAATGTTCGGAAGTAATAAAAAGCATAATTTTTAGGTCATATGACCAAGCCTTTAATCATTAGAATAAGAAAAGTAAAATGAACCAATGAAAAGTTTTATTAACAAGTCACATGACTTGTTATGCTTACGTTACGCGCTGCGCGCCCCGGATGACTTCCGGATGCGCTAACGCGGCGCGTCATATGACGCATTACGCGACAACGCAGGTCCAGAATATAGTCAAAATGTCTCCACCAACCAGCGGTCGGAACACAACCCCTTTCAGCAGGCTAAATAGTTCTGTTAAATGACAACAGAAGGGACAGGCAACAAGAACCATCAGTCAAAGAGGGGAGGGCTAGTTCTTCTCTACCGGGTTACATTGGGGCGCTACCGGAACTGATCGAATTGGTAGTCTACAGTGTTTCTGGATGTTTCAGACTGAAGCTGGGGTTAGCATGAGAGCAATACCATTTCGTAGCTCCGTCGTGGCCATTCCGCAACCAATCATGGCAGCCGCTCTTTATCGTTATTTTGGGCGGGGTGGGTGGCGGAGCCGAGCTGTTTTGCAGCCATCATTGTGTGGAGTTCAGTTCATTTCACTAGTTTTGTATTTGTCATGAGGGGTTGTTCCTAATGTTTCTATTTTAGCGAGGTCAAAAAGAGATCCCATTAGTGGCCTACTGATTTTGCTCGATTCCTTTTCTTTTTTTTTTACACGATTTTTCGTTATCTGCAAAGACTAAACAGAGTATTGCGACTCTGTGTTTGTTTGTAAATAGAGAATGAACCAAAGAGAACCAATTCTAAAACAGTAAATACTTGGATAACAATCAATCAAATGGAGAGAGAAGCAGGCACGACGTATTACAACGGGGGCAAAGGCCTGCGTTAACTACCCTTCACTATGTGCAAAGAGAGAGTACTCCTAATAGAAATGAGGGGGGGGGCACCATTCAAAGCAGATCAGTGTGCATAAACACGAAAATGTTTTCACTTACCACGTACTTGACATTCGACAGCTTATGATATTTGCTATTAAAAAACCATTGAAATTCACTGAAAAAACCATAGGTTATAGACCATATATAGTTAAGAATTAGTTAAGAATTAGCATTTACAAAACCTTGAAAATTCACTGAAAAAACCATAGGTTATAGACCATATATAGTTAGGAATTAGCATTTAAAAAACCTTATTTTACTCACACAAAACCATTGAAATTCCATATATAGTTAGTTGCACTAACTATATATCGCGCACCCGCAATCCACTGCTGATGATGTCACATATTACATCATTCATGACATGGTCAGTGACATCACTGATGACATCACTGATGACATCTCAAATGACATCACTGATGACATCTCATTTGACATCAATGACCACATCACTGATGATATCATTCATGTGACAATATAATGCATCTCCTCACATTTTAATATAACCTCTGTTTCACCCAGTGTTAAATACAGAGTATAATTTTTGAAACCATTGACACACCAATAGTAGTTACTACATATGTACTCACTGATTCCTACGTCTACACACACATTCACTCATTCACCCATACAATCATTCATACATACAATCACTCATCTTTACAACACTATCATATGCACTCATACACCTATACAGACACTCACACACTGCCACTCATCCATGGAGTTACTCACACACCTAGTCAGTCCTGTAAAGAATCAATCACACTTCCATTTTCTTGTCTATACAGTTAAACATAGAGCACCTTACATTTTCAAACATATACTAACACATACTTACCTTGTCATACAATCATTGATATAAGTACACATTGATCTGCACAGAGTCACACACCTCCCAGCCAGCCACACACACACTCAGTCTCCCATACAAATACTTGGACAATCAATCAATAACCCATATAGTTACTCATATAGCTACTGATCAACACATGCAGCAGTTTACAGAACAACAGACATAATGATGCACAAATTAAGACAGTTTAGTCACTAACCCATGCACTCAGTGAGACACATTTAATCACTCACTCATACAGTCAGTCATGCACCTACTAAATCCTTCGTCCAGACACTTATACATACACTCATTCTTCAATATGTAAGACATATTTAAACTTTACAGAAACATAAAATCACTGGATGTTGTTATCAGTGATGTCATCAGTGATGTCATTTGAGATGTCATCAGTGATGTCATCAGTGATGTCACTGACCATGTCATGAATGATGTAATATGTGACATCACCAGCAGTGGATTGCGGGTGCGCGATATATAGTTAGTGCAACTACCTATATATGGAATTTCAATGGTTTTGTGTGAGTAAAATAAGGTTTTTTAAATGCTAATTCCTAACTATATATGGTCTATAACCTATGGTTTTTTCAGTGAATATATATATATATATATATATATATATATATATATATATATATATTCAAACAATCAATGCACTACCAGGAATTGGCAATCTTGTCTTTTATTGAGGAGCCTTCCATCCAAACACCACTGATCGGTTTTGACATGTCTTTTTCAAAGTGATAGAAAAGTTGATGAGTCTCTTTTTACTGTTTATATACAGATTGGATTCGCAAGGCATTCTGGATATTTGAGTCCTTTCACAGATTCATTTACTGCACCCAAATTTTCGATCTTTCTCCGGTGGTGGAGGGTGTTAATGAATTTCATTCTGTGTAGGAAACTTGAATTGCATTTCAGTTACTGACTTTCCTGGGCCTGTAGCCACATATGGTATGTTGTCATAGGCCGCATCGACATCACATTATCCGTTCAAACGATGTACCTCCTTGTCTCTTGGCGATACGTTCGATTTGCAACTCTCAGGTGGCATTATGACAGTCATTGGCCTCCAGGCTGTTTTCGTCTCTCAGTGTTTGTACACCATGCGTAGATTAGTATCACACCCCAAATGTCACAATGCCGCTTACGATGTTGGGCGCTGCTGCCAAATTTCAGTATTCTAACAAAAGCAACACAAGGCAGGGCGCACTGGCTGCTGATGCTGGTGTTAAGGGCAGACCAATCAACAGCGATTAAATATTCAAACAATCACAGCACTCCCAGGAATTGGAAATTTTGTCTTTTATTGAGGAGCCTTCCATGAAACGCCACTGACGCATTTCGACTTACGTCTTTTTCACAGTGGTAGAAAAGTTGATGAGTCCCTCTTTACTGTTTATGTACAGATTGAATTCGCAAGGCATTCTGGATATTTGAGTCCTTTCCACAGATTCAGTTACTGCAGCCAAATTTTCGATCTTTCTCCTGTGGTCAGGGTGTTAATGAATTTCCTTCTGTGTAGGAAACTTGAATTGCCTTTCATTTACTGACATTCCTGGACTGTTGCCACATGCCGCATCGGCACCACATTAGCAGTCCAAACAATGTACCTCCTTGTCTCTTGGAGATAGCTTCGATTTGTGACTCTTTTGGGTGGCATTATGAGAGTCGTTGCCCTCCAGGCTGTTTTCGTCTCTCAGTGTTTGTACACCATGCGTCGATTAGTATCGCACCCCAAATGTCATAATGCCGCTTACGATGTCGGGTGCTGCGGCCAGATTTCAGTATTCAAACAAAGAGGTCACAACCTTAAGTTAAAAATTGTGTGCAAACACTGCAGTGGCAGGTCTGAGACACCTTTGCAAAGTTACTTGTGTGGGTGGCACAAAAAGTGCTGCAAGCCCACTAGTAGCATTTGATTTACAGGCCCTGGGCACACACAGTGCACTGTACTGGGGACTTAGTAGTAAATCAAATAATTCAGTCATGAAAACACCAATCCATAAACACATTTTCCATGGAGAGCATATGCACTTTAGCACTGATTGCAGTGGTAAAGAGCATAGAGTCCTAAAACCACCAAAACCAAGGTCAAAAACAGGAGGTCATAAAGCAAAAGGTCTGGGGATGAACCCGCTAAAAAAAGCAAAGTCTAACAGTGAGTGAGTAGGTGTGTGAGTAGCTCTATGGGTGACTGACTCAGGGTGTGAGTGGCTGTATGAGTGTATATGTCAGTGGCTGTATTAGTGAGTGAGTGGGTGTATGAGCGGCTTTATTGGTGAGTGAGTGGATGTGTGTATATCTATGAATCAGTTAGTGCGTGTGTAAGTACTGTTATGGGTCTGTAAATGGGTTTATGAATGGTTGTGTGGGAGTAGGTGAATGATAGGTTCCATGGGGGTGTGAGTGGATGAGTTAGTGATGTTGTGGATGATGTTATCAGTGATATCATCAGTGATGTCACTGACCATGTCATGAGTGATGTAATATTTGAGGTCATAAGCAGTGCTTTGTGGGGGCATAGGTTATGGTTGGCTCAGCTAATGATAAGCACTGAGTTTCACTGGATTTGTAAGGGTGAAACCTGAGCCTAACTACAACGTCCCTGTAACCTTTTGGTTTTTTCAGTGGCTTTCAAAGGTTCTTTTATTTCCATTTCCTAACTATAACTTCCCTGTAACCTTAGTTTTCTTCAGTGAATTTCTAAGGTTTTTTTTACACGCTCATTGTATCTATAACATCCTTGTAACCTTTGTTTTACTCAGTGAATTTCTATGGTGTTTTCAGTAGTAATGGCATTTGCAGATTGGTGGAGAAAGGGGGCAGGCTTCTGACCAGCTCTCAGGAATCCCGCTGGGCAGGAGTTACAGAAAGTACCATGATGGCTTCTTGGCACCAATGTCCCTCAGCATCCAAGAGAACTTCATTCCTCACCAGTGTTTTGCACATTGGTGGAGAAAGGGTGTATGTGTCACGACTCGCTCCCTGCATTCTCGTGTCCACCACCAGAGGGCTGTATTGTGGGGCTCTTCAGTGTTCTAAGACGTTTCCAGACCCTCCCCTACATGCATATACTGACTTCCAGTCATTTGGATGCGCATTGAAAATTGTCATCCATTCCTAATCCATGCCGGGTTTTGTGAAAGCCAGCCTGCTCATGCCTGAAACTTCATTACCTAGAATTCCCTGCTCACTGCATCGTCTCCACCCCTGCAGGCCAAGGATGGGTGGAGGAATTCAGCTCACCTGTGGCTGGCTGCACACACCTGATGCATGTGATTACTGTGAGCTCTTTTAAGCCCCAGCTCCCTTCAGGCTAAGGTTGGTCATTGTAGCTGTATACCGCTGAGACGGATCCTGGTTTCCAGTGTTTCCTGAGCCTTTGATATCCTTGTTTCCAGTTTTTCCTAAGATTTCGTTATTCTGTGTTCCTGACCTCCTGCTGTTTTTCTTATTCCTGAATTAGCACTGCCTGCAGTGCTGCCTTGACTCCTGATCCTTAGCATTCTTTGTTCCTGTTTCTGAGCTGCAGCTATTTCTTATTCCTGATTTGCAGTTCTCTCTTGACTCCTTGTATCCTGAGCTGTAGCTATTTCCTGTTTCCTTGAAAGTAATTTCATGTTCCTGAACAAGCACTGCCTGCAATACTGCCTTGGCTTTTGAGCTTTTACTAAATTCTTGTTCTTGCTCCAGCACTGCCGACAGTGCTACTTTGTTTTCTTGACTCCTGATCCTGCCTTGTGTGTTCCTGTTTGATTGCCAGGATCCGTGGGCACAACTGATAACCTAGGTGGTGTTTCTTGTTCACTGGGAGTATTGTCTTTGAGTTACGTGTATATCATCACCATAGATATCAGTTCCACAGACCCTGCCATTGCATACATATCCTATATGTGGGAATTTGCAGTCAGTATCTGTAACAGCAATTGTGGGTGAGGAACTTACTGAGCTTCAGTCTTAGAGTGTGGAGCACCTTTATTGTTAATGTTGTTTCATATATATGTTTTGCACTTTCATCCTGGGTGTAGTTATTCTGAATGCTAAATCACCTCATGAGTGCCTGTCCTTTCTGAGTCTTAGCAATCTTGTTCCTTCGTGCAGGCTTCCCCTTTGGATCTCTTTTCTCCTCTGACTTCCTGTAATCCTGGGCAGTGCTGTACTCCTCTTTCTGTGTACATTTTCTACCCAGTTCCCAGTCCTTGCCTAAGTCCCTGACTGTGTCCCAGACAGTCCCGAAGAGTCCCTGACAGTATGGCCTCGGCGACTTTCCCATTATTCGTTTCTGAATGAGGAGACGGCCCCCCTCTCTGGGCCGATTTTGGCCATGTGGACTTTAAACCCGGTGCCTGACCTTTATTTTTTATTTCAAGAAAAAGGGAAGGGGTTGCATGGCCCCCTCCTCGGGCCAATTTTGGCCCCGTGGACCCCATCCTCCAGCGTCCGGCCCTAATTTACATATTTTAAAATCCCGCAGGGCCTGGTCTCTCCATTGGGGTCCACAGTGGGAGCCTCAAGGCCCCCGCGGTCCCTGCTGGCACCCTGCCTCCTGCAGGAGCTGGCATTGCTTTGAGATCCAGGGAGCTACTAAATATGCATCACTCTCGATCTCAAAGTAATTTTTCTGTTCCTCTTCTCACTTAACAGCGGGCAGGGAAACAGACACATGATCCGATTTCAGCAAGCAAGAGCATTTTTTCTGCTCTCACTTGCATAAAGTGGTGCATTTACTTTGGCTTGACGGGAAGAACCCACTAAGCCACAGCAAACTGCAATGTCCCTGGTTCCGGGTTGAAGTGTTGGAAGCCAAACTAATTTTTGAAGGATCTGCGAGTCCACTGCAAGGATTCGCATCCCCAGATATCTATATTTTTTAAGCTTTAATTTGTCTGAAACTGCTAAACAGATTTACACCAAATCCCAAAAAGCATGCTCTCTGGACCAACATCTAGGTTTCTGCCAAATTGGCTGTAATTCCGTTCAGCAGTTTGGGCTGTAGTCCTGTTAAAAAAAACAGATCACCCCTAAACTTTCAACAGCAGCTGAATCAAAAAGAGGAAGTATTGTGAAATTTCATGAAGATTCGTCAAGCTGCAGAGAATTTAACAAATATTATTTTGCCTCTTTAGGTGCAGGGCACTGAAGAGGCATCTGCCAAGCAGTTAGGACCTGTGATTCACACTCTATGGCGGATTGAGCTGCACGGAGCAATGGTCAGTAATAACAGCAATAACAATTCATCCTCAAAATTGATAACTCTTAAGAGGCAAAATATGACCGCATGTTTTACACGGGCCTCCCACCTGCAACCACCAGCACATAGTAAAGACTAATTCTGACTCCAATTTATAAATTCTACCCAGTAGATATTTCTGCCAGTAGCCCCATATCATGAGATCACTGGAAGATGCTCTTGGTGTGCTGGAATTTGTTGAACTATGGTACATCCAAAGTGCACTCTTCAAGTTGCTACTCTCTCCCTAGTCCGCGTAAAGGAACACTGAAGCTTGCTGGCAACTACCTCTCAGTGCAGGGCCCTTTTACTTGTATTCCTATATTACTGTAAGAGGTGTCTGTTGCACGATTAGTAAATTCTTCACAGATATAACTTGGGTCCCATACTTTACACTTAAGACTTTAATATTGTTATTTGCTGGGACACCATTAAACTTGGGATGCAGAATTACTGAGATTACTAATCGACTCTAAGGTTCCACTCAGGAATGGGGAGTAATTGAAAGTATCATTAATTCCATGTCAATTCTACGTCAGGATGAGATGCAAGGATTAGGATTTACTTTCTCTGCTTTAATAGATAGCAACTGTATTAAACATTTTTTTAAATATATTTTATTTTTTGCACAGCAACAAACCAAATTATTTATACATAGAACAAACACACATCTGAGATGTACAAATTAATCATGGAAATTACAACTACAGTAGCATAATAAGAAGGAAATACAATAAAATATTACGATTTCTCCTTCCAACTCGCGATAGGTTCCCAAACACGTTTCCCAAGAATTCTCCCCTTTTGACCCTTCCTCGCACAGATCCCTTTCTCAAGATTATACACAGAGAGCAGCCTAGCTAGCCACTGTTGAAAGATTGGAGATGCCTTATCTAGCCAAGCTGTTGCAACATACATTCGTAAGACCGACCTGGCCATCAAAATAAAAATAATGTAGGGGGCATTGCTCATCATCTCCACTTACCCCAAGAATAATCCAAGCTGGTGTGAGGGAAATACTAATTCCTAAAGTTTTATCCAAAAAGGGTTCAATAGCTCTATGTAGTAACTGTTGCTAAGGGCAGGATGCGAAGATGTGAATTATATCTGCCTCTAAGCTATCACACAGGGAACACCTGATGCCTGCGGTTCCCCCCCACTGAGCTAGCCTTGCAGGTGTATGATACAAAGAGTAAATTGTTTTATATTGCTGGGTCTGTAGCCCTGTAGAACATAGGATGGTCCGTCCCAGCTCTAGAGAGTCTTGAAAACAATCCTGATCTACCCCAAGCTTATCTGCCCACTTTTTCCCATATTTTTCCAAGTCATCATCCTTCGTAGCAGAAAGCTCAGAGTAGAACCTCCGAATCGTACATTCTGCACCACCCTCAATAACGTCCAGTATCTTATTTTTACAAAACCCGGAGGTGCCTCCCTGCTTATTTGCTAAAAAGCTCCGGACCTGCAGATATTTAAAAAAAATATTTCTACCAATACCGTAAACCCCCTGTATATCAGAAAACTGAAGAACTCCATTAGACCCCATTAGGTCCCCCACTTTCCGAATTCGCCGTCTTCCCCAATCAGCCATGACAGAATCTGCAAATATTTCCCCCGGGAGGGATACATTCCTGACCATCCGAGTATATGCATTAAATCTACCAAGCCCATATTTTTCACAAAATAATGCCCAGATTTTATAGGCTGCCATCAGTGTCTTAAATCTGGTTCTTTTAAAATGACTGGGATCAGTGTATTTAAGGAAACAGTTTTCTGCCTCCTCGCCGATGAGTATAGAGCATATGTCAATAGAACCTAGTTTGACCTGTGGATCTGACGCGTCCCCTCCTAGCAGCCCACATATATACTGAAGGGCTGCTGCCCAATAATACATCTTAAAATCAGGAACCACCCAACTTCCCCTAGCCCTAGGGAGAGTCATAAAACGGAGAGCCCTCCTGGTCTTCCCGTGCGCACAAATGAATCTGTTTATTAAGTGCTCCAACGCCAAGAACCATTTAGCCTCAAACATCAGTCGCTTTGCCCTAAATAGATAGAGGAACTTGGGCAAAATAATCATTTTTACCACATTAGAGCGCCCTACTACAGAAAGGTGGAGGTTGTGCATTCTGTCCAGGTCTTTTTTGGCTCTAGAAATTATGGGTTCAATATTTCTATCAATAATCTTATCCAGATCTGCCGAGATACTAATCCCTAAATATACTGCAGAATCAACAACTGATACGTCATTACAGACTGCCCCCTTGTTCTTAATTATCTGGGTCTTAGGGCCATTTAACGCATAGCCTGAAACCTGCCCAAGTACCACAGCTTCTAATTCCACTTTGACTATAGCACTAGCAGGGTAAGGGGTCACTATAGCCACGTCATCCGCCTACCCAGAGTTTTAAAAACCTGACCTTGAGCCTTTATCGGAGGGATCTTACTGTTTGCTTCCAATTTGCAAATTAGTGGGTCGATATATACCGTGAATAAAAGCGGCGAGCATGAGCACCCTTGGCGAGTGCCACGCTTAATCTGCAAGGACGCCGTGTAACCTCCATTGATTCTAAGTCAAGCTGTGGGAGCTCTATAGAGAGCCTGAACAGCCTTGATAAATCCCTCCCCAATACCGCACCACCTCAAGGCCATCCAGAGGTAGTCCCAGGAGACCCGATCAAATGCCTTTTCTGCATCCAGAAGCATGAGCGCCATCTGGTCTCCTGAGACTTCCATGACATCGATGAAGGTATTAACTTTACAAACGTGCTGTGTAGTACGCCTCCCTGGAATTAAACCGTGTTGGGTAGGACTAACCAATTCCCCTATAATCTTGCAGAGCCTAAAAGCCATTGCCTTAGAGAAAATTTTTGCATCCGAATTCATAAGAGTTATAGGCCTATAAGACCCTGGTTCTAGAGAAGATGTACCTTTTTTCAGTATTACCACCATATCAGCGCCTGCCCAAGAACATGGTACCAAATTTCCTGATTGAGCCTGTAGTGCTATGTCTACCAAATCCGAACGGATTACCTCCTGAAACACTTTATAATATACAATGGGGATCTGATCAGGTCCTGCGGCTTTACCCGATGGAAGGATATCCAATGCTGCGAGAATCTCATCAGAAGTCAAAGGAGCATCAAGTGCCTCCCTATCCACTTCATAAATTAGGGGAGCAGAAATATCCCTGAGATACCCTTGGATATCCGTAAGATCCCTTGGCTGATGCTCTCTATATAACCTGGCGTAGAACTGTCTAAAAACCTCCCGGATCCCCTCAGGGTCAATAACTGTACCTCCACTACCATCCGAGATCTCCCTAACTTTTCCTGAGGCTGCTTTTTGCCTTGGATAGACTGTCAGAGTATGCCCAACGCGCTCACTTAGTTCATGATATTGCTCCATTTTTGTTAAATAAGTAGCAGCCGCCTTAATAGCAATGCTCTCCACCGCTTCTGGCTTAGCGCATACAACTTTTAGGAGCGCCTGATCCAGGGGGGCCCTGGAGAGGATTGCTAAATTCAATTCTATTACAGGACCGGAGGCTTCAGATTATGCTTCTCTTTCTTTACTGTAATTTTCACAGCAGCCAATAAGCATACAGTTTAATGAAAATAAACTACAGAGGCCATGATGCTTAGCCTTAGCCAGGCCTCTATGAACCCTATAAGAGTCCTGGTAACATTCCCAGCGTCCTCTTTCTTTGCTGCTCACACAGCAAGAGATAAGTGCCATGCTCCTTATTATGCTGAACTTCTTACAAACGATGTACTGTTGATGCAGCGCTTTAAGCGTATTATTTGCTAATGTGCGCGTTACCAACACTATTTGCTTGTTTATTGGGCATTGTTTGCTTAATTTTCTAGTGCTTTAACTCAGAAGCCGCGGGCTCTTCCCACGTTGCAGGGACCGCGTTGTGCGTCCATTGTGAGGAGCGCTGCAGCGCGCTCAGCCGGGGCTCTGCTACCGCTGCCCCCGTGACCGCTCGCAAAGCGCCACAGTGCGCTCCAGTACCGGACCGGTGGCACTCTTATCGCCAGCAGGTAGCGCAGGGCTCCCCTCATCGCCCGAACGCGCTAGAGAGCTGTTAACCCTTCGGCCGACGCGTGCAGCGTAATGCGCGCCCATTGGGCTATGTTTTGGTAGGATTTGGGCGCGCGTTGGGCTGCACACGTCGTTTTGCAGTTTTTCCACCGTTTTTTCACCGCACCTCGACCGAGCTGGTGGAGAGTGACGCCTAACTGGCTGCAATAACAGTTTTTGCCTAAAAAGGAGCATACGCTCCATAAAATTATTTCTTGGCTCTTACGCCCTGCTGGGCTGCAATAATTGATTACAGCACCTGCTGAGGGGGTCTGGTACTGGTTCCTGCTATATTATACAGTGTGCATTAGGGCTGACCCCTCCCTGACTCCCCTAGTGCCTACCTCTGGAGAGTTTACTTATATATATATTTACCCCACTGTAGTTGAATATGGAGGAGTGGGTGTACTTTGATGAGGAGGCAGGGGAAGAGACTTATGAAGAGCAGCCTGCTGCTGCTGTGGAGGACAAGATCGTGGAGTCCTTGGACGCTTCGGTCCAAGCCTCGGTCAGCAAGGCAGTGGAAAGCGCAGTGCCTGCAACTGTGCAACAAGTATTGGCGGCTGCACTCAAACCTATCACTAAGCAGCTGGAGAACTTTTCAAAGCGCCATGGCTTTACAAAGAAGACTCCGCCAGCTCCCAAGCCTAATCCCACTACGACCCCTACTGATCAGTGGCCTCACTCTGGCGCTGTGAGTTCCCTCCCGTCAGCTTCTGGGCAAGACCATGCCTACCAGGCAGGTGGCAAGGCGGCAAGCAAACAGCATTATGTGGATACAGACACCACTACCACCACTGGTACTGACACAACTGATACTGATGAAGAACAGCCACCGAAGAAGAAGACTAAGGACGTCGCTTCGGTGTCAGAACCTCCTCCTAATACCCCCTTTACCTTCAACCCATCCGACATTATTCACCCTAGATCGTCAGATTGGGTTCCAGCCCCGGCGGTCGCAGAGTACCTTCAACAAAATATTAGGAAGGGCTTTGATAAAGAGGTTCGGAACCGCCTTAGATCGGAATGTCCTCGTCCCGACCTTGCCCATAAGGTGGCGGAGACTCCGGAGATAGACCCTAGCCTTCTAACCTTCCTAAAGAAGTTCGCTAAGCACCCTAAAAAGGGGTTAGACCGAGCCTGGCGAGGATGCCAGGCCAAGATGCTGGACGTCGTTGGCCCTCTGGCCAAAATCCTGGAGATGGCCTTGCAGGCAAAGGAATCCAACGTGCCAATTGACCCAGATATCTTGGCCGGTTGGACTCAACGTGCCATCTGCCTTTTAGGTAATGCTAATTGCGCGGTGTCCACTGAGCGACGCAAGTCCCTCTTGATGCGAATGGACTCTACCCTAACGGAACTTGCTACTGCGGAGCCTGGACTCCTTGCTGAGGGCAATCTTTTTGGCGACCGTTTCGTGAAGGATGTATCCAAGTACGTGGGCACCTTCACTTCTCTGGATAAGGCTCAATCAGGCATCAAGCGTGTGCTTCAGCAAAACCTTTTTAACAGGGCCGGACGAGGTCGGGGACGCTCGCCAGGCCGTTTCGCCAATCAAGGTCCCCCCAGAGGTGACTTCGGACGAGGTCGAGGAGACTGGGACTCGACCAGAGGTGGCACATTCTATCCCACTCGACGTCCCTACTCCAAAGGCAGATACCAAGGAGGAGGCAACAGGGCAGGATTCCAGGCCCAACATTCCTCAGGTGAGCGCAATAGATTGTTTCCATTTGCCATTGGGGGGTCGCACCAGTCACTTCCTTCATACTTAGGGTCTCCTGACTCAGGACGCTTGGGTCCTTCAAACAATTCAGGGGTTCCACCTGGAGTTTTACGAGACACCGAGGCAGGTTCAGCACCCGAGGGCTCTCCATTTTTCCCGACCAGAGAGGAGTTGTATAGACAAAGAGATAGAAGAATTGCTTTGCAAACAAGCCGTAGCCGAGTGCGAGTACAACCCACACGGGTATTGCAGCAATATCTTCCTAGTGCAGAAAACGGGAGGTGGTCACAGGCTAGTGTTGAATTTAAGAGACTTCAATTATTTTCTGGTCTACAACCATTTCAAGATGGAGGGGATCCATCTGTTAACAGACCTCTTACAACCGAACGATTGGATGGTGCGCTTGGATCCCAAAGACGCCTACCTTTCGATTCCCATCTATCCTCCTCATCGCCGTTTCCTCCAGTTTCAGTGGAACGGACGGTGGTTCGAGTACTCGGCCCTTCCTTTCGGGCTTTCCTTGGCTCCTTGGTACTTCACCAATGTAATGAAGCCGGTGGTCTCGCGTCTGCGGGAGCAGGGTGTACGCATGATAATATATCTCAACGACATCCTGATCATGGCTCACAGCCCAGACTTAGTATCGCGACATCTTCAGATGACAATATCTCTGCTCCAGTCTCTGGGGTTTGTGATCAATCAGGCCAAATCGGCCCTGATCCCATCTCAGTCGATGGATTTCCTAGGGTTTCTGATCGACTCTCTGTCGGCACAGCTCAGTCTACCTCAGTCCAAGTTGAAGGACCTGAAGAAGGAGATTGTATCCCTTCTCAGCAAGCAGATGACCTCACTCAGGACGATTGCCAGAGTAGTGGGTTTACTGGCATCGTCCGTTCAGGCGATATTTCCGGGCCCTCTACACTACAGGGCGTTGCAGAGACTCAAAATTCGGCATCTCCAGAGAGGTCTGGCTTACTCCGACCTGGTTCCTCTGTCTCAGGAGGTGAGAGACGAGATGCGTTGGTGGTTGAGCCACGTGGAAGCGTGGAACGGCAGGGCCATTTTCGGTTCCCTGCCCGAGGTAGTCATCGAGTCCGACGCTAGCCGTTGGGGCTGGGGGGCACGCTGTGGAGATGTTTCCACAGGCGGAAGGTGGTCTCCGCAAGAGCTAGAACTCCATATAAATTGTCTGGAGCTCCTCGCGGGCTCCTTCGCCATCAAGACTCTATCACCGCAACGGACCTCGTGCTGCATCCTCCTTCGGATGGACAACGTCTCGGCGGTTCGCTACATAAGCAAACTGGGAGGGACGAGATCGTCCATGTTGGTGGAGATAGCCAAGGATTTTTGGCATTATTGTCTCAATCATCAGATCACGATTATAGCAGAGTACATTCCGGGTCAGTCCAATGTGATAGCGGATTGGAACTCGAGACATCTTCGGGATTACAGCGATTGGCAGCTGCTTTCCAGAGTGTTAAAGTGGCTTCAGGACCTATGGGGTCCGTGTCAGATCGACTTATTTGCATCCAGACTGAACCGCCAACTTCCCAGGTTCTTCAGCTGGAGACCGGATCCAGCAGCGGAAGCTACGGATGCGTTTCTACAAGACTGGTCGGGAGGAGTGAACTATGCGTTCCCTCCCTTTCTTCTGATCCCACGAGTGGCCTCTCACATTGTCAAACAGAAAGCGGAGGTGGTCCTGGTGACGCCTCTGTGGAGATCGCAGCCCTGGTTCCCGATGCTATTGGGGATGTGCTGCGACCTTCCCAGGATGCTCCCGTGGTCGGAGGATCTCCTCCTAGCACCTCTGCGGGAACAGCATCCGTTGATCCTGTCCCAACGGATATCGCTGATGGCATGGAGGCTTTCAGGCAGCAATGGACTTTGCCTGGAGTTTCAGGAACGGCTAGTGACTTTATCAAGCAGGCCTGGGCCCCTTCCACGAGAAAAAGGTATTCTTCAGCCTGGAAGGGTTGGTTATGTTGGTGCGTGGAAAGGGATTTGGATCCCGTGGGGGCAGGGCTTACACATATCATACATTTTTTGTCGGACAAAGCGGCTGGCGGGTTGGCCTATAGATCCGTGAACAACTTCCGGTCGGCCATTTCCGCGGGGCACACCTACAGTGACGGGAAACCGGTGGGTATGCACCCTTTGGTATGCAAGCTCCTCAAGGGCATACGAGTCGCGAATCCTCCCAAGCCCAAATATTCTGGGCTTTGGGACGTCTCATTGGTCATCAAACTTCTTGATAGTTGGCCAGCTAATGCCTCACTTTCGAGAAAGCAGTTATCGGCTAAACTAGCCATGCTATTATGTTTGTCAGCTTGCAGAAGATCCTCGGATGTACGCGCCTTGGACGTTACAGGTAGAGTATTCACTCCGGAGGGAGTTTCTTTTACCATTACAGGTCGTACAAAGACCCTTTCTAGACAGGTTGATTATAATGCTTTTCCTACTAATCACAAATTGTGTGTAGTCCAATGCTTGAAAGCTTACGAGGAATGTACTAGTTCCCTGAGACCAACTGGTGTCACGCAACTTTTGATTGCGGTTCAGAAGCCATTTAAACCGGTGTCCTCTGCTACTATTGCAAGATGGCTGAAGTTTATCATGAAGGAAGCTGGTGTTGATGTTCAACTGTTTAGGGCTCACTCTGTACGTGGTGCCATGGCTTCAAAGTCATATTTATTGGGAGCTAACATTCAGGATATCATGCATTGTGCTGATTGGTCGTCTGAATCGACATTCAAACAGTTTTATTATAAGCCGGTGGGAGACATTACATCTGTTGTTTTTGATACAGCGTTAAACTAGCATAATCTGAAGCCGGTCCTGTAATAGAATAAAAAATTAGCTAGCATTCGCGCCAAGAATTTTCAATTCTATTAAGGACACGGAAGCGAGGATTATCCCACCCGGCTATGTTCAAATGTTTGATCATGACTACCCACCCGTTCTGATATGTTTAAGACTGTTTTATACAGGAATTACGGGTTGTTATATTTCCTTTTTCCTAGGCAAAGACAAGAAATCCGAGTGAAGAGTCTTCCGTTGAAGAATGAAGTTGGAACGGTGTTCCCTGCTATACCCTGTTGGAGAATTTTATAGACTTTTGGTTGTTGGACTTATTCTGCAAGTTTGTGCAAAGAAAGAGGACGCTGGGAGTGTTACCAGGACTCTTATAGGGTTCATAGAGGCGTGGCTAACGCTAAGCACCATGGCCTCTGTAGTTTATTTTCATTAAACTGTATGTTTATTGGCTGCTGTGAAAATTACAGTAAAGAAAGAGAAGCATAATCCTCGCCTCCGTGTCCTTAATAGAATTGAAAATTCTTGGCGCGAATGCTAGCTAATTTTTGATTCCTCCTCTGCGTCAGTAAATGTTTTTAGCCAGCTTTTTGGCTCTCAACTCCTCCTGCTTTTGTTTGTATAAGCTAAAGCTTAGCGTCTCCCCGCGAATGCCCGTTTTCAAAGCATCCCAGGTTACGCCTGAAGAAGTACTGCCTCTATTATTCTCTCAGTAAGTTACTATCCAATCATTCATATGCTTAAGGTAGCTTTCGTCATTGAGTAATCCTCTTTCAAATGTCCATATCCGCTCCCGCCTAAATGCTCTTGTACGTTTTATTGTTAACACCAGCGGTTTATGGTCTGAGATAATCCGAGGCAATTTGCAGTCTGACTTCTTGACAACAAGGAATTTGATATCAGGAAATAGTCTAATCTGACACAGACCTTATGCGGGGCAGAATAGTAGGTACTACCAGGATTGGAGGGGTTCAAGCGTGCGTTAAGGAGTTGTGCCGGGCCAGATTAACTATTGCTCGACATGTTTTATTTTTTATGACCAACATAACTTCCGTACCTAGCCCCCCTATACCATTTATATTGAAATCTCCGCATAGGATAACCGGCTCGGGCCAGGAAGCTAACTCTAGGTCTAAAAACTCAAATATATCCGGATCATCTTCGGTAGATCCATATACCGATCCTATGGTAACCACTTCATCATTTATTATGCATTCCAGGAGGGCCCATCTACCCCATTGATCTTCCTTCTTTCTTTTGACTATAACATTGTTTCTTTTAGATAGTATAGAAACCCCTCTAGTCCTAGCCCCCTGTTTCGTATGAGCAAGTAAAAAACAAACAGCTACTCCAACAAATAGCCCCTTGTCCCCTCTACATGCGTCTCCTGTAGACAAACGAAATCAAATCGCATTGATTTAAGAATGTCCGTGACTCGTCGCCTTTTTAGATGATCATTCAGCCCACAAACATTAATCAAAGCAATCCGTACACTCATTATAACACATCAAATACCTGTCCCGTCCAATTAACAAATACATCAATACGCAAATTACTCTCCCCCATTCTGAGCTCTGCTGTGCTATACCATATGAACCCCCACACCACCCCCAACCCCCTCCTAATCCTAGAATCCCTCCCCCAAGTCTCCCCCACTCCCCTTACAGGCAAATAGGTCACTCATGACCTATGTGTGACAGCTTAGTCTACAGCAAGTCGCACCCCCCTCATATTGCTTCCACCCTTTGCGTCTCCATGTACCAGATAAATCTGAAGTATCTAGAAAGTAAAATCCCCTCTTACTGTACCTATTCCGAGCCAAGGCCCCTCCCTTATCTCCCCTTCTGCTCCGTCAACTCTGCCAAATACTGATGGGCCTTAACTTCGGAGAAAAACATTCTGACTTGCCCTTCAGCTATAACTTTAAGCCGTGCTGAATACAATAAGTATTATTTACAACAAGGGGTGGTGATGGACAGAGTCTCTGAATTAAGCAGAGTACTCTCACCCAGTCAAGAGATCAGGGCTAGATCCAACACCGTTTTTTAGCTCATTGCACCATCCCAGTTTCAGAACCTGGCTGTATGCAAATTAGTCTGACCCTGGCCCAGTGCATCATGGGAACAGGGCAGACCAGACTACAAAAGCCAATTCTTACACAGGGAAGGAAACAAGCTTCCGGGGACCGGTTTCTGCCATTTCAGGCGTCTTCGGCCCGGCTTGCTTGAATCCTGATAGTGCAATGAGCAAGGGACTCACATCTGAGCATACCCTTCCACGCTTAGGGTGGACAACATTATTTACAACACCACCCCCTTTTCTGTATCGTTTTTGGCCACTATAGGTGTGGCAGGGTATACTCAGACATGAGTCCCTTTCTCACTGCTCCATCAGGATTCAAGCAAGCCGGGCCGAAGAGGCTGAAATGCCAGAAACCGGTCCCCGGTAGCTTGTCTCCTTTCTGGTGAAGAATTGGCCTTGTAGTTTGGTCTGCCCTGTTCCCATGATGCACTGGGCCAGGGACAGACTAATTTGCATATAGCCAGGTTCTGAGCTGGGATGGGGCAGTGAGATAAATAACGGTGATGGATCAAGCCCTGATCTTTGGACTGGGTAAGAGTGGTCTGCTTAATTCAGACACTCTGTTCATCACCACCCCCTTTTCTGTATCGTTTTTGGCCACTATAGGTGTGGCAGGGTATACTCAGACATGAGTCCCTTTCTCACTGCTCCATCAGGATTCAAGCAAGCCGGGCCGAAGAGGCTGAAATGCCAGAAACCGGTCCCCGGTAGCTTGTCTCCTTTCTGGTGAAGAATTGGCCTTGTAGTTTGGTCTGCCCTGTTCCCATGATGCACTGGGCCAGGGACAGACTAATTTGCATACAGCCAGGTTCTGAGCTGGGATGGGGCAGTGAGATAAATAACGGTGATGGATCAAGCCCTGATCTTTGGACTGGGTAAGAGTGGTCTGCTTAATTCAGACACTCTGTTCATCACCACCCCCTTTTCTGTATCGTTTTTGGCCACTATAGGTGTGGCAGGGTATACTCAGACATGATTCCTTTTCTCACTGCTCCATCAGGATTCAAGCAAGCCGGGCCGAAGAGGCTGAAATGCCAGAAACCGGTCCCCGGTAGCTTGTCTCCTTTCTGGTGAAGAATTGGCCTTGTAGTTTGGTCTGCCCTGTTCCCATGATGCACTGGGCCAGGGACAGACTAATTTGCATACAGCCAGGTTCTGAGCTGGGATGGGGCAGTGAGATAAATAACGGTGATGGATCAAGCCCTGATCTTTGGACTGGGTAAGAGTGGTCTGCTTAATTCAGACACTCTGTTCATCACCACCCCCTTTTCTGTATCGTTTTTGGCCACTATAGGTGTGGCAGGGTATACTCAGACATGAGTCCCTTTCTCACTGCTCCATCAGGATTCAAGCAAGCCGGGCCGAAGAGGCTGAAATGCCAGAAACCGGTCCCCGGTAGCTTGTCTCCTTTCTGGTGAAGAATTGGCCTTGTAGTTTGGTCTGCCCTGTTCCCATGATGCACTGGGCCAGGGACAGACTAATTTGCATACAGCCAGGTTCTGAGCTGGGATGGGGCAGTGAGATAAATAACGGTGATGGATCAAGCCCTGATCTTTGGACTGGGTAAGAGTGGTCTGCTTAATTCAGACACTCTGTTCATCACCACCCCCTTTTCTGTATCGTTTTTGGCCACTATAGGTGTGGCAGGGTATACTCAGACATGAGTCCCTTTCTCACTGCTCCATCAGGATTCAAGCAAGCCGGGCCGAAGAGGCTGAAATGCCAGAAACCGGTCCCCGGTAGCTTGTCTCCTTTCTGGTGAAGAATTGGCCTTGTAGTTTGGTCTGCCCTGTTCCCATGATGCACTGGGCCAGGGACAGACTAATTTGCATACAGCCAGGTTCTGAGCTGGGATGGGGCAGTGAGATAAATAACGGTGATGGATCAAGCCCTGATCTTTGGACTGGGTAAGAGTGGTCTGCTTAATTCAGACACTCTGTTCATCACCACCCCCTTTTCTGTATCGTTTTTGGCCACTATAGGTGTGGCAGGGTATACTCAGACATGAGTCCCTTTCTCACTGCTCCATCAGGATTCAAGCAAGCCGGGCCGAAGAGGCTGAAATGCCAGAAACCGGTCCCCGGTAGCTTGTCTCCTTTCTGGTGAAGAATTGGCCTTGTAGTTTGGTCTGCCCTGTTCCCATGATGCACTGGGCCAGGGACAGACTAATTTGCATACAGCCAGGTTCTGAGCTGGGATGGGGCAGTGAGATAAATAACGGTGATGGATCAAGCCCTGATCTTTGGACTGGGTAAGAGTGGTCTGCTTAATTCAGACACTCTGTTCATCACCACCCCCTTTTCTGTATCGTTTTTGGCCACTATAGGTGTGGCAGGGTATACTCAGACATGAGTCCCTTTCTCACTGCTCCATCAGGATTCAAGCAAGCCGGGCCGAAGAGGCTGAAATGCCAGAAACCGGTCCCCGGTAGCTTGTCTCCTTTCTGGTGAAGAATTGGCCTTGTAGTTTGGTCTGCCCTGTTCCCATGATGCACTGGGCCAGGGACAGACTAATTTGCATACAGCCAGGTTCTGAGCTGGGATGGGGCAGTGAGATAAATAACGGTGATGGATCAAGCCCTGATCTTTGGACTGGGTAAGAGTGGTCTGCTTAATTCAGACACTCTGTTCATCACCACCCCCTTTTCTGTATCGAATACAATAAGTAGGCCTCACACCCAAGACTCTGAAAGGTAGCAATCAACTGCATTAGCCTCCACCTTCTTTTCACGGTAACGTGACAAAAGTCCGGACGGGCAAAGAATGTAATACCATTCAATGTACGCCTGGACTCTGGCTTTGCCTTGTCCATAATTGCTTGCCTAAGAAGGAAATTAACAACATAGACCAGGATTGCCCAAGGTCTTTCGGCTAGAGATGCCCCATGTACTTTCCTTTGGGTCAGAGGAAACCGGTGAGCCCTCTGCACCTCGCTCTCCCAGTTCCAAGAAGCTATCTCGGGAAAGTCCCCCTTCAGCAAATTGATAACAAACAACCTGACATCCTGTCCTTCGACACCCCTTCAGCAACCCCCAAGAGCCTTATGTTGTTTCACCTCTGGTGGTTCTCAAAATCCTCAAATTTTCATTGAACATCCTCAACCACCTTCTCTTGTGTCTCCTTAAATGAATGCCACCTACTAACATCATCTTCCAGTCGTCCTGTTCTTTCCTCAACATGGGCCACCCTATCCACCATGTCTTCGTATAGTTTGTTCATCTTTCTCAGAGAGCCCTGTTTCTTCTTTGTTGCCTGCTTTGCTCTCCGACTCTCAGTCCTGGCCTCTCCCTGCATTTGCTTCAGGGTAGTATAGAGGAGATCTATTGAAGGAGCCTGAGGTGGGCTAGTTGAGTTGTTCTGCCCTGCTTGTGTATCTGTACCACAACCATCCTGATATAGCTGTGACGTGGCTGAATAATCCCAAAGACGTTTTCTGTTGGCCCCAGTATTAGACGGACTAACTGGCAATTTGGATTTTGATTTAGACCTCCTCTTCTGTTGAAAAGCCCTATGAGCCGCAGGTGCCTTCTGAACAGATGAGCTCACCACTGAGTCTGAGCCACTGGATAAGCTTCCTTCACTCGAGAGAAATGAATCTGAGTCATCATTGAGGGAAAAGAAACAATCCCCATCAGGTGAACCAGTAATTCCCTTATCCTTGGTTAGCCTGTGAGACTGCCTTGAAATCACCACATCAGTGGCTGCTGGAGAGGTTACTAATGGGGTCAATGCATGATTACTCAGAATGCCGCTCATTGGGACCTTCTCCCCCCAGCCGCTCCCCCAGTAGTCTCGAGCTTGGCATCCCCACCTTCATACACCACCTTGTTCATGCTCAAGATCGTGGTAACACAAGCGGCATTTCCTACCTCGATAGCCTGTGAGTCCTGCATGCTGTCTGTTAACTCCATAAGCCCAGCACTCGGCTCCCCTAGGGTACCGGTAGGAAGTACGTGCAACATTATATCCGCGCGTTGCCCGGATACCAAACCCTCGGCGTCCTCGAGCACAGCGGCTCCAGCTCCAGCTTCCGTGGTCTCGGCCGACCTCACGGAGAAAGACCCGATCAAGGTAGGCTGCCGCAGTGTGGTTTCTTTGGCTTATTTAGATTTGCGCGCATCACCTCCAGTTTTAACTGTAGCGGCTTTCCGAATTACTCCAGGCGGATGTTTGTTGCTGCTAGTCACGCTGATCCCGCTGCCACCGCTGCCTTGCAGCTCAACAGGCTTTTTGGGGATTACCCTGCGCGGCTGTCCCGCGCCCCGCTGAGATGAGACCGGGGCCGTCGCGTACTTCAACGATTCCTTGGACCCGCTTGTCTCCCTCTGATTTTTCTGGTAATTCTGCTCCTTTAGCTGCGTAGGCCCCCTCGGTGCCATGCTGCCCTGAGCTCTCCACTTCTGTAGCAGCCCAGATAACCGAGCAAGCTTGTATTGTGCAAAAGTCACCAGCGGAGCAACTGCCTGAGGAAACCACAGTAATAGGCCAAGGCCCTGCGCTCGAGCAGACAGGTGATGATTTGTCTGAAAAGGGACCATCAGCATCCTTTACACCACCATCAGAACATAGGAAGGGGGAGAGAAATCTGCAACTTCTCACTGCAATCGGTCAGCGGCCATCTTGCCCCCAGAAGATCATGTCTTAAACATTTTAAAGAAGAAAAAACTTCAAATCCCATGAATCCTTGGGAATAATGTAACATCAGTCCATCCAATCAGTGTGTAGATGTCACTTCAAGGTCCTCTGTTGACTCTATCTTGCTCTTTCTTCGTTGCCCCAGCAGCCGACAGTTAAGTGCCGCTTTTATGCTTTTCATGGTTACTGGTTGTCATTAACCTCTTTATTTACAGCATGACCACAGGAATGCTCTGACACTCCTTATGCAGTCTCCTAGCCTCTTACGGGACTGGTGCCTCGTTCAAGGTACATGCTTCCTTGTAAGGCACATCCTTGTTTACGACAGGCATGCTCATTCAGATTAGGGGTGGGAGGAATTTGAGTAATCGCGTTACGCAAATCTCCACGAAACGGTAAAAAATCTCCGCGAACGCGCAGAAATTTCATGAACACGCGGAATTGCTTGTTCGCAATGCTTTTTTGCTGTTCGCAATCGCTGTTTGCATGCTCGGGGGGAAATATCTCGCAAACACGCATTTGAGAACGTGAACAAGCAAAAAATTTCACGAAGTCGCAGAATGCAGAATTTTGGGCAATTTTGCGTTCTCCGTGGAACGCGGAAATTACCTGAATTCCGCAAATTCCGCGAGCAGAACGGAATTTACAGCCCAGGCCTAATTCAGATCAGCTTTTCCCGATCTGGAGCAATGCGACCAGTTGTGCTGTCTTACCTTGCCCACTCACCTGGAGCCAGATGGCCTGCTGGGGTTGTATTTGTGCAGTGGGACATTGTGCAGATTGCATTACAACACCCCAGGCAGGAGTCTGCCTCTCACTTGCCAGTTTACGCATGCGCCTCTTGCTTGCCAGTCCACGCTCTTAGGGCGGCAATTGCAAAAACAACAAGTGATGGACTGAATGTGGATCAATGTCACACACTCCCCCAGTCAAAAGATCTGGGCCCAAATCCATCGTTTTTTTGCACTCCACACCACCCTGGGTTAGACAATGGCGATATGCAAATCAGCTCTGACCCTGTTGCCCCATGGGAACAGTCCAGTCCGAACTACAAAAGCCATGTCCTTCCCAGAACGGAATCAAGCATCCGAGGACCGGACCGGTTTCGAGGTAACACCTCTCTTCAGCCCGGCTAGCTTGACTCCAAGTGGTGTGGAGTGCCTGGGACCCACGTCTGGGCATCCCCAGCGCACTTAGGGCGGCAATTGCAAAAACAACAAGTGATGGACTGAATGTGGATCAATGTCACACACTCCCCCAGTCAAAAGATCTGGGCCCAAATCCATCGTTTTTTTGCACTACACACCACCCTGGGTTAGACAATGGCGATATGCAAATCAGCTCTGACCCTGTTGCCCCATGGGAACAGTCCAGTCCGAACTACAAAAGCCATGTCCTTCCCAGAACGGAATCAAGCATCCGAGGACCGGACCGGTTTCGAGGTAACACCTCTCTTCAGCCCGGCTAGCTTGACTCCAAGTGGTGTGGAGTGCCTGGGACCCACGTCTGGGCATCCCCAGCGCACTTAGGGCGGCAATTGCAAAAACAACAAGTGATGGACTGAATGTGGATCAATGTCACACACTCCCCCAGTCAAAAGATCTGGGCCCAAATCCATCGTTTTTTTGCACTCCACACCACCCTGGGTTAGACAATGGCGATATGCAAATCAGCTCTGACCCTGTTGCCCCATGGGAACAGTCCAGTCCGAACTACAAAAGCCATGTCCTTCCCAGAACGGAATCAAGCATCCGAGGACCGGACCGGTTTCGAGGTAACACCTCTCTTCAGCCCGGCTAGCTTGACTCCAAGTGGTGTGGAGTGCCTGGGACCCACGTCTGGGCATCCCCAGCGCACTTAGGGCGGCAATTGCAAAAACAACAAGTGATGGACTGAATGTGGATCAATGTCACACACTCCCCCAGTCAAAAGATCTGGGCCCAAATCCATCGTTTTTTTGCACTCCACACCACCCTGGGTTAGACAATGGCGATATGCAAATCAGCTCTGACCCTGTTGCCCCATGGGAACAGTCCAGTCCGAACTACAAAAGCCATGTCCTTCCCAGAACGGAATCAAGCATCCGAGGACCGGACCGGTTTCGAGGTAACACCTCTCTTCAGCCCGGCTAGCTTGACTCCAAGTGGTGTGGAGTGCCTGGGACCCACGTCTGGGCATCCCCAGCGCACTTAGGGCGGCAATTGCAAAAACAACAAGTGATGGACTGAATGTGGATCAATGTCACACACTCCCCCAGTCAAAAGATCTGGGCCCAAATCCATCGTTTTTTTGCACTCCACACCACCCTGGGTTAGACAATGGCGATATGCAAATCAGCTCTGACCCTGTTGCCCCATGGGAACAGTCCAGTCCGAACTACAAAAGCCATGTCCTTCCCAGAACGGAATCAAGCATCCGAGGACCGGACCGGTTTCGAGGTAACACCTCTCTTCAGCCCGGCTAGCTTGACTCCAAGTGGTGTGGAGTGCCTGGGACCCACGTCTGGGCATCCCCAGCGCACTTAGGGCGGCAATTGCAAAAACAACAAGTGATGGACTGAATGTGGATCAATGTCACACACTCCCCCAGTCAAAAGATCTGGGCCCAAATCCATCGTTTTTTTGCACTCCACACCACCCTGGGTTAGACAATGGCGATATGCAAATCAGCTCTGACCCTGTTGCCCCATGGGAACAGTCCAGTCCGAACTACAAAAGCCATGTCCTTCCCAGAGCTGATTTGCATATCGCCATTGTCTAACCCAGGGTGGTGTGGAGTGGAAAAACGATGGATTTGGGCCCAGATCTTTGGACTGGGGTGAATGTGTGACATTGATCCACATTCTGTCCATCATTGTTGTGTTTGCAGTTACCGCTCTAAGTGTACTGGGGATGCTCAGACGTGAGTCCCAGGCACTCCACACCACTGGAATCAAGCTAGCCGGGCTGATGAGAGGTGTTACCTCGAAACCGGGCCGGTCCTCGGATGCTTGTTTCCGTTCTGGGAAGGACATGGCTTTTGTAGTTCAGACTGGACTGTTCCCATGGGGCACAGGGTCAGTGCTGATTTGCATATCGCCATTGTCTAACCCAGGGTGGTGTGGAGTGGAAAAACGATGGATTTGGGCCCAGATCTTTGGACTGGGGTGAATGTGTGACATTGATCCACATTCTGTCCATCATTGTTGTGTTTGCAGTTACCGCTCTAAGTGTACTGGGGATGCTCAGACGTGAGTCCCAGGCACTCCACACCACTGGAATCAAGCTAGCCGGGCTGATGAGAGGTGTTACCTCGAAACCGGGCCGGTCCTCGGATGCTTGTTTCCGTTCTGGGAAGGACATGGCTTTTGTAGTTCAGACTGGACTGTTCCCATGGGGCACAGGGTCAGCGCTGATTTGCATATCGCCATTGTCTAACCCAGGGTGGTGTGGAGTGGAAAAACGATGGATTTGGGCCCAGATCTTTGGACTGGGGTGAATGTGTGACATTGATCCACATTCTGTCCATCATTGTTGTGTTTGCAGTTACCGCTCTAAGTGTACTGGGGATGCTCAGACGTGAGTCCCAGGCACTCCACACCACTGGAATCAAGCTAGCCGGGCTGATGAGAGGTGTTACCTCGAAACCGGGCCGGTCCTCGGATGCTTGTTTCCGTTCTGGGAAGGACATGGCTTTTGTAGTTCAGACTGGACTGTTCCCATGGGGCACAGGGTCAGCGCTGATTTGCATATCGCCATTGTCTAACCCAGGGTGGTGTGGAGTGGAAAAACGATGGATTTGGGCCCAGATCTTTGGACTGGGGTGAATGTGTGACATTGATCCACATTCTGTCCATCATTGTTGTGTTTGCAGTTACCGCTCTAAGTGTACTGGGGATGCTCAGACGTGAGTCCCAGGCACTCCACACCACTGGAATCAAGCTAGCCGGGCTGATGAGAGGTGTTACCTCGAAACCGGGCCGGTCCTCGGATGCTTGTTTCCGTTCTGGGAAGGGCATGGCTTTTGTAGTTCAGACTGGACTGTTCCCATGGGGCACAGGGTCAGCGCTGATTTGCATATCGCCATTGTCTAACCCAGGGTGGTGTGGAGTGGAAAAACGATGGATTTGGGCCCAGATCTTTGGACTGGGGTGAATGTGTGACATTGATCCACATTCTGTCCATCATTGTTGTGTTTGCAGTTACCGCTCTAAGTGTACTGGGGATGCTCAGACGTGAGTCCCAGGCACTCCACACCACTGGAATCAAGCTAGCCGGGCTGATGAGAGGTGTTACCTCGAAACCGGGCCGGTCCTCGGATGCTTGTTTCCGTTCTGGGAAGGACATGGCTTTTGTAGTTCAGACTGGACTGTTCCCATGGGGCACAGGGTCAGCGCTGATTTGCATATCGCCATTGTCTAACCCAGGGTGGTGTGGAGTGGAAAAACGATGGATTTGGGCCCAGATCTTTGGACTGGGGTGAATGTGTGACATTGATCCACATTCTGTCCATCATTGTTGTGTTTGCAGTTACCGCTCTAAGTGTACTGGGGATGCTCAGACGTGAGTCCCAGGCACTCCACACCACTGGAATCAAGCTAGCCGGGCTGATGAGAGGTGTTACCTCGAAACCGGGCCGGTCCTCGGATGCTTGTTTCCGTTCTGGGAAGGACATGGCTTTTGTAGTTCAGACTGGACTGTTCCCATGGGGCACAGGGTCAGCGCTGATTTGCATATCGCCATTGTCTAACCCAGGGTGGTGTGGAGTGGAAAAACGATGGATTTGGGCCCAGATCTTTGGACTGGGGTGAATGTGTGACATTGATCCACATTCTGTCCATCATTGTTGTGTTTGCAGTTACCGCTCTAAGTGTACTGGGGATGCTCAGACGTGAGTCCCAGGCACTCCACACCACTGGAATCAAGCTAGCCGGGCTGATGAGAGGTGTTACCTCGAAACCGGGCCGGTCCTCGGATGCTTGTTTCCGTTCTGGGAAGGACATGGCTTTTGTAGTTCAGACTGGACTGTTCCCATGGGGCACAGGGTCAGCGCTGATTTGCATATCGCCATTGTCTAACCCAGGGTGGTGTGGAGTGGAAAAACGATGGATTTGGGCCCAGATCTTTGGACTGGGGTGAATGTGTGACATTGATCCACATTCTGTCCATCATTGTTGTGTTTGCAGTTACCGCTCTAAGTGTACTGGGGATGCTCAGACGTGAGTCCCAGGCACTCCACACCACTGGAATCAAGCTAGCCGGGCTGATGAGAGGTGTTACCTCGAAACCGGGCCGGTCCTCGGATGCTTGTTTCCGTTCTGGGAAGGACATGGCTTTTGTAGTTCAGACTGGACTGTTCCCATGGGGCACAGGGTCAGCGCTGATTTGCATATCGCCATTGTCTAACCCAGGGTGGTGTGGAGTGGAAAAACGATGGATTTGGGCCCATATCTTTGGACTGGGGTGAATGTGTGACATTGATCCACATTCTGTCCATCATTGTTGTGTTTGCAGTTACCGCTCTAAGTGTACTGGGGATGCTCAGACGTGAGTCCCAGGCACTCCACACCACTGGAATCAAGCTAGCCGGGCTGATGAGAGGTGTTACCTCGAAACCGGGCCGGTCCTCGGATGCTTGTTTCCGTTCTGGGAAGGACATGGCTTTTGTAGTTCAGACTGGACTGTTCCCATGGGGCACAGGGTCAGCGCTGATTTGCATATCGCCATTGTCTAACCCAGGGTGGTGTGGAGTGGAAAAACGATGGATTTGGGCCCAGATCTTTGGACTGGGGTGAATGTGTGACATTGATCCACATTCTGTCCATCATTGTTGTGTTTGCAGTTACCGCTCTAAGTGTACTGGGGATGCTCAGACGTGAGTCCCAGGCACTCCACACCACTGGAATCAAGCTAGCCGGGCTGATGAGAGGTGTTACCTCGAAACCGGGCCGGTCCTCGGATGCTTGTTTCCGTTCTGGGAAGGACATGGCTTTTGTAGTTCAGACTGGACTGTTCCCATGGGGCACAGGGTCAGCGCTGATTTGCATATCGCCATTGTCTAACCCAGGGTGGTGTGGAGTGGAAAAACGATGGATTTGGGCCCAGATCTTTGGACTGGGGTGAATGTGTGACATTGATCCACATTCTGTCCATCATTGTTGTGTTTGCAGTTACCGCTCTAAGTGTACTGGGGATGCTCAGACGTGAGTCCCAGGCACTCCACACCACTGGAATCAAGCTAGCCGGGCTGATGAGAGGTGTTACCTCGAAACCGGGCCGGTCCTCGGATGCTTGTTTCCGTTCTGGGAAGGACATGGCTTTTGTAGTTCAGACTGGACTGTTCCCATGGGGCACAGGGTCAGCGCTGATTTGCATATCGCCATTGTCTAACCCAGGGTGGTGTGGAGTGGAAAAACGATGGATTTGGGCCCAGATCTTTGGACTGGGGTGAATGTGTGACATTGATCCACATTCTGTCCATCATTGTTGTGTTTGCAGTTACCGCTCTAAGTGTACTGGGGATGCTCAGACGTGAGTCCCAGGCACTCCACACCACTGGAATCAAGCTAGCCGGGCTGATGAGAGGTGTTACCTCGAAACCGGGCCGGTCCTCGGATGCTTGTTTCCGTTCTGGGAAGGACATGGCTTTTGTAGTTCAGACTGGACTGTTCCCATGGGGCACAGGGTCAGCGCTGATTTGCATATCGCCATTGTCTAACCCAGGGTGGTGTGGAGTGGAAAAACGATGGATTTGGGCCCAGATCTTTGGACTGGGGTGAATGTGTGACATTGATCCACATTCTGTCCATCATTGTTGTGTTTGCAGTTACCGCTCTAAGTGTACTGGGGATGCTCAGACGTGAGTCCCAGGCACTCCACACCACTGGAATCAAGCTAGCCGGGCTGATGAGAGGTGTTACCTCGAAACCGGGCCGGTCCTCGGATGCTTGTTTCCGTTCTGGGAAGGACATGGCTTTTGTAGTTCAGACTGGACTGTTCCCATGGGGCACAGGGTCAGCGCTGATTTGCATATCGCCATTGTCTAACCCAGGGTGGTGTGGAGTGGAAAAACGATGGATTTGGGCCCAGATCTTTGGACTGGGGTGAATGTGTGACATTGATCCACATTCTGTCCATCATTGTTGTGTTTGCAGTTACCGCTCTAAGTGTACTGGGGATGCTCAGACGTGAGTCCCAGGCACTCCACACCACTGGAATCAAGCTAGCCGGGCTGATGAGAGGTGTTACCTCGAAACCGGGCCGGTCCTCGGATGCTTGTTTCCGTTCTGGGAAGGACATGGCTTTTGTAGTTCAGACTGGACTGTTCCCATGGGGCACAGGGTCAGCGCTGATTTGCATATCGCCATTGTCTAACCCAGGGTGGTGTGGAGTGGAAAAACGATGGATTTGGGCCCAGATCTTTGGACTGGGGTGAATGTGTGACATTGATCCACATTCTGTCCATCATTGTTGTGTTTGCAGTTACCGCTCTAAGTGTACTGGGGATGCTCAGACGTGAGTCCCAGGCACTCCACACCACTGGAATCAAGCTAGCCGGGCTGATGAGAGGTGTTACCTCGAAACCGGGCCGGTCCTCGGATGCTTGTTTCCGTTCTGGGAAGGACATGGCTTTTGTAGTTCAGACTGGACTGTTCCCATGGGGCACAGGGTCAGCGCTGATTTGCATATCGCCATTGTCTAACCCAGGGTGGTGTGGAGTGGAAAAACGATGGATTTGGGCCCAGATCTTTGGACTGGGGTGAATGTGTGACATTGATCCACATTCTGTCCATCATTGTTGTGTTTGCAGTCCACGCTCTAACACCTCAGGTGGAACGCTAGTAAGAGGTATCAGAAGGGACTGTTTATATATACATTTCATCTGGTCCATGAAAATAAGGGCGTGTTGTGTCCCCAGATCCTACCTACACCTATCTCTCGTGTCCCCATTACCAATAATTACTGGAAACCCACAGCCCTACAGCCCCCGATATGCAAGAGTCTCACGTCTCCTACAGGGAGGAATCTCTCACCTACCTCCCAATAGAAAATTTCTAAGAGGTGTTGGACGCCACTATACACAAGACGGTCTCTGAGGATATGCCCCCCCAGACCAGAAGCTACTTATCATGGCAGAAAGGTGCCTTAAACACCTCAACCCGAGGGACAAACTCCAAAGATCATTCACCCTTCTGTTCTGCCTCTAGGGCAGGCAGACGCAGGACCCCAGTATCCTATAAGAAAGCGCATCCACGACCCAGGAGTCGATTTAGATGACTTTGACTGGATGAAGCATGCATTTATGTGTCACATTTCTCCTCTAGACCCTAAACTGCCTCACCCAACCAATACTCCCAGATAAGGCCATTTGAAGTCTGGCAGATTTGCCTGCCTCCCTGCACTGCTAGATTGCCATCCCTCCAAATGGCTTGGATGGAGATGTTGAGGCAGACAGACCCTGGCATCCATCCTCTGATTCCAAGTTGCCAAACGATGGAAAAGCCAAGCAAGAACATGGATCAGACATGCTGAACCCGGAGGTGTTGCTGCACTCCCTTTCTTGTTTCACTCCTATACCCACCACTCTCCCTCTCCTCTTATTCTCCCTCCCCCTCTCTACACGCCCATCTTTCTATTACATTTCAACATTCAACGTTCCCTTAGTGATCTCTCTGTTTCTTTCTCCTCATCGCTCCTTGGAATGCTAGGTTTTATCCCATGTAAATATTATGCACATTGTTATTCTTATTCTGATATGTTGACCTACTCCGTAAAGCGCTCTGATACTCTTGGGTCCAGCAGCGCTATATAAAAGCTTTTAAATAAATAAATAAATAAATAAGGGGTCACCTTCATGGCAGGGAGGCTCCGCAAGCCCCTTGATAAAGGAGTGCGTAACCGCCTTAGAGCAGAATGCCCCTACCCATCTTTTACGGGCATGGTAACTCTTACTCCCAAAATAGATCCCCGGAGGGCTACCTTCCTCACCAAATACATCCTTAACCCCAAGAAAGGAATTGGCTGCTCTTGCGGTCTTGCCAAGACAAGCTTATTAACATCACTGGCCCCATCCCAAAAACACTTGATATGGCCATGGACGCCAAAACCCTGGGATCCCTTATCTTCCTGGAGATCCTTTTGTGCTGGGCACATCAAGCCATCATATTCTTGGAGAATGCCAACTGCGCCATCTCTATGGAGTGGCATCGGGCCTTGTTATTCAAAATTGATCCAGGAGTTGGGGGATCTAGCCACCTGAGAGGTGGGCAGGTGGCCCACGAAGGGCTATTTGGAAATCTTTTCATAAAGGAATTAAACAAGTTCATGGCCACGTTCAACTCGCTCAACAAAGTCCAATCCTCTATCAATAGGATATTCAATCTCCAGGTGTTCACTGGGGCTGGCATTGAAAGGGGGTGCTTGGCAGGATAGTTCGAGCACCAAGCCCCATCCGCAGAAAAGCTTCTAAACGAGGACAGTGGCAAGACTAGAACAGATTTGGGGTGTGCTACCCCACCAAAAGATATCCTCACCACAGGGGCACCAGAGACAGACCTAAAGGAAGCCACTCCCAAGGCTCCTCTCCAGATGAATGGGATCCCTTTTTCCCCACATAGGATGGGGGGGCAGGGTGGCAAATTTTGCCCATAACTAGAGGTCTAAAACATCCGATACCTGGGTTCTTCAGACTATTTAGAGATTCAGAATTGAGTTTTACAATTCCCCTATCCAATCCCATCCTCCTCTCCTGATAAGATTCTTCGATGAGGAGGCCACCCTGGTCCATTCAGGGGTGCGGAAACTCCTCTTCAAAGGAGTCATAGCCCCTACAAACCCTCACTCTCCTTGACTTAATCAGCAACCTGTTTGTGGTGGAAAAGTGAGTTGGTGGCCAACACCTCGAAATAAACCTCCGGGAATACTAGCAGTGACTGGTCTTCCACCACTTCAAGATACCCCATCCACACAATCTTCTTTTAGCCCAACAAGTGGCTGGTCTGCCTAGACCTCAAGGTCGCATACCTGACGATTCCGATTTTCCCTCCACATCAGCGTTACTTGCAGTTCTGCCGATGTCAACAGACATTTGAGTTCACAATGCTCCCCTTTGGACTATCCTCGGCTCCTTGGTGTTTCACCAAGGTTCTCAAACCCACTGTGGAATACCTTCAAACGTCTCATTGTATACTTGGATAATCTCCTTCTGATGGACCTTTGCCCGCAGACCCTGATGGCACACATCTAGTCGACAGTCTCCCTTCTCCAATCTCTGGGGTTCCTCATAAATGAGAAAGAATCAATCCTATCCCCCACTCAGTCTCTAGTATTTCTGAGCTTTGTAGTGGATTTGGTGCAGGCCACCCTGAGTCTTCCATCTCAGAATATAGGCAAGATCAGTCATGAACTATGACAAATATTGTCCAGCCTGTCCACTTCCTTATGATACGTTGCGACAGTAGTAGGCCCCTCTCCTCGTCCCTTAAGGCTATTTTTGCCTCCCCTTCAATATCAGGCCCTACAACGGCTGAAAATCTCTCACCTCCAGAAAGGCCTCACACACCCCCAGAAAGTATCTCTGTCAGACAAAGCAAAAGCAGAACTCCAATGGTGGCTGATTCACATTCAGGCTTGGAATGGTCGCACCATCTTTGGGTCCCAACTGGGCTTGGTGATAGAATCTGATGCCAGCTGCAAAGGTTTGGGGGCACAAAGTGGGGAATTCTCCGTGGGAGGAAAATGGTCCAATCAGTAATGTGCTCTTCATATCAACTGCCTGGAGTTGCTGGCCAGCTCCTTCACAGTTAAATGTTGGACCAAGGCAAAGGTTCAATGTTACGTTCTCAAAATGAACTATGTGATGGCAGTACGGTACATCAACCATCTAGGGGGAACATGGTCTAAACCCCTTTCAGATTGGGCCCAGAGCTTCTGGCAATACTGCTCCGAGACTCAGATCTCTGTCATGGTGTAGCACCTACCGGGAGCGGGTAACCAGGTGGTGGACTGGCATTTTAGATAACTTCATGATCTCCGTCTGTGGAAAATTGACCTTTCTGTGTTTCAAGAGGTATCATCCAAGTGAGGCCCATTCTCAGTGGATCTTTTTGCACCCAGGCTGGACCACCAATTGTTATTAAATCAAAAGGAGGGAGAAGGAAGAAAATGTGATCCACACGGCTTACTTATTAGTATATCCAAAAATCAATTGGGGGGTGGATCACTTGCCCTGCGTAACAGGGTTTCACTTTCATGCTCTGTGACAATAAAAAACCCTCATTCATGTACGGAGGTTAGTGGTGGAGATAAATCTTGGTACTCCGCCTTACCCCTTAGGGACGTAACAGGATCATCATCGGGTTATTGGTCATGCTTCCTCCACCCAGAGGTAACCCCTGGTTAGAGCAGTAGGGATCCGTGATTTTGGGGGGTTTTGTGATAGATCTCGCAGGGGGATTCTTTGTTAAAAACTTGTATATCCAGATTGACAAATAACTTTAATACATCTGGCTTCAGAGTTGGTTTTAAAATCTATTCCATGCATAGGGAGATTAGTTAGGAATCAACCACACTTACAAATGTCTCTGAAGCCAGATGTATTAAAGTTATTTGTCAATCTGGAGATACAAGTTTTTTACAAAGAATCCCCCCTGAGAGATCTATCACAAAACCCCCCAAAATCACTGATCACTACTGCTCTAACCAGGGGTTACCCTGTCACAGAGCACGGAAATGAAACCCTAGTTACGCAGGACAAGTGATCCTCCCCGCAATTAATTTTTGGACCACCAATTGGACAGGAACTTTAGTGGGAAGCCATACCCCAATGCTGCTGCAGCGGATGCCTTCCTGCAAGGCTGGACAACAGAGATGAGATATGCCTAACCCCCATTCTCCATGATAATGTGACTCTCAGCTCAGGTGAGGAGACAATGAGCAGGTGTAGTGGTAGTAAACTCCTCTTAGAGATCTCAAGCCTGGTATTCAGTTCTGATGGCACTGTCCTGGGATTTTCAAATCCATGTACCCCTATTCCTGGCTCTCCTATAAGAACTCTCAGGGAATCTTCACCATCTGGTTCTAGAGAGTTTTCTGTGGCTAATTGCATGGAGGATTACTGGATCAATGGAAAGTCCCAGGACTTTTGAACCATGCTACAGACTTACTCTCGAAGGCATAGGCAGATACTACAATCAAATGTTATAGATTAGCTTGGTCCAGATGGATGGTGGTGTCATCAGAGACACCTGGATCCCCTGGGGTCAGGAGTTGTCCATATCCTGAACTTCCTGGCTGCCCTTACTTCCAAGGGCATAGTTTATAGGTTGGTAAATAACTTCTATTCAGCAATTGGTGGGAAATGCCCCAATTGAAGGACATTGGTTCGGAAACTACTTAAGGGCATCTAATTATCTTTATCCCCCAAACTGAGGTATTTGGTATTATAGGATATCAATTTAGTGCTCATTTTGTTCTCTTTTGGCCCCAAAACAAAAATCAAAGCCAAACTGGCCTTTCCCTTATGGTTGATCTCCTGCATATGGGTATCAGATGTCAGGGCACAGGAAAGGTGTTTACCCTGGATGGGGTTACCTTTCATATTTCCAGACAAACAAAGACCAATTCTTGGATTGTCTCATACCCGGCTTTTGTTAATTATCCCAAATTGTGTGTGGTGCAGTGTATCAGGGTATATGATGCCATGACAGAGGACCTTTGTCCCTCAGATGAACGCTAACTCCTCAATGCCCTCAGAAAACCTCATAAAGGTGTTTCTTCACCCACCATTGCCAGATGGATATGTTGGGTCATACAAGAAACTGGTATTGATACAAAGATGTTTGGTGGGCATTCTATCATAGGGGCAATGGCTGCTAAAGCATTCTCCCTTGGGGCATGCTTAGAGGACATTGTGAATGCAGCAGACTGGTCCTCGGACTGGATGTTTAATCGATTCTATTTCAAGCCGCTCCCTAGAGATGGCAGCCTTGGTGATAGATAGGCAGGCTTTGAGATAGCATAAACCTTACCTCTGGTCCTGACACAGAATGTACATTTTCTTAGCTTTCATAACGGAAAGTTTCAATTCTGTTAAAGACACAGAGGAGAGGATTATCCCACCCGGAGTCGAAAACTGACTGTCCCACCCAGTACAATCAGTAATCTTCAGAGACATATGGAGATAGATGAGTTCTACGTAAGTAATCTATCTTTGCTAAAAAAGTCATTGAGTATAGTTACAGATTCACTAGATGGAGAATTAATGGACACTTATTGCTGTCTCTTTATGGATATTATGCTTCCCTAGATGTTAGGGACCTTGACTCAATGCTCTCTATTATTTCATTATAACTGTGTCAACAAAACAGGAATGGATTGAAAGGATTCGGCCTGATGTCGCATGAAGAAAGAGGGACAAAGAGAGTCAACAGAGGACTATAAAGGTACATCTGCACATTGATTGAATGGACTAATGTTACATAATTCCCAAGGGTTCATGGGATTTGAAGTTGTGTCTTCTTCAAAATGGTTTAATATGGCTGCTGTTTAATAAAGTGGAGAAGTAAAGCATAATCCTCGTCTCTGTGTCCTTAATATAATTGAAACTTTCTGTTACGAAAGTTAGGAAATTTTACATTCTCATGGTTATCCCTCAATTTTCCCCATTACTTATCATATATTTCAGCTCTTCTCGGCAGTTGGGGTCCTCAGGCGGGGGGTTTATTCCACATGAATCTAATAATCCAGATGGGTTAGTAACTTCCTTTAATGGCTCCATCGGAGATACCTGGCATCTCTTTATGGTGCCTTAGTGTGTGAAATGGGTGCTCTTGCTTGTAGAGGGCCCGATTCACAAAAGTTATCTGAGACAAATCCTAACTTTACGACTTTTGGTATTCACAGAAGACATTTAGGAGTACTAAAGTTAGGATTGTGTCTCAGTTAAACTTAAGCTTTGGTCTTAAGTTAAATTTAAGACACATTTGTGATTAACTGAGACAAAATCCTAGTCGTAAAGTTATGGATGTACTAATAGGGATTTAAAAGCAACAGTTGCCAAATGAACCAATTGATATGTAGCATCATAGTATTTGTTTAGTGGGACAAGGCGAATATGACAGTACCGTAGATTTGTATATATGGGATCAAAAGGTTGTACACTTTTACAACAACAAAATACAGGTTTATGGCACTATATTCCCTCACTAAAAGAGACCAGAGGCATAATGAAAAGAGTGGAATTGCCTATATGTTTTATTAAACAGATGTCTAAATGAAGACAAGCTACGAGGAAGCATGCCCCATCAAACAAAAGCAGATTCCAGAAATACATGAGGACAATGGGGAAGACAAGAATAGAAATGTTTCTAATGCAAGTTACTAGACCAGATGTTATTAGTACCCAGCTCGCTCACATGCAGCAAGTTACAAGAACTGCTCAGCTTTAGAAGAGGAATGTTACAAGTGCAAGGAAACTGGGCAGTACTTCAAGAAAAACCAGTGTTGCGAAGGATACCGAATAAGAACCTAATGAAATAAAACTCAACATAATTCTGATTCTTTCTGACAAGAACATTTCTGAAGACGATGAAGAAAATGGTACTCAAGATGTTGATCAAAGGATTAAAATGATTGAATGTGATCAGTATTCTGTAAGACATTTTGAACCATATGTACTTCCACACTACAACATTTTAAATGGTCAGGTTCAAGCACAGGTGGTGGCCTTATAAAGTATTTCCCAATGTGTGTATCAAACAATGTTGACCAATAAGACCTTGCTTGAACCCAATGTTAGGATTTTCTACTATTCTGTTAATTCTACCAACATGTTAGGGATTTGTATTGCACAAATTCAGCTCAATGAAAAAATGTCAATTGAAAAATGTGGCAATCAAAGGTTAAAGTTGACTAGAGTGGAGACCCTAGGATATCTTGAGAATGACCATTAATCCATGCCCTAAAGCCCCTATTTCATGTATTTCTGAAGACTTAAATCTTGAACAAGTTTTAGAACCATATAAATTAGTTTACAGAGGAATGTTAGGGAGATAGAGGGTTTCTCTGTCATGAGAATACATTTATAGAAAATGCAATCCCACTGAACACACATTAAGAAATGTGTCACTGAGTCTAAGGAAAGACCATTCTAAACTGTTGAAAAATGTGCAAAAAAAGGAGTGATAGGTCTATTGAATCTTCTTAATGGGTGTCTATGATTGTTCTTGTGAGAAAAAGTCTGGTGATTTAAGACTTTGCACAGATCTAAGGTCTTTAAATAAACAAACCTGAGCGGACAGTCATCAAGTCCATAAATATACAAGAGCTGGGATGGAGAGGCAAGATGGCAACCATGCAGACTGCTGTGTAATGAGCGCCTCCACATCAAAACCCTGCAGTTCTCCCCGTTTACTTTTCTATAGTTTTAGCAAAGCGTAGTCCTTGTTCGATCCCTAGACAATGATCTGGAGGGCTTACAATTTGACCCATGCCAGTTGGTGATTGCTATACACCTTTTTACCTGTTGACTGGGCTATCGGCTGGGGGCTCTTGCGTATTTCTCACTGATTCCTCAGCAAGACCGGATGCCAGACATGCCTCTGCTACACTGGCATGCCGCCTAAGAATGCAAGTGGTTCGAAAGCTTGCAGCTCTGCGAATCCACAGTGTGTCGCAAGAGTGGAGATGGGGACTTGGCGTTTCTAGGCCAAATAAGTCTAAGAAACCCGACGCCACCCAGAAGACGCACTTGCCCCCATCCCCCACACCCCAGGTGGGGCTAAGAAACCGCCGGTGGCAGCCCTCTTCATGGTTAAATTCGGGACAGAAAAACCTCCATTTACAGAGCCAGAGGAAAGCCTGTTACAAAACCTTGACAGTAAGAGAGCAGACCTAGAGGTCGAGAGCCAACAGGAGGTGCGAGAACATATGAATATGGAAGAGTCTACTTCAGATGCTTTGGGGGGGGCACACTAGCGCTAGATCCATCAGGGTCTCCGCTCTCCCCGTCTTGTCCTCAGAAGCCCCTGGAGCTAACATTGATGAGAAGGGACTATAAATCAAAACAAGCTTTATTCGAATTCACAAATGATTCATAAGAGCTACAGAACAACATTTGTATCAAAAACAATTAAAAATCAATATGAAAGTTAGGGCAGATTAAAAAAGATAAAAGCAGCGGTACATAACTATAGGTATAGTCAAATACACAGCTGAAATCAATTTTCGTTTAAGTTACGGTCTACAGTTGCTTCCTGCAATTAATAACTGCTGACAAAATCGAGACATTACAGCACATACATAAATGTTTAATAGCATTTGCAGGTACAGAAAAGCTGGGCAGCATTGTACAAAGCCAAGCTGCAATAGCAGAGGGATAATAAAGTTCTTCCTCAACTCAGTGAAATGTTTACAGAACAAAACAGTGAGCATTGTGGACTGCAAGCAGATATCATTACAAGTACATTTCCCCATGTCAGATGACCAGTTGTTAATAGTGGGGAAGCTGATTGAGTGATGAAAGATGTTCCAATGAAACAGAGTCAGCACGAACCTGTGATGAGCATTAAACACATTAGCTTAGTAAAATTGCACATTAAAGCTAGTCAATATGGTCTGATTCCTCAGTACAGAAGGTTTTAAAATTTCAGATGTTAGTCTTGTTTCCTCTAGAAGATATAAGCATTTCATTTTGAGTACTTTTCTTGGTACAGATGCCAGGCTATCGGGATGTTCAAAGTACTCGGAGTGACCGATATCAGACGGAAAGTTATGCACGTATTTAAGCCAGGGAATTTTAAGGGCCGACATCGATCTGAGGCAATCAGTTTTTTCGCTCGGTTGAGTGTAGTGTGTACCGATGACCAAATTTTATGCCATATTAGTACAGGCTGGATCTTAATCAGGTCTGCAATATACGGGACACCCAGTTCTGTATGGCAGACGTAAGTTGCATTACTTTTCGGAACAGCAAGAAGGTTCCTTAGAAATGCATTTTCCTCCGATTGGAGACTGTCTATCTGCCCATGGCCCCATAGTTCAGACCCATACATGGCAGTCTGGTCTACATTTGGCCTTATATACAGTCAACAATTCCTTCAGGTGTTTAATTCCTTGAGATCTAGCAAATTGCAGCAGGGCCCTTGTAGTTTTAACAAATTGAAGTTGCCTCGATTTTATAGCCTGCTGCCACTTCTCAGTGTGGCTAAATACAATCCTCAAATAGGAAAAAGTAGTGGTATACTGAATTTTAGAGCCCTCAATAAAAAAGTCACGAGGTCATACGGTCGAATGCCCAATATTCATAGCAAAAGTTTTGCCGATGTTGATTTTTAGACCATAGTTCTGCAAAAAATTGGCAAACTCGTCGACTAGACGCTGTAATCCAAGAGGAGTACGAGCCATTAAAACAGCTTCATCGGCGTAAAAAAGTGCCCGGATTGGGCGATGGCCTACTTGTGGTAAGTTAGCGCACTTACTTGCCAGGATATCACCTATGCTGTTAAGATAGAGATTGAACAGGAAGGGGGCGAGCACACAGCCTTGTCATACCCCTCTTTTTATATTAAACAGATGAGTGCAATTGCCGTTAATGCCGTAGCGGACACTACCACGACCTAAAGCGTGCAAATCTGTAAGAAAATTAATAATGGTGCAGTCAACTCCCAGGCTAGTCAAGATGGACCATAGTTTCTCATGTACCACAAAATCAAAAGCAGAAGATAAATCAACAAAGGCCAAAAACAGATTGCCTTTCTTAATGCATGTGTATTTGTTAATGAGGAAGTCCAAATTACTTGCCTTTTGCATGGTTCCCAAACCAGACCTAAAGCCATTCTGCAGGTCCGAGAGAATGTTGTTAGACTCTGCCCAGTCCTGCAGTCGGTCGAGGAGAATGCGCCCAGCACTAGGGAATCTAGTAGGGAGATTGGCCTACATTGTGCTGGGCAGTTACGATCACCCTTTTTAAATATGGGTACGATGAGAGACTCAGGCCAAATTTGCTGAAAACCTTTTTTCCCAACAGGCTCTAAAGAGAAGGGTAATAATGGGGCCCCACAAGTCAATGTTGGACTTAAACTGGTCGATCGGGATCCCATCTGGACCCGGGGCTTTACCATCCTTGTTTGTCTTCAGTGCCACAACTACCTCATCCAGGGTGAATACTGGATAATTCCTATTGCTCAGTGGTAGGATAGTGGCTGGCTCACTTATAGGGGAGGCAGTGAGCAAGGGAATCGCATTGTCATTCGTGAAAGAATAAAGATCTGAAAAGTGAGATAGCCAAACAGCCTCAGCAATGGCTATCTCAGCTCGGGGCAGTCCGCTGGGTCATATAAAGGAGAATAATAATACGCCAGAAGATAATGTTGTCGTTAGACTGGCTTCAAGTAAATGGTTCCAAGTCTCCTCCTCTAAACTTTTTTTCCGTTGGTTAATAGCCAATTTATATGTGGTTTTTCATTCCCGGACCTTCGAAACCTGACACGTTTTTTTAGCTAGGGTTAGTTTTAAATTTCTGAAGAATTTAGTACATGATGCGTCGAACCAATGAGGATGACGTGCCCTGGCTTTGCTCCGATTAACATAGAGTCCTTCACCAATACCCTTTTTTATAAGGTTAAACGCTTATATGAGCTCTTGGGCCCCTGTAGTCCCATCAAGGCACTGTTGAAAAGACTCCCTCTCTTTCCCAATTAGTTTTGTTAGAAACTTAGATGGATCCACCAGGGACCATCTCAGTGCATACCCCTTACGACGGGCGATATCAATATTCTCCAGAGTAGTGACTCTATGTGCAGCCCCACTCTGATTCATAAAATTGATATTCAGACAACACTTTGGGGAAATGATCACTGATTGCAATACTTTGTATGATGAATTCTAAGACCAGTTCCGCCTGATGCTGGGAGAAAAGTAAAAAGTCAATCATACTGTCCTCGCCTCTACCGTTGAAGTGCAGCTTACTGTAACTGGACTGCTAGTGAGCTCATTGCAAAAAGTCAGATTGTGTTTAAAAAATAGGTCGTTTAAGGTATCCCCATATACTGGGTGGGAAAAATGGATAATGTCGTTGTTGTCAGGAGACGTCATGCTACATACCTTATTAGAAGGATACGGGCACGCACTTATGTTAAAATCACCGCCCCATAAAGTAATTGGGTTCTTTCAATCTATTTGAAAGGCTGTTTCCAAATCGTGACCTAGGCAATTAACAGCTGTAATGATTTCCTGGGTGCAAGCATTATTGTAAAACTTTATGATGACAATAGAGGAATGTACGGACATCTGTTAAATAACAATTTGATAAAATGCGCTGGTATCAATCACAATTGTATTCAAGGGTGTCAGCAGATTTGAAAAATAAATACACATGCCCCCTTTTGAGCAATCTCTAATGGATTGGATAGCTTGACAGTGATAAGTTTTAAAACCAGTTATATGGATTGGGTCCACTAACGAAAGTTTCATGTAGACATAAAATATGAAATTTGGAAATAAAATCAAACCAATCGGTCATAGAGCTTTTGCTGCGTAAGCCAGCCACATTCCAGTATAAAACAGTGTTGGCTTCCGCAGAAGGCTTAGTGCCTGTAGGAGATGCACTCGGAGATATAGGGTCAACTGAAATACAAGGCTTCAGGGGCACAGAAGTACATGGTTTTTGAAACATACACACAGTATCGATATCCAGGCAAAGGACCTTAGCAGACTCTGGAAGAATAACAGATCCACATGGTTAACCATCGTTGTTAGGGACCCCCAGTCAATTCAAACCACAGAGAGTGGAAAGACAATCAAACCTGTTAGAAGTTTCAATCAGGGGATATTGAGGCGCAGGGACGTGTATCTGATGGTGTGTGCGATCTGCTATTAGGGAAGGGGCTGGGGGCTGGTAAAAAAAAAACCAAGAGGTAGAACAGCAATGTGCTTTGTGGTAAGAAATGGTAGGCTAGCTTTCTCGAGTATTAATTTCACTAGATTCGGATATGGTAAATGTGAGTACCACACAATCACCCTCCAACGTTTTACTTCCCGTACCCACCCATTTAACTCTCCTTATCATTTTCAGGTCAGCGAAAAGTACTCCACCAAGACCTACCCTTGCATTCAACCTGTTTAAACTTTTATTCCGAAGGGACTCCCATGACTCATGTATTGAGCTAGAAACTTTGGGGCCATTGGCTAAAATTACCACATAGGGTGTGGCTGCAGGCGGAAGTTCCAGATGATCCATTTTAGAGGTGGGAAAGATAAATGATGTCTCTACGGCCATGTGATTCATAAATATAGAACTTTGAAGATTGGTAAATTATGTGGGGGGAAGATTACTAGGAACTGTTAGGAGTGGCGGGGGCAATGGGGCAAGATTAGAACTAGACCCCAATGGTTGATCTATAGCTCCTGTCCTTGCTAGAGATATGAAGGAAGGTTGATGTACGCCTTGTGTGGTGGACAGTGAGGCGATATTCATAACCCCAGACCTTGCTGAGACTGAAGGGAGGGTGATTAATGTCTTGGAGATTTTTCACAGGTTCCAACAAAGGAGAGAGTTGGGCCAGGGCTATAGAGTCTCTAGAATGAGGAGGGCGTACTGGTATTGTCTGAGTCGTTCCCAACATATCCAAACGGGATAGCATGTTCCTCTAGAATCCTTTTAATTGCTCCACAAGAGAACCAAGTGCATTTATGACTGCATCAGAAAGAGTCTGTACTAGAGCAGTTAGGGAGACATGATCTGTGTGAGAATGATTTACCAATGTTGTGGAGGATTTTACGATTGAAGGTGGCTTTTGATATGGTAGTTTCTTGGAACGCTTCCCTCCACCGCCCGCTCCCCTAAACAAGGATGAAGTCTGAGTGTTTATAGTTGATGGTGTTTTAAAACGTTCTCTAGGAGGTTAGGTGTCTGGTAAAACAGTAAGGGGGGATTAAGGGATGTACTTGTCAAGCTCCTCTGCTTCTGCTGCCCCTTGGCTAATGAGCTGCCAGGGCTAACAATGGGGATTGCATCAAGGGCAGTTGGAATCAAGCCCGAATTACCAGAGATATTATTAGTACAATTGGTTAGGGATTCCTCAACACTGATAATTTGTTTTTCCAACACCCCCATTGCGCCCGTAATATAATTCAAGATGGAAGAGAACGACTGGGTGGCCCTTGGCGTTTTAGCTGCCCCTCCCAGATGCTTTCTTACCATAACTGACTTAATCGGAATAGCCGCCCCCTAGAATGACGTGTGTAATTAAAGACAGTAGGAAGTCCACTGTAAGAATAAAAATAGATAAAATTGGATCACTAGATCAGTAAGTCAGTAAGGACACTGCCAGTCCTCCAGGTCCCGAAATCCAAAAACTCAAATTAGCACAGTGTCCCATAGATAATGTTCAATATCGGACAGCAAAGTCAAAGGCAGTACAAATGAGGACCAACCTTGGCTGCAGGCTCGGTACATGCTGAATTCTTCGGGTCACAGTGCACTGGAACAGATCTGAAACTAAACACCAAGGGGGTTGGCCTTGCCCTGCCTCTTCCTGTCGCTGACGGGTGCAGGACGGGCCCGCCCTTGGCCCGCGCGCGTACCTGCCGCGGCTTCCATTGATGCTACACAAGCACAAGTTGGCTCCTCCCTCCTGGGAGTTTGAAAATACAGGATTCTGGGGTTTAGAGTCCCCAAACAGCAGCAGGCAACAAGCAGTGTCCCTCGCTTGGCTTCCGTTGGTGCTAAACAAGGGCGAGTTAGCTCCTCCCTCCTGGGAGTTTGGAAATACAGTATTCTGGGGTTTAGAGTCCCCAACCACCAGCAGGCAACAAGAAGGGACTAATCCAGGTATAGACAAGGGTTCAAGGAAGCCATCTGGACAAACTGAAAATTTAAAGGCGATGCGACAAAGGAAGTGCAAACACGTATTCTGTGCGCTGGTCTGGATGCAGATTCAGGGGACACTTTTTTTCGCTCTCTGATCAGTCTGACTTGTCCTGCTAAGAAGATTTTCCCCTAGTTGGGCAGGATTCTTGAAGGGAGTCAATGATTAGTGGATGGAGTGATTCATGCAGTGTATGTATAGGGGGAAAAAACCCTATCAGTGGAGCAGCTTGCGCAATGACGGGGGTACTGTTAGAAAGAAGGAAGGCCCCAGAAAAAGACATATGGCAAGTACAGGTACAGATGGGCTATTATGGGACTATTCCTTTACCCAAACACTTGCAGAGCTCGGGGAGAGGCCGCCAGAGGGGTCTGATATGGTGCATATAGATTTGACAGTTCATGACGTGTTGGATGAGGAATCGCTGAGGACCATTTATCAAATTATAGAGCACTGTGATGATACAAGAACAGAGAGCCTAAGTACGCAGCCCGCATGTCGCAAGATGCAGAAAGCTATCTGGCAAGTTGCTAAAACACGTTCAGAGTTCGCAGAAAGACTCAGGGAAGCCGAGAATATAATTTCAACATAGGAAGATGAATTAGTATCACAGAAAGAAGTAACCGATACGCTGAGAGCCTATATAGATGATACCCAGTGGAAAATGGCCAATTTGGAGAACAGGCATTGACAAAATAATCTTAGAGTTCCGGAAGGGGTCTAAGGGACAGATGCTAGCAAGTTCATCGTGGAACGTTTTTAGGAGGCCTTCCCTGAACTACTGCATTGGTTCTGGGATATGGAAATACAGAGAGCTCATCAGTTCCCATTTAAAATGAAGTCCCGGACTGGCCTAGAGGGTGTTAAACATAGGGCAGTGTTAATATGTCCAAATAATTTCTTATTACACCAAGCCTTGTATGATCTGGCACATCCATATAGGAAAAGGCCTGGAAATGGTTAAGAATATTTTTGTAAGGCCAGAATGATGTCTGATAAAGGTTGGGAAGTGATGGCAATTTAGATGGCTAATTCCACTGTTATCAGAGCAAAGGGGCTCAGTTTTATTTTATTATATCCGGCAAAGCTCAAAGTGATGGTTAAAGATAAAGCCCACTTTTTCTCTTCTGAAATACAGACAAAGGAATTTCTGGCAACTCTGGTGACCTTGGTTAGCCAGTATTGTCATGTTGGGACACGGGAAGGGTAGGATTACTGGTTGTTGGGGAGTTGTATCAATTAATCATTTCTGAGTCTAAGATTGGGGTCTTTGGGGTTGGAGGATCCCAATCCATCACAATGGACTTAACTGGTCCTATTGCCTTGAAGAGTGGGTGTGGGGCGGGGGTGTTGAGGAGAGTATTGGGAGGGTGTGGAGGGAGATAGTGGGTGGGAGGAGTGGGAGAAAAAAATTCAATTTTTTTGAAGAAATAAGCAAGAGTAGTATTTTGCTATGTAAGACATATGAATTTAGAACTGGGAGAAAGATATGGTTAATATTCTTAAGGAAGTCTAATGGGTCTGAAGGTCATATGTTAACTTTAAAAATGATAAAGGATAGGGGTACCCACTGTATTGTCAAAAAGGATGTACAATGACTTCTTGAAGGATACGTATATGTTCCATAAATATTTGTGGGTTGAATTTTGGAAATAAGAGAAATAGAGTGGCTCTTGGGTCAAGGTCATTGCAACCTGATTTATGCATAATCCGCGGGGGGAGCACAGGCTACTGACGGATATAGGATGCACACTCTTAGCTTGCACACAACAAAGAACAACAAACCGTGGGGTGGCCATTCTAACAAAGCATACTGTATGTACTCCGGGACGGACTCTGGTAGATAAACATGGTCGGTGGGAGGTCTTGGAATGTTGCATCGGTCCAGCTAGGATTACACTACGTTCAATTTATGGTTCTAATATTGATGAAGCCAATATTTTTGATCTACTTAGTGTAGAATTGGCTTCATGGCCGGTGCCATTTGTATTCTGTGGTGATTTTAATATTAATTTTGAATGGTGCAATAAACAAATGGGGGGTGTAAATACTCAAGGAGGAAGCCTAGGGTTTTTAGAGCACTAAAACGTCTTACATTTGATCATCGTCTTATAGATGTCCGGGATAAATATAAGTATCCAGATCCAGGGTTTACATTTTATTCTTTCCCATGCAATAAGTTGGTCAGAGTAGATTTTTTTGTCGAGCTGTGCCACTGAGACCAAAATCGAGATGTTCCCCAGAGTATGTTCGGATGATAATCCATTGATACTTCAAATTCCAGTTTTGGGCTTCACTTGGATCCATCAGACTTTTAGGTTTGATAGAAAGCTACTACTAAAACCATTGTTTGTTAGTCATATGAGATGCTGAAGAGAATAGTTTCTGCAAATTAATAGGAGTACTGCAGCTATTGGAATAGTATGGGATACCTTAAAAGCGGGAATTAGAGGGGAGGCTCTTAGCTTTGGTTTACATTTGCAGAATCAGAGAAAGAGGGAGCTTTACGTTTTGTATGATGAGCTTGGTAAGATGGAGGGCAAATTAGTTCAGAGACTGAAAAGTATCCAGGAAATAGATGCAGTACAGAAAGAGATAGCTGCTTGGAAAGCCAAAACGAATCAATATTTTACTAAGGACGTTTCAAAGAAATATATCTGTAAGAGTGAGTGCCATGAGAATGAGGAGGTGACTGGTACATTGTTAATGAGACGAATAAGGGGAAAAGAGATTGGAATTGTATATTTGCTGTTGAAGACCCAACGGGGAGAGTAGTTGCGACCCCAGCTGATATCTGAAAAGTTTTTTAAAACTTTTATGAGGATATCTGTATGGAGGATTCAGTACCTCCGATTGGTGGTTACTAGGAGTCGTTGCAGGATCTGGACAAAAAGAAAATAAGTGAAGAACATTAAGTTGCCCTTGCAGCTCCCATTACTCTAGAGGAACTTTCTGAAGCTATACGTTTGCTGTCTACAGGGAAAGCTACTGGTCCAGATATGCTCCCTTTGGAATTTTTAAATATATTTTTTCCTGTGTTACGACAGGATATGCTTCTAGTATGTCAACAAGCTTCGCAAGGACAGATGCTTCCCTCCTGGGCATTAGCTAACACAGTCATCTCCAAGATAAAGGATAAGCCGCCTTTGTTACCAGGATCATACAGGCCTATTTCACTATTGAATTGTGATGGAAAAGTCTACGCAAAGATCTTAGCGAATAGACGTGCCAGGCTAATTGCTCTTTTAGTTTCACATAGGCAACATGGCTTCATTCCCAGAAGAAGCACGGTCGACCATATTAGGAGTGTCATCATGCTATTCAACCTTGCAGAGGCACAACAAGTGCCTCTTGGTCTGATCTTATTAGACGCCGAAAAGGCGCTTGACCAAGTGTCTTGGGATTTTTTATGGGCAGAGTTGCGATGGAAGGGATTTGGGAAAGGTTTTATAAGGGCAATAAGATCTCTATATAGGACTCACACTGCAAGAATGTGTGCTATGGGTTTAGAAACAGACTCGCTATCCATTTTTTAGAGGAACTAGACAGGGATGCCCCTGTTCCCCTGTAGTATTTTCTTTATACATAGATCCATTTTTAGCCATGCTGGAATGTAATATTATTATTAAATCTGTTATGAGAATCAGGTGTTATATCGCGTGTTTGCATATGCGGACGATATTGATGTGGTTACTGTAGATCCAGAAACGACAGTACTTGAAATTGAAAAAGTGAAGAAACAGTTTGGGACATATTGAAGGTGCTCTGAAAATGAAGCTAAGACCCAGATTTTGTGTCCTAAACAGACAGTGATTACAGATTGAAGGGTTGTTGAAGAGGTGGTATATTTAGGGGTGAATATGATAACATGTTTAGATCAATTGGTTGAGGCAAACTGGGGCCCGCTATTGGATAAGGTCAAAACTTTATTCGATAGAATTGAAGGTTTGCATCTCTTACTCCTTGAAGGTGAAGCAGTTTGAAAATGAGCATTCTGCCTAAAGTTTTATATATCTTCCGGTCCAGACCTTTAGAATTTTCTAAGATCAAGTTGCAAAAGTTAGAGTCGCTGTGTACAAGCTTCTTGTAGAGTAGAATAGCAATAAAATGTATGACTCTCCCTAGAATATAGGGTAGATGGTAAATAAAAAATGTTACATTCTGTTATTGGTCATGTCTTTGATAATATTTATCAAATGGTGCTGGGAGTGGAAGCCTCAGGTCGCTTATTGGAGAATATAGAACCAAGGTATTACAAAAAAACAGGTTCAAGGTGTTAATAGTGGCAGATAAGGTATGGAACCAGGTTACACATCGACTTCAGCTGGGCAGGATTAGTTTCTATATGCTTACGTTTGCATCACGTATACTACCATTCATTTTTCAGGACAGAGTTATGGAAAGTTGGAGACAAAAAGGCAGTGGAACATTTGGAAACCTCTATATTGAAACACAGATCTGCTCCTTTTTAGCACTACAGGAATCTTTTGGGTTGCCAAAGGGAGATTTCTTTAAGTTTTTTACAGATTTGCGATTTCCTGACTAGCAGAAAAAAGGACCTTAGTGTTATGACCAAGATCCCCTTAATTGAGACAGTCAGAAGGAGACACAGAATTAGTATACCATATGATTTGTTGGTACAGACTCAACCAGATGATGTTGAGGTCCAGAACCATAAGTGGTACTTCAGACTTGAGAAGGAGAGTGTAGCATTACAGGAATCAATTGAAATTGGTGAAAATATTTTATTATCATCACATTTGAGGGTACAACATAAATAGGGAGGTGGGTCAGATGGGAAATGCAGAGGATATGGGGCAGATGAGGCAGAAATACTTATTATGTTCTTTGCATCTCCTAAACTACAACTTTTATTGCATGGGATTGGGGAATTTTTAAGTAGTATTATTCAAACATGGGTTACTTTTACACCCCTAATGATGCTGCTAGGTTTGATTGATGATACACAAACCAATAGGATTTTAAGGCCAGAATGGTACTTGATTTTTATGGCGACAGTAGTAGCTCGATTATATATTGCTTCAGAGTGGTTAAAACCAGATCCGCCGAAATTTGAAATGTGGAGAGCTAGATTTCTGGTGATACATAATATGGAATCAAGTTTATACAGTTTGAAGAGCTCATAAGACTCCATCAGGGCAATTTCGCCCAGGTACGTTGTGGGCGGGGTGGTGTTCTGTCTCAAAGGTTCCCTGTTTCCCGGGGGGTCAGGCAGGGGTGCGTACTTGCCCCAACCCTTTTCTGCCTTTATATGAACAGTGTCATCTCGCATCTAGCCAATGTTGGAGATAGCGACGCCCCGGTCTTGGCAGGCAGGAGGGTACCGGCAATTATGTTTGCGGACGATACCCTCCTGCTTTCCAAATCGCCCATGGGTATCCAGAGAACCTTGGATGGCTTTGATCTCTTCTGCAGGCAGTTTGGCCTCGAGATCAACGCCGGGAAGACCAAGTATATGATCTTTAACCCCTCTTCCACAACCAGACCCAACCCGTCCCTAAACTCCACGGTCCTAGAGAGGGTAAAAACATTCCAATACCTGGGCGTAACCCTCCAAGAGAACTTATCATGGTGTCCACAGATTGCAAGCTCGCGAATAAAGTTATCTCAACTGTCTGGGGCTATCTTGAAGATTACCAACACTTCAACATACAAACCTATAGCCCCTGCAGTTGAGATGTATAAAACCCAAGTAAAACCTGCTGCATTATATGGCAGCGAACTTTGGGGGCACCAAGCTGCAAATGAGTTGGTACGTGTTGAGAAAAATTTTATGAGGCGCCTCTTGGCCCTCCCAGCTGCAACTCCCTTGCTTCCCCTACGTCTTGACTTGGGCTTATCATCTATCAGGGAGGATGCTGAACTCAACCCCATAAGATTCTGGCATAGACTTTGGTCAACTAAGGAGCTTAGCCACTACAGGAGTGATCTTGTGCATGTCATGAATCTAAACGTTAATGACAAGATCCCTTGGCTGACTTTTGTCAAAAAAGAACTGTTCCGGCTAGGCTTAAATGAATTGTGGTTGGCCCCCGAAACTGGTTGTATCAAGGTCCCTCGGAAAAGTCTTGTGAAAGCCTGCAAGCAACAAAATCTTGTGACCCAATTGACTGCACCCAGCATTGGCATTTTAACCCACTGTTTTACCCAATCCAAAAATACCTATAAATTTGAATCTTTTTTGGATTTTATCTATCCGGTCGCAGCTAGGAAGCTCTTTTTACAGTGGCGGTTCGGAACCCTCCCCCTTAAATCCTTCACGAGTAAATGGACCAATGGAGGGGACAAACTATGCCCTGGTTGCAATTCCTGTGATGAGGAGGAAATCCACGTCCTGTTTTTCTGCTCCACCTATAGGTCTCCAAGGAAGTATTGGTTGGTGCCTTTATGCAGAAACATGGCAATAAGAAACTGTTCAACTTCTTACAGAATATTGAAATCTGATTCCTCTCCTCACATTGTTTTTGCAGTCTCTAAATATCTGTTCGCCATGTGGCGTATTAGGTCCAAGTTGATCAAGGCTTTACCAACATAGGATGATAGTTCCGGCCACTGTCTTAAATCAAATTTTAGCCCCTATGGCAAAGTTTTTAAATCATGTTATTTTAAACTCAATTAATATAACTGTGATGTATCTCTCTTATTCATTTGTATCTCATTTAACTCTTATTTCCAAAACTTGTATCCATTTGTATAACATGTATCAAATGTTGATATAAATGTTGTATGTCTTTTTATGTATCTTTTATGGTCTCAATGGCCGAAATAAAGATTTTTTTGGATTGGATTTGGTATACCATATGATTTGTTGGTACAGACTCAACCAGATGATGTTGAGGTCCAGAACCATAAGTGGTACTTCAGACTTGAGAAGGAGAGTGTAGCATTACAGGAATCAATTGAAATTGGTGAAAATATTTTATTATCATCACATTTGAGGGTACAACATAAATAGGGAGGTGGGTCAGATGGGAAATGCAGAGGATATGGGGCAGATGAGGCAGAAATACTTATTATGTTCTTTGCATGTCCTAAACTACAACTTTTATTGCATGGGATTGGGGAATTTTTAAGTAGTATTATTCAAACATGGGTTACTTTTACACCCCTAATGATGCTGCTAGGTTTGATTGATGATACACAAACCAATAGGATTTTAAGGCCAGAATGGTACTTGATTTTTATGGCGACAGTAGTAGCTCGATTATATATTGCTTCAGAGTGGTTAAAACCAGATCCGCCGAAATTTGAAATGTGGAGAGCTAGATTTCTGGTGATACATAATATGGAATCAAGTTTATACAGTTTGAAGAGCTTTCGGAAGTGAAAATGAATGGATAATATCTGGGGCAAGATGAAAAATAGGATCAATGCATGAAAATATTAGCTGGAATATTAACTATTCCAATAAAGATAAGAGTGCGCTGTTTATATGGGTAAGGTCCGGGTGGAATGGATTTCGTAATTGTTGAAAAATGGTACATTGCACTTTAAGAGTACTAGGTTTTATATAGTTCTGCATCACAGGTCTGATATGCTGCTTCTCTTTACTTAGGCTCAACTTGCTTTCAGGACGTTTTTGAGAATTGTTTAGGGAGTTGAAGAGTGATATTGTATAAGTTATGTATAATGTGATATTAATTTTTTTTTCTTCATCTATGGAATGAAATGTAAAAGTGGTGATCATGCTTCTGTCCTCTTTTTTACTCTTTCTACAGTTGAGGTTTGTTATGAATTGTCTTACTTTGGATTGATACATATAGAGATAACTTCTTGGCTTGAAAAACAATTAAAACAAAATACAAGAGCTGTTCTCCAGAATGGGTCAAGGAAAGTATTTCTCCGCAGTAGATTTGTGGGTAGCTTATCTCCAGATTTAACACACAGATAACTGAAACATTTAACAACCTTTGTAACTAATGTAGGGCGTTTTGTTATGTGAGAATGCCACCTTGGCTGCCTCTTTATTTCAAAGACTTATGGACAATCTAACTGGATAGTATTATAGTATATGGCTCATTTATGGAATAACAAAAATATCTTGCCCAACTTCTATCCACAATCAGAAAGAGGAGCATGATGTTACCTAAAGAAAAATGCAAGGTTTTGCATAGAGAAATAGAATATCTAGGACATTCAATTTTGGAAAGGGGTATCAGGCAAAGGAGGCCTTGCTCACTGCTATCAAAGAAATAACTAAGCCAACTTCTAACGACCATTTGGCTTAGTTTATACTGATGAAAAGCCTGATCGGCTAAGATAGGCAGACTGATATTTGCATTAAAAAAAGAATGCCTGTTGAAGCAGCTGATAACGTGGGGAAATGGGAAAAAAATCATTTTCTTTTACCAATTCTTTAAAATATACTTACAATTGCTTTGGCTCCACACAGAGGAACCTCCTGCCATTGGCGTTTTGACGTACCATTCTGCCATTTATAAAATGCTTCTTCTTGAATGCAAGAGGACATATGTTACATCTGAAATGACACTCAATCATCACACCGTTTTAACACGTTAAATTTGTTATTTCCAAGATGCATTTTATACAGAAAGTAATACGTTTTTCTTACTTCTCCCCCTTGCAATGACAAAGCCAACAGGAGAGCATTGCACTTGCAACGCATGTGAACAGAATTTGTGAATACCTGTGTTTACATGTGTTGACCCATTAAAGTGTGCCCGATTGGCTTTGCCAATGCTTGCCAATGAGGATCTGACTATGGCATGCCTTTACAATTTAGCGAAGAGGAAGGGATGCAGAGACCAAGGCATGTCATTAGATGGAGACTTTGACACCAGTCATGAAGGTTTTATAACAAAATAGATCTGTTATATACATTGTGGAATTTAAAAAGGATGGCTTGCCAGATAATTTGGAATATGTGAAAGACTACGAACATAAAAAAATTGCAGTGAGAGCAATTTTTGTCTGAGATAAAGCACAGAATGTGTCATTGAAAGGAATATATTTGAACAGCCGAGTATTGTTGTGTGCTATTGACCCTGTTAAATTTCTGCACAACTGTCATCACAAAAAAAACCAGCTTGGGCAAAATAAATGTCTTTTGGCCTGATGATGAATTGCACCTCAAGCGCAGTAGTTACACACTGGTGCCATACAATTTGACAAAGTAATACTAGTTTTAGAGGGAATATCAATAATTAAACCGACATGTATTCTCGATTTATATATTCTTAAGAATGATAAAATGACAGGTCTTGCACATTAAACTTTTCTTCAAGTCTTTAAAAATACAGTCAGCTAACCTTTTGTAGTTATCTAAAAAAGATCTCTTAAGGCTTCAGAAAGAAACAGTGCAGGGATATTTTATTCATGTTCCAACTTTATTTCTAAAGTTAAAAATTGTCTTGAAATAGATGTAAGCTCAATCCACACTAACGATAAGGAGAGTAAATTGTCCAAGTTGGATTTACTGCCCAATTCCCATGCTCTTTCTCCATGCACATCTACTTGTGCTCCAAAAGCACCCAAAATCGCTACGTTTTGGAGTTAAACCAGGGGCAGTCGACATCATTCCATCTCAAAAAGAGAACCAACAATGGGGCTCATTTATGAACAGTGATGCATTGCTGCGTCAAAACAGCGATGCATCACTTTTCATTGCGCCCTCCTTGAAATGCTGGATGCGTCATATTTATAGTATGACGCATCATGTCGCAAGGAGTTACAGATACATCAGTATTTCTGACGTATCTGTGGGGCAAAAATGATGCATTGCTGGAGTGTGTCAGGAAAGTGACGCAACTCCATCAATGGGTCATTTCACATGGGCAAGTCCCATTTCAAATGTGCCTGCATCAGTCTTACCTCAGCTGTGAGGTAGGCGTAAGATATTGACCAATTTGCATCCTAGAAGTGACGCAGTGAAATCTCATCGATTTTACTGAGTCACTTCTACAAGGCTTACTTGCGTCAGAACGCCCACCCTGCATACATTATGCATGGCACAGGTATAATGTGGCACAGGGGCTTACAATACCTAGATGCGTCACTTTGTAAATACGACACAACATGGCACAATTTTTACGCCACTGGCGCATCACAAAAAGTGACGCAATCGTATTGCATAAGTGACGCAAGGGCTCATAAATAAGCCCAATAACTCTGATGCACCAATGGTCTCTCTGCAGCAAACTCAGACCAACCTTGGACCCTATTCTTCTGGGCATTCTCCCTTTTTTAATTTCTTGGAATATTGCGGGAATTAGGGCAAGGATGGAAAATGAGGACTGGGGATTGTATATTGATAACTTTGACTTGTATCTATTTCAAATGACATGGGCCATTATTCATGTACATAGACAGTGTTATATGTCACACAGCATTTTATTTATTTATTTATTTATTTATTAACAGCATTTATAGAGCGCGAACGAAGGCCCAAGGGCATCTCGGCGCTAAGATATCTGCAGTATTTAACCAGAGAGGGGGAGACTGAGTTTACTGATTAAAAAGCCAGGTCTTGAGTTGTTTACGGAAAGACCAGAGTGAGGGGCTCGTTTTAATCGAGTGCGGCAGGGTGTTCCATAGTTTGGGCGCTGACACAAGAAATCTTCTGTCTCCCCATAAAACAGATTTGGTACGAGGTTTACAGCCATTCCCTCGATCGCAGGAAGGCCCAGAAGGGCTCACCATATGTTCAAAAGTTTCACTTGGGTGTGAAATAAAGAACATTTATATTGACTCTCTCGACCTACTAGCCAATAGCTTAACACCCAAAAATTGGCTCTCCTATCTGGTTACTAACATTTATAACAGAACTACCCCCTTCACTAAACCCTCATACACTCTAAAAATATTTGAACACATTTTTTTCAGACTTGGCCCCCACTCACAGTGTGATTATCGCTGGTGATTTTAGCACATGCTTCAAACCTTATACACCTTATTTGGATCTCATCAGGGACGAAGAGCTTTCCTGTGAAATCCCCCCCTCTCAGCACCACAAGTAAACCATCAGAAATTAGCAAAGAGGCGCTGCAGATCAAAGACATAATGTTCTTGCATGGCTTGAGACATGGTAATGGGAGATTCCCCTCAGACAGATGTGCAAAACCCATATTTAAAAGGGGAACTATATTATCCACATCAATTTCATTTTACTGGATTTAAGAATTTGGCGGCATGCGATTTCAGACTTGGTAGTTATGCAGCGACCACGAGCATGACCACTTTTCCATTGTGCTGCTTTGGGAAAAGACACAGAAAGAGGGAAGGGAGCATCTAGCTGCACATGTTCCCGCGAACCCTGTGGTGGTTTGCAATAATAATTGCACAGTGAGATGGGAGGTAAATAAAGATAGTAGGCGCTTCCGGCATTTGGTCACTCATAATGAGGGCAACAACTAGGCACGCCCTGACTGCCACATCCCTTCAGAGGAATGGTTTACTTTTTCACTTCCTGGGCCTCTATAGCAAGAAAATTCCAGCCACAGTGATGAAAGACCAGTTGTCAACCCGCACCTATGACTATCAAGAAGAAGTGCTACGGGAATTCTCACTTAAAGAAACTACTACTGCAATACAGGCCCGGAAATCTGGCAAAGCTGCGGGCTTCGACAAAATCCTAGTAGATCTTTATTCCAGTGAACCACTGGTTTGGGGGCTCTACATCAATTTTCTTTTTTTTTTGTTAAATACATTTTTTATTAAGTTTTTTCAAAAAATAAATGAAAAAGAAAAACATTATTAATCAAATGAACACATTATGAATACAATGCTAAATAGCAGGAAAGTACCGATCCTACTTTTCTCGGACGATTCCCTACTCATTTCAAAATCTCCCAAGGGTCTCCAGACCCTGGTTAATAAATCTCTAGGCTTTTGCAATGAGAGGGGGTTCAAGCTAAATGTTAACAAAACAAAATTTATGATTTTAGGCAAGGGGACCAAGAAAGGTTAAACGACTATTCGGATTGGTAAAGACGTCCTTGAGAGGGTTGATAATTTTGACTACCTAGGAGTACGATTTATAGATAGTTTTAAATGGTTAAATCAGATCACGAAAAGTAAACTTCTCATGATGGATCCCCACCGAAACCAGGAAGACGGTCACCCAGGCACTAGTCACCAGCCGACTGGACTACGGAAACACCCTCTACGCCGGAACCACAGCCAAGCTACAGAAAAGACTCCAACGCATCCAGAACGCCTCCGCCCGACTCATCCTGGACATCCCCCGACGCAGCCACATCTCCGGCCACCTGAGGGACCTACACTGGCTCCCTGTCAGCAAGAGGATCACGTTCAGGCTCCTCACCCACGCACACAAGTCTCTCCACGACCTGTGCCCCAAGTACCTCAACGACCGCCTGACCTTCTACACACCCACCCGCCAGCTACGTTCTACAAGCCTCGCCCTCGCCGCCGTACCACGCATCCGAAGAGCCACCGCCGGAGGAAGATCCTTCTCCTACCTGGCGGCCAAGACATGGAACTCCCTCCCCATCCACCTTCGGCTGACCCAGGACCATCTCGCCTTCAGGAGACAACTCAAGACCTGGCTGTTCGTGCAATAGCGGACCCTTCCCCCAAGCGCCTTGAGACCCTTCCGGGTGAGTAGTGCGCTATACAAATGTAATGATTGATTGATTGATTGATTGATCATTGAGCACAGGTCAAATGCTATTTTGAGAACACAAAAAAGGACGGTCTCTCATGTAGTATCCCCCGTCATAGAGATTTACCGTGCTAAGGCGCAAGGGGCTGCCCTTTATGGGGCTGAAGTCTGGGGTCATGTTGATGTCCAGCCCCTGGCAGAAAATAGTTTAGTTAGGAAAATGTTATGCCTCCCCCATAGTACACCCCTTATTCCATTGTATTTAGAACTGGGTTTAAAAAGAGTAACAGATCTAGTGGCCCTGAAAGTATTGACTTATTGGGTTCGTCTCTGGTGTATACCGGAACTTGTTGATTATAGGGATTCCCTGTGTGAAGTTCTAAATATACAAATGTGCAAAACTTCCTAGGCAATCATAATAAGGGAACTAATGCAAGGAGGGACGGACAACTAGGTAAATGCACATACATTCATGTATTATTTGTTTATCAAACAAGGTTTTATACACATTATTTAAAAAAAATTCAATTTATAAATCACAATTACATACAAAATAAAAAGAATTTTAAAATGATGACTAAATCACCAACATTATGAAAGGAACAACAATTAATATTCTACAACAAAATGTGGCAAATTTATATTTATCGACGCGCGTTTCGGCGTTCAAGACAACGCCTTCTTCAGGAGCCACACAATTTTTAAAAACAGGGACAAGGTATGTCTGTCTTTGAGCCTTCACTTGATATGGCTACAATATATAACGTACACTGCAGGATTTCCCAAGGGGATGTGGTACTCCTTACATCAATGATATAAGCACCTTTTAAAACATTTCTAGAATCCTGCGTTGAAAACGTCTAGCTGATAGGGCACAGCGCAGTGTGACAAAACGGAAATGCAAAAAAACAATGATTTCGTCAATAAAATAGACGACAAAGTCTTCAGGAACTTCAATGAGCCCAGAGAGCCGGACCCGTGTTTCATACCAGGTTTTATGCTTTAGTATGGAACGGAGACGTATTTTTTACTTCTCTATGTTTACTCGTTTCTCCAGACAGGATAATGTCGAGCATACGAGTCAACAAAGTCAACAAGTCAACTGGCGTCCGGTGCGGTCACCACACCGGACGCCAGACGGTAGCTGAATCTATACAACTTATCCTTTGTTGACTCGTATGCTCGACATTATCCTGTCTGGAGAAACGAGTAAACATAGAGAAGTAAAAAATACGTCTCCGTTCCATACTAAAGCATAAAACCTGGTATGAAACACGGTTCCGGCTCTCTGGGCTCATTGAAGTTCCTGAAGACTTTGTCGTCTATTTTATTGACGAAATCATTGTTTTGCATTTCCGTTTTGTCACACTGCGCTGTGCCCTATCAGCTAGACGTTTTCAACGCAGGATTCTAGAAATGTTTTAAAAGGTGCTTATATCATTGATGTAAGGAGTACCACATCCCCTTGGGAAATCCTGCAGTGTACGTTATATATTGTAGCCATATCAAGTGAAGGCTCAAAGACAGACATACCTTGTCCCTGTTTTTAAAAATTGTGTGGCTCCTGAAGAAGGCGTTGTCTTGAACGCCGAAACGCGCGTCGATAAATATAAATTTGCCACATTTTGTTGTAGAATATTAATTGTTGTTCCTTTCATAATGTTGGTGATTTAGTCATCATTTTAAAATTCTTTTTATTTTGTATGTAATTGTGATTTATAAATTGAATTTTTTTTAAATAATGTGTATAAAACCTTGTTTGATAAATAAATAATACATGAATGTATGTGCATTTACCTAGTTGTCCGTCCCTCCTTGCATTAGTTCCCTTATTATGATTGCCTAGGAAGTTTTGCACATTTGTTTATTTCCCTGTCCTAGGAATCATTATCTTTATTCAGGGGGCCCTTGTTTTTCACATATGAAGTTCTAAATATACCAGGTGCCAGATCACTCCCATGGATTAAACACGTGTCCACGTGGTTGGAAAAGTTAGGTCTTTACAGATTTTGGGCTGATCCTACTAAACTAAAGAACATTGATATACACCTTCTCAAAACTACCTATTGGAACTTTATTAATTAATGTATATTAAAAAAAAGTTCTGTAGGATCTTTGACCACTAAGGGCCAGATGTAGGAGCCCTAATACCGGTCGGAAACGACCGATTTTGGCCGTTTCCCACCGGTATTAGGGTTTTCAGATGTAGGGCATGCATTTACAGAATCGGTATTTTACCGATTCTGTATTTACCGATTCGGTAAAATTACCGAATCGGTAAATACAGACTCAGTAAAATACCGATTCTGTAAATGCAGATGTAGCTGGCACATGTCAGAATGCCACAGGGCTTTAAGAATCGGTATTTTACCACCCAATCCAATTGGGTGGTAAAATACCGAATCCAGGTGTGCATGCACATGTGTGCATGCACACCTGTGCCATGTGACACACAGACATGCCCTTAGGGCATGTCTGTGTGCCACATGGCGCACATGCCTATTTTTGGGGTGCCAGAGGGTGTCAAAGTGACACCCCCTGCACCCTTGCTGAAATCGGTATTTACCGAATCTGTAAATACAGATTGGGTAATGCCCATTGATTCCTATGGGCTTCAATGCCCATAGGAATCAATGGGCATTACCGATTCGGTATTTACAGAATCTGAAATACCTACACCTCCCCTCCTCTTTTTTAGCACTTCTTAAATACCGATTCGGTATGAATCGGTATTTAAGAAGTGGTAAAAAAGATTTACCTACATCGGGCCCTAAATTTCTTGATTTTAAATATACTTCACTACTACAGGATTACATGGATTTTATACCTTTTGCTTTCCCTAAAAGTCTCTTCATACGGTTTCGTTTGGGGATATTACCTATAAGATCATTTACCCATAAATAGAATCAAGCACAGCCAGTACTGACCTGCCCGATGTGTAATCAGTGTGACAAAAATGAATCACATTTGCTATTTTTCGGTTCGGAGTACTCCTCCCCTCGTAGGAGGTGGATTATTCCGATTAGTCGTGAACTGGGGATTGCACATATCAAATAGCACTAAAGATTCTAAAAACTAACCTCTCCCCTAGAACTGTTGTAGCTGTTAGTACATTTTTAGAGGTAGTTTGGTATAAGTGCAATGTAATTCTAAAAAATTAGACCAGTGTAAAGTTCATGAGTTGCACTCTACCATTTACCTATAACAATGAACAGTTTTTTCTTCTTGTACTGTTCTATTTGGTGTGATTTTATGGTATTGTTTGCAGCCTAGTTTTATATACAGTTTTAAAGCACTCAGCACTTTACATCATTTTCACTGATGAGAGTAGATATTATACATTGCTGCTATTATTGTATCTGATTCTGAAGCATTCTGCATTTTAAACATGGACGTATTTCTGCTACTATTGTATATATATCTGTGTATTTTTATTGTCTTATTGTTATTCTAATGTTTGGGCTGTTGATTGAAACTTTGATGGTTGTAATGCCCAAATAAAGTTTTATATATATATATATATATTCACTTAAAAAACCATAGGTTTCAGGCCTTATATAGTTAGGAATCAGCATTTAAAAAACCATTGAAATTGCTCCTATATAGTTAGTTGTGCTAACTATGTTTCGCGCACCCGCAATCCACTGCTGATGATGTTACATATTACATCATTCATGACATGGTCAGTGACATCACTGATGAGATCACTGATGACATCTCATTTGACATCACTGATGACATCATCCAGTGACTGTGTGTTTCTGTAAAGTTTAAATATGTTTTACATATTGAAGAATGAGTGGATGTATAAGTGTCTGGATGAAGGATTTAGTAGGTGCGTGACTGACTGTATGAGCGAGTGAATAAATGTGTCTTACTAAATGCATGGGTTAGTGACTAAACTGTCTGAATGTGTGCATCAGTATGTCTGTTGTTGTGTAAGCTGCTGCATGTGTTGATCAGTAGCTATATGAGTGGCTATATGGGTTATTGATTGGTTGCCCAAGTATTTGAATGGGAGACTGAGTGTGTGTGTGGGTGGCTGGGAGGTGTGTGACTCTGTGCATAGATGTGTGAGCAGTTGATTCACTAGGTGTATGAGTTCAAGAGTGCATGTAGAAACAGCTATATGGGCGGTTGACTGTGTGCATGGGTGTGTTGGTGAGTGAATGGATATCTCAGTGCTACATGTCCTAGTAAGTACATATGTAAAACACAGTGCATGTGAGAGTTGGCATATATAAATGACTATACATGAGAGCCAGTGAATGTGCGAGTGGCTGTATGGATCATTGTGTACTCAATCAGTGATTGTATAAGAGAGTAAGTATGTGTTAGTATATGTTTGAATAAGTAAGGTGTTGTGTGTATAACTGTATAGTTGAGGAAATGGAAGTGTGATTGATTCTTTGCATGACTGACTAGGTGTGTGAGTAACTCCATGGATGAGTGGCAGTGTGTGAGTGTCTGTATAGGTGTATGAGTGCATATGATAGTGTTGTATTGATGAGTGACTGTATGTATGAGTGATTCTATGGGTGAATGAGTGAATGTGTGTGTAGACCTAGGAATCAGTGAGTGCGTATGTAGTAACTGGTATTGGTGTGTCAATGGTTTCAAGAATGGTAGTCTGTATTTAACACTGGGTGTATCAAAGGTTATATTAGAGTGTGAGGAGGTGCATCGTATTATCACATGAATGATATCATCAGTGATGTGATCAGTGATGTCAAATGAGATGTCATCAGTGATGTCATTTGAGATGTCATCAGTGATGGTACTGACCATGTCATGAATGATGTAATATGTGACATCATCAGCAGTGGATTGCGGGTGCACTAAATATAGTTAGTACAACTAACTATATGGGAGCAATTTCAATGGTTTTTTAAATGCTGATTCCTAACTATATAAGGCCTGAAACCTATGGTTTTTTAAGTGAATTTGCAAGGTTTTTAAAATGCTAATTCCTAACTATATAAGACCTGAAACCTATGGTTTTTAAGTGAATTTGCAAGGTTTTTTAAATGCTAATTCCTAACTATATAAGGCCTGAAACCTATGGTTTTTTAAGTGAATTTGCCAGGTTTTTAAAATGCTAATTCCTAACTATATAAGGCCTGAAACCTATGTTTTTTTCAGTGAATTTGCAAGGTTTTTTAAATACTAATTCCTAACTATATCAGGCGTGAAACCTATATTTTTTTTCAATAAATTTCAAAGGTTTTGTAAATGCTAATTCTATTAGCGGATAACGTTTATATATGTTATTATCCTTCTGGGACCACCTGAGCAGCCATCTTGTTTCTCAGGAGAAGTGAGGCACAAGAGAGCACAATACAAGAGTGGAAAACGCGAAAAGGGGGCAGGGTAGAGACCCCCTGACCCCCTAGCCCTTCTCAGGGAGTCCCAGAAGGACCACCAAGTGCAAATTTTCTTCTCTTTTTTTAAATCGCAGGGTACGCACACGGTACGCGTACCGTACGCGTACGGTGCGCGTACCCCGCAATTTTTTCGATTTTTTTTTGTTGTTGTCCTTGGGGGTCCTTTTGGGACCCCCTGAGAAGGGCTAGAGGGTTGGGGGTCTCTACCCTGCCCCCTTTTCGTGTTTTCCACTCTTGTTTGGGCTCTCTTGTGCCTCAGTTCTCCTGAAAAAAAAGATGGTGGCCAACACTTCCTGGTTTGGACAGTTTAGAATGTTGACAGTCGACTGCCAGCCAATCAGAAACTTGCTTGCGCACGTAAGGGTACGCGCACATACGCGTACAGTACGCGTACGGTACGCATACGGTACGCGTACCGTACGCGTACGGTGCGCGTACGGTGAGCGCACATAGATATATAATTTGCTCAAATTCAATTTTCTCAACAACTACTGGAGGGATTTTCACCAAATATAGAAAAGGCACTACTGCATACCTGTCCCTACCATTTTGCCAAGTTTGGTGTAATTCCGTTCAGCCGTTCAGGCTGTAGCCGTGTCTAAAGGTCCCATAGAAAATGCCATTTGAAAAATTTCAAATTCAGTTTTCTCGAGAACTACTGGAGGGATTCTCACCAAACATAGCAAAGGCACATCTGCATACCAGGCCCTACCATTTTGCCAAGTTTGGTGTAATTCCATTCAGCCGTTCGGGCTGTAGCCGTGTCTAAAGGTCCCTATGGAAATTAACATGGGGAAAACACGTTTGGGACCCCCCTTTCGGTCCCCGCTTGACGAATCCCCCCGAAACTTTCAGGGAAGGAACGGAGCTGGCCAAAATTCTGGAAAATTACACGCAGATTCCTTAATCTGCGCCAAAGTTATTCCCAATAGAATGTTGAGCGCATATAGATATACAATTTGCTCAAATTCAATTTTCTCAACAACTACTGGAGGGATTTTCACCAAATATAGAAAAGGCACTACTGCATACCTGTCACCCTACCATTTTGCCAAGTTTGGTGTAATTCCGTTCAGCCGTTCGGGCTGTAGCCGTGTCTAAAGGTCCCATAGAAAATGCCATTTTAAAAATTTCAAATTCAATTTTCTCAAAAACTACTGGAGGGATTTACACCAAACATACAAAAGGCACTGCTGCATACCAGTCCCTATCATTTTGCCAAATCTGGTGTAATTCCGTTCAGCCGTTCGAGCTGTAGCCGTATCAGAATGTCCCTATGGAAATTACCATAGGGAAAACACGTTTTGGGACCCCCCTTTTTTCTCGGCCCCCGCTTGACGAATCCCCCCGAAACTTTCAGGGAAGGAGCGGAGCGGAGCGAGGCAAATTTCAGGAAAATTACAAACAGATCCCTCAATCGGCGCCAAAGTTATTCCCAATAGAATGTTCGCAATTTCCTATGTTAACTAGGTCCTAACTATATATACCTACTGGCGACCGCCAGTAGGTAATATATATATAATAGAATATAACAATAAATACATAAAAGCAAAACATGAGCAAATAATTCAAAAAAGAAAAAGATTAAAAAAAGCGGTGAGGAAAGAGAGAAAGAAAATAAGAGGAAAGAAAGAGATAGAAATGAGAAGAAGAATAGAAAGAAAGAAAGAAAAGGAAAAAAGTTAGAGATTAAGAGAAAGTAAGAAATTAAGATGCAGGTGCAAGTGTAGAGAGATAAGAAGTAAATGGTAGCCAAAATAGGTCTGCTTTAATTTTCTGAGCGAGAGTGAGAGAAGAAACAGTAGCAATTACATCAAGTTTCTATCAAAAGCCGTGATAACAGGAGCCTAATACAAGCTCCTGATAAGGAGCCAAAATAATCCTAATCTAAAACAAGGGAAATAGATCTAGTTCGGGGAACAACAGACCTATAAGTTTAAATTTATAACATCCAGAAAGTGTTTAGTACACAAATATTAAAGAGGCTATGGGACTGGATTGACCATTTCAAGGTGCTCTCCCACTTACAGGCGGGGTTTAGGCAAAATATTATCACAGTCAACCAAATTATACAGTTTCTAACTACCAAAGGGAGAGCTGTTGGCATTGACAAGGGGATGCTATTTGTTGCCTTCGTGGAACTCCGATCTGCGTTCAATCTTGTCCCGAGGGTTACATTATGGGGGGGTATAACATCGTGGTCCCAAGGGGCTTGTTAACCCTAATCCAGAAATTGGATACTGACAATTGTACGTGAGTCAGGTGGTGCCCTTCAGGGGAACTGAAAATTAAAGTCCCATACAGAGAGGACTGCACTAAGGGTGAGTTTTGGCCTCTATGCTCTTCCTCCTGTATAAAAATGCTTTCATCCGGTATCATTTTTTATTGTGACAATGACTCTTCCAAGATGAAGGACTCAAAAAACACCGTGCTTCATCTTTGCAGATGACACTATGCTGCTATCGAAAAGCCCTAGAGGATTACCCATTCTTCTAGAAAATGTTCTCTTTTCTGCACTGATTACGGGTTAAGAAATTAACAATAGCAAAACAAAATATATGTTGTTTGGCGCTCGTGAAAAAATAAAGAGAAATAAATCCCTAGGGGGTGAGGTGCTAGAGAGGGTTCAAAAGTTCACCTACTTGGGAGTTAGATTAGAGAAATCACAGAGATGGGCCGCCCAGATACAGAAGAGCATTAGGATCTTAAGACTAGAGCAGGGTCTATTGTAAGGGTCTCAAATAAGGTATCTACTTTTGTCATCTCTCTCCCTAAGGAGATAGATAACATCCAGGCCTGTAGGGACATCCTATATGAAGCAGATATCGGGGGCATTGTAATTTAGACACCCTGGATAAAGCAGAGAACGCATTTATAAAGTCATTATTACAAACTCCAGTGAGTGCTCCAACACTCCCAATTCGCTTAGACCTAAAACTCAGATCCATCGCTGTTATAGCCGCATTAAGACCTATCCAATATTGGGAAAGATTATGGTCAGCAGAGGATTAGAACTGTACAGGAAATAGACCAAAGGCATATTGGATAGTCTTCATGGAAATAAGATCTCTTGGTTTATCCACATAAAAAGCTGGCTATTTGAGCTAAGCCTGGAGGATTTCTGGAATGTTGTTCTGGGTGGCAACATTTAAAATGTTGCTTCGGGTAGTCTGTCAGATTCTTTCTTGACATTTAAATGCTCATTAGAGTTCGAACCTTATTTGGACATGGTGCCCAAACCCTTTGCACATGCACTTTATGTCAAATTCAGATGAAGGATTTTACCATTAGCGGCCATCACTTGCTCATGGACCAAAAAGAGTGACATGGGAAACACATGCACAATGGGGTGCGGGGCTGTAGAACCGATTGAACACATTTTATTTTTCTGTAAGGCCTATGAAAGGCAAGGATCACGTTGGATTATACCCCTCTGTAAACCTATTGGCCCCAGGGATCGTCCTTCATCCTTGAGCGTATTCAAAACTGACACGGTGTCCATGTTGTATTTTCAATTGTGAAATACTTGTTGGCAATATGACACATCTGATTAAAAGCTCTTATCAGAGATAAAGAAGGCCACCCTTATTATAGCGACCTGTAGCCCGAAACTCAAGCTTTAAGGCGTAAATCAAACTTTGAATTTAGCAGAATTATTTTATTAACATGTGTTTCACCTATATTGATCAGATTCTGAAGAAAAAAATTTAAACCTTTTTTTAAATTTTTAAGATATGTTTGCTATTATTTTTTGTAATTTTTTGCATGCACATTTTGTGTTATGAGTACATGTTTAAAGCCTTTTATAGCCTTGTTTGTGCCGAAACAAGGGAATATGATTGACTGAAGCCCAATCCACATATTTTAGCACAACGGGAGGCTGTTTCATTATCTACATTCTAGATGCCATATCATGGACAAGGAACTTCAATCTAGAGGATTCTATTCTTCTCTTTTGACCACAAATAAGTCTTTTCATTTCCACAGTACTCAAGAGAAATATGCGGACTGCATGTATTTCCGTTCTATACTTCTGTCCAGTAATATACGTGAGTTAAAAGTAGACATAGCTGCAGTTGCTTCCTGTAGACTGACAAATGCACAGTATCATTATGACGCCATTGAACATGAAGCTTTTTCTGTGGGGCCATTTGAGTTGTTTCTTTGGGGAGCTTGATTTTGTTCTCTTTATAGATCATACATCATTGGAATATTTGTGCACTTGTTATCAAGATTACAGGAGTACAATTTTGACTTGCAGTTTGCTTAAGACACTCGCAACCTGAAAGCTGATTTTTATTTATGTTTCTTGTGGAAATGATGAAGAGCATTTTATTGATGATGAAGTGGGGTGTGTTGAGTGTCTAGTTGGCAGGCAGAAACATTAAAGTTGCAATGTGAGTTGCCAAGCGAGAGATGCTTTGGCAAAAGATGCACAAGGTTAGGCAGATTAATGGATGGTACATAATTATGTTGAGTTGGCAGATGAACTTAGTCTCAAAGGGGATGGAATCATCTGCTAACGCAACTGTAGTGGTGCTTGGGCAAGCTCAGCAAATGCCAAAAACAATGATCTTAAATTTCCCATCTGTGAGTGCCCTAGCCTAAGCTTGCTCACAGATACATCCCAGTATGCAGATTAGTATCATCCTGGCCAACAAGGTGAAGTGACCGATTCTACCCCAATTTAGACTTCTGTTCCCAATCGAGCAAAACGCCTGTCCACAAGGACAGCAACTAAAAGAGGCAACAAACAGCTGTCAGTGTTAAGATCCAGGACCCTGGCGATCAACTGCCAGCTGGTGGTTCCGGTCTGGGACCTTGGCAGTTCTATCTTGCAACCCTGGGGTTGGTAAGGAGTCTCCACCTTGTTCCTGTGGCCTTCCTGGTCTCTTGGGTTCCTTAGAGTGGGGGGCTACACCCCCAGGAGAAAGACAACATTCTTTCAATCTCACTTCAGCCACCTCAGGTATGTTATCCTGAGACTGGCCTCTTAGTCCAGGGTCTGTACCATGAGACTGAACAGGTGCCCAGCAGTGCCAGACTTTCAGGGGGCAACCACATCCCCCTCAAAGGTGACACAACCTGCATGTGGCGTTCAGGGTTCTGCCTGTGGCAAGTCTCCTGTCTCTGAGACAGCACAGGTAGCACCTCCAGGTCAAAAGTGCCCTACTCTGAGTCAGTCATGGGGTTCTATTCTCTCAGTGCAGGTAAACCCTGAACTACTGGTCCTCCCACTGTGGTTGGCTTTCTCCATCCTATCCCTTACTCTACATCTAGGCCTATGTACTCTCTATTTGGGACCAGTACCCTCAGATATCTGAGGGGTTAGGGCATACCACGCAGGCATCCATCTAATTGTTCTCACACCGATGTAAGTTCATTGCCAATTTGACAATCAATGGGCAACTGGGGACTGACAATGACGCTTCTCTTGGCTGCTCCGGCCACATTCAAACTTACCAGAGCCATTGGGAGGAAAAGGTCTTGCCCTCTAGCCTGGATTACGCTACATACCTGTCATTGGCTGATACTGCTCTTGGGGAACCACCTTTTCTTCTTCACCACCATATTCTTCAGAGCATTGACAGTGACCCCATTCCCTGTGATCTGGAGAAAGTGATGATGGCCACCCTCAGGGACCATCAGCTTACCTTCTGCATCACCTTCCCAACTAAGAAACACTAGGGCATGCTCTACCCTCTCTTTCAGGGGATAGCCTCCCCCAAGGCCATCCTGGTCACCCCTCTGGAGTGGTCACTAAGTGAGGTGTCTTCGTACAGACAGAGTCACCACGCTTGTGTCCAGACTGGTAACTATCAGAATACTTAGATGGGATCAAGGATGCCCGAGTTTCCACCAACACGAATTTTCCCCCTTGTGCTCAGAGGTGGTATGGGAATCCTTTCCCTCCAAACATTTTTGCAGCCCTTTGGGGAACTTCTCTGTTGCATTGCATCCTGGCCTTACTGCTCCCTCTGTTGAAAGAGACCTGCACCACCTTTCTAGGGGTCACTTCCAGGTACCTTTTTGGACACTCCAGCGCTGATCCAGAGGTCTACCTCCTTCCCAAGCTTTTGGGATATAGTTGGATTCTGGCTTTCCCTGATCTTCAGAGAATAATTTCTGGCGTTAAATCAAACTTTATAAGAAGGGCTTCCTTCATGGGGGCATACGTTATCCTGTCAGCTTTCTCAAGGGCCAATAAGGTATCCCTCCTGATACTGGGTTGTGCTTCGACCAGCTAGCCCACCAGTCCTCCTCTGTGACTATCTTATCATATAGGCATCAACCCACTTCTCTATGTCAACCCCCACCACAGGTCCTTTGGTTATGTGTACCCTTTGTCCCCCTCTAGGGTGTTCATTGTCACTGCCACCTTCCTCACTAAACTATGAGACCCTCTTTGCCTTTAGTTCCAGCTTGCTGGCTGACTTCATGAACCAGCAAGGCCTTTTTCACTTTCAAGGCCATAGTTTGTTTAATCTCCTTCTGGGTCAGTGCTATTTTCTTTTCCTCCAGGGCAAGTGTAGCAAGTTCTAGTGTTAGATCTCACTCTGATCGGCTGCCCTCTAACTTTCATTGGGTCAAGATGTGAGAAGACATACTGTGTTCCAGCTCTAGACAAGGCAGGTGACTTGGATCCAATGGACACTTCCTCCTCTGCTGGCACTGTACCCTTTGTAATGTCATCCTCCTCGGTCTCGGAGGCCACTGCCTGGCCATCCTCTTCTTCTTCCTCAAACTTATCCTCATCATCATCCTCCACCTGCCCCTGTAATGTAGACTGCAACATGAAGACCTCTTCCTATGCTCTAAGAGCTAGCTGGTACTCCAGCTTCTTTGAGCCCTTTGCTAATTAAAAATAAAAGAATTCAAAAATCAAAAAATGGTTTTGATGTCAGATTATAAAAGGGAAATTGTGGTTTGAATACAAATCAGTGAGTGGTACTCCAAAGCACACGCCCTGAAACCCATGTCTGAACACCAATGTAAGACTATGGGATATTAATTGAAGGGGGTAAGCACCCACCTCGAATAATAATCACAGTCCTTGTCAGGGTGAAGCACTTTGTGACTACATTTACCTGAACTGAAACACCTGGTAGCTATGGCACAAAGCAACTTAGAGGCAACATATAAGGTATTTATGCAGTACTACATCAGTAATATGGTTGAAATGTAAAACAATAAAAATAGCAAAATAAATTACAAAAACAGAGTAATATTTAATAAACAAAATGTCATCAAAATGACAAACATCCAATAATGGAAATGGAAGATATGATTTTTAAGTAGAAATAGCGCAAAGAAGCACAAAGTGCCAATGAGGGTCAATAGTTGTGAAAAAATAGAATATAGGCGTAATCTGACACTGACCTCCATGAAGCATCGGTCGGGTACAACACCCAGGTTTATCTTGGTCAACGATTTTACCCTCTGACTTTAGTCCTTTAAGTCACAACCCACTACAGGAGAAGACTTCTAATGCCAGGTTTAGTCCTCTTCTGATCTTCCACAGGCCCAAGAGTGTTCAGAAGTGGGTGCCTGGAAATGGCACATTTACGCCTGGCACAAGCTTGTGCGTAGGAATGACCCTTGGGGATGGTCTAACCTATGGGGTAAGGTTTCTGGAGCTAACCTTACCTACTTTTGAAATTTTTAGATGGCTGACGTCTTCGGCCACACTAAAGATGGGCTATATGTGGTGGTTGTGTGTATGGGGAGTGTAGTATGGAAATCCTAGTGTCCTCCTATATCTAACAGTAAAATCCATTGTTGTCACCTGTGCCCACACCAACCACAGAGACTGACATTTGGTTTAACAAAGCTATGCTTTCAGCAACCAGATACTCGATGCAAACAAAACATTTTGCCGTTCTGCTCCTTTCCTTTGAAGTGTACCGCAAATGTCATCTGTTAACCCGGCCGAGCTGCCAAATAGGCTGTGAGACTTTAATATCAAAAGAGGCTCACTGTGATTGGGGAAGGACTCTCTGGGGCGATAAAAAGGGCCCTACCCAAATGTCAGCTATCATTTACCTGTGACAGGGGAGGCCTCTTTTAAGTTTGTCCAAAGTGTCACATATTAAGTCACAGCAGGCCTTTCAAGAAGAATGTTACATTCAAGATGGACATGACACTCTAATGTCAAAAAGGATGCTCCTATTCCCCCTTGCATATTCTCTCAGGTTAAGAGGGTTCATCTCTGCCCATTCAGATCAGTCTATTGTTTTGCTTCTTTGAGTAAGTTCACACCTCATTCACACCTATTTAAATACCAATTACTGGCTGGTTAAGTGGGAGAACAAAATACATATTTAGCTTCCAGGGACTTCTGGAAGGTCAAAGGTTACTATTTAAGGCACTTGTCCGTAATATTTGTGATACATTTGACTATACCATTGAATTGGATTTTTAACAACTATTAAACATTGTTGTACAATTATTTTACCAGCTAATCCCAATCCAGAGATACAGGATTGGTGTTTAATATTGTATCCCAGTTTATCCTATGGAAAACCCAACCTGCAACAGCGAAAATGGTTTTGAGGGCATTTTCATTATAAGGACGCATTTAACATTGCACGTTTACATGTCCTACTTTAAATGACCATGCAACTTGCTTTCAAGAGGTGACTTATAAATATTTAAAAGGACGATTTAGGCCTGTCTGTCAAAGGGGGTTATTTTGACAGGTCAAATTTGCAAGGACACCTGCACAAGCAGGCTACTGGTGTCAGACCTACAGCCATGTTTACGTTGTTAGTGTGGCGGATGACCCAATGGGTGCTGTAGTTCACTTGAGACATTTAATTTATAGGCCCTGGGTATACTCTAGTGCCACATACTAGATTCTTATAGGTAAGATAAACATGCCAAGCAGGAGTATACTAATTTTACCATGTTGAAAGGGAGAGCACAAACACTTTACAACTGGTTAGATGGAGTAACGTGCACAGAGTTCAATAGCCAGCAAAAATAGCGTTCAGGAAAAAGGCAACAAAATTGTGGTGACCCTGCAGAAAGGACAAATTTCCAGCAATCACTATACATTATGGTGATTTTTGGGTAAGCATGCTGAAAGCGAGTCAGAAAGATTTTTGGGAGGGCTGGAGCTGACATTGCAACAGGTGTGGTCAGACAGGGATGAAAGAACCCTGAAGCATTGTGTCTGAAACTATTTGGTTTGCCTGTCTGTATGGTTTTCAAATGATTCCAAATGTACATATTTATTCCGCTAAGATAATAATAATAATAATAATGATTCTACAGCTTCTAGTGCTCCAGTTTGTACTAACCTGTCCCATTTATTGGTTACCCACTTTGTTGCAATCAAATAGACTACATTATTTTGCTGATAATTATTTGAAGTGGTAATTTGATCACAGGGTTAGTCATTGTTGACTGATAAGCTTCTCTGGAAAGGGCATCTTTCAATTTTCATCGCTCCAACACAAAATAATTTTTGCCATTTACTAAGCCACACAAAGCCACAATGCCAATCTTTGTGTGGTTTAAAAAATACAAAGTAATACAAAGCAGCGCTATGCATTGCCTTGCATTAAATTGCGTTGGGTAGGTGCGACATGGGTGGGCCATGTGCGTTCCCATGCATTTTGACGCAAAGATTTACAAAGACTTTCAAACATGGGTGTGTTCCAAAATGGTGCACCTACCTGACAGGGGTGTAACAAGGAGAAACATCTTTATTTCTCCCTGTTACTTTCTCTTTTCTTGTGTGCTGTATTCTTCAGCACAAATAGAAATAGTAAAGTGCCTCTAAATGAGTGTTTTTGTGCAGGAAGGTCTCCCTTTTGCTACAAAAACAATCCTAACTGTAATGCAGGCGCCCTTGCACCAAGGAGCAAGAGTGCCTGTGTTGGTGCTAAGCAGCTTCAAGTGCATCAGCGCATGAAGAGAGCTGAAGACTGTCATATCTTAGTAGAAATCGACCTATTCAGCATTCTCCCATTCACAAATTCAGTGCAGCAACTTGCCTTGCCATGTCGTTGTGTGAATTCTAAGTGAATCTGCCCCATTGTTTGTAAAAACCTGGAAGAATGTCAAGAACCCAGTATGGGCCACATAAACTGTTTGCTCTTTTCCAAAGTAGTTCAAATTTTCTTCAGAATTAAATCATAATTCTGCAGCCAAGGACTTTGGTTCTTTGTAAAAGGGGTGGCCCAAGTTAAATCATCATTGGACAAGTAGATAATATAAATTCCATCTTCTGGAATCTAAGTTAAATTGACTCAAATTCCTGAACAAATTATGATCCGCTGTTAATTTGTCAGGAAATGCCAAAACAGGGCCTATCGGTTGTTGAGCCGAAGGGAGATTAGGGGTAACAGGACAAATGGTTCCAGAGGTATCTAGAGTGCCCATTTGCCCTTGGCCCTGTAGTATCTCTTTCAAGCAATCTATTCAGTAGCCCTTTTTAGGTCCTCCTGAACATCTGCAATAGCGAGCAATTTCATGTACCATGTTAAAGTTAGAAATAATTGTAGTGGGCCTGGAAAACTGTCTGGACTTCCATTGCTCGAGATTGACTCTAACCCGCCCCTCTCATAGGTAAGCTACCCTGTTGCCCTCAAACAGTCACTAAAGGCAGAGAATGAGTTTTTCAGCGATAGTTGTGATAGATTAAAGGAAGTACAAAAAAAACACAGCTGGGCTTCTTCCGATCCTCAGAACCAATCAAGGTAATAAGTGGAAGTGTTCAAAGAATAACACAAGAAACCTCAACTGTAAACAAACAGTAGAACACAGATAAGGATATTCACATCACACACGCAGTTTATAGAGGACTCTTGTGCAACTGTAATTCACCAATTAATATAGAGCCAGAAGCGTGAACCTAGACTTGCCGTAAAGAGGAACTGCTGGATTTCAATGAATGCAGATAGGAGAGGAGATTGCAAAGGAGGAAGTCACCACCACAAAGAAGCAGATGAGCCACAGCCGCAGAGTAATGGAGAATACCCTGCCATGGTGACATAGAAACTTACAAATGGACAAAGGTGCATCGGAGACATGGAACTGGGAATTAGAAGACTGCGGGAAACCGACAGAGGAGAAAAACAACAAAAGTGGTTGGACGCAGACTGAAGGGCATAAAACTAGCAAATCCGGAATAAAGCCACTTAACGTAGAGAGTTGCCAGGCATCCATGAAAGTCATCCGCGGCTCTATATTCTATCTCACCCAGACCTGGCTAGGCACTGATCTGCCAGGAACGCTGCCCGTCCCGCCGAGACTGAGATCCAGCCACCCTTACTCTTCTTCGAGCTTTGCTATTCCTGACAAATAATAATAGTAAATAAAATCCACATTCATATCCAGATTAGGATAGGGGCAAGCCAACGAACTTTTGTAGACATTGTCCCAGATGCTATCTTGGAAGCCTTACATCTCAAACATTTCACATCACAACTTACTTTAAATATAATAACCCCATTCTCCCTCACAATTGCTGGGGTTTTCCTCAATACACATTGCTCAAAGCAAGAGACTATGGATTGTTGCTAGGAATAGTCGATAAACAATTCTATCATTTTACATGAATGCCTTCAAGCAAATGGGAAACTGAACTTTAAAAAATTGCACTAATATGAAATCCATATGACCAACAGTAGCCTAGCCCATTCTCAGGGATTATAAACGACCAACTATGTACGCTCAATGTGCAATGGGTTGATCGCCCTCACAACATGAAGGTCCCATCAACACATCCCTGCCAGTACCCATTCGGCAGGTAGGTAGGATCCTCCTTCTTAGCCCAAAATATGATGCATCATCATTCTAGGCACACACAGTAACACCCTTTGCTTTTTTATCTTTATCCTTCAAACTTTCAGCGCACTAGGTAGCACTCTTAGCATACTGGCAGGCCTCAGATATAGTTGGTGCTAACAGTCACACATCGGACTGCATATATAATTGAACAGCACTTTAATACTACAGTTGACATTGTTGAATATTTGAGGTGCACAGAGAAATGTTTAATTATGTAGATTTTAGAAACCAGAAATTCTGGTGAAATGTTCACTGGCACTGGAATTCAAGTGGGCATTTTGTCTCTGGGACATCGCTTAAAATCGATGTGATTTTTATTGGTACATGATATATAAAGGTGATTTATCTGCTGTGGCAAATGTATCAGATAAGCACTATTTGTCCTGTGTCACAAACATTTTGCTGTTGATTTGGTGCTTATACTGGACATACATGTTTCTGTGGCTGCAGAGGAAGAATTATACTGGGCACTGTGTCAAACCCAGAAGTATTGGATTATTTCACAACCACCAGGCTAATAATATATTTGTGGGCATGCCCTTTAGTATATCCTGTTGTGGTCCCAGTTTATCAATGTTTTCTTGGAGGAGAATCCGAGCAAAAAGCATTGGAAGATGTGTGGTAATTGGGTCTCCTCTTTATTTTTATTATAGAATTTGGATTGGTACCTAAGTCATATAGAATGTATTGATGTAACTTCGGAATCTTTAGGAGTAACGGTTTGAGATCTGATTGAACTGGATGCGTTTTCTATGCACCAGTGGGTCTTACTACAGCACTTAATAAATTATCTAATTTTATATAATTTTTGTCTCCTGACGTGATTTTCAACGTTTCACGTCATTGGCGGCCATTTTAGATAGTTACCGGTGCCGATTTTCTCAGCGCTTCGGAAAGTTAGTTTCTTCATGCTTATGAAGAAGATTATTTGAACGAAGCATCCAGTTGGTATTTATTCAATTTCCTATTTATTGATTTTAAACACAGTTTATTTTTAAAACTTGATGAGCATACTGGATTTTACTGTTATCTTCAGCGCATACTCACAGTGATGCGCACCCTTGATTGAACTACATTTTTGGCCCACAGTGATGCGCACACTTAATTTATATTATTTTTAGCACGTCTTCACAGTGATGTGCACACTCAAGTGATAATTAATTTTCTGGGACTTTCACAGTTATTGTTTAAGAGTGATATTTGTAATTTACTGTATTTTAATTCTGTATTCTATTTATACTATTTCTAGTAGATTTAGTGTGCATTTTAATTCAATACGGCAGCATCACAAATTTGTAATCAGCCTACAATACTTTTACAGATTCCAGGAAAACCAAAGTTAGAGTGGAAAAAATGGTTTGAATCTTTTGAAAATTATATTATTGCCATAGATGGTTCTTTCAATCTAAAAAAAGGTTGAAAGCTATTTTGTTTAGTTTCCTTGGTAATGCAGCAATTGAAATTTTTTAAAATCTAGTTCCAATTGCACCACCTAGCGGTGAAGGTGAAGGCTGGAATGTATATAAAAAGGCTGTAGCAAGGTTGGAAAAACAATTTTTGGATAAACCCAATGTTTTAATTGAGAGGCATGCTTTTCATAAAAGGAAGCAACTTCCAGATAAAACCATTGAATAATATGTTGCTGCACTTAGAGTTTTAGCTGCAAATTGTGAGTATGGAGCAACTTTTGACTGTTTTATAAGAGATCAGTTTATCTTTAACTGGGAGTCAAAATACAAGAGCGACTTCTTGCTTGTCACAATCCTACTTTAAGTGTAGTATTAGATCTTGCTAAGGGAATAGAGAGATCCATTATTTCTTCAAAGGTTATTTCTGCAGAACTCAAAAAACTTAATCTTCTGCTATTTGTGCAATAAAATCTTTCAATAAGGGTGTTGTCAAACAAAATAGCAAACTAAGTTGTTTCAGATGTGGTGCAAAAACACATTTGGCGAACTTTTCTGAATGGCTGATTCAGGGTCACCTATTACCATCCTTTCTGATTTATTTGTTAAGGAAAACTGGAAAGATGTTAAATTTAAGAAAACTAATGTGAACCACAAGGCGTTTGGTAATTTTGATATTTCTATGTTAGGATTATTTGAAGACACGTTAGAATTAGAAGGGAGGAACATTTTTACAAAAATATATGTGGCCATTGATGGCAAGAACATTGTAGGACGGTTTGATCTAGGAAGGTTGGGTATTAACTTATGTTATGTCCTGGTTCAGATCGTCCCATTTAATTAAGAGACTTAGATGTTAACAATATTTCCATGGATAAATTTTATTTGGAAACTATTCTGAAAAAACATAGTAATGTTTTCAAAATGAGGTTGGATAAGTTAAAGGTTTCTTGCATAATATCAAATTTAAAAAAGGAGCAGTGCCTATTCAGCACAAAGTACGTATGGTTCCTCTGGGCATACGACAAAAATTGAAATCTCATTTGGATACTTTGTGCTCGGAAGGTATTATTGAATCCACAGATAGTTCGGAATGGGTTTGCGCAATTGTTATCGCACTTAAAAAAAAAAAATCAGGATTTGAGATTATGTGTGGTCTCTTAACCTCTTCTGTGCTCATGATGGAACCACTCCGTCACGAGTCACGGACGCGCTGTGCTGGTGACGGAGTGGTTCAGTCACGGCGCGGCCGCCACACCTACGCGGCGTCAATTCCGCACCTGCGCAGCCGTTTTATTGAGCGGGCGAGGCCGTGACGGAACCACTCCGTCACAAGCACAGCGCGCCCGTGGCTCGTGACGGAGTGGTTCCGTCACGAGCATGGCGGCGCCGCACGCCCCCCTCCCCCCAACGCCGCGGCGGAATTACTGTCACGGCCAAGGGGTTAATAAGAATATTGTTGTTGACACTTATCCGTTACCCCGTATTCAGGAAATGTTAGCAGCTTTAAGGGGGCAACATTTTTCACGGTTATTGGCCTTAAATCTGCGTACCATCAGGTCCTTCTTGAGGAGTCTTCAAAAGACCTCAACTTTTAATCACTCCATTTGGTCTTTATAGATTTTTGAGGATGCCTTTCGGCTTAGCCTCAGCAGCCAGTGTTTTTCAAAAGCTTATAGAGAATTTATTTCAAGGAATAAATGGTGTACAGTCATTTCAGGATGACATTTTAATTTTTGCAGAAAATGGTGAACAACATAATATGATCCTTGACAAAGTATTAAATATTTGAGGTAACAAAGGAATGACAGTAAGAAAAGACAAGTGTAAATTTCTTGTTGAGGGGATTAATTACTTGGGACACAAGATTACTCCTGATGGCACTTTTCCCAAGTAAGATCTTGTTAATACTTTGGAGAGGGGTAGTAGACAACTAGATAAGGATTCTTTGTATTCCTTTTTAGGGTTAGGAGAATACTATTCTAGATTTGTTAATGGTTATGCTCTTGTTGTTGAACCTCTCAGACAACTTTTGAAAAAAGGTTCTCAGTTCAATTGGACGAATATTCATGATGAGGCTTTTATTAATGTGAAGAAACCTGTTGCTAATGCGCCAAGTCTGAACACGTTTGATGCTAAAGGGAAATCTTATGTCACAGTGGATGAGAGTGCCATTGGGCTTGGTGCTGTGTTTACACAGATTGTAGATGGCAAAGAAAGAGTAATTTAATTAATTCATTTCAAGAGGGATTCGAGGAGCAGAGAGGCACTATTGTATCATCGAAAAAGAGGCTTTGGCCTGTGTATGGGCAGTAGAAAAACGTACGTTTTTTTGTGGGGAAGACTTTTTGTTCTGGTTACGGATCATAACCCTCTGGTTTTTATGATGGATGGTGTTAGAAGTGGTAAGGCTTCTTCCAGACTTGTAAGGCTTATTGCAAGATAGCAGGAGTTTAATTTTGAAATACAACATATACCTTGAGGTAAACATGTTACTGCAGATTGCTTATCTAGACTTCCTCCTCTAAATGGGTTTGACAACAAAATGAATAATCAACATGTATATGTTGTGGCATTGGTGGATGCAGTTGATTCATGTAATGATGCTGTTTCAAAGAAAGAATGGTTTGATGCCATGACAAATGATACTATTTTTACTAAAGTATAGCATTTTGTGGTTAATGGATGGCCACCTTGTAGAAGTTTGGATGTACATTGTAGAAGTATTGCTCAGATTGTGGAGGAGCTTAGTATTGAAAATGACATACTTTTAAGACAGGATTTGTTTGTTCCACCTGCAGGTGTCAGAAATAAACATATTCAGTTAGCTCATTCAGCAGGATCTGGTACTAAAACAATTGCTTAAAGCACATTATTGGTGGCCTGGCATGAATGCCAGTGTAGAAAGAATGGTAGACAATTGTTCAGTGTGTGTTAAATGGGATAAGCATTGGAAAGTTTCTACACAACCTTTATCTATTCAAGAAGTTCCTGCAGGACCTTGGGGAAAACATTCTATTGATTTTTCTGGTCCATATGAATGTTTAGGTAGGGAAAAGAGATTTTCTATTGCTGTAATTGATAATTTTTCAAAGTGGATTTATTACACTTTTGTAGATCATCCAGTAACCGATGAAGTTATTGATTTTTTGGACAACATTTTTAGAATTGCAGGTGCACCTAATACCATTTTATCTGATAATGGGATGCAATTTATCTCAAACAAAATGAAGTCATATTTGAACAAATTTTGTGTGCTGTCTGAAAGAGCTCCTTTATATTGTCCTCGTGCCAATGGTCAGGTTGAGAGGGCAAATTGATTTATAAAAGAAGGAATTCAATTCATGTTTTTGAATTTTTGAAAGAAAAGGTGTGGAATTATCATTTGACTTCAAATGCTTGTACCAGAGTTCCTCCGTATTTTTTAATGAGGGGGAGACAAGCAAAATCTTTGTTGACACCTTTGTTTAAAAAACAATCTAGAAAGGAAGATTTGGAATTATCCATTAACAGAGCTAGAAAGAATATTGCTGATTCTCGCATTTCTGGGAAAGGTTATCATGATTCATTTCATAAATTGAAATGTAAAAATATTGAAATTGGTGATTGGGTACGCATCATCAAACCCACATTGAACAGCAAGGGTTCTTCAAAGTTTACTAATTCTTTCAAGGTTGAAAGGGTGACTGATAACACTGTTTTACTAAAGGACAAGGGTTGGTGGAGTAAGAGTTCTGTTGTGGATCTTAAACCAGGGCAAGAACAATTTTTTTCTAAAGAAGGAGATGGTGGTTTGGTATGGACCACTTGATGTCCAGGAAAACCCCCTAACCGCATCAACGGTAAGAGGACCAACAAGTCAAAGCACTGTGTTGTACCTTACAAAAGCACTACTGGAGGCTCTAGCGCCTCTCCTGGATCGGGAGGTCCTAGCACCTCACTTTGCATGGGAGGCCACCGCGCCTCACTTGACCCGGATGTCCCTCGCGACACTGCCTTGAACGGTGCCCATGGCGGCACAAATTTGAACGGTGTCCCTCGCGGCACACTTTGGAGTAGTGCTAACAATAATAATGATGACTTTGACTCTACATCTTCTGAAGACGGTGTCTCAAGGGATTTTGACGACGAGTTAGTCTTCGACCTAGATGAGGTCGACCCTGACTTTAATTCCCAACCTGACCCCGAACCGCTCTCTAAAAATACGATTCTCAACCCAATCGGGGAGGAGATGTTCTCCCCCCTTAACATCTCTCGCCCTAATAGTTCAAAGTGGTTCCCCCAAGAGCATGTCTCCCGCTTTGTTACCCGCTGGCTAAGGAACCTACTTGATAGAGACACTCGCATCACCATGAGATACGAATCTCCCAGACCTACTATTGAAGAGAAGGTATGCCAAACTACCAACCTAGACCCCGACCGTATCAAGTTCTTGTTCAAGCTTGGGAGAGACCCTAGGAAAGGTCTGGAGAGAGCCCTTGAGGGCTGTCAGGATCGTCTTTTAGATGTGCTCGGACTACTCACTAGAATTCTGGACCTGGCTGAGCAATCTCACCTCTCCTCCACTCCCTTGAATGTCGACCTCATTCGTGGTTGGAGCCAAAGGGCACTTGTGCTCCTCGGTAACGCAAATTCCAGCCTCAATATTGAAAGGAGGAGATCTATTCTGACCAAGATCAACCCCAAAGAGGTAGAGGTTTCTACCCACCAAGACAACCTTTCTACCCCCAGAGAGGAAGAGGTCCGAGAAACAGAGGTTCAAGAGGACGTGGTACTCCCAACACCTCCAATCCTGCAAGTAAGTCTTCCTCTTCCTTCTTCTTCCCCTCCTCCCGTGGTGGGGGCAGGCTAAAGCATTTTTATCATGTTTGGGAATCCCTTACCCAGGATCCCTGGGTTCTGGAGACCGTTCTGGGCTTCAGAATAGATTTTGTAGACGTCCCCTTCCAGTCGCGGTTACCCCAACCCTTTATCCTTTCAGAAGAACAACAGAAGATTGTGGAAGAAGAAATTCTTTCTATGCTCCAAAAGGGCGCTATTGTAGAAGGTCCATGGTCTCTAGCGAGATTCATAAGCACACTCTTTCTGGTCCAAAAAAAGGACAAGGGATGGAGACCCGATAAACCTTCGAGAAGTCAACAAATTTCTGGTTTATCGTCACTTCAAAATGGAGGGTATCCACCTGCTCAGGGATCTCCTTCTCAAAGGAGACTGGCTGGTCAAACTGGACTTGAAGGACGCCTACTTTACCATTCCCATGGCAAAAGATCACCAACCCTTCATTCAATTTTCTTGGAAGGATCGTCTATTCCAATTTCAAGCCCTACCCTTCGGGCTCTCTTCTGCCCCTTGGTGCTTCACCAAGATTATGAAGACCATCGTTTCTATCCTGAGAGAAAGGGGCATCCGCCTCATCATCTACCTAGACGATATCCTTATCATGTCTCAAACCCACTCGGACCTCGTCAGAGATCTGAATACTTCCATGAATCTAATAGAGAGTCTCGGTTTCATTATAAACAGAGAAAAGTCCATTTTCTCTCCCTGCAAGTCCCTAGAGTTCCTTGGCTTCACTGTAGACACCTCGAAATGTCTTCTCCTCCTTCCCGCAAAAAAGATTGCCAAGATCCGAAAGGAGATCAGATCAGTGCTGAAACAAGAATCTCTAACCCTTCGAGAACTATCAAGACTTCTTGGCCTTCTTTCTTCCTCCATCCAGGCCATTTTTCCTGGGCTTCTGAATTACCGCGCTCTTCAGAGAATAAAGAGGAAAGCCCTCAATTCAGGTCTTTGGTATGGAGACCTTGTGACTCTGGACCCAGACGCCAGGGCGGAGCTGTTTTGGTGGCTGGAGAACCTAGATGCCTGGAATGGCAAGGCTATCTTCGGATCAGCCCCAGATTTCATCCTAGAATCAGACGCCAGCCTTCATGGCTGGGGTGCACGCTTACTAGACCAAAACACCAGCTGGGTTTTGGCCCGACGGAATCCTCATATCATATAAACTTTCTGGAGCTCACTGCCGGTTTATACGCGCTTATGAGCTTCAAACATTCCCTTCAGGGGAGGTCCGTTGTTCTGAAGATGGACAACATTTCTGCTGTGGCTTATATCAATCGCCTTGGCGGAATGAGATCTGCAGACCTCTCCAATCTAGCGAAGAAACTTTGGATGTTCTGCCTAGAACACAAAATCTCCCTCAAGGCAGAATACCTTCCCGGAAAATCAAATTTATCTGCAGATTGGAATTCAAGATTACTCCTAGACTTCCCCGACTGGAAGCTCAATGTGAGCGTTTTCAATGCCCTCTTCCATTTTTGGGGCCCCTTAGACGTGGACTTATTTGCCAGCAGACTGACCTTTCAACTACCAAACTACTTCAGTTGGATGCCAGACCCGGGCGCTCTTGCTGTGAACGCATTTCTCCAACCCTGTTCTCACTTCCTCGGTTATGCCTTCCCTCCTTTTGCCATGAGGGTCCTTCAGAAGGTCAGGACGGAGGAATGCTTTCTGATCTTAATAACTCCCTTTTGACCGTCCAAGCATGGTTCCCGGCAGCCCTGGAACTCGCATGCGACATTCCCTTCCTGATCCCAGCAGTCAGAGGCCTGTTTCAAACGCAGACGGGGAAGATCATCATCTTATCCTCTCGGGCAATTTGAACCTTCTTGCCTGGAAAGTGTCAGGCAATCTAACGAATTGTCTGGACTTTCGTCGTCAGCTCTCTCCCTTTCCGGTGAATCCTGGGCCCCCGGTACACACCTTAGGTACAACAGAATTTGGAGAAAATGGTTTTGTTGGTGCTTGGAAAGGAGTCTGGATCCCGTGGAGACTCCTGTCGTCAATATCGTGAACTTTCTTGTCGAACAATTTGACAGAGGTCTCTCCTATCGTTCAATTAATTGCTTTAGATCCGCAATCTGTGCTGGCCATTCACCCATCAACGGTAAATCGGTAGGTAAGAATGCTATCATTTGTAGAGTCCTCAAGAGTATTAGGCTAAGGAGACCCCCTAAACCTAAGTACCAAACTGTCTGGGAAGTTAAAGCTATTCTAGACCTTTTTTCTTCCTGGCCCGATAATTCTTCCCTTAACAGGAAATTTCTGTCCTTCAAACTCGCTTCCCTCTTATGTTTAATCTCCTGTAGAAGAGTCTCTGACATCAAAAGTTTAGATATTTCAAATAGGTGTTATGATATGTTTGTTGTTAAGTTTGAGATTTTAAGGAGAACTAAAACCATGTCAGATTTTATCTTTTACCCTCGTTTTGACCTTTTTCCTAAACTTTGTGTGGTGGCATGTATGAAAGAGTATGACTCCAGGATGAATGACCTTCGCCCTAGCGATGCTAATCAACTTTTGATTTCCTTTGTTAAACCTTTTAAACCTGTTGCTTCTTCCTCCATAGCTAGATGGGTCAAGTCAACTATGAGTCTAGCTGGTATCGACCTCTCCAGATTTCAGGCCCATTCTATTAGAGGAGCTATGGCCAGTAAGTCCTTTTGGTCTGGTAGTAGGTTGGATGATATCCTAAAAGCTGCAGACTGTTCAAATGCTAACACCTTTGCTCGTCATTATTGCAAGCCTATCGAGCATATGTCTGATGTTGTGCTTCGGGGCTACAAACATGCATAATGTAGCCTCCGGTCTTGTAATGAAATTGCGATTCTCCTATTAACATGACCAGAGAATATGGATTTCATTAAAGACACGGAGGCTGACATTATCCCACCCTCTCCTCCCTTTCACAACGTTTCAATTCTTTATTTTGCTGATGAGCTTATTGTTAACTTCAATTGTCATTAAGTTACTGTTATCATCAATGCCTTTTGTGAATTTTCTCTCTAGGCTTGTGTTTTTTCTTTTGGACCTTATTTCATGAGAATGGTTCCTTAACCTGCCTTTTCTCCTTTCCAGGTAACTCGGTTTAATGATCCGGTCCTTTCCTATTAAGGGTCCTCAGTTCTTCTCCATTTGCAAGTTCAAGTTGGATCTCGCCATTTGCTGAAATTTTCCTGCTGCGATTCTTTTAAAAGAGGCAGACGTTCCTGGTTACATCCTTTATCCTGTGTTATGTAGACTCTAGAACTTTATCCTTTGTGATGTAGTGCGGCTGCTTGGGAGTTGCATTAAAGGATAATGCATATTGTCAGCCTCCGTGTCTTTAATAAAATCCAGATTCTCTGGTCATGTTAATAGGAGAATCGCAATTCTTTCAAGGTTGAAAGGGTGACTGATAACACTGTTTTACTAAAGGACAAAGGTTGGTGGAGTAAGAGTTCTGAATAAGACAAAACGTGGCTGGGTAATTTATGCGCAAAACCAACTTATTCAGTGTCATCCAAATGAGGTGGCTCAAGGGAACAGGGGAAAGCGGCCACCTGCGTCCCCAGAAAAGAATCCTCTGCAGTCAGAGAATTCAATGAAGAAAAGATAAGTTGTCCCCGAGCACATGCAAACACCTTCTTATATTGTCCCAAGAGAAAAGAGAACCACAATCAAATTAATGTCCAACCAAAGTCCATTAAATCAATTCCTTTTCTTTTCTTTTCTCTTCATGCATCAGAATATTTTCAATCTTCAAAATTCATCAAATTCATATAGCATGTAGCCAGTACATGGAAAAACAATGCCAACACGTGTTTCGTCATGGGGTACAATCACCCAAATGATTTCTTCAGGGCAGAAGAGTAATTTTCAGTTCAAAAGTCATGCGAGCCAATTCCAGAAGTCAGTAGTTTCTCAAATAATAAAGAACTCTATTCATTTCTTTGTCTCAGAGTTCTTCTTATAGGGCGATATTTTAAATAGTTCAAGGAGAGTACTCCCTACACCGTCCGGTGGGTTCCGTTTTCAGCATCCTCCGTGTCTTTAATGAAATCCAGATTCTCTGGTCATGTTAATAGGAGAATCGCAATTCTTTCAAGGTTGAAAGGGTGACTGATAACACTGTTTTACTAAAGGACAAGGGTTGGTGGAGTAAGAGTTCTGTTGTGGATCTTAAACCAGGGCAAGAACAATTTTTTGCTAAAGAAGGAGATGGTGGTTTGGTATGGTTTAATGGTGAGGATAATGTGGGGGAAGGTACCGGTGCTAATGTTCCTCATTCTAATTTGTCTGAATTTAATGAAAGAAGAAGTTATGGATTCAGGTTCTTCTGTTCAAGAAACTTCTGTGTTACAAAAGAGAAACTCTAGAATGCCCAAAAAGTTTGATGATTATATTTTAGATGTTTGAGAAGAAAACATTTTTTTGACTATTATAATTTAGATGTTATAAAATAATCTTTATTGCAATCTTTTAGTTTGAATTTATTTTGTTTAAAAATGATACATGTGGTAATTGTGTCTTCTCTTTATTTTTATTATAGAATTGAGATTGGTTCCTAGGTCATATAGAATGTATTGATGTAACTTCGGAATATTTAGGAGTTGAGATTGTGGGGAGAAACGGGTGTAGATCTGATTGAACTGGATGTGTTTTCTACGCACCAGTGGGTCTTACTATTTTATATAATTGTGTCCCTCTCGTCTTTACAAGATGGTAGGGTTGTCCTTTCACTGTATTGATGGCAAGTTTTGTAGAGAATTTCAGGATTCTCAGACCAGACTGTTCCACGCAGCCAGAAACTCCCTCATGTGTTAGCCTTCCCAGGCCAAGCATTCTAGGAACAGAAAGGAAAACAATCCAATCTCTGTGAAAATGCTTAAAAGTGTATCCTAATATCAACATTGTTAATATGGTATTGCTCCCTCTCTTTCACTCAAACCTGTCTAGTGAGGTCACCTCACCCCATGTCATCCTTGACACCATGGTAACAGTTCTGGGCTTTTCGTGTGACAACCTGAAACTTTTTGGGTGTTGTAGTCTTTGCTTTCTTCCACTGAACTAATTAGAAAGGTCCAATGAGCCAGAGTATATCAATGCTTTGATACAGCAGCAATTGATACAAGGGGAGAGACTATTATGAGCTTTCTAGCAGTTCCACGGTTGTCCATGGTGAACAGACATTTTCTAAGTGATAGTCCAGCTAAATCCAATAGGATAGGGATAATTACTCCTTCAGCAGCCACACTCTCCGGGTGAAAGTAAATCGGTGTGTGGGGTTTCCAGGATCTCAAAATTCCGATGGATTTGGAAGCTACCAAACTAAACGGAATTAAATGGCTACTTGTAATGAGGGCCAAAGAGTCCATGGCTGTTTACTCAAACCCGTGCCCATATAGTCGTACCTGGTTTAATCTTTAGAAGCATGTAGAAAGAATTCTTATGTGATAACTTGGCCGTAGCAGCGTTGTTCAGTCCGGTAATGCACTTGCAGATAGGCACATGAGTTACAAAACCCTTTAAGGGATTAAAGCAAGGCCACCCCATGGTGCCAACCCTGTTTAATTTGTTAATCACTAGTGCCCCTATGTGTCTTCAAATTACATTTACTTTTCAACCTATGATGGTGTTTAAGATATATATACAGTATAATATGAAGTTAATGCAGTCTTATTGGATAAAATCCAGAATTGTGTCTAGTGGCAATTCACTGGATTATGCAGTTTTATTAAATTAAATAATTTGGCATTAAAAAAACGAAAAGATACAAATAAGGTAATTGCTTTTAGAGTAATAAAATCGGTCTCTGTCTGAAGCAGGATTCCTTTTAATTGAAAGAGGTATCAGAAACTGTCTGGTTACATTTCCAGCTACAGTATTTCAGTAAGCCACAGTAGCAAGGGGAGTGACTGTCAATGTTCTGAGTGAAAGTGTTTTTAAATGTTAAATTAAGGATCAAAAAATAATTAATAGTTGTTGCCTTGAACCCCTTCTTCAGCAATATAGTGATCTTCAGCTTTATACCTATCGGAAAACAAACGAATAGCATTACATTTTATATTTCAATACAGAAGGTGAATGGGCCATAATGTGAATCTGTCACTTTGTCTACAATGGAGAAGGGAGCTAGTGTTCCAAAAAACCAAGGGACATAACTTTGAAGGCCCTTAGACGATAATGACCAAAAACTACCTTGCTCAACCCAGGGATAGCATTGTGCAATATGGGGAAAAATCTCTAATAAAATAATACTGCAAACATTATGGGTTCTCTTAGTTACTCGTGACCAACAGGAGCATGAACTTTTTAACTGTGTACAATACGCTTGAGGAGAAGGTAGAGATCCAATCCTATATGTTCCCTAATTGGATGTTTGGGGTTAGGATATAAATGCTAGCTATATGCATTGGGTCAAGTACTACTGTTTAGGCTTTAATGGGGTTAGAAGATAGTGGATGAAAAAGCAAGCCTCTGTGATTGTAGACTGTGCTTGAAAATATAATTCACCTCATATGCTCTTTTATTGTCAAAAAGTATAAAGATCTCAATTCTGATCGCTCAAACCTCTAATTCTGACGCAATAGGTACAAGGCAGTGATAATGCTGATGGTCCAGAACTAATATAGATATATGTAACATGGCTGTTTGGTCTTTACATCAATGTATTGGGTGTTGACATAGCAAGAACATCTGTGCTTAATCACAGGGATCATAAAACCATCTCCTGCAATTTTCCTCTCACACATTTCAAGAATCAGTATTTACTATGTGTGGTAATTATTCTGAGAGTTTCGCCATACTCGGAATCTGGGCCTTGGTCTTTTGAAATTGAGAGAGAGCCAAAGCAACTATAAGCTGCTCATGCAGAATTCTAAAATCTTTATTTCAGTAAATCTCAAAAAGGACAGCGGTATCTCCAGATCTGCTCCAGATCAAGCCTTTGTGAGTACAGTTTACGTTGGCCACACTGAGTCTCAGATGGTCAGGACCGTCTCTGACCAAATCTATATAAATTGGTTTCTAGTTCTCTCTTTCGCTCTCTCTACGCATACATCCTGTGAGCTGACATATTTGTGAGGCAGTTTCAGGTGTAAGAAACATTCTTCTGTAAAACACGGCTTCATTCTCTTTATTGAAGCATCGCAAATATCAGCTTTTGTCTCATACTCAATTGCCAGATGTGTATTTCCTTTTAGTTATTTCTACAGTCCATAGCATCTGGCTACAACATAAGTGGACCATAATGAACAGCTCTGAAACAGTTAGAAAGATCATTTTTGTCCTGAAAGATGGTCTTGTGGCCTACAGCACCAATCTACCACAACTATGTGGCCTAAGTGATGTCAGTCCAGTCCAAGGCACCCGCATGGTGCATCATAAAAACAATTGCGTGAAATTACAAAATGTGTGTACTTCAGAGATCGCTCTGCTGCCTGAGGCATTGCCCTGCAAAACCTTTGTGTCCTGAAGGATGGGCTCTACTGGCCAACTTTTACCCCATGACCTTGGAGTAGCCCCATGAGGTGTTAGCACAAAGGATAAGCATAACCAGCGAAAGAGTTCTGGATGCTTGTAACGTGCGAGTGTGTCTACCACGAGATAACCCAGCTAATGTATTCCTTTGTCTGTAACATTTGTAGCAAAATGTAGGCAATCATATTGTTCTGTGGCTGGGGACATAAACCTGTCCGGTTGGCCACCTGAATGTGCGCAAGCTGTGTAAGCAGAAATCACCCTGCAGTAGGGTTCCCAAGTCTAGAACTTTGAGTCTCAAATAATACTGTCAGTAGGGATCCTATTTACATCCAGCTGTGAATAAATACACTCTACATGGACAGGCTGCATGAAAAGGAACTAGCACATTTTGTTTGAGGCTACAGGTGGGACCTTTCCAACACTGAACATCCATGTTGTGTCTTTTGGGAAGCCGCATACAGACACACAGCCACACAGCTGTCAATGTTTACAGTCCTCTGGTTACAGCCTTTCTGACCAAGACTGATCATCTCATGGATTATGTTCAACATTTATTATTCTGCCATACTGAACAGCAGCTCTCGGATGCAAAGTCAAAGTTAGCTTTATTCGGTTCGAATTTAGAACCATCAAAGCACAGGTCAAATATCACAATATCTATACACATTACAAATAAAACGAGCATTTGATATAATTCATAAGCCAAATATATCACATTCACCATCGAAAGCGCACTTGGCGTTGAAATAAATATGTTAAAAAAGGGGTTTGTCAGACAGGAAGTTTTCCGTTTAAAAAAATCAATTTTACAGAACATGCTTAAAAGAGAAGAAGAGAGTCGACGCTATAACTTCAGCTCTCGGATGCACCTGAGGACTATGTTGATGGGGGGTTACTTTATGTGATCTATGTTACCAGTTACATTGATCTGTGGTAACCACGCATCTCAGATGTCCAATCCAAGATCTCCAACCTCTTTCAGATGTCCCCTCACTCCATCATAAAAGCTATGTTGTCAGGGCTGTGCATTTTCCCTACAAGAGTACTTTTAATACTAGAAGTCATTGTTGGTTCCTGGCCACTCTGGCACTGGTTGGCTTGGCACCGAAAAGCACGCTTCAGATCCTTCTTCACACTGTCACTGACCAGAATGTACAGGATGGGATCCAGGGCACTGTTGAGGCTGGACATGGCAAGTGCTACAGAGAAATAGACATTAACCTTCCGCTCAAAAACACAACTGGCGTCAGGGTCGGCGTAGGAGGAGAACACCGCAGTCCGCAGGAGGAGAAGGAGGTGGTATGGGGCAAAGCACAAAAGAAATATGACAATCACCCCTATGGACAGGTGCTTGACTTTGGCTTTCTTCTCTTGGCTCAAGGAGCTGCTCTGCCTTACTCCCTGAAAGATTTTCAGGTAGGAGGTTGCTAGGACTGCCAGGGGCAGTAGGAAGCCAGCAACAAAGCGGAAGTAGTTAAACTTGGCCACGCCCGACTGCAAGGGGTAAGTCTCATAACAGGAGACGCCATCATGTTGATTAGACTTACTCATGACACCCAGGTGGAAGGCAAAAACTACGAGAGTGACTACGAAGCACATAGCCCCCGCTGCCCTCTGGCTGCGGAACGCCAGGGAGTGGATGGGATACACCACGGCAAAACATCGGTCCAAGGAAATGCAGCAGAGGAGGCAGACACTGATATACATGTTGGAGTAGAAAACAAAGGCCACCAGAGCGCAGGCTTCATTGCCAAGAGTCCAGACCCTTCCACCAAAGACGTAGAGGACCCAGAGGGGGAGTGTCAGGATGTAGAGTAGATCAGATGTGACCAGGGTTAAAAGGTAGATGCCAAGCACGTTCTTCTGCTTTCGCACCTGCTGGATTATGGGCCATAGGGTCAACAAGTTGGTCGTCAAGCCGATCAGGAAGACAGAACTGTAGACAGTCACCACGATTACCCTGCCATCCCAGAAGTCAATGCCGCAGCTGGGAGAGTCCGTGGAGGGGCAGCAGGTACTCTTGTTCATGGCATCTTCTACTTGGCGATACAGCAAGGTCTCTCCGACGTCCATCTGAAAGAAATGGAAAAAGATAATTTTTAGGGAGATTCCAAAGCTACCATCCTCAGCGCTGAGAACTGTCTTTCCAAGACATTGGATCAATGCAAAATGTGCAGGTGACAAAAAGAATAACTTTCCATTAATAATTTGCATTTACTTTATTTAAAATTGAAGACTGCCTGCAAAAAATTGGAGACCCTGGCGACGGGGTTATACGCCAGAAGCCATGCTCATCTATAGAAACTATCAGAATGTTTCATCGGAGGAAATGTATCACTATGAAAGAGTACTATTCTAATCAGATCAAGGGCTCTAACAACTCTGTGAAAGAAATTTTTAGGATAGTGGAATGATTCACAAATCCTCAGGAATCAAGGGGCATTATTCCTCCCTCTAAAGCCTTGTGTGATAGTCTGGCGACTTTTTTTCACGATAAAATTTCAGAAATCTATGCTTCATTTCACCGACCAGAAGATGCGGAATCCTTCTCTCCCGTGTTGGGCAACGTACAAAGATGGTCCTGTTTGAGCCATTTGATGTACAACGCTCATTAGTTGATCTAACTCAGGTTAAATCTGGGTTCCCTGAAGATTCCTTGCCGGCAAGGCTTTATAGGACCTTGGCCTGAGTACTGAACCCAGCTCCTAATTTAATCTGGAACCAGTCACTGGTGTCCGGCCTCTACCCAGTTGATTGGAAAAAGCCGCTGTGAGACCCATATTAAAAAAAGAAAATGCAGACGCTTTGGTCTTGAAAAATTACCGACCCATCTCGCTTCTCTCGGCCCCTGCAAAAATCTTGGAGAAAGAAGTGCAAAGGCAGCTCTCTGACTTTCTAAAATTGAACAATCTGCTGCATGACTCGCAGTCTGACTTCAGAAAGGGTTTCAGCCCTGAAAGGGCACTGCTGGAAGTTACAGAGACACTGCGGGAATATGTGAATTAGGGGCACTGTGCAATGCTTGTGTTGTTAGATCTTTCCGCAGCATTTGACACAGTGTCCCATAAGATCCTACTGCACAGGTTAGAAAGTCTAGGTGCCTCTGGCTCGGTCCTTTCCTGGTTTCGGACCTTTCTGGAGGGGCGTTCTCAGCAAGTGACTCTCCACCCTTTTACCTCAACAACGAAGGGGCTATCATGTGGAGTCCTGCAGGGCACTGCTTTGAGCCCAACTCTTTTAAATGTTTATCTCACTCAACTAGCCCCAATAGTTGAAAGTTGCGGGATGAGAGTGGTCAACTATGCTGACGACACCCAACTGCTTTTTACTTTTAAGGAAATAGACGGTGGGGACTTGAGTTGCTTTAAAGAGTGTTTGTTAAACATCGTGGCATGGATGTCAGACAACTGCCTGAGGCTTAATACAGAAAAGAATGAGGTCCTTTTCTTTAACAACAAATATCCTTTGCATTCGGCTCAGTGGTGGCCTACCTCCCTTAACCCTCCCCCAATACCTGTTAAATCAGTGCATAATTTAGGCTTCAAAAGGGACACAGAAATGTCAGGAAAAGACCATGTTGAGCAACTGTCGTCAAGCTGTTTTTGGAAACTTAAAACGTTACGTAGGTTTCTATACTATCTTCCTATGGACTGCCGTCAAGCGGTGGTACATGCCACCATTACTTTGCGTCTGGATTATGCAAACAGTCTCTTGCACCTGAGTACCTGATCGCTCGACTCCAGATAAAGTAGGGGCTTCATTCCTAAAGAAAGTCACAAAAGTACACATACGTATATTTGCTCATGTGAAAATCTACTGAGCAATTGCAAATCCACTTTCCCTTCACTCCCTATAAACTCCCCAGGAAAACATTTTACTTCCGTCTTTGTTAGGAGTAAATTTCAAACTTTTCAAGTGTGGCAGGGGACTGAAAAGGAGATGCTGAAAATGTAGGTTTGTCTGTTTGTATGACCTCTTAGGGGATTCCAGTCCTGCAGTAAGGACTTCATGTATATTTGCACCAATAGGCAGCCCTATAGATTCCCTTTTAGAGAACAGTTCTAGGTATCTAGATTCATTTCTGCAACCATAAGTAACCAGCTTGCCATCCTATCTAAGACTCCCCTGACTTTTTATAAAAAGTTGATGGGATACCCTGGAAACCAGAATATATCATGGTCACACTTGACGTCACACCATTTTATTCCTCAAGCAACCATAATGATGGATTGCAATTTTGCAAATATTTCTTGAGGGATAGATTCATCTGGAGCCAACACAAATGATGAGTTTGAGAGAGGTGATCAAGATGATGAAAAGGTTTGCTCAACATGAATATCAATCAAGTATTCTGAAGGACGCTAAGGAAATGGCCAGCAAAAAGCAAAGGAACTTTTTACTATACTAATTAAGTAGTAAGCTTACCCAAAAAGATTAAAAGGCACAGAGACCTTTCTTGGAGTTTAATCTGGCTCAATCAAGCACTGAAGGGATCCTAAAAAACAAATGGCATATACTAGACAAAGACGAACATCTGAAAGAAGCCATTGTTCCGGTCCACAGAAACAACTGTAATACAGATCATGCTGTGCATGTGCTGGAATGTGTATGCAACAAACTATGTGGGGAGCACAATTAAAAAACTGAAAATCAGGATCCTCCAACATATGCTGCCATTCCGAATGGGAACAGGAGTTACCCCACGGACTGTCATTTTGAACACCACCATGGATGATCCCTAGCAGGATTTAAGTACTATGGGATCAAACACGTTAAAAATCGATCCACATGCAGGTAACAGAGAGAAGGAACTAAGGAGAGAGGAGTCCAGATTGATTATGAGATTGGGCACGGAAGGTCCTAGGGGACATAACACGGATGCAAAGCTTCATGTACATCTGGAGTTTAAACATGAACCATGAATGATCAATGCTAATAGATGCTTTGATATGGGCCATAGAACTCCTCCCTCCATGTCCCGCCCAAATTGCTTGATGTCTTGATTAATTGTTGGTTTATATGATTCTGGCTCATTTGCACCATAATTGAGCATATTGCACTTTTACTTTGAATGAGGAAATGTCGCCTTAGTGAGTGCCCATTTATGTCCTTCTCTAAATGTTTAACATCCTATTTAATTGTTACTTTTGTCACGATTCAAGCTCATATACACTATGAATGAGCACACTGCACTCTACTTTGAATGACGACTGGGCATCCTTAGTGACTATCTACCCCTCCTCTTCTCTACATTACACTTTCCTTGAGAGGTCATCATGGGAACTAATTGTTACTCATTGGGGTTGCATCTTAAATCTTGCACTTCTTACTAAAGAGAACAAGCCATCTGCACAAGTAGATCAATTCCCTAGAGGAACATGTAATAATTGGATCCCTAAACGTAAAGCACCTATTGATCTCAGATTCTGCACTGTCTCACAGAGCAGGTTTTAAGAGGACGTTGTCCTAACATGCCCATAGTCCCTCTAAGGGTGGGCATATGAGGCACAATGAAAATGTTCTTTGGAGCACATACTATTACTACTTTCAGCTAGCATAACATTTAAGCATAATATATGTGAAAAATGATCTAGTCCTGAATAAGTATAAACATTTAAGCATGTTGCACTTTCCCATGGGGAATACATATGATAATGATCTGGTTTTGAATGAGCTTAAAACCTCTTTGGAGCACATGTCACTTAGGACTAGCACAACATCAGAGCAGGCTGCACTTTCTCCAACGAAATATGTGTGAAAATGGTTTAATCTTAAATAAGTATAAACAGCCAAACGTTGCATCTTATCCCTAGGGACACTTGTATGTTCTGTTTGTCTTTGTGTCCCATTTCTCAATTTTACAATTGGGAGAAATCAAAAGAATGTTATCTAGATGCTCATTCTCTCTTGAGCACATGCCACGTTATTGATATTTTATTAGTAGTGTAATCTAATTAAATGTGGTACTTTCGTTATAGGGGGTGAGTCGTGCCAGTGGTTCATTTGGACATGTGCAACATAGACCCCATCTCATAAAAACATACATTTCCATTCATATTCGTCCCAATATGTGCAGGTCGTCTCGTTATATAACCATCTCATGAATATGTAAAATGTCAGGTAAAAGAATCGATTGTTCCCCAAAGGGGATGGTTATATGACCGGATTGACCTGCACATATTGGGACATTTAAGTCAGTACTGAAATTTGCTACGATGCAGGTCTAGGCAGGAGAATACCTGGTTCACATGATGGGAGATGTATTACACTTTTGGGATAATGAACAGAGTTTCTGCTGGCATTCTGTAATTGAACTTTATGTTTACACAACATCAGGATCCCAAGTATTTCACATCACATGTTTCCCTAGCTGACTTTTGTAGTAGACTTTTGGGACTATGTTATTTATGTGCACAGTACATCGGTTACTCCAAGATGGCCGACATGTATCTAGACACAGAATATAATGTGCGACACAAATACATAGGCATGTTTACTTGTATTTAGTATGCACAATTCATTTACATTGTGTGGAGATAAGGCATTCCAGATGCATCATTGTACTTTTATATGAGTCACAATCATATTTCAGTATTACAGATACTATGGGCTGTATCTATGAACTGTAGTGCCCGCTTACATTGTGTAAGATGGCTGACACACGGGACATCATATTTTGGAAAATAGTCCTTTGTTGATCTTCATGTTTGAAACTCTTCATCAGAGTACTCTTACGGTGGATACTTTATGTATGACCTATGCTGTGGGACAGCCGAAATGCGTTATGTGAAGCTCATGAAATCTGAGCATATGAATCATCCCCGTGTGTCCTGAGAGTGAGTTTTCCTGGAATAGATTGTGGCATTAATTTGCCGGTACACTTCACCAACGCACACATCAACTTCCACCGGTCCCGTAGAAGCAACTGCAATGTAGATTTAGATCAGAGAATGGATATGGTTTCATAAAATTAGTAAATCTTTACCTCGCCTGGAGTGCCCACTTGTTCTCTTGCATTAAGAGATTTGTATGTGTGTGTATATATATATATATATATATATATATATATATATATATATATATATATATATATATATATATATATATATATATATATATATATATATATCCCCTCCAAATACCTCGATGATTTACGAAGCAGACCAGGACACACAGAATTCGTTTGCAGGTTTATTAGCAGGTGAAAAAGTGCGACGCGTTTCGCCGATAAGGCTTGCTCACGCTCGTCAGAAAAATAGTAACCACCATTTTTAAAAGTGCTCAACACACACCCCCAGTAAATCATGTGTTTCAACAGGTATTGGTTGCGGCCATTTTGTACATATACTTACAACATTATTGTGTTCAATAAACACCGTAAAAAATGTCAAATATCGTTGTACAATCACAAATGGGAAAACCATACTAATGGGACACAATTGTGCAAACGCAAATGCGATGTTTCAAAAATTCGAGTACGCATTCCATTCTGCATGTAAACTTGTTTCATCAAACAAGAAATTTCTATGTAAGTTCAAGCGTATTTGAAAATACCCTGTAATTGCGAACATTCTCTATTAGAACCAAGTTTCCCATCCGTGTATTTATATAATACATCGGTAGACATTGGTTGACAGATTTGGCCATTTTGTGCTAGGTACAATCTAATTGGTTCGCGTTGCCAAGTGATACATACACACCTTCGTGCGCTTCTTGGTGTCAATAAAGTTGTTCAAATTGTGTAAACAAACAGAAATCAATCAATCTTTCAACAGCCCATGTGGGCTAACCTCTGGACAACAATAGCGATGTAGACATAAATAATACTTAACCACATGTCCATCAAATCAAAAAATCATATATTTTGATTTGATGGACATGTGGTTAAGTATTATTTATGTCTACATCGCTATTGTTGTCCAGAGGTTAGCCCACATGGGCTGTTGAAAGATTGATTGATTTCTGTTTGTTTACACAATTTGAACAACTTTATTGACACCAAGAAGCGCACGAAGGTGTGTATGTATCACTTGGCAACGCGAACCAATTAGATTGTACCTAGCACAAAATGGCCAAATCTGTCAACCAATGTCTACCGATGTATTATATAAATACACGGATGGGAAACTTGGTTCTAATAGAGAATGTTCGCAATTACAGGGTATTTTCAAATACGCTTGAACTTACATAGAAATTTCTTGTTTGATGAAACAAGTTTACATGCAGAATGGAATGCGTACTCGAATTTTTGAAACATCGCATTTGCGTTTGCACAATTGTGTCCCATTAGTATGGTTTTCCCATTTGTGATTGTACAACGATATTTGACATTTTTTACGGTGTTTATTGAACACAATAATGTTGTAAGTATATGTACAAAATGGCCGCAACCAATACCCCTTGAAACACATGATTTACTGGGGGGGTGTGTTGAGCACTTTTAAAAATGGTGGTTACTATTTTTCTGACGAGCGTGAGCAAGCCTTATCGGCGAAACGCGTCGCACTTTTTCACCTGCTAATAAACCTGCAAACAAATTCTGTGTGTCCTGGTCTGCTTCGTAAATCATCGAGGTATTTGGAGGGGATTATTTGAGGCCTGTCGGTGGCCTGTCCAGGACCGCGCAACGACAGCCTGTGTGCACAAACCGGCATTGGAGGAGTGAAAAAAAAAAAAATATATATATATATATATATATATATACACATACATATATATATGTATCGGTGGTGCGGGCTAAATAAACAGCTTGAAGCACACTATCCTGGGTCTGCATCTGTTCATGTTGGCAGTGAACATTGGAACAGAGTGCTGGAGATATATATTATATGACAGAGGCCAATACAGCTAGCATGGGGGAAATTAGGTTGATCACGGGATATAGCAGACAGGCCAAACAAATTAAGAAAACTGTTAAAAAGGATTGGCCCATTATTCTTACGGATCAGGCACTGAAGGAGGTAGTTCGAAGGACCCCCACAGTTACGTTCAGAAGAGCATATTCTATGCATAATGAATTAGTAACTAGCAGCCCAGAGACCAGTAATACAGGTAATTGGTTGTCCCCTCGCAAAGGGTTTTTCAAATGTAGCTCATGCCGAGCTTGTAAATTCGGGGTTAATACAACATCTTATTTAACCCCTTTTTCCAATACCCCAGTATTGCTCAAGGCACATTACACCCGTCGTACCGAATTTGCCGTGTACGTTTTAAAATGTAGTTGCAATATGTATTACGTGGGCAGTACCAAGTTACAAGTCCATGTACGAATATTGCAACATTTGAGAGCGATTGTCAATTCCGATCTGGCCTATCCGGTTGCCCGGCATTTTAAGGCCACCCACAACAATGATTAAAATCATTTACAATATTGTGTCATCGATGCAGTGGCATCTAATAAAAGAGGGGGTAATAGGGAAGAATGCCTGCGGCAACTTGAGTCCAGATATATTGTCAATCTGGACAGTAAGGCTCCGGTATGGTTAAATCTGAGAGAAGATCTTTACATCTTTTTATAAAGAGTGTTTTCATCATCAGCTCAGGCCTCTTGATGCTACTTAGATAATGTTGTTCACTGCAGTACACATAGATCTTACGTCTAACTATGAGCCATGACAATCAGTGTACACACACAGTCCCCTTTTCCAGTGGTTTTGCTGTCCCCTTCCGGTCCCGCACGACTTATCAACAGTTATTTGCACAGGCACTGCACGGAAAATAATAATTAGTTTATACACATGGTGGCGCAACAGGAGTATATGGTACATGTAAGTCGGAGACTATATATTTAACCATCTATAATTTTGATCGTTATTTGGCATACACTTCCCCCGAATTGTGTTGAGATTTATTGATATCCATGTCTTTTTCTCGTATTGGTACGGATATCATCCGCAACATGAAATAATCGAATTTAGCGTATTCGCACATTTTAATATGCCAGTAGATATTGAAATTGTTATGATGGTATTATAATAGCGGATGTCTATTATTTACATGCATTCAAGCACTTGGACGATCAAATTTGTAATTGTGCCCATTCTTGCCGATTTTGCACATTTTCAGAAACACTCTGCACTTCAAACATGGAAATCAATCTATACTTGCCCGTTGATCCAATGGAATGCTTTTACATTTTTAAGCATTCTCAATAGTCGCCTTTTGATATTGTAATATACATGAAATATAGTATGAATTGTAAGTTTACATAGGCACTTTAGCATTTTTTAAACGAACAATGTTTTAAAATGTTGTATACAGAGCCATTAGATCTAAGGTTTTAAGGGCCTGATTTTGTAATCTTAATTGTGATGGGTTTGGTGCTATGTATATAGAGTGCACTATGAAGTATTGGTCACAATGTGAATAACAGATATTTTAAGATGGCCGACTCCTAACACGAAACAGTACTAGAAGATGTCTGTTTTCTATGTCTATTCCTTACTCGTTGTTGGCGCCAAATGGGTGTTTTAAATTCACTGTTTGAGCCTCCCCGTTTGTCAAGTGAGCAAGGACACAGCCTCATGTCTGAAAGGCGTCTGAGGCATGCACCGTTCCACAATGAAAATATAAAATAAAGAAAATCTGATACCGGCATATACAGAGTCCGTGTTCCTGTTCTGTGCGACGAGGCACTGGGGAAGCTTGGAGTCGATATATTATATAGCTGGTTCTCATGGAGGAACATAGAAATGTCATGACTAACAACGTGAAAATCTGGTGGAGATTCATAGACGATCTATTTCTGGTCTGGCAGGGAACTGAGGCTGAAGCGGAAAGATTCATTGAACAAATTAACATCAATCAGCTAAATTTAAGCTTTACTGCTTGTATTAGTAAAACTAAAATACATTTTCTTGATGTTGAGGTGTATACTAACCAGGATAGGCTAGAGATAAAGCTACACAGAAAACCAATGGCTGGCAATGCAATTTTGCATGCCAGCAGCTCACACCCAAGCCACTTGGTCCAAAGCATTCCATACGGGGAGCTACTATGGTTAAGGTGGATTTGTAGCAATAGCAAAGACCTTGAAGTTGCACAATTGGAATGCCTATCCAGGTTTAAAGAAAGGGGCTACAGTAACAAATGTCTAGCGACAGCCTTAACTAAATTTAATTAAAAAAACAGAGAAGCCCTACTCAAACAGAAACCCAGTAGGGCCACTGTAGCCGATACACCCAATAACTTCAGATTTATCTTTGAATTTAATTGGCAGGAAGCGGCAGTGAGAAACATTATTAACAAAAATTGGTATCTCATTCGCCAAGATCCAATCGTTGGAAAATCAGTCCCCAAGCGACCATCCATTACCTACAGTAGGAATACGTCCATTAAAGACACCCTGGTGGACAATGATCCCAGTGGCCCTCCAGTCAAGACTACATGGTTGAATCAAAGGGTGGGGTTCTACAAATGTAAATCTTACAAAGCATGTCAGCAAGGGGTGTCAACGACTTGCTACACAATCCCCTTTGGCGGTCTAGATAGAAAAGTAAATAAGCCCCTCAGTTGCAAAACGGATCATGTGGTGTATGTGCTGGAGCTCCCTTGCAAATTGAAATATATTGGAAGTACCATTTTGCAAGGGCACAAAAGGGTGCTCCAGCACATACAAGCTATAAAAAACAATGATCAAGCCTATCCAGTGGCACGCCATTTTAATGAGAGGCATGATAGCAATCCTAAGGATCTTAAATATTATCTTATAGATTCCGTTCCGAATAATAAAAAGCGGTGGAGACCGCGAAAAGCACTCCGGGTATTAGAGATGCATTGCTTCTTAAATCTTGATACCAAGCATCCTAACGGTTTAAATAGTTTGGAAGAATTACATGCCAGCTTGCACTCACAATGCCAAACAGCTTTGCAAGGTCAGCACACTTATGTAGTCAGTCAAAGTAGAACAAATACCATCCAAAATGAGAATTAGAGCATATATCTTTTGAATGAAAATGGTATTAACTAAATTAAGGAAGGCCCCCCTCGGTAATTTTTACTGAATACCAAATACACCTTCCCTTTGTTTTTAATTCACCACACTTTATAATTTTTGCACTAGTCACTTTTTTTCTTGCACATTTGTAAATCGTTAATAAAAATAACCGACCGAACTATACAGGGGTATGACTCTGTAAGGTTTGGGTCGCAAACAGCGAAGTCTAAGGGGAAAAATCCAATATGCATTTAAAAGGATAGTATTTACATCAAGGCAGCAACAGATAAAAAAAACAGGCATTTATGCACTGATTGTAAATAGTCTAAAAATCAAGTTTATAGTATTTAAAATATATATTTATATAGGTAATTTTGTATGTATTGAAACAATTATTTATTTAAATATTTAGATAATGAATTTGATTGACAGATTACAATGATTGTAGATCAAATGATTGTTGTGGTGCTGGTGTGTATATATTTATTTATCTATGTGCATAGTCAAATGTCATAAGGAACTATTGTTGCGGGCTACTTGTTTATTGCTTAGAAAAAACAGGGCGTATTGTTTCAATAATGATCATATACCCATAGCGTGAACAAATTAGGTTGTTTATTTAACGCATCTCTAAACTGCTGGTTATTGGTTTTGAGCACAAATCACTTTAAAAACTGTCACGTGGTATTGATGAAAAAACAGAATGAGAAAAAAGGAAAAAAGTGTAACCTATAAAAGTAAACTGATAAGGTTTGAAGCGCGTCATGTGATCAAGTCCCCTAGGAGGGACGAAACGCGCAATGGTTGCCGCTCTTTGTTTGTGAGTTTAATAAACATTGCGGTCAGACAATGGATTTTGTGTGGTCCGTGCTCTTTCTTCGCGCACGCAGAAACAAGGCGCTGTCCTGAAAAAGTGCTCTACGATATATATATATATATATATATATATATATAACGAAAGTTGCCTGTAGAAGAAAGGGCCAACACAGGTAAGTTAAATCCGCTGTTCATTTAATGGAGCAACAGCAAAAGTCAAATGCAGCGGGATGATTTCACAAATTAAAGTTCAGTCCCAGCCCGACGCGTTTCGTGAACACCGCTTCCTCATGGGCTCTGGGCAATGAAAGGCTTACAGCGCAGCAGTTTATTTGAAGCACTTGTATATATCAGTCAATCCCGCCCTGTTGGGCGTGGCCACCAGAGTGGCCTTCTGGGACTTGTAGTGATTCAAGTTTTCTACCTTCAGTGGGTTGCAGCGTTGTAACCTCAATAATCCAAAATATTACCCCAGTGGGTGGCGAAACCTTCACGTTGCTTTGCCCTGCTGAATCATGTCACTCCATCGGCACCACCTGTCCTGGCTACAGAGATGGCCACGCCCACCAGGGCGGGATAAATAATTTAAAGACTGCCGTGATTCCTTTCTTGCAGTATGGCCCACAGCCCCTGAGGAAGTGATCGTTATCACGAAACGCGTTGGGCATTGACTTTGTTTGTGGAGCACTGCCGGTTGCTTGAACATTGCTCTCTTTCAACTAAATAAAAGGCATAAACCGTACCTACCTGTTGTGGGCCTCCTTCCAGCAGGCAACTCTTGTTTGGATGTGATTGCGGCCCCGCCTGAGCCATGAGGAGGCTTCGCTGCACTTGTGCAGTACCGCTACGGCGCCAACCGGCGCTGCAGCTTTGGAACAGGTTTGTCGCCGTTGAAAGACTTTACATGCATAACAAACCACCATAGGGTACCCGCAACCCACTTGGGGTTTTATTTGTATTGCAGATTGGAGGTTATACACGGCGATCCACTGTGATAAATATTGTAAGGACTCCAAGTACCAGTAGGCTACAGAGATGGCCACGCCCAACAGGGCGGGATACTGTGGCCTTTCAGAGAAACTCACGGGACCAGCTACTGGGGTAAGACTGGGTTTTATTGATTTAAACACTCGTTTTTTTCCTGGGGTGCTCCTATAGTAGGGAAGGGCAAGTTCTGGTTCTTTCTTCTCTGGGGAACAGCGGAGTCTTGGACGTTCTGGACCTCCTCTTCTCCACTCCAGGGTGGCGTGTCAGGTTACCCAGGAAAGAAGGGAGAGAGTAGACTCCGTTTTAGTATTAGGATCTAAACCATGCAGATGTCTAGGGGAAGGGTGTGAGGAAACACGCGGTGCTCAAATGTAAACAGCTCGAGTGACGTTAGGTGCTCGGGTAAGGGGAAAGTGCAGGAAACGAGGGTCGAGTGCTTTACTTCGGCTCTGTCACCCTCCTTCCCGCCAATGCCGCGATGCGAGCGCGTACCTGGTGAAGCCACACTTCCCTTGAAGTGTGGCTCGGGGATTCGCCTTGTCGTTGGCCTCCCGGCTTCTCTCCGTGCTCTGCAACCTGCTCCCTCCTCCGACTGCTGGTCCGCCTCCGTTTGCACTCCTTCACGTCCCGGTGTAGAACACCTCGATTCAGCAGAGCGTCCTTTTCCGCACTCGCTGGTGTCG